>NC_089150.1:14958965-16307028 GCF_009819655.1 Sylvia atricapilla | reverse complement strand
TGTCATATCTCTAGTCTGCCCCTGGGTGCAGTGACACGGATGCTGAACACCCACAACGTGCCCTGCCTTCTTGTCGAGTTGGTGGAGCACTGCCCCTGGAGCTGCTGGGAAGCAGGTATGGCTCATGCCCCATGGTCTCTTGGGCACCGTGCTCTGCTGGGGTGTGCATCCACTGAGGGATCTGCTGTAGGAGCCCTTGCAGAGCTGTTTCCCCTCTACCCTCCCCTCCAGCTCCTCAGTGCTCCCTGCCTGAAGCTGTTCAGCTTGAGAGTAGCTGCAGCACAGCTGGGCTGGGGATTTGGCAGTGCTCCCAAAAGCTGATCCTCACACAGGGCTGGGTCTCTTCTGGGTGATCACAGTCAGCACGGAGTGTAGGACCTCTGCCAACGACACGTGCTCCTCTGAGGAGTCTTCTGGACACAGAAAGACCAGAGTGCCCGTCCCAGCCTCTCTGCACCTTTTGGGGCAGCACTGACTAGAGCCAGATGTGGTCTGTCCCAGGCAGCAAACTTTACTGCGATTCTGCTGCTGGTCCCTGAGCTTCACTCCTGCCAAGGGCCCCAGATGAGGCTGTGCCCATTGTCCCCCACCTCTGCAGCGAGGCAGGCCCTCCACGGCCCCCCGCCTCCCACTGCCTGCCCTGTTCCCTGCACAGCCTGGGGCGTGGGAACCGTGCTGGCCCAGCCCTGCACAGGGGTCACAGCAGGGGCAGGGCAGGAAGAGCTCTGGGAAGCACGTGGCTGTGCCTGCCGAGAGCAGCCCAGCTGGATGCGGGAGCTTTCCTCCTTCCTATAGCCACAAAACACATCCCTTCTCCCTGCTTGTGTGCTCAGGGTGTGAGAGGGAGCTTTGATCCAGGGCCCTGAGGGAGGGAGTGGAAAGAGACGAGCACAAAGGCATTTCCAGGCTGTGCAGATGCAGGGTCACATCCTGCTCCCTCCCCCCAGAGCCACACAGTAGCTGTTGGAGCTTGTTTTGTCATATCTGTTATATTCATGCTGCTTCTGGCTTTGCCTGGCAAAGGAAGCTTGAGAAGAGTGGCTTGTACCTCAAAATGGGTCTCTCCAGCTACTCTGTTGTTGCAGCGTGGGCTGCCCCACTGCCCACCAGTGCTCTACACTGCTGGCCAAGTACAGAGGGAGATGTCTCAGAGATCTTTCTGATCCTGCCACAACCCTGTGGGTTTAATACATGTCCTTTCTGCTTTTCATGCTCTCTAATATTTTGCCTCAGTACCAAGTAGGCTGCTATATGGAGCAAAGGGGGGGAAACCAAGGTAGGCAGAAGCAGAAGGTGAAGCAAGGCAGTGAGCACAGGCCAGCATCCCCCCTCTGAGCTGTCTTCCCTCAGGCAGCACTGCATCTCCCTGGTACTTCTGTCCTTCAGGCAACCTCAAGAAGTTTGAGAATGGCACATGGCACATCGTGCCCCCTGAGGACCAGGTGAAGATGACCAAACTTGATGGGCAGGTGTGGCTTGCCCTCCTCAACCTCCTGCTCAGTCTCAAGTGCCAGCGCAAATACTGCTACGACGGCTTCAACAGGAGCCAACTCCTCAAGGTAGGACCCTGCAGCACAAAGGCCCTGGGCCCTTGCCAGCACTGGGCACCTCCAGATATCTGTCCCCATCCTCACTGTGGGCTCCAAGGAGCCAGTGGTGGGAGAGCAGCAGGTCTGTCACCATAGCAGCAGCAACAAAGCTTATGTTTGTGAGTGTACCTCCTGAGACCCCCATTGGTCTCTCTGCCACTGCACCCCAAATCTTTGCTCTTGCCCTGCTGCATCCCCAGCTCTGACTCCTTTGTCCTGACCTCTTTCTGTTCACTTTTCTCTCCCCCTCCATGGCCACAGCTCCATGCATTCCTGACAGACGTCCTCATTGACCAGCTGCCCAACCTGGTGGAGATGCAGAGATTTCTGAGTTACCTGGCAGTGACAGAGCCGGCTCCCCCCAAAAAGGATATCATCATAGAGCAGGTATCCTGTGGCTTTTCCTTCACCTCAATAGCCACTCTGGTTTAAGCCTGATAGCTCCCTACCCCTTTTTTCTTCCACCAAGCTCAGCTCTGGAGTGATGATGCCCTGGAAAAGCAACCAAGTACCCATTTCAGTTGCATCTTATTGCCAGCAAAGCTGCCTGTGACTGGTGTGAGAGCCTTGTCTGCCCTGCAGTGGCCAAGCAATCACATCTGAAGGCATAAATGCTGGGTTATAAACAGCTCTCCAGTCACACTGAGCCCTGAGATGGCAGCTGCATGGGGCAGACACAGGCACTGGCTTGTTTTGACAATTAACATTTGACATTTATCAGTGTTTTCCTGTTGAATTCTGGACTCCTCAGGGAAGTCCCCTTTTACAGCCCTGGTCTGAGGCTGCTTGGCACACTGTGTACAGAGGGACATCATGATCTGGTGATAGAGTCTGGAGTTAAACTGGTCCCAGCTGGTGTCTGGGCCTTTGGGAGTTCGGCTATGAAGGTCTTTAAACAGCCAAGAGATTCTTGGGGGTATTAATCCATGCAGCAGTAATCTCTGGAGAAAAGTGTTTTTATGTGTTTCTACTGCCTTCTTGTGAGCTGAGGGGAGAAACTGAGTGTGGGGGCAGATCTGCAAAGAGGCTGCTGAGAAGAACTGGGAGCACAGAGGCTCTTCCCCACGGCCAGAGGCTCCCACACCACTTCTGGGAGGAGATGGGTACGTTGGGCAGTGGCTGTCAGGGCTGTTCCCAGTGGGAGCATACTGTCCCCATCACAGCTGGCTGTATGTCCTGGGAGGAGGGTGATGTGCCCTGTCAGAGATGGCTGTAGCTGAGCTGGAGGCATGGCCCAGGCTGGGAGCTGGAGCTGGGGAAGCTGCAGACTGGCAGTCTGAGCTGTTGGGGCTGGAGATGGCAGCAGGGAGGAGGTGGACATAGATTCATACCACGTGCCTTAACTGCCAGCGTGTTGGTGGCACAGTGACAGGCAGCTGCCACACTGGGACCTCCTCCAGCCCTTACCCAGGCTGCTGCTCTCGTCCATAGCTCTGCTTTTGTGCTGGTGCTGCTCCTGCCCCTGCCAAGCGCTGGGGCTGAGCCCCGGGGACAGGCACAGGGAGCCAGCGGGAAGCATAGGCATGGGCTCCCTGCTCTGCCCAGAGAGTGCTGAACTCACTCCTTGTTGCTGAGCCAAGCTAAGGAAAGGCCTTTTTCCATTTGGCTGCTCCCAGAGCAGCCTCCTCCCCTTCCTTGGCTATTTTTACTCTGCTGGAGAAGGCAGTGCTGTTTGAAGCAGCATCGTCCGCTCCAGAGCCTGAACTCAGCGCACTGCTCTTGGCTGGGATGTTTTCTTTTGTGCCGGCCAGCCCTTCCCCTAGTGTTCATCTTCAGGGAACTGATGAGCGGAAAAATCTGCTCAGACAAACGGCTCTGGAGCACGGGGTTCACAGCGCTGCCACACACAGGGTGCTGAGGTCCCTTTTCAGCAGCCCAGGCCCCAGATGAACACTCATTCCCAACTGGAGCCCGAAGGTTTTGCCTTGTTTCACCTCAGTGCCCACTGGAGAGTGGATCCTTCCCCTCTATGTACCCAAAAAGCACACCCTGACACCCTCTGCACCTCTGCCTCTGCTTGCCCTCCTGGAGGGCCATGCTTCTTGTTCCCAGGGCTGGCTGCCTTGTCCCCAGACCACAGCACCTTTTTTAGGCTGTTAGCACCTCTTCCTCCTGCCCTGCCTCTCCCACCAGGTTCCTGTCATCTGGGACCATATCCTAAAGAAAAACTCAGGGAAGTGGGAGGCCATTGCCAAGTACCAGGTGAAGCATGCCTTCAGCCCCACTGAAGAGGAGTTGAAGCTCCAGGCACGCAGGTGAGGCCCTGGTACAGGTGTGCAGAGTGCCCAGTGGGGCCAGTATCCCCATTAGCATGGGCTGGAGCTCAGCACTGGGAGGACAGAGGGGTCTGTGGCACTGGCTGGTGATGTCCCCTCAGTGGAAGGGTGCAATAGGGACAGCTCATTGCTGGTCAGGTCAGCAGTTCCTATAAGCAACCTCGCTGCTCTCTGCCTGCACAGATGGGCACAGACCTACAGCCTGGACATGATGGAGGCTCTGGCCACTGACAAGCCCCGCTGCAGAGTGTGTGGTGTAGAAGCAGCCAAGCGCTGCTCTCGCTGCCGGAATGAGTGGTACTGCACACGGTAAGGAAGCCCTGCAGCCCCTCAGAGCTCCCCAGAGCACCACAGATCTCACTGGAGAATGTTGAGAGAGGGCCAAGGAAAGCCAGGGGTCCCACCACTGCACAGCACCACTAGCTCTCTGCTCGCCACATACCTCTTCAAATCTTGTGGGGAGGCTGATGTGCTGGGCTGCTGGTGGAGGAGGTGCTGGTGAGGGTTGTGTTGCAGCTGTGAGGTGCTGAGCTGCATCTGCCCACACTGACAACCATGACAGGCTGGGTTTTCCGTGGTGACACTGTCTTCCTCCTCTCCACTTTGTGGGGCAGGAGTAGGAAAGCACTCATGACCCTGTGGCTGCAGGTGACAGGTTGGGATGTGGCAGCTGGGATGGTGGGAGTAAATTAAATCTCTGGTTCTGAACCATCTGGCAAGGTCTGGTATTAAACCTCCTTAACCCCCAGGTCTGGGGCCACATCCACCCCCCTCTTGGTCTAGTGCTGGGCTGCATCAGCTCTCCTGCAGCTCCCAGCGGAGTGTAGTGCTGGAGTTTGTCCTTGCTGCTTTGCCCCCAGGGATGGATGTGGCTCCACTGCCCCTGACAGCAGCTTGTCCCTCTGCAGGGCATGCCAGGTCCAGCACTGGCAGAAGCACAAGCCTGCCTGCAACCTGATGGCCGAGGTGCCGAGGAATGTGGATGACCTGTAATAGAAGTGGTGTCTGGCATCTGTCTGGCCCGTGGCTCAGAGAGGCAGATATTCCCCTGGTGTGCAGCCCACAGCTGGAAAGAAGCTGGCAAAGGCCTCTTCTGCCTGCTTCCAACCCTAGGCAACACTAGCCAGGGTCAGTCTCTCCTTTCCCACCGCCTCACCATGCCTTCTCCAGTAAACCTCCTTGTGCATCCCATAGCTGCTTGGCTTCTGCTTTTTCTCTCCCGGCTGAAGATAACAAACTGCTTCCTCCCCTCTCTTCCATACAGTGAGAAGCATGTGTCCATTTTCCCCTCTGCAACAACAGAAATCCCAGAGCACCCGAAAAAAGCCTGTAAGGTTGTGGTTACCCTACTGCAACTGGGGAGGGAAGGGAGTAGTGAGAAGGCCTCTGTGCTGCCTTGTACCATCGTTAGAGCAGCATGGGGAGCAGAGGATGTGGTTTGCATGAGCACCATGCTCTGAGATAGTTTCTTGGGTATTTGTCATCTCCCACCTTGCAGGGACGATTCACCCCATTTCCTCTCCCTTGATGTGATGTTAGCACCAAGGGCTTCGCCCCCTTCCCACCAGCATTACCAGTGCACAGGGTTTACTGGTGGGGATGCCTTGGGGTGCATCCCCACTTCTCACCGGTCAGCAGCTGCTGCGGAAGGGCTGGAAACTTGGTCTGAGAACAGCTGGGAAAGGTTGGCCCTGTCCTTTCTCTGAAGCCCTGACACATAACAATAGGCTTTGCACCAGGGCTGCTGCTGCAGGAGCCACGACAGCAGGCAGGAAACCATCTCGGTCCAGCTGCAGCCCTGGCTGAGCAGCCCGTGCTCGGAGCTCAATCAACTCCTAACCCCAAACCCAAGCTGCACGTCCAGAGCTGCAGCCAGCAGGAGCAGGAACACTCTTCATAGCTCTTCGTCTATTTCTCACCCGCTGCCAGAAATGCGTCCAGCCCCTTCCCCACTGGGAAACTGAGGCAGGGAGCGCAGTTTGTGCTGTTCCTGCGAGAAGAGGGAGAGAAAGCGGAGCGGCTGCAGCGGGCCCCCCCTTCCGTCGCGGCGGCTCCGGGAACCTCATCCCCGCCTCCAGCCCGCCCCGCCGGGCTCGTCGGGACTGGAGTTGGCGATCGGGAGCCCGGAGCATTGCGCCTTTCCTCCTGCCTCAGTTTCCCCGCGGTGCCCGATCGGGGCGGCCCCTCCGGGTCCCCGCCCCGGCCTCGGCCCGGTGCCGGCCCCGTCCCGCCGCCGAGCAGCGCCCGCAGCCGCCGGGCCATGGAGCTCATCGAGCTGCGGGAGCTGCAGCCGGAGCCGCGGCCGGGCCGGGGCCGCCTGGAACGAGCCAACGCGCTGCGCATCAGCCCGGCCCGCCGGCCTGGCCCCGGGGCGCATCCTGACCCGCGGCTGACGGCGGCACCGGGCGCCGGGCACCGCTTCGAGCCGCGGCGCCGCGGGCTGCACACCTGGTGCGATCTCTGCGGGGACTTCGTCTGGGGCGGCGGCAGGAAGAGTCTCCAGTGCCGTCGTGAGTACCGCGCCGGGCCCCCCGCACCCCCGCCGCCGGGCATCCCGGCACCCCCGCCAGGCAGCGGGCGTCCCGCCCCTGCGCTTCCTCCGCACTGGGCACCCCCAGCGAGCACCAGATTTCCCACCACGGGGCACCCTCACCACTGGGCATCCCACCAACCGGGCGCCCCTACAGGACACCGAGCATCCTGGGAGTAGACAGCCCCGCTGAGCATCGGATGTCCCAGCACTGGGCATGGCTTTCCCAGCACTGGGCATGCTGCCATCGGGCACTCCCACGGGCCCCCGACCATCCTGGTAGTGGGCCCCCTCACTGAGCGCCAGCTGTCCCACCACTGGGCACAGGCATCCCAGCACCAGGCTGGGTACAGGCATCTCAGTACCGATAACAGCCAGCAGGCATCCTGCTGCCAGGCATTCATTCCATTAGGTCGAACACCACCAGTCTGGGCAGCTGCACCAGGCACGGGGCCTCTGGGCACCAGGAACTTCCACCAAACACCAGACACCCCTGTACTGGGCACCCACATCAGGCACTGGGCAGCCCCATAACGGAATACCCTCACCTGGCACCACACATCCTTGTATTGGATACCTGCACCAGGTACCAGGTATTCCAGCACTGGGTACCCACACTGGCCACTGGGCATTCCAGTACTGGACACCCACACTGGTGCCCATACCGGACGTCCGAGCACTGGGCATCCCAGTGCCAGGCACTGGGCACACCATGCTGGCCAGCCCAGCAGGGAGCACAGACAGTGGCACCGGCCAGGACCTGGCACAGTGCTATGTCCCATATTGATGCTACTCCTGAGCCCTTGGGCACAGCATGAGCAGACAGCTGACACTGTCACCATGTGCCAGCCTCACCACATACCAGTGCCCTGACCCTGATGCCCAGGCTGTGCACAGTGGTGACACTACTCCTGTCTCTGTCCCCAGACTGCAGCTTCACCTGCCATTACCGGTGCCGAGCCCTCGTGCGGCTGGACTGCAGTGGCCCCCCAGTTGCTGGTGATGAGGACAATGGCAATGAGCAGGTGTTGGAGAAGGACACCAACGTGGTAGGGCCTGGGCCTCTCTGTGAGGGAGAGCTTGGCAAACCTGGGGCTTAGGCTGGGCTGGGGGGAGCTAGGCTGGGCTGTGCCACGTGAGGCCACGTAATGGCACGCCAGGCTGTGCCATGCCAGGCTGTGCCAAGGCTTTCTGGGCTGGGCTCGGCTGGGCTTAGCTGAGCTGAGCTGTGTGTGAGGTTGACATGTCAGGCTGTGCCATGCCGGGCTATGCTGTGCCATGCTGGGCTGTGCCGAGCCTTGATGGGCTGGGCTGGGCTGGGCTGGACGGGTCGGGGCTGAGTGAGGTGGTGCCATGTCGGGCTGTGCCATGTCGAGCTGTACTGTGCCCTGGCGAGCTGTGCTGTGTCGCGCCCGTGCCGCACTGTCAGCACCGCAGCGTGCCTGTGCCCGGGCCGAGCCGAGCCAAGGCAAAGCCGTGTCCGGGCGGCAGAGGGTGAAGTCACCGCCGGAAGCGCGGCCGCCGCGCCGCCCCCGGCTCACATCACCCGACGGCCGGGGCGGGGCAGAGACGGGGGCCGCGCTGAGCCGGCAACGGGGCAGGGCGCGGTAAACGCCGCGCCGAACCGAGCCGGGACAGGAGCGCGATAGGGACCGGGCTGAACCGAGCCGGAACCGGGACCGCGATAGGGACCGAGCTCAGCCGAGCGGCACGGCGATAGGGACCAGGCGAAACTGAGCCGCGACTGAGATTGTCACAGTGGAGACCGCGTGGAGCCGAGTTGGGACTGAGACAAGGACCGGGCGGAAACGAGCCGCGATAGGGACCGGGACCAAGCAGAGCCGGGCCGGGCCGAGCGGAGCCGGGCCAAGGACCGGGAGCGGGCTGAGCCGAGCCGGGAGCGGACTAAGCCGGGCCCCGGCCCGGGGGCCGGTCGGGCTGGCGCGGGGCCGGGTGTGCCCGTGTGCCCGCCGGCCCGGCGGGGCTGCGGGGCTGGCGGGCCGGGCCGTGCCCTCCGCCGCCTCCGCCGTGCCCGTGACCGGGGCGGGGGCCGGCGGGGCCGCGGGCTGCGGGGCGGTGGCGCTGGCGCTGCGGCGGGGCGGCGCGGGGGGCACGGGGGGCAGCACGGCCAGCAGCGGCTACTGCAGCCAGGAGGACTCCGACTCCGAGCCCGAGCTCTTCTACACCGCCCGCACCTCCCTCGGCCGCCGCCCGCGCCGCCGCCAGGTCGGTCCCGGGCCGTGACGTCGTGGGGGACACGGGTGACGTAATCGGGAACACATTCCCCCGGGCTGGGTGCTGGGGAGCAGGCGGGGGTGAGCTAGGTGCGTGGGAAAAACTAGAGGTGTGGGTGGTCTTTTCTTGGAGGTGAGCTTGGCCTTGCCGTGGGACACGGTGGCCCGGTCCGGTTGGATGTGGGGTGAACGAGGCACCGTGGGACGAGTGGGGTTTCGCTGCCTGGCACGGGCACCCCAAGGTCCCTCAGGGCTGGAGCTGCTCCCAGCTTTGGGGGTGCCGGGACAAACTCTCCGGGCAGCTTCACAGCTGTCCCCATCCTGCAGAGACCCCCGGAAGGGTCCGGCAGTGCCTGTGCATGCTGTGGGGTGGATGTCGGAGTGGGAACCTCTCATTTCCGTGGGGACACGTGCAGCACTGTGTGGCAGCTCCGCTGCCCCGCGTAAATACTCATTAGTGGGTGCGGGTGGCAGGGACGCTGAGCCGGGACGCTCGGTCCCCCGTGTGTGGGGCCAGCACTTTGAAGTGGGGTGCCGGCGGCAAGGGCGGACTATGTACCCTCGGCCCGGCCCTTCTGCCTTCAAATCTCAGGGCGTCTCCGCGGGCGCAGAGCCTGCCCAGACAACCTGGTGCCAGGCTGCCGGCTGCCGGCCGTCTGCCTTGGGGACGCCTCTCTGATCTGGGGTGCCGGGAGGGGACGCTCGGCTCCCGGTGTCTTCGCAGTGCGTTGACAAGCGCCCTGCAGCCCCAGGGACGGGCGCTTGAGGGGCGGCCGGTGCCGCTGTCCCCGAAGCAGGGCTGGGGCCGCGGTGAGCTCAGCTGTGCGTGTCCGGCACAGCCCAGCACAGCACCAGCCGGGCTGATGCAACCCCGTGCAACCGCCCGCGCATCTGCCGGTACTTCGCGGTGGGCTGGGGGCCGGCGGGACACTGAGGAGGGCGGGACGGTCCCCTCCGGTCTCAGTGCCGCTCAGCCCGCCTGCTGTCACACAGGATGAGCCCAGCGAGTGGGAGAAGACAGAGCTGGATCAGGCGCAGGTGGAGCAGCGGATCAAGGAGTACAACAGCCAGATCAACAGCAACCTCTTCATGAGCCTGGTATGGGGTCGGCACAGGGCCGGGGGGATCACGGTGCCCTGCCCTGACCTCACTCACCCCCGCCCCCACCGGTGTCTCGTAGAACAAGGACGGCTCCTACGCCGGCTTCATCAAGGTGCAGCTAAAGCTGGTTCGCCCTGTCGCGGTGCCGGCCACCAATCGGGTCCCCACCCTGCAGGCGGGGCGGCCACACCCCCAGGGGGTGAAGCGCCGCACGTCCTTCTACCTGCCCAAGGGGACCGTCAAGCACCTGCACATCCTGTCGCACACCCGCGCCAGCGAGGTCATCGACGCCCTCCTCCGCAAGTTCACCGTCATCGACAACCCCCGCAAGTTCGCCCTCTTCGAGAGGTCTGAGAAGGATGAGCAAGGTAGTGCCCCAGGGGGACCCTGTTCTCACAGTGGTGGCCGTGTCCCCATATTGTCTGTTTCCCCTGGGTGGTGGCAGTTTCATGGTGGTGATGTCCCCAGGGTCTCTTATGGTGGTGGCAGCATCCCTATGGCAGTGGTGTTCCCATAGTGGCGGTGTCCCCCACAGTGGCAATATCATCGCAGCAGTGCCCCAATAGTGAGTGGCAGCATTCCTTAGATAGCAGCAACCCCTTGGTGGCGGCATCCCTGTAGCAGTGGTATCCCCCTTTGGTGACACTGTCCCCTGTCACCAGGGATGTGCCCCCCATGGCAGCAGTGGTGTCCCCTGTGGTGGAGATGTCCCCATAGTAGCAGCATCCTTGTGGCAGCAGTAATGTCCCCATAGTGGCAGTGTCCCCGTGGCGGTGCTGTCCCTCTGGCAGTGTCCCTGCGGTGACACGTGGTTGCCGTGGCAGCGTACCTGCGGAAGCTGGGTGACAATGAGCAGCCCCTGCGGCTGCGGCTGCTGGCCGGCCCTAGCGAGAAGGTGCTGAGCTTCATCCTGAAGGAGAACGAGACCGGAGAGGTGAACGTGAGTGCAGGGACGGGGAAGGGGCTGGCACCTGCCTTGCCGCGGGAGGTGTCCGGGGGGATGCACCAGGTCCCCGTTGTGATGGCAGCCCTTGTGCCTGCAGTGGGATGCCTTCACGCTGCCGGAGCTGCACAACTTCCTGCTGATCCTGCAGCGGGAGGAGGAGGAGCACGTGCGCCGGCTGCGGCACCGCTATGCCTGCTGCCGCCAGAAGATGCAGGAGGCGCTGGCCATGCGCACGCCAGGGTGACCACGACGCCTGCACCCGAGTTCAGCCAGCGCAGCAGGAGCCTCGCCCGCCGGCGGGTGGGGGCACCAGGGAGGGGGGTGGAACGGGGCACCAGGGACCCACCGGGCTGTCACAGGCCTCATGGGCCTGGCCCAGAGAGTGAGCGTTCCTGGTGGGAGTGAGAGCGAGTGTCACCCTGGAGCGGGTGTGTCCTGGGAGCGTGTGTCCTGGGAGGAATGAGTGTACCCTGGCGGATTGAGTGTCCCTGGGGATTGGGTGTCCCCAAGAGAGCTTGTGTTACCTGGGGGACTGTGTGTCCCCAGGAGAGTGGGTGTCCCCAAGAGAGCTTGTGTTACCTGGGGGACTGTGTGTCCCCAGGAGAGTGGGTGTCCCCAAGACAGCATGTGTCCTGGGGGGAGCGTCACCTGGAGGATTTGGTGTCCCCAGGGAAATGGGTGTCCCCAAGAGAGCATGTGTTACCTGGGGGATTGCGTGTCCCCAGGAGAGTGGGTGTCCCCAAGACAGCGTGTGTCCTGGGAGGAGCAAGTGTCACCTGGGGGATTGGGTGTCCCCAGGGGAGTGGGTGATATGGGGGGAGTGAGTGTCCCCGGAGAAGTGAGTGTCCCTGGGCAAAAACAGGGCTTCAAGCACCAATAAAGGCATCTTGGTGACAGTATGTGTGGGCCTGCGATGTGTCCTTGGCGGAGCGGGCTGTGGTGGGAAGGGACGGGATGCGAAGTTTCCCCGGTGTGGGTGGGCCATGGGTGCTCCCACGTGTGCGGGGTGGCGGCGGCGGGACTCGAACCCGCGGCTCCCGCGCTGCCGGCGGCGGGCGGGGAGGAGGGCGCGCCCCGCGCCGGTGTCACGTGACGCGGGCGCCGGAAGTGGCGCGGGTGGCGGCGCAGGCGGCGCTCGGTCGGTGTCGCCGGGCGGCTCCGGGCCGCCCCCGTCCCTTTCTCCCCCCAGCCCCGCCGCCGCCGCCCCCGCCCCCGCCATGGGCGCCAGCGGCTCCAAGTCGCGGGGGCTGTGGCCCTTCGCCAGCCCAGCGGCGGGCGGCGGCGGCCCCGAGGGCCCCGGCGGGCAGCAGGCCCTGGCCCGGTCGCGGGCCGCGCGCGCCGCCACCCCCTTCGTGTTCACACGGCGCGGGTGAGACGCGGGGGGCGGCTGTCGCGGGGCGGGGGGCTCTGCTCTGGGCAGGTCCCAGCACAGACATGGCGCGGGGGTCGGGAAGAGCCGCCGGCAGCGCCGAGCCGGCAGCGGGTGGTCGCTGCAGCTCCCCAGGGGAGCGGGGATCGGCTCGCCCCAAGCCCCGGGCCGGCTCGGGGCGCAGGGAGCCGGCAGGGCCGGCAGGCTCTCACCCCAACGCCTCCCCTCTCCTCTCGGCAGCTCCATGTATTACGATGAGGACGGGGATCTTGCTCACGAGTTCTACGAGGAGACAATCGTCACCAAGAACGGGAGGAAGCGCGCCAAGCTGAAGAGGATCCACAAGAACCTGATACCTCAGGTAATGTTCGGAGGAGAGTGGGGGAAAGTGAGGGCAAAGCGCCACGGTGACACTTGAAGTCCGGACTTTACAGGAGCCATCTCCCTCAGGGCATCTTCTTGCTGGAAAGGTAGTTGCTCTTTACTCCACCTAGTTTCTGCCTCAGGCCATGATTCCTGTGTGTCCTAGCTCACACCCGTGTCACCTGAGGCTGTGACAGGAAAGGGAGAGCTGGTGGCACTCTCCAGCTGCCTTTTTTGGAGAGAAGCAGTGCTTGAGCCTTTCAGAACTGCCAGGCAGGTAGATAGCTCAGTATGTGTTGTGGGGCACAGAGTGCCAGGCAGACCTGCATGGCCATGGTATCTCCTTACCAAGCACCTTTCACAAGGTGTAGGGTGCTGTGTTGCCTTAGCTTGTCACTGTGGAGGGCCAGGCCCTGTGTCGGGGAGCAGCGGCCAGAGCATGTCAGCTGCTGACATGAGTATGCACATCCCCTCCAGCTGCTCAGCAGTGTTGACAGCTCTGTACTTTGCTCTTCAGTGGAAAAGTCTCCTCTTTAAATAAGCAAGTGGTGTGAAGCTGGGCAGGTCTGGGATGTCAAGTGAAGATCATGGTGCAGGGCCAGGAGAGCCTGCATGTAGGGAATTTTTTTGGGGCATAATTGGAGGAAAGGGCAGATCAAACCAGGGCTGGAGAAAGCTCCTATAGGAGTCTTCCCTAATTAAGCAGAAAGGCATGGCTGTAGTGAGCAGCTAGGGTGAGCTGTCAGTGTGCTCTGAGGAGTGGGCAGCCTCTCAGCAGGATGGGACCCCTCTGAGTGCTGAGCAGGCAGTTATAGATGGAAGGATTTGGTTCTGCTTCCTGGGCTGGCATTCTAGCAGAGGCAGGCTTGGCTTGTGGAACTGATTCCTCATTCATGTGGGTTGAAACTCACCCAGTTGGAAAGCTTAGCTGAGCTGGAGAGAGCAGGTACCAGCACTGAACAGTCTTTCGCTAGTGCAGACTTTTCTCGGGTTCTGTGGGTGCAGCCTGAGCCCCCGCTCCCCCCTCTGCCCCATCCCCCCAGCTGCCAGCAGCTCCTTCTGGTGCTGTAACAGGAGAAGGCTTGGATGGGGCATGGGAATGGTTCCTGTGGCTGGTGTGGAGGGAACGTGCATTCAGCAGCCTCCCGTCTGCACAGAAAGCCACTTTTCTTGTGCGCCAGCTGCCCCGGCTGCATTCTCTCAGAGAGCTCTTTTCATTCTTCTAAATCCCGTGAATGAAAGGTGCCGGATGAAAAGCCCAGACGGCCAATATCTGCCAGTCACGCACCAGCTGCTGCACAGGCAGTGCCTGGCAGAGCAGCTCCCTCCTTCCTCGCCCTACCATGTGTGGCAGCCAGCCGTGCTGCCCTCAGCTCTCCAGGGGTGAGTGCAAAGGGCAAAGTGCTGGTGCTTTGTGTGCTGCTGTACCTGATATCACAGGCGATTTATGGACCCTGGTCCCTCCAGTTCCTCCAGGGCGCAGTGTTCTCTGTCACTGGGTGACTGGCAGGGCTCAGGGATGTCGATTGGCCGTCCCTTCTGCTCACCACTCTGACTCTTCTTTCAGGGCATAGTGAAACTAGAGCATCCTCGCATTCACGTGGATTTCCCAGTGATTATCTGCGAGGTGTGAGTCCCAGACATGGCTGCCCGCGGGCGGGAGGCCCTGCCCCACCGCCCCAGCCTCGCCCGGCCAGGCTGCATTGTGTTCCCACCGAGGAGGACTCCCGGCGTTTGGCGGGACAGTGTCTCTCCCCTCGCCTGGAGGTGAGGCAGGATGGAGCAGGCCCTCACAGGAGATGGGTGACTCTGTGCAACGACTTGCTTAAAAACATCCTCGCTTGAGTCAGAAGACTAAAATACCTTTTGTAGCCGTTAGCCGACGTTTGATGGGTAACTGGAACTTCAAACAAGCTGCTGTGATTGAGCTGTGAAAGGGAGAGCAAGCCTGCACTTCTCACCAGAGAGAATCCCCTGCTTCTCAGGTATGCGGCCCAGGGAGAGACAGGGCACAGTAATGCCCTCTCCTGCACCCCAAGACCCCTGGGGCCCGCAGGTTAGGTGGCCAGTGTTGCAGCATGTCCCTTTACACCGGTGTGATGTGATGCTTCCCTGTGTGGGTTTGTTGATGGAGGATAAAAAGGGCAGGCTGAGGGGTCTCGAAGCACATCAGGCTGGCTGCTGCTCTCCTTCGGGAAGGGAATGGAGATCAGATGCCACTCTCTTAGGCCTCGGTCTCTTCCCCCATTGCATTTCCCCATTTATGCCAGCGCTGGGGAGGTTGGCTTTGCTGCTGCCTGCTGGAGATCTCTGCAGTCCCTGGCCGTTGCTGGTGGCAGCAGGGTCTCAGCTCCACAGCAGACTTGCCTCCATTGTCACACTGGCTCCTGCTGAGCGCCGTCCCTGGCCTGCAGCGGGGCTGGGCTGCTGGGCAGCTTCCTCACCCCCGCTGCTGTTTGAACATACCTCCCTGTAGGCTGGGCCTCGACTAAGCCAAGCAGGAAAGGAATCCTCTCTTCCTTCCCTGTACCCTGAAACAATCAGCGTACCTGCCCCAGCTTGGAAATCTCCCTGGCGATGTGAACTGTGGTTCCTTCCGCATCCCAGCTGGTGGCAGGAGGAGAAATGCAATGCACTTTAAAGGGAGGCTTTCTGCCCCATCTCGGAAGTCCTGCTCTTTTCTCCTGCTTCCTCCCACCTGAGAAAGTCAAGATCTTGGCAGCACCGAAGAACCTCTCACCTCTGCGTGTGTCCAGCTGCTGGGGGAAAGGCCTGGCCCCAAATGCCCCTTGGCAGCATGAGGAGCCCCTGCCTCCCTGCTTGGCCGTGCCCGGAACAGGCAGGCAGAGGAGGACCGGCAGCAGGCACAGCTTTAAAGTGGGTCAGAGCCTGCTCCCCACAGCAGCCAGCTTGGCTTTCCTCCTCTTTCGTTCCAGAACTTATTTACTTTCTAAGCACTTCAGATGTTTGCTACCTCGATTTTTAATTTAAGCTGCTGGCACTTGGCTGCCAGCCCTGTCGCTGTCTATGTTGGATGTATCCATCCCCTCATCTGCTGAGAGCCGCCCGGGCGCGGGGCCACATTCCCGGCTTCGGGGAGATAACAGCGATGTGGCTGTTGCTGTTGTTGTCTTCCTGTCACCACTTCTTCCCTTCAAGTCCTTCCACCCGTGGTTCCCATCGACAGGAGCAAGCACACAGAGTGATATGAATGTGCTGGCGGCCACCAGACAGGAAAGTCGGAGGGCAGGGCTGGTCTACACTGTGATGCTGGGTGCTTCTTACGACATCTTTTGTTCTGCTTGCTTGAAAGAGTCTTGTCTTAAAACAATCCCTCACTGAAGTGTTTCTTATTTGCACCACCTGCTCTTGACTTTCTCCCTGGCTGGAGCTCCCTGGGAAGGGCATCCCTTGTGCTCCACAGGAGAGCAGGAGCTGCTGTCCCCAAGAAGAGGAGAGAAAACCGTGGCCACACTGTCTGTGCTGCCTTACCCCATTGCTGTTTGAGGGCATGGAAAGCTGCACCAACCCTGCCCTGGGCATGGAGGAAGGAGGAGGAGGAGTAGGGAAGGGATTGGCACTGTTTGCCTACCCCAGTGGGGTGCCCCTCACCTGGCTACCAGCCAAGATCTGCTGGCAAGGCATGGCCTGAAGCCGGGGGAGGGAGCAGAGGCTGTGACCAGTTTAGCAAGGATGCTTTTGTCCTTTCTGACAGGCTGCCTATCCTTCCCCCGGCGTATTAAACATGCTTCCCCAAAACCCATGCCTTCTCCCACCCTTCTACCCCCTCAGCGTCACCAGGGTGGCAGCAAACCTTTGCAGTCTGCCAACAAGCTGCATCCTGCCCTGCTTCTTCCCAGGCTGGTCCCCACAGCAGCCAGCCCCCAGGACCCTAGCAATCCTGCAGCAGCAGGGTCTTGGGAGCACCTAGAGGGATCTTAAAAATGTGAAGGTCACTGTAAATAGTATCTATGTCCACTGTGGTGTTGGAGCAAGCAAAAAAAAAAAAAAAAAAAGAAAAAGAAAAATTTCCTTTTGATGATTCTTTTTTTTTTTTTTTTTTTTTTATTTTGTGCAACATTGTGCTTTCCTGTGTGGATGTGTAGCCGAACCGTACTCACCGACACTAGGCTCCTTGCTCCTCTAGCGTGTGGGTAGGACCCATGGGTTTGGGGAATGTACACTACTTCTGGTCCTTCCTCCCAGTGCATCTGTCCACTTTTGTTAAATTTCAATAAAATTATTTGTAGAGCCCACAAGTCCCAGAGCTGTCTTACTGGGGAAGGCAGCTGTACCTCCGGGGAGGTGGACTTGGCTACCGGCATTTCAAGCCCTGTTTTTTTGGGAAAGGGGAGTTTGTGCACATGTGGCCGAGCTGATGGTGAAGGACCCCTGAGTCACAGCCATTTCCAGGTTTTCCAGTTGCCACACGGGACTGGCAGGAGTTGGTGCTGTGACTCTCTACTTGTAGCTGCCGTGTCATCTTTTAAATATATCACTAATGTGAAATACATGTAATTTCCTTCTTCACTGCCGAGGGCTGGAGCTCAGGCCTCTCTCCCCTCCCGTGTGGGGACGGAGGTCCGAGCACCCGAGGTTCGCAGGCAGCCCAGCAGCAAGCTGACTCTTCCCATGGCTCCGCCCGAGCCCCGCGAAGGGGAGGATCCGCCTGTCCGCTCCTTCCTCGCCTGCCCTGCCAAGTCAGTGCCTCATTAATCACGGGGGGCCTGACGTTCTGGAGCCGGCGTGAGCCTGTGCTGGGATGCCGCCCGTCCCTGGAGCATTGCCGCCTGTCCGTGGGGCAAGTGTGATTTCACTTTGTTTCCCGTGTCCTGTCCCCGACAGCCCCGCAACTGTTTTCCTGCAGCCACCGTCACCTCTCATCATTTCCTCTGCGCAAGCCGGCTCGGAAATGATCTGCTGATGAAAGCCGTCATGAGAGTGAGTGGTGCAGTGTGTCCTGCCAGACCTCCAGCCTCGGGCGGATGAGGCTCTGGCCCATTCATCCACAGGGACCCCAGGCCCAGGAGGGATGCATGGATCGTGGTAGCTTAGAAAGGGACTGGGTGGCTGCACAGGGTGGTACAGCCCGGCGAGGTTACACAAGGCAGTGGCTGTGGCTCTCTGGCTCCGTGACCATCTCTGTGTCTGCCGGGCCACCACAGGGCTGCCCATAGAGCCCCCAGCCCAGGGCAAAGGCAGGTGCTGATGTCCCCTCCTGGCTTCATGGCTGCTCCACTCCCAAGCTGATCTCCTCTCACGCCTTGCCCGGACCTGCCTGGCACGAGTGGCTGTGACTCATACCCCGTTATCTTTATCTGCCATCTATGAGAGATTCCTGCCCATCTATGAGGGCTCCTCCTGCTGCCTGCCTGGAGCAGCTGGGCTGCTCAGCTCGCCCTGGCCCCTGCCGGCTGCTGCTATCCTGCACCCCTCTACACTCTGGGAATGACTTGGAATGATCACATGCTCGGCAGGGCAAGGGGAGACTGGATCTGCCCAGTTGCCCCTTCCCAAAAGCAAGTCTTCCCTGTGGGAAGGAAGGAGGGAAATTGAGTCAGGTGATGCTCCCACTGAAGGGAGAGCAGTGAGAATCTGCGTCACATTGAGGACTTCCAGCCCCTCCCAGCAGTGGAAATCTGTGACCCCTCCGGCTACCCCACTGCCGGTGGGGCTCGATACCTTTGCACAAGGAGAATGGAAAATTTTAGCTGCTGGTGAAGGAAGCCTGTTTACTGCCCAGAGAGGAAGGGCAGCGCCTGCAGCGCTGGGACTTCTTGGCTCCCCACAATCTCTCCCAAGGGTTTTGGCAGCCAACACCCAGCCACCAGCTGACCTTCCCAGCCCCTCTCCCAGCCGATGCCTGGCATTGCCTGCAGGCCAGGCCAAGCTCTGGGGCGTAGCCCAGATTTGGAGTGGCCGGCCTGGATGCTGTGCCCATCCCTAGCAGGGCTGTCACCCTCTCGGTGGGAGCTTCTCCACAAAAGCTGACACCCAAGTGGTGCCACTAACTGGAGCCAGCTGCAGGTGCCTGCGGCCAAGGCTTGGCACTGGTGGCGCCAGGAGCTGACACTGAATAATACTGAGCTTGGTGCTCCCGCCTGATCCTTAGGGAGCTGGTGGTTGGCTGGGGAGCACTTCCGTAGATTCAATCCCGCTTCCTTCCCCTGTCGGCCCCGACACACCCTCGCAGTCTGATGCTTCCTGCGCAGGGTCACCCCAATGGCCCTCAGCCCAAGGGGCTAGCCCTGGCCAGAGCAGGCAGGGGACAGGCAGCACATGGGGACTGCCACATGGCTGGTCCTGAGCCCTGCCTGTCCTGTCGCCTGCCAGAGGGCACCCGCTGGAGCCTCAGCAGTGCTCTGGGAAGGAATCCCCCCAGCCCTGTTATGCCCATGGCCCCCCTTGTCCTCTCCGGGCAGGAAGCCCACGGGGGCCATGGCTGAGTCAGCAGCACCGATTAGCCTAGCCCTGCACAGGATGTCCTGCCCAGCACAGCACTGCCCTGGGGTCACCACCGTCCTGGGGACACTGCTGTTGCAGGAACACTGCTCTTCCGGTGTCATCACCACCTCTGGACACCAGCATTCTGGCTTGCCAGCACTCTGCAGTCCACCACCATTGTAGGATCACCAACTTTTTCGGGAAAACATGATCCTGGTATACCATCCTGTGTCACCACCATTCCAGAGTCCTCTTTTTGGAGTGACGATGATCCTGGGGACACCACCGCCCTGGGGTCACCACTACCTGGGGACAACGTCCTGAGGTCACCACCAATCTGGAGTCGCTGCGGTTCTGGAGCGACCATGACCCTGGGGATACCACCAGCCCCCGGGGACAGCACCAACCCTGCGATCACCATCACGGCCCTGGGGACAGCCTCGTCCCGCCGTCACCGCGGTTTGAGGACCCTCAGCCGCGCGCTCCCCCCGCCAACCGTGGCGCCCCCTGTCGGCCCCCACGGCGGCCCCGCCCCGCCCCCTTCCGCCGCGTGGGGGGCGGGTCCTCCCGGGCCGTACCAATCGCGGCGGGACAGGGGGATGACTCCCCGGTGCCCGGTGCCGCGGATCCACGGAGGTGTGTGTGTGTGTGTGCGCGACGGGGCTCCGCCGCCGGCCCAGAGCCCGGGGCCCCGCGATAGTCGGTGCCACCAGCCCGGCGCGGCGCGGGCGGGGCGCGGGGCGGGGCTGGCGGCCCCGCGGGTGGTGCATGCCGGAAGGTTTAAAAGCGGCGGCGGGGGGGCGGCAGCGGCGCTCGAGGATCCCGCGGCGGGGGATGGCCTGAGGCGCGGTGAGAGCCGCGCGGGAAGCGGGAGCGGAGCGAGGCCGTCGGGGGCCGCGCCCCGGCGCTTTGTCTGCCCGGCTCGAACAAAGGCGGTGCCGCGCCGGCACTCGGGAGAGCGCGAGCGGGCGAAGCCGCTTGGGACCGGGATTCCCGAGAACCAGCCCCCACCCGGGGCTCTGCCCGCACCCCCGGGAGGGGACTTGGATCGGGGTCTGCCTTGGGGGGTGCGGGCAGATCGGCCCCTGCCTGCACCCCCTTCTGCCAGCCCCTTCTGACTCTCTTCTTCCGCCGCCCCCAGGTCCCGTCGGGCAGGATGCGCGGGGGCTGCGCGGCGGCGGTGGCTGTGCCCTGGCTGGCCCTGCTGGCCTTGGCCCGGCAGCCCCCCGAGAAGCCGTCGGCCAGCCCCCATCTCACCCGTCGGCCCTTCCTGGTGGCCTGGAATGTGCCCACCCAGGACTGCAAGCCCCGCTTCCAGGTGTCCTTCGACTTCAGCATCTTCGACCTGTATGCCTCCCCCAACGAGGGCTTCGTGGGGCAGAACCTCACCATCTTCTACAAGGAACGCCTGGGGCTCTACCCCTACTACACCCGTCAAGGTGTGGCCGTCAATGGTGGTGTCCCCCAAAACAGCAGCCTGTCCGAGCATCTCGCCCGCCTGCAGGAGGGCATCGACAAGTACATCCGCTCATCCACCAAAGAAGGGCTGGCTGTCATCGACTGGGAGGAGTGGCGGCCTGTCTGGGCTCGCAACTGGAAGCCCAAGGATATCTACCGGGAGGTGTCACAGGAACTGGTGTTACGGCGTCAGCCCACCTGGCCCCCTGAGAAAGTGAACAAGCAGGCAGCGTTTGAGTTCGAGTCGGCTGCCCAGGAGTTCATGGTGAGAACCCTGCGCAAAGCCAAGAGCTATCGACCCAAACAGCTCTGGGGGTTCTACCTCTTCCCTGACTGCTACAACCACGACTACAACAAGAACAAGGACAGCTACACCGGGCAGTGCCCGGATGTGGAGAAGTCTCGCAATGACCAGCTGAAGTGGCTCTGGAAGGAGAGCACGGCACTCTACCCCTCCATCTACCTCGACCCGCTCCTGGACTCTACTCCCAACAGCCGCAAGTTTGTGCGGGCGAGGGTGATGGAGGCCATGCGCATCTCGCAGAAGCACCACGATGACTACTCCCTACCTGTCTTTGTCTACACCCGGCCCACCTACATCCGCAAGCTGACTGTGCTCAGCCAGGTAGGGCTGTACCTCTGGGACATCCTCATTCATAGCCCCGGGCATTTGGGCTTTGGGGTCGGCTGAGGTGGTTCCTCTGCCTGTGTATCGCACCTTGCTCCCGTGCAGCAGGGTGGCTCTGGAGGCAGGTGTCTGCAGTCATGGTGTTACTGGCACCCCGTGGTTTGACTGTCTCCATGTGGTGGGAAGTAACACCATCTGGCATTGGGCTGGCAGCTGGCCCCAGGGAGCAGGAGGGGTGCTTCCTTTCCTAGGACCCCCTCTCTGGTCTGGATGATGGGGTACCCCAAACTGATTCCCTTATGGATGGGATGTCTGGCAGCAGGACTGGCGTCAATGGTGACTATCACCAGGGAAGTGCCTGGGAAGTATTGCAGGAGTCAGGTCCTGGCAGCTGGAACCCTGAGGTGTGTGAGCCCACAGCCCCTGTGCTGTGCTGGCTTAGCCCCTGAGGAGGAGGGCAGTATTGGTATTGGGAAGCTTTGTCCCCAAGTTGTTGGGATAATCCCTTTTTCCCTGGAGCAGAGATTGAGTCTTGACCACCTGATCCCACAATGGACACTTTGGCACACACTGTGCTGGGGCAGTGGGTGCTGCATGGGGTCTGTGGGTGCTAATCAGACCCTGTCCCCACAGGCAGACCTGATCTCCACCATCGGAGAGAGCGCAGCACTGGGTGCAGCTGGGGCCATTTTGTGGGGTGATGCAGTTGACACCAAAAACCGGGTAAGTTTGGGGTCAGTGTGGGAGGTGGATGGGTTGGAGGGATCACCTGCTCCCCCAGGGAGGACCAGTGGCTTAGCTGTCCTCTCCATCTGAGATACTTCTCCCTGGGTCACACCCTGGTGCCTCCCTTTCCCTAGGAGTTGTGCCAGTTAATGAAAAACTACCTGGAGGGGGACCTGGGACGCTATGTGGTAAATGTCACGACAGCAGCAGAGCTCTGCAGCACGACACTGTGCCAGGGCCGGGGTCGCTGCCTGCGCCAGGACAGCCATGCTGATGTCTTCCTCCACCTCAACTCGACCAACTTCCAGCTGCGGCGCCGGGATGCTGACCACCCTGAACGCCCCCTCTTCTGGGCTGAGGGCCAGCTCTCCTCTGCTGACATACTCTTCCTACGGACCCACTTTCACTGCCACTGCTACCAGGGCTGGCAGGGCAGTGGCTGCCAGACACGTGCTGGCCCCCGCAGTGACGCCCCTGGCCCTTTGGCACCGCTGGGACTTGGGATGCTGTGGCTGCTTGCAAGCTGGTGCTACCTGCCCCTGGACTGAGCTGTCCCTCTATGTGGCGGTGTAGGAGGAGCCTATTTGATATCCCTACCCTGCCTGGGAGGCAGCTAATTATGGAGGGCCGTCCCTCGCTGTGGTGGTGTGGGGCCAGAGCCATGCGGTTGCCCCATCTCTGCCCACCCTGCTGCAATGCAGGTGCCCTTCATGGGGATGGGGGGAGGAGAGGGACCCCTCTTCTGTTGTAAGGAGAGGGATGGGGGCAAGAGGGACACGGGGGCGGGGAGCGGGTGCTGCGTGGTGCTGATCCCCCGTGTGCTGCCCCACTCTGAAGCGCTTTACCTCGAATAAAGCTGGTCAGACAGAGAAGTGGGCTGATTTGGGGCGGGGCAGGCACGAGTCACTCAACTCGCGGACACAACCTCCGGGACGGGGCGGGGGGCAGAGGTGTGAGTTGGTATGCAGCTCCGGCACAGCTCTGCGGAGCTGGGAAGTGCCCCTCGGAGCCGGAGGCGCTCGGGGAAGCGGCTGGAGGGGCGGGAGCGGCCCCGCGAGGCCGGAGCCGCGTGGGCAGCCACGGGCCGGCCACCCACGTGGAGGCTGCGTGCGGCCCGGCCCCGGCGCTCCCCGGGCCCGCCCCCCGCGGGATTCCCCGCGTGGCCCTGCCCCGGCCGCGGGCGGCGTCTGGGGCGCGGGACTGAAGCCCCCGGGACCGCGATCGGCGTGTGGGGACACGGTGCTGTGCGATACGGCCGGGGGTAGGTTCAGCCCCGCGGGACCGGGGACACCGCTGTGCCGCGCGCGTCCCTGAGCGCCACTGTCCCGTGCCGCCACTGTCCCCCAGCGGTGCCCTAGCGTGGTTCCTGTCCGCGACACTGCCCTGCTCTTCCTGTGCCCGTGCAGCCTCTCTGGCCACTGCCCTGTCCTGAGGGCTGCTCGTGGGTGTGGAGCGGCCCCGCGTGGCACAGCCACCTCCCCGTCCGCCGCAGGAGGGTCCCCATGGCGTGCTCTCTGTGGCTGCTGTCCTGTGCTCTGGGTGTCCGCAGGCCGTGCCACCGCGGGCTGTGTCGTGCCTGGTCCTGCCCGGTGCCGTGAGCTCCCTGCCAGCAGTGCTCTCTTCCCGCCAGGGAATGGCCGTCGTTCTCCACTTCCCGAGCGGCGCCCGGCCGGCGCAGCCCTCACCCATCGCCGTGACCTTCCTCCCCCCGCCCCGTCCGTGTCTGTTTGTCTTTCCAGCCCACTCATCGCCGGCCAGTCATGGGGTGTTGACTCTGCGCATTCCTTCCCAGCAGAGCCCGCCGCCGCTCTTGACGCGGAGCTGACGCTGCTGTCCCAGTGCGGGGCCGCTCTGCTGGGCTCCAGCTGCTGATAAATTCGGGGACTTTGAGAAAGTGGAAGGGTTGACCCTGGGTGATCGGCAGCGCTTGGGAGCAGAGGTGTGGATTAATGCCCGTCCTGACTTGGGGATAAAAGCATCAAGGCCTGCCCAGGTCTCAGCTCTCCCCAGACAGCTCCAGGACTCACCCTGAGCGCACCAGCACTATGGCATCCGTGTGGTCCTGCTGGATCTTCCTGCTGCTCCTGCCTGCCCTGACCCGTGCTGGGGGGCCCAGTCCTGTCCTCGTCAACCGCCCCTTTGTCACCATCTGGAACATCCCCACCCAGCAGTGTGCTGAGAAGTACAATGTTACCCTCAGCCTGGAGGTCTTCGATGTGGTGGCCAATGACCAGCAGTCCTTCACTGGGCAGGACATCACTCTCTTCTACAGCAGCAAGATAGGTCTCTTCCCCTATTACACATCTAAGGGGGTGCCAATTAATGGGGGGCTCCCCCAAAATGCCAGTCTGGAGGCTCACATCCACCAGGCCACCCAGGACATCAAGATGACCCTGCCCAGCCCTGACTATGGTGGGCTGGCTGTCATCGACTGGGAGAAGTGGCGCCCACTGTGGATCCGCAACTGGGACTCCATGAAGATCTATCAGCAGAAGTCGGAGGAGCTGGTGCAGCAGCAGCACCCGCAGTGGCCCCCCAAGGAGGTGGAGGAGATGGCCAAGCAGCAATTTGAGAAGAGCGCCTGTGATTTCATGAACAAGACCTTGTGGCTGGGGGAGAGCCTCCGTCCCAGTGCCTACTGGGGCTTCTATGGTTTCCCTGACTGTTACAACAATGACTTTGATAGCCTGCCCTACAACGGGACGTGCCCAGATGTGGAGCAGCAGAGGAACAAGAATCTGTCCTGGCTCTGGAGGAGCAGCCGGGCGCTCTACCCCAGCATCTACCTGCCCGTCTGCCTCAATGGCACCAGCAAGGTGCTCCCCTACGTGCGGCACCGCGTGGCCGAGGCTTTCGCTGTCCAGCGTGGAATCCTTGACAGCGGCATCCCCATCCTGCCCTACTCCCAGATTGCCTTTGATTACACTCTGGACTTCCTTTCCCAGGTGATGGGTTGTGGGAATACTACAAGTGGGCACCTCTTGGGGCAATGGGTTGGCACCAGGGACTCTATCTCTGCTGAGGCTGTGTGGAGGGCTTTGGGCACTGCTGACTTCTCCTCTCCCTGTGGGTGCAGGAGGACCTGATGAACACCATTGGGGAGAGCGCGGCTCAGGGTGCTGCTGGTATCATTCTCTGGG
This sequence comes from Sylvia atricapilla, assembly GCF_009819655.1. NCBI lineage: Eukaryota > Metazoa > Chordata > Aves > Passeriformes > Sylviidae > Sylvia > Sylvia atricapilla. The sequence goes on along the minus strand of NC_089150.1, from coordinate 16,282,224 downwards.
GCAGCCTGGATTACAGCGCCTCCAAGGTGAGTGCAGATGATGGCGTCAGGTCCCTGTCAGCAGGTTCCTCAGCTGTGCAGGGCTGTGACACTGAATGCCATTGCAGGAGATGTGCCTGAGGCTGAAGGACTACGTGGAGGGACCCCTGGGCCACTACATCGTCAATGTGACCACCAGTGCTGACCTGTGCAGCCAGACCCTGTGCTCTGGCCAGGGCCGCTGCGTGCGCCAGGACAGCCAGCAGGGCTACCTGCACCTCGACCCCTCCCGCTTCACCATCGACCTGCATGCTGGCAAGCCTTGGGTGGTGGCTCAGAGCTTGGAGCCTGGGGAGGACATGTCCAAAGTGGCCAGGGAGTTCACCTGCCAGTGCTACGACAAGTGGCAGGGACCCCGCTGTGACACCCAGGGCTTTGCCAAGTGACCCACCCCCGGGGTCAGTCCTCCCACCCTGGGGACATGGGGCAGACAGGGTGACACCACCTCAGCACCCTTGCCATGGGGTTGAGAACCTGACTAAGGGGCTCTTAATAAAACCAGAAAGCATCAGCAAGTATCTCCTTGTCTTCTGCTGCAGCACTTTTGGGGTGGGTGGGTCCTCCTGCAACACCACTGCTGCCATGTGATGCTGCCAAGGGCTGTCCTTTGGGCTGGGGATTTGGGATGTAATGCCTCAGAGAACCCATAAGGAAAAAAGAAAATTTATGGGAAAAGATACAGGAAGAGAGGATGGTGAGGGAAGAGGATGAAAAATGGAAGAATGATGGGGAATGGCCAAAGAATGGAGGGAGGCAAAGGGGGTGAAAAGATGTGATTGTGTGGCTATAGTTGAAGGGAGCGTGTTCTCCAGCCCCTCATTGTGCACAGAGGAGTGGACTGACACCAATGCCCTCACGGTGATTTTCCCCTGGATAACGATATGCAAAGCAGTTGAGTTCACAAATATGCAAAAGCACTGATTTCTGTAACCCAGACTGAACTGTACCTATTTCAAAGCAGTTAGGAGAAGGCAGGAAGCCCTGACACAGCCGAGATAAAGAGGTTGGTATCTTCATCTGGATGTTCATCTTGGGGTAGGGGAATCACATGCTCAGTTCTCTGATTTTAGGCTCTAATTCAGATAATCTCTCCTTGTTGGAACTGCACTGCATGGCACTATGTATGTACTAGGGACTTACAAAGCTGCACTCTTAATTTTTAAACTGCTCAGTGTAAACCATTGCAGAGTTACTACATTTCTTTTGTTCACTTCTTATTATTATGTTGAGGAGGATCTGACAATATACTGCTGGAAACATAATTAAGCCTTTGGATTCTCCTGTCACAGCTTTCAGAAACATACACTCTGTTATTACCAAGCTCTTTAACAAGCTGGGGGCCCCTGAAAAAGCAGTCATAATTGGATTTTGGCTCTGAATTAATAGTTATATCTAGTTCTTATAGAGACAGCTTGGTAAATATTGTATGTAAATGTTGGAAACAATATTATTTTATTATTTTTTGTATGTGAAATGTGATTTACCTTAAATGAATACTCAAACACACTCCTCCCAAGTTACAGGGAATCTGATATTTGCTCTGTATTAAATGCTGATATTGAAAGCAAAGTTCACCTTGCTATTCACACAAAGAAAATTACCATGAATTTCAAGTCCTCCTTATGTCTGGAAGGGATCAGAGCTGTGTGCTTGTAACTTCAGGTAATTTAATATGCTTCAAGTGTTCAGCTACTGGTGCCTAACTGGAGGCTGGTCTGAGGTTCTCCTGGACAGTATTATCTCAATCCATTAACCAAACCACTGAGGTGGGCATCAGGATAGAGACTCAGGATAGATTTCCTTAGGAGTTGCAGAGGCTCTGGCACGGAAGCCACAGAAACCCTGCAGAAACCTTGTCTCCAGGTGTGTGTGGCTTTTCTTAAAGAAAAGTGACAGACTTCCCTTATTTCTTGAAACAGCTCCTTTTCTTGTTATAGAAATAATGCAAACTTAGGCATGAATGCAGTTTGCCACTTTCAAATAATAGCATTGAATGTTTAAGAGGATTTGCTTTATTCATCCTACTTATTGTAGCTATTCTTCTATCCTTGCCCCTCACACGGTATCTAAAGACACCCAAGATCCTGGATTTCATATAATTCAGCTTGTCTCGCTCCAGACGCTGAGGAATGGAGACTAAAAAGACACTGCATGTGGTGCCAGCAGACAATGTGGAAGCACTGAACATCTGCTGGTTGTTTTTTCCAGGTCTGAAAAAAACCTGTACATGTGTAGAGCTGTGCAAGCCCAGCGCTGCCGGAGCCAGCCCACACTAGGCAGGAGGGTGCTGGAGGGGAGCCAGCAATAATTCAGGCACGGGACTTTGCGTGGGTCACATTTCTGGCCCTCGGGGGGATGTGCTCACGGTGTTGTCACAGCAGCTCTGGTTTTCCATGCTCAGGATGACTGACAAACATGCTGTGTGCAGAGCTTGCTTGTCCACTGCATTACAGGATTCACACTAAATTAATTTTTAGGCTTTTTCCACGTGCTGCTCCAAGAAATGAGGGAAGACTGTCATTTAGAATTGCCCTTACATTGCTTGGTTTTTCATTTCAATGACTCATTATTTTTTGTCTATGTTGCTTAAGCCTCATATCTCCACAAATAATCCTAAGTATTTACCATGGTTAATTTTCCCAAACTGAGAGAAATGAACTGCTGAGTGCTCTGAAGATAGAATAATTATTTTACAGTCTAGAATGAAGATACTTGTAGGGAGGAGCCTTTAAATGCTTTGATATAACCAGGACATAAGTAGTTCAGCTGAAGGGTAAGGTGTAGATTAAGACTTGCATAAAACATACAGAAGGAAGCCCTTCCAAGCAATCCACAGGCTTTTCACGTACAAGTAGGAAATTAGCGGCCTGTTATTTACCTAATAAGAACATCTGCCTTGTTCTCCTGACTAAAAAACTCAGAATCTGTATAAAGAGATATTTCCCCACATTGTTAGAAATCAGTTTAGTCAGACACTAAGACGTTTTCAGTTTTGTCTTGCATTAACAGCCCACAACTACGATTAGATGACCAAGGGGGTGACGGTATTTTGAGACCCCAGAAGTTGTTTTAGAACCCCATTAGCTATCATTTGCTGTTGCATTTCACTGCATCCAAAGATCTGGACTGAAGCCATAAAACCAAAACCAGACCACTTCTTCAGCTCTCATAGCTGGATGCTGAGCTTCTCCTGACATACAAGTACAAACCTCTCTTGGAAGAAATAAATCCTTCCCAAAAGCAGATCGAGGCAACTGTATGGCTTGAAATCAAAGAGATGGCATGTGAGTATTTAAATGCCTTTTATTTCATTCGCATTGCAGTGGAGGCTTGTGGCACCCAGGGCTGGTCACTCAGAGCTCAGCTTGCTTCGTGGGCGTGCAAACACATGGCAGCTTAAAGGGAGAGAGGAGGGCTGGGTACTCTGCCACCCGGGGCAGGTTTCGGTCACTCTGTTTAGCTGCAGTTGCAGAAAGCCCCCCTAACTCCCAAATGCTGCTCTGCTGTGCCCAAAGCTTCCAGGAGAGCAGCTCACCCAGCAGGAGCAGCTAAGAGGACTCAGAGGTACCTTAGCGAAACATGAGACCAGGAGGAGGAGGAGGAGGCAGCAGCACAGAAACTGGCTCCAATGACACTTGAGCCTATGAGCAGCTTGAGGTACCCAGAGCAGCAGGGGTTTCGCTGGCTTTGAATAAAGCACACCCCCCATATGCCAGCAGCACCGAGGGTGTGAACAAGGCTTCGCTGCTTTCCTGTTAATGCTTTTAGCTAAAACTTGCCACTTCTGTTCCAGGTGCAATGTCAAAGCTCACTTCTGATTATTGTTTCAAAAGTGAAACATCAGCTCCTACAGAAATAATTTCCAGAGCTTGAATTCAAGACTCTATATCCCAACCCCCCCATCCCTAGCATCAACTGCACCGACTTGAACACAAAATTTTCAAGCTACCAGTTACCCAAAATGAAAGTGGCTCTTTCTTACGACGTCTTTGTATCTCTGTTTTATGTTAAAAAAATCAGCCACTCCAAACGTTTTCCCTTGCTCAGGCATTTCTGCAAAAGATGTTAAAAGATTTATAAAAACCAAGCCATATTTAAGAAAGACCTAAAGTAATCCTCAAGGGCCACAGACTCTGCTACTGCCCTGGACCTGACATACCCTGTTTCCGAGAACTAGCAGGAATATCAGCCTTCATTCCTCTGATTCATCAGACTGCAATTTCAGAAGTTACTTGGAAAAAAAAAATAAACCCCGAAGCACCGTTTGTGGGCTCTCAGTGAGTGTTTAAACATTCAGCACAAACAGCAGACCTTGCTTTATGTTATACAAATAAAAACGCCTCTGTGCTTGAGAACTTGTCCTGCTTTGTTCCATAACGTTTTTAATCTGCTATTACTGGGGCTGGGCAGCAGAGCAGGACTCTCACCACAAGAATGTGGGTGCAGCAGCAGCTCCTTTGTTGCGAGTGCTCCAGGCCAGCCTCAGGCAGAGCTGCTGTGTGGGGTGCAAGGGCTTCCACGTTTTCTGCTAGGGAAAAGTGTAGTTTGTGTTTTTCACTGCTGGGGGGACAGTCAGAGGCAGAACACTTGTCCCGTTTGCAGCATCTCCTCTGCTCTGATTTGGCAGCAACTTCCCTCCTAGTTATTTTCCACCCTGGGGCTTTAGAACAGGCTAATCAGTGTCCTGTGCTGGCATTAGTAAATCAGCAGGAGTGTTATCAACAGCCCGAGGAGGGTCACAGTGAAGCTGCAGCCTTGCACTATGTAAAACACCTTGTAAACTCATTTCCCTCCAGTAATATGTTCAGCATAAAACCATATAGTGCTCCAAACGCTGCTCTAATCTGCTAGTGCAGACTTCAAGCAAACACTAAATAATATAGCAGAACATTTTGTGAGAATTGTCCTGCATTTGACTGTAACTTCTCATGAGGAAAAATCTGTTTTGACAGGTTACTGGTCCTATTCCCCAATTAAGACATAAACAGTTGTAATCCTCTGTGCTGTTGGGCAGAGTTCAAGGTTAGTTTCAGCAAAAACAAACCAATTTAAAATTGAAGCAGGGGAAAAAAAACATCAACAACCCAAAATTTGGTGGCAGAACTTGCCCACAGTGCAAAGCGTATATTCTTTATTATCTTATTTGTTTAAATACGCACCAACTGATACCTGCACACGGCAGATACCAGCTGAGATAACAGGGAGTCCAATATTTAAGGCTTGGCTTTTCTCACCATAGCAACAAATCTGTAAGGAGAGTAAGAAGACATGGATAACTGGCAGCATCCAGCACAGCAAGGGCAGTGGTGCTGGAGGTCTGAATCCCTCACACCATCACGGTGCCTGATGCAGAACCACCCTGGATGTCTGAACACCAGCACCCGGCGTGCCCTGGGGAGTGTGTCTTGTGCAAATCTGCAGCAGAACAAACACACAGGTAGGTGTTTGCTTCCTTGTCTTCAAGGCAGCTGGCAAAGAGGGTGGTCTCTAGCTAAGCTTATTTTCCTTTTATAAAATAGTGGAAGTGGTGACACTTGAATGTGGGTCTGCTCTCCCTGACTACATAACCCAGCTCCTGGGGCACAAGTGACCCTTCACAGTCACTGGCCTAGGACAGAAGAGCCCTCCAAAGGTACCCTTTTCTCTCTGCACCTCTGCCACTCTACCAAAATTGGTTGGATGAAACAGATTCTCTGTCATAAAATCCATGCTGCATTTATTCATACGGACAAACACCGATGTTGCTTTTTATTTCATGGATTGTTCACTTGTTCATCCACTCACAGAATTTGTTTAATCAGTAATTACATTCAAATTGAATGAAATAACTTGACCATCAGTGTCCCATCATTGTCTGAAACCAGGTGAGCCCAAGAAAAACTGCCACCAAAATCTTTTTGGAGCTAATCTTCAGGATCTTAGCCAGAAGGGTCATGAAACCTTTTCCACCTCAGTTGTGACTAGAAGGCCAAAAAAAAAAAAAAAAAAAAAAAAAAAAAAAAAAAAAAAAGCGCCTTATTTCTACCTATGCAGGCTTATCACAAAATACCCACTGATAACCAAGAGTAAGGGGATTCATCTTTAAAGTGCCCTGATCTGGGTTCTTGGTAGACAAATTGATGTCAGAGTTATTTTAACTAGGTTGTTAATTAATGAGAAATCCCCAAGTTAGAAGAGAACAACACCAGAGCAATAATTTCCATTATGGTCCAAGCTCGTAATTTATTTCTTCTATCACCCAGGCACTGGTGGAAAGAAATGCAACACCAATGCAAGCAATTTGCCAAAAAATGTGCTTAATATAATATTTATATAATCTTCTTACATGCTGCCTGTTGTGAAGGGGAGCTGTAATTAAAGATACATTTTTTCTTAGTCAAAGGTTATGGAAAATCTCAGTTGTCTGGGATAAAGAAGCAACACTTGACTACAGCTGCACACACAAAAACTGAGCAGCATAAAAATAGCACAACAAGCACTCCAGCAATGCACATAACAAGATTTCCCTCCTCCAAAGAGCCTGAGAAAGGCCAGACAAGCTCTTAGGGTCTGACCACGCTGGAGATATAATTCCTACTTGAAAAGATAAGGCTTCCCAAATATCTTAAGTCTCCGGTCTTGGGGTACCTTAACATGCTCCTATGCTTCAGAACAAGGATACACCTGATTTTTAAAGATCTTATAGTCCAGACAAAAGAAACAGCTCAAAGAAAGGAAAAAAAGGTACAGTAATTGTATTAACTTTTGTTTGATGGTTCACCTATTGGTTTCTGCCTTTTATTCTTCTGCACACTTACAATTTAGGTAAAGATTGAAAATATATCTTTAAGAAAGACTTGTGTTATCTGGCTGAACTGAATGCAGTGCAATCCTGCATGTGGCCAATTTCCAAGGAATTTAACAAAGCACCCAACAGCTGAAACTTCCCAATGAAGCTGAGGAACAAAAATCCAATTGATTTACTCGTCTTTAAATTATTGTCATCCAGAGGTAAGAAATACTGGCTCGCACTAGAGCAGGAGGAATGTGACCTGTGAAAAACACAGTCAATGGGATTGGTGTCCCCAGGCAGTCCAGGCCTGCCCCAGCCACGTTGCTCTGATAAGCCCTTTTCCTTGCCAAGCAGCTGAAGGAAAAATGTATTTTTGAGGCCTTCTCTTCAGTTACTTGAAACCACAAAGCCACATGAAGGGAAAAATATTTTCCAAGGCCTGTAAGTGCAGCAATTCTTCCAATTTAACTATTTTTGAGGAAGGCACAGGACTAAGTCAAACATTTTCCAAATGGATGGCCCTGCTTGCTTACTTTATCCAAGCACAAGCTAGGATCAAACATCCCAGGCAGAAACTGTGAGTTCTTACCTTGAACAGTCTCCTCTCCTGCTGAGTTCTCCTAAATGCAAATAAGTTCTCAGATTTATTTATTTCCCTCATTAATCTGTTCCTAGTTCCACTTGCCAAATTAACTACACCTCTCCAATTTGAACAAAATCTCAACAGCCTCAATAGTGGTTGACTACACAGATCTTGAGCAAAACACAAGATTTCTAGCAAGTGCTGTTGTCAATATTTGCACTGGTTTATCAGTGATTTGATGTGTTTTGCTTTTAAGAACACTGAAGTCCTCTGTTAGGGTCCTACAGTACAGCTTTTGTAGGGGGGTAGCTGCTGCACACAAAGGCCAAGGTGTGCCTTCCCACCTTGAAAAAAGCATTGTACAGGAGGATAAACATGGTTAAGCAGAAGAGAAAAACCACTAAAATAAAAGCCTGTTTGATCCCCCGCGAGGCTCTGCCCACCAGCCCGTGCAGGGTTACAGGCTGCCCTCACCACTGGTGCTCAGGACCTTTTGTTCTGCCAAAAGTACTGGAAGTTCCTGGCTGACACTGAGTCACATCTCACTGGCCAGGAGGGCAGGAGGTTAACTCTGAACCTTTTCACCAACATCAAGCAGCAAGGAATCCTTGCAGTTGGGTGGTTCTGTTGGATTTTCCTTGATTTTAAGGCCAAGGACAGGAGGTCGAGCCGCTGCAGTGCCCAACCTCCCTGAGCTTCATTTCTGGCTGTGCCTCACTACCTGCTGCTGCTTCACACCAGCTGCAAAAAAACCCTGGTGGTTTGGTGTTTTTTTGTTTTGTTGTTTTTTTTGGGTTTTTTTGGGTTTGTTGGTTGGTTGGTTGTTTTTTTTCGGGGGGGAGGTCGGTTTTTTTGTTTTTGTTTTTGTTATGAAACATGGGGATAAGGTTTCACTAAGCCAAGAAACTGTGACTAAAAGACGTTTCAGGGGGAAAGCAGATGAAACCAAGGGCACATTCCTATCCCAGAGCTCAGAATTGTACGATATTTCTTTCAGAGAAACCCTCAAACAACTCCAGTGCCCCTTGCTTCAAGCTGGAAGCACAGTGACCAAAAGCAGACTTAACTAAATCAAGGTTTGAGCTATGCCATCTGTGCCAGTGACAAATGCTCTGCTCCAGAACAGTACAAGGACATGGGGGCTCTAAGTATCAACCACATCTTCACGCTCTTAGCAGTGGACAACAAAGCTTGCTAATGTAGAAAAGACCACAGTTATGTAAAGTCACTTGAGCTCCTTAAGAAGATAAAGCAAACTAATCATTAATACTTCAGATGAAATCATAGAGAGTTAATAAGGATTAAGTACTGTGCAGAAGGTGGACACAGGTGACTTCTACCTCCAAAGAGGCCAACACTTGCACTATGGCACCGTCAGAAGCTGTTCAGCTCTAGGGGCTGCACAAGGAGTTGGATCTTACTTTGAATGTTCCCGGAAACAAAAAGAAGCATTCCTCAGCATTGCATCAACAGTGAAATGCTTTTCTCTTGCGTTTGCCCTCAGTTCCTAGAAAATCAGATTTCCAGAGCGGCTGTTACAGCCTAGGACTGGAGAAGCAGCAGGGGCCTGGTGTCTCAGACCAAAGGAAGTCAGTCCTTGCTCTGAGTCACCGAACACACACATTTGAAGGAAAGGATACCAGGCATCCTACTGACCTCAGCTGCCAGGTTTCCTCATGGCAGGGGGCATCACTTGGAGATAAGCATGCAATACCCTCTGTCTAAAAAATCCACACCAACAACCCACCCTTTCTTTCACGTGGCTTAACTTCTATAAGCAATTCAGAAGTTGTACTTTATTAACTGAAGTTTTAAAGCATCAGGTGATGCCCAGGCAGAGCCAGCATAGTTACAGTGCTTTTGGTGCCAGTGGGGATCTGAAACCAGCTGCCCAGACAGTAAACTTAGGAGTTGATATCATTTGGACACAACTTGGGAAGCAGGATGGAGGTGTGTAGGTAGATGAAAGACATCCTGACAAGGTAAAGAAAATTTGCATGTGAATTTTATGAAGAAGCAAAACTAAAAAAAAAAAAAAAAAAAAAAAAAAAAAAAAAAATTCTTAACTCCATTGCTTATGTCGACCATTTTCATCTTAAAAACGGAATTATTCTGATTTTTTACTAGTAAGTGGCTTGATACTGATGCTTCCTTAATCTTCTTTCATTTTCTGTTTGGCCCTCTCTCTTCTGCAGTGGTGTTTCCCCCTCCCCAAACTTGTGTTTGCTATCTCTGCAGGCCAAAGGCACAGAAAGTCATGTAACTGTCCTGAGCACAGTGCTGCCTCTCCAGCTCCTCACCCCGGTGCAGGACAGTGTGATAACAGCTCTGAAGTTCCTAAACACACCCATTTAGTTCAACTCTGCCTCAGGGGGACAGCCTTATTCAATTACAAAGACGTGACGAGAGGCAACCACGAAAATAACCTGCCCCAACCTGAACAAAAGAACAAACACGCTTCAGTATCACCCCAAGGGTGGTATAAAAACCTAGAGGACTTTCGCCATTCAGCTCGAGCTTGTGTTGGGGGGGATGCTGTACGTGTCCTCGGGGATGCTGTATGCCAAGGGCAGCGAAAAGCTGCAGCCCCAAGCAGCTGGGTGGGTGGCCGTGCCCTGAGTGCCCGGACAGGCGGTATTTGCCCGGACAGGCTATCCCTGGGACTGCTCCGGCTCCCCGGGAGCTGGATCCCAGCCCTGGCTGGTGTCCGTGCCCTGCCTGAGGCTGCAGGTGGGGTGATGTGCGCTGTGTCGGCTCAGCGCCGGGGTCACCTGTGGCTCCGCGGCGCTCCCGAGGCTCTCTGCTGCCCGCAGCCCACCGCTCCGGCCGCAGGCACACCCAGCTCTCCAAAATGGCTACAGCCGCCGCACCTCCCTCACGTCTACCTGATTTTTACTTATCGGTGTATTCGTTTGTTTTAAATTCCGGCTCGTTTTGACTGAACACGGAGTGCGGGCGGCGGTCCCGGCAGGGAGCGGGCGGTGTGGCGCGGTGTGCGGTGGCAGGGCCGGTGCCCGCGCTGAGGCGCAGCAGCCCTCACGGCCCCGGGCGACCCCCGTGCCGTGCCGTGCGGGGCGGTGCCGTGCCGGGCCGTGCCGTGCCGTGCCGTGCCGTGCCGTGCCGGGCCGTGCCGTGCCGGGCCGTGCCGTGCCGGGCCGTGCCGTGCCGTGTCGGGCCGTGCCGGGCCGGGCGGTGCCGTGCCAGGCGGTGCCGTGCCGTGCCGTGCCGTGCCGTGCCGGGCCGTGCCGTGCCGTGCCAGGCGGTGCCGTGCCGTGCCGTGCCAGGCGGTACCGGACCGGGCCGTGCCGGGCCGTGCCGTGCCGTGCCGTGCCAGGCGGTGCCGGGCCGGGCCGGGCCGGGCCGTGCCGTGCCGTGCCGTGCCGTGCCGTGCCGTGCCGGGCCGGGCCGTGCCGTGCCGGGCCGGGCCGTGCCGTGCCGTGCCGGGCCGGGGGTTGCCGTGCCATGCCGTGCCGTGCGGGGCCGTGTCTGGCCGTGCCGTCCCCGGCCGTGCCGGGGCGGGGGCTCCGGCGGGGCGGGGGCTGCCCGGGGCCGGTCCCTCCGCCCCGCCCCGCCCCGCTCGGGGCGCGCACACCCGCGGGCGGCTCCGCGGGGCTCCCGCGGCCCTGCGCCCCCGCCGTCCGTGCCCGCCGCCGGAGCCCAGCCCGCCGCCCATGTGGGGCTGCCGCCGCCGCGGCCGCTGCCCTCAGGGCCGGCGCTGCCGAGGTAGGACCCCGCCGCTTCTCCCCTGCCGGGCCCGGCTTCCCGCCCGCGGGGCAGCCCCCGGGAGAGCCCCGCGCCTTCGGCTGAAAGGGAGGGTGCTGTTTTCCTGCTCGGGGTTCTCCCTCCCGGCTCCACCGAGCAGTGAGGGTGCCCGGCATCGCGGAAAGCTCGGTCTGAAATGGGAATTGCGGCTTCTGCTGGGGCAGCCCTGGGTGAAGGAGGGTTTGGGAGATGTGGCGTGGAAAGAGGTAATCGTAGTGTACCAGCAGCTGTTTGCTTGCCGAGTTATTTTTGGAGACTGCTTTGCTGTGATGGACTTTTTTTTTTTTTTAACTGTCTGTAGGAAGGCGGGTTTACATCTCACTCCTCCAAGCCTTGGTGCTCTCCATTGGCTGAGGAAGGGTGTAAAACCAGTGCTTTGGCAAATACTGATCTAACTGGTTAGCTCTTCTTCTCCTATTCCTAGGGGCAACTCCATAAAAAGCGCATAATCTGCACCGTTTTTACTTTCCTCCGTGAGCTTCGGCTGCTGGCTCCTTGGGGCCTGCCTTGGAAAGGGCTGTCTGTCCCTGGGGACCGAGGTCTGGCGTGTTTGTGAGGCACTTTGTGTAATACAGCGTGACAGCTGTGACGCAGGTGCACCAAAACTTTTGAACGTAGCCTCAGCCATAGTTATGTTTGGATATAATTTCCCCACTTTCTAGGAAAATTGTATTATGTAGGCTGGAAGATAAACCAAGCACTGCTGCTGCCATGGGGCAGGACAGGGAGGCAGAGATGGATGTGGCAGTGAGGGCTGTTGTTCTCAGGTTTGGTAACGGGACCAGGAGCCTGAATTGCCCGGTGCCACACAAAACTGGGTGTTGTCGGGTGTAGAGGGGCTGTGGCTCCTGCCCAGTGAGTCACAGGCTTGTTTACAGCCATCACTTTGCTTCTGCCAGCCTTAGAGTAGGCAGCTGCCTGCTTCCTCCATGCCTGACTCCAGCCAAGGGCATGGAAAGGCATTTCAGTAAGGTTGGTGTTTCAGAACCTCTTGGGCTAGGAGGGGGGACCCCCATTCAGCCACTGAAATGTGGTGATGGCCATTGCTTTGTGGCTGAACTAAAAGCCCTTCACTACCCCTTTGGTTATTCCCACGATGCTTGTGCTGGCGTCTTTCACGAGCAGGGATTTGTTGGCTGTGCCAGGGGAGTTGGATGCTGCTCTCCCTGCTCTTGTCAGCACCTGGCTCCTTGTTGGCTCTCCAGCAGGTCCATGGTGCTCATGTGGCCCTTTGAGGTGCAAGGAGGAAAATAAAGATATTAATACCAAAGAATCTTGAAGATTCTTTAAGATTTTTTCGATCTTAAAAGGCGTTAATTCGGAACTGAACTTTTTATATTGATAAATGCCAGAGAAACTAGTTCATTTGAGGCAAAAAGATACTAAACCAACTATAACTTGGAGCAATCCCATATAGGATGGATTGATTTTGTAATGCTTTGCGTAGAGCTGAAGATGAGACTGAATAAGTGCCCGTTGTGGGACTCCTGATGCTCGTCCAGGGTGTTGCAGAGCAGTTCCCGAAGTTTCCAGTAAGTTTGCTTAATGTGACCTTACTCAGTTCTGAGGCACTCCCATAATTATGGCTGCAATTAAAGGCAATAACATCCATTTACATAAGATGCCAGTCCTTTCAAATCGGTGCATCATCTAATGAGAGCATTCATGTAGGGATAGCTGTGCAGGATGACGACCCAAAGCTGAGAGCATTTTGGGGAGGATTTGGTTGCAGAACTTTCTTGAGGTCATTCAAAGGAAGGATCTGCTATGAAATAGGACATTTTATTATGAAAATGTAACTGATTTATAAGTATAACCCTTACCATCAGCCAGGATGTTGTTGAATTGAGTGATATTTATTTTTTCTATGTATCATCCATCCAATTAAAAAAAAAAAACCCAGCCTGGTTGCACCAGTATTTTTCTCAGTTTGATTGCGTCAGTGTTCCCTCTGCTTTTATGAGTAAGAGATTTGGTAAATCCAACTTGTGGACAGTATTTAATTGCTGGTGAAGCACTATGGATGTGTTCTGAATGGCTCACTGGACTTGCATGGTTTCCTTGGGGCTTAACCTTTGCGTATGATGCCCACAGATTTTCTCTTGAGATAAATATAAATCTTAGCCTTGAAGTGCTGGAAAAGATCACATATTTGGGGAACGCCTTCTTGGCCTTCTTCTGAAAGAAATGACCTGGTGGAGTATTCCCACCTTCCCACTCTGTATTTTTTGTTCTGTTTCTCTTTTTAAATTTGTTTGCTTTAGTTTATTGAATGTGATGTAAGCTTGTGGCCCCACACCCTGGGTGGGGATTCTTGGGAAGAGTCACAAGGCCAGTGTAGTAGAAAGGGTAAAAAAATCTCAAAACACGAGTAAGGAGGAAGCAGCTGTGAGCCTGAGAAGTGCAGGGTTCCTTGGGTCTGCAAAGGTTTTCCCCAGAAGCTGTTTTCTCCCATTATAAGAGAAATAATTAATCTGTTAACCTTTTCTCACAGGCAGAGTGCTTGGCTTGTGGTGTCTGAGACTATAAGAGGTGAAGTAATTAAATTGTAAAAGGGAGTAAAAGATAATAATCAACTCCAGACTCCCTAGTCTGTCTAGTTGGGCTCTCCAGCGTCTAAAATTAAGTAATTTAGGTTGATTCGTGATTTCACTAGATTTTTACCAGGCACTCAAAGTGGGGCTGCGGGAGAGAGTTCCTCATTGCTTCACACAGGTTGTTATTTCCAGCAGTGGTGGATTTTGGGGCACGGTTTGGTGGTGCAGAGGGGCAGTGTCGGGGGCAGCACTGGCCTGGGGTGCTCTGACAAGGTTGCAGCATGGCGCCAGGGTGGCTTACAAACCAAGCCTTTTCCTGCCAAAACCTGGCCCCAAGTATTGTAATCACTCACTAATTACGAATCCTAATCTCCAGAGGTACTGAGCCTGTTACTTGCTGAGGTGCTGACCTGGTGAAGTAAAATCACAGGATGGTTTGGGTTTGATGGGACAATAAAGTTCAGCCTATCCCACCCCCTGCCATGAGCAGGGGCACTTTCAACCATCCCAGGTTGCTGAGATCCCATCCCACCTGACCTTGGACATTTCCAGGGATGAGGCACCCACAGCTTTTCTGGGGACCTTGTGCCAGGGCTTCACTACCCTCCTGGGGAAGAATTTATTCCTCATATCCCATCTAGTCCTGCCCTGTCAATTTAAAGCCATTTCCCCTTGTCCTGCTACTCCATGCTCTTGTGAAAAGGCCTTCTGCAGGTCTCTTAGAGCCCCCTTAGGCACTGGAAAGTGCTGTAATATCTCCCAGAGCCTTCTCTTCCCCAAAATCTCTCTGATGTGCTGAGCCTGTGAATTTGTGTCCATTCGAAGAGGAGAAGTACTTGAGGTTTTTTGTGTGAAATGTGTCAACTTACCTGTGCTTTTACAACAGTACAGTTTTAAGTACTTTTAAGGTTGTGTTTTGATTCTGCCAAACTTAACTCTCATCTGAGAAGGTGCTGAATGAGTAGCTCTCCTGGATGTTGGTGTCTGCAACATTTAAGTAACACTGGAATTAATCCTGGAGCCCTGAAGCACTGAGCTTCCATGAATACAAATGATGAGTCTCTAAATTGCAACTGACTTGGATCCGTGTGATGAATAAAAAGGATGTTTTGCAGATGTTTTATTAATAAAATGGGATGAATTTGTCATTAGCGCCCTTGTAGAAACAATGTGCCTGTTACATTGGAACATGGAATTTAAAGCTGTGATTTCTGCACTTGAATATCTGAAATGACTGTATGGCATTAGTTTCCAGGTGATTCAGTATGTTACGGTATTGTTTACAGGCTGTGCTTGAGTAGAAAAATGTAGGAAAAGATATAAAAAAAGGCGAATAATGGGTTTTAAGTTCTTGCCTCTCTTTTTGACTCTGAAGGTGAGCTAGAGTTGCCTGAAGTCCTTCCTGGGTAGTTATTTAAAAAAAAAATTGTTCTGTTTCTGCATGGTGCCCTGTCTTTGTGTGGAGCTGGCTTCATGAGCCTTGGGCGTTGAGGAGCTGTGTGATCCAGGCTCCCTGGCAGTGTTCTCTCAGCAGGAGTTACAGCAGCCCTTGCCAGCCCCAGATCTGCTGCGGGGTTGGTGCCTGTCACCAGAGTGACACCTAAAAATGGCTGGGACATGCTATTCCTGCCTCTCTCGGAAAAGCCACTCGTGGTGCTGCTTCTCTGGCAGTGGATTCCCACGTGAGGGATTTCTCCGTGTGCAGACAGCAGCAGACTCGCTGTTGTCTCAGTCTGGGCTGTCTGCAGAGGCTCGCTTTGATCCTGCCTGTTTTAGGTGCCTAAATGGGGAGCTTTCCCTAAGCAGCAAGAAATCCTCATGTCTGGGTTAGGTGCAGTGGATGGTATAAATAAAAACATGGAAAGGTGAAACATTTGTGGTGATTTATTATAGCTGAAAGTTTCTCTATGACTACACCCACCCTTTTGACATGAGGAGCACAACCACCTGAGCTGTTTTAATGCATCTGAAACGGCTTCTGACCAATGACCACTGACACTCTTTGCATTTAAGGCTGGATTTTCCTTCCTTTTAAGTTTCCTTTTATAGTCATATGTCTCTGAAAATCAAATTGATGTTGTTGGTTAATAACAAGCAACATTTGTTGTTCATGGGAACCCTGTTGATATCCTTGAGCTCTGCAGCATTTACCTTCTGCACTAAGGAGGGGGGGGGAAAAAGAGAAGAGCTCTGTATTTTCTTTTTTCTGCTACCCATGTGGAAGTGGTTTCCCCAAAACAATGAGGAGCTTTCAGGAGTTCATGACCTCTTGCAATTAGAAAATGTCAGATGGCCTGTGAGAGGTGGACTGATGGGCCGGAGGAGGGGGAGCAGAAGTCGTGGTACTGCTGAAGACGTTACTCAGTTTTGGTGGAAGCTCGATCTCGCGGATTCTTCTTTATTTTTCCCTGAGAAATGCTCCATTTGGGGATTAGAGGAGAGGAGCTTAAAAATCCAAGCAGTTCCGGAAGAGATATCTCCCACAGATTTATGTCTTGGGATTTTAACTGATTTTTCTCCCCCGGGCTGGGCCAATTCCAGAGATTTGGGCTTGTCTGTTCTCAGTCCCAGGTCTGATGGGACCAGGTCAGAGCCCTGTGTGTCCTGGGAGCATTGGCAGGGCACCTCTTCACTCCTGCTAGCCAGTTTTCATTACAGTGTGGAAGACTAATGTTTCTAAGACCTCTCTCGTGGGAAAGAAGGTTCATCTGTGCCTGGTGGTGAGGGGGGACCTGAGCAGGCACAGACCGACCCAGGGTGGGGTGTCTGGAGCCAGCAGTCCTGGGCAGCTGGTGTTTCACTGGGGGTAGTGAGCATGAGGGCTGGGTGTGCTCATTTGCTTCTGATTCCCATGCTTTGTTTGCTGTTTTTGTATCCTGTTCGGCTTTCAATTGATATTTAAATTTTGGAATGTGTTTTTACACATTCTGGTGCCAAAGGCTGTCCTTTATGCCATATGTGATGGAGTATGGCCTTCTGTGCACCTGAATAATTTTTTGTATTTTCTCTAGGGACACACTTGTGCTGAATCAAAGTTATATATATTTTTTTCAGAATATAAAGAGAACTCAGGTGGGCTGCTTTTTAAAATTTGTTTTAAAAAGAAGGCTTCTTTCCTAAAATTATGCTGGAGTCTCACTTGGTGAATGTTTCCCCTTGCAAGAGTTTAATGTGTAGCATTTGTGCTGTTTAGCCTGTCTGCATTCTGTAAATTTGATTATTTTGGCTGTCATAATTTTATTACTCTTATTAAGCTTCCTCATTTGCACATTGATCCTGTTAGCCTCAGGAAGCTGATAAGCCATCTAAGTCTACTTGCAAAATGCACAGAAAATGAGAAATCTGCCCTGGAGGCTCTGAATACTGAGATTCACTGTGATTTAGATCTGTGTGTCTGGCCTGTATTTTTTCCCTTTGGTGTTGTTTTCGACTACCTGACTTAACTGCAGTTTGCCAAATTAGGATGAATTTTTGCCTTTTTTATAAATTCGCCAGTAGCTTCTGAGCAGCTTTGCTCTGGTTTGCTTGTATTTTTATTTGGATGAATACCCTTCTTTTTCACAGAGCTTAAGAATATTTCCAGCAGCAGCTGGCATCGCACATGCTGTGAGTTGTTTTCTTCCTTGTGTCAGTGTCAGTTTTCCATGCTGGCTTTCCAGACGGATTTAATCTCTACTTTCACAAAACCTGCTTTGCTGTTGCCCGTGGGACATGCAGGAACCCAAGTGTAACTGGGAGGACTTTGAGTCTGTTACTCTTTGCTCTTCCATTGCCATGGGCTTTTCCATGACCCCACCTGTTCTGTAAAGTAGCCTGGACTGTCCTCTGTTGGACCTTTTACTCCTGTTCCCCTTTTTAAGATTTGCTCTGGCTCTCAGTGAAGTCTAGTCCCTCTTACAAGGTGGGGCTGTACTCTCTCTCCCTCAGCCTCTCCTATCCCAGGGCTGCTTTGGGTGCTTCTCTCTGTTTACATGTTATGTCACTCAAATGTTTGCAGACCCCTGTTTTGTTCCTGTTCTGCACGACCTCTCTCACACTCTCTGCTGCTTCCAGTGAGCTGTTGTTCTTTCTTTGATGATGCTCTTCTCCGCTCCTGGTCCAGCTTTTCCTCCTCCTCCCAGGGTTTGACCTTGTCTTGCTCTTGTCTCCCCGTGCCCTTTTCCAGGCGTTCACATGGCCTCAACTTCTATTAAGTGCTGATGACTCACAGATTCACTCGACACCTCCGAGGGTTTGTCACCCAGCCCAGTGGCTGTTTTCCTCCTTGCCTTTTTCCCTTTGAGTTCCCCGTCAGTCACTGAGTATTTCACGCCCCAAACCCCGGGTTGTGCTTCCCAAATCCTCTTATCTCTCGTCTTTTAAAGTGCTGCCATGTTATAGGTGGCTCTGTCCCCGAAGCCTTCAAGATTTTTAAAAAATTAATTTGGTGTACTTCATACATATGAATCACATGCAAATTTTGTGTACTCTTTGTTGTCAGTATATTCTCCTTTTTCATCTCATCAGACAACTTCCCTAATGCACGTAGTAAGTTTTTACAGATGTTTCCCTTTGAAGTGACAGCTCTCGTGGAATCGAACTTCTGAAGTCAGTTGATTTGGTTTTGAAGATGGTATAAAGTGTTTTAGTTCTACTCTAAGGCAGCTGCCCTTGTTTAGTTCTACTCTGAAGGCAGCTGCCCTTATTTTATATATATATATATATATATTTTATTTAGCAGCCTAAACCTACTGTTATGAGCAAGTGGGATTCATAGGATCCTAGCTGAGTGACAGGAGAAAAGATGTATACACCAGAAATGTTCAAATATCTAATATAAAAGTAGCTGAGCATAATTCATAAGCCTGTCAACCTGGATAAGGGCTGTAATAAATGCATATTATAAAGTTGGCTTTTCGCAAATATTGGGATGAATAGTATATGTACAATTGTACTGTATTGTGTTTTGTTAATGAGAGTTTAGAAAGGTGATGAACGTATTTTCTGATTGAGATGTGTGAATAGTGGAAAGACTGGATTTCTTCTTTGTGACGACTAAAACTGACCAGGCCAAGAATTATGGGGAGGGGTCATCACCTTGTGGCCCTGCAGGATTTCTGGTTTTTCTATCAAAATCAAAACAGCCAAGACCCATATTACCAGACAGAGTGGAGCCACCCACAAATAAATCTATCAAATAAGATGATTGGGGAAATTTGAAACAGAAAAAAATGTTTTAATATCTGTTGAATATGTAAAAGAGCAAATCCTTAAAACACAGTAATTGAAAGAGAAGGGCATGCTTTCTGGTGAGGCACCCCAGCTGGAATGTTTGCTCTTATGTCTCCTAATTGTCTATTTTATTTTTTTTATTAAACTTATAAGTTTTTAAAAGAGAGTGGAACTCATTTTTCACAAGGACTGTCTATTGTACTTAAATCTGTCAGTCCGAACTGGGGAGGTTTTCTAATGTGCTGGGTGATTGAAAAGGAATAGAGAGCTTTGAGGTCATAGAGGCACTTTCAGACTGGCTTAGCACAGGTTGCTTGTAAGCAGGTTCAAGAGGCACAAAAACAGACATCCCCATGGGTGCAGGTGTGTTTTTGTTTTCCCTTCTCTCTCAAACGCTGCAGATTAATCCAGCCTTTGTTTTCTGTGGCTGAATGATGGCTATCAGGTGACTGAAGTGGACTTGCAGGCAGGTGGGCAGTGTCTGGGGGTGCACCCACCATGCAGGGGCTGTGCCAGGCTGGTCATGCTGTTGCTATAGTAACAGCATCAGGTTCTACCAGAAAAAATGTGCAGGAATGACTCTCCTCAGTGCACTTGCCCTCTCAGAAACCCGGGATTTTCAATTAACCCCTGGACATGTGACTGTAAATAGGCAATTTGTGTAAATGCTGTGGGGTTTGATGTCCTCTTTCTGCACTTCCTACAAGCACAGGCCCCCTCATGTAAATAGTCTGGAGTCCCTGGTAACTCTGGTAAGAGGGTTTATCTACAAAGGGCTTTTTACCTCCAGGTTGCACTTAGAAAACATGAATAATGGATGCCATCTTTCCTTTATGTTGCATCGTAACAGGAAGATTTAAAATGTTGCTCAACTCTGTGATGATGGGAATAGTTTTAAGCAATACCTGGAAGTACCACTTGAGGATCTTGCCTGTTTTTCAGGGAAATAACTTCTGTGTTCTCTCAGAGATAAAGATGGGAGAGGACTGCTTGGACTGAAGGTGTAAAGATTTAGTGATTTGTCCTTCAGATTTAACAAACAGAATTAATGCAGGCAGGCCTTAAATCTACCCCTAATGCCAGGCTTAACACAGGAAACTTCCTTGTGTGAAAACAACAACGTCTCATCAAAAGGGTTTATCTCCAGACATTAAATTCCTCCCACATTTAGAAGAGATCAATCATTTATTCTAAAATGTGATAAACGTCTATACTAACATATACTTGGACATAAGGAAAATACTCTGAGTGGCCACGCCTTGAGGAATGGTTCACATAGAGATACCAAGGAACAGTGTGACATTGTGGCAAGGTGTATATTATTTTAGTTGATATTGCTGTGTCTGTGAGTCTCGGCCGTTGCTGTGTGGCTCTCATGCAGTCCACGTGTTGGTGAGCTGACTTTCTGCTGATAACATGTATCTCCCCAAGTAATCTTACAGATCTCCCCCGATACAGTTTATATTCCTGCAATGCAAGGAGCGAGTTCTGTAGAAAGCAATCCAAGAGTTTATTGGTACAATTCTGTCAATAAAACCTTTGTGTGGCTGCTGCTCGTTTCCTCATGGTTGGGTCGTGATGGTTGGGGAAACACAACCGTGCTGGAATCCAGCCACACATGAACACTGCTGTCAGGGATACCTCATTGCTTTGCATGCACTGTGAACAACTCTGATGATGTTTCAGTAGACAATGAGGAAAAGACCACAAAAGCAAATTGCTGTGGGAATTATCTGTCTCTCCAGCCAAGTAAGTGTGGTGTGAGGTCCTGAGTGCCCGAAACCTGTCAGATCTTCCCTTGTATCAGATGTGTTGATGGTTGTTGGAATAGATAGGAACTTCTTTGCCTGCTGATTTCCCTGACATGAAGATTTTCTGTTTGGATGAATTATTTTTTCCTTATCTATGCTAAGGAATATTTTGTTTCAGCTCTAGGAATCTCTTTAGTACTTGTAGTTATATGACTTTGTGTGTCGGGGATCTTGGGTGTTGTTTAAATCTATTCCCCTGGTAGCACTGAAGAATTTTCTTGTCCTTAGTAGTAGCTAATTCTCATCTAAAACATGATTCCATCTGGGTATTTTTTATCAATCTCTTTGATAGATTGATCTGTCATGCTGAAATCTGGTAGTAAAATGAACTCTTAGAAAGTAATTTCTGAAGGTGTGTCTTGCTGAGAGCAGATTCTTGTTTTACTTCTGAATTCTTAATGGATTTTTGTTTGCGTTTGGGGTAACAGTCTACTCCAAGACAACTGGAACATTTCCCCTCTAGGCAGTGATAGAAAAGAAGACACAGAGTGGATGGTGCCACTAATAAAACTTACTTGTTGCTCAGAAGAAATGAAGGAAGTGCTAGGGCTGTGTATCACAAGGCCTGGCCCTTGTGATTTCAGTTGGTTTGGAATCAAGTCCCAAATGGAAGGACCTGTGGAGATGGTCTGGGGAACCTGCTGAACTTGTCATGTGGGATGCTTGAAATTTTTGGGGACTTAGTGGGCTATTTGTCATTTTTGCTGGGTTGACACCTGGGACATTAGACTCTAGGAAAACAAAAAGGAGGACGGCACTTTGGGTTGAGGAGGGAACCATAGGCGGCCTTGATGAGATGGGAAGCCTTCATTTCCAAAGCTGATGTAACAAAGTGTCCTGAGAGCCTGAACTGAGAAGGTGTGAGTCAGTGTATGTCACTCTGCTAACCCAGCACTGCACCTCTCTGCCCTGATTGCTCATTGTGCTTGCTAAGCTCTGAATGGGAAGGAACTTACTCTGTTCTCAGTGGGAAGCTCTGTGAGAAGCTTTTAGCTCCTGAGGGATCTCTTGTGCAGGATGACTGCTCCCAAGGCATACTCTGTGTCATCATCCAGGAGCTCAGGACCAGCCCAGGAAGGAAGAGAGGTGCTTTTTTTGGTGCAGTTTCCCTAATCTCTGGGTTTCCTTGGCAACTGAATAGCAAGGCTGGGTTAGTACCTGGCTTATAGAGGTCACAAGATACTGAGCAGAAGGACATTGTGTTTTATGCAGGCTGTTAGGGACTTCTCTTGCACAGGGAGGAAAAACCTGCCAGGCTTGATCTGCACTTCAGGAATATGGGAATTACCTGGAGGGGAGCAGTCGGTTCCCTGCTGAGATCTTAGTGTAACAAGGGATGTGACAGAACAGGCCAAGTGTCCCAGCTGCTCTGCAGCAGCTTTGGCCATTATAGCAGACACTGGGTGCATTTACAAGTCTTTTTACTATGTAAGAGCATCCCAACAAATACTTGGTCAAAAAAACTCATCAGTGATATGCCTCACATCAGCTGAGTGGGGAGAAATCTCTCCCATTCCACCTGAAACCCGGTTTTGAAACGCTGTACTGTTGTTACTTGTGAACAGAAAGGGTGAAGCATAGTTGTGTGTTTGGTCACTGACTCCTCTCATTGGCTTGCGGTGTTGTAACAGCCTTGTATAAATTAGATGGCTGCTGTCCTGGGGTGATGCTTCCAGCTGCACGGATTTTGGCCAATGAAGGACTGCCACCAGCCCGCTGAAGGTATATTTGAATTTGTTTTTTTCATTGAAAGAGAAAATCAGTTATAAGCTCAACAGGAATTACCCTGTCTGCTTTATACAAACACTGTGATGCAGTGTAGCAGGCTGCCTGTTAGCTGGTCAGACCCAGCCAATCCATGTGAAACTGGGGAGCTTTGGATGGATGTCAAAGCTGGGTGTGTAAGATATGTGTGTGGCTGAAGGCTGTGCTGGTGTGTGTCTGTATTTCTTGAATAACAGCCATGTGTAATGATCATTGCAAAGTCTGTGTTCCTCTGTGTCTCCTCAATTTGTGCTGAAACAAAACTGGTGCTGTGCTAGGGGTGATGTTTTCTTGTGTATTTCTTGTGTGTCTGCACCTTCTTAAACGGGTGTAAGAACTTAAACTCTGATCTCTCCCTCTCTCACTATTGCCAGATTTAGAAAATGCAGATGCAATCTTAAGATGGGATCATTTAAACTAGACACTGTCACTTCGAGCTGGAGCAGTAATCTGCCATTTGCAATAGAGAGGGTTTGGATTTAGTTTTTTGTCAGCTGTGTGTGTAGAGGTCAGTGACTGTGGGTTTTGTTAAAGTAGATAGCTGAGAATGTGGGACTGCAAAATATATGCCATGACTTACTGGAAGGAGAATTACTTTAGAGAAGTTGAAGCAATAGATTAATGATGAAATATAATTTGTTGGTGTTTAATATCTAGAAAGAAATGGGGATATTTGGTTCTGAGTGTGGATTCACTCATCCTAATTTTTTTTTTTTTCATTTGGTTTAAGAAATAACTCAGGGCTGGTAGATGGGCTTTCCTTCCCTGTAACTTTCTGCAAACTCTGACTGTACCATACGTGCTTAAAAGTCAAGTATGTATTTTAGTTCTGCGAAGCTTTTGCTATCTCCTGGCACAGTGATCCCGGTGTCACTTGGCTGTGACAGTGCCTTTCTGAAAGGTAACGGGGAATTAATTTTTCCCGGAGAACTGGGCACGGGCGGCTGGGCGGGCTTAGAGCAGTTCTCAGCACAGGGATGGCCAGCTCTCTGTGTCCCCCCACGGGCTGCGTGTGTGTCCCCTCCACCGGGCTGCGTGTGTGTGTGTGTGTGCATGTGTGTCCCCCCACGGGCTGCGTGTGTGTGTGTCCCCTCCACCGGGCTGTGTGTGCGTGTGTGTCCCCTCCACCGGGCTGCGTGTGTGTGTGTGTGTGCATGTGTGTCCCCCCACGGGCTGCGTGTGTGTGTGTCCCCTCCACCGGGCTGCGTGTGTGTCTGTCCCGTCCCTCCACCGGTCTCTGTGTCTGTGTCCGTGTCCGCCCCTGGGGCTCTGTGTCCGTGTCCCCTCGGGGCTCTGTGTCTGTCCCCTCGGGGCTCTGTGTCCGTGTCCCCCCCCGGGGCTCTGTGTGTGTCCCCCCGGGGCTCTGTGTGTGTCCCCCCCGGGCTCTGTGTCTGTCCCCCCCCCGGGCTCTGTGTCTGTCCCCCCCCGGGGCTCTGTGTCTGTCCCCCCCCGGGGCTCTGTGTCTGTCCCCCCCCGGGGCTCTGTGTCTGTCCCCCCCCGGGGCTCTGTGTCTGTCCCCCCCGGGCTCTGTGTCTGTCCCCCCCCGGGGCTCTGTGTCTGTCCCCCCCCGGGGCTCTGTGTCTGTCCCCCCCCGGGGCTCTGTGTCTGTCCCCCCCGGGGCTCTGTGTCTGTGTCCCCGGGGCTCTGTGTCCGTCCCCCCGGGGCTCTGTGTCCGTCCCCCGGGGCTCTGTGTCTGTCCCCCCCGGGGCTCTGTGTCTGTCCCCCCCCGGGGCTCTGTGTCTGTCCCCCCCCGGGGCTCTGTGTCCGTGTCCCCCCCCGGGGCTCTGTGTCCGTGTCCCCCCCCGGGGCTCTGTGTCCGTGTCCCCCCCCGGGGCTCTGTGTCCGTGTCCCCCCCCGGGGCTCTGTGTGTGTCCCCCCGGGGCTCTGTGTCTGTCCCCCCCGGGGCTCTGTGTCTGTCCCCCCCGGGGCTCTGTGTCTGTCCCCCCCCCGGGGCTCTGTGTCTGTCCCCCCCCCGGGGCTCTGTGTCTGTCCCCCCCCCGGGGCTCTGTGTCTGTCCCCCCCCCGGGGCTCTGTGTCCGTGTCCCCCCGGGGCTCTGTGTCTGTCCCCCCCCGGGGCTCTGTGTCTGTCCCCCCCCGGGGCTCTGTGTCCGTGTCCCCCCGGGGCTCTGTGTCTGTCCCCCCCGGGCTCTGTGTCTGTCCCCCGGGGCTCTGTGTCTGTCCCCCGGGGCTCTGTGTCTGTCCCCCCGGGGCTCTGTGTCCGTGTCCCCCCCCGGGGCTCTGTGTCCGTGTCCCCCCGGGGCTCTGTGTCTGTCCCCCGGGGCTCTGTGTCTGTCCCCCCCGGGCTCTGTGTCTGTCCCCCGGGGCTCTGTGTCCGTCCCCCCGGGGCTCTGTGTCCGTGTCCCCCCGGGGCTCTGTGTCCGTGTCCCCCCGGGGCTCTGTGTCCGTGTCCCCCCGGGGCTCTGTGTCCGTGTCCCCCCGGGGCTCTGTGTCCGTGTCCCCCCGGGGCTCTGTGTCTGTCCCCCCCGGGCTCTGTGTCTGTCCCCCGGGGCTCTGTGTCCGTGTCCCCCCGGGGCTCTGTGTCCGTGTCCCCCCGGGGCTCTGTGTCCGTGTCCCCCCGGGGCTCTGTGTCCGTGTCCCCCCCCGGGGCTCTGTGTCTGTCCCCCCCCGGGGCTCTGTGTCCGTGTCCCCCCGGGGCTCTGTGTCCGTGTCCCCCCGGGGCTCTGTGTCCGTGTCCCCCCGGGGCTCTGTGTCCGTGTCCCCCCGGGCTCTGTGTCCGTGTCCCCCCGGGGCTCTGTGTCTGTGTCCCCCCGGGGCTCTGTGTCCGTGTCCCCCCGGGGCTCTGTATCTGTGTCCCCGGGCTCTGTGTCTGTCCCCCCGGGCTCTGTGTCCCTCCAGCGCTGTGCCGGGCCGGTGCCTTTCCCTGGGACAGCCACCAGGCGGCGCCCGCGCAGTCCCGGCGGAGGGGCCACAGCGCCGCCTGGCGGCACGGGCGGTCCCGGACCCGCGGGAGCCTGAGGGGTGTCCCGTGTGTTCCCGGGATGTCCCTGGTGCCCTTGGGGTGTCCCGGGTGTCCCCGGGCTATGCGGGAGAGCTGACGGAACGCCCCAGAGCCCCCGGGCTCACCGCTCTCGTTGTCGAGCCGCAGGAACGCGCTGGCTCTCAGCTGTCGCTCGGAGCCCCTGCGCTGCGGGTGGGTTTGTCCTTAGCTCTGTGCTCGGGCTGCTCAGGGCTCGGGCACCTCTGGGACACTGGCAAGTCTTCCCCTGTTCCAGGTAGCGAGTGTGTGCTGCCAGGGAGATGGTGGAAGGACGGGAGGAAGAGATGCTTGTGTGATTTATGGATATTTTATGGGGTGTCAGACTAAAAAGTGTTATCTTTACTGGAGAAGCGAGATACATGGAAGTTACTCGCACCTGTTGTAAACCTTGGATTGTGTGGCTGCCATATGATACAGCACGTTCACAGATAAAAGTTTGGTTTCTGTAGGATCAAGCAGAAACTTTGGTTCAGTGGCTTTTATTTCTCCCTGTCTATAAATAATTACCATTTGCTGTAGGCATTAAAGCCCGGGTTTCCTGTCCTGTCAGTCAGTTGTTTCCAGAGAATGGGTGTAACTGTCACTTGGCTCAGGCACGTTACTTCCATGCTGCAGCTCATTTTCCAACACTGCCCTTCCCCTTGATGTTTTGCCTCTGGAGAGAGGTGGTTTCTCAGGCAAGATCTCTGCTCACCACGGCCCTGAGAGCAGATGCTTTGTGTAAAAGTCTTCCCAGGCGCAAAGGCTTGTTCATGGTTTCTCTGTAGCAAACAAAGCTCTTCACCTGCAGCCATCAGCTCTGCTCCTCCAGCCTTTGCATTAAGACAGCAGCTGATGACAATGATACTGTGCAAAAGGTGATCTGTCATTTGTTGGGAATCTAACGAGCAACACTTGTTCTGTCTTCTCCCAGGAAGGGAATGTAGTGCCCTTGTGAGCCATGTTTTGAAATGAGACCTCAGGAGCAGCACAATATTTCTGTATTTGCTTTCTTTGTGTCCTTGGTAAAATAGCTCATTACTGCGCTAAGGTTTAAAAACAAGCCACAAAACAACTAACCCTTGGTTACGACATAATCACATAAGCTTGTTGTCAAACAAGCTGAACTCTTTGCCTCACAGAAGCAAAGGCTAGCAGGTGTCTCTGAAAACCCCTAATGTTATTATGGACACCTGGACAAACCCTTAACTGAAGTTTTGTGCAGGTGCCACTGGTTTGAATCCGCCTGAGCAGAAAGGAATTGATTAACTGGCCCTGTGCCTGTTACTCTGAGGATGAGATTGAGAAACGTAGTCATTCACCCCACTGACTCCTGGAAAATGCTGTTCTCATATGAACAACATCAGTTCAGTGTTCTTGGCTTGAGGCAGGTGTGTGATCGGACTTCCAGTGCTTTTGCAGAGTGTGGATTTGCAGAAAGTAAGTACAAACTTTGTTTCTAGAGACTGGAAGGATTTAATAAGTTTTCTACCTAATGTGTGTAAAACAAACCTGAGAAATGCTGTTTATAAAATTGCATTCCTATTAATCTCTTGTTGCTGTTACCATTACATCTGTTGGGGGCTCTCCTGGCTTTACTGGAGGCATTGTTAGGAAAGCTGGAGCATCTTGGTGCTGGCCTGGCCGTGGTCACAGGAGGCCGAGGTGGGGACATCCTGGTGCTGGACTCTACCCTGGAGTCTGTCATCTGTATGTTGCAACATTCTGTGTGTGCACAGGGGACAGACTTCTGGAATAAACCTGGGACAGAGATTGAGCTGTTCCTGCTCACACCTCTTTGGGCAACTCTTGGAAGTAAACACACAGCTGACAGAAGAAACCAAGAAGCTTTTAAGCATTCATAACCTCCCTCTCTTTGCTGTGTTTCTGACCCTCCAATGTAACTCCTGTAGCCCCTCTGCCCCACCCCAAGTCAGCTGTCGACCCAAAACAAAATCTGGAAGAAAATCTTGGGTAAAAGTATAGTGTAGGATACCTACTGTGGAAAACTGTAATCGGTCTTGGGGAGAAGGAAGTAACTTGGAACAGAGGGAAAACTAGGTCAAGCAAACGTGGTTCTGGAAAAGCAGTACTGACTTTCACAATGGTGTCTTAACAAATGTCTCTGAGCACTGATTTTTTGTTGTTTAGAAAGATACATTTTAGCTTGTAAAAGAACAGAAAAACTAAAGATAATCCTCAGGTGATCAGAGTCTGGTTAGTATTAAAAAAGAAAGTACATACTGGCCTTCACTTGTATTTAGGCCAGTGTCATAACAGTGGAGTGATTAATAATGAAAGTGCGTATTGCATTTCACTACTGTTTTTGTGTTGCATTTATTTTCTGTAAAATTTACTCTCTATATTTGTATATATATATGTAGGTACACATATATGTGTATATATGTGAAATATTGAGCTTTATTAGGGCTTTGCTCAGGCCAGTTAATGAAGTGGGTTTCCCTAAGCTATAAGCTATAAAGGTGATGTGGAAAGGCGACAGCTGGGTGTCACGTTTAGTCAAACCATTGCTCCCACTGCAGCTTCCCTGCCTCTCTGTTGTTAACAGCTTTTTTTTTTTCGGTGGGGGAGCTAAATAGAATGTAGGAAACCTATGGTTTATTTTTGATTTTCGGCATCGCTATTAATTTAGCCTTCAGGCCAAAAGAGAAGTTTAATCGGAAAAACGTACCGCTCAATGCACGGCTTAAAAACACACCGCGCTCTCCTTGGGCGTTCTACATTGAGGTTTTGGGTTGGTTAAAAAAAAGAAAGAAGGCTTTTCAGAGGCAGCGTGGTGTTCCTGCAGCCAGAGCAGCCCCAGCGCGGAGCGGAGTCACCTGCCGGCAGCACGACCCTTGGCGGGCCCGGTCCCGTCCCGCGGGGGTCTGCGCGGCCCCGGGGCGGCTTCCCCGGGCCTGGGGCACGGCGGGGCTGCGGCTTCCCCGGGCCTGGGGCACGGCGGGGCTGCGGCTTCCCCCGCCGGCCCTGCCCCGGGGCGGCTTCCCCGGGCCTGGGGCACGGCGGGGCTGCGGCTTCCCCCGCCGGCCCTGCCCCGGGGCGGCTTCCCCGGGCCTGGGGCACGGCGGGGCTGCGGCTTCCCCCGCCGGCCCTGCCCCGGGGCGGCCCCGGCGCGCCCCGCCCGCCGCCGCTGCGGTGGGAGCCGGGAGCGGCCGAGGATGGCGGCGGCAGGGGCGGCGCGGGAGCTCACGCAGAACCCGCTGCAGAAGACGTGGGAGCCCTACGACAACGGGCTGCCCGCGGGGCACAGCGCGCAGCGCGGCGGTGAGCGGCCCCGGGGCGCAGGCGGGGGGCGAGGGGCCGCAGCCGAGCGCGGCTCTTGGGGGCGGCGGGCGCGGTCCCCTGCGGAGGGGCGAGCCCCCAAGCTGCTGGCTCTGTGCGCGGCGGATGGCAGGGCAGCTCAGCTGGAATTGAATGTGTTTTCCTGGTTGCTTTTGTTGGTGTTTTGCGGGTTTGTTTGGGGTTTTTTTATTTATTGGACGCTCTTGGTGTCGGGGAGCGTTTGTATGCAGTATATTTGTCTTGGAGAGGGGCCTAAAAATGTCACTGTGTTCTTGTTTTTGGTTCTTGTGTTCTTCTTTATGGGGTTTTTTTTTTGTGTTCTTCTTTATTTTTTTTTTCCGCTTTAAGGCCAATGCTGTATCAGCCCATCTGTTCTGTGAGTTAATGACTTCCCATATTTTGAGGTGCAGCCAACCAAGTCGTCAGCCTCCTGAGACTTTGGCTGTCGCGTTGGTAGACCGTAGTTCATTAACAAACTTTGCCTCACAGGTTGTTTTTTCCCCCTTCTTAAATTCATTTTCCCCTCTTAAGTAACTGAGGTCCGGTACACGGCAGTTTTGCAGACAAAAGGGGCTTTGTCGTGTAGAATTGTTTGTATTTGTCATGCAAAGAGGCTGTGCTGACAGAGCTGAGGCTCTGCCGGTGTGGCAGGAGTCCATGGGCTGCAGCCTTGGCTCTCTCTGCTCTTGCTTTGGTCCAGCCCTTGCTAAAAAAGAAAACCAAACCCCTCCCCCCCTTCCAAGAAAAAAAACAAACCCAAAGCTCCCCTAACTCTCTTGTTGTGTGCTGGGCAATCAGGCCGGAGTGTGTTTATGTGAGAACTGAATTACTGCAGCGTCTGAACCATAGTAGGTTGAGAGGAATGCTGAAATAGGAAGAGGCTCAAAAAATGTGCTTAAGTGCTTTATAAACGTGCTAAGAAGACTGCTTCGTTTTAGCTTTAATTTGGTGTCTCTTTTCCAAACAGAGTAATATCTGTTATAGCTCTGACACAGATATTGTTTTACAAAAAAGTTCCCCAAACCCATGAATAAAATTGCATATGAGTAATGTGTCATTTGACAATGTACACTGTCTTCTTGGCAGAATTATTTAGCTTCACTTGTCTATAAATTAAAAAATATTTCACATGCCTCTATGGTTTTTTGTAGGACTCTATAAGTTTAATGCCTGAGACCCCTTATAAATGAAAAAACCACTTTTTCTAGGAAAAGAGATTGCCTTTTATTATTTTAATCCTTTTGCAGTGCTACACGTAAGAAATCTGCAGTCATTTGTGATACGTAAGAATTACAAACAGCCTGCAAAGGAAATGAAGTTACTCTTCCTCGATAAAACCATCTATCTGATTACAGCAAACTGAGACCACTTCATTATTTTTCCCATGCAAGGGTGTTGCAGACTCCTTTTCCCTAAGATTTCCACGTCCCTTGCCTTGCCCTGTGTTCTGGTGAGACACTGTGACCTGTGGGGTGCTATGAGCCGTGCTGTGGCAGCTCAGGGTGGACTGCCCAGATGGGTGATTTGGAGCTATGTTGCGTTGACCAGTTCCAGTTCTTTGGTGCTACAGGTAACTCTGTCAGATGTTACTGTTCCAAAAGTACTGTCTCAAGGTGGAAGTGGTTTTCTTGTCCTCATGTGTACCTTTGCAGCGAGAAAACTGAAGTTAGTCACTCTCTGTTCTGAGTTTCTTGGCTAAACAAGATGAACTCTTTCAGTCTCCTTTGGTTGGGATTTTTGTTTTCTCCTTCGTGCTGCTGACCTTTATCTGCACTAGCTGTAGTCTTTATCATTCTAGAAGATGGATGAGCAGAATTGTACACTCTTCCAGTTGAGGACTCGGTGGATTTGTCTACAAAAGGACTTCCCTGTGTTAGCATTCATAGTCTGATTTTCTAAAAGTTGTAGCAACTACAGTTGTCTGGGGAAGAAGAAATCTGTTGAGCTGTGCCAGGGTTTAGCTGTCACAGGGCTTTGAAGAGCCAGTTCTTTTGGTCTGTGCGGTACAAGGTCTTCGAGGAGGAGTTGTGTCCGTGTACAGCCTACTGAGCAGGCAGCTTTTACAGCTGGTGGCACTGGTGCAGCCAAATTAACTGCTCTGATGACCTTCCAAAGTCACACCTGAAGGCCCTGGAAGTGCATATTGTTATTAATAGCTGTGGCTTGCCTTTTGTGGTCACTTGTGAAAAGTTTTGTCTGTGAATAGGTTGAATTAAAGCTGCTCCTGGCATTGGATGTTCAGACTGCTTTAACCTTTGAATCAAGCAGTAAACACGAGCTGTAAGCGTGGACATAAAAAACAAATAGCCAAGCAGGCCCTAGTGAAAGTTGTTTGGGGAGGCCAGCAGAGGATGTTTATAGTGAGAGATAAATAGTGAACTTCCTGTGGTTAAACATTCTCCCCCCACTACAGTTAAATTCTTTGTTTCCCTACAGCTGCTGGAGTTTGGTCATTCTTATAATGGTCATTTGCTGTTGGTACAGCAGTAGAAATGTACATCCAAAAAAAAAAAGTATCGAATTACTATCTCTGTTCTAAAGAATTCTACTCTTTGAGCACATGCTGCTTGTGTGGATTTATTTTTTTCCTAATCCTAGGAACTGAAAATAGGAGACCGAATGAGGTGAGGATGGTGCCTGAGGAGCAGGATGTGTGAGGGGAACGTTTCTTTTGGTATCAAAGCTGTAGGAAGCAAAAGGTGACCCTGAGAAAGTGAATGACAGAGCAGCTTGGAACAGCGCAAGGCTGGCCTTGGGACAAATGTGAATTCTGAATCCCTTGTACCATGGTGATGTTAAAAACTGATGGTTTGGACAAGAAGAGGAGAGACAGATTAGAAGATAATGGACTTCTTCAGGTGTAGGAGCAGATGCTTTTCAGGAAGAACAGCAGGATGGGGAACTCATCCTCATGGAATGAAAAGAAGGGAGACTGGTTGTCATCACTGATCAAAAGGATATGATGGATTAGCAGTAGTTAACTTGGATATGTGATGGATAAAATATGTAGGGCTAACCTTATTTGGAAGGGTGGTTGTGTTGGCTTAAAGTCAGAGATATTTGTGTAAGAGCCTTTAAATAGTACAGGATTTTTAGAGAACAGGCCTTGAATTGAAGGCTATAGAAACTGCAAGAACACTTTGTAAACTTCAGATCTCTAACAGTAACAGCTTGAGACAAAAAACATCCGTCCTTTACGCATATAAGGAAAAAACATAATCTAATTCTGGGTCAAAGGAAAGGACAACTGATAATTTATTTGGTAGTAAGTGAACCTGGAAAATATCAACTCTTGACTCTAGTTTCACAAGATCCATGAGAGTTTTGAGGGCTGATGAATTGCAGCACAGCTGATCCAGATTGTGCCATGTCCCAGTTTGGTTTCATAACCTTCCTTTGCACTTGCGCTATTTCACAATAGTTTAAGAATCAAGAAATAAACATGTAATTTCTTTTTCCTTGACTCTTAAGTCTTAAACTTTAGGAGGGTAGGCAGTCACAATTTTACTCTCAAGTTGCAACTTGCCGTGTTGTTCTAATGTTTAAGAAATATTAAAGTGGGATAATGGCTTTGCTTCCATTGCAGCACTTCATCACTTGGCTGTTTTCCCTCACTGATTGGAATTTTGGATGTGTTTTTTCCATGTTCCCTCTCTTTGCCAATGATGTTTGTCAACATGCACTCTTAAATGTATATATGACAAGCATCTGTTTTAAAGAAAAAAACTGACTAAAGTCTTAGAACATCTCTAGCAAATGATGGTGTACAACCTGTAAGTTTTGTTTTACTGTTCTAAGTGCTTGTGTTCCTCTAACAAAAACGGTGTTGATGTTACATTTACAGGTTGGAGCTGTCAGAAACCCTTATGAGTTATATATGCAAAGCAATAGTGAAAAATGAGTTTGTTTTCTGGAGACTAGATCTTGTAGAGATATTTCTGGAGATAAACCAGACAATCCAGTGGTAAGGGGTGAAGAGAAAGCTGGCCTTAGGAGTCTGCCTTGGCTCGCACACCTGTAACTGGCACCAGAAAATTTTTTAAATATAAATTGAAGGATGATGAGGTGCTGTGAAAAGGGAGAGTGAACACTGTACCACTGGGAAACCAGGAAATACATATATGGAACTTGTGGTATGTTTGGCTGTTTTTGTCAGCCTACTTCCTAGTGTCAAACTTGCTTACATTTCTTCAAGGGAAAATGTAAGCTATGAGACACTGATGTTGAAAATACCTTAGTGGGGATGACTAGTGCTTCCTGCTTGCAATGAGCATTGGCAGTATTCTGCTGAGAAAGCTGTGGTTTCAATAAAGTGAAAGGTTATTAATTTCATTGGAGTGTTTGATACATCCTCAGAACTTTGCATTCTCTTATGGTCTTAAGTTTTTTATTCAGCTGATGAACAAAATAGCCTTGTTAATTGCACAGGATCATAAGGTACAGAATAAAGTCTGCTGTGCTGAGTGTTTGTGTGTTGAGAATGCTACACTGAGGTGCAGGAGTAGTGAAGTAGCTGCTTTGTGTGCTTTTGAGTCCTGCCGTTTAGCTGTAAATGGGCTGTTTTGGCCAGCACAGGTGCCTTTGGCTTTCACTTCCCAATGCTCAGGTGTGTTTGTCCCTACGTGCCCCCTGT
Organism: Sylvia atricapilla; assembly: GCF_009819655.1. Lineage (NCBI taxonomy): Eukaryota > Metazoa > Chordata > Aves > Passeriformes > Sylviidae > Sylvia > Sylvia atricapilla. The sequence goes on along the minus strand of NC_089150.1, from coordinate 16,248,833 downwards.
GCAGGTGGTATGAGGCTGCAGCCACTGGTGGCCATCTAATCCAGAACACCAAACATCTTTTTAGTGCCCTGAATTCTAGGCTGAGCTGCCATCCTCTGGTTAAAGGCAAGGGGTGGCACGTGTTGTAGCAGCATGTCCTGTGCCGTGTTGTTACAGGGCTGTTCCTTTTTGCAAAAGCAGAGTATTTGGGATCATTTGCATCAGTGATGTTCCTCCTTACAAAGATAGGGGCCTCTGTCTTCATAGAGTAAAAGCACTCTTGGTCAGCACCTAATGAGAATAGGATTGCCACTTACTTGATTGGGATATTTCTCTTGGTTTCTGCTCTGTGGTTGCCCACCAGAGTGGTTGGAATAACCGGTGAGATGTGCCTGTTAAACTGGACACATGGGGTTCTAACAAAGGCAGCTTTACTAGTTTTGTTCTTTCTTTGAGGAAATACATGTAAAAGTGCAGGTGGTAGCAGACTAGCACACTGAATGTCCCTCATGCATAATGTACTTGTGTTGATCTAGTTTGCTGCACGGTTAGAAAATCTGTTACAAACCCATGCAGGCAGTAGGACTTAATTTAGAAATTTAGCTGTTGGTATAATCTGTGAAGCAACCATTTAAGTGGTTTGCAGGTCACTTCATGGCAGCTTCCCAGCCTTTAGTTTTACTCCAGTACAGGTTTATCATTGCACTACCAAAAGACAAATGTTCTGTGAGAAGGTGAAGTTTGTATGCCTGACACCAGCAGCATAAAAAAAAAAAAAAAAGAAAAAAGAATGTTCTAAAAATAAAAAGTTGGTAAATTCTGCTTGGAAGGGATTGAAAAGCTTTTTACAGCACAGTTCCTTGCAGAGCAGGAGGTGTTGGGGCTGTGTGCAGAGTCTTTCTGTACAGATATGGTTTGTCTTTTAGAGCTCTTACTTCATTGCTTATAATGAAGTAAGAAGTTTCAAAAAATTGTTTGAAACTTGAGCTGGCTGTTTCAGGTGAAGCACCTTTGAACAGGCTTTGGAGAAAAATGTCTTCTCTTAAAATTTCTAGGGGCTCAGGGGTTTCTTTCATCTCAGTGTTTTATTGTACTGTCCTTAAAGCTGGAAGCAAGGCTGTTAAGCTTAATAAGCACTGTGCTCTTGGCACTCCATAGACTTTGCTGTTTCCCTAGAGACTTCCTTCACCCTCTTGGACAGAGGGTTCACAGCCTGAACTTATGACAAAGAGGAAAAGAAATTATTGCCTTTTTTGTTTATAGGCTTCTGCACAGTGGAACTTACTTTGAAGGCTTTTATCACTGTCCTTCCAGAGACTTGGTCATACTCGGATGGATCTGTTTTGCTTTGCATTTAGTTCCCTGTAGCTTTAATTACGGGGAGTAGTTGACTGTTTCATGGATTTGAGGTTGGGTACCATTTTACTTCCTCTCCCTCATGAAAAGTGGTGTATTTTTAATGTTTTTGTTTTGTGTGTCTCAATGTGCATTTTAAAACAGCACATCCATGTTTGCTAATCTGCTTGTTCTTTTTTGATCTGTTATGTGAACTACCTGCACCAGATTTATGCAGGTGACTCTGTGGGTTGGGAGTTTGGGAATCTTGAGCAATCACAGTCCTTTGTACAACAGTTCAGTTATGCCTTACAGCTAATCACTGAGATTTGTTCTTTTGGCCTGAATTGATGTTTCCTCTGTCAAGGCACTGAGGAAATTGATACATGTGTGGACTGCATAGAAATTAATTCCCTTAAAAACAGAGTGGAGGGAGCTATTGGTGGTATCTGCATCACTTTAATATCTTCTTTCTTTTTAGGCAGTTCCTTGTAGCTGTGATAGATTAATACAAGGTATCCTTAGTTTTGTTAAGGATAAACTTTTTGCTAAGTTTAGCTTAGTTAAAATGTTCAAAAACTTGTGATTTGAAAGGAAACGCTTCAAGGTTTTCAGATTATACATACAATTCCTTCAGCCTCCTACAGTGTTGAGGTTTTTTTTAATTAAATGCTCTGGCTTTGATTAAGAGTGTGTACATATATCTATATTAGAATATTGTACTTGATTATCTAGGATAATTGTGTCTTACTAACAGCCAAAATGAGCTCTGTTCTAGAAAGATTTTTAGTGTTAATTATACTTAAAGGAGAAATAATCAGTAATGAGTAGCATGTCTTACTATAATGTATTAAGCTGCATCTGTCATGCTTATTTGGCTCAAAGTCAAGAAAAGATTTGAGCAGTGCAAAGGTCTTTTCTTAAAAATGTAAAAACTGTTTTAAAAACTGTACACCTTGCTGTTTCCTTTCAATGCAGGCACTGAACTGAGGTACACAGGGGCATAAGAGGTTGGCTTCCTTTTTTCTGGTATTGCTCCTGTGTGTAAATACACAGGTCTCTTCTTTTCTGCCTGTTTACACCTCACACGTCCATCATTGCACTACCACTGACTCACCATTCCAAAATCCATCATAAGATAAGTAGTCAGGTTCACTGTCCTGCTGTAGAACCCCAGAAACAGCGAGGCACAATGCATGAGCTGCTTGGATGGGCACCTTCCAGGGAGTTCACAGAGAGGGGTTTTCCACTGCAGCAGCAGCCTTGGCTCTGTGGGAATGCTGTTGGTAAATCCTGGTTTCCTGTGTTTCTGTTTCAGTATGTATGACCAATTGCCCTACTCTGATTGTCATGGTGGGTCTTCCAGCAAGAGGAAAAACCTACATCTCAAAGAAGCTGACACGCTACTTAAATTGGATTGGAGTGCCTACGAAAGGTGATGGATTTACTTCTGTTTACATCAGAAGGATAGGACACAGCCTTAGGTGGTTTATAAACCTCATTTCCAGTAATTTTGTTGCCAAGTTTGACTACTTAAAGTCCTCCTGCTTTGTTAATGTATTTTTAAGCAGTAACGTACACAGGCACATTGCTGTTTAAGTGTTAATTAATCAAATTATGTTGACTGTCCCTTTACCTCTTTGTTCTGCCTGGTGCCTAAATCAACCCTTTTCCCTTATCATTAAACTCTGCCCTTTTTTGTTTGTTTTTTTTTTTCCTTCTTTTCCTTTTTCTTTCTTTATGTGGGTGAAAAGGAATGTTGTTCACAAGCAGTTAAGCAGTCAGCACTTCTGGGTTAAACTTCCCCACTTCCTCATCTTTTTTTTCTCTGTGAACTTTGTGCTACTTGCAGTTCTCTGCTTCTTTGTGTTTGTGGAATGACTTGCAGTTCTTTGTCTAATTACTAAGAGCCCAAGGACTGAGGCAGACAGTTGCCACTTATTATCACTTTCTTAAAGATTTCTCAGTGTGTTCTGGGCAGGAATTGGCTTAGATTGGCTGTGCCAAGGACCTGCCTGGGCTGCTGTGGTATCTTGTGGGCCCAGTAAGTCCATTTGAAGTTCTGAGCACCCACCTCCCATTCCTTCTCTCTCTCTGCAGAAGAGCAGGACACTTCTGGTGTGCTGTGATTCTGTGTCCAGTGCAGTAATAGTAGCTTTATGCCTAGTTAATCATTTAAACAACATCAAACATATGAGATCTTACTAAAGTGTGGAGTTTTTGCTGGCTATTCAGGAATTTCCTAGTAGCTCCAAGAAGTCAAGATGAAAAGTACTTACCTATATTTAAACTGCCTTTTGATTTCTAGGGTAAAGCTTTTTGTGTGGGCGTTTTCTTAAGTTTTTAGGAACTTGTATAATGTGCTTTATTTAGAAGAGACATTATGGAGGATGTATTATATTGTTTAAATATGAGAGTTAACAGGATTGAAGTTATCACTTGATTTTGACTGTTTTCACATGGTTTAACCCTTCTGATGAAGCATCAGCTAGTTTAGGGTTCAGTTTTATCCATTAGGCTGAAATAGAATAACAGTCCAAGTAGTTTAGCCTATATCCAGGGTGACAAAATGCTTGTATGTTAAATACACATGTAACTTAAATTTGAGATGTGTTATGTATAAATGTCATTGAGTTTGAGCACTTCATTGTGTGAACTTTGACAAGCAGAAGTCTTGGACAACAAAAACAAGATACTCTCCACATCTGGCTGGTGCTTGGTTGAATGTATCCCAGATACTAATTTTACTGTAGGTGGGGTTTGGCTCAGCTGTAGGAAAAATGCCATGGGCTAACGTGAGCTGCACATCAGAAAACAAACACACTTGTGCTTGATGAAAAGCAGGTAGAGCATTGCTGCCTAATTTTATGAAAATGTGGAACATGAAGTTGCCATATGAGCTTCTGTCTTTGGTTGCTGGGTATTTTGTCTTTGACTTCAGTAAAATCGCGTCGCTGAAGATACAAACAGAAAGTCTCTGTGGTTTTCTGAGAAAATCTCAGTCATCCTTTCTAACAAAGTCAGTGTAAAACACCTCACTGCCTGGCTGAGGGTATAGATGACATTTTCCCTAATTCTTCCAGTTGGTAGGACTGAACTGACACAGGATCAGTATCAAGTAGCCCTAACATCTGCTACCCTTTGGGTCTTAATGTCTTAAAATTAGTGTGTGCTTAATTTAGCAAGAGTTCTTGTTCTCTGAGACAGGTGGCTCAAATTATGAGGTTATGTAAACCACAGAAAAGATAAATACCATCTTTTCATGTAACATTAAGCAAGCTGGAGAGTTCAAGAACAGAAGGTGGAGGTAAATAGCCCAGGCTTTCTGATGGTTGAATCATTTCAGTCATCATTTCTGTGTTTTCTTCCTTCCAAAATCCTCTGTTGTTTAGATGTGAAATGGTTAAAAGTACAGAAGACTTCTGTCTGTGCTTTTCGAAGGAAATGAGGTCAATTAGATGTCTGAATAGCATTGTGTTGCAGTGTGGTTTTGAGATAGTACGCAGTTTTTTTGAGATAGTACGCCATGGAAGTTTTTTTGAATAGTTGTGGTAGTGATACCAGTTAGCTTTGGGAAACTTTCCTATAGGTGGGGCTGCTAAGAGTAGAGGCTAAAGATTGTCCCACTAGATAGCACTTTTTCCTCTGCCGTGCATGGCCCTCTGGCAGTAACTGTTCCTTCTAATGAAATTAATTATTTCTGGTTGTTAAAGTGCTGTTATCTGACAACGCTGGCCATCTGAACTTCTCACACCTTCTGTTTGTTTTGCAAGGACCCACCTTTTCATGTAGCCACTGTGGCCAGTGCTCATTAAAACCATCACAGAGTCCCCTGGATTGTTGTATAATCTGTGTCATGAAAAATTCCATCAACACTGCTGAGCTCAAACAAAACTTGACTTTTGCGGGGATAAAAAAATTATCTCTATCCTCTGCTTCCAATCCCAACAGCGATCTGCATACAGCAGCTGGTTCTTGAGCCCTTTTATTCTCTTTTTTTCTTTACTACGACCTTATAATTGTGTCTACAGCCTCTTTTCCTCTTTCCAGAAATGCAGTCTGACAAATTGTTGTGCCTTGGCACCATCTCAAACAAAATACTTCAGTGTGGTTTAATGTTAAAAAAACCAAAACCAAAAGCTTTGAAGTTCAGCAGAAAAAACCTGTAGGTCTGAAACAACTTAAACATTAATTGCATTTCAGAAACCTGCTTTCAGAGCCATTGAATGACCACTGATAGGAGATCACAGTGAGATTGATAAAACAAAAAAAAGCTCATTTAAGAATCATCCTAAGTATGAAACTATTTATTTATTAAAGTAAGTGGAACAAGGGTTGTGAAATACTAATCCTTAAGGAATAGAAATATTTGAGCAGAGTTCTGAAAAAATGTTTCCACTACTGGAATTTTAAGTTTTGTTTACCTAAAGCAGGATTGTTTAGTTCTATTTAGAGCTCTGCCTTGCTTAAAAAAAGAGCTGTAAGTTTTGGGAGGTGCTATCTAAATACTGTTTCACATATACGTAGAAGAAAAAGCTAATAATGATAATAAATTATTATTAATGCTAATAATCATTACGAATCCTTTATAGACTTTGAGCATCCCCTGAAAAGGAGGAAAAGAATTTCTTTTTGTTGTCCAGGTGAACTGACAGACCAAGGCACTACAGCATGGCCACTGCAGTGGAGTGACTACAGCCCAAATGTTCTTTAGCTATTTCCAAGATTTATTGCTGTCTTGCTATTTTAAACCTCAAAAAACACAAAAAGTATGATACATTGACTTCCCACAGGCCAAGTTATTTTATCTTTGCAGGAAGTTTGGTTTCAAAGTTGTCATAACTTTTTGTCCTTCTCACGTGGCTGTTGCTGGCTCTTGCTAATGCTGGTTTCTCTTGGCAGAGTTTAATGTTGGTCAGTATCGTCGAGATTTGGTGAAAAAGTATAAATCCTTTGAATTCTTCCTGCCTGACAATGAAGAAGGCTTGAAAATCAGGAAGTAAGTTTTGATTGTGGTTGGTATACACCTTGCTAATTGTATTAAAATGATATCCTGTGTAATTTGCTCTTAGAGATGGCTTGAAGTTGCATTTTTGTATGATTAAGAAGACACTTAGGGAGACTGTAGGAAAAGACATTCTAGAGAAGGTGGAATAGTGATTTCTTTGGGCTGATTAAAATTTGGGGGTCTTTTTTTCTTGATTGTTTCATCTCAAGCATCAAAAATGGAGAGAAGTCATTGATTCTTTTTCATTAGGATGTGACTACTGTTATTCCTGTAGATACTCTAGGATATTTTCACTCAAAACCTACTTTAACAAATGGTTATAACTTTTTCTACCTTTTTGTGGGGCTTTGGCTAATGGATATGACTCTGCTGCATAATTCCTAAAATCCTATTTTAGAGCTTTTGTTTGGCTCATAAAGAAAACTGCTTTTCTTTTTGATCTGGATAGTGAAATTCTTCATCTGCAGCACTTTGAATGTATTCATCATTATCTGCTTAAATGAGTGAGAATCGAATGTAATTTCCTCCCTGAAATTGTGATTTTGGCCACCGTGCAGGTGCCTTATTCAGTCCATCAATGCTCTGCCTCAAAAATTGCCATGTTTTGCTAATGCTGTGCAAAGCAAGGAGAGAACCAGAGTGAACTTCTGTGTGCAGATGAATCATTTGAGTCTCTGCTCTTTCCTGGAAAGAGGCTGTGCTTTAATGAAGGGACAGACCTTGAGAAGAAAGGGCAGATGAGGAGAAAGGTCAGAGCAAGAGGGAGCTGCTTTTTTCCTAGAGAAGATCAAATGAGGTGGCTTTTTGATTTTCTTCAACATTCACTGTACTTTTTAGAGTGTTCGGGAAAGCACTTGGAGCCTGCAGTGTGAAGTGAGGAATTTGAAATGAATGGAAATAATATTTATTTAGGCTGCTTAAAATATGAACTGTCTTGTTCTTAATTCAGCTTCACCTTACTCATAAAAAATGTCTGGACTTTCTACTGTCTGGACTTTCTTTTGTGGCTGTCCCTTGCCTTGTCAATTCTTTCTCTTCCCTTTCCCCTCCTCAGCAGCACTGAGTGTTGCTAAAGTCAAAGAACAGCTTGCATGAGAACCTCCCAATCCTTGGGGGCAAAGAGCAGTTATGGAGTGAATTAGCCTTGCAAGCCACTACCTTTTGCTTACAGGTAGAGCCAAACCTTTTAATGTGGCTCTCTGTCTCCTATTAGGCTAAATGGTGAAGGATGTAGCATGAAATGAGATAATCTGCCTGGTTAGCAATGACTGAAGAGGGTTTGTATTTATTCACTGAGGACCTGGGTGATGAATCTCAGCTCCTGACATCTGTTAACAGTGCTAATGTGGAAATACTGTCAGGATCTGAAAGCTTCCATTTCTCATCTCAAGATAAAGCTGTGCTTGCAGAAGATGGTAAATAAAAGAGTTATGAATTTCAGTCTGGAAGTCAGAATTCAGGAGTGATGCAGGGAAGGGCTGTTGAAATGGGCAGGCTTTTCTGTTGGTAGTGCAAAGAGGCTGTACTTACTGGGAATAAATGGGACTTTGTTCTGCTAACAAGTAAATCGTGTACAGTGTTGCCCCCCAGCATTACTGACGTGTTAGGAATCATAATGGACTTGGAAGATCATGCTAATGCTGGGTACCTAGGAAAGTTGCATATTCATGTGTTCTTGTCCAGATTTAACAGAAGTGTAAAGTATGTCAGGGTGGGGGTTTTTGGTGTTTGTGTCCTCAGGTGTCTCCAGTACTAATTATACTGGGTTGGTGACTGCAGTGAGATGATATTTCACCTCAGTCACTAATACTTGATGCTGCCTTTGTTTTGCTCTCTGTTTTAGAATTTTTTTTTTTTTTTGCATAAGCAGTTTTCATGCAATAGCTCAAAAGAGAGTACTGAAAAATAGTTTTCTCTCCGCTTCTGCTCAGTGCCACAAGATAAAGGCCTTAAGTTGTTTTATTTGTTTTTTTGGTTTTTGTGTTTTTTTTTTTTTTTCTTTCTGAATCAAATTAAGAAGCACTTATATGTGAATAGGTAATTGGGGAAAGCCTATACAGATGCAGGGATGTTTTGGTGATGTTATTTTAGATCAGTGGAAGTGTATCCTGGTCAGCAAAGCTGATGGGTTTTCTGTGGACCTGTGTAGCTGTGTCAGTGACACCAGGAGCAAGGTGACCTGACCACATTTCCTTAGCGTAGCTTGGCTGATCCCTGTTAGTTTTTCCCCACGTTTGGAGGGAGGTCCATGTGTTTGAGATAATTTATCTAACATTTCAGGGCATTTTGCTCACAAGTGCATTAACAAAATTCCTTTAACTAGCATCTGACTGTGGTTCTTTCCTCCTGAAGGCAGTGTGCCTTAGCAGCGCTGAACGACGTCCGGCAGTACCTCAGTGAAGAGAACGGACACGTGGCTGTAAGTTTCTTGTTGAAGACACTTTCCTGAGGTGCCTCTGCATTAAACACTGTGTGTCTGCTGGGTAATACACAGCCTGAGTGATTATAGTAGCCATCCAGTATAGCAGATTTCTTTCCTTTGGCAGTTAGATCTGCCTTGTTGCTGCAGTGAAGTGAGTACTGAATTTCAGGGTGATGATACCATACTGAGGAACTAGCTTTGATTTGAGGGGTTAGCTGGGAAGAGGAGAACATCCAGAAAAATGTCCACCTTCTCACCACATTACTATAGGACAGTGCTCCACAGTTAAACACATCTGCCATTTTGCTTGCATGTCTGTTTGATAGTTTAGTGTTCCAAGTGGAAGGTAAAGACTTGTTGAACAAAAAATATCCTCTGTATTTCTTGGCACCTGTTACTGGCCTGAGAAATATCTGAAGAGAGCAGGAGAAACTTGTTATAAGTTGCTGCATACCTGAGTATTTAATAATGGGATGCAAAACATCAGTTCTTTGACTAATTAGTTGAGACTAATTTTTAATATTTTTTCTTAAGACTACTAACATAACTTTGGGGTTTTTATTAACTGATCTGGGAAAACTAGTAACTATAAGTTCTGCTGGATACATGAGGTAAATGTTACGCTTTGGAAAACTTCATAGGTTAGTAAAAAAATGATGTGGTCAAGCTAAACTGAGTTCCTAGAAAAATGGCTGCATTGATAATGTTGTTCATGGGCAGAATTTACAACTCTTGCAGGTTTTACACTTGCATTTTGAGCAACCCATTGAACTACAGTGTCTTTTTTTTTGTATCATAAATTTAGTAAAACTTGTGCATTAGTATTTAATGCTGATAATGGGCGAAGAGGAAGATTCTCTCCTGTACTATGTGCTAGGCTTAAATTCTGATTTCCTTTTCCAAATCCAGAGCTCTGCTAGAATTGCTCTCAACATATTACTAAGTTTTTAGTATTTAGAAAATAATACATGTAAAGTAGTAATGTCTTTGTTTTCTTGTTGGGCATGTTGAGGTGGTGGGGTAGAGGGAAGGGGAAGTGTTTCCATTACTTTCCTTCACACTGGGGTACTTGGAATCCGTGTTTTTGTCATTACTAGCACAGTGTTTTCCTCAAGCTGTGTTGCTTTTAAATTCCTTTTTCTTTCTCCCTTTAATTGTTCCTAGGTCTTTGATGCTACAAACACAACTCGAGAACGTAGAGAAACGATTTATAAATTTGGTGAAGAAAATGGATATAAGGTGAGTCAAAGCAAAGCAGTTCTGAGCTATTGCATGGCTAAGTCAACCAGTGGTAGTTTTGCCCTTATCTGTGCTCTGAGTGCACTAGCACAAGCCACATCCTTCTCGGATGTTTAATCAATGTGGTTTATGTTCCTAAGCATTGTTTGTGATTTGAAGTCATTCAGTCCTCATTTTTCTCACCTTTAGTGTTTGTACTGTTTGGAGCTAAGCTGTTTTGTGCTACAGCTTCAATGTTGTCTTCCTGGACCTGTGGTCATGAGTGCAGTGTCAGAAAGGACATTTAAAGTATGGTTTTTCATGGCAGCTCACATCTTTGCTGCAGGAAAATGAAGAGGGTTCTGTGTTAGTTCTGTAAAAAGCAAAAACTTTGTGGTTTTCTGCCTTCTGGTTTTACATTTAGCTGTTCTCCAGTCATCTTTCATTTCCTCTAAACTTAATCTCTGTAAGCCTTTGACACAGCAAAACACAAGCCCCTTTGTAAGTGAGGCTACTCCATTAGCTGGGAGGCTTCTAAAATGTTATTTCAGAAATGTTAGTTACAGTTTGTGGGGCTGAACTTGCATCCTCTGCATTTGTTTCTTCCTCTTCCATCCTACGGTTTTTTCTACTGCAAGAATTTTCCGCTTGCAAGCATTGTTGGGGAAAAGAGGAGAGAGCATGATGTGTCATAGAGTGGTGAGCCAGGAATTTCTGATGAGAGGGTCTGGAGAAGCTTTCTGAGTAAATAGAGGGGAAAAAAGCCTTGGCATGGACGTGGGCAACATGCTGCTCGTGTGTGTTTAGTATCCAGAGGTGTTTTTTTTCATGCATCTTCCTTCTTCCTCCCTTCTGTCCATGTGGCTCCCATTTGGACCGAAGACTTTTTTTGTGGAGTCTGTATGTGTCGATCCTGAGGTCATTGCTGCAAACATTGTGGTGAGTAAAGGAAACTTTGCTTTAACGGCTTGATATTGGGAGGTTTAAAGTAGCTCATTATTTTTAGAAGTGCATTATAAAAACTTCCCATAGCAAAAACTCCATCTTAACTCATTAGTGGAAATATTTTTTCCCTGTCCATGTGAATGTTACTAGCACAGAAGTTTAATTCTCTGAGGAGCAGGGTGGTTTTTTTTGCTTTACATATATTTTAATGAAGTTGCAGACAAAACTTTTTTTGTTCTCCCACTCCCTATTTCTTTAGACATCCATGAAGAAGGGAAGGAAACTTAAATACTATTCTCCTGTTTTTATTTTAAACAGCAAGTGAAGCTGGGTAGTCCTGACTATGTTGATTGTAGTAATGATGAAGCAACAGAAGACTTCATGAAAAGAATAGAATGCTACAAGAACTCATATGAGACCTTAGATGAAACTCTGGATAAGTAAGTGATGAAACAACACTGTAATACAGCTGGTGATCACAGTATTATTAAAATGTTATTTTAGGGGTTGGGGCATCCTGTACTGGGGATTAGGGCTTTCAAGTCTTTATTTTAGTGGCTTGAGCTCTCTCTCCCTTGGCAAACTAGAGTGTTGATTCTGGAGGTGTAGCATGGAAACTTCCTTGTTTGAGGAAAATTGGCTAGTCTGGGACAGTATTGTTTTTCATTTTCCCACTTGGAGAATGGTATTTATTCTTCTGGGATAGAACCAGCATTTAGCAGTTATTCCAGGCTTTCTACAGGGGTTGGTTGGTACTTGCTTTTAGGTACATAGAGGAGATGTGAGGGATTTGTAAGTGTAACTTTATTGGTTGGCATAGTTAAGGTTAATTATGAACACATCAATCTTAAAAATGTGACTTCTGAATTAATTTCTTTGTGCTTGCAAAATCATCCTGCAGATGCAAGGCTGTGAGAAACTGTCTTAGCTACGTTATTTGTCCTCATGCCAAAGCATTCTTCTGTGTTTTATTAACTTTGAACTCTTGAAAATAATGTAGGGATGAATCATGTCAGGAAGAGCCCCTTTCTTCTTGCTACAGCCCGGGATTTCAGGGTAGGATTTGGAGCTGTAGCCATCCCAGGTGCTCCTGGTTTGTTCCAGGCCAGAGCTGCAGAGAAGGCTGAGCTGCATTTTAATGTAATTGAGCGTGAGCAGCATGAAGCTGGTTCAATTGACTCAGTTCATGCATGTAATTCCCATGATGGACCTAATGGCTGTGCTTGGCTGGAATAGTAATGATTAACTCCAAGGAACACGGGCAGGAATGAGAGTGCTGATGTCTGTATCTCACTACCTCAGTTTGGTTTTATTATCAGTTTTCTTCTTTTATTGCAGTGTGGTGTCTCAAGTGCATCACTAGAAACCAATAGTGGTTATTTTCAGCTTATGAGACATCTTTTCTTGTGTGAACGAAATGCTGCTCTAGAATTATAGCTCAGATGATAAAGGATAAGCAGTGAAAATTGAAATTATAAGATGTCTGATGCTGAGAGAAGGTAGTGATGGGGTAGATTACAGTACTGTGAACAAAGGGTTGCTCAACAGAGCAGCTGGGAAAATGTCTTGCTTCAGACTGCTCCTTGGCACTTCTGGTGCCCTAGTTTTTCTGGTGGGATTAATTGAGGTGAGTAATTAGTGACCATTCCTTTTGGCCTCTGGGTGCAATCAGACAAACACTTGGTGATGAAAAGTGCTTGTAACCTGGAAAAAAAATAAACAGTATTGTAAAATAGCTGTATATTTTATTCAGCTGTGGGAACTTAAGTAACTCCACTGAAGCTCCCTTTCAGTGTGTGGGCTGTATTTTTCCCAGAGTAGGATCTAGATTTGGATGAAATGCAAGCAGAGGAAGCAGAAAAAGTGATGTGAGCAACTGCACGTGAAAGGAATAGAGTTCATCCTGTACCTTTGGAGTACTGTGTTGTTTCTTAGGACTAATGCATATTCCATGTCTCATTGAAAATTTTTTTCATTTCTTTGGCTTGTGGCCCCTTTGTTTTATAATGAGAGAGAGCGTGGAAAGATTATGGTACGTGCTAATAGCAGCAATGGGGAACCTTACCTTTTTTTTTTTTTCACTTGCTCGTGAAAGGGACCTTTCTTACATTAAAATTATGGACGTGGGAAGGAGTTACCTCGTGAACAGAGTGATGGATCACATCCAGAGCCGGATTGTCTACTACCTCATGAATATCCATGTGACTCCTCGGTCAATCTACCTCTGCCGGCACGGAGAGAGCGAGCTTAACCTGAAGGGGAGAATAGGAGGAGATCCTGGGCTGTCTGTCAGGGGGAAAGAAGTATGTACCTCCAGCCAGGCAGGACTCTGTTCTCTGTGTGTTTGTGCTGAGCAGTAGCTTTCCTCCTCTGCAGCCTTTTCTTCTTAACTTCTGAGTTTAAAGGACTTCCCCAGTTGTGTATTTGGGTGGTGGAAACAGGATGGATGCTTTTTGTGCTGTGGTTAGTACTCTTCTATATGTTTGTCTCTCTGTTGGCTGAAATTCCTTTCTATCCCTACAGCACAAAGCAGTTGGCAAGAGGGCTTTATTTTTTAACTAATTTTTTGTGAAATCCTGACTAGTTGGGTAATTGGGAAAGTGTACACAAAGCTGAAAGGAAAATCTGTGGAAGGAAAGCTAGTAACTGCAAAAAACTTGTATTTTCCTTTTACTCCTTTTCTTTCTCCTGTCCCTCTTGGGTAATGGAGTAGGTTGTATTTCTTAGCAAAAAGTTTGACAGTGTTTTGGAAAAGCTACAGTGAGCTTACAGAGACTGGGACCTGTGTATTCTAAACTTAACGCCGTGTGTTGGCTCTGAGCCCTCATCCAGTGTCTCTCGGTTTTTCTTCCAGTTTGCCAAAAGCTTGGCACAGTTTATTAATGAGCAAAATATCAAAGATCTGAAAGTTTGGACAAGCCAGATGAAAAGGACAATTCAGACTGCTGAAGCCCTGGGAGTGCCTTATGAGCAGTGGAAGGTTTTGAATGAGATAGATGCAGTAAGTTCTTCTCTTTTAAATGCCTAATAAGTTGCTTTGATTGCTAGGGGTGAAGAAAGTACTTAGTTTTTAAATAATATGGGGTAGAAAGTCATTGAAGCTGCTTCTAGAGGCTGGCAATTATTTTCATTACCTGTAAACAAGGCTAAATGTTTTATTAAATTTTGCCATTGTTAATTTATTCTTCTCTTATCTTTCCCAGTAAAACACTCCACTGTAGAAGCCGTGATGTTATGAAGTTTTGGTTAGTTGGGCTTGAAAAGCTTGTGGTGAGGGGATTTTGCTAGCTGGCAATTTCCAGCTGTAGCTGTAAGGTATAATAGGAGGTGCAACAGATAAAACATGACCTTGCTTTGTCCATAGATGTAACTTCACCTCTACAGGGATTTAATGATTCCTACTAACCATCTCTGAGTCAAGCTGAGTGCCCTGTTTATCACGTGTGACAGTTTCAAGGGTCAGAGTAGCAAAATAAAACTGTTAAAGGTTATTTGTATGTGGTTTTACTTAAGAGTGATATTTGCTTTTTGCATTACTGGAAATACATGTTTTTTAATTGTTTTCATTACCGACAGGGCGTGTGTGAAGAAATGACATATGAAGAAATACAGGAAAATTATCCACTTGAATTTGCACTGAGAGATCAAGACAAATACAGATACAGATACCCTAAAGGGGAGGTATGCTATTTTTAATCTCTCAAGTTAAAGGGCTTCCTTGTCTTCTTGCATACATTCATGCTGGCTTTAGGAAGGAAAAATAAATTTCTAAATTAATGAAAAGGTTGTTCCTTTCTCTATGGAGAAGCACATAGGATTCAGCCCAGACCCCTTAATTTGATTCAGGGCTTGAAAAATAAAATCGTAAATTTAGAAAAACAATGGGGAGCTTTGATGGGGATCATTCCTGTGCTGGTCCTGCAGTGATAAAGCAGGAGCAATTTTTGCAGGGCTTCAACTGTTGCATATGCAAGCAGGCTGCTAAGATGGCCTGTTTGTGTTCATCCCTGCTCTTGGGGGTGGCTGTTGTGCAGGCAGCTCTGGCTGAAGTGCTGGGGTGGAATGCATGGCTGAAATCTCTAGCCGTGTTATTAAACTCCTTGCCTCTGGGAAAATAAACTTGCTGGTGGCTTGTCTAAAGCAGCCCTAGTACAGTGCAGTGATGGCCAGATGGTCACAGGGCAGTTGCTGGGGGCTGAGGGCTGAGGTCTGGGCAGCAGGGAGAAGGGATTGGCCCAGCTGCTCCTGCTTGAGCCATGAGGAAGCAGGGCTTTTCTTCCTTCCTTCTCCCCTCTTCCTCAAGAGCAGTCACTGTGATAAGAGCAGTGTCCCCGGCAGTGTGACCCCAGTCCTGCTAATGAGGCAGTCATTAAGCTGCAAGGTTCTCCTCATGGATTTGAACAAGCAGTGTTTGTTTTTCAAACCAGCGCAGTCCTGAGGATGGTGACTGGCATGTCAAACTCCCTCCTGCCTTGTGGGGATGAGTTAGTCTCATTTATCCAAGGCACTTTTGTATCTGGCAACAGTGTGAGGGGTTTGCACAGCTCTCTGGGGGCTTTCTGCTGTCCAGGGCTCAGTCAGCAGTGCCACTTGGTCTTGCCTGGGAACCAGGATGAAGGTTTTCTGCTCTGCTCCATCCCTGCCCTGCTGGGCAATGTGCTGAGCTCTCCATATGTGAACTACATAACACATTTTGGATGTATGTGACACGTTTTGAAGCAGAGTCTTTACTCTGTGTGGGAAATTCAGTTTGGTCATGTCCATGCAGGAGCCTGCAGCAATTCCCTGTGCATGACAAGGCAGGACAGGTCACCAGCAAGTCCCTGTGCTGACTCTTGGTGGGATGGTGGCAGCCATCACCAGGCCAGTCCAGCATGCCCACAGCTTGTTTTGAAAGGGCAGCCTGAACAAGTCAGGTTTTGTGACCTCTTTGCATGCTGCCTGTTGGCTGGGCTTCCTAGATTTGGGCTTGGAAGAGAGATGCTTTTGAAGATGAGCTATGGAAAAATAACGTGCAAGACTCATATTTGCAGATGTGAATTAAATCCTAGGGATTCTGTGGAAGTTCTTGGTCAAAATGGCTAATTTAATAAAGCTTTTCCATGAGGGAGATTTGTTTTGTTGTGTGTATAATGAAATGTGTTATTAAATGTTGTGTGTATAATGAAATGCGTATGCTCGGGTCTGACCTGTGTTCTTAGTTTAATGGAAATTATTTCTGCAGTATTTGTCTGTGCACTAAATAACATTTAGAAGTTGACTAATATGAAAGTAAGATCCCCTCTACATACAAATACTGTTCAAAGAGCTTTCCCTTTTTAATGTGCTCTGTGTTTCTCCTCCCCACCCAGTCCTATGAAGATCTTGTTCAGAGGCTGGAGCCAGTAATTATGGAGCTGGAAAGGCAGGAAAATGTGCTTGTCATTTGTCACCAAGCTGTCATGCGCTGTTTGCTTGCATATTTCCTTGACAAGCCCGCAGGTAAGCCTTCCTTCATACATTACAAACAGTCTGGTTTTTTGAAAATTTACTGCTTAAGGTTCCAAACAGTAAATTCTGACAATTTGCTGTATCATCAGAGGCTGGTTTTGCTAGGCAAGTACCCAAGTGTATTTTTTCATATTCGACCCTCACATGAAACCTGGCAGTTGATGTTATTGAGCTGCTCCTCACCTGAAATACTGTGATATTTGGGTTTTGCTCTGATTAGCATCTCTGTTGCATGCTAAAAAAATAGATATACTGTTAGGTAAAAAGTCATTCAAGTTGTTGACCTGAAACATAACAGAAAAGTCACTTGTAATCTGTATTTCATGTGTAATTTGTGGTTTGATTTCTCAGAACAACTGCCCTACCTGAAGTGCCCACTGCATACTGTCTTAAAGCTAACCCCGGTGGCTTATGGTAAGTGCAGTTATGTATGTCTATGTCTGGCTATGCTGTCTCTGTCATCAGGAAAGGTGGTGAAGTGTTCAAAACACACTTTGTGTTGCTTATAAATCGTTAGGTTTGACATTGTGTGTATGCCTGCAGAGCTTTGCTGGAATAAATGAATCCTCTGGATTACCCTTGCTTTTGCCTTGTGCCAGGAAACACATATGTGTTGCTGAAGGCCTGACACCACCTGTGGCTGTAACTGCTGGAGGGGACAGTTTTGTGCTCAGTTCACTATTTCACTAATCCTTTGGGTCAATCCATGCGTTTACACATCTGCTACAGCAAGATCTGAGTTTTTATTGGTGTATTGGAGGGTTCTGCTTGTCAGAAGACAGGCACTTTTGCATTTTTATAGGTTAACATCTTGCAAAATGTGTTCCTTTAGGCTTAAATATCTTCGTTCTCTTTTCCTGAGGTATTTTCTCCATGGACTATGGGAGTCCCCCATGGACTCACCTTGTTTGTTGGCGTTTGTCAGCAGCTGTTCGTGGTGCTTGGCTCAGAGGCTTTCCCTGGGCTCTGTGGGTTACTCTGTGCCCTGCTTGGGTTTTAGGCTGATTGCTGATGGAGTTCTGTGTGTGTTCCCACCTCAGCTTAGTGGGAGTGTGCCTGCTTTTCATGTTGGTTAAGTGATGGCTACGCTGTATCTGCTGATGTCCCAATTCAGAAGATCATCTCAGGCAGAGAATTATCTGCATAGCTTCTTAGGAAAAATGTATTGGCCAAAAATGTTGGTTCAGTCATGAATTGGAAGCTGTCTTTGATTATGGGCTCTGAAAAATAGCAGTCCGGATCTGTACTTTGTTCTTTGTTAAGTTTCAAATGAAGTTGAAACGAAGAATGTTATGAAACAAAGTATCTGCTACACTGGGAAATCTGAAGAGATTTTTGTCATTTGGTTGCAGTGTCATCCTAAGGAACGACAGCCTGTGCTGTGGTGACATCTGGTGTTCCCAGCCTTGCATGACAAGCTGGGGTTTGAAAATAAAGATTAACCACAGTTAAAACTTGGGCTTTTTAAAACTGGATTCTTCTGACCTGCTAGACTCTGCCTGTTTTCCACAGCAAGGCTTTGGTTTGGGGTTCTCTTTGTTTTTGGGAGGGTTCTCTGGTGATTGTTTGTTTTTTTTTTGGTGGTTGTTGCTGTTTTTCTTTCTTCTTTGTGAGGGGAGGGAAGTTGGGTGACTGTTCATAAATTTTGAGAGGGTGTGGATGTTTGCAGTGCTTGCTCATGCCCTAAGAGAGGAAGGAAACAAAGTGGCACGAAACACTGTCCTCATCCTTTTGACTTGAGGGAAAGAAACGCCATTGTCCTTTTTGAAGGTGTTGGATATGTATGTCTGATGAGCACATTTCAGCCAACCAACTTTTTGGAATTCAGCCCTCTGAAAACATGAGGACTGTGTAAATTATTTCTGCAGTTCTGATCAGTGGCTCTGCTCCAGGCTGATGTGTCACTTGGCTCCAGCCAGGCAGGATGCAGGATAAGACCTGGTGTGTTTGATGCCTCCCAGCTAAGCCTGTTCTGGGGAAATGCCTGTGCCAGGGCTTTGCTCTTCCTGGTGTTGGAGAGGAGCGTTATTCCCACGTTAAGAGTCTGCTCTGCAGTGGAGGAACATCTGTTACAGCCTGACAGCTGGATCAGGGTGGATGAGAGCTTTACCCAGCAGTCCAGGGCAGTGGTGGTCTATGGAAAGACACACTGCAGCTTGCTGTAGGTATAAACTTGCTCATCAGTAATTAAAATGAGCTGAGTATGCATGTGGTAATTACGGTGGAGCAAGGCATGCCCCTTTAGTTTGTGTGTAAAGCTTTCCACACATTGTTCTCTTCTGATTTTAAACTCAGCTTGCGACAGGTCTCTGAAGTGTCTGCTGTGTAAAGTCCTGGGTAATGGCCAGCCACAGGGCTCAGAGCTTGTCTTAGCTTGGTCTCAAGGCTCACAGTGAATCTGTGGACACAGGAGGATGAGTTAGGATCCTGCTCCAGTGGGAGATGTGTGCTTTTCCTCTTTAAAATCTGTTTTATGGTTCACTATTTCTCTGAGTTCTGGCCCTCCTCTGCAGCATTTGCTCACAGTCTTCCTGACAAATGGGCTTTATCAGGATAGACTTCCCAAAGGGAAGGCAAATACTGGCCTTAATAATTTTTTAAAGTGCAGTGGCTTTCTAAGGAAATCCCCTTTTTCTGTCATGTAGCAATTCTATGGAGTGTGTTATGACTTTAGGAAATAAGTGAGGAGAAAAATCCGGAAACCTGCTTATGATAGAGGATGGACTCTGGTGTGTCAGAGGAAGTGACTATTAATGGATGTTGTCTAGAGTAGTGGTAACTTATAAAAGTCATGTTTGTGAGAGATAAGCCAGGGTTTGGCAATCAGAGGTTGCTTAAAGTGCTGTGGTGTGGTGTATGGAGCAATTATATCATTCTACCTGGGAAATGGTTGTTTCTTCTCACTGTTTAATTTTTCTTGCCTCACTAGTGCTTTGAATTTTTGAATATAAAGCAGAAGTTTCTTTTCAGGAGTCGGCTTTGAAGTTCTGTTTAGCTTGGGGTTAAAACCATTCTGCACATACGGAGGAATGGGGGTTGCTGACAACACACTGTACCTTCTTGTAGTTGTTTTTATGTTTAAGAAGTGAGAACAGCATTTATCTTCTTAGAATTTCACTGTAATACAGAAGTTCAGGATGTTTAAAACACAAAAAGTTACAAATAAAAACTTTCTCACTGAATGTTCCTGTATGTTAAAAAAAAAAAAAGAATTTTTTTTTTCAGTGAGAATAATGATAAAGCTAAGCTGAGGAGACTGGTTATCAGATTGGCAATAATATTCATCCAGGTGGAACAGATTAATTTCTGTAACTTTAGCTCTTCAAAATTCAGGAAATTCTGGTATAAATCAGAAGGGGGAAGTGATTAACCTTCACCATCTCAAAATTAGATTGCATCTTTATTATAACTTCACTTTCAAAGCAGATGTATCTAAAAATGTGTTTTCTATCAACAGGATGTAAAGTAGAATCTATATTTCTGAATGTCGAAGCTGTAAACACACACAGAGATAAACCTGAGGTAAGAATGCTTTTCAAATTGGAGAGCTTGATGTAATGTACTGTCTGAGCTGATTTCCATTGTCCTTGTGGCTAGAATTGATTTGATAACTCAACTGAGTGTATTTTATTTTACGTATGAAGCTTTGCTGCTGATTTGCTGTGAGGGGGGAGCTCACAAATAAAAAGATAAATCAAATTTATCTTTTATGTGAGGTCTGGCTGGAATAGTTTATCTTTGAGAAATGAGAGTTTGAAGATGTGGTGTCAGGCTAAATACTGTATAAAGTTCTGCCAGGCTTTGTCACTCAGCAGAAGTAGGTGTAGTCACAGTTGTGTTATGAATGCCACACTTATTCTGGGGAGAGAAACCATCAGCTTTTTCATCACTGCGGTTGTTGCTGTATGAAAAAGGGGAATTGATGATGTCACCTGTGTTTTAAGCCAAAGCTGGAGAGGAAGACTAGCTCTCGGGAAACAGCAGGACTGCCGGGGGAAGGAAATTGAGCGTGTTTGTGCCATGTAAGTGCAGAGAAGATCTCAGCCCACGGCAGCTCTGTGCCCTGCCTGTGTCAGGTTCTCTGTGCTCCTCAGTGTCCTGAGCTCAGGCTGATTCTGCTGCTTGTGCCAAGCTCTTCTTTTGCTTTATCGTCAAAGTTGTGTGAAGTGTCATGGTTAAAGCTCTCTGGTTCCCTTGCAGATCCTCAGGCTCATGCCACCAGGCACGGCACTGATTCCGTGCTGAGGTTAGGAGCAGTGCCATGCCTGGTGGATTGAAGGTCAGTTGGGTAATGTGAGAAAAATGGGCTGTTTGGTGGTTTTCAGAACAGTTTATGGTGAAAAGGAATACAGTGAGAAATGAGGGGTTTATGTGTGTATTCAACAAGGCATGTGACATATAGCACCTTTTGTAACTGAGGATTCACTTTTGTGCAGAATTCATGCCAGAATTCTTTGCTGAATTCTTCTGCAAAGAAGTTGTGTTTTAATGACCTGGGTGTTAAAAGTTCTGAAAATACCGAGTTTTGGACGTTTTCTCTTCAACAGCTGCATTACATTATTTCTTCTCTCTTCCTTTTCCTGCTTTGTCATTCTGCTTTGCTGTTTTGTATCTTAGTTTGATTTGTCATGTTTAGGAAATCTCATCTGTTTTTTCACAGTACCTAAAGTTGAAGAAGCACAGCGAAAATCCATGAGGGTGTCTTAGACCTGTAGTTACTTGTGTGAAATAGTGTAGATGAACATCTTTAGTTTGGCTGATCAAAATATCAGTGCTGAATTTGCAGCTTGCTAAAATGTTGCTGAAAATGCCAGTCGTCTGACTGAAGGGCTTTATTTCAAGGGGGAAAGCTCTGCCTGAATTGCCAGGTGACTCTTGACAGGTCTAGCATGTGATGTGGGTGTGCTGGCACTGCTATGGGGTGACTTTATTCAGGTGCACTTAGAGGATCATGAAGACACTTGCATTGCAGTGGGCTCAAAGACACAAGACTGATTTGAACAGAAATAAATCGAGTGAATGAATTTTATAAGAAAAAAAAGGAGTAGTGGCTTTTTCCTAAAAGCTGCTCAAATTTTCTTCCTCTGCCCCAAAGGAAACCCAGCCTGGTGAACGTGGATAATGTTGCACTGTTCAGGTAGTGGGTCTGAATGAAGGACTAAGTTGGTCCTGTCTGCATTTAATTGCTGTTTAGAGGACTCTGAAACTTTCAAAAGCTTTCATTTATATCACCTACAAAAATGTTAATTACTTCTGTAAAATTAAGTTTTCAAGTAGTCTATTGAAGTCAAAGCATTTAATTAAATTCAGTATCACATAACAGAGTTGTTAAACAATGAAACTATTGGATTGAGAATTGCCCAGTGTGCTGTTCTGTGACCCACCAGTCACTTGTAGTCTGTGCTCCAGAACAGTGCCCTCGCTTTGGGCTCAGCTGAAAACATCTATTTTCACATGGCAGAAATGCAGGCAAAGCTCTGGGGCATTTGTCTGTGGTATGTGTGAACCTCGGAGTACCATGGTGATTTGTCTGGAGCCGATTGAAGCTTTGTGTTTGTCAGCATTGTAGTGACTGAAGTTCTGACCTTTTCCAATGAAGGAGTCTATAGTCCTTTACAGAAAATAATTCAGGGGAATTGCTTTAGCTGTTGTTGGGTCCCTTCTGTGGGCCACAAAACAAGCGCTGGGGTGAAATGTCTGCTTTGCACATCTGGCTCAGTTGGTGAATGACAGAGAGGGGATTACTCATACCAGATCTCCTTTTTTGTTTTGTTGAGGAGACGTGGGGGTGGGAGATGTTAGTGCAAGGTGAGCTGGCTCACCACAGTGTGGAACAAGCAAGACTAATGAAACCCATCAGTGGGAAGTTGGAAGAATTGGCAATGCTTTGGCCTAAAATGGATCTTGTAAGGAACTTCAGAGCAATTTATCCTGGTCTGCTCTCTTGATAGGAGGGAGAATACCAATTGCACAGGCTTTGGGGCTTTCAGGAGGTGGTGCCATAGCAGATGTGATTATTCCCGATGTGTTTGGCTGCGCTGAGGTCTTGGTTTCATTTGGTTTTGAATAATGGAGTGCTGCACTGAATATCATTGTTTCTCTGCAGCCTCTGCAAGAGGAGCTAAGGGGTAGTTGGTGTGATCAGCCTTGAATGGTTAAGGTGTTTGAGAACACAATTTCTATTTTGTTAGAGGTGTTACATTGCCTATAACACAAACACATGTTAAAAGCCCTCTTTGGCACAGAAGCATGTGGCACATTCAGCAAAGCACTGGAAGTTTCTCAGTGAGAACATGAGTATGTGCTGAAGCACATGATAAGGTAGATTCCTACTTAGGCCTGTAAAAGACTTCTTCCTAAATGTGACTGACTTGAGCTTTGGGTAGTGCTGTATTTAATTGCTCCTCAGAGGACTGTGAAAATTTCAAAACCTTTTTTTTTTTTTTTTTTTTTTTTTTTTACTGTAAATACATTTTTGTGCTGTCTCATTCTGGGACAGCAACTGGCTCTCAGTCTGCTGCATTCTTGGGGTGTGGGGGGCTGAAATCATCTCTGCTTCTCAATCAACCCAGCTGAGTACTTGTGAAGGGACCTGATTGGTGGTTTTTGTTGGTCTTACTGCTGCATGATAAATGTTCTCTGTATTTTTATTATTATACAGAATGTAGAAATTTCCAGACCTACCGAGGACGCTCTTGTAACAGTCCCTGCTCATCAGTGAATCCCGTGAGCTGACCAGCTATTGAACTTGGGGTGCTGTTTCCGTCCTGCTACTTCAGAATAAATTGAAAAAACTAATCATTCCAATCACTTTGAAATAAAAAAAAAAAAAATAGCCACACCCAAACCAAACTCATAACCCAGAGCAAATGTTTGTACAGCACATGACTTGAAAAAATTTATCGAATCACAATAAAACTATTGCACTGGCTAATTTATTGTGGATGAGTATCAAACCTTGATGGGCTCTCATTGGAATGCTGGTTTTGTAAATTGCTGGAATTTAAATATCTTGGAGGATTAAGCTTTATTGTAACAGCCAGCAATCATTTAGTGTTAGGTGCAGTGTATTTATAAAAGCCATGAAACAAAACATCCTGTGTAAGATAAGGAAAGTCAAAATACTGGCAGAGCACCAGTATTTTCTCTTTCAGGACCTTTGGGAGTGATTGGACTGCCATGTAGTGTAAAATAACAACCCATAATTACTGTAAATCCCTAATCCCACTGATCCACAGCACTAGTGCTCTACATGTGCTAATTAATGATGTGCTGTTGGAGCAGGGTAGCAAGTTTTCACTTAGTTCTAGGACAATTATTCAAAGAACAGGAATGTGTATAAATGTTTTTAATATATAGCTTTTGTTAACAGCTGTTCTGCATTCACCAGGCTTTAGGGTTTGCCCATGGGCAGATGGGATTTTAAATTCCCTCCTTTCCTGTTTTGTGTGGATGTGGGTGATGGAGCATGTACAGCTCTGCCCCAGCTACTCTGTACCAAGATTTTATGTGGGCTCCAATGAGCAGTGCTGACCATTCCAGACCAGGAAGGCAGAGTTAGCCAGAGGATTTTGGAGCTGGGTAGTGGCTCCAGTAGATGCAGATCTCAAACCAGCGGGGCACGAATCTCAAACTGTGTGATAGGAAAGCCTCTTGCAGGAGAGATGAGACTGCAGGCTGTGGGAGATGTGGTGCCTTGGTGTCTTTCCCATGGGGCTCTGTGGGAAGCACCTGTGCCATGGAGCAGGTAGCACTGAGGTAGGGAAAGGCAGAAAAACACTGAGCCTTGCAGCTGTTTTCCAAGGGATTCTTTTAGTAGTGAAAGTAAGCAGGACTGTAGGTTGTGGAAGCTTTTATCTGTAAAGTTTCTCTGGTGGTTTGTTTTTCCCAAACCAGGATTAGGGAAAAAAGAAATTTTACATATCTGCGCTTCTAAAATTGTACTGTGCTCTCCAGAAGTTTGTAGCAATTGGGAATGTTGGCCATAACCAGATAACCTTCTGGCCAGAGAGCCTCCTGCTGTGGTGCTTGGTGTGTAGTTAAACCACTGTCCCTGGGATGAAATTGGGACAACCTGGATCATTTTCCTGTTGCTGTCATGACGGTGATGTAGGAGTGGTTGGTCACTTTTCCGTGTTTAATTGCTCCAGGGTCTGGGCTTGAGCTTTGCTGTGAAAGGTGTCCCAGAGGAGCACCTGAGCCTGCTTGTGCCCCCTTGCACAAAACAATGAGGCCACTTGCTCTTACTGACAGCTGAGGTGACATTCCTGAGGGATCACAGGGATGCTGGCCACAGTCAGGTACTGAGGAGCCACATGGAGACAGCTTGTAGAGCTGTCATCTCCACAGGCCACAGCTAAGGAAATACCATCCAAGTGAAATTCAATGCATTGTTTTGATGGAGCCAGAATCTGTACAGGTATCTGCTGTGGGAAAAATGAGTTTTGCTGCTTGAAGAAGAATGGCTTGGGCTATTGGAGAAAATTGAGGGAGAGGATAACAGGAGCAGGAGCTTGGCCAGAGAAGAAAGCAAAGTTTGCCTGGTCTGTGGCTGGTGAAGGTTGCAGAGGGAAGGGGAGCAGCAGGAGCACCCCAGGACCTTCCATTTCTGCCAGCTGCTGCCAGCCAAATTTCCTGGGGCTGTGTCTGCATGTTGTTCTCTGCTGAGCACAGCACTCACTATGCTGTTGTGTGCAACAGAGTGAAGTGGATATTTAAAAGCAGAACGCCCTAAGGGGTCTCCTCTTACAGCAGAATTGCCCAGCAGCCCTGGCTTTGTCAGTGAAAGGAAGGCCTGATGCTGGATGGGAGATGTCAGAGGTGGTTGGTGGCACGGAGTGCTGAATGTTTGTATTGTGCTGTTCATTTCTATGTTTATGCCCGTGCTGGTTCTGGTCTCCAGAGGTTCCTCTTTTTGCCTGCAGGAGCCTTTCTGCAGGATCTTCCTGTTCTGCTGTGAGGATCACATGTGGCTGAGTCAAAGTGAAACCAAAAACAGAGCCTGTCCTGTTGGAGAGCCACAGCACTTTGCTGGGGGACGCTCTGTCCTATAGGAAAAAAGCGTACAAAGGTCAGGGCATAATGAGGACAGCAGCAGTGCTATAGGAGGGTATCTGAGTTAATCTGTGTACTTTGAGCCTTTCCAGGAAGGGCTGCATGTCTCTTGTGCAAGGCAGGGTCAGACTGCTGCTGCCTGGGGAGCAGGCTCTGGAAGTAGCAAGCTCCTGCTGGGGCTGGCCAAGGAAGAGAGTGTATGTCTTGGTAGAAGCAGTATTTGGGAAAGGTGTGTGGTGTTTATTCCTCCTCCTGTGTTTCCAGGCTCTCACGGTGGTTTGTCCAGGTGTGCTTTGGTGCCAGGCAGTTACAGGGACACCTTCTGGTCCCAAAAGTAAGGCTGAAACCTCTGTCACCTTTCTAAGCAGCAGCACTGTCCTTGTTGCATGGCTTTTCCCTCACAGTGCCCATGGTACTGAAGGTGGGTACAGCCCAGCTGCCATCATCTCATCTGATGAGATTCCTGAGTAGGAACCCCCTTACAGTCAATGAGGATATTGGTCCTTTTCTAAGCCCCTGTTCATCTGGTCTGTGTTTGCTTAATAAGCCCTTGGGGGTGTTTATCAGGGTTTATCCCAGTCTTCTTCCTTCAGTGTGACAGTTCAGCACACTTTGCTTCTACAGCCTGAGATTGTTTACTCAAATTGAAGCTTTTTTTTTTGCTTTCAGCTTTCTTGCCTGCTTATCAATATTCCCTTTGGGTCTGTATTAGTTGTTAGAATGCTGCTTTTATGCAATACCTCTCATTGAGTGAAATAAGCTGTATCTTCTGCCTTGCCTTAATAACCTTGTTTCTTTTTAGCTTCATGTTTGAGCTGTCTAGCTCTTGCTGCTTGCGGACTAATTTCCAGTACCTCTGGATTCCTGCATTTTGATGCTCCATTTCATGCTCCATTTAATTTTCTTTGAATCAACATCAGATGTTCAGCTTAAAAGATTTCAGCTAGTATTCTGGGAGTGCCTGGGGAGACCTCTGCAGTTCCAGGGAAATTCTGGGTATGTTGCATCAGTTGCTAAGAAAAACACAAACACACCAAATGCCAGCATGTTCTGTTGGTTTGGGGGTTTTTTTTGTTGTTTTTGTTGTTTGTTTTTTTTTTTTTTTCCCCCCCTATAACCATGCAGAATATGACTTGTTTTGCCAACTCCTCGTGTTCTTGGCAGATACTGATGCTCTCTGATGCTTTATTCTTGGTGCAGAAGTGGTGCTTCTTGTAGAAGCTTCTTTTTCAAATGGGGTTGTTGCTTTGCTTTGCTTTCCTTCGAAGAGAGGTGGGAGTAGGTCAGGCTGTGTGCTGGTGGGTGCAGAGATTTCCAGCCCCTGGACAACTCTGTCCAGCAGCATTTGCTGTGTGTGCGTTCCCAGAAACCTTGGCGTGGTGTTTATGATGGAAAAAGGCGTGGTATGTACCCAAGGACTTGAAGGCTGGTGACAAAGGGAAGGGCTGATGTGGGTGTAGGAGAACTGGTAAGGGCAGAGCAATGTTGGCAGAATTCAACCTCCAAAGAGAATCTGCTGCTGCTTGTTTATATCCTAAGAAATGGCTGAAAATCTGGAAACTGGGGTTGGGGGGGATTGAATTGCTGTTTGAGTTGATGAGTTTTGACTGATGGGAGTTGTGTGTCTGAATGTGCTGAGAGGGCCCCTCACTGTGCTTATGGGGCTCTCCTTTCCCTGGAGCTGGACTGGAGAGACTTGTTTTGAATGTAAACTCTAATAAATGTGGCTATAAAACCACTGGAGCATTCCCTGATGTCAGCGTGACATCTGCCACATGCCATGTGCATCCCAAAGTGCATTTAAACTTTATGTTACCAGCTCTTTAGGGAACACTTGATGTTACCAGCTCTTCAAGGAGTTATTCAGAGTTCTTCCAGTGATTTGGCTGCTCACAGATACGATCAGGATTGGCTTTATGGCTGTTGGTGTTAAGGAATTATTTCCTGGAGTGTGCTTGGAACAAGGAGAGATGGGCTTCCCTCCCTCAGGATTTTATTGATTCCTGTGTGGTTTATGGCCTTTGCAGGGTTCTGTTTCCCCTTACACTTGCATAAAGACTGGGAGAGACAGTGGGTTAGAAAAATGTGGTTAAAGGACAAAAAGGTTTTAAAAGCTGTAACACTGAGACTTGCATATGGTGTACGGGGACCAGCTGTCCTGCCAGGCCTGGGGTGGTACAGGTCTGAGGGATGCATTTCACTGGTGGCAGATCCTGCCTTTGGGTATCTGAGGGGCTTTGTAAAGCTCCTGGCACTAGAACAAGTTCCAAGCCTGGTTCTGGCTCCTGAACCAGGACCTTTCCTTGTGTTTTACAGAGCATTTTGAGGAAATAAGCATTACAACTCGCTCACCATCTGTGTGCCGAGCAAAAGCTGCGGCTGCCACGAGACCTTTGCTTTAAACTTCATATATATTTTTTTGTCTTTAAATTTGCAGAATGTAGGTGTGAATAGGTCGAGAGAAGAAGCTTTGAGGACAGTCCCCACGCACCTATAGCTGCAGCTCCCGGGGTGGCAGCCCTTCCTCCAGCAGCTCAGGGTCCGGCGGTGTCTGCGAGGGGCGGGATGGACGCGCCTCCCCTTCCCTTCGAGACGTTTTGAATGTGGTTCCACTTCTCTGGACAAAACTTGTGCTCGTGGATAACTCAAAAGGTATGATTGTGGGAAGCAGAGCAGAGTTGGTTTTAGGTTTTTCTTATGTAAATTTGTGCAGTTTCAGTGGGTTTTTACTGTTTGTCTGTGGATAATGTAAGGTGGTTAATTGCCCGTGTTGATTTTACTGTCAGATTTTAACTAGACTTTTATTTTCTTTTGTAAGTGTTTTTTCTAAGAGTTCTCTTATTTTTACTGTGAATGATTGCCTAGAATTACATGGAGTTTTTTTGATGTAATATTTAACATGGGCAAAATTCTACATTTTGAGCACTGGAGGCTTCATGTTGCAAAGCTGCTTTAAATGGGGAAGGCCCATCAGCTCTGATAACTGTCCTGTGTTTTAAATTGAACTTTGGTTTGCCAACCACAAATTAAAATTTTTCTGAAATTCACGAGGGAGATACTGTTCCCTTTGGAAAACCAAAGCATAAAAGCTGGATTTGCTACCTGGGAAATTCTGCTGTTTTAGCAAGATTTTAACACTTTCCAGAGACCAGGTGTGTTTTGGAGGGCAGTGGGAGACGTGAATGTGAGTGACAGCTGGGGCATGAATCAAGAGAGAAGATGGAGAGACATGTCCTTTCTGCTGCAGTTATGGGAGGGGATGAGCAGCTTTCGTAAGTCTGGAAGGGAGGGGAAAAGGACTCAGCCTGTCAACGGCTGGAAAAGCTGCTTGTCTTGTTAGTGTTGTCATTATATTTTTAGAGAAATTTTGGAAGGAATTTCAACATAAAAGTATGTGTTTCTCTTTTATAGCCACATTTAATACGTACACCAGGAATCAGTACAGAAAGGTTAGGTGAGTTTAACATTCTAACAGCTCATGCAACACAAACAACAGGTAAATTCTAAAATAATTTTTAACATGGCATACCCGCCTTGGGGTTTTTGGTATTGTTTTTAAGCACCTTCCATCATCCCAACTCTTCGTTGCTTTTTTATGCTTAGTGAAACTCCAGTGCTAAAAATGGAATTTTCTGTGTCTGTCAAGGTCACCACCTTTTAACTGTACTAAATCAAAGTGTATTTTGTGTGTGTGTTACCAGACAACTGAAGTGAGCTGCCAGCACTGCTGCTGGCTCTAGCTCTGAAATGAGGAGAACCGTTCTTTGGTAGCTGGACTGTGTTTTTTTGAAAGATTTTTTTCCAATTAATTGAGCTTTTACCATGTGAGTTGTTGAGGTTGTTGGTTTTTTTTATCCCCTGAATTCCTGTGTGAAATACCAGGCCCTGGTAACATAGTTTTGCACGCAAGGGCTAAATTGTCTTTTGTTTCTGCAGGGTTTATAAAATAATGTGCTGCTGTTGTGATTTTCTTTTTTTTTTTTTTTTTTTTTTTTTTTTTTTTTTAGTAAGCTAAATTCAGCAATATATTCAGCCCTGGAAGTAAGCCATAGTGGGTTCTGTTTCAGAGGAGGAATGTGTAGGGTGCAGAATGACCAGGAACACTTGCTTCAAGCGCTGCTGTCTAAAGCTTTGTGTGTGTGTGTTATGGTAATGCCATTTCAGACCTTTATTAATTCAGCTGTGCCCATAGTTGTGGGGTGAGGAGAAAGCCTGCCTGGCATTGCTCAGAGGAGTGAATTTATTGATATGTAGTTAACAAGACCCCCTTTGTGGCGTGACTGAAGGAGCAATTTCCCCTCCCACGGTGGTGTGGGAAAGCTGGCTGTGCCCCAGGCCGCCCTTGCTCCTCTGCTGGGACAGGAGGGGTGGTGGAACAGTTTTTACACTGAGAATGTCAGGATTGATCTGTAAAAATCCCAGGAGGCTGCATTAGAAAAGTGGGATTTTATTGGCAGATTGTGAGCTCAGACCAGCTGAAAAAAATGTGGACAGAAACGTTTCCCCCCATGAGAGCTGAGCCCAGGGGCTGCTTCTCTTTGCTGGCAAGCACGGCCTGAAGTGTTTCCTCTCCCCCTTTGTTTTACCTCTCTGATCTGTCAGAGGTGCTGTAACATCCTTGAGGCTACATGTTCTGTGTACAGTAGGTATTTTTATAGCCTGCTCAGATATACTGTGATGAGTGTTTTACTACAATGGGTGTTCAGTAAAAAGAGTTGTACACAAGTGTAAATAAACTATTGTGCTGATACTTGAAGAGAAAGAAAAAATGAAGTTATTGGTTCTGTGGTAGGAAGGTACTGAATTGGTGACTGCATCTGACCCTGGCTGGAGAGAGGCAGGTGTAGAGGATGAATGTAGATTTGAGCTGAATGTAGATTTGGAGTGATGGGTTCTTCCAGGATGTAACCCTAACTGCTGTTCTGGGCAGGCACAGTTAAGAATTGCAGTTAAATGTCACTTTGTCAAAGTGTGTCCCCTCCACTCCTGACAGAATAGTCACTGACAGGGGAGGGGAAAACCCTTGTCCTGACCTTCTGTGTTTGTACCATTTGACTGCCTCTGTTCTGTGTGTGCCTGGCTCAGATGCAGTCTCTTGAATGGGATTAAACTGTCCTTCTTACATCGTTGGCCTTTGTTGTAATATTTCAGACAAATGTAATCATTTGACCTTTGATCCAAGTAATAAAGATCAAATGCTACAAAGTGCACTGATACGTGTTTCTTTCCATGTGTGTTTCCAGTGGCTGAAGTGCCAGGTGAGTGTTCTGAGCCTCAGCAGGGTTCCACAGCTTCCACAAACTGGGTTTAGGGATACTGATGAAATGTAAGGATTAAATTAATTCACCCTGTGGTTCTTCTACTGTGACAAACAATTATGATTTAAGTAG
Source organism: Sylvia atricapilla (assembly GCF_009819655.1). Classification (NCBI taxonomy): domain Eukaryota; kingdom Metazoa; phylum Chordata; class Aves; order Passeriformes; family Sylviidae; genus Sylvia; species Sylvia atricapilla. The sequence goes on along the minus strand of NC_089150.1, from coordinate 16,217,992 downwards.
GAAACGCAGTAATAGAGGAAGAAGTTGGAAGAATTGATTAAATAAATGCAAGCCAGGATTTGCACACAGTGGAGGAGAAAGGTGAGACTTTATTAGGTTTACCTGGTCACTGGGATTAAGGTCTGCTCCACCCTCAGAACTACACTCCTCTTACATTGTCTTGAACATGCTGCTGAGAAAACTTTTGAGCTTTCATGTTTTGAGAAAGCTGAAAACCAACAGCCAAATGCTGCCTGTCAGTACAAGTTTGTATGCTGGAAGGCATTAAATTTGCTGGGGTACTTATCCTTCAGAATGACAAGGACAAAATTCATTACTGCTTTGTGCTTTTAGAATTATGTACTCACATTTTCATGCCTTGCTGATCGCAGCCCCACAGGTAGTAACCACTTGTCTCGTCTCTGCTAGGTGGGAGGAGTGTTTTCATAGTTTAACTCCACTCTGTATTTCTGTTTGGGGAGCAGGTGTAACTTCTTTGTTTCAGTGGTGTTAGGCTGCTTTCTGGACAAAATCCTTTGATGGCTGAAACTTCCATTAGTAGGAGGACGACGCAGAGCTGATGGGTGAGTGAACGCAGATGGTGCTCACAGGTGGCCCTGGGTGCAGCAGTGCTGCAGAGGAGGTGGAGGAGCCCTCCAGGCTCTGGAGCTTTCCTGCCTGTGCTGTCAGGAGGTGACAGTGGTGCAGGGCAGGGCCCTGTGCAGGGGCTGAACAGGACAGGGCTGCCGTGGAGGAGAGCGGGAGGAGCTGCTCTGCAGAGGAAAGGGATCTGTGCCCCTGTGTCACGAGTGCAGTCGGGCACAGCTGTGGCAGCAGGAGATGTTCCTGGTACATCAGGTAGATGCCAGCTGAAAGAGCTGCTGTGTGAAGCCACTTGAGCAGATCTGGCACTTGTTACTCCAGAGCAAAGCAGGTGAGTACAGGGGGACAGCGTTCTCAAGGAATATTTACTGTAACTTGCAGATCATAACAGCTTCTTTGTGTGCAGATACCCACTGCTGCTGGCACCCACATTTGTAACTTCTTACCTAGAAATGTCTTTCTGCTTGGGTGCAAGGGCCTGGCTCTCACCTTGGAAAGCAGAATCACTTTCTGGTGAAAAATGGCAAAGCAGAAGTGACTCTGTAGGTTGTATGAAGGGAAAAAATGCAGGTTCCTGCTCTCCCTGCAGCCCCTTACAGGGCACTGCTTGTTCCCCTTGGACTGTGGCTGGAAAACCAGGCCAGCCCTGGCTCTGGGGAAATGCCAGCTGTGTTCTGTCCTGTCCAGCCTCAATCTGCTGCAGGCTCAGATGGCATCCAGGGCATGCTGGCATTACTTGAGTTGTGACAATAAGCTAGAGCTGTTCTTTAAGAGCAGAACAAAGGCAGCAGTGTATTTTTTTTGAGTCTCTACAAAGTATTACAGCTTTTAGCTGCTCTTTCAGCAGGATTAACAATCTGAAACTCCCCAGAAGCTCCAGGGTGCTCCTAAGAGTTCTGTACCATTCCATAACTCTTGGATGAACTGACACATGTACATTTTTTCTGCCTGCTCAGTGTTGAGAAAAATCAAATAATTTGCAATAGTATTACAAGATACAGAAAGCTTCTGAGAAGCAAGGAAATCTTGCTTCAGCCTGAATTTTATGAGCTGACTGCATGGCAAAGGTTTTGGAAGGAGCTTTGCAGTAAGTACATTGGTTTTTCTTTCTCACTAATAGCTAAAAATCAAAATTCAGTAGTAGGTGTTGCAAGAAAGCAGGATCTGTTTTTGTGCCCTTCTCACAGCAAGCAGGAGAAGCCACAGCTGCTGTGTTACAAACAAGCAAATGGAACTGGAAGAAGGATTTTGTATTTGGCAGCTAAACAGAATAATTCCTTGGGCAGAGCAGGCAAGTAACTCCACAGTCATAACCTGTGTTCTGTCCTGCTGGGATTGCTGTGGCTGTTAGCAGGAAGTGCCATTTAGTGGCAGAACCCCACAGTCCCAGGCAGGATGGGGCTGCTCTGGGATGCTGAGGCCTCTTTGTCTCATGCTTGGACTGCCTTGGAATAAATATGCAGCATTTATTCAGCAAAAGCACCCCTGAGCTGTTCCCCACAGCAGCTGGTGTTACACTAGGAATCTCTGCTTTTGTCTGGCACTTCATTTTGTTTAATTCACAAAAATAACAAATATTTTAAGAAACTGATCATGGCTGACCAAGCATTATTTTTTTCACTGTAGTTTAAAGACAAAGGGAGTTAAATTATATATTGTTAAAAAACATAGAGCCATGAATGAAAGTTACATTAAACTTTCTTTTAATTGAAGACAAATAAAAGAACCAAGGGCTCAAACACATTTTAAAAAGACGTCTTCTGTTCCCCAATGTCTTCTCTCAAGCAAAATATACAGCACACACATATATATATAAAACATAATTACATTCAAGTACCAAACAGAATTTACATTTTCCCAAACAGAGAAAATAATGCACATGATTCACATACCTTAAACCCAACCATGCATAAAAACACTGCCAATAAATCAGGAGTTGAACGTAATTCATCACACTACCGTGTATTATTCTGAAGTATCAAAGTGGTTGGAATGCATTAACACTTGGGAGTCTGGGTCTGTAATATGTAACTCTGCTTTCAAGTCCAGCTGTTCAGAGACTTACTTGTTCAAGATCTGTTCAAATTTCGGGTTAATAAAAGAAAATCCATCAAATGCAGACTGATCCATGGACTCAATCAGGTTTTTGTCGCTGTAGGACAATTTTGGCTTCTCGCTCAGAAATTCTCTGTCAAAGTTGTTGTAGTCACTTGCTGATTTCTGTGTTAGAGACAGAAGACAGTTTAAGACAAACTTTATATTTTCTTTTAGAACAAATTATTTAAATACAAAATGTTAGTCTTTGAGCTCCCTCCCTCCTTCCCCTGCTTTAGAGAAAAAATCTCATTTTAACCTATTTTAACAAGACTATAACTGGGATACTTTCTTATTGTCAGTTGGAAACCAACAGAAAAATCAAACCCAGGTTGCTCTGGAGAAGAGCCACCTGGATTTGGGATAAGACTGGGTTATTACCCAAAGGTTAGCTGTTGACCAAAGTAATGCAGCATTAACTTACACATCAGATCAACATTTCTTGTCATTAACCAAAATGTGTAAATTCCTGAGAACATTTCACAGGCTGTACTTGTTCAGAGAATAAAGCAATGCCTGATAGCAGCTGTTCTGTGTTTCATAAATATTCATGTAACTAGAAACTGTTTTACACTCTGATCCACTGACGATTGCTGTTTGTAGGATCCTTATGTTCCCAGATTTCCCACTTCTCTGGGAACAAGCCACACAAAACCTTGTGTGTTTGAAAGGGACAGCTCTCCTCCATAGAGTACACGTTAATGAGACTATTGCCTCCACACCATTTCACCTGTTCTAGAATAGGCTGGAGAAACACTGGTTTGGATTTTTAACCAGGTGAGCTGAAGCAGCAGCATCCCACTGTGATACAGACTGAGTTACAGTCTGTTCTGTAGGTTTTTTCAGGTACCATTGGGTATGTTCATTAATTTCAAGTTCAGTACTGTAGAGAATGCTGCTTCTTGCCCCCTTGGAGATGCCTGGGTGAGTTTGAAACAGCAGAGATCTACTGCTTGCACAGAGTGCCTGCAGTCAGGTACCAGCTGAGCAGCCTGGACTGCTGCTCCTCTCACGTGGCATTTCAGATAAGCAAACTGCAAGGAACTGTGAACAGTCTTAATGCAGAGGGGAATGGAGATTAAAGCTATCTATTGGTTTTCCTGAATGCTTTATTAATAAAAACTCCTTGAGAGCAAGAGGAAGACAATTTTGACAGGAAGATCTCAGGGCAGTTAAAGGAGTACAGTGCACCTGTGCAGAACTGAACCATCCAAGAACAATGGGTTTACAGATGCACAACTTTCTCATTTGTAAAATGTGCGGAGAAAACAGCAGTAGGATCCTTTGTGCAGGAACAGAATTCACCCCCTACCCCTGGGCTACTCTTTACTAAGAACAAGGAACAACCCACATACCACTTTGGGCTTGAAGGGAGGGTCTACCTCCCTCTTCTCTAGCACTGTCCAGTTGATTGTTTTGAAGAAAGGATGCTCTCTGATATTCCCAGTGACCCCAAGTCGTTTTGCTGGATCCCTTTCGAAGAGCTGCAAGAGAAGACACCCAGCACAAAGCATTAGGAATTCATCTGACCTGGCTTTCCCTTTGTAAGAGCAATTTGCTGATAAACAGCTCCTTTATTAGGAGATTTGTCTCTCCCTGCACAGAGACAGTATCAGGACCCCAAGCTGAGCATCAGTCCTACCTTTTCTAATATATCCTTTGATTCCTTGGTAATCCAGCGTGGGTAGTGAGGGGTGTCCACTCGGATTGACTCAAACAGTTCATCTTCATCATCCCCGTGGAAAGGGGACTGGCCAATCAGCATCTCATACAGCAGCACCCCAAACGACCACCAGTCCACAGAGAATGTGTACCTCAAACCCTGCAGGATCTGAGGGAATACAGGTAAGAGGTAAGAAGCAGCAATCCCAAAACCCAGATGTATTTGAAGAGAGAATCTTAAATGAGTAGAGCACTTAGAGGAAAAATAAAAATCCATCTCTCTGGAAAATTGTGGACACTGATGCAGAGCTGTGGTTTTACACTGGGCTGCTGGTTGTGGGAATGTGGCCAGCTCCATGGACAGCTATTTGCTCTCATTCAGAAATTTTCTCCCTTAATTTTAAATAACTATAGACTTAAAAACCACCCTCTCTAGTTTCTTATTTTCTTTACAAGATGAAGGGAGAAGCAAGTAGTGTTGCAAAGTAGATTCCTAGAGAAGTCTTTAATATAATTTATAGCTTTAAAAGTGAAATACTTTAGTTGAGCTGCTTTGCAAATAAGATTTAAAAAAAAAAAAAAAAAAACAACCAGAGAATTAAACTGTGAGATTCCCATTAAAAGCTCCTTTTTGGTTTGAATCCTGGTTGTTTGCAGAGGCACAAATCTCTTCTCCATCTGCAGTGCACATACATAGATTCATTCTGCAGGAGCCTCATGGGTGTGCTGGCTACACCTAACCCCCAGCTTTTAAAAAGCATTTTAACTTTCCAAATCCACTTTCTTTTTTGAACTTACAGCTACAGAATATTTTAAAATCCCAAGTACCTTCTATAAAAAACACAGATACAAATTTTTCCTCTGATTTTTGCCTCTATTAGACTTGGACTTTTCTGAGCTATTAGTCTACAAAGAGTTGATTAATCCCAGCAGCTCTTGTGCCATCAGGGCAGTAAACCCATGCCAGCAGTGTCTGTGTGTGCCACACTGACCTCGGGAGCGATGTAGTCGGGGGTCCCACAGAAAGTGCTCGCCTTGTTGTCACCACAAATGTTTTCTTTGCACATTCCAAAATCAGCTATTTTGATGTGGCCTTCTTTATCAAGCATCACATTGTCCAGTTTTAGGTCTCTGCAGAAAGAGTTTTAAAGATGTTGTGCATTAAGTAGTATTTGTAATCAGATGCACGCAGTTTCTTCACTGAAACACCTCCCCAGCTGCACACACAGAGGCTTTTCAAGAAAATAATCATCCATAAACACAATCCATCCAAAATGGTTCTTTTGTGCTTTGAAGGCATGAGGGACAAGGGAAGAATTCTCTCTTGTCAAAGAAAGTAAGAGGCTAAGGTGCATATATAAAATGTGACCTTGTAATCCAGCACATTTGCTTTCAGACCCAGAAACACAGCCAGAGCTTCTGTTGCTGCTGGAAGGCAGTGTGAGTTAATGCCCCAGGAGCTGACACAGCAGTGCTGCACCAGCTTCAGGGCTCAAAAGAAGTATTGTGTTAGATTCTGAGAGCTTTTGGCAGGAATTTAATTGTTCGAAACCTGCCCAGCTCTTAACACTACCTGTGACTTGTTCCTAGTTACAGCACAAGTTCATGTGTTGTGGCAGAGCCTGTGAAGGGTCTTATTCATATCTTTTCTCAGAACAACACTACTCAACCAAGAAAGAGCTCTTTCCCAGCAGTTTCCAAAAGCTACACTCCCTCCCTTTGACCATGCTGCATTTTTTGTCCATCTGGCTGCAAATGCACATACCAAGGAGGGCAGGCTGCAGAGAAATGAACAGCCCTCTGCTTACCAAGGGCTGAAATAGAGCAGGGAGTTTCCCATAAGAACAGGGCAGTCTCTTCTCCTGGTAACTGAAGTTCCCAGCACCAGCACTGGATCAGGGTGTGGCCCGTGATGCTTCAGCCTTGTGAGGCAGAACCATCAATGTGGTTTCATCAGAAGGCAAAAGCAGGGAACTTTCACTTTGCTGGTTTGCTCAAGGAGCCTCTCCCTCACCTCAACACTAAATAGACTCATGACTTGAAGGCAGTGTTTGAAAATAACTGAAACAAAACTGCTTTTGTGTAACACAAATCCCATTCCAACATTCCAGCTACCAAGGAAAGAAACACATAGAGATTAATTTTGGGCATATTAACAGCCTTGGAAACTACATCAGATCTCTGACAGAGAGCTTGTGTTTGTTACATCAATCAGGAATTAAAAGATGCATGAAGTGATAAGACAATTCCCAGGTCCCAGCCTGGAGCTAGCTGGTACTCACCTATAAATAATGCCTTTGCTGTGAAGAAACTGGAGCCCACATACAATTTCAGCTCCGTAAAACCTGAAAAAAACCAAATGTATTTTAATCTTCACTCAGTTACAACAGTCAATTCAAGCAGCCAAAATAATGCTGTGGGCATCTTTGAGAAACACTGTACACATCTTTAAATCCTGATATCTCTGTGTGTGTGCAGCCAGATGCTGTGACCTGCAAGTTAATCCTTCCACCACACATCGGCAGTGTCCAACACCAAACAGCAGAGGGGACACAGCAGGAATTGCTGTAAGCTTCATCCCACATCCCTCAGGGAACACCATCCCTTCCCTCGTCCTTAATAACAGTTCTAGTGGTTTTATTGATAGGCACATGCCTTTTGAAAGAGAGCTACTGGGAGCTCAGCTCTCCAGGATTGCTGCAGGAGGGCCTGGGCACCAATGACAAGATTAGAACTGGGCCTCACCTGTCTCCCTCTGCACCTGCCTGGTCACAACAGACACACTGAAAAGTGCCATCACTTCAGGGGCACTCTCCTCAAAAAAAAAAAGGAGGTGACAATCTAGGGGACATGAAGGAAAATCTGAAAGAATGCTTCCCTCTGCCCCAAAAAGCATTTTTTTTTAAATTGGAAAAATATAAAACTATTTCTATTTCTGTATAGAAAATGAATGCTGGTCCAAAACAAATAGACACAGAATATACCCAGAGAGGATGCCAGATGCACAGGTGTTTGCTGGGATGCAGGTAAGCTGGAGGGGCTTTAGCCACATTTTTGCTTGGGAGAGTGGGAAGGGAGCTGACCTGTACAACTGGCTGCTGCTGATGCCAGATTTCTTGTGATCCCATCAGTCAGCAATCCTTAGTGCAGTGCCAGGAACAGAAGTAATGTTCCTGGGGTTTACAGACAGATCCAGTACTCTGCACTGTTACTTTTTAAGGCTTACCTGCCACCCCTTCAATGATGCCATTAAAATGCCCATGGGTGTGGATGAGAGAAGTAGAAACTGACCTCGAACTAAAAATGATAGCTAAAGTAACAATAATAGAGTATTTTGGCATCCTTTAAAGATCACTGGAACTGAAAACTTAAATCACAGATAACTGACACAGTTGTACTTACTAAACAAAGTGCTTACCCATTTAATTAGCATCTCATGGAATGTGGCTTTTTGTACTATCATGTCAATTCAGCAATAGCAGTAAGTAAGTATTGAACTTTTTCCCCCATGCTGTTTTCCAACTTTTTCCATCAGAATACTATCCCAAAGTACACTGAAGCTGTGCCTTTTGCTTCTCAGTGCTGGCTTATGTTGCAATTTATTCTGCACCTCTAGGAACAAGCATCCCATAAAGTACAACATCACACTAAATTACATAAATTAAGCAATCACAACTCCACACATCATTAAGTGAACTTCATTGTATTCAACCAGTGCCTAAAAACATCTTTGCAACCATCAGCCACTGAAACTTGACTGCAGGTAAGGAGGGGCACAGAAGCCATAAAGCCAGAGATTAAATCATTCATGGAGGTGGGGAGTGAAGGGTTGAGGACTCACGTTGCTCTGTAGAGGTCGAAACGCCCCTTGTCTTGGATGTGGAACATCAGGTCTCCCCCGTTCAGGAACTCCATAATGAAGAACAAATGATCCTTTTGCAGATAACCAGGGAATGGAACAATTACTGATGCTATCCAACCATAAATGAAGTAGTAGTGTGCCTCCAGGGGACCAAGCAGCCACTTCCCTCTTCTCCTGAAATATTTTTGGTTTCATGCACCCCCATGAGGCTCCTACAGAGTTGAGTGGCTTGGTCTTGTAAATATAAATATCTGATCTTGTATTCTGTGGGTTTCTAGACTTAATACACACTTAAATAGGCTTCCTGATTTCAATCTGAGACAGTCATCCTTTTCCCCTCACTGAGGATAAAGCTCAGATCAAGGACTTTATTAAACTCCTTCTAATTCCAGACTGCATAGATGTTTTTCTGATTTTATTCTGTCCTTACCAAGATCTGTTTTCATATTTACTTTCCATTAGGCACATGAATTATTGCACAGACCACAGGAAAAGGACATTTAATTCTTTCATCACTAAATTAATTTCATTTGACTGCTGATATCAGCACCCATTAAAAGGTTTGATCTGTTTTGTTGCTATCACCATTTAAATTTTTACCTTTGTCTGAAATGTGCAGTAAAGATGTGTGAGAAATGGATTTTCCCAGGCAAGGGCGAGGACCCTCTTTTCCACCATGGTACATTCCACATCATCATCAATTAGCACCACGTCTTTTTTCAGAGCTTTGACAGCAAAGAATTCGTTCTTCCCTTTCAGCTCAGCAAGCAGAACCTACAAAAAAAATGAAAGATGAGAGTACAGCATATGTAGGAAAGACTGGAGCTGATCTATCAGTGAGGGAAAGCCAAAGGTGTTCAGATCAGGTGCACTGGCAATTAAAAAACACATTTAAATGGGAAGGATGAGAGAAGTTTGGGAATGTGAAGCTGCTGGACGGAGATGAGGAGATAGGGCTCAAGGGCCACAGGGACAGCAGTTTTTCTGCCAATGTCTTGTGAGTGTATGAGCAGCAGCCATGTAAAGCCTGGTCTGTCACTAGAGCTGCAGTGTCAGAGACAGCAGTGGACAGAGCCCATGGAGGTCCCACTGCTCTCCCAAACATCCCCTGCCACTGCAATGGGGCATTGTGAGGCTCTTTCTGTGTGGAGTGAACAGAACTAAAACATCCATCTGCACTGGGTGCATTAAAAGGCAATTCCTCTGCCTCAATACTAAACACTGACAAACTGCTCTGCACCATGAATCACTTCTGGGTTTACGCACGATCCAGCTGATGAATTTCTAGTGCTTTTGACAAAGATACCTACATACAATTCTGTTAGGAGATTACTGACCCAAGAAGCTGTGAGACCTTTCTGGTTAAAGGAAACAACCCATCACATCACAGAGATCAAGCCAGGCAGACATCTTAACTCTCAGTTTGTCACCTACCTTTCCAAAGCTCCCTTTCCCCAGCACTTTGTGGAAGACAAAGCTGTCTATGTTGAATTTTCTCCTTGCAGCTCTCGGCACTGGCTTGGTTGTGTTTACCTCCCAGAGCTTATCGTACTCGCTGTTATCTGCTGATCAAAACAGGGAGGGGAAAGTTCAGTGGATGCAGGAACACTGCAGGACTTGCAGCCCTGGGTAAGAATTAGGTACTGACATGGTTTTCTCAGTGTATCTGCTGCTGGAACTACTGGTGGATCTGAACATAAGGGACAAGTCCTGTGTAAGCTTCTTGTGTGGCCAGGAGATGGTAAAAAGAAATACATGCTGCTTTTTTTTAACAGAACTGACTAAAAAGATTGTCAAACACAAGTCAAGAATGAATAACTTCTTAAATGGTCTGTCAGGTAAGTGGCTATATTGAAAAATTTTTTCCTCACCTGTTGTGTCTCCTCCAGGAGCTTTATGTTTCTTATCAAAATCTTGATAAATACCAACACTTTCTACAGATCCAGAATCAGACCTTCGTGAAGATTTCTGGGGAGAAGGGGAACATTTGAAATTATATTAGCACTGTTACTTTAGAAATAGAGTAATAGCTTTAAATGTAACGTGATGGCAGCATAAGCCTTTTATTAACTCCCAGTATGTACCTTTTCTCAAGAAGTCTGGTTCACAGACTATTTAGTCACCTTCTTTACAGCTTCACATCAACCATTTGCTTTATTTCCTTTTACTGCAAGACAGTAAGTCACTGAAATTCCTGAACAGTCTACGTTCCATTGTTCATTTCAAAATTATTACAGGTAAAATGGTTTGAACCACAGTGGAAAAAATTTGAACTGTGGGAAAATGTCCCCTTGGATATCTGTTCATGTGAAAGAGGAGATGGGAATCACTGTTTTACTGGACATGCTGAAGTCATATCTGGATGTGACATCAGGGAAACAACTTTTACATATGGAGGATCCCTGAGATCAAATTTCAGTAATGAAAAGATTGAGCTCCTGTGTCATGAAAGAGCTGCTGCAACAGCTCTCACTGTTTTCAAAGTAAATATCCTGTGAAAGCTTAGGAATGCACATCTCAGAGGAAGCACTGTTGGCTTTTGTGATATATTTTCCTGTTTTATTTTAGAGCTTGTGTCTGAATCTTTATTTGCAGAAGCTGATCAGAAAAGAATCATGCTGCAGGAGGGGATGACCAGTGCAAGCTATGGGGCCAGCATTAATCCCAGAGGGGTTTTCTCTGTGTGTGTGTATGTGTATATATATCTCAGATGAATAAAAAATGATATTATCTGGTATATTTCTCCTTATTCACTTAATTTTATCATTAAGTGGAATTTTTAAGTTGAAGCATATAAAAACAGATTTTCAGCACTACAATGTTGCTGATTAATCCATTAAACAGAAAGGAACAAAATAATCTTTGCATCACAGAAGAACAAAACTGAATTTCAGGAAGCCACACACCTTTAAAAAAATTCTTTAAGTGGCAAACCCTCATCCCTATTTCAGTTTGAGACTATTGATATTTTTGTTAGTCTCTATAAGTATCAAAAAAGACAAAGCTGTTTGCATTTCCTCTTTTCCAAATACAGTTCCCCATAAAAGTGACGTGTCACAGCTCAGCTGGTCTGTGGCCAAGATAAATTTGGCCGTATCAGGCACCCAAACTCGACCAGCCTAGAAGTAAAACAAGTGCCTGGATAAGGCAAGGGGAGGTTGGATCCAAACCTAAACAGGGGACCCATGGCCAGCCCTGTTCCATCCTGAATGCAGACACTGCTCAGGGAGCTGGGTGGTGCAGAGATCCCAACCCCCTGGCTGTCCAAGCCTGGGAAACTTGAACCCCCTCTATGAGAAGGTTCTGAACAATAAAACCTCATTTGTCTCATGGTCATCGGTGACTTGAGTCGTGAATCTGTCTCCAGCCTATGACTGCACATAACTGATGCAGAAAAGATGATGTGAAAACCCCAAAAGGCTCTGAAGTAATTACCTGAGAAATGGCAATAAATCTTACCTGGCTCACTTGATTCAAAGCTTCAGCTAGCAACTTCTGGTTTATTCCACATAAGTTTGCCACCTTCTTCTGGCATTTATGGTGCACATTCATCCCACATTCTAAAAGAAATGTAAAGATTGTTATACAAGCATCAAGAAGATACCGACATTACGACAAACCAGGCTGCTCTGTGCAGTTCAGAAACCTTTCTGTAAGACCAGACTGGACAGTGACCTGTCATGGCTACCAAAATCACAGGTTTTAGGATATAACAAAATGAAGACTAAAAAATGTTTCACAAGCAAAAAACCTCCAATCATCATTACTTTATTCTCAAAACCTGTGACAATAAGCATCATATTGCCTTTTTGTGAGAGAATTATAACAGCAATATTTATAGTAAAGGCTTTGAACACACTTTGAGATGCTATGTTGAGTAAATCTCCACCAGTACTCCATGCTGAGTACTGTTTCAGCTATTCCCAAAACAGTAATTTTGATAATGCTCAAAGATTGCAACCCTGCAGTGTTTCCTGACTCCTTCAGCAGCTCACCTTGGATGAGCTGTCCCATGAGCCCAGTGCCTTTGTCTCTCTTTAAAACAAAAGCTTTTTTATCCCATATGGATGAGACAAATCCCACCCTACAGGACACACATGGAAAGGCACAGTGCGCTCCAACAGCAATGTCCAGGGGGGGAACATTGGAAAAGCACAGAGAGCTGCCAGCTCCCTCCTCCTCCTCACCTTCACACTTGAGCCCTTGCTTGACCAGCCCCCAGAGCAGGCTGCCACAGTGGTCACAGAAGGTGGGGCTCATGTAGTTGTAGACTCGGAAGCGGTGGGGCATGTCGATGTTGAACCGCTCCTTCTGGAACTGAGCACAGCCACAAGCATTTCACATCAGCTCCCTCACCCAGCAGGGAGGTGGGTCCTCACCCACCCCTCACAGAGCTTTCAGCTGCTCCTTTTACTTGAAAGCTTTGCCCACTATGTGTTACAGAACTTTATACAATTCAGAACCTTGGCTTGTACAGCCAAGCATCTCCCAAATGGCGCTGTCAGCTTCTGTTACAAGGTTTTGTTAGTTCACAATGTTTAATTACATACTTACACTCTAAATATGTTGTTCCAGCTCTTACCATTGTGTCTCTGCTGTTGGCTGCTGTACCAGTACACCTCCCAATGATTTTATCAATGCATTTCTTATGAATAGCAGCGTTGCATTCTTCAAGACATGCACAAGAAAAAAAGGGACTCCTTCAGATAGTAAATACATGGGATGAGGTGTTTGCATTGAATGGCAGAATGTGAAGAGCACACTCCTTTTGCATTGTACTACATATACCAAAAGTTTATTTTGTATCAAGATAATAATTTTTTAAGCTGATTCCTCCACCTCTTTTCTTTTAGCATAAACTGTATTTCTAAACTAAATCAGCAATATCCCCAGTATCTGATAACAGAAGGACAGTATTATGCTTTTGAGTTTTACCTTTTGATAGCTCCTCCCTACTTCGAGTAATGCACAGATCTGTGCCAAGTCAAAAGTGATTTTCAATTCAGCTGTAAAACCCCTCAATAGTTTTAATTCATTTTAGAAAAGGTTTCACAAAGAACTACTGTCATAAATGAGTGCAACTTTTCAATAGCATTACACAATCCTGAGAAGAATGGCTAAGTATAAATCTTGATACTGAAATGCCAGGTAGGAATCATAGTCAGATTCCTTTGGTTATGGTGCAAAATTGATATTTAACATCTACTACTACCCATAGTGATGATGCATTGTACCTTGCATATTTACAGGTTTTTATTCAAGAGTAACTATTAGATCTCCAGATTCACGTGGAAAGCAGCATAAGATGCAAAACAAAAAAACAACAAAACAAACAAAAAAAAGCAAAAAATCAACTTACGTCTACATTTGTATCCCTGCTTGTTGAGTCCCCTGAAAAACAAATTATAAAGAAAGAAAATCAATAAATTTTCTGGAAAAAAAGATGACTGGTTTCTTGTATTTTAATCATGTCAACCAACCAATTAATAAACTGGTCTAAATTCTGGTAATCAGAATCCTCTGATAAGGATAAGGCCCTGTATTTGACAGACCTGAAAATTAGGAGGAAAACCCAGAAACAACAAGGTTTCAATCACATGGGAAATCCTCCCCACGTAGCTTAGGACAAAACCAGCCTTATTATGAAAGGGATCCAACTTGTGGCCCTCTGTGGGTCTATAGTCTGCCATCAGTCACTTCACATCTCAAAGTCTGGGCATTATTTTCTCAGACCCACCCCACTTGTTCTCCTGTGACAGAGCTGATGATGACCATGGCCAGATGCTGATGGAATTTCTGCCCATTATTTCAGTGGCAAAAATGTTCAAGCTCTATTTCTCAATGTGAAAGGCAACTATAGTTCTTACATATAAAAATTCTCTTAGTGAGTATATAACTTCAATTTCCCAACACAAATTTATTTGTCATGTTTTGTCTGAGTATATCTGAAGCAAAGTTTGCAGTAATTTGGCCCTTGGAGCTGGGGGAAAGTTTCAATTTTCTTTCTTACCATACAAAGTCTCTGCAGACAGAGCAAAATGTAGGTTGTCCAAAGAAGGTGGCGATAAATTCATGATTTTTGATGTAGTGGATTTTGGCTTGCTTGATAGCTCCTCTCCTGTTGATAGTTACTGTCCCCTCCTCTTCCCTCATCGACTGTCTGCAGTCTGAGGGGGACACAAGAAGACACACTCTTAAGACTTCCAGGTACGACAAAGGTTAATATTTGCTTCTCCCGGATATTTGGTTTGTTTTTCTGTTTCTGACTGGTGTTTCTGTTCATTTTACACCTGCATTCTGCAGACTTTCAGTCCAACAGGGGTGGGACAGGTGCACACACTGCTTTCCCAAGGTGTCCCTGTGCTCCTTGGCAAGTGCTCCCCACTCCTGCCCACACAAAAAAAGCCTTCAGCTGATGAACTGACAGCAAAAAGCAGGGATGGAGCACCCTTCTCATAGAGAAGTGACAACCACTGTTATTCCTTGAAAGAAAACAAACCCTATTATTTCTCTTATGTGATTTATGTTTAATATGAATAAGTATGTTATTGGAAGCAGGAGGGTCAGCAGAAGCCTTTCCATGCTGCTGCTGCACCTGCCCTCCTGAACCAGGACTACAGCAGAAATTCAGATGGACTGCTGCAGGACCTTCTGGGTGACCACAGGACCATCCTACTGGAAGATGACTTTCTTCCAGCCTCCAGGCTCATTAAGCAGCAAATGGATTTTGCTTCTTTATGTCCTCATTAAGGACAAATGAGATTTTCAGTTAGACATTTCCATTTTGCTGTTTCATAACATTCATGTTTTATCTTTCCACAAGTCTCAGCCTCATTCATTTCCCCTTCCAGCCTCCATGGAGTCAGATTATTTAGCACTATAATAATACTACCTGCTCCCATCTACTGTAGCCTCTAATACTGGATCCCATAGAAATCACGTGTACCATTATTAAGCCAAGAAATAAAACAACAAACAAATTCTCAGGCTCCAAGTCCAACCAGCTCATACAGGCTCTCATTAGAGATTATGGTTATTTTCACTCATTTCCAAGGCAGCTTCTGAGTTTCTTCTACAAAAATGCCTATTTGTGGCTGTACACAAATAGACTGAGACACAAACTCAGACTATTTAGTCTTAATTAGGCATTTTTAAAGTCCTAGGGGTTTGTAGCAGAGGTAACCCAAGGTAGGTGTATCAAGACACTGGGTAACTGGCAGAACACATTTCTTGTCAATTGAAAGGAGCTGTTGAGGACAATCCCACCCAGCAGAAGATGAAGGACTGAGCTGGCAATGAGGAGCTGATCAACTGCTAACTCCATCAGCTCTGGCCAGCAGCTTGTGGGTCCCAGCCTGAAAGAAATTGGACATGGTTCACATCTCCAAAGTGCTGTCTGTAAAGCTGAGGGCAAACAGGATCTTGCTGTTTGCAGGCTGGAAATTTCCACAGCAATGGAATAAGGAAAAAGTCAGAAGAACATTTTTCCCATTGTCAATATAATAGTTTTTTTAAATTTGCTCCATTGCACTGCTGCCTTTTATCATTACAGTGGGAACCTTGCTTTTAGCACTGACAGAAGCAGATTTGTTTCCTTTGCCAAGTCACACTCACTGCAATGCCTGAGCTTACTACGAAGTTACCCAGGAGCTCTGGTTTTCTGGCTGCTAGAAGCACTTAGTTCTTGTAGTTGTTTTTTTTTTTTTTTAGCTGACTGCCACCACTGCTATTCCAACAGACTGCTGAACCTGGAATACAATCTGTCATGTGACACTATTCTGAGTGGCCTAAACAAATTTATCTGTCACAGCGAGCAGCAGCCACACTGCAGCAGTTGAGTGCTGTCTTAGAAAAGAAATAACACCATCAGCTCAGAGATTAAGGAAAGATTAGGCATATTAGTGAAAAAAAAGTTCAAAAAAGGTCTTTAGGTTTTGCCACTGGTTATTAATGTACTTTTTGGAGAAACTGGCCACCTGGTTCAGAGAAAAATTCATCCTGACAGCCCCTGAAAGGATTTTTCAGTGTGCACTGTGACAGTCGCTGAGTTACCCTTGCCCCTCCTGGAACAGGATTAGTTTTCCTTGTTCAAACAGGCTGCTGAATTCATCCAACACAAACTCATCAGCTGCTGCACTTCAGCTTGTGGCAGTCTGCAAACTGTGCTATCTCTTTCTTTGATCGATATAAATAAGAAAGAATAGCTGAAAACATTTTTGTCTGGATCAGAAGCAGCTGAGAGGTTTGGAGAGCAGCTGTGAGTCAAGTTCATCTGGAGCTGAGGTGGCTCTGAAATTATGGTGTAATTTCAATTTACTATGAGCATGTTTAACAAGTTCTCTTAATGTGTAAATTGCCTTTAATGTGTATTGCTCCAGAAAAGCTTTAAGCAGCTCAGCCAACCGTGGAGTTAACTAGAGAATAAAGGCTTAATTTCAGAGATGCAGAGACAATCAACAGTTGTTGGGAAGTAACTTTCACAACTGTATGGATGCAGGGTGGAGATGAGGGGGATGGAGAAACGCAAAGGGAAAAAACTTTGCTTCCCCCTCCAGGCAAGCCAGGATTCTCATAAATTAAATGCTTGTCATGAGCCAGCATATGGTCAGAAAGAGCATGTACAGAACAGCTGAATCAGCAACTAGGATCCAGGTGACCTCTGCAGCCCAGACTTGACATGAATCATTTTGGACCTAGCACACACCAATAAACAACATAACCTATTTCCTCTGTTGAGAGCTGTAGTTAATATTTATCACTGACACGTTCATGTATTTCAAGGTCCCTTCTCAAAACTTGCAGCTGATGTGACACAAACCCCCAGAACTCCTCTGTGCTGTACATTCGTGAAGAAACCATGAACTGTCAGTGCAGCTCTCCAAACTGCTGTAAACACCTGCCTGTATTCTCTGTTCAGATATTCTCTGCTCGTCCTGCTGAACATTTCACAGTCCCCACAGCCACAAACATAACACCCAACCCATTGCCTGGAAAACATTTACTGAAATAATATTGCTGAGGCTCTGCTGAGCTGTAATAAACCTCAAGGTGAGATGTCACATTGTCTCAATTGAACCTCAAAAGTTCAAGAACAAAAGAAATCAACCTCACGATAACCCTATTTTTAAAAGAGAGAATTGAAAAAATATTTATCATCTTTAGAGTTCATTTTCGTCTTAATCTGCTTATTTTATGGTGCTGTTAATGAAAAGGAAAGCTAACAGTGCTACTGTCAGAGACTGGGAACCAGGTCTTCAAACAGGGACAGGAAAGGAATCTTCTGAGCTGGTTGCTCAGGTTATAATTTGCCTGAAACTTTATAATAAATTACAAATCCCACTAACACTTCTGTTCAATGTCTGTCTCCTTCTGCTGTTCTGCAGCCTTGCACTTGGCTTTGTTTGAAAGTTAAGTGCACCTTCAGGTCAAGAAAAATATTAATCTCTCAGAGCAATCATTAAAAGGGAAAGCTTGTTCCTGACAAAGGAGACTTTCCCAGCATTAACTGTCTCAGAGGCAAACTGCTCTTTAACCTGCTCCTGGAGAAGATTGCTTTAAAGATCACCTGTTAAAAAAAACCCCACAACCCAATCAAACCCAAAAAAACCCAGGGAACCACTTACAGAATTACAAGTTTCCCCAAAGCCTACAGTTCTATGACATGAACTTGCTCTGGTAAATCATTCTAGTCTTTGTGCTACCCCTCTAAAGAGAGTTTAATTTCTCACAGGTTTGGGTTGGAGCATTAGTTCCAATGTCTGCCACAGGCAGGGAAAAATTCCACTAGATCACGTTGTTCAGAGCCCCATCCAGCCTGGCCTTGAGCAAATCAAGGATGAAGTCCTGCTGTGGCCCCTGAGCCACCATCTGCTGCTGCTCTGCAGCTGCTTTAGTACCTAGGTATGTAACCTTTCCTAGGCATTAGTGACATGGTAATGGCCTGGGAGAAAAGTGTAAAACAAAATACCAGCTTTAACAAGCCCTGCTTTTCAATCCAGGGTTAAAAAACCCCAAAACCAAACACACTCCAGCCTTTGCTGTGCTCCCAGCTCCCAGAGCTGCAGTGTGAACACCAGCCCATGCTCAGCATACAGAGCTCTTGCTTTACAGCTCAGTGTTTGGTAAGTGCTTCTGCAGAGACCTCTGGCATTTTATTTGTGGTGACAAAACCAGGAGTAAACTGGAAAGTAGGTCTTCTTTCTTCTTCAAATCACACAGTAAAACCAACCTTTAAAGATGCAGCATCTCAATCAAACTTCTACTAAACATACAAACTATATCAGAATGTCTGTGGTCCACACAGATGTTAGCTACCCTTGGGAACCAAAGACACACCAACCTGGCATCTATGAAATCACTACATCTGCAACTGTCTGATTCTTCTGGAGAAAAATCAGAAGAGAAAGGCTGCAGATGTTTTTGTTAAATTCATGCAATTGCACTTCTGATGCAGATGAAAGCAGATGCGAGGTGCCACTGAATAATCTCTACATCAGCCAAATTTCTATAAACAGCATTTTCTCAGTTAAATGATTAAATCATACCGACATCCCCATGTACAACTGTAAGGATCAGTTATGGCTCTTCAGCCCTTATCACTATTATTTATTAAAAATGTGACCATCCTTCCACAACACACGAAATTCATGGAGATAGTTTCTTCAAATCTTACTTTAGGCCCACACAATATACAGATTGAAATAGCAAAATCTCTTATTTACCCTATTATTTTTCACAGATAACTCAGAAAAATGCTGCAGTCTCATGCTTCCCCAGCACTCAACACACAGAGAACAACATATTCAAAATACAGGCGCCTCTCTGGTTCATGTCCCTCTCCCAGAAGTCAGACACTTGAGATATCAAAAGTTCACATGCAAATCACTCACCTTCTGGTACTTCTAATGGCATTTTAAGGAAAAAATTCACTGCTCTTTTCTGCAGGAAGCTGTAGCCAGCAAAACAGCAATTCAGGATTCAAGCCCAAGACACCAGCATGCTCCCAAAGCTGCTAACACTGCACGAGACACTCAGGAGAGCGAGGCTCTGCGTTTTCTTACTCGAGGAGGTCATTAACCACATTTGAATAAACAAAGATCAAGCAAAGCATGAAACGTATTACAACTCCCACCTATGAAAACTAAAGCTGCTTTACAGAATTATAACCTAGTTTCAGTACTACAACAAGAGAAGGAGGGGTAGAAGGAAAACAATTTCAAAATGAAAATCGAGGTTAACACCCTCTGTTCTCACATTTCACACACCAAGAGAAAAGTTTTTGAATTTTCAGCATAAACTCATATTCGAATCACAGGACAGAAGGCAAAAAATTTCTTTGACAGCTCTAAGTCAGGCCTCTGTGGTTCCCATTTTATAGGGTCTAGGAAGAAAAAATCCTTTAAGATTGGTAAGATTTTTCATATGCAGCCCTAAATTAACTGGTCAAACCTCAATCTGGAAAAAGAATATTCAAACGAAAAGTCTCAGTGTAGTCTGCCATGGAAGAACCATTAGTACTAGCTTATTTTGTAATGTTTTTTTCTCTAAGAATGTACCTGTTAATGGAGCAATAACATTCTTATTTCTCCGCTCTGCACCACTGCAGCAGAGGAAAGCAGTTTTCTCTAAAGGTAGCAGAATGTTTGCTACTTAGAAGACACGTTTGAAAAACAGCAGCTTCAGTTTGCAATACAACTGAAAGAAAGAATTAGTCACTTCTGTGAAGTGCTTGGAGATTTTCAAACAAAAGGTAGCACTTACAACTCAAAGATACAAATGGCAGCAATGCCTTTGAATAAACCAGGAACAACTGAAATACCAGTTTCAGAACGAGCCTTTTTTAGTGTTTTAGAAACACAGCTACCATAGAGTTCTGTATGCAAAGGCAGGTCAGAGGCAGAACAAAACGACAAGTGCACAGGAAGGAATGTGAACTGTCTCTGAGCTTTCAGCCATTAACTGAGGGTTTCAGCAATGTGGGGAATGGAGGTTTACACAAACATCCCTGCAATGCACCAGCAAGCCTCTGTGCTCCCAGAATGACTCACAGAATGACTAGGTTGGAAGAGACCTCCAAGATCGAGTCCTCTCACACTGATAAGCGTTAATTTAACTGGAGAGAACATTTACAGCAGTGCAATGATGAGCAAAACATCAAAGTGTTTGCCTATTTAGGAGCAGTACACACTGACATAAGAGAGGTTTACAACCTTGAGGAGGAGTAGTTTGCTAAAATGTATTGATATTTGCAGTGTTCACATTAAAATATCAGATTGAGTAGTTCTCCTTCACAAAATGTAGATGTATAAATTTCTTGAAAGGCAATTTCCATCACCTCTGTGGTTTAGTTACCAAAAATGTATCAATGACTAATTTCATATAAAGCAGAGGGCAAATAGGAAGTCATTGCAAAGTAGAAGGTCAAAAAAGTGCATTAAGATGCGAATATTAACTTGCCAATTAGAATATAAATGCATGACTTAATGATCTGTTTGGTATTTAGGCTTCATCCACCACCATCTGCAAACCCTAATAAAAGCAATGAAAAGAACTGCAAGAACATTGTATCTATTTTTAAATTATTTTGATTACTGAGTAAAATTAATTTAAGACTTTCAGCACACAAGCATATTACCTTTCCATTAACAGCTAATAATAAATTATGGAAGGTTTTCACTTATGCTATCTCTACTTTTCCACATGTCTGCATGGAGAGGAGGAAATATGCTTCAGCCTCATTAAATAACCGACTGAAAATACAGAAACTGGGTTTGTACAGGTTTGCTTGAGAAACTTCTGGATGTCCAGGAGAAATGGATTTCTGTATATCTCAGTAAATATGGATGATCATAGTACCATTGCCCCGTGAAACAGCCTTGCACAGGAAACTATGATAAAGACCAAGATAATTTCTAATATTATGACTCACGCCAGTTTAAATGCAAACCTGAGAAAAGCTCTCACTTACAGACTCAAAGTCACAGTATTTTTTAAAAACTTGCTTAGAAGTGCTGACTTTTCACAGACACCAAAGCAACAAGCATATAGCATATTTTTTGCCATTACAAAGGTAAAACATCACCTCTGAAATGTAACCTATGCACGTCACATTCTATCTTCAGTATCTTCTGCACAGATGGTACAAAAATCTAAGGTACCTTCAAAATGAACTTGTTCTAGAGAGGAGAACTGTGCTCCTACTATAAATATCTGTGGGGCAAAAACCCCATCCAGGCTTCAAAACATCCTGCTTAGTCTTTTCAGTTGTTTATAAGCACATGCTACTAAACTGGTATATAAGACTGGTAGGCTAATCTGGCTGACCAGTTGCATTATAATTACAGTATTATTCCCAAGAAATAATGGTTTCATGCCTTCTGGTGTGGGAAAGTCTTAACTACAAGCTAAGCAAGTTGTGAGGCTTACAGCATTTCCTTTAGGAAAGGACTCCCCAGACAGACAAATCCATGCCAAAATTCTTGCTTTTATTATGGTACTTGAAGCTTCCCTCCTAGACCATTTCCAAAGAGCCTGTGAGGGTTTCTGACTGACAGGCTGTTCACTTTTTAAACATCAGATCATTGACTAGATTTGCATTTTAACACTAAACCATTCACTCATTCCTACAATCAGTTTGTGATTAGTGAATAGGATGTCTGAATCCCAGGAAACTCAGACCCATTTCTCCAATCCACAGAAAAAGTTTCCAACATAAGCTAGAGCAAGAGATTCAACTTCTTTGCATCTAAAAAGAAACAGATAATGTATTTTCTATCACGTCAAAACAGAAGAACAGACATAATAAAGATGCGTAAGTGCCTAAATGCAACAGCATTTAGAAATGAAAAAAATCCTGCCATGAGTCCACATAACAAAAAAAACCTAACCATAAAAACCACCTAGAAAGCAAATTAATAAAATTAATTAATAAGATTTTACTCAGTACATGGGGTGATATGTTTTTTGTAAGTTACATCCTGTGTTTTGCAAAACCCCCCTTTTCTCACATAACTGACTGAAAATAAAGTATTGACATTACCTGCATCTTCCACAAAATACTGCACAGCCATCAGCACCTTCCCCTGAGGCTGAAGGTCAAGCTGTGGAAAGAAAGCAACAGTGAAGTGTGTGTTTGACTGCATCTCTCAGGAATTTACACAGCTCTTTCTGGGGTATCAAAGTAGACTATTCAATAACTATTTGATTATAATCCTCTTCCACATTTCACTATTGCAGCTGAGTCAGGGGCTTTTATTCTCTTGCTTTTACTCATGTGCTGCATTGCTTTGATGTGTCCCCAGGAGTTCAGCACAGTCAGAGTTCACAACATTTGTTCACGTCCCTTTCCCGTGTCTGCAAAGAAGTTTGTTGGCTTCTGTTTCTACTGTTAGTAAATGCAATCTGCGCAGGAACCCAGTTTTAAAAGAAGTCTATACAATCCTTTATATGTTTATTGAGAGTACAAACCATAGTGATATCAAATGCTGTTGCTGGCAATGAAATACAGTGGTATAATCAAAATTTATTTTTCTTTCCTCCTCAAAACCATTACACATGGTTTCAAAAAAAAAAACAAAACAAAACAAAAAACACCTTTCAAGCCAATAGCTGAGGTCAGTTCCTGTGCTCAGAAAGCAGGCACTAATTCTTCAACTGCTGTCTTCATAAAAGATAACTCTTAATCATGTAAGAGTGACTCAATCTTCACTTCAGCACAGAGCAAAGTACCTCTGGGTTACACTAAATACAACTTGGGATGAAAAATCCAGTCTCCAGACAAAACCAAACCACAGTTACATTAGATACACTCATGAACAGATTCCCCACAAATCCCATCGTCACACTGGGACAATGAGTGAGTTCATCTCTAAGGCAGTGCCTGACACTCAACATTTGCCCAGCAAAGTTTACAGAAGGCCAAGACCTCAGTTAACAGCTACTAATGCCAGGCTGTCTCTCCACACACAAAAATAACCTTACAGGCTATGCCAAGTGGTCTCTTTGCTCTGCCCAAGGCATGACAGGTTGTAGAGAGAAAGTTTAACACTGATGATGGCAATATGGTACCCATTCTATGGATAATAAGCAGAGGACCTGAGACCACTGAACTGGCTAAAACTCATCACTATTAGCTTTTACTCTTCTGAATAAGAGGAGTAAAATAATTGAGAATAATTGTTCTTGTCTTAGAAATGAAGTTAAAGTGTGAAAAAAAAAACCCAAGTGTAACAGGTGAATACAAAACAGAGAGATCCTGCTAGCCTAGGAAAATCTGTAAGCCTAAAAGACACTCATTCATTCAGCTTGAAAGAAATGAAACTAGGTCAGCAATTCTGAGGAATTAGTCTTTTTCCTTACCCAGAACTCTGCTTTGCCATTGCCTTTCTTGCACCGTTCTGCCAGCACTGACACACCCACAGTCACTTCAGACAGTGGCTCTTCTGCTGCTTTCATCAGCACAATCTGGATCACCCGGCCCTCGTAAATGTGGGCGTCAAAAGTCGATTTCCATTCAGGATACATGGTGGGTTTCTTCTGAACCAGAGTTTTTCCTCTCTCTGAAAGCCACAAAAAATAAAAAAGAACAGAAACTGTAAAATGTATATAGACCTAGTGTTTAAACTCAACAAAATAAAAGAGGGAATAATTGTACTGAAACTAAAAGCAGAGTTACTGCTTCTTTTACTGTTGTTGGAACAAGGTTTAAATAGTCAGTTCAAAAGTTCATGACATGGAAGGTAAAGCCCACCCTGGACATGCAAAGGCAGTGAAGGGGTTAACATGGAGCCAGAGAGCAGGAGAGACAAACCCCATTGTGGAATTCATAAACAGGTTAGTCAGTCACAACTTGACAGGGAATACTTGCAAGACTCTGTTCTTGTATAAATCTCCACAAAGTGTCCTCTGATCATTGTGAATACCTACTGCTATAAGATAAATACAGATAAACCTTACACTGACCCAGTTTAAACTGAAACCAGTGTCTTAGAGATGAAAGGCTTCACATTTCATTAATCTACTTTCAAGTTATCCCAGCATTTCACTTAAGTCACTCTCCTTTGCATTGTATTCTACCAGGACTGCTACTTTTTACAGGATATTTTAGGGCCTTATCTGTCCTCTGTACGACATGCAGACCTTGTGTAGTTACAGAATAACAAAAAAGCTAAAATTACCTCAAAAAACGTCCTTTTTTTCCCTCCTTTTTTCTTTGGTTTCCTTTAAGAGCACCTCAGCACATTCCTTTGTTAGGAGTTTTACTGCACTGCGCTATTCTTACTAGATGGATCTTTTTTTCCTTTTTGCCAAGAAAAGCTGGATGATCCTTGAAGTCCCTTCTAGCCTGGTATTCTATGACTCTAATACACAGCTTCAGTCTCTCCTGCTACCCATTTAACTGTTTTCTTCCTGTCCATGTCTCAGGTACAGAAAAACCGCCAGAGACTGCACAGTCTATGACAAGTTTTGGCATATTTCTAGATCTTGGTCTCCAAGTCCCTCAACACATCCAAAGTGATGGTGATGGTGCCTCCTAAGAAACCACATCCAACTCTTCACTGTGACTCTGGCACACAGTGCCACCTCCCAGTTTTTCTCTGATTTGCTGCCAAGCCAATTATTCTCCATTTTGGCCCAGGCAACCAAATACCATTTTCTGCATTCTACACAATTTCTGCTATTTATCAAGGTTAGTTTTTTTTTTTTGCAATAGAAGTGCTTTCTAAGTGCCTCTCCAGCTCTCAGTGATCTATTTGCTGTTATGATATCAAGGCAGTAGTAATGCAGATTAAATAGTTGGACCCTTCCACAGGAAGCTGCAGTGTGGTCTGTTAGACACTTAGTATTTTAAAATCTTCCTGGAAACTGAAGGCAAAGTCAGTGTTCATTCATTAAGAGGTTCTTGGATGCACTCCACTCTGCTGTGCTGAGCTCTGCAGACAAGCACAGGGAATGGTGTCCTTGCACTGCTTTATTAGGGAATGCCTGCCAGCAGCAGCACTGGGAGTTACAGCTGGGACACAGCCCTGAGCCACGTGCCAAAGGACATTCCAGAATGCTCAGAAATGGCCACCTGAGGACCTCTCCAGTGCAAACCAAACTTGAACGTTCCTCCTCGACTCAGTCAAAAGCTTTTATCTTGAATTTGAGGCACTGTGCAGACCGAAGGCTCAAGTGCAAACAGTGCAAACTTACCTCCAGAGGCCTGTTCTATGAAAAAACTTGAAAATATTGTCACAGAATCACTGAATTGTTTAGGTAGAAAAAGACCTTTAAGATCATCAAGTCCAACCACTAACCCAGCACCACCAAGGTCATTATTAAACCATGTCCCCAAGTGCCACATCTACACATTTATTTAGAGATTATTAGGACAGACTATAAAGGTGAGGAGGGGGATGAAAAGCAGGCTGCACAGCGAGGTTTTTACACTGGCCTGCTTTTTGGATTGCTAAAGCCAGACCCCTTCATCAAAAAGGCACAATTCAGGAAGCATCCTTGGCAATAGGAGAAATGGCATACTTGCAGGGGTTTTGACAGTAATTTAGGGTTTGCAGAAACAGCAGCAGTTTGTAAAGAGTTGGTGATACTCTTTGTAAGATTCTTAGAAGAGGAAAGAATGATTCCAGTCTGTCCACAGGCCTCTCCCCTCCCTATTCCTGTGTACCAATTAATATCTACTTTGATCAGTCAACTCTATACATTTTACCCTATATAAAACATAAAGAAGGTGTCTCAGTTCCTGGAAACAGCTTCCAGCCCAGCCATGATGCTTTTGTAATTAAAATTATATTAATCAAGGTTTGCCAGGGACCATGCCACAATCACTGTCTGCAAATGAACAATGAAGTGTCAGTGAAGAACAGCCTTGAAGAGCTGTTCTGCCTCTGCTGTGTTCAGGCCTCCTTGGCTTCTCTGCTCACACTCCTGACTTCAAAACACATCACATGTTTCCAGAATGGCTCAATGCCTAATCATTAAGTTAGGTCTATGATTTTCTTCTTCCTATACAATAAATTTTTCCTTGATTGTGTTCCAGTGCTCAAATCCAACATAAAGCTGTTCCAGATCTCGTCAAACTGACAACAGGAGCATCAGATTATTTTCCTGATTGCTCTAATCACTCATCTCTCCAAGCAGTTCCCTCTCCTCCCCCTTTTTGGTACGTCAAAGACACATGGAAGCAAAGATTGGGAAATACTGGGGCAATTCTACTTTTCAAAAGCAAATGGCTGGAAAAAAAAACCAGGGGATTTATTTAGATTACTTTCATTTCCACGTGTTCTGGCAGCTGCAACACCTTCAACACCATTTCTTCAGAGGTCTTCCCAGCAGATTAGGAAACTACTCCTTTGGAACTTAGTACAGTCGCTGAATGACAACACTTTCTGGAAAAGGCACCATGCCTTGTATTTCAAGTTTAAATGCAGCTTTTACCCTCAACAATAACAGAAAAGACCAATCATGTTGTGAGGAAGAAGAAACTTCACCCTTTCAGCATTCTCTGATGTTTTGTGAATCTCTAGAGCCACAGTGCAGGATTAGAGAGCTGCAGTCTAGCCCAATACAGCAATTCCCTATCCTCCTGTTTGGCTACAGCAGTGTATTCCAGCCAAATGTCACAAAATACTATAAACCTTTGGACCAATTTCTGTAAAGATGAGCTCTTTGAAGGCTGAGGGCCTGGTGAGTCACTTGGTCTGTTGGAGAAGTTGGAGAAGACTGAGGGGAGACCTCACTGCAGTTACAACTTCCTCATGAGGGGCCAGCACTGATCTGTGCTCTTTGGTGACAGTGACAGGACCTGAAGGAATGGCCTGAATTTGTGTCAGGGCAGGTTTAGGTTGGGTATTAGAAAAAGGTTCCTCCCAGAGGGTGGTGCAGCTCCCCAGGGAATGGGAACAGCCCCAAGGCTGACAGAGCTCCAGAGGGTTTGGACAGCTCTCTCAGGCACAGTGAGTCACTTTTGGGGATGGTCCCGTGCAGGGCCAGGAGCTGGACTCAGTGACCATTGAGGGTCCCTTCCAGCACAGCTTATTCTGTGTTTCTGTGCTAAGAGGACCTTCAGTCTGAGTCATTTCAAGGAAACAATTCAGCCAAAGTACCTCAATTACTACAACAACAACAAACTGCACCTCTCATCATTTACCCATCCTCCAGGCCAATAAAAAGCATTTGCTGCTCTGTATTTGCGGACACTTCTCTCAAACCTGCTGCAGTCCAGTTTCCTGTCCTGTGTACTAATAATAAAGCCTTGCTTTAAAGCAGAGGTAGAGAAAACAGCCATTATTCATTATTATTTGTCCCATTCAAAAGAAAAGCTCACACTGAAGTGCTTGGCATGACAGGAAGAGAAGGACTCACTGCCATTTACAGATTAAGGAGGATTACAGCATTTCTTAAAAATTTACTGATATTCAGAAAAGCATCCCCATTTGTAATCTCACCTGTAGTCAGAGCTTCCTTCATCTTGATAGCACAAAAAGGCTGTAGCTGTTCTCCTTGACTCTGCACAGGTCCCAGCTCAAACGAGTTGAAAGATATCCGTAAAAAGGGGGCCATCGCTTAGGATGATACACAACCTAGGTGGAAAGAAAGAAATAAAATTCACAGAGTAAAAGACCTGGTCTGAGACGTAATAAAGTGACACATTTCTCAGCAGCCACCAGAGCTTCTATTGAAGCTACAATCACATGGTTTCTATTCCTGCATTGCTTTCAGGTGGCAGCTCACAAATCCTAGGAAGCATCCAAAGCTAGTGATCCAACGTGTGAGCCTCCAGACCTGCACATGCCAGGCAAAAAGAGGAACAGGTGGGAAAAGCTCCAAACACTACTGTGTCACCCTTTTTAAAGTCAGGAATTACAAGAATTCAAACCACCTGTAATTTCTAAGTCAGCAAACAGGTGTTTCATTACAGTCTTCCCCCATTCTTAAGAGCTCTTGAACTCAGAGCAATTTCAGTTTACAACTCACAGCACCTTTAGCAATGGAGTTTGTCCTGTATGACACTGTTTTGTGGCAAAAAAGGGATTTATTCAAGGGCTAAGAGGCATTTGAGAGAAAAGCAATGCTAATGCATTGGAGAATGAGGGATACAAGGAAGGAGGGATTAAGAGGAGAGATAACAAGGTAAAAGGAAGAGGGGATAGAAAAAAAATTAAGGCTTGAAACAGGGCTGAGTTGGCCTTCTGACTGTAGATTGCTAACCAGCTCAGTCAAGCAGGACTAGGAAGAACAATCTTGCACATGCTGGCATTTTTTAATGCAAAGACATTGACCCAAGAAGCAATTAACATTTGTCCTCTATTTCTTAAGGCACTTACAATCATTTAGATGAAAGACTGAAATCAAGTGTCTGGCAGAGTAAGACAGCATCATTTGCACATCTCACACTCTCCTCATGCAGGGACCATTTTCAATAAATGGAAAAAAATTATGACTATTTTTGAGCTAGTGGGTTTTTTTTGTTTGTTTGTGTTTTTTTTTAACTGACTGTTTCCCCACTTTCTTTCTGTAGAGTAAAACAAGAGTTAGAACGCAAGTTTAAGATTACTTGGCACCACTGCTTACCCCACTGAAGAACAGAAAGCCATGACTATAATTCTCCTGCATGGAGACTAACAATAAAGCAATAACCTTCCCACACTAACCCACTGCTTATTGCAGCTTGGGGCACCATTTGATCAGAGTGGAGACTGAGGTGACCTCACAAAGAAAGAAAAATAGACAGCTTTTGTAAAAATTAACAAATACCATCTGACAGATCACTTTCACAAATGCAACTTAAGCACAATGCTCATCAAGAACTTTAATGAGGAACATATTTTAGCTGCTCAAGAGACCCTGTGCTCACTATGTTCAGAACTACACCCCAATGACCAGCTACAGGGCTTGCCAACAGCAGATCACATATCATTACTACTCAACATGGATGTAAAAGAAACCAGATTTCAGCCTTGTTCACCTCTGGGAAACAGCTCTAAGACTCAGTGAGGCCACAGGTAGAAACAAGCTGGGAAGGTCAACATGTAGCTCCCACTGGAAGGTTTATTTAACAGAATCACAGGAGGATTCTACCTGTGAGGGACAGCCCAGCAAGAAGTCACAATTTCCAGTAAGCCTGTGACTATATGAACAAGAAACTGGAAAGCACTGACAAAGCTAAACTAACAATTGCACTGATTTCACTCAGCCCACATGACTCAAGCCAGTGTTAGTCCCAAGACAGAATACAAGGATTTACAACTTAGTTTTTTATCTCCAAGTTATCAGATACAATAAAAAATAGGTACAATGCATATACATTTTGAGTAATCCTACAATCTTTCTCATTTCCAATGGCCAAATACATTTGGATGCCGTATTTTCACCTCTGCTTTATAGTTTTGAATAAGGTTATTTGTTGTAGTTTTATTGTGCTCAGCTTCAGTGCATCTCCAAGACTCACTTCTCACTCAGAAATGCTACACACAAGCAATTCACTAGTTAGGAGAAAGCACCAATATCCCAGAGTTTTTGAGGATGTTCAAAGTCCAAGGTCACAGTGGAAACCAGAAGATAACTGTTTGCCTTTAAATGTAACAACATCTTATAAAGAGCCCAAACAAACTCAGCAGCTGCCTGCTCTTGCCAAGTTTCTCCACTCCTACACATTTTTTTTCCACAGAAGTAGAGATCTTAAATGCCTGCATGCAAACTCTTCAATATATGTTGTGACAGAGGGAGGTTAATGAGAAAGGAGGCTTTGGATTTGCTCCTCAAATACATTTTCTGATCCTCTCCTATGCTAAGATGTACTGTGAGATAGTTGACATGTATCAGCTGCACTGCTATAAACAAAACCATACCCCACTAAAACTGTTTCTGGCAGTGAAACTCAGTGAAAGAGATTAACTTTAAATCAACAAAGTTTCTCAAAATCCCTGCTGAGGACACTCATGTGAGAAGACATTTGAGAAGGAAAGACACTGAAAGCAGCACACAGACTTTGCTTGTTGCATTTTAGACAAGAGTTCACCTCCAGTCTCTGTGACTGTTACAGAAGTGACAGCACAAGTGCTGACTCTTGTTTTAAGGGCTGTATCTGTCAAGAACTGAAACTGCAGCAAAGCACCAGCTTTGAATTCAGGGAAATTGTAAAATCTACTCACACAATCTGCAGTGCAGCTATGAAGTATTAAAGCCAAACTGTTTTCCCTAAAGGGCAAGATTTTATCCAAACCAAATGGTGGAAAAACTGAGATGTAAGCTCCAAGAAGACTCCAAGTCTAAATGACAGGGTCAATATCTCAAACAGTTTCAAAGTCAAAGTACAGTCTGAAAAAACCCCCACCGAACAAAACACTAAGGGGAAAACATTCCAGGAACATCACTCTATATAAAGTACCTGGTGGCCACAGTGGTTTAAAGCACATCATCAGATGCTGTCCTGCACAACATTCATTTTATAAAGGATCCCTGACCTTTTCTAATCCAAACCAAACCCATGTTCTGTGCTGTCTGGGACAGATTCTGCAAAATGCACAGCACTTTCCATGGAGCTTTAAAATTGAGAGGTTTTGATTATTTAATATGGAAAGAAAATCAACAGTGTTATTTATCAACTACAGACAGAGAGAAGGGGGAAACTGGAAACATCTTCACATCATCAATGTCAACACCTGCCAGATGAACAAATGTTCAATTTTCACACTGATGTGTTTGCAATACATGGTTTTAAAGAAAGCAAATTAAAATCTTAAGTATTCCGAGGAGAATTTTATCAAGATTTTGATAAAATGGCACGAAATTCACATTAGATTAAAAACCTTCTCCGCAGAGATCAAGGGATAAATCCTGCAGTTTCTCTCCTTCCAGCAGTGCCCAGCTCTCAGGCACTTGCCAGGGTTCCTTTGTTGCTGTAATTCTGCCTCGTTATAAACAGTGAGGACAAGCCAGCCATAGCACAGCCCAGAAACAAAGACACGGTTGTAACTTTTACACAAAGCAGGAAGGCACATCAAAGCAGTGGATGATCTGGAGGAAAAGCAGTGGATGATCTGGAGGAAATGCTGACATTGGCTGACAACAGAGCATTGAAGAGACTAAAAACCAATGGGCCCAAACAGAGCCAGGCTGTTCCATCACTGATAAGCACCATATATCCAAGAGAAACACAACTGAGAAAACTCCCCTGCTGCTTTGTGCCTCTGATTTCCTTGTATTAGTCTGTGAAACATTTTGCAGATGGATGTAAAGCTGCTGTAAAACATCACGGCTGTTCTATCAAATGTCTGATTCCTCCTTAGCTCCTTGCTGTGGCTGCTTCCAGGGCCACACAGCTGCTCTGGGAATCACCAAAAGCACCACACACAGATGACCAATGCAGTCTTCCCTGAAAAGATCAAGCAGTCACTTTTTCTTCTTTAAGATGCAGAAATAGATAGATTACATCCAAACTTTTTTACACAAGGATTTCCTGTCCTCTATTCTGGCAACGGACAAGAAAGACAGCAACAAATTACTGTCCAACTTATTGCCCCACAGCACTTCCCAACACACAAACAAGGTTCTCTGTGCTCTTTGAGTCCAGCCTGCAAAGGTGATTATGCTGCTTGCATGGCAATAGTACAAAGAAAGCTGCAAATAAAGATGCTCCAAGAGTGATTAGCATCCTTCACCTGTGCAGACTGTGTGTTTTTGTGGTGCCCACGTGTGACAACCCACACTCCCTGCACTTGTATCCTTTCAGTGATGACCCAAAAGAGAAAAACAGTATCTGTCCTGTAGGACAATTCACTGAACTGAAGGAATATGGTGCTAACCACTGTCTACATTGTACACCCAGGATTAGTCTACAGAGACTTTTTGCAGGTTCTGTTGCAAGCCCTGCTCTTTATTTGATGCTCTGTAGGTAAAAGTCAATCTAAAAAAGAAGTCTGTTCACAAGAGGCTTATTACATTTGCTGTTATGAACTTTGTCAAAAAGATCCATAGCAGCAGCCTTTATCGGCTGGACTTCCCAAGGCACCACTGCTACCCAAATAAACTCTAAAAAACATATCCAACCTCAAATCACTTTATATTGTGATGCTGAACACTCACAGCCACCAGAGATAGCAAAACACCCCATTATCCTCAGATGCTGATCTGAAAGCTGAAAATGCACAGAGGGCATAGAAAGTGCTCTCCAAAAAACAAGGTTAAACTGACATATTGCATGTAGGTCTCTGCAAAAAAACCAGGAGGATTCCCAAAAAATACTGCTTCTGCAGCAGCATCATTGGTGTTTTTATTTAGGTTTAGCCATTTATCTTTTAGGTTTAGCCATTAAGGTACAGCAATTTCCTATGAATGGTTTAATTTTGAAATTATAATTGTGGGACTATACTCATGAAAGCAAAATATATGTATTTGGTGATATTTAATAAGTGCAGCTATCTTCAGAAAGACAAGGATAAAAAACAAAAAGCACTTTTAAAACAGCCCAACAGCCCAATCAAGTAGAATTCTGCAGTAACAGTTTTAAAACAGTGTATCTTCATAAAATGTTTTCAAATAATTACACAACTTTAAGAAAAGTAAGAAAAGACAGCAAAAAATTTAACTCACAATTCAATTTGCTTCCTGTTAAACTTACTGCAAATGATTTTTTTTCTGGTTCATAATTTAAAAATGACAGTTTATGCATTGAATTCCAGTGTAAATGATGCAAATTTTGGGGTTTGTCTTTGCTGTAAAATAGTACGAGTGGCTCAGAATCCAAAGCTTAGCTTGGAAAAAGTGTAGTTACCATTTTCTTCCCTTCCTCCCTCAAGTATATTCTCTTTCAGATACTTCTGCTTTTGCTGGGTTAGGCCAAGTCCAGAAACAGAAACAATTACATAATAAAATCTGTCACTGTGTTGCAACAGCCTGGAGAAGAATCCATCCAGGTAAGTCATGTAGCAAGAGATGTTCCTTGGTTTCATCCCACTTGGCCAGTAGCAGAGATATTTCCAAGTTTCCACACTTTTTTGCATGCTCAGCAGTCCCCAAACTGCCCAAATTTGTGGCTGCTGTCTAAATTGCTGATCTTTCCCCAACACTCTTCAAGGCAAAAATAATTAGTGATATTTTCCCTTATCATTACAATGAGAAGCTTTTCAAAATATGAGCACCAGAAATATTTTTATAAACAGGGAAACTCTTTCCATCTTGGGAGCACTAACTCCTGGAAGCTCAAGGGGATGCAGATTGAGGTGGGATGCAGATTGGAGGCAAGCAGGAGGTAAAGCAGACCTGATTTTGGAAGCTTTTAGGAAGACACAGAGCCCAATTTATTTGAGCACAGGATAACATGATTAGCTCAGTAATAAGAGCTGACTGTTCTTAAAGTAGTTTCAAGTGCATTGAGGATAAAAAAACCCTGGATTTTACACCCAAAGATCAGAAAATTGAGGAAATTGTGGACTCTGAAATAGGCAGTGGGCCAGGCTGTCACACAGCATATGCTGCAAGATAAAAACAGCATTTTACACCAAATGTCCTTTTTTTGGAAACGCAGAAAGAACACTTGGAGCAACAAAGTTGGCTTTTCCAGTATTCCACAACCACAGCTTGGTGAGGAGAAGGGGGAAGTACTGTCAGCTGGTTTTTTCT
Source organism: Sylvia atricapilla (assembly GCF_009819655.1). Lineage (NCBI taxonomy): Eukaryota > Metazoa > Chordata > Aves > Passeriformes > Sylviidae > Sylvia > Sylvia atricapilla. Next base: position 16,184,172 of record NC_089150.1, on the reverse strand, counting down.
TTAGAAGTGCATAAGAAATAGCCATTTAAGTTTTTTTTTTTTAGAGTCCCGAGTCCTTCTTCCTCTGTGAACACACAGGACTAAACCTGAAAACAGTACAGGCCACTGTTTGTCATCATTGCCAAAATCATGCTTCAAACAAAAGTGCAAATGAATCCCCTTCATTAATTTCAAACCCAAACATAGGACATTAGAAACATGCAAGAGACGAAAGGCTGCCTAAAGCCCAAAGACTTTGTTAATTATTTCTGATAGCACAAGCTGGTATAATTTGTTAAGTACAGCTGAAATAACATTTTAGAAGGATTAATACAATGGGGCTGGCTGGACAGACCTTTATGAGGCTCCAGGTGAATGAACAATTCATTAATATCAAATCACACTATGAAATGGGAGCATGTCCAAAATATTTTTATAGGAGGCAAACCATGGCTTTCCTCGATGCAATGCATAATTTAGGTCTAATTAGGAAGCTTTTCTTTTTCCTTGACACGGGGAATTAGTAGAGGCTGAGGGTTTTTCCCTGCAGTTAAGTAAAACAATCCCTCCCACATGAGAGGAAAAAACCCTGTTATGTGCAAGGGATGAAGTTACACTTCTCTATAATAATACAGCGTGCAGCCAAGCTCTGCACCAGGTCTGGCTCTGTGTCATTAAAGAGGGCACTGGAGGAGCTCTGCTGAGTCTGAGCCCCTGATCAGCTCTCAGCTCCCACCTCCCCAGCGATGGTCAAGAAATTGGGTAGTTTTTAGTCAGCATGACTGAACTGCAAAACGGCACATCAAGTTTATCATGTGAATACCAGTTCTCCAGAGGAAGCATGCCATTCTGCAAAAGGCTTCATAGACGTTTTTGTACTAACCAGTACATGAGGACAGCTGAGCTACTCACAGCTTTCAGAAGGACCAAACCAAAGGAAAACAGCCAAAGAAAATCCGGTGTACAGTAACTGTTTAGGTACCACCATAATCAAGAAGACATTCAGGCATATTCCAGTAGCATATTTCTTCCTCTAACAGAGGAGATATACACCAAGCCTATCCTCCAGTTCATTCTTGATGAATATTTTAATCTAAGATCCATTGTAACATCCAACATTTTCTGGCCTTCCAGTGCCTAAAGGGGCTCCAAGAGAGTTGAAGCAAGACTTTGGACAAGGGCCTGGAAGGACAGGACAAGGAGGAATGGCTGCTCACTGCCAGAGGGGAGAATTAGATTAGATAATAGGAAGGAATTCTTGGCTGTGAGGGTGGAGAGATTCTGGCACAGCATGCCCAGAGAAGCTGTGGCTGCCCCTGGATCCCTGGAAGTATCCAAGGCCAGGCTGGATGGGGCTTGGTGCAATCTGGGACACTGGAAGGTGTCCTCGCCCATGGCAGGGAGTTGGAACTGGATGAGCTTTAAGGTTCCTTCCAATCCAAACCCTTCCAGAATTCCGTGATTTTCTGCTCAATTATAAGCTTTCTGGAAATTGAAATGTATTTCCCAGAAAGAATAATGGATAACGTCAAGAACGTATTTTCAAACCAAACAGAAAATGCTGCCTTTCTCTTCAAAACACTGGAAGGTTTTATGTTTGGGTAGGTTTTTTATATTTTCCACTGAATTCCCTTCACATTGAAAAAGCCAAATACCATAAAGATAGTAAGTAAATGACAGTTTAAGATAAAAATGAAATTTTAATTTGTCTTATTTTAAATATACTGGGTTAATGAGTCTATGTGAACCATGAAGAGGGAAAAAATAAAGAAACTGGACATTCAACAGAATTATAAGAAATACCTTCTAAAACATCACAGTAAGAAAACTATTTTAGTTTGCTCTTTTGAAAACTAAATCAGCAGATCATGCAGTCTAAATGCCTCTCAAACAGCACAAGCCTCCAGGTCAGAAATGTATCCTACTGCCAGCACTTATGATCTAATCCTCCAAGTATCTGGAAAACTAGAATATTCATTAGCTGAGAGAACTGTATCATCATTCATACACGCTGGAAAGCTACTGCTCAGATAACCTCATCAGAGAGGACACAATTCAGCCCATGGATGTGACCAAGGCTTTTAAACCAAAAGAGTGCAGGAGTTATGAACCAAACATTTTGCTCATTAACTGTGTATGGAGTTGTAGGAATAGATCCAGTTCACGCTCCTGACTGCATCTGGCATTATTTGGGTTGTTTGGTTTGGTTTTTTGAGATGACCTTGAGGGGCCCTTCCAATCCAAACCGTTCTGTGTTCCTAAGAGGGGCTGGATCTGCCTTTCTGAGCACAATGCTCCTCTTGGTATTTCCTGGTACTCAGAGGCTGCTCAGGTGGGAATCATCCTTTTATTCTTTTGTTCTGGTTGTTTAATTATTGAGAATGTGAAAGTCAAAAACCACTAAAGAAATGTAAAAAACCAATTTAGTCAATTTAATCAAGACCTTTTTCTGCGGTTTATAAAATGAAAATAAAGTGAAACCGTACATACATCACTAGCTGTGATTCTGTGATCTCTCTTTTGCAATGAAGGGAGAAAATGAACACAGCTCTGTTCCACTGAGGATGTACAGGGTGATGTGAAATAGTGAAGGGCCACAGTGGTTGATAAGCAGAAATTGGAAAGAAGCAAACATAACCAAAACTTATTTTTAATTAATACAACATTGCTCCTCCTGTAATTTTAAGGTTCAGCCTTCAACTTGCAAAAAGAGAAAATAAAATGGAACCACAAATGATTTTTAACTTTCCCTCCCTCTCTGAATCACCTTCTGGAAGAAATGAGCATATAAAGCTCCACAGCAGACCTGGCATGCCCCAAAATACAGAGAACAGACACAGCTCATTAACAGCAAGTTGAATTTAAGCATAAAGGATCTTAAGACAGCACAGAGTTTACATAACAAGTTGTAAACTCAGGGTGAGATGTACAATTTAATACCATTTTAAATTTCTTCTTTTTTTAAATCTTCCCAATAACAAATTCACGGTAAGCCTGCCTTTTTTTTTTTTTTCTCCCCCTGAATTTTGTGGTTTAAACGTATAAACTCCATACTGATGGATTTAAACACTTAGGATTCGTGTCTGCTAATAGCCATATTGAACTATTTTCCAGTAAGTGAATAAAAACATAATTTTTGTACCCTTATGAGGCAAGAAAACCTTTAAAACATTGAAATGACTGGAACACAAGACAGTAAATGAGAAACAAAAATCCCTGGAGCTTTTGATAAGCCAGAACCTTGTTTGGAAGGACAACGGTATCAGGACGTGCTCAACTATTTCAGGTTTTGAGAGCATAAGAAGCTGTGTGCTGTCAGGAATACCCTCTACACCTTCCAGAAATGTTATTCCTACTTCCTGAAGGACTCACATTCCTGGACAGTGCAAATCAAATTATTACCTGTGCACTGTTTACCACGGCTTTTGCCAGCTTCCACTCCAGTGCTCATCCTGCTAAAAACTGGAGAATCACTTAAAATGAGCGATTTGTTTTTCACAGAGAGAAACACAAACCAAATACCCAAGAACTTAGCTTCACAACACTGCACATCAGCACCTGTTTTGTTACTTTACTGGGTCATTGCACTGATGAACACGTTGGTAAACAATACACAGACTTCATTATTTGCCTAAAAAAATACTTTCAGGAAGATATGTGCGACTGACTTGCCAGGGTATCCACAGATTATCCAAAAAGCAACTGAAGACAAAGCCTTTGATTACAGTTATACTCTTGTGTCCCAGTTAATGCACAGAAGCAACAGAGTATTCAGTGATTTCCCTGCAGACAAGCTTTCCTGGCTCATTAGGGCCTCTCACTTTCTCCATCACTAAATGGATAAATGAGTTAAAGTCTTGGTCCCTTTCCCTGCACCTTCCAATTATTTCTGATTTTTTTTTTTCTGAACATGTTTCATCTTCCACAGAAGTGCTTCTTCACAATAACTTTTATAGCAACGTTTTTTTGCTAGAAATGACACGTCCTAATGGTCTGCTTTCCAACTATGCTGGGATACTGGAGGTGACAGCAGGTTGGGGGATTTTTCTGTGAGATCATTCAGTTCAAAGGGATGGGGCATGGCTGCTACTGGCACAGAAAAACTCAGGAGGAAAACCAAACAGCTGTAAATCCCACAGCTCCTGGGGCAGTAGCACACACCATGGGCACAATGCTCTCCCCAACCCTTCCAGTGTTTTAAAGGGGACAAGGAGGTCACAGAGTGAAGCCCACAGGAACCAGAATGCTCCCAGCACTTCCAAATGCAAACGTTCCTCCATGGAAAGATCGCTTGTCCCCTGGCAGCCTAGTGGGAAATTCTCTTTCCACATGGTGTCATTTGTTTGAGTAGATCTGCTCTTAATGGTCTGCTCAGTCCTGCCTCCAAATCTTTCCTCTGTGAATTAGTGCTATCTACCCTGCCTTGATTCTTTCCCCTCTCCAATGCCAAGAGGCTCTTTCATGCTGCTTACTATGCAGCTTGCTTAATCACAGCTTGCTTAATTGTAATTACGCTGGCATTTTGTGTATCTGAAATACCTTTCGCTTATAGGAAGCAGAAAATGAGCGAGTGGTTAGTGCTGGCCAGGAGCTGTCCTGGTGTTCACAGCAAACCCAGCACAAATTAGCCCAAAAAGATTCCTTTCTGCTTCGTGGTTTACAGCACTCAGCACTGCCCAGGCCACAGGATGCTGGCTTTTCCCCACAGGTCTGGATATTTGCTTCTACTACAGCACTAAGTACATAAATCCTGGTCTAAAAGATGTTTTCTCTGTATTGGCAATTCCTGCTGAACCCACAGACACGTTTTGTGACCAGGACTGAGAAGCAATTCATACAATTAAGAAGTAAATAGATGCCCATAACCCACTTCTTACAAAAGAGTTAGTCCACATCTTGGATAATTTGAGAGTCCCCGGTACTGAGTAAACAGAAGTTAAATCAACTTCAGCCCAATGAATTACAGCTTTGTGGGAAAGAGCTGCAGCCAGCTACATTTCCAATCTTTAATGGACAACCCCATTCTGCCCCTGTGGGACTATCAAAAAATTAAAATATTTACTCAGACCTGAAAAACAGCTGTATTGAATAACGTATTTTCTTGTATTTTGAAAATGCTTAATTAAAAGTAGATCTTTATGCTCCTATGATGTATCTCCTTGTCCCAGATGCAGTGTTCCAAGTAAAGCATTAACGTTTCTTAACTGCTCTAAAACGAAATCCGCTTCTGAAAATGAAGTTATGAAACCTATTTCTGATAGAAAATCAGCACTTAAAATTCAGCTGAGGAGATATCAAAGGAGAAAAGAACCTCACGATTCTCTTGCAGCTCTCAGCACCCCACCTTCATCTAAGATGTGCACTGAGAAACTGCATCAGGTCAGATGTGCAAATAATGTCTTACATGCATAAAGACTGGATATCCTGAGGAAGGAGAACAATTTTCATAATTATCTCCTCTCATTAACATTTTGTTCCACCGAAGCAGTAGGGCTTTTTTAAATTTTAAAAAGTTGTGAGGGAAACATTGTATAAAGCCATCTTGATTTCCAACATATGTCAATTGAATACAGTAAAGTTTGATACAATCTTGACTATCAAGCATAGAAAACTACTTAGAGCAGCTCCCTCGCCAAAAGGGAAAATTGAACTTCCATACCTTGTGTAAGTGAAACTGAGGAAAGTTTCCAGTATAACTGGAAATACTGGAAATAGCATATGTCATGCAGTATTTGCTCAGTGGTAGAACTATTTCCCTTATTTTGTTAGGATCACAGATTAGAGTTGAGTACAAAAAAATATGGTATTTTAAGTAACAACTGACACATCTCAAGTAAATCATACAAAACTATTCAAGCTGCTTTCATTTCCTTTTCCAGAGGAAGAGTTGAAAAGGAAAATGGAGAAACTCTGTGTTCCTGACTTCAGATATTACCCACAAAAACTACACAGAAACTTCCTCCTGAATAAGGTTTCAAGCACAAAGCAAGGCCTGCATCTGGCCCTACCTTTACTTACAGGGTAAAAGGATACCTAGAAAAATAAAACAAGAGCTTATCAAAGAAATACAAAAAACCTGATGAAGATAGATTCTTTCCTGTTATTGCAAGAAATGTTTTTCTAGCAATAGCATTAATTTACAGTGGATGATGGACAGGCAGGAGACACCCATCAGGCACAGGAGAATTAAGGCAAATTGAAAATAGTACCTTTTAAAAAAATGGTGCTAATCATATTCTTATCAACCCACCTTAATGCATGGAAATGATATCACAGCAAACTGGATTTGCACACTGACCTCTTTCAAAATGCTTAATGTTAGCTACAAGGCTCAGTGCAGCAATATAGCTAAACACCAGAATACTTTTAAATTGGAGCATTAGGAGTTACAAGAGTTAAAACTTCTAGTTATTCTGGACTCTGATAAAATCTCCTCATGTTGCTACCTTTGAAAGACTCGGATATAACAAATACTACAGGTATTCAGTACAGTTCTGGAGCAGTGATACATAGCGTAGGCAGTTCCCAAGAAACAGATTCTTCACCCTCCCCAAAAGTAGATCTGAGCAATTCTCTAGTTTTACTTTCAATCTCTGAACACAAAATCAAAACAAAAGCACTTAAGTATCAACCTGTACTATTGCATAATCCAGAAACAGTTTAGGAGACTTAAACAGTAGTGGGGTAGAGTTGTTTCCATTGTTTGTAACTAACTCCCAACAACATGTTCAATTTTAGGAAAAGCAAGTACAATAAATTCTGCCTACAGAAGAGAAAACACTGTTGAATTTGGTTTTTCTTGTCAGTAAATATTTTGTGGCTCTTGCTTTATTCAGAATAAACTTTCAGTATGCTCTACAATGGAAACATAGATTTCTGTTCTCCAAACAGAACGGTTAGTATCTCTAAACAATTTTCAGTAACAACTTTAAAAGACACAGTTTGAACACTTACAGCATCTCCTAGTGAAGTTACATGAGCTACACAGAGAAAAAGCTACTCCAGGCAGTTGTATGGAGTTCAGCAGAACACAGTACTACATTTAAGATCTAGGCATGAGAGAGCCAAAAGATCAAGGTTTGGGTTTGGGATTCATTTACTGCTGAGCTCCCTTCCTCTGTTCCCTTTTCCTAGCACCACCCACCTACTGGAAAGTGAAGCTGCACAAATGATTATTAACAGGTTTGGCTACTTGGTAGCAATACCTCATCATAGCTAAGGATTATCATCTAAAATCTCTATAGTTTTTTACTATTTCTTTAAAAACACTCAACAGAAAAAGTAAGCATTATAGTTTCAGCAAGGTGCCAGGATGGCCAGTTACAGGCTTCTAACAGTAATTTCTGAGGCAAGGATGACTGAATTTATATTCAGAACTTTTCCTCCTGTCCCCTACAGCAAAGAGAATCAAGAATCTTCCTGTAATTTTGGAAAGATGCATTACGCATGCAGGTTAATTAATTTGCTTCCATGATCAGACAGGGACAAGGCTCTTAGGATTCCTCCTTGATATGAGTAATTCTTGTGGAAACTCCCAACTTCTGTGCTTACTCATAAACCAAGGAGCATGAGTGCTGAGTAAGGGCACAGCTCAGAACTGCACAGACAGGTAATCTCCCATTACAAACACTCATTAAAGCACTACACTCTCTAAAGCTCCCTTTCAACATCCTTTTTCAATCTGAAACAAATTCACCAAACTTAGTATCCAAAGGGCATCTCAAGAAGTTTGTAGACTATTTACCCACCTTTGAGATATATCTTTATAAAATTATAAGACCTTTTTTTTTTTTTTTTTCCCTAAAGTTTTTCCTTTTAAGGGCCTTTGAACAAGTGGGATGTTTGAATTGATCTCATGGACCATCTGGGGAAGAGCTTAAGGGCAGATGAATGTAACTGCATTTTAGTTTGAGATAAGAAGACTCCAGGCCAGACTTGATGTAGATGTCAGTAGCACCTTAAATGACAAGTTCTCAGTTGATATCTTACACAGTGTTACATGAAACCTATTTTTCCTACAAAACTGTCAACCTGAAAACCCCCAGGCTCCCCCTATAATAAATAATGATAAGTAAACCAAGATGAATACAAGGAATGATGGAGAATGGAAATACCCAGGGACATGAAAAATGAGAAAGACTAAAAATAGAAAGACTGAATTTATTCTGTTTGATTCTCTTCCTGCTTTTTGCCCAACATTAGCAAGAGTTTCATGTTATCAACTCACCTACCCATCTAGAGGGTATCCAAAGATAGACCAATGACAAGACCAGCCTTACAACATGTTCATTATTCTACTCATTCCCTTACACACAGGTGAGGAATCATTTTGACAAAAGTTTCACAACACTTCAAAACCAAAAGATCCTTTACCTCGAGGAACACTACAGCCCAGGTTCTTTGTTCTTCCTCCTGGTGCCAAGGCCCAGCTCGCTTCAGTTTCAGAAGGCACCTCTCAAGTAGGAAACAGCAGCATTCCTTCAGGTTTCAACAGTCATTGGACTCACCCCAAATGATGACTGAAACCTCATTTTCATGTACAAACATAAACAACGGGGAGAAATTCGATTGCAGAGAAGCAACTGGTGACTTCTGCTACTACAGGGAGGGGTGTTAGTGACCATAAAAGTAGACAAGGTCCCAGGCTGAACTGTACTGTTTTCCTTTGAATCTGATCTTGAATGCACTATGACCCGGAGAAACCTTTAAACTTCTCTCCCTTAGTTTGCTCTAATAAAACAATATATACACACTTGACAAAGTGTTTTAATTGTGAGGACTCACAACAGAAACTTTAATATTAAAAATAGGATTTGTTGACACCGACTCTCAATTTCGAACAAATGGCTCGTATTTACAGAGGAAAGCAAAACTGAACTAATCCTACAAATAACAGATACATGGAGGAGCACACATTTTGAAATCAGGATTGTCAATCACAGCTCGGTCTGCAGAACAGCGATCACAAGTCGCCTAAATGGTGGAGGAATGGCAGACAGGGAGCAGTAGCCCCTGGAGGCTTTGTGGCATTTACCAGCTGTCAAAATACAGTTCAGCTCCATGGGAACACACCAAACATTCCCAGACACTCTGCCTGTAAGTTTACAAACACTCCATAAATAATGCTTAAGCATCTAACAGGACAGAGACTCACACATGACACTGAGAGCCAACAGTACGAGCAATGCAAGCTACAACTGAAGCTGAACACACAGAGATAACCAGAGTTCCTGAAGAAGTCAAGATTGTTTCCCCTTAGGTATTCAGCAGGTGAAATAAATGTTCTGGACACACAGTGTGCAGAGAGAAGACAGTAAGAGCCAACCCACAGAGCAAAAAGGAGAGATCTAGATTTGGAACAAACGACTCAAACATGTTTGAAAGCCAAATTGTTGAGAGAGTTTAGATCACTGCCTGTCAACTGTATCTAACATGGGATTAAAAATAGGCAACAGATGGGAGGGAAAGATGGAGAGAACTTGAAAATTTTTACTTTTGTTGCTAGCTTTCACCTGTGTCTTAATCATCCAGGAGACAGACTTTGATGGCCTGGATTTGGGAGATACACGACATAAACAATTTTTCCTTCCCAAGGAAACTAACAGATATAGAGTTCTGGATTATCAGATATTTTAGTCTTCTTATGATTTTTTCAAGTGACAAACCCTAATTAAGTATATTTAGAAGAATTCTTTTCCCCTCATAATTCCTCAGTTAGCTCCTATAACTTCTGGAGAATTTTAAGCCCTCTTTTTGGCATAGTTTACAGACAAACATTCCTACTCAAACAAACTATGGGAGAGAACATGGGAACACAGAGTTTCTAAAAAACACAGTAAAGAACAAGAAGCATCAACACCATAAACGCGCTGATATGATACTGGAAATTCCTAGATCTTGCAAACAGGAATCAAATACTTTGTGGAAAAAAACCAGATATGCTGCAACTTGGGAATGAAGCACTCTACAATTTAAGGGAATAAACAGCTTATGTGTGAGTGTTTGGACCACACTCCTTTGAGTGGCAGTGTCCTTGACCGGATGCATTCCAAGGATTTTGGTTGAGCTCCTAGATCACTACTTGTCTTCTTAGGGGGAGCCATCTGCCAGGAAGAGAGATGATGGATAAACCAGCCCTGACTGTGACCCAGCTCAGCAAAACTGAACTGTATCACCTCTAAGGTTGGGGAGTGATGAGCCATCCCTGCTGCATGGAGGGAGATGAAGAAGAGGGCTGGTCCTGGGCTGCAGAGGTAGGGAGAGCCCCCAAACGATTTTAAGATTTTGGTCAAGGCCTTTTTTTGGTTTTGCTTTTCTCTTCATCTTATTGTAAAGGCAGCTGGGCACTTACTGATTTCAGAAAGAACAAAGCACCGAAAGCAGAAAACCAGCTATTTACTCTTTTTAAAAATCTTCCACCAGGTGCTGAGCCACAGAAAATCATTAGATGGATCACTGCATTATTTCCAAGCAATAGTTCCTCCTTTTCCAGGAAGCTGAAGGATGGTGTCTTCTGAGAAAACACTGAGCAACTTTTCTGGAAGTTGACTGGCAGTTAATTGTGTCAATTCCATGTGCGTTATTTGAGGATCATATAAATATTTCAGTGTGGCATCAGAAAAATAAAACTCTCTCTGAATACATGCAGTTTAACCTGTATAAGCACATATCTCTTTCAGATTGCTCCTCTCCCTTTGGAAATACTTTTTTGAATGACAGACTGTAAAAATATATTATAATGCAGAAGTAGTTAACAGGTGGTGCTCTGTGTACTTATGTGCAGAACTACAAAATAAATTATGACCTCTGTTACCCAAATGACTCACTTCAAACAGCAATAACAGCCTCTGACATGCACTACAGTCATGACTGCCAGCAAACTCCACTGAAGCTTCTTAACCTCTCTGATTAGTAGATGTGGTTTTGGTTACTTACAAGTATGTCTAATTTTAATCATGACACTGAAATTCCACAGACATGGCAGGTTTTCTGCCTCAAATGGACAGGAGTTTTTAAGTTTTATCCCCTCAAAAATTCAGCTCTTTATTAGGACATGGCTATAAATCACCTGCAGTGTATTCTGAAGACACATGTATAGCTGTGTATCTCTAAAATATGAAGATGAGTATCTTAAATAGATGGGAAATTTTAATTTTTCCTATAATGACTCGCCTCTTTTAAAATGCAAATAATTATATCTCAATGACACTGTGAAATTACCCTGAAAAAATTTTGACTTACTCTAATCACAAACACAGTGAACAAGAAAATAACTGACACTATCTTCAGAGCAGTTTAAGCAAATAAACAAGAACTGCCCCCAAAATAAGACCCCATTCCTACTAAATTAAAGAGAATGAAACCTTCCTCCTCTCTTTAAACATTTAAGGAAGGCACTACATTACTACAGACTGCCTCAGTTCTAGTTTGCATATTAATCTTCATTTTGGCACTTTCCAACATTTCATAAACTCATTTTTCTGGCTGGCAATGGGAGACATGGTACACATTCAGTGTCTGGAACTGGCATGATTTAGACCCCATGGGTCCTTTCAGCATGCAATGAAATAAAATAATCTGTTCTACCAAGGGACGGGACAAAATTTCTCTCTCACAGTATTCCTTATTCCAAGTGACCTTGTTAGGCAATTATCTTCCTTTTAACGTGGAAAACTGGAAGCTTGCCCCTTCAAAGAGCTGCATAATAAACAAACTTGCCTGCCAAGAGTACTTGCCTGCCATACCTGTCTTTCATACTTGGCAAAGATTTCACTATGCCTTCTAAACCTCTTGGATTGGGGCCGTAACCACGCTTAGGCAAGACAGAAACAGTCACATCATCGGGGGAGTATCTGGGATTTTTCCTTGAATACACAAGGTAGTCGATGCGTAATGCACTAAGTGAAAAAGTCACCAAGTTTGTCTTTCTTAGGGAGCCCAGAACAACAGTCTGTGCTTCCTACCTGTTTCTAGTACCAGAGAAATTTCACTCTACTGAGTTTATCTCCGTTAACTCAAACAATAAAGAAAAAAAGGAATATTTTGCAGACCCACCATTAACCCCTTTTCCTGAATTTTCCTTGGTAGTATCTTCCTAGACAGATGAGTTTTCTTCTAGGTAACCTACTACTCTTAAGACCCAGGCTGTGGTAAATCTAAGCCACAGTGACCAAGTCCTTCAGGACCAAATGTTTGCACCCGGCAGGAAATTACAGCTGACCACTGAAACTAAGAATCCACCTAAATGCATATTGTAGCCTGAAAACTTTTCCTGCTTTTCCAGATAAACTGGGCAGAGCCACAAGAAAGAAGCTTTCCACATTGTAAATGGAGCAGCAGCCAAATGGAACTGCTTCATCCTCGCTCTCCTGAGCCCTAACACTGAATCAAGAACCATTATTTGAAATACTATATGTAGCTCTCTACAAGGAGACAGAGCTTCTTTCAACTGCTATAGTTTATAACAACTAAGTATCCTAAATTTAGACAATAACTCAAATATAAACAGAAACCAAGTCAAGGAACAACCAACAGAGGAACCCTTATATTTCAGATGAAGTATCACCAGGAATCTTTTCCTTGTTCACAAAGAGCCAGCTTGGACACAAAAAGTAAAATTATTAAAGCCATGCCCTATAGAGAAGAGTTAGGATTTAGCAAAAAATCACAACTCTGCAAATGAAGTAAAGCACATGAATGCTTCACTATCTAATAAAGCCTTTTTTTCCATATAATTCCGTAAAAAGCCATATTAGTCCCTGAAAATAATCAGGACTTTGAATGTTTCCACAGGCACCAGGGGAAAAAAAACCCCACAAACCAAAGAATAACACAAACCAGAAAACCCGGATCAAAGCACACAGCAAAGCGTCAGGCATCAAACTCTGGAGCCATAACAAAGGCTTTACAATCTAAAAAAGATTACATGGTTGCCATTTTAGAGTGTTTCTGTGAGTGAGAGATAAATGAGAACATGGTAAAGGTCCAAAATATACCAGCTGAATAAAACCCAATCTGTTATATTTTCCAGGACAACACTCTGCTCTATGAGCTTTACTAGAAGCAGCACGGTGAGCGCAGCCAAATTTTCCCTGAACAGGAAAACCTCAGACCTGTGTATCAATGGCAAGACAAGCCAAAGAGTGCAACAAAGACCCTTTCAAACATGGGAAAATCTAACTAGGAAGGACAAACCAGCTACTGTAAAAGAACCAAAACTTCTATGTCCTAATAGATTTCCAGAGGTGAGGTTTTTATAGCAATAAATGACTTTATTTGTATAACTTTACATTTCACATTGATGTCCAATCAGCTCTTTCAAAGTATGTCACCAAATAAAACAAGCACGAACTGTGAGAGACTCAGAAAACATACTTGAAGAATTGTTTGATCACAGTACAGTTGCTCTGAGTTTTAGAGTTTTCATCCCTTTGTTGACTTTATGAAGTATTTTGAAAGGGAAAAACATCCAGCTATGAGCAATTTCTGAATGTCAGCTCACTGTGCTACCCCCCTGCAGTGCCTGCTACTGAACAAATCATCGGGAAGGTTAGTATCAAACTTCAGCAATTAAAAGGAAAAAAAGCTTTTAAGTTGCTCCTTTGAAGAGAGTCACGCAAATTAATTACTGTGACAGATCCTGGGAACATCTGATTGCTGAGGATTTGACACCAGCACACTGGATTTTGCTCAGAACAAAAAAGTGGGAAAAACCCCCAAATACTCCCATTCCTTATAAGATGTCTGAGACACTTAATTTTGGGCAAATATATTTTACCATATCACACGTTTTTCTCTGGCATTTTACCATCCGTTTCTAAATAAACTAGATACTAACACTGTACATCTTTTCAGAGACCGTCGGTTTGTTTTTTTCCTCCAAAATTGGGACACATGTAAAACCAGTAGTTTCCACAGAACAAATTAAGGACAGAGAAAGATGACTTAAGGGCTGACCTCAGAAACTCATTAAATTGCATTACACTGCTTCCTGCTAGAATTACCCTTCGAATTGGTTGCTTTTAAAAATGGACTGGCTTCAGCGTTTCCAAGGAGTACCAGGGGAACTGCCATTAGTCTCTGGAAGGATTAAACCAAGAGGGAGAATCAAAGTTACCCCAGTGTGCTGCTTTTGCAAGGAAGTGGCCTTTTCAAGAAAGTTATAGCAAAACCAATCAGTGACTAGTCCATTTGTGATGGACTTAAGTAAATATTGAAGTAGCTGTGATCTTATGAGAAGTTTAAGCAGAGACAGAGTGGCGAGATGAAAATGAAGATCTGCCTGTAGAGAGAGAAAAGATGTCTGCTCCTAGAAATGAAGAAAATCTTTGCTTTTGGAACTGTTCATCTTTTGAATGGTACCCCATGAGCCATATACAGCTGTGAGAGGCTGTGGGACAAGGGAGAGACTTCACAACTGCAGATGCCCGGGTGGCTGCTTTTGTGAGAATTAAAAGCCACAAGAACACTGTTCTTTTTTGTGAGGAAGTTACCATAACATATCAAAAGAGACCTCTCTCTACAAGAACTGATGAAAGACTATTTTATACATGGTACACTGAGCTAGAGTTCCGAGTTTTGTCTTTTTATGTTGTCTATGAGAAAGAAAAGAAACTGTTGGGGGAGAAGGAAGTGTTTTGAAAGTTTTATTCTGATTCTTATTAGGGGTTTTTCTCTCTTGTAGTTTTGTTGACAAACCTGTCTTTATACCCTTTAAAGTTTTGAGCCTGCTTTGCTTTTCTCTTAATCCTATCTCACAGCAGAAAAAGAGTAAATGACTCTAGGAGACACTCAAACCATTACACATAATTTGAGAAACAGAAATAGAGCAAACTTGAAGCCACTACACCCAAGTAAAGTTTTTCAAAATCAGTTTTTGACCGTTTGCTACTTATGTATCCTAAAATACAGGAACCAAAGGGCAAGGCAGAGAGCAAGCTGAGAAACAGAAAACCAAAGCTTTTTGGAGTTTCATGATATAAAAGGTTTCACTGCAGAACTTCTTTGTGTAACATGCCTTTTAGAAAAAAAAGTATTGAACTGCATCTGTTCAGCAAAGCACAGAAAAGGCAGGGAAAAGAAAGTAGACCACAGGAATACAAACTGAGAAGTGAAAGCTGAGTTTCAATTCTGTGAAATGTGCTCTATTAGGATTAATGTCACCAGAATGTCCAAATGTGTTTTAAAGTACAGCATTTGAAGTCTGAAATTGATTTCTCTCTTTCTTAAGGCAATATTAAGATTACATTTTACTATTTTCACACTTTATCAACAAAAGATGGGGGCTTCTTTTCAGTGTTTGTTTTGGGGAGCACACACATAGACCACATCCCTTAATGGGTGCAATGGCACTCGTTAAAACAATTGCAGCAGAAAGAAAAAAGTATCAGCTTTATTAACATTTTCATTAAATGTGAATTCTGGTTAAAATCTGGGAAATTTCATTCCTGAAGCACAATCCTGCAAGCGTCAAATATGAATGTAAGAATTCATTTATTTCTCTGCCAATGAAAGTTGCTACCAAGTCAGCTAAATTATGGCCATATTGAAATCTTTGTAAACACAGCTACAGCAGAAGGAAAACTGGTTGTACTGCTTTCAATCTGGTTTTACTCAGACATTGTTCAAAGTCTGATGAGCCCAAGTAACTCCAGTCACTATCTAATTCCTTCCTGATATGATGGGCTGTGCAGTATTTAAGGACGTGTAGGCAAAGCAAAGTCTAATAGCAGCAGATAAACTTGGATACCTTTGCAGCAGGCAAAGGCTCTGGGCAGGGTGAAGTACAGAGGTTTCTGGCTTTTGATTGGGCTGTGAAGTAAATAAATCAGCATTTTGCTTTCCCTGCTGGGTTCCTCCAGCACTGCTAGCACTGGATGGAACTAACAGGATTAAATTAATCTACAGTCCCTTCTTAGGCCTCTGGGCATCTCCCACCAGTGGAGGTCGTCAAGTAGCCCATGGCCACCTCCCTGCTACCATTTCAGCTTTTTCTACTGACCAACAAAGAATGCAGTGTTTTGATTTGCACTGTTAAAACACACAACTAAACATTTAAAAACTCTTTCAAAGTAAAAGCTCACATTTTTATTTCTTTCTTAGGATTTAGCAACACCTGAAAACAAAGAGCACTAACATCGTTCTCCAAAAGGCCAATTCAGGACTTGGACAACTTCAATATATAAATGCGTGAGAATGAGCTTAGTAATGTGTTTAGGTGATGTACAGTCAGAAACAATCAACCTCTGGAGTCCAGGATCCACACTAGAACAGAAGCAAGCAGCCTACTCCCTCTTAACAGGTCACTTGCTAGGGATTACTTATTACTTGTTTGCATGATTACTGATTCGTAGATATTGTTACTGCTCAGCTGAACATTTTCATTATTGATGAATGCCATGTGCACCTGATGTCACACAGCACCACACATTTGAAAAGAAAAGAGCAATTGTACTGTTTGAGTTTTTGAGGAGATGCAACTAATAGAAAAATGGTGCCAAAGTCCTTCAGCCAATCCTCTCCACCTCCAGCTATCCAAGCCAAGCTGAACACAAACTACAAGAGTGCTAATTCTATATAGCATGGGAATATTGAGAAAAATTTAATAAAAAATGCTGCAACAGTTGAAGTCATTGCATTGCATGAAGTCATTGCATTACATGAAGACCAAGACTTAAAGGATATCTCCCATTCTTTGATCTACAACCTGAGACTCCGGCTTGTGGCTGCATCAAACACAATGTGGGCTTCCCACAGCTTCTGTCCTGCATTTTACCACACTTTGTCTCCAACGGGAAAGGATTCTGCTCACTGATAACCAGAACATGCCCTCCCAGCAATTTATCAGATCAAGCATTCAGAAGATTCAAAATGAGAAATTCTGCACAGTTGAGTGTGGAGATTCACAAGGTCAGCCAACCACAATCTCAGGTAAAATCTCAGTCAGTATCAGAACATGGCTCCAAATGATACTGAGCTAGTCTAGCTGGAATCTTTGAAAACAGACCACAAAAGCTTTTCCAGCTTCTTTTCCCAGAGGACAAAACCCTCTCTGTTACAACATTCATATTACCCCCCAGCTTATTAACACACCTGCACAGGCACAAAATATGTGAAACATACATATAAAACCTGACTTCAAGGAAAAGAAATCTCTCAGAAACTTTATAATCATAAAGTCACAAAGAATGTACAGGAAAATCCGCAAGTCTCGAGAGTATTTGCTTTTCCCTAGGATGTGGCAGAACATCTACCTCATCTTTGTTCCAGCTTCGATACAATATTGTACAGTGTCAGTTACATGCAAATTTCTCCAGTTTGCACCAGGGAAGGGCTCGGGCTGTGCAAGGCCAGCAGTGGGTGTTGCCTTGCAGCACTGGAGCTGAGCTCAGCATGGTCAGTCCCACACTGCTGGATGGGAGCTGTGGGCTGTGAGAGATGGGGCAGGCAGCAAACCAGGGGACACTGACAGTACTTGGTGGGGCACCCACTCTTGGGTTACTGCAATAGGAAAAACAGGCAAAAAAAAAAACCCTGGAAAAAACCAAACCACCACAACCAAATACCCAAACCCCCAAAAGCAAAACCCTGAACAAACACAAGTTTCACTACCCATGTTTTGGGCGTGCAGCAAGCAAACAATTACCCAAATGACTCAACTTGTCAGGGGTCCAGCAGAAGCAGAACAATTCTGCTACCCAATAACACAGCACTGTCACTATCTTACCCCTCCAGAGTCCCACATCCAGCTCCAAACATTTCCCTCACCTGCCCCTGCTTCTCTCTTTGCCTCTTACCTTGAGCACAGAGAACAGATAGAGCTACACTGGGGTATTTCTACACAGGCTTTAAAAGGCTTACACAGTACAGACACTGATGCATTGCAAAGTGGGGATTTTTTTTTTGTAATTTTCCTAACAAATTACTTCAGGAGATTGAATGGTTAAGCAATTAAAAAGTGCTATTGAGTGGACTTTGGAAAATAAAACTCTGATCAGAAGAGCACTATGCAGACTTTTCTCCATTTACTGTGACTCTGTGACTTCCCCCACTAGAACTCCAAGTAAGACCACAGGAAAAAAAACCAAAATCACAGGACATAAACAGCCAAAGTTTTAAGTTACCTTTAACTCTTATTAGGCAGCAGGGTGCCCCTACTAACCAAAGCAAAACTAAACGCTGGAGAACAGGGATAAGTTCTTCTGCCTTGACCTGCCTGGGACACCTTGCTTACAGTGAATGTTTTCAATTACATGAGTCTGGCATCCTTTTTTGTTTGTGCTTTTAAGAGGATAAAACACTAGATATGGCTGTCTTTCCTTTGAAGTATTTGAATGCTCGGTGTCTGAGAAGCATTAAGTGGTCAGCCCAGCTTGGAGAGCTGTTAATTCAAAACAGAATTAACAGTGTAACCTGCATGGGTTGTTTAAAGCAAACAAAAAACATCCCTCTGTTTGAGACTCACTCAAAACTTTTTTAGTATTAGGATCAGCCTTATTCACTGGAAAGCAGAATGAAATAGCAGCAAGAAAACCAGATTTAACAAAAAAACAAAAAAACAAAACAAACAAAAAAAGCCCCAAAACAAAACAAACCCCAAAACATAATACAATTAGATATTTCTTGCAATCTAAAGTGGGAATAATGCTAAAATCCTTCCACAGCCCTCCAAACAAGATTTATTTGCCAGTTGGATGAAGTCTTAATGTATAAAACCCTCCAAAATTCAAGCATGCCATCACACATGATGTGTGTATCGAAGTATTTTAAAGTAATTTAGAGCCTTTTCCTCACCATCTATAGAAGCATCATTTTCCAGTAAATGATATTCCAGTAATTGACCAATAAAGGAACTGAAAATAAATAAATGACTTGCATTTAAAAAAAAATCCAACAACAATGAAAAAAGGACAAGTCATGACTTTCAAAGGAGTAGTTTTCTGTTTGAGTGTGTCCCTTTGACAAAACTGAGATCATGCTATGTCATGACTTTCAGAGTACTTTTTTACTTTTTAGAAATTGCCATTTTAGGTTATTATAGGCATAGAATACTGCTGCTAAGTAAAATAATTTTTCTTATCAACCAGACAAAGCTCAACTTGTCGCTGCTCTGGTAATTAACGTCTTGTCATTTCACTTGGCCAGAGGGGGAAGAAATATTTCTTCCTGGATATTTTTTCCATTTAGAGTCCTCAATCAGTTTGCAAGTTTCATCTATCAACCACAGCAGCAGCAGAACTTGTATCCACACAAGGGGCAAATCAGTTTATAAACATTTAGAATTACTGTGTTTGCAGAAGCTTTTGTATTTAACTGCATCAATATAAGAGCAGACTTAAACTAGACTGGCACATACGCTTAGACAAGGCTTAGCTATGATAAACTGACTTGGTCATTAAATACCTTTATAAGAGCTCCTTTTCCTCAGGGAAAAGATGGGGATTAATTGCTAATTTAGCTATAATCACAAATTGTAGAAGATCAATGTCTAGTACATCCCTAGGGGAAAAATTCACTAAAATAAAAGACGACTTCTGCCTTTTAGGCTACATCAAGTACTTATCCACAAAATAAAGCACTGGGAAATCCTGGAAGAGTCTTTCCATAGTTTTAGTATTTTGGGGGGAAAAAAAAAAAAAAAAAAAATTTGGTTCTTAAAGCACATTGAATTCTGTTTCTTGATACAGCAATAATTACCAACCTCACATTTGGTTTCAGCACTGATACAGATACTTCTTACAATTTTAGAAGAATGGATTTAACTTAATCTCTACTGTACTTAGAACTGCAGTATTTTATACATTAAAATGTATTGATATTCCCATAAATGCATAGTAATGTTTTATTCAGAATTGTTTACTAAATGCACTAATGTGCACTTTAGTTAGCACACTGGATTCCAAGTGCTGTTTATTTTAATAACAGATGCTTGAACTCAGCTGTGAATAAGATATGCCCTGATTCCATACAAGAAATCTGCATGAAAGTAATTTTCAGTTAAAATTTGGCCCTGCAAGGACACAGATATTGAGTACTTACTAAATTTGAAAAATCAGTATTAAAGACTCCTCCTCAAGATTTGCTTTTTAAAAGGAGAAAGAAATGCTATTACATGTCACATTCAAAATCAAAATACAGTTCTGGGAAGGTAAACACTTTGCTGCAAGAAGTCAGCAGCTCCCTGCTTCAAAGTTTTGAAAGGAGGCTTATGCAATGCAGAGTTCTAGAGATGGAAAGATTGGGTTCACAGCTATTAACTGGTAAGAGAATAAGGAAATGAGTGCAGAACAACACACAAAAAGCAGGAGATTGAAACTAAAAGCGGATTTTGCTCACAAGAGGTTTTTGTTCTTTTCTTGAGCTGCAAGATGCAAGACAAAAACAGAATTCAACATAAGGAGAGACAGTGAACAACTGGCCTATTTTGGCTTCTTCTCCTTAAATCCATATCTATATAAACTTTCAAGCAAATAAACATTTCTCTTTGTTTCAACTGCCACCCACTGGAAAAGGAAAGCAACATTAATTCCAAATTGCAAGACCCAAAATAGGTCAGAAAATCAATCTGACGGACGCTGGTACAGATTACATTAAAACCCTAGGGTTGCCTTGAAAAACATTAGTGGCACTGCAAGAAATCAGCAAGCTTGCGAATTAAACTGAAACAAAAACCAGGATACAGCAACAAACCAGAGCTCGACTTCCTCTCTCCACCCGGGCCCTGGTGAGAGCATTTGGGTTGTATTACACAAATTTTGGGGAGGAGTTCCTGAGGATGGAGTGGGAGCAGGGCTGGCAGCACAGGGTGTGACACGGACAAGCTGCATGGCAGAGCCTGGCATTTCTCATCACTCTGGGCTGCCCCTGCCATGCTTCGGGTCCATGTCGACTCTACATCACAGTACTTCTCTTTCCCACCTGCTCTTGCCCTACAGCAGAAACCAATCAACTTCCTTGCCCAAATGGCAGTTTCAGCATTCCTGCTTTCCCTTGTCAGCAACCCCCACATTCCCTTCCATGGCCACGTGAGATGTCTGTGGTGCAGATCCAATAACTTCATCTTTTGGGAAACAGAGCCACGTGGAAAGGCTTGCTGAGTAACAACCCACACAGGCTGCAACAGAGCGCTCTCACTTACTCTGGACAAAACTTGTTCTTCTTTTAGATAAAATGAGCCCACACGTACCCCTACAGCACTCCCCTAGGTCAGCCCTGCGAGGTGTTTGCACACAAGCTGCAGTGCAGGTGCAGTGACAGCAGTTTAACAGCACGCTGCACATGTGCCATAACCCCAGCCTTCCCTGGAAGCGGCTGCTGTGCAGAGGCTGCCCCGGGGAGCCCGTGCCCAGGCTGCCATGGCTCAGCCAGGAAGGCAAAAAGTACAGCTGAGACCACTGAGGGAATGAGACAGACACACCCCGACTTCCCGGAGAGAAAAACCAGCCTCTGGTGAAATGAGACCAAATTAACAGGGAGAATCAGATTCCAGAGGACCTCCAATACTTAAGATATTCTAAGGTGTATGTGCAACAGAATGGATACTTTGCAATTACAGATGAGCTCAGAGGTACAAATTGATTGCAGAGTCCCTCACTGTAAGGGTCCAAGAAAACCTTCCAAGAGAAAGGAAAAGAAATCCTAAAAACTTCATACAAGCATAGCAGGGATTAACAGAGAGAGCTATAAATTCTTGGTCCAAGCAACATGTTTCTTCAAATGGCCTTTACTTAAAAAAAATAAAAAAAAATAGAATGAACAACACAACCTCCCCCCCAAGAAAAACCAAACCCACCATGAAAAAAAATACCTGGCAATATTCCCTCATGAAAATTTTCTTCTATTAATGTAAAGGTGAGGAATCCCCAGTGGAATGACTTCACTGGACTTGCACAACAAATAATGCTCCTTCACTGGGCAGAGCTGGGGCCATGATTCCTGCCAAACACGTAATACTGCTTCAAGCTGTGTCTCCTGCTCTCTAGTTCCCAAACATGATTTTTTCTAGGCAAATGCTGTCTGCTGAGCCCTGGTTTAACCTGTCCTTCCCTAACTTGTGCTAGGTTTGAAGGAATGAGGTAGCTGGGGATGTTGGCATCTCCTTTTCAGCCAAGAGAACGGGGAGAAGACACGTTCCAGTGCCAATGGCTCACTGCATTCAGTCCATACCAAAACTGGTTGAATTTTAGCTCTTAAGTTACCTGGCGAAGTGTAGGTCCACACCAAAATGCTCTTGTCCCTGGGATGCTGCTTCTCAGGTAAACTCGTCAAACAGAAATAGCAACTGTCGGCTCCTGTCAGCTACTGAGGAATGTAAGCAAATGTAACCTGAGAGGGCTCGCAATTCCCTGACACACTAATCTGCTCTGGATATTTGGCAATCAGCACCCCCAAGTCATTAGCGAGACTGAGTTCAGCAAAGGCCACAGTCATCAGATACTTAAGGAAACAGCTGAACCCTTGTTGAGCAATTCACAGCTCAGCATGAGCACGGCATTACAGACCAACACACGGGATGAGTAGAAATGTAATCATCATTGATCAGCAAGTGCAGGAACCAGAATACTAAAAAAAAAAATCTTTAAAAACCCCAAATCCGTCGATACTGAAAGCATCTATAGTCAAATCTACTCCTTCACCTGCAGAACTACTTGTTTGACTAAGGGTTTCAGATCTAATTAAACCGAGCTCGTGATCAAAATTATAGAATCTGACTGCACCTGCTTGATGTAAGACAACCATCTGTGCTCATTTTTACAGAAAAATACATTAAATACCTTTTTTTTTAATAGGCGAGAATAAATCTTACTTTCAGAGTTTTTGATTAAAACATTCAGACACTCAACTGTGCTCCTAAGCAAGGGAAACAGCTTCTCAACAGGCCCTAATGAGATCATTGAGGTACAAAATACCCACTTTGGTTACAAAGTCACACCAGCAAAATGCAGTCACCAAGAGGCATTCCAAAACACATCATAAACATCTTGATTTAAAACGTACAGGGCACGTACAGGGCACTCAGCGTCATATTTCAAACATGACAGTCTTTCAGTGTTATTGCACTATGTCTATTTATCTTACTTTTTCCGTGAGAATACAAGTTGAAAGCATATGATAAACACTACTTCTTAACTCGCTGCACCATATCTTCCTACCAAACTTCTGCACACAAGACTTTTTGAAAAGGACTGTTTCTTTTAAGAAACAAACACAAGATCTCTCTTTTGTTCAAGCAAGAATCAAATATGCTCTCCTAGAAAAGCAGAGTTCAACATCAAACATTGTGTTAGCAATTACTTAGTTACCTTCGTACTCAGAATTTCCCACAGAAAGACAGAAGCCAAACTTAACCTTGAGTTTGGCTCTTAAGGCAGTTGTGATCATCTCTTAGCATATCTATACACATGTTCAAGCATCTAAATCTTGAAAAAAAACAAAAGCTTTGCTATCAGAAAGAAAAATCCGCTATCCCAACCAAAATTTCTTCTTCCTTAAGCCATTCCTCATAGTGAATACTGATACACTCAATGCACTGAAGTAAATTAAATATCCATGAAATGATGAGGAACAAAGTGGTGCTGACAAACACTCAGATTTCAAGAGTTTCTTCGGCAGAAAAGTGATGGCAAAGCTTAAACCACATTTCCTCCAGAAACCAGAGAACATGAGAGAGTCAAGTATACAAACAAGGATTTTATTAGAGCTCTATTAAATAGGTGTTGATGGGGATAGGAGTAGATAAAACAGACACTAGCTCAACACTTGAGTGCTAAACAGCCATGTAGTTTTCTCTTTGTCATCTCATCAGTACAAATTCATCTCAAAATAAACAAAAAGGCTAAACCAACACAGGTCTGGGCTTCCAGCTCTAGATCAGTAGCATGAATTGTTTCATAGCTCAGGAGTGGCGGGAGATAAGCTGAAGTTTAGATTTAATGCGTATGTTTCAAGATGTGCTGTATCGACAGCAGGCAGCCAGGATTAAAATAAGTCCATAAATACCTAAATTATTTTTGAGACTGCAAAAGACTAAACAAAGTGCAAATCAAAGCCACTCATGCGCAAATGTACATGACATTTTAGAGACTTTTCAGCCGAGGTGAGAAACAAGATACTAATTCAGATTACTCCTCTGAGCCCCGTGGGGTGGAAAGCTCATCAGCCCACGTGCACCTCTTCAGAAAAGAGGGGCACCCTTACTAAGGGGTCTGGGAAGAGCCTGTTTTAGGAGGGTCTCTCAGCCACAGACACAGTGTCCAGAGCAATGATTCCCCGCCCCATTATCCAGTCTCCAAGGAGCTCTCCTGACTCCACTCCCAATGGGTAAAAGTGAAACCACTCGGTTACATCTCAACCAAGTAAGACCATAGCCTGCTCACAGCTCTAACAGTAGTACATGAAACAGCAGGGTATGTATACACATTATCCAACTGCTTTGTTCTCAAAAACAGGTAGTATCTCAGAATTCAGAATAATCTTGTTCTGAGGCATGGAGAGGTACTCCTGCCTTTCTTTTTTTTTTTTTTTTTTTAAAGCTTGATAGTTGGCTGAGTAAATGGCAGGAGATGGCAAGCACACACCCTCCTCCCTCAGCAGTCAGGCAAGTATCATTCAAGGTTAAAAGCTTAACATGGATCAGTTCCATGAAGTTATCTGTGATAGTCATTCCCAGACTTTATGGACGGTGATTATTATCATATGAATACCAACTATGCTTAAGTATTCTTAAATAAACTTTTCCAGATAGAGCATTGCACTCAATGGCAAAGCAATTACCAGAAAACACATTAATTTCAGTAAGAGCATACCATAAAAAGTATTCTGTGGTTTTATGCACTTTCTTGGCTTGAAAGCAGTATTTGCAAAGAATTTATTTTATGGCCTGCCTCTTGGATTTGCAGCTATTGATATAAATCTGTGCTGCGTCACTTCCATCTTTTAGTCAAAAACTGTCAGCTCTATTGTCAATCAGAAAAAAACCAACAGGTTGAAAACATAACTTCAGGGGTGTCATGGCACCTTGCTGTCACCAAAAGGCAGACATAATATTTCACTTGCATAAATTTTAATCAAAAGAATAAAAAAAGCCAACATAAAATGATTTGAAGCACACAGATATATACATCTGATTTCCAACCTCTGTAGCAATGTTATGTGTAATAACAGAGTCTAGTCTAGATCAGACCAGAAAGAAATCTTGCATGACTGTTGCCAAGGTCAGATTTGTGCAGTTCCCAGTACTCCTGTGTGCCTGATCCCTCATTTCTCTGCCTTTCCTGGTGTCTCTGGTACAAGAGCAGCACACTGGTGCAGCTTCTAGGCATAAAGGCAGTATGGATAACCTAGGTGGTCCTGTAGAGTTAGAGGCAATGATCTGTCTCCTATGGGGCAGATTTCTGCTGAAGTACTCAAATACCATAAAAACCTGTCCGAGTAGCTCTGGCTTGAAGAGGCAGTGCCTCTTTAAGAAAGTGTAGAAACTCTTTTGGGTAGAAATAACTGCCTTTGAAATGAGAACACAACACAATGCACTTCAGCTTTACTCTTTACCAAGGCTGTAAAGAGCTCTCCCATGCTCATTTCTGTTAATTGCATCTTTGCAAAGTGCAGCCAAGCCGATGCAGAATGATTACTTTTAATGTGCTACCCAAAAGGCTCTGAATGGGTGCAGCTTTCCCCCTTTCCTTATTCCTGCTCCCTGTCCTTTGGCTCCACATGGAGCTCTACAGAAACAAATTCTGCGCTTGGATTATGAAGATAAAGGCAAACTGGGAGAATGATGACAAGTGCTGTCACAGCAGCAATTTAAAAACTACTGGAACACAAACTGGTTTGGTGCTTTTTAGGCAGCTTTTGGACAGAACCTGATAAGCAGAATGGAGAAGCTGCATTCGGTGCAAGGATAACCCCAGAGCAGAGTCACATAATCTTTCTCATCAGTGGATGATTAAGAGAGGAATTTGGCTCCTAATAAGTCAGCCAGCCCCCAGACTCCACTGGTAAATCCCTTCTTGTCATCTTTCACATTCAGCTCTGACTCATCTGCAATGAACAGTTCAAACCCCAGCCTGTTCCTTTCCCACTCCACTCTTTCTGCAGTAGTTTAAGTACAAACTTTGCAAACGCAGTGAAGGGGATCGTGGACTACAGGCACACAATGCACTGGGACTGCATCAGGAAGAGACACACCTGAGTTAGCTTTGGGGAACTCAAATAGCTATGTCAATGAACACGGTCCAGGCACATACCTCAGTGCTGGCCAACACCTGGAAAGTATTTACACTGCACAGCCACAACTGGGGCTTGGGCCACTGCGGCTCCCTGTAGATCAGCTGCCCTGAGTGAACTTGGCACATCCACACCTGCCACAGTCCCACCTCCAGGCACAGCTGGGAGTGAGAGGTGAGGAAGGGGCTCCTCTCTGTGAGCAGCAGCAGAGCTGAGCTCAGCTATGGATGAGCAGGGTGCAGATTTGTGCCTCTGCACAGAGGCAGGGTGAGAGTGAAGCCCTTCAAATGGGGACATGGACGGATGTTAATTTAAACTACCAGGCCCTGAAGTACTCACCAGAATCACAGGCTGGTTAAGGTTGGAAGGGACCTTGAGGATGTTCTATTTCCACATGGGCAGGGACACCTTCCACTAGAGCAGCTTGCTCAAAGTCCTGTTCAGCCTGGCCTTGAACACTTGCAGGGATGGGACTTAATCTGAATGGACTTTAATTGTAATGACTGTGGCTTTTAGACATCAGCATAAACTCAGAGGCCTGAAAGCTTCTATGCTTTTCCCAGGAAATCAGTTACTTTAACAATAGATGGCATCTTTCCAAGATTTATTGTTATTTCCTAGATCTATACAGCATCAATTAGCCAAGTTCTCTTTGAGAGATTCTTCTGAAGATTTCATTTTAAGAAATGTGCCTAGAAAATTCCTTGGGTCTTTTATTTTAGAAATAGTTTCTAAATAATTCCTTCTCTACAGAGTATCTTTTCATCGCTACCATGTGATCAAAAAGTAAAAATTATGATGCAATTTCACTATTCCATTCAATAAAAACGTATGGCTCTCCTGTATGATTGTGTCTAATGAAAAGGTGGGTCATAATTAATGAAGCACAACATGGCAAAAAAACCCCAATAAGCTCTTTTTTGGTGTGAACAATACTAGCATCTTCCTGATCAATTATGTCACACATATTGCCTGAGCACAATCACCTTATGACTTTCTCATTACCCACACAGACATCACATCTGTGTAACTGAATATATTTTTCTGTATGTTTGTATCAGCCACTGAGTGGCAGCAATTCCTTCATACCTAAATCTGAATTATGAGATGTAGGATGAAAATCTCCAATGACTCCCAAATCTTAATTCTTTTGTGCTGCCCCTGAGTTCTTTTGTGTTTTGCAGTACAGGCAAATAATAACAACTAGTGAAATATCTTATTGTACCTTTTTTATCTGTTGAAATTCCAAAAGTAATGCACTTCATTCTGAAAATCATATGTCCTTAGAACTTGAACATATACAAGTTTACAAAACATGGTAAAACTATATGGGTCAAAGAAACTGAAAACACCAACATTTAATAATTTCTTAAATTAAAGCACACAGCTGTATTTTATGATGAAATTCAAGGTGATGATAAGAAACATTAAAAAAAATAAATTCAAACCTATGTTTTGCAGCCCTATGTTTGCTTTTCTCCTCAGTATTTGTAGGTTCCCATAGCAGTGACATGGGGTGACTGAAATCTATCAGTCCAGAGACAAACAGCTCATTTTTAACATAACCATTTTCAGGAACTAAAATAAACAGGAAATCCTCCATATACACTTTAAAAAAATGCTTATGAATTATTGCTTAACCACTTAAGAAGCACTTCTTCATAGTGTTCTTGCTCAGAAATCTATGGTGGTTATAGCTTCCTATTTGATTAGCACAGTGCTGCATGGCATTATTTGATGGATGGAAAGCTGAAGAGTTTATTTGCTATTACAGGGTTCATAGACAATTATTACTGTACAAGCCCACAGCAAAAAAGATTTAAAAGGAACTAACCACACCACAACTGTATCAACGGTTTTGACACTGATTATTTGTAGAGATACTAAATGTTGCAGTTCAGGCTTTAAATGAATCTCTAAAACGAGGTAAAGATCTAGCACTAGACCTGATTCTCCCACACGCATCTGCTCTGCGGAGTCAGTTCTCTCCTGGGACACACCAAGGGATGGGATACAGGGCAATGTCATCCTTGCACATAAACCTCCCGCAAGAGCTCCTAGGTCCAGACCTTTGCTCTGTGCTACTTGGACAATCTAAAAGTGAAGCGGTGCAACACTCAGGGCCCGCAAGTAACCAGAGGTCAGATGTAATCACAGAACACCCTAATCCAATTATTTTAATATTTCATGCCCTAATGCACACAGGGAATTCTCCAGCGATGAACTGAAAACTGTTTTTTAATAGATGCACGCCTGGCATGTACGTACACAAAAGCATCAGGCATTCCTGCTCCTTCACTTCTTACTGTCTGTCGCCATTCAGCTGGAAACCTGACCATTTAAAAGACTCTGCATTTCATCCGCTCCAACTCCCCGTGGCACGGAGACTGAAGCAGACTCGGGGCGGCTGGGTGGGAGAAGAAGTTGGCGGTATCAAAGTTGGCATTTCTGCCGGGAGGAAACTCCACGTTTCTGCCAGGGACCGACGCCGGGGGTGTCGCCCCCTCCTCTCTCGGGGCACGGCGCTCTCCCCGCAGCCCGCCGGGCTCGCCCCGCTCCAGCTGGCGCTGGCCGCGCTCCGGGGCGGCCGCGGGCAGCTCGGGGCCGCTGCCCCCTCCCCGCAGCCCAACATGGAGGCCCCGGAGGAGGCAGCCCCGGGCCGGGGGCACAGCCCCGCCGCCCGCCGCCCCACCCCGGCGCCGAGGCGCTGCCCGGGGCACTCGGGGGACGGCGGCTGAGCCCCGCGGACCCTCAGCCTCCCTCCGTCTCGCCCTGCCCGCCGGGCGCCCCACGGAAGCCGGGCGGGCCGGAGGGAGCCGGAGCCCGTCTCGCTTCCTCCTTCACCCCAGGCGGGGCAGGAACTGCCGGGCGGCAGCAGCGCCGCGCCGGGGGCAGGTACGGGCACTCACCGCGTCCAGGGAGCCGTCGGGAGCCGCGGCCGTCACCAAGTTTCGGGCGCCGTCCCGGGAAACAGAGAGCCGGAGCGAAGCAGCGCGGGCGGAGGGGCGGGAGGCAGCAGTGTGTGCCCGGCACGGCCCGGCGCTCCCCGCCCCGCGCTCCGCCCCGCCCCGGCCGCAGCTGTGGGCCGCGCTCACCTGCTCCTGCCGCCGCCGCTCCTCCTGCCGCCGCCCCGCCCCGGAGGTGCGGCGCCGGGCTCTGGCTGGCCCTGCCCGGCTCCCGGGGCTCCGGCCCTCCCTGCCGGCTCCTCTCCTCTGCCGTGGCCGCGTGTGGGAGTGCCCGAGCCCTCAGCCCGCGCTGTGCCCTGCCCGAGGCTCCGCTCCTCACCGGGCTCGGTGCCGTGCCCAGGGAGGGGCTGCGGCGGTGCCTGCGGCTTGGGAGGTTTTGGTCCGCTGGTCCCCCGGGCGCGGGGAAACACCGGGCTTTGAGGTGCCGGAGCTCGGAGTGAGCCCTTGGCCGGCGGTGAGCTGCGCTCAGGTGCCCTCAGCCTTTACCGCGCTTTTGGTTAAAGCGCTCTTTAGTGACTTAGAAGCCGCGGGTGTTGTTTAACAGCGGGGCCAAACCTCGTGGCTCTGTGCTCACCTCTCACCTCGGACACCTGAGCTTTAGGTGGTGTGGCCGAAGTCGGAGGCCTTCACCGGGTTGTGCTGGGTCCCAGCCGGGGCTCCCGCAGTCCGCGCTCTGCTCTCCGCCATGGGGCTCGCCTTTTCTTCACTGCTTGTGAGCGTTTGTGTTCAAATGAGACATTTTAGGGATGGGCAGCAGCACAGGAGTGTGTGAAGTGTAGCAGCCAGAGAAAACACCTGCATACTTCAAGGTAGACCTTTGTCATCACTTTTTAACTCGCGCAGGTCACATATAATTGCTCTCATGTTTTCATTTTAAATTACCTCATTCAGCACTAGCTGAAAACGGTGACGAAATTCGCAGTGTTTTTGCGGTGCTGTGGTAACGGGGTGTTTCTCCGGGCAGGTGCCAAACCCTGGTGTGCAGTGGGCTGTCGGCATTGCAGGGGCTGTGACCCAGCTGCTGCATTGCTGCAGAGTCCATTCTGAAACGCCACATTCCGCCCCTTTGATGTCCTGCTTCTTTCCAGAACATTTCACTTGATGGTTATAAGCTAATGTCCGAAGTTCCTCCCTTGTTCTGTCTGACATCATCTTGGAAAGGTTGTAATATGTATATAAACCAGTCAATAGTTAATTTATAGTTGAAGAGTCTAATTTGAAGAAACTTACTTCAAAATTGAGAGCTGTAGTAGATACATTGCTAATCACAGTTTGGGTGAAAGCAAAGGAATAAAGTCATGTAAAGTAATTTCCTTTTTACTTCTGCTGCAAATTAAACTGTAATATTTTGTGTAAGATACATGTTCTTATGCATGATTAAGTGTGGGGTTTCTTTTTGGTCTAAATAATCTGAATAATATTTTCCTGGTTTGGGACAGAATGTCGTCTGATTAGCTGTGATGCTGTAATAAATTGTATGAGGACTCTCATTTAAAACAGTGTAGTTT
Organism: Sylvia atricapilla; assembly: GCF_009819655.1. Taxonomy (NCBI): domain Eukaryota; kingdom Metazoa; phylum Chordata; class Aves; order Passeriformes; family Sylviidae; genus Sylvia; species Sylvia atricapilla. The sequence goes on along the minus strand of NC_089150.1, from coordinate 16,153,496 downwards.
GCTGTTATGCTGAAATCTGGAGGAGATTTATAAACATGAACAGTTCATGAATGTCATGTTTAAAACTAGTTTGAATGAGAGGAGAAAAAGCAAAAGCAAGGAGTTTTTCTCATTTCAGTATTTCCAGTGAAGTTTGGAAACAGTGCTTTAAAATATATTTTATTTAATTTCATGCTCTTTGGGTATTTAATGGCACTTAAGTGGTCAGAGAGAGTCCATTTTCGTTTGTGACCTTACCATATAATGTTGCAGCAAGCCATTAGTTAACTACAGCTGCATTTCTATTATTTAGAGCATCGCTTTTGTCCAAGTCTTTCTGAAACCAAGAGTCATTTCTGATTTGGACTGTGGAAAATTTTGCAAGACCTAAAGAGCTTTGCCTCTCATGGCTTTGTTCAGTCAATGGGTTCAAGTTGGATTAGGACTGAGTAAAAATGTAAAGATTTGATTCACAGAAAATGAAATGGAGAGTCTTCTCGACTGTTGATGTGACTTTAGAAATTTGAGGTGTTTCCTGGTACTGAGATTTTCTTGCTGCCTATTTTCTGTAATTTTTCCTATACGACTCAGCCATGCTAAATGCATGGAAATGCTCCTACAGCAGGAGAGAGCCTTTCCTCACAATAGATTCTAATGCAGCTCAGAAGGCTTTATTAACCCATTTTATGTGCAGTGGATTTGAGAGGGGGATGAAAATCAGTTCTTAGTGAACATCCTTTAGCAGTATTCTCTGTCAGCCTCTAAGTAAGTAGTAAGAAATGCTGGATTTCATAGTGATTACAGGGTAACTATTGGAAAGGAAAAGGGCCTTTACTGTCTCTGATCCATGTTTCTGAAATGTGCCTTTGGGTATTTCCTAAGAAAAAGACAGTCTCAGGCTGAATTAAAACATCTCATCTCTTTGGTAGCTGGATAGACATGCCAATAATTCCCAATCCCGTGGTAAATCACTGCTTTGCTCCAAAAGATCTCCTGGGAGAAGATGAACTACCAGGGCCTCCCACAGCTGGATTTTCTCTTGTATTTTCACATACAGAAAACCTACTTTACCTGGGGCCACTTAATTTTTGCCATATGACAGGATGATAGTAAAGAGTTGATGTGATTTTGAACATGCACATTAGGAACAGAAGTTAGAGATAAAACTTTCTGCAGCAAATATAAGCAAAATTTTTCTAGTGGAAGCTAAGAACTTGTTCTCTGAAGATTTCTAAGGCAGACTGGTGCAAAATCACTTTCAACAAGTGTGTAATAACATATTGTGAGCTGAAAGACTATATCTACAATAACTTACCTTCAGCAAAACAAATCTGATTTTAATCCTGATGGTAGATCTTCATTTATGCAAAGATGGTGACATTTGCAAAAATGTAATTTCAGAACAGAAAACAGTCATGGCCGTTGCTGCCATGTTTTTTCACAGCTCCACTTTGTAGCAGGACTCCATTGGTCTCTCAGTCCCTAAGCCTAACCACCAAATGCCTGCTCTCATTTCCTCTTTTCTGATAGTATTTGAAGGTGTGAAGAATCTGGTGGTGATAGGAGTTTCCACCCATAACCTTCTACACAGGTCTGTGGTCTTTTGTGTAGATTCACTTTTTGAAGTGTTTTGAGCACTGTTCATTGTCTTCAGCTTTGCCTTAAGGTTGGGGGGAGAGGCTTGTCTTTGTCAGGCTTTTCCTCCAGGTTTTCATGCTTTTCTTTGTGAAGGACATGAGTCTTTATGGATTAGCCGTGACACAGATACTGAGTTTGGTCATGTGAAGGTCTGGCTGCCATGAACATTTGGACTGATGTCCAAGTGGAACAGGAATTAGCCTGCCTTTCCTGAAGTCTTGTAACTTTAGAGATTCTTTTGATAACAACGTACATTAATCTCTACTGCTTATTTTTGCAGTATTTTATACTGATTAAGGAAGAGTTTCTTCTTTGTGTTGGTCTGCCTGCCATTTTTTCTAACTTGGAGCCGAGTTGTGTTTTTCCTACTTTGTCAGGGTTTGCTTCTCTGGATGTGCCTGTGCAGAGCTGTAATTGAGTAAGGAGCACTGTGTGCAGGGGAGAGACCATGGTAGGCACTACACCTAGGAGAAATTATTGTGTCTCTGCCTAATTTACCATGTTTTAGAGCTTGAAGATGGGTAATGTTCTATGCCTAGCAGAGTTTAAGTGGAATGATGGGTTGATTTTCTATTTTCTGGATCATGAGACGTAGAAGTTAGCTGGGTATGCCAGGGAAGATCCTCATGTTACACGCAATCAGGTGAATTTCTACATGTTTGTGTAACTAAGTTACTGCAGAGGCTTTTTTGTTATCAGATAAGAGTCTTAAGAATTTGAGATTAAAATGAGGAATGCTTATGTCCCAACCACTCCACAGTTCTGCTCATTTGAAAGAACTTTTATATATGATTCATTTATAAACCAGACAAGTAGTTTCCTGACAGTTTTGCTGAGATGCCCATTTAGAGCATTGTCAATTCTTGTGATGTTTGGTGCTTTTAAAGCCTTACTTCCTTGAGGAAGTAATTGCATGAAAGTCTTTGGGATTTTTGGCTTTCTTAAATCAAACCTATTTTTCATGTTTATAGAGAAGGTACATGTACATGGCATCTTGGAGTTTCTGAAAGATTGAAAGTCTGGGCTACATATAAGAGGAACCAAAAATCTCTCAAAGTTTTACTAATACCCCCATGCTGCCTTCTATTGTTGAGGGTAGAAGACTGAGCCCTGCATTTTGAACATTTGAGACTGTAGTTGGTTTTTAGAAGAATTGAAATTAAAAAAAGGTTTTTATGATGTTTACTGCCTACACCCCCTTACATTTGATTTCAACATGCCAGCTGCCAGTGTTGATTCTGAGCAATGTAAGTGTTCTACTTCCCCTTCTGACAGCTTTTCTTTGCAGTTGATATAGATGGGAGAACAAGGAAGTGTATGTATTGATGCAATTTTCTTGCTCACCACAGTCCTACTCATTGTTGGTTTTATATTCCTCTGAGTGCTGGAGAAAACCGTGCTGTGAAAGAACACAAGCAATGTTTTCTGATTTCTTGGTTGGTTTTTCAGCTCTTTTGAAAAAAATTGATGTTTGGTGTTAATTTAAGGTTCAGGAGATTAAGGTTCTGTTTGTGCAAAGAACAGAGGCAGTATAGAGGGGTGCAATTCACATTGTGGTGTTCTCAGTCAGGCAGGGCGGATTTTTGGTTTGTTTCCCAAATCCCTTTTGATTTGCAGCTGTAAGTTGTCTCATCAATCAACAAGAACAAGCTGGAGACCATCAAGTCAATGAATTTAGACCACCACATGACATCAGCTTGTAGCACCATATATGCTTTTGTAGTTCACCTGGGAAGAATGAAGAACCTCTTCAGCTACCTGAGGCAACACAGGTGGCTCCTGCTTAAGAGTGCTGTCTCAGGGGTGTCAGATATCAAGAGCCCCAACGCTGAGGAAATTCTGTCGGATTCTGTTATCTGATAAGATGGTAAGATGTTAAGATAATGTGTCTAGGCTTTGTTTTGGTTTTAACCCTTGTGGAAATATCATTTGTGGATATTTTCAGGGACTAGAGTTGCTGTGTCCTTTAAGGAATGAAAAGAGGAGATTAAGGGCTGCTGGTGAGGCTGCTGCTCTGCTGAGGGTGGCTCTTCTCCACTCTCTGCCCCTGCCATGATTTTTCCCCATCTTAGCAGCTCTGTCCTGCTGTCCCCTCAGTGAAGGAGCCAGACAAGCCAGGCACAGCAACAAGAGCTGTGGAACATGTACCACCCACCCCATCCCTGGGGCAAAGGGCTACTGTGATTTTTACAGATTATTGTCAGAAACTATTAACTAAAGATTTTCCTTTCATCGGTATAAATAGTTATCGAAAAATGCAAACTGCAGTGGTATTGGTGCGTGGGAGGTTTTTTTTGTCTTAAAATGCTCCAGCTATACTATCAAACCGTCAAACAATAACATGGAGCAGTCCTGTGCTGTTACTAGAACAAGGCCTTTTTTGCAGAAAATAAAATATGTCCTGTTGTGACCTGGTGTGTGGATAGGGGAGTACTTGAATCCTAATTTCATTTGTCAGTTGTATCATTTTAAAGCACAGTTTGACCACTGCAAATGAACATCTTTTGGCAGCTAGTACCACTAACGTTTAATTCTCACGTATTCACTTCTGCCTGGGCTGTAGGCTTGGATCTTTTCCCTTGTTCAAGTAATAATTAATAATGCTGTATTCATGTCTTTCAAGCTGTCCATCTTAATCAATCTTCTTGCCCGCATACTGGGGCACATATTATTTAGATCATTATTATGTTGTGAAAGTAATTTAGTAGAATTTATTTTTATTGCTACGGCCACTGCTGCTATCAAAAGCCAAACACAGTATCAGTGAAACAAGATCGTGTGCAAAATCAATCCTAGTAAACCTTTAAAATGAAAGCAAACATCAATAATGAAACTGCAGACTGTGTGTGTTTGCACAGGAGCAGGGTGGAGGACTGAGGTCACCTGCCCCAGGCACGTCACAGGTTTGGTGAACACCAGGGGAGAGTTTGGTGAAGTTGATGTTTGGAGTCGTGACACAGATGTTGAGTCAAGAGACTTCAGAGAGAGAGAGAGATGTCAACACAGCTCTCGTCCCCACTCTGCATGTGGGTGAGAGATTGTGTTTGGGGGAAATAGCTCTGCCTTGGGCTTGCCAAATAATGGGTGAGCCAAACTCCCATTTCTTCAGCATGTTTGCTGCTGCTGGGTAGCAGGGTGAAGGAAGGATTTGATGTTGCTGTTAAAATCTGGTAAAATAATAAAGAGACTGAGAATATTTACTCCACTTTTTAGTAATAGGCTAAAAATTGATTATTTCCCTGAGGACTTAACTGTAAAAACATAAATTGAAGCTGCTGTCAACAGAGTTGGAAAGTCCGTGTGCAGCAGAGCTACTTTGCAAATGTGTCTGAAGAGAGGGTTTGCTGTTAGAGATACTAGAGCCAGTATTCCAGACATACTTCTTGAGTAAATTCAGCTATTTTCACCTCTTTGCAACTGGGACATTCATTTTACTCAGCAACCTGTTGTGTCTCTTGTCAAAAAAAGCTAATTTTAAGGGAGTTAAAATTCTGTTCAAAAGAGGCTGTAGAGTTGTTGGGTCATGATGCCAGTATGGGGGCTTGTGTCTGCTGAATTCTAGTGCACAGCCTTGCTCTACTACACTTGGAAACTGTTTATGGGGTCAAACCCAGATTTCTGGTTAGTGTTGATCTAACCCTAAATGTCTTTGAACCATTTTTAAATACATGCAGCTAAAGTCAGTTGGGCTGTGTTCCCTTTTATTTATGTAAGCTTGTTATTTGATGTATAATTAAATCTCCTGGAATTTACATATCATTATATATAATTGAATAGTTAATGATTTACATATTTTATGTTTTACAGCATACCTGAGTAAATGATCATTCAAGCCTGGATGATCTACAACACACCTGAATGTATAGGAACTTTTTGTAGGCTTAGTGTCCTAGATCACCACAGAATTTTTCTTCTAGTCAGGCCGATATTAAATATGATTCACTTCATGTCATTCTCATGATTAAAAAGATGCCTGTGGGTTTTTTGTGACAGAAAGGTAAATGGAAGAACAATTTAGATGTTCAAATATTAACTAGCTCCCTTCTCATGCTGTCTGTACAGTAAATTTTATTGCTAAGGACAAATAGGTGCTGTTTTTCTTTATTGGTCACATTCTTCCAATGGTTTTGGCTGCTCGAAGATTAGAACAAAGCTTTTAGAGGGACAGGTTTGCCATGTTTCCAACTACTTTTACTCACCAAAATTTTTAAGATTCTATTTGGAGGCAATTACTTTTAACGTTTCTTCACTTTTGTTTATAGGAGAGTGTGTTCTATGCAGGTTTAGAGCTGTGAGGAAGCTTTTATGAGCTGCTTATGCAGAGGATGGCAGTGGTATAAATCATTGGGAGGAGGAAGAAGTGAGAGAAGAAATAATAGTTCCCTTATGGTTATCCAAACTTTGTTTCCAGGTAGGCCCAGAATAGAAGAGGGGGAAGTCATTCCTGGTCTTGTTAAATAAGTTTTTTACCTGCTCGTGCTTTTAGGAAAAAGTATAGGTTCAGAAAAAACTTCAGAGCAATTTAGGACTTCAGAACAGTTGTTTATTCTCCGTTAATGATTTTATATCCTCCTCCGCAGAATATACCTTTGTATCTCCTCCTTTATAGCAGTAGGGCAGACTCAGGTTGAGTGAAGATTTCACAGGCTTTGTTTAAATGTAGAAGAATACACTCTAGAAGTAGTAGTAAGTGTCAGTAGCGGTTAAAAAGAAAAAAATTAAATTAGGGATGTGTCTGTGTCAAATCCATATATTTACAACTGTCCTTCAGGGATCAAAATTTTGATGTATTGTTTTAGTTTTTATATATATATAGGAAAAAACCTCACTGAATTGCAAAGACCTAAGGTAATTTTGCAATTTCCTTTTCAGAATTTGTGGGATCACACTTCCTAAATATACAGGTATTTTAAATCGTTCTCCCCTAGGCTTCTTCAGAAGGCAAGGTTCTTCTACCAGCAAATCAGAGCACCTGACTCAGATTCCTGTTCTGAGTTGCCCTATGGAGGATGGTTTTGTTTTGCATTAACTACAGAAAATGTTTGTTGCTTAAAGCAAATGCTGAGAATGTCTCATGTGGAAACAATCCCCTCTGTTTTATTTCTGTAACTACACTGACTTGAATAATTTGATAATAAATATGTATAATACCAGTTTCATTCACCTTATTTGAGACCAGACAGAAAGTCTGAGCAGAGATTTTTCTGTGTGCACACCTCCTGCATGGCAGAACTCAGAGGAGGAGGTGAAGGTGAAGTGATTCTTATCTTGTGTAGGTGCTGTTTTCTGTTGTGGGTGCTTTACCATCCAAAGTCTGACTTAATCACTTGGCTTCGAAGCAAAGTGAAAAACTGCTAAATATCTGCCCACCCATCTGTGCATGGTTCTTAGCACAGGGGGGACAGACTTAGCAGCTCACAGCTGCTGAAACAGGGAGTCATGTCACCCCCATCTCCTCGTTCCTGCCTACGTGTTCTCACTGAGCACCTTGTGCCAGCTTTGATGCTTGCTGGAATGCTTCAGGCTCTGATTTTACTCTTGAAATATCAGCAAGGTATTCCAGGGAAAAAAAATCCCCACAAACCAACACATCCAAGCCCCAAACAAATATGGTCGATTTTCTGCCTCTTTATTGAGCAACATTGACCTAATAATGGATTTCTGTGCTTGAGAGACATGGGATAAATGGACAACACAAAAGGAGGGCAGTAAAAGTTGTTCTTTTTGGCAGCTGGAGCTGTTGTGATGGTTGTGGCATGTAGTAAAGAGCATACCTATGATGATTTTATCAAACTGGGTTGCAGTGACAGGTGCAGCTCAAAGGGTTAAATTGCTTTTGGTCCATTGCTTTTGAGCACCTGCAAATACAGCTGAGTTTTTAGTCTGATGTTTGTGAGTGCTAAAGTAGAGCCATACATGTTCTCAAATACCCTGCAATGCTTTCTTTGAAATTAAATGCACTTGTGTGTGGGTCTCTCAGGTGCTCAAAGGGCTGACTGCTGCATTTCATTCATCCAGCTGTAAACACCAAACTTGTCTTAGATACTAAATGTTTTCAGGATCCAGCTTGTGTTTCTCATGAACTGAGTTCTGACTCCAGGTGGGTGGAGATAGGAGGAAGAAAGGATTTTGATGTGCTTTTCCCTTTCAGAAACATTTAAATCTTGAATTAAAAAAAATAAATCAGAAAATTTTCACATCCACCTTGTATCTCATATTGAAAAAAATTTTATTCCTTGAATCAGAATTCTTGTATTGGATATAACGAGAATTCACCTTTTTAAGCTGAGGACTTCTTTGGTGGGCTTGTGATATTGCAGAGAATTATGGAATTATAGTAACATAGCAAAAAGCTTTAATGTCACCCTAATCTGAGCTGAAACCTATTTTGTTTCCAGGAAAAAATAAATAAATGGAGACTTAAGCCCTGGGGTCTGCCCCAGGCAGGGTCATGTGCTTCCAACTGGCTGTGTTTGCACATTGGTCCAAATATTCCAGCTTGGATTAATCTCTTCTTTACTTTCTCATTTTCTCCTCTGAGACTTTTCCTGCTGGTTTTGTCTTCTTGGGAATATCCTTCTGTTGGACCTTCCTTCTGTAACTATTTGGATGCTTTTGTGTTCCTTTTCCTTTTTTTCCTTGTCTTTTCCTTTTACTCTTTTTCCTCCTTTTACAGGTGTTTCTTGATATACAAAATATCTTTAGTTTTAGCCCAGCTTCTGATGGACAGATGGCCACAAAGGAAATATGCAGATGGCTTAAACAGATGTTCCTGTCAAAGTCAAAATATTTAACTCCTGAATTCCTGCTAGGGAGTTCCTCTGATGGATACTGCCAGAATAGTGGCTAGGGACTTGTGTGGCTCCTTTTCACATTGCATTACTTTAACCTCCACCGATGAGCTTTTCAGGAGAAATGAAGGCTGCTGAGAAAAGCTTTTGTTATTTTCATTGCCGTGTTAATCTGGAAGTCAGTTAGTAAAGATCTGTGCTTGTGCCAAAATGGGAGAACTGTTTTGAACAGGATGAAGAAATCCATCCTGAGTTCTCTCTAGCAAGGCCCGGGTGAGTTTAATTTTAATCAACATATGCAGATTGTCACTGTTGGTTTGGTTTTGCATTTGTTTCTGGAGTTTTTGTTTTTGAAGTTTTTCTAAGACGGGCTTTTTTTCCTCTGTGCCAAAACTGTAGATGAAACATCAAGATATTCAGAGAAGAAATTGTGTGTGCTCTGGGGAAAATTATTTTAGTATAATCAATCCTTTATGCATGTTGTCTTTAATATTTTCTAATACTGTAATATTTAAATCAAATTACTTTTCATAAAGTTTGGATTTGGATTATCAGTCCTTTATTTAATCAGGCAAGAATCACAAATAATTAGTAACTGACAGAATATAATAAAAATAGAAGCACATGAGTACAGTCATCGTGAGCTAAAAGTGCAAGAATATGACTGATTTTTATTAAGTGAGTTCCTTGTGAGTGCCTTTCAAGTTCTGGGAACTGTACAATTTCAGAGTTCAGATGCTTTAATAAGAAACAAGTTAAATACTTGAGTGAACTAATCCGTAGGCACAAGAGAAACTTGATGGTATAGTAGGTGGTAAGATTCATTTATGATAAGTTATAATGGAATTTCCCTGGAACTGTATATCCACCTACTTGAATTCACATTAATTCAAAAGACTGGCAATGTGCAGCAAATGCCAAGACATAAAAAAATTGGCACGTTATTGTAAAACATGCGACTAAGTATATGCCTAAGCCACTGCCTGTAGCTCTTGGGATTTCTGGTTTACCTTGTGGTCTCTAGATGTTGAACTTGTGGTTCACATTTAAACATTTGTATTTGTCCAGAACATTGAGCCTGTGTGTTTTAATTCAGAACATGGGGTCTGCACAGAGCAGGAAGTGCTGCATATCCTTTTTGAGATGGAGTCACATTGGTTGTATCCAATAACTGCGGTGATGTGTTAGAGATTTTCAGAATTCCTTTTGTGTTTATTTTACAATTATAGATAAGCAGAAATTCTGGAAACATTCCAAGTTATTGGCATATTAAAGGGGCAGGGTTGGTTTTAATGAATAACAGTTGGTTCAGAAACTTTGAACAAATTTCCTATTATTAATGGAATTTTAGTGCAATGTTGTTCTACTCAGGGCAATCTGACTGATAGCTCTTTCAGCTTTTAAATGTCTCTGCAGATTGAGGGTTGAGGGACACTTATTTTGGCATCAGGAATAATTATTATCATGCTAATCTCCTTTTTAATACTAGTAATTCTAGTTTTGACAAAATGAATTGTGCATTTTGGTTCAAGCAATTGAAAATACTCAGTAAATTGAGTCCTCCCAGGTAGTGGTTTGTTGCCTGGAAATGTGCTCTTCTTTCTTCTTTATAGCTTTATTAAAAGACAGTTCTAAAAATACTTCATTGAAGATCAGGAAAATAAAAACATTTAAAAGTATAAAAAACCCACCCCCAAAACTCTAAACCCACAGCAAAACAAAACAAACACACAAAAAAACCCCCCCACACAAAAAACCAACAAAAAAAACCACAACCAAAAAAGCCCCACACCAACTCCCCAACCCCCCCCAAAAAACCCCTAAAGAAACTCTGGGATAAAACTTTTTTTTTCACTTGACAACGTACAATTACAATTTTGTGTCTTAACTTGTCTTGTGAGTGATGAAGAGTCATTCCAGATCATTTTGCTTATTTTGCTTGTCTTGTTTTTTGTGAGAGAACTGTTGCTCAGCTCTTGGAAATATCATGTGGGCTATAAGTCTTTCCTCAGATTTCAGTAGCAGGTACATTTTTCTGAGAAACTGGATGAATCAGTGATATTGAAATATGCAATGTAAATGTTAATACAGCTGATAAACTTAGGTGACATCTACAATATAGTATTATCGTGAAGAGAAACTAATGTAGATGGATAAATCTATTTTGCAGAGAGTCTTCAAACTGTTATTTTAAAGAACTTATTATCCTGCAGCACAGATGCAGCCCAATCTTATGGAGATATTTATTGAAAATCTGCCTTATTTCCAGGTACGTGTGAATGAGCACGAATGATGGTTATGACTGTCAGGTGTGGGTGTTTAAAACAGTCTATCATTTCCCCAGTTTCAAGTTTCACTTTGCAAGGTGCTGAAAGTTTCTCTGTGATCCAGAGAAGCAGGAAAGCTGCCTGCCTGAGGCCAGTGCAGCTCTGAACTGGGCACCACTTTGTTTTGCTTGACAATTCTGATTGATGTGTGTGGCTGCTGTCAGGGCAGTTTAATTGTCATCTTCCTGGCATAAAGCTGGTAGAAAGGATTTTCTTAGTTGTGACAGGGAATAGATTGAAAAGGTTGTGCTCATCTTTTCTTGATTCTCCGTCTCAATGTGCCGTTACCACAGTAATGAGGAAGTGGTCCCATTTGATGAAGGTGGTGGGAGTTTTTATCTGAGCATTTATTGCTGAGGAGGGGGGTTGGGATTGTAGGGAGAGTGTCACATCAGTGACAGAATAGTGGTGCAGCTCAAATGTTGAGAAGAGTGGCTTGTACTGTTACCCCCGAAGACTGGTTGTGCCTAATACACCCACATCACGCCCCAGTCTTCTCTGTAAAACAATATTTTCCCTGGAGTCTAAAACCAGTAGGTCTAAATATGCCTTCCTGACCATTTTGACTTCGGTAGGATCATTAAGACTGTTAATTAATTTGACCAGAGTAGCAGTTTAACTGGTATTCTTGTGCTGGTTTCTTACCAGCTGGTCTTCATATGACATTTCTGCCATGCTCTGTAGAAATTTTTGGTACTTCGGGACATGCTTGAGAGAAGCAGCACGTTGTTCTTTGAGATTCTGATTCGTGTTTTATTTAATGCTGCAGATGAGGAAGGTGTTGGTTTGTACCACTGTTGTGCCTGATTTGGGAGAAATTCTCTCCTGTGATCCCAGTGAAATGGAATGTGCTCTGAAAAGGATGAGGTGCTTGGAGACCAGGAGAGCTGTTATGTAATCACTTGCTTTTGCTGTAAGATGAAAATAATACAGCTACCTATTGTTTTAAGTGCATTGCTGTCTCCAGAGGAAATCTTCCCTTAATGTTATATATTAATAGGTGAAGTTCAGCTCCAGGGCAAGCAGAAGGAACTGCAATGATAAAGAGACCATGCCGGGGTCTGTGATGGCTGAAATAGCTCCAGTTTGAGGCTGCTGCTGTTGGGAAGGGTTCATCCATAGAGCCCAGGCTTGCAGGATGTGCTGTGTCTGCTTTCCAATAAACTTGCTTTTCAGAATAGCTTGCTACATATGGGAGATCTTTGTATACATAACATAAAATAATTTAATATTTTCTGATTATGTTTTCTTTGAAGAGATTACATATATTTAGTTGTTATAATCTGCTTTTATTAGTGAAATTTGTTAAGTGCTGTACGGTGCAAGAATGGGGAAGGAGCTCAGGTCTCTGCACTCCTGTGGCTTTGTCCTCAGCTTATGACTAATAAATGATCTGTCACTTATAACTTTGGTAATTTCAAACTATGTCCTGGACTGCTTACTGTCCAAAAAAAATCTGATGAAATTCAGACAGTGTTAGGCGGGGTCCTGAAATACCAGGGTTTCTAGGCTTGATATCCAGCACCTACATGACACAGGAGTTTGAGTTTGGAAAGCACACCTTTGAGGAAGGGATGCTACTACTGTGTCAGTGCTTAAAACCCATTTTTGACAACATTGCAGAGCACTCAAGTGAAGAGCTGAGAGTCAGCGCTCAGGTTTAGCTTTGAGGGTCATCATCCTCAGTGAGGAATGAAACCCTTTCACACTGGGGAAAACCAGGATAAAGAGCAACAGTGCACTCTGCCACTGTCCAGTTCAGCTGCAAACTTCACTTCCAAGTGTTGGAATCTAGAGTAACCTACTGAGCTTTGGTGTTTTGTTAGCTCAGGCATAGGTGAAGTACAGGTAAAGAGCTTCAGATGCAAAATCATTCATGCAGAGAGTCCCCTGGGGCTCTGAAGGAATGAAGTTCTTGGCAGAGGCAAACATGGTCTTTAGACAAAAGGTCACGTTAGTGACCTCCTTTTGTTGCTTATTTGCATTATAAGTGAAACATCTAAAATTAGATGCTTGGTAGAAAATTATCTAAATCAGCAGTGCTCAGGCGTATGTTACAATCCATTTGGTGCTTTTATCCACAAGGAAGTTGGATGGCAAGTGGAAGCAGTGCAGAGTTCAGTTCCATGGCTCTTGAAGTTTGTTTACTCTGTCAGGAGCTGGTGCTTGTCCAGGGCGTCGGGTTTCATCACTTGGCTTGTAGCTTTGCAAATCATCAATTGCAAAATCAGATTGATTTCCATCATGAAGAAGATGCTTATCTTTGTCTCACAGGCTGATTTTGGCTTAAAATTCTACTGTTTCTGAGAAGGGAAAGCTGCTATGTGTAGTTGTTGAAAATATAACTGCAGGGGGGAAAAAAACCCAAACAACAAAACACTAAACCCCAAACAGAAAACCAAACCAGCCACAAAGGTTGTCTTTGGCAGCAGAAATGTAATAGAAGGAATTGTCTTTATGGCCCATTTAAAGAACATCAAAGCAGTTAGATAGATGTCTTGAGATTACTTGTCCTTGTGAAATGGAAATGTTAATGATTCATGAGGCTGAATCTCATTTAAATGTGAAAATCCTTTTGCATCCATATTATTGTGCTTCCTTTCCTTGTTCTGTGTTCTTTACCAAACTTGATGATTCTGTTACTGGTTTTTTTTTTCCTTAGTTATTGAGTAGAGTTTTGGAGAATAGGATTAAATATTTTCCTTTAGTCAGTTTGCAAAAGTTGTTGGAATATTAATCTCCTCTTAGAGTAGAGCACAGAAGAGATGAAAGGAATGAATTGCTCCTTCTTGTGCTCAGGGCATGTTTTATGTGCCCTTGTGCCTCAGGCCTTCCACTTGTGATCAGCTGCTGCTGGCTAAGATGCTTTCCTGAATAGATCAAGTAACCCCCAAACCTCATAAACAGTCTCCTTGCTCCCTATTTAACAAGAAATGCTACTGTTTTCCTAATCCTATTATGTTCTTTGCAGAGTACACTTAGGCTCCACATGAGTGGTTGGGAAACTTTCTTCTTCTGTTTGTGCCTCACTGTAACAGAAGAAATACATTTGAAATAGCAAAGGGAAAAAAATCAGAATGTTTAATGATGTTACATTCAAACTTAGTGAGCCTTAACAGATGTGTGGCAGGTCAAATTTTTATTGTGTGATTTTTCCCTGTGGTATTTGGCTCTTGCCAAATGACTGAAAGTTCTGCTTGAAACAGTCATAACATCACAGATGATATTTTTATCGTTCAAATTATTAGAAACCAAGACTAAAACTAAATTATCTAAAAGAAGTATGAAAAGCAGAGAGTTCTTTATTTTCTGAATCTTTGGAGTGTGTTTGCCTCAACTTTTATCCTGCAGATGTGTTTGCTAGAAAGTTTTTGTGGCATTCTCTTGCAATCGTATGGATTTCACACCTAAGTTTTTGGGAGGAAAAAAAAATCTGTGGCTGTTTTTGGTCTTTCCTGTAGTCGTGCCTGAGAGGAGCCCTTTCCACCCAGTCTTGTGTAAATTGAAATGCTGTGACTTTGAAAGATGTGACAAGTGTAAGGGGGCAGGAAAGTAGAATGTGTGGCTGAGTTATGAAGATAATGAATGGCACGGAGCGGGCATATTAATATTAAAGCTTCTGGAATTGGAGATGAAAATCTCTTTAGGAGAGGCTCACACAAATAAAAATGGAGAGATGCCCTTTGACAAGAAAACTGATGATTGACCATAATGGGTGAGGGAGGAAAGTGAGAAATTTGCATCAATATTTTCCTAATGGTGTAGAGAGAGAATTGGGATAAATCTACAGACCAGGGCAGAGAAAATCCATCTCAAGCCAGAAGTATCTGAGTACCTTTATGGCCCTTCTTTAATGGATTTTGCTGGCTGAATATTTGAAATACTTCTTCCAGGCAAGGAAGTAATTTGTTTCAGGGGCAAAAATTTTAGAACTCAGAATATTCTGCAGTAACATCATAGCCTTGGACATCACTAATGCAAATCATTTGGTCTTTTACATGGAAAGGCTTTCAAAAGGATCTAAGATTATTTTTTCATTACCTATGATTTGTCCATGTGCTTACTTTAGACTCCTTAGTACTGGAAGTGCAGCTCTAGGATTCTTCAAGAATAAATTGAATGATGGATATTTCTCATACTTCTATTTAAAAGGTAAAGGTTTGGAATAACAAAAGCTTTCCTAAGTGTTGCCTAGACGAAATTTACTTAATGTTACACAAATATCTAGTGAGTCACGAAAAATCTCATTTTTTTTCACTCATACACTTTTCAAAGAAGACTAAAATATTCATTTATAGTCCTTCACTTGCTACAGAGTCTGCCAGAAATATTTCATTAGCCCAGTGATTATAAAAAGCAATGTTTTCATCTGGTTTCTGTATCCTATTGAAGCAGAAGTCAGTAGGGAAATTATTTATTCTTTCCCTTCACTGTTGAGTGTTGGCAGGAATGCTCTGTGAACTTCAGTCATATTAAAATTAATAACTATATTTTCTATATTCCATCTGGCTAAATTGCCATGAAGGTTTTGTATTTTCTTCTGTTCCAGTGCATGGACACCCTTATTCAAGTGGGATTAATGTATTTGATTAGAAATATTTAATTTTAATGAAAATAACTCAGTGGCATTAAAAATTACTTTTAATTATTGCCTTAAAAACTTAGTAGCTAGATGTCATGACCAAAGGGAAGTTTCCTAATGTAGGAAAGTAGAGGTACAGTTCTGTACAGTGCAGTGGACCAGAGACCAAAATGTGATTTAAGAGGCTGAAGGTGATGGTGGAGTTTTAGTGATGTTATGACAGTTGCATCCTTTGATTTTGACAATGCAGAGCAACTGCTTTTAAAAACCACTATGGCAGTAAAGAGGTGGAGTGCTGAGCCAGAGGGACGAACCACTGAGTGAAGAAAAAAACATGTATTTTAGTCTAATATGTAGAGGATGGTCACAAGTGTGAGCATCAACTAAAGCAAAGACACATTTATGGCAATGGGGATTAGAGTCCTCTGATGGTTTCACAGTAAATAGGAAAAAAATAATGCAATATACCAGCATTCCTCACAGATAACTGAGTAGTGTTACTGTCCTGATTCTCCTGTCTTGTGGTTTCACTGGGGTGAATCCTTCTGTTGCCAGCTTCAGTATTTCTTTACAACAATATTTTTTCTGCTACAAGGGCCATGAGCTGTCCTCTACACCAGGAGTGGAACAGACCCCCCTGGCTTCCTCAAAGTGTATTGAAAACCTTTTAAGGTGCAAGTCAATATACCTTGAGTAGTTAAATTTATATTATTTGGATGTAAGTTTTATCAGCAGAATAAGGGGGTTTTTTTGTAATTTCCAAAAACTTGAGAGTGCATTAATGTGAACACACAAATAATATCATAATGTACATACTGGGCAAATGTCCTAGCCATCTGTGTTCATAAATACATTGCTATGTATCAAATAAATAATTGTGAAAGAAATTTATCACTCTGTGTGTCAACAGTCAAGAGACTGGATTTAGAGGACACTGTCATTTAATGCTATTAATATAATACTTAATTTTGATGAATATTTGATTTCCCATCATTGTTCTTTTAATCAGCTTCTGCAACAAAAACTAATTTAAAATATCTCAAGTTATATGAAAGAGGAAATTCCCAAACAAAATACCTGTCAGAGAGAGTTTCCTAACTTCCTTGTTTGTCTGACAGTGAATGATTCAGTCTGGTTAATGCTGACTCAGGTGTAAATTTTTTTGTTTGTTTTCTTTTTAACGTTCCTGGTTTCATGTGGATACTCCCATTGACCTGATTCTTCTGGTAAGGGATTTTCATACTGTGACTCAGGAGCAATGCAAGCAATGTGACAACTACAGGAAAACACCTGTTAGTATCTGGTAAGTTGTAGTTTGCATTTTGTTTATTCCTTCAGCTGAGAAATCTGGAAGATTTGCCAAATGTTAAACCTTGCAAACCTAAAAGCTTCCTCTCACCTGAGAAACAGTCATGCCATATTTAATGGAGCACATTCTGAAATGAGGAATATTCAGAGACCTGACCTGAGGTGAGGAACAAATTGTGCAGGTGGATGCTCACCCTGGGCAGCAGCTTCATACCTGCATCATTTCTCATTGTGTCCAGAGTGCTCTGGCCATGCTCATTGCAGCCATGTCCTTGTGCCTGAACAAAAGCTGGCACAGTCCCAGCAACTTTGCTATTCAGACTTCTTGGGTCTCTGTGAGATTTCTTCCTGCTCTTCACTTCCTTTTCACTGTACAAGAAAATGTCTTTCCATGGCACTGCTGATTCAGGCTGCTGTTACCCCAGTGGTGCTGCAGTGACCCTCACTAGTGGCCAGCAAAGTGGCACCAATGCCATCAGAGGAGATTTTTCCCACATCAGGTTAAAAGTCTTATTTGATATTTCATCAAAGAATTCCCAACCAGCTCAGCTCTTTTCTCGGTTTGAAAGACAGGTATCTGCTAGGTGCAGACTTGCAAAAAGCCAGCAATATAATCTGTATTTATAAGATAGGGAACGCAGGAGACTCTCTTGAAATGGAAAATGTAAACCCTCTCCCTCCAAATTATTATAATTTTGAAATTAAGGGGCTCTCAGGCAGGGATATGAGGGGTAGGAATAACAGTTCTTTACTGGTATCTGTAACAAGACAAACAACAATAACTGTGGCATTAACAACAAAACAGAACCAGGAACGTTGTGACGGCCTTCTCGGCCGAGATGGGAAGGGATGGAGGAGAGGCTTTGCTTCCCAAGCCCCGGGGCAGTCTGATCCCAGTGGCCCTGCAGGACTCTGAGGAGCACCAGGCTGGAAGGGCAGGGATGAGCAGGAATCCTGGGGGGATGAGGTGTATCAGGAGCTCTGCAGGGTTAGCTGGAAGGACAGGGATGAGGTGTATCAGAGGCTCTGCAGGGTTAGCTGGCAGCAGGGATGAGGTGTATCAGGAGCTCTGCAGGGTTAGCTGGCAGCAGGGATGAGCAGCAATCCCGGGCTGGGGGATGAGGTGTATCAGGAGCTCTGCAGGGTTAGCTGGCAGCAGGGATGAGCAGCAATCCCGGGCTGGGAGATGAGGTGTATCAGGAGCTCCGGTGGCAGATGGAGCTGCAGCAGGTCCCGGCGGGACAGGGGCTGCGGGGACACAGAGCAGCAAAGCCCCGGAGCAGCGGCAGCCCAGCCCCAGCGGGGCAGGAAAAGGCGAGCTCAGGATGCCTGGGCACACGAGCAGACGGCGGTGGGGCCCTAGGACTGGACTCCAGTGGTGACAGGGAATTCTCTCCGCAGTCAGCAACAGCTTGACCTTGCTCCTTCTGATGCTGAGAGCGAGAGGCAGCAGCTGCCCCCAGCCCTGCCTTTTACCTGCCCCCAAAACTCTCAGTATCTTCCCCCTCCAAGAGAAACTCCCAAAGAAAAAGTGTAGCCGGATGCTACGCTCCTCTCCTCACTCAGGCTACTTCTTTTTTTTTGGTTAAGTATCCGTAAGTACCCAGTAGTTAGTTTCCTAGCAACTTATGGGAAAAATTCTATAAGATGAGTAAAAAAGAAAGAAACCTAAGCCCCCAATAGCTGTGTACCTTGTTTTCTCTTCAAATCTTCATGTTTTTCCACATTAAATTAATTGCACTGGTTAAAACAACATCAGGAAAACCCAGTAGTATAGCCACAGAATCGTGGTCCTGTGCTGTATATTCTTCTTGTCTGTATCAGCCTCAGTAAAACTGGCTGAATACCCATGAATTGTCCTGGACTGGCTTCAGTGGAAGGCAGCAGGAGTTTTTGCTCCATTTCTTTTTCTGTAGTCAAGTTCACAGACAACCTGGAGCTCTTTAAGGTAAAATAAGTAAATGAGGATTATGTTACTTTTTATTCAGATGGGTGAAAAATCCCTCCTCTTACTTGCAGACCTTTTTAAGCAATTTGCTTCCAAAATAATTTTGCTGTAGGCCAAATGTTAACACACGTCATTGATAGACAAGAAAATCAGGGTCTTTTTTGGCTTCACCTGGTTCTAACTCCTCAGCTACTTCTTTGTTATTCGAGGTGCCAGGTACTAAAGGGAGTCCCCATTTGAGCACTAAATTAATTCCTTCCTGTTTTTGTAATGAATTGATTTTCCCTTGTACACCAGGCAAAGCTTCACCCTTCTAGGTTACATCTTTGTTCTTTTCTCTCTGCTCTGAGTCCCTGTAGGAGGGGAGTGGCAGGCTGTGTCCTGGTGTCCTGGCAGAGGACAGTGCCAGGACGTTGTGCGGCTCGGGGCAGCCTGTGTGACATCGCTGTCCTGGAGCCGTGTCAAACACTCCATGGACACTTTGTAATTTGAAGGCTAAAACTGAGATCTGCCCGAGCCTTTGCAAGCAAGAGCCAAGAGGTAGAAAGTCAGAAAGCAAAACCAAACTAGCCTTTTAGGCAGTGTCAGGAGGTTTCTGTGAAATTTGCCACAGGCAGAATGTGGCTTGTTCATTTTACGAGATGTTTGATTTTTCTGTGAAGTCACATTTTGGACCTCTATGCCTTTGGTTTTTCTTGGAAACATTTGGGGAGACTTTATATATCATGGTATCAGAAGGTTAAGAACCAAGCATTTCACTGCCCTGCATAAACCTGGCATTGAAAATATGTTTGTACAGCTGTCACCTTTGTCCCTTAAGCTATTCTCTTCTGTGGTCACTGGGTGTTTTTCATGTGTCTGTCAGATGACAGCCCGGGAAGGGACACACCTTGTGGGAAAAGATTCTTTAAGTCTGTGCCCTTTTGACACTACTCTGAGGAGCAATGGCCAGAAAAACTTTCTGGACATTGTGAGTTCAAAGAGAGTTCATTGCTGAATAAAAATTCAGTTTTCTTGAACAGCAACTAGAATTTAAATGTGTGTATCTGAATTAAGTAGCAAGAAGACACTTGGTTAAATATTAATCAATTTTTATAGAATGCATTTTGGTGTGTGCAGGCCAGAAGAGGATTAAATATTGCCTGGATCTTTCTGCACAGTTGCAAATTCAGTGCAACAACCTTCTGGCTAAATAATTTATGAAAATAAATACCTGAAAGTGGATTCTTAAGCCTTCCTTGTTAGTGATGTCAGCTTAAGCTGTCAGCAGTAAAAATACAAATTCACATAGTTAAGCAGTTTAGCCATTTAGAAATAAAATCAGAACCAGAAGGGAGTGGGCTTTGCCCATTTATATTCTTATTCTGTTTCTCTTTCCATTTGAGGTGAGTTGCCAGAAAATGTATTTAGTATACCAAATATGTGCCTTTCTAGTGTTTTATCACCCTGTCCTACATCTTTATCTTGGGGACTTCTGATACTCTTGAAGAAAGCAGCGCCTAGGAAATAACCAAGAGGTTTGGGGGCAATCCTGAGTTACATTGTGTGCTTTTCCATTCTACCATCATGGTTTAAAACTGTTCTGCAGTACCACTGTGTACAAGTAGTGCTTGGGGAAAGAACTGCTTAGAAATAAGGTTTTTTGCTAATACAGTGTCTGCAAATTACATGCTGCTTTCTTTAGTTCTACTTTAATCTTTCTCTACATCATGAGAAGCAAAAGAAAAATGAGAATATTCTAGGGAAATAGGTGATGACTCTTCTTATTTGTAATTTGTTTTGGATTTTTCCTGCTTATCCCCATGCTGCTCTTTAGTGTTCTTTATCCATGGGCACAGAAACAGAAGCAGGCAAGGCAATCAAAACAGGATGTGGAGCACTTATCCTCAGGATGATTTTGGACAGTGGAAATCACAGTTAATTGCAGCTAAGCAGTGGTGTTTCTGATACCATGCCTTTTCTGTGGACATAGGACAGAGGGTACTGTGGATTTAATTAGCACAGCCAGTTTGATAACCAAGATGCCTTGGCAAGAACAGAGCTTTGAAAATTGCAAGAAGATTGGATCAAGATTGGCAACAGGAAAAGAAGATTGAATCAATCTCTGCAAGCAAGAGATGTTGTAAGATGTGTAAGTATAAAATGTATAAGTTTATCTGTCTAATCATTGTAGTAAAAATGATGTATAAAGATTTGTAGCACACAGTAAAAAATTAATTCTGACCACGGATCAGTAGTCCCAGCTCTCTCTCAATCGTCCATACTTTTAGGCATGGTGTATACACTTTTACAAAAGCTGAGATCTGTGTTTTTCCCTAACAAAGAAGGAAATAAAACTCATGCAGGGCATTAAAAGAAATCTTTCTCTTTATATGTGATTTGGCTGTTCATTTGTGAACACACCAGCTGTGATTTCTTGCAAATCTTATCTTGGTGTACCCTTTCAAAGAACAGTGAAAAGCTCAGATGAATGCAGTCTCTGGTGACAACAAGCTGAAAAGTGCCACATGAGTTTTATGGAAAAGCTTAAAAATGAGTTGAGGGATTCCACCAGGTGGGATTTGTGGTTTTATTTTTTTTAAGCCTTTTAATTCTGCTAAAACCTGGTTTGGTAAATAATTCCATATATGTATATATATGTATATAATGATTCCATTTGGTAAATTATTCCATGTATAAAACTCAGGCACCATTACCAGTTGAAGTTTAATTTTGGTACATTTTGCCAGGTATGTCACCTGCTGCCATTTATTTAAAGCAAAGACCATTTGCTTGTTTCACTTTCTTTTTGAAGAAAGCAAAAGCCTATTCTGCTGTTTTGGCTGGATGAATATACATACACTTGGAACTAAGTGATACAAAGGGCTCAAATGATCTTGCCTTACTGCCTCTTAAGAATTTATTTTGCGTGACTTGCTGTGTTGGAGGAGCTAGGAAAACAGTTTTGTTAACTGCTCTTGTCAAGAGTTGTTTCAAGTGAAGGGTTATGCGGATTAATCATAGAATCATTAGCTCTGCTCCAGGCATGTCGTTGAGGAGCGCTCAGATGTCACTGGGTAAATAACTGCAGGGAAACCTGGAGCTAATAAGATGTGGAGAGTAGGTACATCACTCACCAGATCTGGGTCAGGAGTCCGGAACAGGTTTTCAATTTTAGCCCTTGAGAGGTGTGTCCATCGTCACACACTGATGACTAAACCCTCTGGAGTGCCCTGTGGGGCTATAAATACTGAGTGCACTATTTTGGTTGCAGTACCTGTGACGGGCACTGAGGGAAGTTCTCAGCCTCGGGAGCAGGATTCCTGCTTTGGGGCTGCCGGCACATCCCGTGCACTGTGTTACTGAACCACATCCACGCGCAGGTCAATGCTGCAGAGGCACACAAGGCTGCTTTGATTTTTAAATTTTGACTTCTGAGGCAGGTGTTAGCCAGTGGGTTTCCAAAGACTACAGCAAGATCTGGAGGCTGAGTGCTTTTAACTGTTTTTTATTTCCAACAGAATAGACCTGTGCTGAACATTATTGTTCTTTGGATAGCATCATTGTGTGTGGTCCTAATTGCTGAAAAATACTAATTACTTTTCACAAACCTAGATACAATGTAGGTCAGCACGGTAAACAAGTCATTTTTAGATGTCAGCATGTCTGTACAAGTACAAGTGTGTTGTGAGGCAGGCATTATAGATTAACACGAGTTAGCTTCATGTACAGTGGTAGTAGTTATTTTTTCACAGTCCTTTAATTTTTGGAGTAGCTACAAGAGGAAAGAACCAAAATGTGTCTTACTTGCTGTCATCTTGTAACAATCCTACTCCCACCCTGAAATTCTATCCATTATATTCCTATTCTTAACCTTTTACTGGATTTGATTGCTTATGTGGGCAGAGTCAAGGAAAAAACACGGGGGAGAGACCTGGCCTAGGGGGCTGCTTTGTCTCTCTTCAGTGAGGTTCAGTCTTCTGTTCTGTGAGCCCTGACAGGAGAGACATGTTAACATTGCCAAGGAGAGCAAAGCAAAGTGTTCTCAGGTGCTTGTTCTGATGCTCTGGGCTTTGTGAAGGAACTTCTAAAAACCCCCAACACAGATCCAGGTGAGCAGCTTCTAAATTTCAGGCATGTGTGCCCAACTGCTGCTTTGAACAGATTGTGTATGGCTTTGACAGCTTCTGTGTCCTGAAATAGAAAACAAACAAACAGAAAAACACAGAAAAAACTTCATGTTTTTGGCTTGGTCACTGTGCTGTGTTGGGATTTTTTGGCAGTGCTGTATAGAAGGAGCTATACAGCTATACAGAAGAAGCTATAACCAACTGCAAAATGGGGAAATCATTTGAAGTCTTTTAAGACAGGGATTATGTCTCTGTGTCCTGGGGACTAATATGAGGATTTGACAGTTACCCTTGAAGGAATCTGAACTATGGGACATTTGAGGAAAGAGCCAAGGGACTGGTGGGAACAGCGTTCTGGCAAGTGCAGCTGCAAAAACATGAAACTGTTTCTCCCTAAAGATTTGGAGGAAAATATCGGTGTTTCCTTTCACAGCAAATCTTGGGATGCGTAAATGGAAAAGAAGAAGACAAGGGAGCTTTTACTCTGCCTAACAGTATTTCTGAAGGCAGTTTGTTAAGGCTTGTGAGTCATATGATGTTATCACAGAGTATTTTCTCTTTGATTTCTTCTCTTCATTTCCATTCTGACAGCTTAAGTCTGGGTGAGAGAATTTCTCTCTTGCTCTTACCTCTCCTTTTGTTCCAAAGTAGCTGCAACAAAACATTTGAAACTTCATGTTCTTAATAGGGGAAAGGAAGACTTTTCCTGTCATTTCTGCTGAAGTCCTGTGCCTCAGGATTCCTAGAGGAGATATTTGTGTGCCAGTATTATCTTTTAGATATCTTTTGTCCTCTTTTCTACCCTGTATCTCTTTGGAGAGATACTTTTTGTGATAATGCAGCTGCTTGCTATCAAAATATGAGCAGGAAAAGACTGAAAACTCCTAATACAGTAAGAAGTGATAGAAATTAGCCCCACCTGAGGGACACATACACAAACATAGAACCAAACCCAGATTTCAGAGAAATTAATGTCTTTACTCGAGTGTCATAAGTTCTCCGTTGGCCCTAACCTTTTTGAGTGACAAAATGAACAGTTTTCTGTTCTGCTCTCCACAGAAATCCATCCCTAGAGGAGGGAAGAACATGAAAAACACAACTGTGCTTTCAAACTATAGTTTTCTGAGATAAAGTTCCTGTGTCAGTAACCACATTCAACAACACTATTAGGTGCAGACATGGAAGTAAAAGCAAAACCAAGGGGAAGCATTATGTCTTTTGGCCCTCAGACCACACAATTAGTGAAATGGTTAGTTGGGGAATTTTAAAGCTAGGAATTAAGAAATTATTGGAGTGTTGGTAACTTTCCATAATACCAAATGCACAGGGGCTGGTTTGTTGGTGAGTGAGATGGAGCCTGTCACTTTGAGAGGTCTAGTGAGAGTGTGGGGATGAGCTGGTGCTTTTTATCCCACTCTCTGCTGAGAATATTGACTTTCACAAAATCAAACGTGATATAACAAGGTCTTTACTTTCTGATCAGATGAGGCTGTGGATTTGGGAAGCAGAAGTCATGAGATATGTTATAGAATGAGGTGTTTTTTGTGCTGTGCTTGTTCTTACCCCCTTAAATCAGATTTCTACACATTGCAAATAATGTGGAGGCAAGATCAGAAAATCTCAGCTGGAAAGGGATTTTACCTATTAAAAACAGTAAAATCCCCTTACTTTCTCTCTTTTGTATGACCTAGGACATCATACCTCCTGAATCCATCCCAGTTCTCATAATCTTCTTTATGGATTAAAGGAAAGACTTATAACTCCCTATTATAGCCAAGGAATTGTTGAGTGAGATGACATTTAATGTCCATCATTTTGGACAATATTATTATCTACTTTATGCCTTTCATGTAATAATGCCAGTTTTGCTGAGAAGAGTAGTTTGATGAGCTACTGGCTTGGTTGGCAGAGCTGCCCTGACAGGTCACTTGTTTGCCCTCCCCTCAGTCCAGCAGCCATTCCTGTGTTGTTCTTTGTGTGATGTTGGTCTATCCCAGACTGTTGAAACCACCACAAAAACTGTGCATGTTTCTTTAAAAAAAACCCAAACAAAACCAAAAAGCAAAACAAACACTTGATCTTTTTACTGATCTGCTTTACAGCACAGCTGGAGTTGTTCTGGTGTTAGTTCATTGCCACACATGGACACAACAGGTGACCCAGCTCAAACTGACTTATTGCTAAATGTGTCATGAAACTTTACTGAGGCTTCATGGTATTGCTTCAGTTTCCATTTTTCACAGAAGACTCTCACTGTATTTTCTTGCAGTCACTGGAAAACTATCTCCAGAGCTGCTGGAGAATCGAAGTATTGCTCCTCCAATACTAGATAAATATTTAAGAGAATTAAGTCACCCAGTAGAGGGGATTCTGAGAAAAGCTCAACTGCTTGTAGTGAATACCATTTCATTTCTTGTATCACTGGGTAAGTTGTAGCTGTATTATATTGTCAGGCAGAGACAGTTTTTGTTGTGGAGGGTGGTTTGTTATGATAGAGTAAGAGCTAATTGACAGAGGCCAGATTAACCCCTCTCCTGGAGGCCCCTTGCCAAGGCCACTTCAGAAATACTAATAAAGGCTTAACTCCTTATTCTCTGCAGACTAATCTTTACAAGATCCTTCTATAGGAAAGGAAGTTGTTTCAGGATTTCGTATTAACTCAATTCTTGTATGCCGCAATTTATTTCACTATGGTGTTTTTCATACACAGGTATTTTCTACCGGCTGTGCCTCCCAGCTGACCTGTCCCTGCTGGCCTGACAATGCAGATCCATAAAATACAAATAATTAGCAAAAGTTCCAGAGAACTTTTTTTGAGAACATGGATTCGAGTTGTACTCCTCTAAAGGTACGAATTAGGAGTACCAGGGCTGAAGCTGTTGCAGTGTTGAGGCAGACACTCTGAGTGCAGAACTTGGGCTCAGTTTCTGCTTAATATCATACTTTGGTTTCCTGTTGAGCTGGAATGATGAATACTCTTATTGCTGTGATCCTACTGTTATCAAAGCATTTGTGTAGGCAGTCTTTGATGAGATGCTGATGGGAAGGTAGAACAGCAAATAGCTCTAGGTGCACAAGCAAAAGATACCTTTTGTTTTCAGAGTATCTAAAAGCCATGTCTTGTCTTCTTTGTGTTGGAATTTTCTATTCAAGAACACTGTGAAGAGGCTTAATGACTTTCTGCAAGATCTCTGTTGTACACTCACACAGTTGTTCTCTTCCTGTCTTTTCCCTCAGCATTAGAGAACAGCCTCTTGCTGTTTGTGAAGGCAGTAATCAGTGGGTTACATTAGCACAGCATTTCTTTATAGACAGTGAGAACATGTTAGGATGTGAGTTGTTTCACCACAGAGAGCATCACAGAGCAAATACCTGCTTAAAACGCAATTAAGGGCTACAAAGCCTGAAAGAGCAACTGCCTGGGGAAACAAAGTTTACTTTGAAAAGGAGCAAAGAGAACATTGCCAGCGGTGTGTTCAAATTGCTCCTTTGAAAAAAAGGTAACAAACTTCAGTACAGTTGAACACCTGCCTAGCAGAAAAACGGTTCTCAAACATTTGGAACTTTATCTGCCCCTCTTGGGGCATTGTCTTAGGTCTCCAGTACTTCAGGAGAGTTTAGCTTCTGATTTAGGTCAGAAGCATATGTGAATTGATACTGGTACTTTACAAACTACAGTCCAACCTGTTAAAGGATCACTGTGGACCAGAATTTACCTCTCTTCATTTTGTTCTGTGTTTACATTTTCAATGGAATAAGCTTTGCCATTCTCATTCACTCTCTCTCCCTCCCTTTCTTCCTTCCACAGCAATTATTTTTCCCCTTAACAGGCTTTATGTACTTAATGATGGTAATAAGCAGTAATGTAGCAAAAATACAGAGCTTGTGACTCTCAGAGACTATCAGTAATTTTTCTTGAAGGTTACAGGAATGGAAAATCCAATTCTGTTTTCTGGATTCTGCCCTGTGTTATTGCTGACAATGCCCTGATTATAACATGATAGGAAGCATGAACTTATTAGAAACTAAATACTCTCTCCTCAGTTCTTAATATTTTTTGATCATGTTATAGTTGTGCCTAATAAGAGGCTGGGAAAAAGCTTGTAACCTAATTTTCTGACTAAAATCTACTTCAGTGGTCTCTGCACAAACAGAATGAAGTTTATGGAACTCTTTTCTGCCTCTTCACAGTCAGTTTTTTTTCCAACAGACATTTTTTTAGTGCCCTTTAACTTCCTTCATAAATTGCCTTTCTGCTCGATTCATTTCCTTGGTGAGGATTGCTGTGTATTTTGTGTTATTGTATTTTTTTTTTTTTTTAGAGTCGCACACTTTACTATACTATTTTTATTTGTTTAGGGAAGCACATTATAAAGAAACGTAAAAATACTAAAAATAAAAGAATTCTGGCAAGCTTTTACCTTTGGTTAAACTGCCTTAACTTAGACCTACTTGTCCCATATATTTGATGGCTTGATAGGCAATTTCATGCAATTATATTTACTTTCAACTGCCAACACCTCCAACTAATTTTTCAAGTCTTGAAGAAATAAAATAGCAAAGAAAGAAAAAAAATAAGGTTATAATCTTGGATGAATAAAAGGATGTGTGAATGTTGCTTTTTATCTTCTGTTTGCCAGTCGGGATTAAATACTTGAGACAGTGTTTCTTGTTCAGACTCAGATGTTTAGTAATTCTTATCTACATTATAGTCTCACAGCATTTCTACAGCATTTCTATCTAAAAAAAGTAAAAATGGAGCCATATCTCTCTCTACAAGGCCTTTTAAAGATAAACTGTCCCATTAAAAAATGACACCTAAATTATTTTTACTTTTAACCCAATAACCAACCACTCATGGCCTGCGATGCGGATTTTTCTACCCAATTACAAAATACCACTCAGACCCATGAAGAAGAAGGTGGAAAAAGAAGGACTGGCCTCCACCCTAAAACCTCCACCTTGCTTCATATATATTGCTATGTTATAAAACCTTAAACTCTTAGATTTTCTACTATGTGATATTGCACTCTTCTATTCAAACTATGCACCCACAATCCCAGTTCTATCATTCAATTTTGGGAGCCTTTTCCAAGGCCTTAGGTCAAATGCAGTGTTTTCTTGGGGGTCAGTGCCTATCAGCACAGAAAGTCTAAAATTCTCAGTGACCAGGGTTCCAACATGTGAAGGTCATTAATTTAAAAGGATGTGTGAATTGGAAGGTCATTAATTTATTTGAAACAAGAATCATCTCTAGGTATGTTTAAAATGCTCCTCATTACTTATTTCTATTGCTTCATTTTGGTTTTTTTTTCTATTACTTTAGAAAGCATCTTGACTTAGTTATGAAACCTGTTCTTTAAGAAAAGTCTTTGTACTTAGCTGTCAGCTCTCTGTAAGTATTTCTAGGGACTATGTTGATGGTTATGCTGAATTAAATGCCTCAGTAATTCCCTTCCCTTGGAGCAGCTCAGGCTCCATGACATTGAACAGTCCCTGGTGCTGTGGTGCAGGGCACAGCAAGGCCGTGTTGAACTGCAGAAAAACTGGAGAAAACCAACCTTCAGTGCAGGACTGAGAGCACAGGATTAATGAGCTGGAAGATTTGCCAGGGCTGAGCTGTGCCAGCAGCCCTTCTCCTCCTCCTTCCCTGCATGGTGACGTTTCCATCCGCTCTGTGTCATTGGCACTCGCAGAACACCTAAACATGGCCCATCACACCCCTCCTGCTAGCCCAGCATTTTTTCCACCACAAATTACAGGCTCAGCACTGACCAAGAAGGGCAGGGCTTGGTCTCTTGTACCTTTTTATGGCATGGCAAATAGCTATGCAATCATCCTGCAGTAACAGTGCAAGAATACAAATTACAGGCCAACACAGGCTGCTGGTGTCTCGAGGCAATCTGTTGTTTGTGTCAGGTTCACTCTCTGCTCATGGTTTCACAAAAGGCAGATGAACACAAAGGGAATGTCCAAGGCCCAGAGAGGTTCTGTGTAGGTGTAAAGGTGCATTTAGTAGATACTGGTGGAGTTCCTGGTGAAATAAAGTGCCTGAGAATAAACCATTGGTAATGCGTTCAATACGCTTGTTCAAAGACTGCAGAAAGCTCCTTCTCCAATTTCAGCTGCAGATGAGTATGGGGAAGTAGGCAGTAATTAATGGAAGGGAAATTGAGTCAGAGGAGTCATCCATGTCCAGAAAATGCCAGAAAATCTGTATCTCTGCCTTCTAATCCACTGCAGATGCCAGAGCATCATTTAAATTAGGGTCTGTTATCAGTTACTGCAGAGCTGGGAAGGAGGGGATCACAGGTCTATGGGGGAAAGCATTGAGGTCTGTTTGGTAATGGTAAAACTTTAAGAAAACCAAGTGTGACTTGAAGAACTTGATACAATACCAACTTTAAAGATAAATGCTTTCTCAGGTGCTATTAGTTGCCATTGTCTGTCAATTTATGATATAAAAACAACTGTACATCTCTAGATAATCATTAACAACACACATTGTGTAGGGAGGACACATTTCACTCTCTTGCCCTAAGGTTACTTGGAATGAGGAGGTGTTTTCCTCTGTCACCCAAGGGGGAAAGAGAAAGCCTGACTTTAATTCAAGGCCTTGTGAAAATCAGTGTGTGTGAAGGTGAGGTAAACTCACCAGCAGCAGTCGGATCCCCCTGCGAAGGCTGGAAGATTCCAACCCAAGATACTGGCAGGGATGACACTAATTTCAAAGTCTAAAGCATCACAACAAAGAATTGCCTGAAAAGAAAAAGTGTTGGTTTGGAACAAAAGAAAAGTGTTTCAAATTACTCTGCTTCGAATCTCCTGCTGAGTTCCATCTTCTGTCATAAGACTACAAGCTGTTACAAAATGTACTATTTATTTTTAGGATTACCACAGCACAAAAGTTTAAAGCATTAAAACTTTCTTACATGGACTTATGTTCTGTGGAGAAAAACAAAATCTTTCCTCCAGTTGGTGAATAAGACCTACATTTCAAGAACAGATGAGCAAAGAGCGATATTTAGAAAGTGAGCATTGAGTGTGGGGTTACTTCTAGTTTTATTTAGCTACGTATTAGAGATGCACATTGTCTTTTCACTTGCGTATTTTAATCTTCCTACTGTAATGGACTTGAGCACACAAAACAAGGGCATTTTGCCCATTTCTCATGTAAAGCCTTGGAAGTCAGAAAACACAACTCCTGTGCTGTGAAGTATCAGTGTGTAAAACATTATCCAAAACATTTGTAAATAGAAGCTACTAAATGAACCCTATATTTAAAATCTCTGACGACTGGAGAGCGATAAAAGATTTTAGGTAATGTAAACATAATTGAGAAAAATAAAGCTATTTACTGCTAGCATTTTGTAAAAATGTTTAAGTCTTCCATCTGCTTTTTCTCTTCTCAAAGGTATAAAAATAGATTTATTAACTTTTAAGCTGTGCATACAGGAATTATTTAGTTCAGAATCTTTCTTGAAGCTTTTGTTGTCTTTTGTCTCTGTCTCCTTCTGGCAGGGGGTGTGGAAATTGTGAGGAGAAAGCTGTTGATGTTGTTTAGAAGCACATTTAATTCTGCCCTGTGCCACTCTTGCTTGCTTGCTTATGTATCAACTTTCTAAAAACCTCATTTTAATGATCTTTTTTGTACAGAGCCAACATCAGCATGGGGAGATTTGTGAGGGGATCTGCAACCTGGTTTGAGGTTTCAGCTTGGTTACAGTCACACCTAATTCTGACATGGACTCTGCTGCAGCATTGTGTAAGTGTTCCAGTTTCTGGAAATGACACAAATATATTAATTCCTGATTCTGATGGCTCCAACAGTAAATATTTCATGTGGTCTATTGGGGAGTGGGGGGAATATAGGGAACCAAATTCCCTACAGAAATGTAGCCAAGCAGAGAGAAGGTTGAGAGATTCAATGATTTATGGTCTTATTAGAGCAAAGTTGCGTGAGACTACATAGTCTTTAATGCTATGAGGAGCAGTGGCTTGACTGTGATATCATCAAGTTTTAGATGTAATCTCGATATTTCTTAGTCCATTCTGGTTAGACTTTGGAACACTGGAACATTTTAGCAAGACTTCACCAGTTGCTACCACAGAAAATAATCTGGTTTAGCCCTTAGCTAAATTATTTCTGAGAACAATCATCCTTCCTTAAAACACAGGTTTTACATGTTGCTACTATTCTCAGATAATGTTTTTTGTAGAAATCCTTGTGGGGCCGTATAAATGCTGGTTGGAACTCTCAGTAACTTCTTTATTTATTCATAACTAAAGATTTGTGGCAAGACCAGGTTCTTTTTAGGAGCAAGTGTGCATCTCTCCTTAAAATCATCTGTTTGGCTGCTGTGTGAGCACTGAGCTGCCACAGCCTGATCTGGGTGAGGTGTAGTCTCTGCACATGTCCTGTGTTTGATCACTTCTTTCCAGCTGCCTTGGATGTTTATAGCTATTAAATATTTTAATGTGGCTGTTTTAATGTTTCTGCTGCCTGTCTCTGCCTTCATAATAGCATGTGTGCACATACAACTTTTCAGGACTGAAAAGTGATCTAGTCTGACCTTAACTTCACCATGGAGAGGTGCAAATCTGAAGGAAACAGCTGATCTCATAAAGTATCTGGTCCTCTTCCAGCAGTTACGATCTTACATCAGTTGTTTCATCTGCTTCATCTGCTCATTTCCAGCTTTGCCTCCGTGAGGGACGCTGTCTTGTGATATGCTGAGGTTTTGAAAAGTGTGACAAAGAAAGTAATTAAGACTTCTTTCTCAAAATTACTTCGATTCTAATAATTAAAAAGCATGTTTCTGTAGAGCTTACTGTTGTAAGGGTCTACAGGTACTTCACATAAATAACTGTAAAGGAAGAAACACAATGACTTGTTGGTTTCATTGCCTTCAAGTTATCACCATATGCTAAACCAGTATTATATGGCAGCTTCAAAACTCTCTTCAGTTGAGATAATGAAGAAAACTGGTAATCAAATTAAAAGTCACTGATTTAGAAGTCTTTAAATTAAAGTCACTGATCTCTGCAGTTTCAGTTCCAGCAGGAGATCCACATGTGAGACAGTGTCTGGATTCCAGAGACAGTTTACGTACAGTGTCAAACTTGGGAAGTTTGAGCCCAAATGACTCAATAGGCTCAAATAAGCAGTTAGAGGAGTGATTGCAGTCAGAACCATGACAGTTACCAAATTAGTCCTGTTTCCTTTGAGAAAAGAGGAAGAAAAAAAGATCTGGTGCTACACTGCATGACTGAACTCAGATGTTCTCAAGCCCCACAAATGGAATATGACTGTAAATGCAAATTCAAACTTTTTCAATGAGCTCAATCCCTAGGGAGAAACAGGAAGGCTTTGCAGATAATTTATGCTTCATCCATCACTGGTGCCATTGCTGTCTCTCCCTATTTGTTTTAGAAAGAAATCTGCTCAAGAGAGTAAGCTGGAAAATGAATTTGAGGCAATGAGTGGCACCATGGCAGGAAATCTTTACAAAAGGACATCCACTTGTCCCTCTCTCCCTCTTTGAGTCCTTACTTCAAAACCAACAAGCTTTGTGCCACTTTTAGACTGCAAAATATGTAATGCAGCCTGTGCTGGGCTTACGACTCAGGGCTTACGACTGAGGATGACTGCATTGCTATTCTTGCAACAGCCATGCTGCAAGAAACTTCAGAGAGAGATGTTTATTTACCTCTGATAGAGTCCAGCAATTTAAAATAGCTATCAAAACTCTTAATCCTTCATGAAGCAGTTAGGCAAAAACTGTGCTTTCCATTTAAGAAAAAGAAAAAAAGGTAGATTGCCCCAGATTAATGGAGCAACATTTTCAGCAGTGGAATACAACCACCAAGAGTATTTTCTTTCTATGTCATATACAGGTTTGGGGGTTTTTTTCTGTTTCAGCATCTTTTAAAGTCAGTAAAATGTAAAGCAATACCAGCTTTACTTGGCATACTTGTATTTTTTATATAAATCAGATCTTTTTGCCTTCCTCTGTTGAAGGCCATGGGATTGTTTCCAAACAGCCTGATGCTTCTAAGGGTCAGGCGCCTCACAAAGAACAAACAAGGGACTAAATTTTGCTTTTGCTTACGCTGGGTTCATGCCAGAATAACTCGACTGATACTACTGGAGTGAGTTACCCTTGTGCAAATCCAGAGTAAGAGAATAAACTGAACTGTCCCTTCTCTTGCTGTGAGGAGGTAAAAAAGACAAGATATATATTTCTGTGAGGTATTTCTTTTGTTAATTTAGGCAAGAGTGAAACTGCTCTTATTTGCTGGCTTTGCTCTATCTTTAGCGGTGGTTATCCTTCTGAATTTGTGTTGGAGCTCCTCATGAAGATGAAGACCTCAGAGTTTAGGGAAAGACTATTAAAGGGGGTTGATATGGCTGAGCTTCTTCAACATTGTGGGAAAACACCCTTAATGAACAAAATGGATAAATCCACTCAGTAACATTACTTGTGGCAGTCCCCTGCTCACATCCATTTCTTTGACAGCCTGATCCTGAGCAGAGGAGGCTTTTTCTCAGCAAGTGTATCTTCAATCTGAAACTTGGGCTAGGAATTCAAGCAGAAGTTTAAATCATGGTACAAGTACTTCCAGCTTGTGACTGCTTTGTAGGCTGACATTCCCTATTTTATGACCCCTGCAAGCAGGATCTCAGCTGACTGCCCACTGCAATTGCTATGGCACAATGTGCCACAGTGGCTTCTGCTCTCACCCCATTTCTACAGCAGAATCTGGGTGTGAACAAACCAAATTAAATTGTGGAGCCATGGAGCAAAATAACTCCTTACTGTAGGAAAGGTGCTTTAGTCAAGGGAAGCCTTTCTTATCCTGCAGTTTCAAGCCGTTTTGGAGTGCACCGAGAAGGGGATTAGAATAGGAATAATTAGCTGGGTATGGAGATCAAGTCCAATCTCCCAGCTGAAGTATGGCCAGCCTCAAGTATCTAGGATGTGGGGGAAAAAATCCATTTCCCATTCCTGAGTTTGTGTGGGAAGCATACAGAAACTTGGATATTTTGTTAGAACAATGACATCAGCTTCATCCTGTTTTCCCCTTGCTGCATTTCATCTCTTGTTTAAACTCTGTTACTTTTCTTGACAAAGATCATCAAAGAAGATTTGTAATTACAACTATCCAGATTGCTGTAACTTTTTCATTTCAGCAGCAATAGGAACTGTTAGTGAGAGGCACTATTGGACTGGACTTTTATGTACTTTTCTTTTTACAACGTTCTCAAACTGCACTTAAGGAAGCATCAATTTTAATTAGTATGTAAATAATAAAAGAAGCAGTGCCAAAAAAAAGGGCTCACATATAATTACATAAATAGCAGAAGTAATAGAAGACTTTGATGTCCTGTACACTTTAATAACACCTCTTGGCATTTTTCCTGTTCCAGGCTGACTATAAAATTCAGCCAACATGATTTAGAAAATACATACTATGTATTCAATACCTGTAAGCTGCATAGGTCAGTAACTCTTTGCACAGGTCAATAACTCTTAAAAATAATTTCAGTGCAGTGGTTCTGAAATTAACTTTGTAATAATTTTACCACTGCCTGGGAAGCTAAAAAATTTGACTGGTATGTTTAGACTCAGTGGAACATGTCTAAGAAGTAAAGCTACAGAAACAAAATTTGTCATTTCAAAGTTTTCGTTGGATCATGGACAAATTTAGAAGTGTCAGAGTTACCCCAGAAAAGAAACCCTCCAGCCCTCCCAAGGACATCAAACAGCATCTGTAAGAACAAGAAACCCAGTAATTTTCGCTGAAGGTGCTGCATGGTCTTGGAAGAGTCACTAAAGGTCACATGACAGTGAGTTTATTTCCTAAAGCTGGATGTGAAAGTACACACCAAGAGACCTCACCATCACACACAGAAGCTTCCTTAACTCCATCCACACTCAGCCTGACTAATCAGAGCTGTCATTAACCTTGCTGCCCTTCTTCCCTAGAATGATCTCTACCTAATGCTGAAACACATCAGGGCAGGAGCAAGTTTGTGGTTGTTTAAAACAGATGCAGCCTGCAAAAATATTTTAATAATATGTTTTTAATTTTGCATGGGAGCTGGCTATGGATTTGGGCTGGATCTTGGAAGTGAGGAGGAGAGCCTCAGGCTCCCACCCACACTTGTTTATCACAAAGCCCTTTGACATTCTCCCCAGGGGAGGAAAAAAAAGAGTGTTTTCTGTGAAGCAGATGCAGAACGGTAAGCAGTATCTCAAAGCAGTGATGCAGGTGAGGGGCCTTGCTAAGAAAATTTTTTTTGCCAGATTTCCAGTGTTGCTTTATCTGTACAGATCATAAACAGTAATGAGGGACAGAAAGGGAAGATGTTTTCAGAATCTCCAAGAACTCCTTTACACAGTAAATGTGAGATTTCAATGAGTTTTCATGGATACTAAAAGAACTGTAAGAGGATCTGAGGAAGGCAGGCAAGGTGCTGCAGGGATTTTTCATGGCTCAACCCTCAGGTCAAACCCAGATGGCAGCAGCATCCTTGGGGCCAGGCAAGCAGAGACGTGGTTTGTGTATCACTTCCCTACCTTCACAGATTGTAATGGCTCTGGATATGTAGCAGGATTTTTAATCCTTGTGACACTGCCAAGAGCATTGAAACACCAAGGATTTTGTTTGGAATAGATTCCTATCCACAGTTCTTGCCATCTTTTTATTTCTGGTGTACTAATTTAATGGGTTTTATGGGATGCCATCAAATAAAAGATGTCAAAAACATTTAAAAATACATAGTGCTGAGGTTATTTCATAGCACTTTAAAGATTTTCCTACCTTGGCCTCAATTAGAAGGTATCAATTTCATTTATATCTCAAAACTGTCAGATGTGTACCTCCTGTCTTGGATTTTTGCTTGAAGTTTTTTTACTTAAAAATCTAAACAGAAAGAAATGATTGTTTTCTTCTGGGAGTTGTCTTGGAAAAATTAATAACAAATGTGCTTTTAGATGGAAGCAGAAGCTTTGTGGAGTAGGATGAGTAACTCTAGAGCAATGTGATATAATCAGCTGAACATTTAGATTTCCTCTGTGTGAATCAGATGCAGCCCAATGCTGTCCAGTCCAGTGGCCTGTACATAGGCTGCCAATCAAGACTGAAAAGAGATGATATCTTTGCTCCCAAGCAGGATTAAGGTTAATCCCAGGCTTGATGAGTGTGTGAATGACACAAGGAAAACACTTGAATAGAGACTGCTCCACAAATGGTACCATTTACTGGCACCTTGCCATTTGAGAAACTTTAGAGTAATGGAGCCTCCTGTAAGTGCCTCCTCCTCCAGTGCCTGGAGGTAATTTTGTGTATTCTGTGCTTTGATTATGAACTAAGCTCTCAGGTACTGATAGTCCAAGTTGACAAGGCAAATCAGCCCCCAGTGCTGGGGGAGTTTTACAACACCAGAGCTTCTACTTAGGATTTATATTCTATCCTTAGGATAAAAAAGTCACACTCTTAACTGACTTAGAGCTGTACAGTCAATTCCATGCCCCTCAAGTGTTTGCAGTGACTGGAACTGACATGTCAGGATATCAGCCGAAGGTAATAGAAGTTTTGGATGGGAAAGGAGCTTTATGGATCACAAGCCTGGGCTGAAAGATTAGAGATGTTTAAAGGTTTCTGTCCGGGATCCCTGAATTCATGCCAAGTATAAACAGAAATGTCTCCAAGACTTAATGAATTATAAATAAGGAACTTGGCTCATTTATTAAATGTAAGTGCTCCTGGGTGCTGGTACTCAAGCTAATGCTACAAAATGAGTGTTACACATGTGTAGTAAAAGTATGAATATCATTTAAGAGCCACTTCTGCTGGGGGAAAAGGTGCGCTGTGGAGGTTGGGCTGGCAGGACTGACAGTGAGTTGGCATCAATCTGAGGCCATGGGAAATGAGATGCTAGGAAGGGAAATATCTTGTTAAGTTATGGTGAGAAGAATGGGATTATGGGTATAGTTATGTTAATGAAGTTGCACCACATAAGGTTATGTTCTGAGTTCTTGCATGTGAATGGTTAACGTTTTACATATAAGATCATGTAATGTTCATTGGTTGGCTCTCTGGGATAGAATCTATACATTGCTGTGTTTGCCCCATTGCTGGGTCTTTCGAGGGTGCCCTATACTGTGTTTGGTTTATGTTTTTTTGTTGGCTCAGGCCATTATTAAAGTTATTTTCTGGGCTTACTCAATCGTCCCCATCCCTATTTCAATTGCCACCCTGGCTAGTCTGGTTCGTGTCACATCGCAGTGTAGCCAAAGAAAGATGGGAAGGCTAAAATTTTATAATAGTGTGGGTTGAAAAGCTGGGAAGCTGTGAACAAGTTAACAAAAGTAAAGAGCTGCTCTGGTGTGGAGCTCAGTTCTTAGAGCCATGATCAGCACTGTTCTGGGAGCTCAGAGACTGGCAGGGAGTCAAATATTTTTTCCTTCTGCAGCCCCAGTAGTCCTAACATTGCTCTTTGGGGAAGAAGTGCTTTTTCCCTTTGAACACATGGCATTATCTTGAGCTGACTGACTGCTTGATGAATATTTCAAAATAGGATAAGTCTTATATTGAAGGAGGCCAAGAATGCAACTTCATTTCCTCTCCAATCTAAAAAAAAAATATTGGCTTTTACTTGTACAGATATAATTTGGAACGCATATGTATGACATATGTAACATCACCAAATAGTTACCTGATGCTTATCAAAGCAGTTGGAACAAAATAAACCAAACCAGTAACTCAGTGTATGTATGGGTCAGGTACTGACTGGAATGGATTTGTATCCAGAGCTTGTTGGCTTCAGTTCTGCAAGGGTAGCATCTGTTAAGAGAAGCAGCAGAGTAGAGGCCTACATTTCAAAAATATTTCTATCACTGTTATGTATAGTATATAATATCAGCATTTGAAACCTTAAAATACAGCTGTGTGTATTTTAAATACTCTTTAAAACCAGCAAATTTTCCTGTGTCACACGTCCCATTCCCAACCGGCACGGAGCAGTCTCTGAGTGCAAATCATTGCTGCTTCCTCACCTGGTAAATAGTAACCCTCAAGTTCTGGTGATCTTTGTGGGGATGTTGTGGGGATGCCTTGAAAATGTCACTTGCTGAAAAAACAGCAGCACCTGAAGTAGCTTGGCATTTGCATACTACAAATGGCATATGGTGGGTAGGTGGATTTGAGAGTTCAGCATTTAATGTAGAAAGTTTTGTGTAAACAGTAAGTAGTCAGTGTGCTCTGTGGTACCGAAGGAAGAGACAATAGGAAAGCTCTGCAAGTAGGAATTCTGCCCCTAAAAACCATTTTCAGATCAGTTATTGATCTGTTTATTTCACGAAGTGCTCAGCTGTGCACAGCGTGTCAACTTTAAATAGCTTGGGACTGATTTGACCTGAAAATGAGGAGTAACTTTATTGATGTCTGCAGAGTTAACAGTCTAAACAAATCAGTTTCTGGTCCTGTCATTTGGATAGTTGGTTTGGTTTTTGGTGTGGTGGTGTTTTGCTGGGTTTTTTAAATAATTTATGGTAGTTAAATGCAATTAAGAATAATAGATTGTAAAGATTAGATTGTAAAGATTATGACAGCAGGATTAAAATTAGGACTTGCTGCTCATGATCCAAGTGCTCAGGTTGGACCAAGGGCTCAGAGAGAAGAGCTCTGGTAGGTGGACTTGTTTAACCCTTGGTAACTGAGCTCTGGTCCTCACCAGGTTCTGACCAACCCATTGAATACTTCAGGAGAAAACAAACCCATTTCTCTTTGTGTACCAGGCTTTGCACAGCAGGTGTGGGTCTGGGTTTGCTGCTTTGATTGTAACCTCTGGAAAAGGGCTGGTGTCAATGTCTTGGGACAGTTCTTTTTTCAATCACTTCAGGAAAATTCATTCAAGAAAGGTGATGTAGGGAACAAACTTACTGGACTCCTCCTGTCATAGAGGATCTACTGATTTTTCCACTTAATTTTCATAGCAAGTGCCCCTGCGTCCAAGACTTCTTTAAAATTCACTGTATTTACTTGGTATCCAATTCTGTTTAAAATTACATGAAGAAAAAAACCTGTCCTTTCTTTTTGCAGTTAATCTTCTTAGGACCAGCTATTTTCACAATTTTTTCCCCATAATGTTATGAGTGCTTTGGTTTTGTTTTTTTTATTTAATGTAACTATAAGTCAAAGTAAGGCTTAAAGAATCACAGGTCCACATATCTGAAATACAATCATCCATCAAAAACCCTCAGTGGGACAATTACAGCCCCCACATCCTCCCACAGCAAACCATGACTGTAGGAGGGCTGCAGCTGAGATTAGACAACGTGAAGTACTCTTGCTTTGGCCTTCACGAAATCACCTGCTATGAGTCTCAGTGATTCTTGGAATGTGGGTTTTTTACATTAGTACCAGCTCTACATAATTTGTAATTTATTTTGGCATCTCTCTCAATGATGGCTGTTTAAATGAGATGTGAATCTGTCTCTTAAGTAGTTTTCATGTTCCATACAGAGCAAACATAACTTTAAATACTCTTTCAATATAAAGTACAGTGTGTATCCAATACTTCTTCACCATTGAGTGCCCTCAGCATTGTTTTTCTACTCAACTTCTGTTTTCATTCCTTCTCAATATCCTCCTTGCTTCCTGAAAGCCAAGAAGACCCCCATTGTCATCATTCCTTCCCAATGGTTTCCAGTGTTCTCCCTTCTTCTGTTTCTAAAACTCACTCTGGAATCTGATTTTCAGGAGATACACATCCTATTGTCACTTAGGTGGATGTAAAGGCTTACATTTTTTTATCCTATTAAAAATAAAGCAGCCATAAAACTGTGGTTTATGAAGTCTAAGATGTTACTCTGGTTTATATGAAGAGTGTTGAGACCTGCACAGACTGCAGAGCCCTGAGGTGCCGGAAAAGATCCTCAGCAAGGAGTGGTCAGGTCCAGAATCTTGCTGTGCCATTCACAGCAGTCAGACCAGAGATGCTTCTGTGAGTGTCCCTGTCAGGAAATGGTTCATGGGGAGTCCTGATGTCTGGGTCAGATTTTGCTCTTAGTTTAGAAATTCAT
Organism: Sylvia atricapilla; assembly: GCF_009819655.1. Classification (NCBI taxonomy): domain Eukaryota; kingdom Metazoa; phylum Chordata; class Aves; order Passeriformes; family Sylviidae; genus Sylvia; species Sylvia atricapilla. Next base: position 16,113,721 of record NC_089150.1, on the reverse strand, counting down.
TTGCAAAAGTTTATATATGAAGGTAACAGTTATAGTTTGGGGACAATAATGTCACTAGTAATGACAGAATCCAGCAGGTACATCCGTGAGAAAATGCTTGTATTTATTCCTTTGTGTCTTCAAGTACATCAGGTGAAAATCTCAGTTATAGATATCACATGGAAAACCATATGGCAGCATCTATGCTTGGACAGGCAATTGACTTGACTGAATTAATTTCTCAGCAAGCTTGTCCTTGTTGACTGCAGGATTTTGGGGATTATAACAGGAATGTGGACAAGGTTGTCATGTCCTTCAGGATTTTTAGCATGATGTAAGTATGAGCACAGGTGGGCAGTGAGACATTCTGGGCTTCATTCCTCACCAGGTGCCAGTCACTTAATTCCCAACGTTAGAAAGAACCATCAGTGATGGAGCACCCTCCCCTACAGCCTATTTGCCAAATGGAGTCACAGATACATCTGAGAATGGGGCTCTTTTTCTCTTTTTAAGGGATGCTTTGGCATTTTTCCTATCCCCAGGGAAAAGTGTCTAATCCTTAGCTGCTGACTGGTTTTTACTCAGAGCTGCACTGCTGCATCTCTGATGTGGACAGGACTTTAGTTGATGCTGCTATTGTTTTGGAGAAACTAAGGGATAGAGAATAACATGTTGTCCTCTTGTGACAGTGGATGCCTGACTGAACAGAGGGTAGTGATATGCAGCAAATGATGCTGAATTATATTGTCTCTTAATTTTTTAAATTTTAAGGACAGTATGGATGCTGGTTTAGCTAATTTGTTTTTTTACTGTGAACTACTGTTTGTAATAGAATCACTCATATCCTGTATGTTTTGAGCCCAAGTTTTCATTTATAAAGGATGATTGTAAAAAAAAAGAGAATAATTTAACCAGTACAGCACAGCTAATTTCCATATTGTGCTATAAAAAATAAAGTGAATTCCTAATTGTCTTGTGACTCAGGTGTGAAGTCTCCAGACTGACTTTTGAGCATCCTCCAGTTTGGATGGCAAGGAGATGGCTTTTTTTTTTTTTTTTAATCTATCATTCTCTAATTATCATAAAGTAACTTATAGCATGGTTTTGGGAATTATGAACAAAGATATTCTCCCCTGAAAGGCTCATTCTTCAAGCTTGGTATTACCCAATACTGTTTAGCTCTTGTCTGGCAAGGTTCAGTGGGTGGAGGAAGGGAACAGGTCTTATTTTGAGATTTGAAGAGGAGCTGAATTTTATATTAGCTTCACAGTTTATTTGTTTTTATTCCTGTCCAATAAAAAGCTGTTTTTCCATGGGAGCCTGAGGAGAGCTCACTCAAGATGAAAGGAAGTGGAATGTGTCTGAAAGAGTGGCCAAATTTTGATGGCTTCTTTTTGCTGATGGTATGAGCAGTTAAATATTTTTAAAAGGCAGTGTTGCTTTCCTCTTACTGTATCCATTGTCCAACTCTTTCCCATCCTTTGTGAATGTGCCATACTTGATCATCTGCCAAAACTTGCTTGTTTAATTAGCCTCTTTTAATTTACCCTCTACAAAGTTTGTTCAGTCGTGTGCAGCTTTGGGGTTTCCCTGGTATTTTAAGTAGGTTTTGGTCATCAGCTCACACACTGAATTACATTCCCTTTCTGTGCTGCTTAGTGACACAAAGGAGATGCAGCAGCCTTGTGTTCATGCTTCATTACAAACACAAGCATTTAACACTGCTGGATAACTTGGTGGACCCGTGGTGGTGTTTTTCCCATTACAATCATCGCTTGGCTCCCTGAGCTTGAGGCACATTGTGTCCCAGGTTTGGTTTAGCGTTCTAAAACACGACCCATGGCATACAGAGGGTTTTGCATTTTTTTCAGTGATCTAAAATGTGAAACATGGGGAGGACCAAGCATTAGCAAAATCCAGCTCAGAGTTACAAAACCAAGAGCGTTGGGCTTCTGAAATACATTTCCAATGAATGTTAGCGTGGTGTGTGATCCGCTCACGTTGGTCGCATTTCTCACCCATTAACACCTCTTGGCCCCTGCTGAGCCATGGAGAGCTGCCGCTGACCAGCTCTGGTGCCTGAGCTCAGTGGCTCACGTGAAAATGCTCCTTTCAGTGAAACCCTGGAATTTCTCGGCTCTGAATCTCTTCACTGATAGCTCAGGCTGTGGCAAAGGAACACGGAGAAGAATGCTAACTTAAGATCATTCCCCCTCAGATTATATAAATCTGCCTCCGGCAGATAATGCCACATTATAAATGAAGTGTGTTAGTTGCCATTCCGACCTCGGGAGGTGTGAGCAGAATGATTATTTTCATCTTTGTAGCAATTCAGTTTGAAACACTTCTTTAGTGAGGGCTGTGGGGAAGGAGTATGCACTTTGTGTGAAGATATAATCTGTTCAGTAATTTGATCACTTGATCAATTTTTGTGTTTAGAGTCATTTACCATGCCAGTATTTAAGCACAGAAATCTTAGAGCAGTATGGGAGGTATTCATACTGTTTTGTAAGTTTTCTCCTTTAAATTTACACATGTGCACATTTCACATGGTTGACCTTCTCTTCATGTTTTACAGTTGTCCATTGTTACTTGACTTCAATAATCATTTATTATTAATAATAATTTATTGTTATTTATCACTGAATGGACTGATAACTGAAATCATCCACACAGTGGTTACTCCTAGGTTTTCCAAGGAGCACTTGTGGCAGGAAACACTGATTCCTGTATCTCCTGCAGTTATTACTGGAATGCTACTTCACTTGACAAACTGTCTTGGGTAGGGAGCTACTGGAGTACACATAAACACCTGTGCTATCGATTATCTTTACTGATTAGAAGTTGATTGTTTATTGGTTTGTTAGTTGATCGGGCAATGCCCATGATCAACTAATTGGAGCTTCTTGGAGTTATTGCCAGAACCCACCCAGAAGGATCTGCATTTACTTGAGTCACTTGGGTATTGACTGCTCCAATTTCCATCTGCCTGCTACCCATGCAGCTGAAGCTGAGGAATGCTACAGGCATGAATAACTCCTGCCTTGGCTCTTACCTGTTACCATTTGCCATTTCATATGAACATACCATCTTTATTATCAGTAAAATGACGTGACAAAAATATCCTCTGCTTCAGCCTGTAGATGATCAATGTTATCATTGGCACCCCTGGCATTAGTTAGCACAGAACTCAGAGAAAGTGGGAAAACCAACAGAGAGCTCTTTTTCTACTTTTTTCCTTTCCTTCTTATTGTTGTTTTAACTGTTTTTTCTCCCCTCTTGTTTTGTTTCCCAGAAATGTATTTTCTTTTGCACTTTGCAGGTATCACTTCTTGATAAGAGTTCTTCCTGCTTTAGCTCCACTGACAGGACAGCAAAACAATTGAATGTGTCTTTTGCTAAAACTTGAAATTGTGTTTATGGAGATGGTAAGTTCTGGTAGTTAACACACAGCATTGGGTAGGAGTTTGCCTCAGTACAGTGGCCAATTATCACTTCTTTTCAGAAGCTCACTCTGTTTTGCATTATATCACCACCTACAATTTCAAAAACTACTTTGTAAAATAAAGTCTACAGAACATTCTCCTCAGAAGAGAAAGAGCTAAACAGTTTCAACAGTGTTGGAAAACAGGTTTGAATTTTTAAATAGAAAATGCTACATCTGCTTATTTCCTTCTTTTTTCCAGCATAATAACTAAGTTTTGCCAGAAAGCTCCTTGCTGTTTATTCTTCACATTTCTAATTCCTCAGATGTTGCAGACTCAAAGGACAAGACCATTCTTTCCTTTGTTTTTTGTGGTCATTTGTTCCAATTTTTAAAAAATACCGTATTTCACTTTCTCCCCCCATAAAAAAATTACCATCAGAACTCTTACTATCTGTCTGCTAATGCTCAGCCTGGCTAATCTGAGAACCCCAAAGCCCACTAGTTGTTCATCAGCAGCCTTTTTTGTAAAGTGATCACAGTTGCCTGTCTAATGGGAAAGTGTAAAATAAATGGGAAAGTGTGAAAACCCCTTGATCTAGTTAACTGATTTTCATCCTTTTCACTTCATATCAAGCAAGATATTTCCTGTTGGAGTACTGATTTTTAGGTATGTATATAAAGACTCTGCTGTCACTGCCCCCAAGCCTTAATTAGTCTCTTTGCTTTCCTTCCTTTTAGCATTTTGAGTATGCTATGACTTATTATATTTTGCTTCATATTATTTGTGAGGAATAATTTCATATCTTGTTTATGTTCTCCAACTTGCTTTTCACACAAATGGATTTTAATGGTTCCCTTTGTTTCATATTATCAGCTGTAATTGTTAATTACTTAAATGTCTGTAAAATCTAACCCATCACATAATTACACGCAATACCTCACTTTGCTTTTGCAGCGGATTCAGGAAGTGTATGAGCAGTCGTTCAGGTTTCCATTATGTTGCTCTTATGGTACTAACAAATTCTCTCCATCAGAAACCATCATCACAAAGTGTCTGCAAAGGTAAAATCAGAATGAATTTCTGTTCATGTAATTCTGTTCACATGTACAGGAGCATTTGTTCGCAGTTTGAAAGGTGCATATGCAGCAAAGTCTGGAACTATTGTTATTGTTCAGCTTCCTGGTGGATTTATTTTGGTGATTTCATCATCTTTGCCAAAGAGAAAGTATATTTTATTTGTATTGGGGAGAACATTTGCCATCTTTGATGCTGTAACCATCATCAACAGAAGAAATTTAAATTCTAGATGGCAAAAGATTCTTAATTGGACCCCGTGTGGTAAGGTCAACTTGCCTGTCAGAGTGCTGGGTAACTTGAGAGAATTATGCTCTCAAATACTTCAATTTGTCTTTCATTGCAGTTGTGTAATTCCAAGTGGTGAGGTTGAGCAGCCATGCAGAAAATCTGTGACAGAATTCTTTGACTGCTTCTAAAGCTTTGCACGCTGAAGATCTATAAATGTTACTGAATTAATGAGTAAAGGCAATTTCATGGAGTATTAATGATAACAAAATGACATTATCATTCCTTTATGTTTTTATGCAAGGCAGTTACACAGAATGAATGAGAATATGTAATGGGCAGATGTAATTGATTAAACCCTCTGTGCAGTAAGTGGGAACTCCAGTTTGAGCTACATCCCATTAAATACTGAACTCTTGATTGCAGTTCAACAAAATCAATACAGAGCAGAAGAAGGCAGTGAATCTTTGCCTGCAGCAATAATGCAGTTTGACAATAAAAATCAATGCCCGCTCCCAAAACTGAGCAGTTAATAGTATTTGTGGTTTATGTCTTTTATAGATCCTGAGGTGCTTAAGGCCATCTGTTAATTTACTGCCTGTGTCTGGATCTGGGGAGGTCACTGACTGAGAGAAATAGGGGTTTTTTTGCTTGTTTTTATTGTGTATCAGTTTCTGCCACTAAAATCTGTATCTGTTGCATGTGGAATTGATGCTCAAAATATTAACCTGTACACATCTCTAGATAAAAGACCACCACCCACGTAGTGAATAGGCAGGAGGGATCCTTTCACAAAACTAAGCACAATTTCCAATGGTTTATTCTTTAAAAATCAGTCTCTTGACAGTGACAATGACAAGTTCAGGTTTTTTTTTAAAGTCTGTAATAGATTCTTTATTAAAATACCTTTTTCATAGAACTAACTTTTTCCCCACATACCTTGTGGAAATAACAAGATTTTAGTTACAGATAGATTGTATTTTATCCTAGAGCAAACTATCCAATAACAATATATGAAATAAATGAGAATTTAACTAATTCATAGTTTAGTAGTCAGGCATTTTATACTTTTCCTGGAAATAAATTGTATCTATTTTCCCATCAGTGAAGATTTAAGAGCTCTGTGCCCTGAACTTTCATTTTATTTTCAATTCTTCCCTTTCCCAGTACAATTCCATTCATATTAATGAATGTTTTATAGATTAGAAACAAAACTCAGTTCTTAATATTTCACAATATTTCTCAGATTTTTTATTGTTAACAGGTTTGGTTTTGTGTATGTATGCTGTACATTTTGTTCTGTATTGTGTTGTCTTAGTGAAGTATTTTGTATACAACAGAAAATAAGAAACACAAAATGTACATGAGTGCTTGAAGTCAGGTCTCAGACCCTTCTGGGAAACTGAGCCCGGTGTCTTGCCTTGTAGCCCTTTGACCAGTAAAAACTATTTCTTTTTGAACAGTCAGCTATCAAACCAAACTGAACTAATCGATCATTTTAAAACCTAGAACTCTGTTCATTTTTTCAAGCTGTGTCAGAAATCTTACATTTATCTGGTAAGCTGCAGAGCATGCTCCAAAAAAAGAGGGGGGAGAAGTTTCTGTGTCCATACATGGTAAAGAATTTATGAGAATTGTTTTGGAATTACTGCTGAATCACTCTTAAAATACTCAGTAGAGACCTCTGAAAAATGTGCAGTGGTGTGAAGCAAATTAGCTTCCTGCCACCAAAAGCTTGTCTTTTTAAAAGACAATTTATGCATGTAATATTCCCACTATAAATTTTGCAGAGTGGTTGTGATTTTTATTGTGAGACTGAATGTAGGGTTAGAGAATTAGTCTAGACATTTACCTATGGCTTATTTAATTGTAAAAACTTCAAAAGCAGTGTCTGGCAGTGTGATAGTATGAGTGGGTCTCAGAATCACCAACGGGTCAGATTGGAAGGGACCACTGGAGGCCATCTGGTCCAGCCTCCCTGCTCAAACAGGGTCACCCATGGCACAGGACTGCAGGGAAGACTGCAGACCCTCTCTGGGGAGCCTCACGTGCCGTCACCTGCACACCGAGGTTCTTCCTCAAGTTCAGGTGGAAATTCCTGGGCATCAGTCCCTGCCCATTGCTTCTTTTCCCATTGCTGGGCACCAGGAGCAGAGCCTGGTGCCTGCTCTGACCCCTCCCTGCAGACACTGACAGGGATGAGGTCCCCTCTCAGTCTTCTCCATGCTGAAAAGCCCCAGCTCCTTCAGCCTTTCCTCATGAGAGAGGCTTAGTTATGGGATCACACCCTTTGGGTGCTTTTGTTTTACCCTTAAGCAATGGCAGTAGAGTTATGGCTGGTAAAAGTTATACACACCCACCCCAACACAAACACAGCTTATTTTGTGTACTTACAGTAGAAAAAAAAAATAGTTTCCTGATGATGTGGCTTATTTAGGTTATTCCAGTGCTGAACAGAAGCAGGACAGCATTTTGGAAATGGGGCTTGTTTGTGTTTTTACTAGGCCAGCTTGCTTCTCTTTGTTAATCTAAGAGCAAGTAAATCTGTCTTAAATTTTTGCCTTGCTTGTTCACATATCAACCTAAACAGCAAGGGAACGCTCTTGCCAATATCATCTGTCTGTTCAGAATTTGTGTAGTCTGTTCCAGCAGACAGTGACAGAGGCCTACATTGATGCAGCTATGGCAAGTGGTACCTAATTCTCTCTTTATCTCTTAATCTAATCAAGTGGTACACAGTAATTCCTGAAGCATAACTGGATTATCAGCACAGTTAAGCCTCTATCCAGTCACAGTTTAAAATGAACCACGTTACGAGGCCATAGTAAAGGCACTTGATAGAGAAGGGACAGTTAAAATACCTAATTATGCAGTTTGATTAATCAGGATATCTTTGAAATCACTGATGATGTTCTGATGACTGTGGGCTCAGAGTTATCATGGGCAGATATCATCTACTTCTTCCAGCCTCAAGGTACAGCTGTTTGCTTTCTGGAAGGAGATTTTTGTTCCTCATAGTGTGTGTAAGTAGCAGCGTCTTTCACTGAGGGGTGGGTACAAGTCCTTTTTTCCCCAGTGATTTTTCTGTATTTGGGGTTGGTTTAGTTTTATTTTATTTGGGTTTTGTGGCTTTGGTTTTTTACATTATGTGGTCATATAGAGAAAGCCTACAAAGGCAAGGTACTGCTGAATAGTCTGTAGCCTGGCCAAAACTCTGAAGTTCATGGTCTCTCATGTTCTAACAAAGTCTTTAACTTGCCTTTTTTTTTTTTTTTTTTTTTTTTTTTTTTTTTTTTAAGCTCTGTCAATAGTGTTGAAGGATTCTTATTGTTGCCATTGACTGGCTTCTGCTAAGGAAACATTATGCATTCATAATTTTCAGCAGCTCCATAGTAGCAGTATAATACAAATGCACTTTTGGAAGAAAAGATCAATATTTCAGGTGTTAAGGCTGCACTCTCATCTGGGCTAGGAGTGAAAGGTCATTGAAAAAGAAAATGAATTTAACTTGTACCTACTAACATTTTCAGACTGCTGATTTGACTCTCACCTAATATGTGAAGTTCAGAGAGGAGTTACCTCAGCTTTAAGCATTTGTCTCAGAACAGACCATTTAAACACTGCCCTGCAGTGTTGAACTTCAGCAGAGGTAAGTGGAGCATCTAGGCTGGTTTAGCTGCAGTAGTACAGACACTCAGAACATAGTGCACGTGTTCCTGTAGAGGAAAAATATAATCCAGTAAATTTGTAACAGTCAGGATTGGTAGTTCAGTTTTACCAAAAGTATTTTACAGATACACAAACTTCTGCAGGTACTGAAAAATCAGCTTAATAACTGTATAATAGAAAAGTGGTGAAACCTACTGATCTCACACTGTTAATGAAAGCTTCCTGAAGCTTTTCTAGGAATTGCATCCAAATACTGAGTTCCTTCAGCTCTTAAGATCTGCTTTATACATAACACTTAGCTCTTACAGAATATCGGGTATTTTTGGCTTTGTCAATGTGTCAAAAGTGACATTAAAACAAACTTGGAGAGTTTTGGTGATGATTTCAAGTAGCAGTAGCCTAATTGTGCTCTCAACAAAGTCAACATAATATGTCACCAGATGAGAATCAGTTTAATGCTTTTAAAGTTGAAATTCATAACTATACTAGGGTGGATGTGATTATTTGGGTGACTGGACAGAGTTGGAGACAGTATCTGGGGATGCAGTTTTAAATTTTTAAGGAAGTTCATGTCTTTGTTAATTATACAAGTTACTGGAATGTGTTCAAGTCCATTTATACAACCACTTCTGTGTACTGCAGCTTAAAAAGCCCTACAGACATGCTAATATCCAAACTCCCATTTTAGAAATGTAGTTTTAGTTGTGCAGTGATCTCTGTGCTAAACAGAGAGTCTTCATTAACTTGGATTCACGAATTCCACAGCCTGGGCAAGCTGCAAGTGATGATGAGATGCAGATCCTGGCTGATGAAGCACTTGTTTGTTTTTCCAGACATGACTGAGTTTGTGTCTGTACCAGCAACATCATTGGTATCAATGTCCGATCAGAAGCCTACACTAATTGGTTTGCTCTCACAAAGGCTAAAATAACTTCTATTCCATTGTGAGCAGTGACAGGGGACTTTCCTGGGACTGAGAAAGCTGAAGGGAAGGGGCCATCTGTTCTGATAACTGAGTGTAAAAACCAGAACCGGGTCGATTCCACCTCTGAAGTGTGTAGTGACTCATGAAAGTGTCCTGTGTACATGGAATGGATCTGAGTGTCCTGATGACTGTCTCCTTGGCCTGCCCAGCAGGTGTGAACAGGGTTTTTGTGTAGAACAGCCAGCCTCCTTGGTGTGCTGCAAGGGGGAACCATCTGATCCTGAGCAGCAGAGCACACCTCAGTCTGACTTGGTTTGAGGCAGTGCCTACTGCTGCCCCATTGCTAATGAAAGCATGTCACTATTAACAAAGATGTGAGAGAAGTGCAGGAAGAAAGTGCAGAAAACTGCTGTCTGCATGCAATAAATGCTTTTTAATCGACTGCCATCAGTAGAGGCAGAAAGCCAGTCAGATAATAATCAGCATTTCCTCGGCACTGTTCTGTTACAGTTGCCTGTCTTTCACCACACATTATTATTGAGTGCTTAATCAGTATTAAATCTAATTCTGGGATGACATCTGAGAAATTATTTTACAGCATTAGCAGCTGAAAGAATGTCCTGCCTGTTAATTATTTACATTGTCTGTCTCTCAGAATAACAGCTGGCAGTTAAAATACTGTAGAATGATACCCAGTACTCAGATAAATGCCATATTTATGCAGGTGTAGGAGCATACTATGTAATCTCTTAAAGCCACTGCCCTCAGAAGGTGATGAAGGAACTCATTTGGGGCACATCCTGTACTGATATGTCTTAGGGAAATTAGAGATACTTTTCTCTGTGCACACATACACAAGATATCTAATGCTAGCAGTTTTATAATGTGCCTAGGAAAGAGCTAGAGTCACCACAAGGGGAGTTAGTCTAAAAATCAGTGAGTCAGCTGTCATTTCTGAAATGTAACTATCCTGGTTGATTTTGAGGAGAATATTGAGGTATCAAGATATTGGCTACAAACTCCCTGTTGGGATTCTGGCCTATGCAGGTTTGCTTCCCGTTTCCCCAGCAGTGTGTGAGCCCAGAGTGAATTGCTGTGCTAAGCCACAGCACCCTCATTCCAGGCAGTGGGAGTGGGACTGATGACCAGAACTGCCTTCATTTCCAGATAAGCTGTGTATGCTGTGTTGCTGAGAAGGCAAATAAGTAAACTAAATCCATACATTTTGTCCTTTCAGAGTCCAAGCCTTTGCAATCTCCTTCCCAGGGTGCCAGGTTTTGGCTGTTCCCCAGTTGATTCACTTGACTCCTGCAGCACTAATCTTCCCATGGGAGTATTGTGAGGAGCTCTGCATGTCCTCATTCTTTGCCTGAGGATGAAGCAATGATGGGGCCTGTGAGGTCTTGATCCATAATGAGTCATTTGACCCCTCTCATATTTTGCTTTGAGAAGGGAAGGATTGCACAGACATCCTTTTAAGGAGCCACATGCTCCAGGGTGATGAAAAGGAGGACAGAGGACAAGCTGTGGCTGTAAATACTCCAATACAGATTTTAGGTCTCTTTTAAGAGGAGGACACTTGCTCTTAGGGTCTCTGCACCATTTCAGTCTGTAAATGCGACTTTCAGGTTCACTTAGTTAAATATGCTTTTTCTTCTCTCCTGCCAAGTTGTCATGCTTGCTCAGTATTCCCCTGAGGCAAACACAGTCTTGTGAAGGACAAAATATTTGGGTAACACTGGGATGAAAAGGAGATTTAGGAATTGCATGGCACAGTTTACAAAAAAAATATCCCAAGATGAATTTTAATCTTACAAATAATGATCTGCTCCTTCTCCTTCCTCCAACCCCATAATTCATTTACCTTTGTACTTAATTCTGTAAATATGTACTGTATTGTAATGCTTGTTGAGAACATGCAACTTAAGTTATACTATTCAGCCTGAAAAGATTGGGGGAAAGCAGTGATAGTATAATACATGATCTGTGTGAATAGAGAGCTGTTTGTAGCATGTGGCTGTCAGATTTCTGCTTGCTTGTCTCGTTCCAGCATTCTGAAAATTAATCAATATTGAAATGCTGCTCTGGATGTGCAAAGGATTGGACAGAGTCAGTGCCAACCTGGCCATATGCCTTTTGGCAAAGCTGCTGTTTGGCTTCTCTAAGTTTTATGAATTTTCACTAGGTATAATATTTTCCCAAAAAAGAAGAAACTGATAATGAACTAATTTTTCAGGGCTTTTTTGCAATTCTTGGCATACACATTCAGATGAAAATAGTAACAATGCATGTTCAGGCCATTAATTTTTATTTATATTGATAACTTACTCACAAATTTTCTACTGTTGGCAGTAACATTTTGGCTAATGTGCACTACTTATTGACTGAAAATCCTCCCATGCACTTTCAAGGGAAGTCTTGCTCTCCTATCTATTCTCTATTCAGCTCATAAATTACGCTGGAATAATAAGACAAAAAAATTCCTTTTCATTCAAAAACCAGTCAAAAATGGGCAATAACACTGCAAACTGTCCCAAAATTGCCCAACTAGTCCTAGTGCTGTCAGCATCATTCCAGCACTGCCTGTTTTTGCATCCTGCCAGTCAAATTTATTTTAGCAGTAGTTCCAGAGGGAAGTTCTCTTAAACTTCTTTGCCCCCCACCAGTGCTTTGGGGTGAGCTTAAAAAAGGTGGCAATTCTTGGCCCCATACTGCCTTGACAATCCCATTCAGTTTTCCCTTTAATGTTTTCCACATATGGTGGTGAAATCCAGTGTCTGACTTCTTTTCTAAATATAGACTCATAATTATTTTTTAAAATTCTCAATGCAATGAGTCTTATTTGTTTTCAAGATATTTATTTCTCCTTTTGCAATATAACAAAGTGTTGAGAGTTCTTGTGTTGCCATTTCCCATAGGCACTTGTGAAGACATTTTATTCCTTTTTCTTAATGTTTTACTGCACATTGGGAGATATCTCCTTTCCAATTTTGATCCAGAATGGAGAGTAGCAAAGAGCACATTCCTTTGCGAGTGGAAAAGTGGCCAGGCATGAGCAGGTTGCTGCCCACTACCAGCACAGAGCTTGTTTTTCACACAGCTGGGCTTGGTTCTTTGGCAGCAGTGAGAGAACAAAACCAGTGGTGGTAGCAGCAAAGCACAGGCTCAGTGGTTTCTTAGCTGAATTTTGAGTTTTTGTCTCTTACACTGCACTACCCAGCTGTAAAGTCCTCATGTACCTCTGTGTTATTGGAGTGACCAAATGGAATTAACTTCAAATGAATGGTTTTAAATTTGCTCTTTCATGATGCAGGATTTTGTCTTGGAGGTGAAAAGTGGCTGAATGTAAGACTAGATTGTGAAAAAAACAAGTCAAGTGAATGAGTTTTATTTCCCCGTCTCCCTGCAAATATTTGTGTCTTTTATCTAAAAAGCAGGCTTCCTGCTTCCAGCCTGTGATTTGAGTAATATGCCTAGAAAGAAATCTGGGTTTTTGAACAGCTTTCCCTGCTTTGGCAGTGCTTTCCATTGTCAAATTCACAATGACTTATAACAGAACTGTTCAGAAGCAATCCTACCAGTGCAGATTTCAGTTTTAGTGACCTGTTACACCCCAAACCACTCCACTTCTCTTGGTAAAGAAAAGAATATACAGTATTATATCAGGGGAGAAACTGGTAAATGGCACTTAAAAGCAAACAGTTTTAGTCATAAAGAGAAGAAAGTAGAGTCATAACTGATGAACGTCTTACACAAACAGACAGTTCTTCTTAGGTGGGGGGGAGATACAAAAATATGCAGTTATTTTAAAATTGCCTGGTATTTTTAAGTTGGAATCAACAGGTTCCATCCTGCTAATATAAATGTTCTTAAGTATAACTAAAAGCATGTTTGAAAAAACAGTATGTAAAGAAAGAGGCAGTTTTAAATAAGACTGGTGAAACATCCAGAATGACATGAAGGATTGTTGACTTTCTTATGGATTACCTCAAATTTTGGGCTTATATTGTTGCAAATTATGTATTGTGTATGTGAACACTGGAATTAATTACACTTACAGCAAGATCATCTCTGGTATTTTTTCGTTGATAATCACATGCAGCCAGTGACACAAAGATCTGGACGACTGCCAGAATTGCAGTAACAAAATAAAGCTAATTTCTTACATAATTTCCTGACTAGCACTTTCCCAGAGTACAGTGCATATAGCATTTGAAAACATTACCAACAGCGTTGCAGAACAAAGCCCAGTAAAATTTAATATCTGACAGAGAATGAAGGCATTAAAGTCTAAGGACACAATTCAGTGGAATAATCAGAAGGGACTTGTATTTCTAAATGTTTCTATAGAAAAGTCACAGTGTTCTCTGTGTGTCCAAGACTGAAAGGATGTCAAGATTCGTCACTCTTTGCCACTAACCATTTCTTGCTTTTTCTCTTATACTCTGAGCAAGACTGACAACATAAAATAGTGAGCTTTGCAGATGGAAAGGAACTTGTTTTGTAACAGATTGAGTTTTGGGAGCAGCATGTGGGTAGAAGAAGATATGCACTGCTGGTTTAGTCTCAGACATGTGGTCAGATCCTTTTGTTTGAACCTCCCCACATTCTTCAGGATGTGAGTGGGAGTATTCTCCCATACATAAAAACCTTGAACGACTCCTGTGACTTCTCTTACAGTGAACCTCTGATACTGCTGGTTTCTAATAAAACAATTTTAAATTTATATTGAAGTAGGACAGGCATGGAGGTCTAAAGACAAATGGTGAAATACACATTTGTCTAAAGACAAAAGGTGAAATTCTGAAATCTGCTGATGAATGAAGGGTGGTGTGGACTGTGGCCTGCAAACTGCAAAACAGTGAATAAAGGTAATAGTGACAGATTGAGGCTCCAGATTAATAGGAGTTGTATGCTGCGCCTTTTGCTTTCTACCATTATGGTTATGGAGTCAGGAAGATGAAGCTTTTTCCATTTAGTGGCATTTCTATTCTGTAATAAATGATTAGCCAATCTTATCAATAAAGGAATTTACTGAAAAATCGAAATATGAAAGTCCAAGAAAGCCACAAACAAAGATCAGTGCCGAGCCCGGGGTTGGCACTGGGTGAACCTTAGATCTGGCCTCTATCACACCAAACCCTCCTCCGTTCACAATTTCTGCCTTGGTGGGGTCCAGTTTTATACAGTTTTTTGGCTGGACAGGGGTTGCTTCATTATTTTGTTCTTCTTGGTTTTCTTGCATATTCATGTAGCCTCTTTTCCTCGCTGTCAGTCTGCTGAAGGATTTTCTGGGAAGGGATGAGTGCTTGATTCTATGATTTACAGAGAGCCTGGTGTTGGGATGCACGCCCTTGATGATGTAGATTAGATACATATCAGGTGCTGATCACTGGGTCATGCTGGGCTTTTCTTTGAGGGTCTCATCTTCTCTCGGTGCCACCCTTCTTTCTATTGCAAATGGGCCTCTTCCCCTGTTACTGGCAGAGGCAGCAGAATTCCTGGAAACTTTTAATTCTTGAGCATGAATGACTTTATACCATATACTTATACCATATGATGACTTTATACCATATATATCACATTAGCACGAATTATTTCATATCATATATAACATCTTCTGACAGAAGTGGTGGCCACAGATGCCACATCAGAATACAAGAGCCAGGGTGTAGCTTTCTGTCCTTACCATCCATGTCCATTGCTCAGTGTGGACACTGTTTTTGTGAGAGGAATATCCAGACCCTTTGACTTGCTATGAGCAGTTCTGCCCACTGCTCATTCAGAGTTTCTCCCCTCTGGTAAGGACAATAAATTTTCTCCAGAATCATCTTCTTATGGACCTGGGAAGGCCTACTTTTTTCATTCTTTCTTTTTATTTTAAGTTGGGTTACTTTTTCTCTCTTATGGCCTATGGAGTTCACTGTGTTTGCTTTCACCTCTCTTCCACTGGGCAAGAAGCCAAACCATGACTCTCGGTGAAGTGATGCAGACTTTTTGGTAAAATGGAATATCTGGTAGGATATATAGCTCTGTCCACAGCATAAATTCTTAGGAACATGGCAAGTGTAGTGAATATAGACATATGAGCACCAAGGTGCCCCTGCAGCCCTCATGCAATTCTCAGGGATTGAAACAGAGCCTATGGAATGTGTCTGGAATACATTTCCAATCATGTTTAGGATAGACTACCTGTTTTTAAGTGTAAAGTACCTAATAATTTATGCCAAAGTGTCTTCACAGTACTACAAGAATCTTTTCACCAAGATTTAGTTGTGGTCAGAAATATATTAATGGATGACAACATCTTCTGTTGTAATAGACAATGTTTTGCTCTCTGTCACTAAACCATGAACACACAGAGGGAGAGATGAAGCAAAACCACATAGCCCAGTTGAAGAAACAGTTTGCTGCTGTTATTTTTAGGGGATTTATGTCATTTGGAAATTTAGCCTAATATACCTGGTCCTTAAAAAAAGGCCAAACAATCACCTCCTCAACCAGTCTCAATAGTGAGAGAGGATATATTATTTTTTTTCCAAGTTACACACTAACTGTTGACACATCATGGTTCAGTTGTAATACACTCACAACTTGGCTGAACAAAGAAAAGTATTTTTTTTCTACATGACTGCTTAGCACACAAACTCAGAGTGATTGGCAAAGCGGAAAACAAAGTGTCTTTAAGAGAAAATAAAACAAAGCAGCTTATATAGTAGAGAAGGGAGAGGGGAGTTTTTTATTGCAATCTTCTCAAAGTGGGGAAATCCCCTGATGTTGTTAGCGTGACACAAGATCTTGTGTTTGAAGACTTGCAGAAGTTAATCTCATGTGATGACTAATCTCATTTGTCTTTTTCTATTTTTCTGTCACCATAACTGTGATGTTTGAGGACAGCTGGTGTCCTCAGAGCTAAGCCATCCTGTGTTTGTTTGTTCCGTATAAGTCTAAAGACTGAGCCAGCGAGGGTGGCAGTGCAGCTAAACTTGGAGTGCAGAGCCTTGTTCCTAATGCCCTGGCAACAGGACTTTAAAGGTGATTGTCTTATGACCTTGGGCCTCCTTGGGCTTGGGGAGAATGATTTTGTCTGAACAGAGCTGTCCAACAAAGTCATGTTCTCGATCCAAAAAGAGACAGTGAAGCTGAGGATTTTGACTCTATGAACATCTGGATTAGAGGCAGAGATGATTTTGGTGTTCAATATTGTTCTCCCGTATTGAAGGGATATATTTAGGTAACTTCCCCCTAAAAGGTGAAATATGAGCTTTCATTTTTCCTTATTTTTAATTGAGAGAGTGCTGCTGGGCACAGTTTTAAGTTCTGCTCTCCATTTTCCTATGGAAGTTATTTTCCTTTATATTCCAGGGTTTTGTACTGAAAGTGAAATTTAACTGTTGAAGGATAATGTAGAAGTTTCTGAAACTGAATAGGTAAACATAGGCTGGGATGGTCTTATTTAAGACACTCCTTGTTTGCCACTAAGGAGTAAGAGAAATCCAAAAAATGTATTACACTTAGCTGGAGCTGTCATGAATACTAGAGGAGATCCCATAAAGGGGCTGAAGGTATTTTATTCTATCCATTTGTCAGACTAATCACTGTCTTGTGAGAGGGATTATTTCAGTAAAGAATTAAAGTCAGCTCTCAAGTGAGAAGGAAATGAGTGATGTGAAGAGATACCTGACTCATAATGAACTCTGTTCAACAGGTGAGCATGCACAGTGTTATATAACACCATATGAACGCAGTTCAAAGGCAGTGTATGGTGAGTCACAAATTCTGCATCCTCAAACTTTATAAGGCATTGCGTGAAGTGATTCTTCTCCTCCTAGGTGCTGAATTACTTTGAGTAGCAAACACACTTTTTTTGTGTCGTACCCTCCTGGTTGTTAAGTACAACTCCTGCATGTCCCCACCTCCTTCAAAAGTCTCCAGGGGACAAAAAAAAAAGACACTGGAATATTTTTCAAGAATACCTTGCATTCAGTTAATTTTCAGAATCCAAATTCCTCTCATATGTATTTCAGAAGCTCTTGCCTGTTGCATCTTTACACAGTGTGCATTTTACTGTGTTCATTGAGTTAATGTCACACTTGATTTTAAAAGTCTTAAGGTTATTTTATGGACAAACAAATCATGCTGAGGTCAAAGCAAGTTTAATAACACTTCTTGTTGAATTCTAAAATATAAGAGGATCATTCTGCTTGAATACTTGGCAGCTGTGAAGGGTTTTAATGAACAGAGCCTTATTTCTATATGACTATTAAAGCAAGTAGCGTTGCTGAATATAAATGTTTGCACAGCAAGCACAAATCTCTTGTGCAGACTTTTTGCACCTCTCTCTCTTTCAAGTAGATTTTTTCTCAAGGGATGCAGCCTGGAGCTCATGGAATGATTTTGTAGTGCAAAGATACCAAGCACTAGTTGGTAAAGAGTTTTCAAGTGCAAGTGCTCACAGCTGCAAAATGTGTTCCTGTACCTTTACTCTGGCTGTTCTAACCAGAAAACCCTTCTGTCTGTTCACCAGCAATGCACTGGCACCAAACCTGCAGCAGTGAGTGTTAGTTACCCTGGGGTTCACCTTACAGAATAGCAAGGAGAAAATAGGAAGGAGAAAAAAATGTGCATTTTGCCTCAGCACCTGCTCATCACCACCTTTGTAATTCAGGTTTGCAGGGTAGGATTTGGGATGTCCTACTCTCCAGAAACAATTTGGATCACAGTGATAGCTGAAGTTGTGCTTAACTGACAAGAGCAATGAGTGAAGGCACTGCGATTTTGCAAGGGAAAAGAAACAATCCACAAGAGAACTTATCTCTGATTATTGCTGACAGGATAAATGTTCCAAAAAGATCAAGAGCTGTTCCATTGTAGTTTTCTTATTTCATATATTGATAGGCTTCTAAAGCACATAGCAATTAGATAAATTGTCTACCAGTGCTCAGTGAGGGGCTGATACAAAGCTTCCTAAGACAGTTAAGAGACAGACTCTTAGGCAGATCCTAGCAAAAATGGCTGGAATTTCTACCCTTGAAGAAGGCAAGACAGAAATCATCTTCAGTTGAACATATATAAATATATACAAAAAAAATTCTTAGTATTTAGAACACAAAAGACAGTAAAGATGGTGCAGAATTGATTATGTGCATGTTTTAGAATTCATTTTGTATTAATTCTTAGCAAGGAGCTTGCCAGTTCCTGTGACAAAATATTGTAATTTATTGCTTCTCCAGATTAAATAACCAGAAGGTGGGGTTTTTTTGTAGATCTTTAAAATGTCTGGTGAATGCCACAGATTTCTAAATCGAAAAGGTTAAAAAAACAAAGCTTTTTTGGAAGCAGACAACACTATGCAGAACACTTGTTTTTGCTCTTATAATCAATACATACAATTTCTTAAAATCTGCCTAATATACTGTGAATTATGCAGGTGAATTATTTACCAGTTATAAAAAATGTGGCACTGTCCCATCCTTGACATTTTACTATGATTTGTATTTTTTGCTACATATTTTTGCCTTTCCCTCGAGCAGAACATCGGTTTATTATTTCATGTGTAAGTGTTAGTCCTCTATATGTAAAATATTTCAATAAAGAAAAGTTGAATTTACAATTTAAACTGATAAGGCAGCAAAACCAGTTATCAAATTACATATAAAGTGTATTAAAACTGTAAAAATGTATGAGGGGAAATGAACACTACAAAGTCAAAAGCTGTGCTGTAAAGCTGCAACACTGTTTTTTTCAAATGTTGCACACCACAGAAAACCCCACTTCTCTGCATTCTTCAAAAACAGTCCTTTTATTCTTTTCTCCCAAAGCAAGGACATTAAATCCTTGCTGAACTAATAATGCAGCTAGGAAAAAAAATTTGCAAATTTTTGTTTAACCATTTAACATGCTCATGGAGATTAACTCAGTGCACAGGGCCTGGGGAACTAATCTAAAAAGTCGTCTAGGGCATACTTTGGCTGGAGGGAAGAAAAACTGGCACAGCAGTAACTCCTGAAGAGTCCTTTGCTGGTGAATGGCATGTGATTCTCTTCTTTTTTTTCCTGCAGTTCTGCACTGCATTGGCAATGTTGCATCTCCAGGCTTGGATGTGTCTCTGACCCAAGAGGGGTGCTCAGAGGAGAGAAGGAAGCTTAAAGAGATTTAGTGCCTAGTCTGGTAAGTCTCCATGTGACTCCTTGTGTTGATCCCAACCTCCTAGTTATTGCTGTAAAGGAACAAGCTTTATATGATCAGGAACAAAGACACTAATGTCTTCTATGCTTTCTTTCTTTCTGAAAAAGAAATAAAATTTAAACCAGACAACAAAATTTGGCCTCTGCTGGCACAAAACTAGGAATAATGACATTTTGCCATCCCAGCAACGAATGATTTTGTCCTCATTAATGAAATGGCAAAATGTGGACTTGCAGCAGAGGCAGAGCAATTGTGTTAAGGACCGTGGCTCCTGAAAAAGGCCGGAGGGGGGATTGGGAGGAGCTCTGCAGAGCAGTACCCTGTGCACCACTCAGCTGCTTTAGTGGGATCCATGGGACAGAACAGGGATGTGGGCAGAGGGATGGGAGGAGCAGAATATCCACCTCTTTGGGAGAGCATCTACCCTTTAATGCAGTACATGCTGCCCTCAGGACGTCCCCTCCTGCCCAGGGGCACAGAGCAGGGCTGGCTGCAGCAGCAGCACCACTGGGCTACTCCCGGGGCTGCGGGGATCTCAGCTCTGTGCACTGAAGCAGCTGGACAGGGTGACATTGAGGGGGAAGGTTGCTCAGCCAGCACCAGGGGTTTTGAGTATTTGTTCTGCTCATTTCCAAAATCAGTCCTGACTCGAAAGCTCTTTCAGTAGCTGCAGAAATCTGCAGTCTTTAGCTCACAGCCCAATGTGTCATTTTGTGTTACATTATGCACTGTTCCAGGAGCCTATGATTTCATAGCACGGTTGATTTTCTAGCTTAAGTCTTCAAGGGACCTCAAAGGGAATGGAAATCCACAAATAAAATGAAGAAATTAAAATATATTACTAACTCTAAAATGCAGCATTTATTTGGATTAATAAAATACAAAATTGTAATGATCCTTTATAGTGGATTTGATTTTGGTTGTGCAATGATTCAATAGGTTCCTGCTTCCCAGTCTCACTTTATTTTTACTTTAGGAAATATTTTTGTAGAAAAGGAATTCCTCTCTGAGGAGGTGATACTATGGAAGGTCTCTAATTGTTCTTTACAGGTTTGAAGTTTTCTGGGCTACTATCAGTCTATATAAAAGTTGTGATTTGAAGTCAAAGTCATCCTGAAATACCTTATTAGTTGGGTAATTAATTACCCTGAGTTCCCCTAGTGGAACACAGATACCAAGCTACTGAAAGACAAAAAATTTTCATTTTTAAAATTCTGATGGAACAGTCTCAACTCGTTCTAAGGCCTGTGAATACACTGTGTGGTCTTTTTGGACTAACTAAACTTCAGTGTAGATTAAGGGAGTTCTCTCTGACGTGGAGATTTTGCCTACCTCTAATAAAAACAGGGGTTTGTCCCATTGTGCCAAATCAAGGAGTATGTGGTCTGTGCTGGAGGAAAATCCAGCCTAGTTTAGTTCCAGATGCAGGCTAACTCTATATGTAAAAATCTCTGTAGTAGTTAATCTTTCCTCACTTGTTCTTAAGAAAAGTGAACTATTTTAGAGTATCCCATCACAAACTCTTGCCTCAGGGCAGCCAAAAGTGGAGAATGTTGTGCTGAGAAGATGCAGGAATGCTTTAAGTGGGCAGTGCCTGCTGTGGGAATCAGAGAGCAACTGTTTTGACTTCATGTTTTCATGAAGCTTTTATGACACTGCGTTCCAGTTCAGTAACTTGGTCCTCCTTTAACTTGTTCCTATTCTCAAATTGTGTTACTAAAAGCATTTTCTGTCAACTCAGTTGTCAACTCTGTTCAGGCATGGTTGTGAATTAAACTAAGTTAGCTGATAGGTCAATTTATGTTTTGAAAAGGACTTGAGGGTGCTGGTGGATGAAAGGCTGGACATGAGCCAGCAATGTCTGCTGGCAGCCCAGAAAACCAGTTAGTCCTGAGTTATCATCCAAAGCATCGTGGGCAAAGGCGGAGGAAGGGGTTTCTGCCCCTCTGCTCCCTTCTGGTGAGACCCACCCAGAACACCTGGGTGCACCCTGCTCTGGGGCCACAGAAGGACATGGAAGGACATGGACCTGTTGGAAACAAGCCAGAGGAGATGCCAAGATGAATTGAGGGATGGAGTGCCTCTGTTATAAGGAAAGGCTGAAAGAACTGCTGTTGTTCAAATGGGAAAAGAGAAGGTTTTGGGGTGAGTTAACTGTGACCATCCAATACCTGAAGGGAACTTACAGGAAAAATGGAGAGAAACTTAAAGGCCTGGAGTTATAGGACAAGGGGGAATGCTTCACATAGAGGTTTAGATTAGATATTAGGAGAAAGCTCTTTACTGTGAGGGTGGTGAGGCAGTGGCACGGGTTTCCCAGAGAAGCTGTGATTACCCCATCCCAGAAGTGCTGAAAACCAAACACCTGGATGGGGCTTGGTGCAGCCTGGTCTAGTGGAAGGTGTCCCTGCCCATGGCAGGGGGCTGGAGCAAGATGAGCTTTCCGGCCCGTTCCAGTCTAGGCTGTTGTATGAAACGCTGCTCCTGCTGCAGTTGCAGTGCTGTGTGCCATGTCCGTGGCCAGCGGGGCTGTGCCCGCACACAGCCCGCAGCAGGGTCCGGAAGGCGCCGTCCGCTCCGGGCCGTGCCGGGGCCGCCACCGCGCGGCCGAGCCGCGTCAATGCCCACAGGCTCCACCTTGCCAAAGCCGCTTCCTATAAAAACCAGTTGGAGCTACACTTATTCCTCTTCTTTTCCCACCCCCCTCAGGCTTTGCAGCTGTTTCTGTTTCGGCTTTATGAGGTGACAAGCCAAACTGTCCAACAAAACATCGCTCATTGTCACTTACTGTTGCCCATGGCAGCTGCCTGGAAAGGTCAGACCCTTGCCTCCAGGTAGCAGAGTGGATCCTCATGTTTTAGTCCTTGAAGTTACCCCCTTCTGTCACGGAAATGTTTATGCGTAGAGAGAAAATAGCATGAGTCCTTACTCTGGAGTGTTGGTAGATGCTGGAGCGTGTCCAGAGAAAGGAAATTAAGATGGTTGAGGGGTCTGGAGCATCAGTCTTATGAGGAGCAGCTGCAAACGCAGCTGATAACTGATCGCAGGAGGCTCAAGGGAGACTTTATCACTCTGTCTAAAAGGAGGCTTTTTCAGCCAGGTGGGTGTTGGTCTCTCCTCCCAAGTGACAAACAATAAGATCAGAGCAAACAGCCTCAAGCTGTGCCCTGGCAGGTTTACACTGGATATTAGGAAAAATGTCCTCAAGAGAACAGCACTGGTGCAGGCTGCTCAGGGAAGTGGTGGAGTCATCATCCCTGGAGGGATTTCAAAAGTAGATGTGGTGCTTAGGGACATGGTTGAGTGGTGGACCTGGCAGTGCTTGGTTACCAGCTGGGCTCTCTGATCTCAAGGGTCCTTTCCAACCTGAACAGTTCTGTGGTGCATGCTTCATGCTCCTCAACTGCATTTTTGTTTCCCTGTTTAGCTTATCTGGTAGTTTATAATGGGTTTTAATCTCCCCTTATAGAGATCAGCACAAGCCATAAAATAGTAAAAGTCTTTCTTTCATTTCTCCTGTCACCCATTACTGCCACAAAAGAAAACTCCAGAGTCTGAGGTAGGACAGTATTTTAGTTGGGTTTTTTTTCCATTTGATAACTGGAAAACTGCTTAAAGGAGAGTGGAATGGCAATGCTTCCTCCCATCTAGCTACAATCAGTAGTCTTCTATAAATCAAAATCGGTCTCTGCAATTACTCAACAGAGATTTGTTTCTTCTCTCTCCCCCCATTTCCCTAAATTTACAATGGGAAAACAATCCCTTTTTGGTTTTTTTTTTTTTCCTTTTTTTTTTTTTTCTTACTCTGGTGTTTTTTTTTCTTCGTGGGTTTGTAGTATTTTTTTTTTAAATCATATGTTATACTCCTCTGCCATATACATCGACATCTATGTATCACTTCCAAATTACTTAAATAACGTTATTAGGAAAAATGACTAATGGAAAAAAGCAGCCTAGAAAACTTTACTTTGAACATGGAAGGAATAAAGTGGTGAGTGAAATGGCTCAGAGGAGGAGGTGGTTTCATGCCAAAGACAATTGATGGAGATGTTGCTGCTTTGCATGAGGTTGAAGAATTTTGGTTGGTTCTCCAGATTCTCTGAGACCCTGATTTAAACTGCTGCTGTTCATAGTCTGTCACTAAGAAGCTGTAGTCAAGTAGGGCTCAGATACTTCTCTTCTCCATGCTCTTTGTAGCTGCTGCTGTTAGACAGGAAAAATTTTAGTTCAACTCTAGCAATGCTAAGAAAAATGTGACCTCTGAGCTAGAAGTACCATGCTTCTGAAGGGAATGTTCTGTAAAATAGATAGAATCTTTTTTTATATGGCTGCTTAAACAGTGATCCAAAATAGTCTGGAACTGTCCTGACTTACACGAACTCCGAAGTCTTATCTGTTTGAAAAGCACTGTATTATCAAATCCAATCTGTTGCAATTAAATTGCATCTTGGTATTTGAAGGTGCGTTTCGGGTGAGTTTTCTGGGTTGGTTTTGTTAGTGTTTGGTTGAGGTTTTTTGGTTGTGTGTGTTGGGTTTTTGTTTTTCTCTTTTTCTGCACTGAATGAAGATCCTTTCCCCTTCCTGCAGCGAATGTGTTTTCCCTCCGTTTCGGCTGCTTCTCCTTAGGTCAGCGAAGGCTGGTGGGTTTGCCCTGACTTTAGAAAGGGATTGCTGGAACTCGGAAGGTTCTTCAGCAATCTCTGGAACAGAGCGCTTGTTGAATGACATCAACCCCATCTACCGCACCGTCTCCTCCCGTAAGCCAGGCTGCACTTTTGGGCCGGCTTCGGAGGAACCCGGGGCTGTGGCGCTGCACCTTAGTTCTGCCGGGCCGAAGTTCCTTGGCAATTCGCCCTCTGTCGCGGGCGCCACTCTGTGGCCGTGTCCCCTCAGGGACCCGCCCTGTCGCCGGGTGCCCTCAGGGCCGGGCAGTGCCGCCGTGTCCCCTCGGTGTGGGGCAGTGCGGCCATGTCCCCTCAGGGCCGGGCAGTGCCGCCGTGTCCCCTCAGGGCCAGACCGCGCAGCCCTCTCGGTGTGGGGCGGTGCCGCCGTGTCCCCTCGGGGCCGGGCCGGGCCGGGCAGTACTGCTGGGTCCTCTCGGTGAGGGGCGGTGCCGCCGTGTCCCCTCAGGGCCAGACCAGGCAGTACCGCCGTGTCCCCTCGGTGTGGGGCGGTGCCGCCGTGTCCCCTCGGGGCCGGGCCGGGCCGGGCGGTGCAGCCGTGTCCCCTCAGGGCCGGGCCGGGCGGTACCGCCGTGTCCCCTCAGGGCCGGGCCGGGCGGTGCCGCCGTGTCCCCTCCGGGCCGGGCCGGGCGGTACCGCCCCGCTGACAGAATCCGGCGCGACGGCGGCCGCGCCACTTCCTGGCGGCGGGAGCGGGGCGATGGCGGCGCAGGACGTGCTGGGGCAGACCGCCCGGCTGGCCTCGTCCAGCGCCCTGCTGCAGGTGCGGGGCCGCCCCTCCCTCCTTCCTCCTCATCCTCCTCCTCCTGCTGCTGCTCGGCGCGGCGCCGCAGGTGCTTCCCGTGCGGCTTCTTTCACAGGTGCTGTTCCGGGTGGTCACCTTCGGGCTGAACGCCTTCACCCTGCGCTACCTCTCCCGGGAGCTCATCGGCGTGGTCAATGTCAGGTGAGGGGGAGGCGACCATGAGGCGTCCCGGGGCTGTGGGGCAGAGCTTGTGCTCCCCGCTGCTCTGTGCTCTGTGCGCTGTCACTGTCGGTGCTCGTACTAATGCTGTGCAATCTGCTGTTGTCTGTGTCACACTGGTCACTTCATGCCTCCCTAGGTCTGTTTTGGTGTGGAACACCGCTAGCACTGGCCTGGTTTTTGTGTTTAAACCGTCAGTTTGCAGAGGAAAAACTAGATACAATGTGCTTTTCTTATAGGATGTAGTCTGTATCTTTACATTTGGTCTGCAGCATGTGTTTTTGCCATTTGAATCATCACACGAAATTACTGTCTGTTTTTAGGAGATGGTGGTAATTTTAGCTCATATAACCATGCTTGCCCACCTGTAAGAATTTGTCTGCCAGGTAGTCGTGTGTAAGAACTGTGACGTTACTGCATGAAGGATTTACAGCTTATAAAAAGAAATTGTTTTCTCTCCTTTTTTTTTTTTTTTTTTTCAGGCTGACTCTGCTGTACTCAACAGTTGTCTTCCTTGCCAGGGAGGCGTTTCGCAGAGCTTGTTTGAGTGGAAGTGCCAAGAGAAACTGGACCAAAACAATTAATCTCTTGTGGCTGACGTAAGATACCTTTAACACTTTACTTCCTTTAGAATTTCTCATTTTTATCTGGGAGCTCACAGAATGAGAGGAAGTGTTTATTTTATGGGGTAATTATTTCAGTATTTAGAAGCCTCAGACGTGTTTCTGATGTAGGACTGATGTAGGAAGCTGCTCAAGTCTGGTGCTTTAGCATTTGTGGACTTGATTTTTTGTTGGAGGAGATGAAGTTCATTGCCAAAAGTGCCATTTCTTCTGTTACTTGAGTTTTGTTTAGGCTGTAGCTGTTGAAGGAAAACCCTGTTGTACAAATACTTTTTTTTCCTTCCTTTTCCTGCTCAGTTTTGTTCTTTCATTACTCTGTGTGCACTTGTGAACCTACAACATAAATGTTTGAGTAGGAGAGATGTGAAAAGGTGAAAGAAAGAGTTGGAATTAAACAACCGAGAGGAAGTAGGGTTGCTTCTTTTAGCTGTGGTGCTGTTTATGTAGCAGAACAGCCTAAAGTCCACAGGGCACTGCAGCAAGCTATCACACATTGCGGTAAAGTGGATTTTATGGCTTGTTTCTCCCTTCTGGTTCCTGGTTCTCTGCTGTCTCCCTCTGTCAGCTCTAGCTGCTGTGTAGCCCTGGGCTGGGAAGTAAATGTACCTGCCTATATGGTGGAAAACTACCCCTCCATGATAAAATAGTATTCTCCCATTGGGGCACCTGACTTTCCCTGGAACTGCCCAGCTGTTCACTGGATCTGGCCCAGGAATAGGGGGTTGTGAGTGGTCATCTGCATCCAGATATGGAGCAGAGGGATTGTCCCTGTCTAATACGAATTAATATTTAAAATGTGTTGTTTCTGTTCTCTATTACTGTAGTCAGCTTTGTGCTGTGTGATAGCATTTCAAGTAAGCATTAAATGACAGAGATGACATTGACTGTGTGCATCTTTTTTTGTTTTAAATTTTTCCTTGTAGAGAAATGAAAGTTAACCTCATTAACTTCAAATGAAGGTTAACTTCAGTGAAGCATCTGAAATATGTCTTAGGAGCTTGATGTCAGGTATCTTAGTGCTCTGATAGTGTGAGGCTCAAAGATATCTTGTTCTAATGATGTAAAACTTGGTGGACTCTGCCAGAAGCTCTGTGTTTCTGAAGCAGTGTCAGCAGAACAGGATGTGCAGGCTGAAGTGGGATCAGAATTGTTTGGTCCTAAGGGACAAAAATGCAGATATTTAACTTTATGGCTCTGGAGTAGAAAATGGACAGCTCAGAAAAATGTTTTCTGTGTCTTGCAGAGAGTGCTTTAAGGGTGTTCATTACAAAGGAACACATTCATTCTTGGTATGGTAACAGTGGGAATTGTTGCCATAGGAATTCCTGTTACAGTAGGAATCCTCAGGGCCTTTTTTTGTGTAATCATTGTGGCCATATGCGATACTGTAATCTAATGTTTTGTTTTGTTTTCTGCTGAAGTAACATTTCCATTAATTAGTTCTTATGTTAACTTTTTAGAGTCCCTCTTGGTGTCTTTTGGTCTCTTATCTTGGGCTTGGTCTGGCTACACTTGCTGGAAGTACCAGACCCTTCTGTGGTTCCTCACTATCAGGCTGGTGTGGTGGCATTTGGCCTTTCTGCCATTATTGAACTCCTGGGAGAGCCATTCTGGGTTTTAGCACAAGCTCATTTGTTTGTGAGACTTAAGGTTAGTAAAGTCCATGGGGTGTGTGCATGTGGGGGGCATCTTTACTGAGAAATGAAGATTCACAGATTACTGACTTAGATCTTTGTGTATTCAAGCCTATAAAACCCCCTGTGTTTACTGTTTAGCATTGCATGGCCTGGTTTGTAACATATCCAGAAATTTGTACCCATTAAAGCAAGCAAGTTGGTTTATTTAGACATTATTGCCTTCAAGATCATTAAATCCTGAAAACATAGGTTTTGATTGGAGGGAGAGACAATGTTTCCACAATTCTACATAAAATTGTAAATACATCTATTGAGAACATGATAGTCTCAAGCAAAATTTTCTCCCTTACATCCAAAGGAGTGGGAAAATGGATTAGGAACTGTGAAATGCTAGAATAGAAAACTTTCAGAAAAATTACAATCTAAGCTGGCCAGCTCAGCAGAAAAAAACGGCAATAAACTCACACTGACTTTGAAAATCTTCCATTCCTACATAAATTCTGTGCATTAAACATATATATTTTAAGCTTGTGTATGTGGTTAGGTTGCCAGAAAATAACCCTCCTCTGTTTTGTGTTTCTTAAAGGTAGTTGCTGAAACCCTTTCAGTAGTGTCAAAATGCGTTTTGACTGTTACTTTAGTAATCCTTTATCCTCACTGGGGCCTTTACATTTTTTCTTTGGCTCAGGTAAGTTCCTTTCATTCTCTCTCAGCTGAATTTTAATTTTCCTTTGATGTTAAGCCCGCTGAAGAACTTCGGGGAGCTGAAAGAAAGGAGGCTTAAGATTTATAATTTATATTTGGTATTTTCCCGATTATTATTCCTGACTCATTATTGACTTGGTGCTTTGACATTGAGTTAAAGGGAAGTACAAGGAAACACCTTCAGTCTGTGAAGGCACATCTTGCAAATAAGGTTATGTTATTCTAATCACACAGAGCTTTATCAGCCTGTGCCACCAACCTGCGTTACCTAATCAGAAGGTGTTAATCAAGTGCAATTAATTCAGGTTAAAACTTTTTCTTGACGACAGTGAAGGAAGGATAATTTGTTTCCTTCAGTTTCTGCCCTGGCTGTTGTAGATCACTTATAATTGATGGAAATTGGAAATGTCCTATAGAAGTAAGAGATGTAGGCAGTAGCTACTCTGTCAGCTTGATTTTTGATTGAGTAATTGCTTTATAATTGGACCTTCAATGTTCTAAAAATGCTGAATAAAACGTGAAAATTAGCAAAGGTCTGTGATAACCTACAGGTTAAAAAAAAGAGAGAAAGATCAACAGCGTTCTTAAGAGCTGTTTAAAGCCTTACCTAGTTTAATATTTGGTAGGCACAAAGACTGTGTACGTTTTCTTCTCATTGTATTTTCACCTAGTATATAATTCTGTATTTCTAAGTTAATTTTGTTTCACTGTTTTTCTTCTCTTCTTCCTGATCTTCCCAGCTTTTATATGTCAGTGTTCTGGTAATGTGCTATGTAATTTATTTTGTGATGTTTTTGGGATCTCCTGAAGCCACAAAGAAGTCATTTCCAGTTGCTAGAGTGAAAGCTCTATTACCTAGCTTCGTGGAAGATGAGGTAAGTTGCACATTTTGTTTCTTGATTTTCATCTTAAAATCTCACATGAGGGCATTTTGAATGTTGCTTCTAGACTGGGGAATTAATTGAGTGGTTTTGGGGTTATTTTTGCACTATGGAAGATATGATAGATTAAGTAAAAAATATTACATAGAAATTGTGTTTGAAGTTTGTATTAGTACAATTCTTGTCAGAAAAAAATCATGAAACTCGAATTGTTTGTGGTTACGGGTTTATTGTTGCTGACTTGGTTTGTGCAATTTGTGTAATTAAAATATTAATAGACGTTAACTGGAGACAGACCATCTGCACTGTGCAGGGGAATGACCAGCTATCACTGGCTCAGAGGCAGAAAAGAAATCAGAACCACATAACCAGGGGTTTTTGAAACTTTGATCTCTGCACAAAATAACCATGATGTTCCACAGCATCCTAGAGACACTCAAATATCTCTCGGACAAAAATGAGGCAAAGAAAGAAATGAAAAGACTCATTGAGGAAGATAACATTCTGGATTAGATTTGTAATTGAAAATATAAAGGTCCTTTTTGGTTGCAAGTCTTATGAGAACAGTTTGAAGAGCAGTAAACAATTCATATCTCCAGTAAGGATGAAAGTTATACTGGCAAGTTAAACAGCCTGGTGTTAACTGTAACCCTGATTAGTATTTTCTGTAGAATGCTTTTATGGGTACTTCGTCTGCAGCAACAGCACTTTTCAACAAGGGAATCAGGTTTTGCCAGATCAGTGATGTTGGTGCTTGAATTCTGCAATGCTTTACATTGGTGGTTAGTAACTGTGGCACAGTGGATTTTCTCACCACTGCAGTTAGAGCTGCCCTACAGTGTTGCACTGCCTTGCTGTTTTCTATTTCTGCTCTGTAATTTCAATCACGTTTGTTAAATTTCAGCTTTTTTTTTTTTTTTTTTTTTTTTTTTTCAGACCTTTGTTAACTGGAAGGAAGCACGCTTGACTTGGAGTTTCTTCAAACAGTCCTTCTTGAAACAGATTTTGACAGAGGGTAAAGTTTGACACAGAAGTGTGGGGGAAGAGGGCTCATGAAAACTATTTACAAAATTGACTTAAAGCTTCAGAAAGCTTGGGTGGGGAAGATGAGGCACATGATTGTCAACCTGAATTGAGATTTTGAGGGTTTTCAGAACTAGGTGCTGTCCCATTTTACTTTATCTGTTGAATACTTAGGGTTGGAAGTGTCTGAACAAGTATTGGGAAAGATTTAGGGGCTTGTTCTGAAGTCCTTTATTTTGAACTTACAGGTGAACGATATGTGATGACTTTTCTGAATGTGTTAAATTTTGGAGATCAGGGTAAGTGTGATGCTATTGTGGAATGGTGACAAGAGTTTTCTTAGTCACTGCTCTAAGGAAAATTACTTAAAGTGTTTGAAGACAGTGTGAAAATCTGAGACTGTTTCAAAGCCTTTGAGATGCATTTCAGTGAATAATTAATATAAACTTCAAGATAATAGTATTATAGAGTAGCCTGGGCTGGAAACGATCTTCAAGATTATCTAGTGCCAACCCCCTGCCATGGGCAGGGATGTTCACTAGATGTGAATTCTCTTCTAGATGAGCATTTCTCTTCTCTTGTATCAGTAAATCCTTACATTCCTGTTCTCATTCAGTGAACTTTATCAGGATCCTCTAGATTTCTCTAGAGCAAGAATTTTAAGTGTGGCTTGGTGCTGTTCTAGATTCATTTCTGTATAGCTGGTGTTTCTGTCTTACCTTTGCCATGAGCAAACCTTGCCATTTTAAGCTGTAGTTGCTTGACTGTCAGAATTTTTAGAGAATATTGCTTCCATGTTGCACTAAATACCACTTGATTTCTCCTTTTTGGAGATCTTAAATTAGATTTCATGGTTGTTATTAAAGACTTGGAATTATTTGTCTAAAATCCTGAGATTGCTTTTTTTTTTTTTTTTTAAGGTGTATATGATATTGTGAATAACCTTGGCTCACTGGTGGCCAGGTTTATCTTTTTGCCTATTGAGGAGAGCTTTTATGTGTTTTTTGCTAAAGTGTTGGAAAGAGGGAAGACTGTAAAGGATCAGAAGCAGGTATGTTTATTTTGGATTAATGTCAACATGTCAAATGCTTGGTTTTTGTTACAGATAAATTACATCACAGAAATGTGGTGGACAGAAATGTGTGTTTAAATTTGACTATCGAGGCTATTAAAATTGAAAAGTGGAGAACAAAAATGTTCTGTGAGGCTGGACCAAAAAGAAAAGAGAATGGGTAAAATGCTAATGAAATAGAAATGAAAATATGCAGTGGCATAGTGCCATCAATAAAGTTAACATCAGCTGCTCCAAACAGCATGATGGAAAACCTATTCTACTGTGTATTGCCAGATATAGCAAGCCATTATTTACATAATGACATCTATTAAATAAATTTTATCTGGAAGTACTTTATTTACTTAAACGTATCAATAGCTGTTAAATAATGTTTCTGAAGAGTGCAGCTTTGGGAAGAAAAGATTGGATTTTTCTTGTGTGTTCGAGTTGTAGGAGGAGGATTAATGAGTGTTCTTGATCACTCATGAAGGTCAGCCTGTAGCAGTCCTGCTAATTGCACACCAGCACAATTAAATCCTGTGCTTCAGGTCCTTAGTGGGCTAAGGGAGGTGTATGTGTGTGTGTATATTTTATATAAAACCTACTTGGTGTGTAGAACTGAAAAAATGGTGGAATAATAAATATGTAAAAAATGTTACCAAGTTAAGAGGATGTGTGTGAACAACTTAATAACAAAAGACAAGTTTCACACCTTTTTACATGATGTAAACTGATCTGTTTCTCTGAAGTAGCATTTCTGCATGAGAGTGGCTGTTACTACATTGATTCTGGTTCATGTGATTTACTTTTTTTTTTTTTTTTTTTTTCAGGATGATGTTGCTATGGCTGCAAATGTATTGGAATTGCTGCTGAAACTTGTGCTCCTGATTGGCCTCACCATCACTGTTTTTGGCTATGCCTATTCTCAGCTGGCTCTGGATATTTATGGAGGCTCAATGCTCAGTTCTGGAACAGGTAAAGATTTGTAGACCTGGCAAAAAACCTACCACTCTGTAGGAAAAAAACCCTCTAGCTATTATGAACTTTTTGTAAAATAGCAGTTTGGGTTTTTTTCCTGTGAAACTGCTATTGAAGTCAGTGATTTAGCTCATCAGAATCCTTCACCTTGTTTATTTGTGTTCTTGTCAAGATATCTAGACAGGAAACTTGTTCAAATGTACTTAAGTTTCCATTATTAGTGTTAACATTACGTTTTCTCTCTCTTAGTATCAGTGCCTGTAAAAACAAAGTGGTTTGATACAATAAATGATTAACTGTTTGTTTCTGTTGTGTTTTTTTAGGTCCAGATCTCCTCCGGTGTTACTCGCTGTATGTCCTGTTTCTTGCTGTCAATGGAATAACAGAATGTTTTACATCTGCCTTAATGTGCAAAGAAGAAGTGGACAGGTAGGAAACAGCGTCTCCAAGATGTTCCTGTAAATTTATTTGTGCTGACCTTAAAGAGGAATTGGTGCTTTTGAAATTGGCACACACAATATCCTGCCCCACAGAAAAGCAACTCCTTGCTAAGCTGTCTGCATTTAGATTTAGATGTAGAAGCTTTAGCAAAAGTTGGAAAGATTGGGTAAAAAGGTCCAAAAGAAAGAAATAATGATTGTTAATTTAGCTTTTGGCACATCACTAACTGGTAAAGTAATTTAAATATGTGTTTTCTGCACAGGTTAGCTTGAAGTTACACTTTTTAAGACAATCACTTGACTCACTGAAAGTTTGCGACTATTAGTATTTTTCATGTGCAGGTACTGGACATGCACTTGAGAATGATCCAAGCTGTGGGTGTGAATCCAGTGGTTTACTACTTTATACTTGGTTGGACTAGGTGACCTCCTGAGAGCCCTTCCAGCCTGGATTATTTCCTGGTTCTGTGTTCAGGCTGTCCTTGATGTGGCCCTTTCAGATTAATTTCAGTGAGGTCTATTTTCCACAATCAAAGTGGGAGCTGTTTTGGACTTGGCAAGGGCTGCTCTCACAGCCCCTTTAAAATGTGCACTAGTTTTCCAAGTCACTGTTTATAACAGAAATAAAATAAAGTTTTAAATTGTTCTTGAGCATTCATTTTCTTTAATATATTCCTAACATAAAATAGCAAAAAATGCACAAGGTTTTACATTACTAATAATTGTTATTAATTTTGATTTTCTGCAATGAGTGCACAGCTGATTAGTGTAATAGAATTTCATTCACATAATGTAGTTCTTAGTTTAATTTGGTTGATGTATTTTCTATTCTTTCAAATTATTTTTTTTCATCTTTTTCCTCAAATTTATTTTCACTAAAACATGGTAAGAGAAATCCAGTTATTCGTGTTAGAAAATAAAAGATCATTAGTAAATGAATGCTGTAACTGCATGTATTGTTAAATTATTTCTTTGTTTTGTTTCTTTTTTTTTATTTCTCTAGGTACAATTTTGTTATGCTGGCCTTGTCTTTCATATTTCTGTGCATCTCTTATTTCCTGACCCACTGGTATGGCAGTGTGGGCTTTATCCTTGCCAACTGCTTCAACATGGGCATCAGAATAGCTCACAGCACCCACTACATCTATCACTTCTTCAGAGAAAGCACCCACAGACCTCTCACAGGCCTCCTGCCCTCACCAGCTCTGCTGCTGGTTTACCCCATCAGTGCAGTGGTCACTGCTTTCTCAGAGGTGAGCTCCTTCCTCTCTGCTCTCACTGGCCATGCTGCTCTCAGGGGGCTTTTGTGTCCACAAAAAGAGGAATACCATTAGGAAAAAAGGCTGGGAGATTTGCATTACAGAAAGGCAGGATATATTGTATATGATTCTTTGTATCCACCTGTAGGAGGTGGATCTGACAAGTAAAAGGAAGTTTTACACATTTCTGTTGTGTGGAGATAATCTATGTTCTTAGTTATTAATAATGGAAATTTCACATTGGCACCAAGAAGCTGGCATTAAAAAATTTGTAATAAAAACAAGTAACCAAAACTAGAAGGAAAACAAAAATTGCTAAGAGCATGTTTGACACATTTACTCAGTACAAGATGGTAATTGTGCAGGCTCATTATTAAGGGGATTGGAGCTTTTCAGTGTACAAAAATTTGACAGCTTGAAAATCCGTTATGCCTGAGAAAGGAGAATTTTATTTTTTGGAGTGGGAGATTTCCAGTTTTGTTGGAAAATAGCCTCTACAGTAGCAGACTTGCCTGATAGCACCTGCGAAGTTTTGTGTCCTCCCAATTAACACATTTCTGCATGCCAGATAACAGCAGCTTCCTCATTTAGCAGGTATCTACTGAATGGTTATTTTTTGCTGACAGAACTTAAGAAAGCAAATGTTGAGATTCCTAAGGATGATTTATTGTAGGGTCAGTTCATATGCAAAACTGCTCTTGGCTTGATGGTGACGTTGGTGTGTTGGACCTTACTTCTTGTTAAGACAGTATGAATCTACTTTGTGCTGACTGGTTTTCCTGCAATGCCTTGTTTCCTTTGTTGTAGGTGTTGTTCTGCTGTGACAAGGGCTGGATGGCCAGGCTGATCCACATCAGCACAGGTGCCCTGTGCCTTGCAGCAACCCTTGTTACCATGTTCTGCTCAGAGACCAAGCTCGTCCACTTTGTCAGGAGCCAGTTCCTCTCCCGCTACTTGAAGAAAGGGACATGACCTGCTCCTGTGCAGAACGGTTCTTGTGCATTCTTGCAGTAAAGGGCTGTGTTTCTTCCATAAGATCTATAAGGAAAAAAGGTTTCCATGTGTGTTTGGAGGCGTTGATAAGGGAGTGGCAATGTTGACAATTGCCACATGAATATTATTTTGTATTCTGAACTGGTCAGCACAGCAAAAGAGAGGTGAATAATTTTCTTTTCATGCTCCATTCTTTTCTAAGCTTTTCTTCAAACAGCCTCTGAAGATCTAAGCTGCATCCCCTGACATAACCTGGTTGCCAGACTGCGTGTAGAGAGCTCCCCTTCCTGCCACAGGACACTTAATTTGGTATGGGTGCTACTTAAAGGGGAGAAAATGGTCAGGGGAAAAAACTCTCAAAACCAACCACAACAATAAAATACCCAAAACTGATGGTCCTAGAGCAAGGACCAACACAGTGTGAGTCTTGTGGAGCAGAACAGTGTGGTGCAGAGAGATTGAGCTGTCACTGTTTGAAGTGCAAAGTGGGGAACAGAAAATCCTGATGTTTACAAGTAAATTAATGGAGTACACAGCGTGTGTCCCTGCTGGCTCTGTGAGATTATTTCATTCAGCTGATCCTTCATGTCTGAGGGCATTTATTAACTTGTCAGAAATACTCTGAAGCTTTAGCTGAAAGAGGTTTTGGGCATTGTCTGCAGAAGGTGTTGAGTACAATCACTGATGGTGCAGTTCATAAGGTTACTCATAAAACTTCTTACTCTCATTCCATTATTTTTTGGTTTTGTCTGAGATCTTAAATGCCAGCATGAAGAAACTTGTCTCAATAAAAATTATTTTGTCTGTGCAGTTGAATGTTAAATATATTTAGTAAGATTTTTTAGAAGGAATTATGCATATTGAAGATTTCTTTATTGGATAGTAAATACTCCCTTTTGTTCCAACGTTTTCCTCATATCTTGTTTCTTTGCTTGTTCAGTCTCAACCTCTGGATTGTTTGGGGGGTTTTTTTTGTGGTGTTTTTGTTGTTGTTGTTTGAATTGTTGAAAATTTGGACATTCAGGAGTTCTAAAATTATATGTAAGGCTGCTGTTTTAGGTGTACCAATGGTGTATTGTATTGCTGGTTTAAGATCTGAACCAGGCAGTTTCGGAATGTACAAGTGTTAGGTTTATAATAATCAGTGTTCCCTTTGCCGTGCTTGGATGGACCAAAAAATGTCAAGGGGTGAAAAATGTGTGCAGTTGAAAGCTTTTTTAAATTACGTAGCAACTCTGCAGATCTTCAGACTGTTTAAAAAAATTCACTGCAGTGGCATTGTGGAGTTCATTCTGGTGACCTCAGTGCCCAGGCTGACATGCTTTCTAGTGTCAGGGCCTTCAGGTTATAGTTAGAAATATTTCTAAACTGGTAATTCCCACTTGGAAACATTGCCAAAAATACTTTATATGAGAATTTGGTGGTTGAAAAATTGTCATAGAGAAGTCAAAATGTGACAGTGAAGGGAAAGGAGTGGCCTTGCACAGCCCAGGGCAGTTGTCTCCATTGCTTGGCTGGAAGTAGATGCAGAGTTGCTGATTCCTCTTATGCTGTTTTGAAATCTGTCAAAACAAGACAAACTCGACATTATTCTGTCATCTTACTTCAGAATTCATTAGTTCTTTGCCTTTGAAATTTTTCTCTTCTGAGAGTTCCCAAAGCTTTTTTCTCTTTTCTGTCAGGTGTAGAGTTAGTTATGAAGTACAACTTCAAATATTGCAGAGGATTGAAACTTCTTTGCTATGAATGGTCAATGGCTACAACAGTTGCTTCTCCTTTACTTGTTTGTAGTACAAAAAATCAACACAGTTGAACCTATGGACTGTGTTTTAAGGTCTGTCTTTTTCTCTGTCTTTGGGATCCTACTGTGGCAATCTCTCAATCTGTACAGTGAATTTTTATAACTCCTTGGAATGAGAAATTTTGTACAGCCCTGTACCTAAAGTGCTTTAGAGATGGAAGAACTTCTCATACCAAATTGAAGCTTGAAGTCATTCTGCCTTGTCTGCTCTTACAGCCCCAGCTGGACACTGATATCACTTCTGCTACTTGTAATCTCATAAGTAGGGTGATTTGAGATCTTCTTCAGTGACCTGTGTAGTCTCATAAATATTATTTAATATAAATGCAGTGAACTAATTTAAAGACATTTTTACACCAATTAATATTATTCCATATTGGAAATATGACTTGTCATATTTCATATTGGCAAATCTTTGGTCTCAAATACAATTTTATGTGAATCAGGAAGACATTTCAGGTGACTTAACAGTTGCTCATTAGCAAATTAAGGATACATTCCTCATTTAAACATCATCTATCAGCAGCTCAGTGATGGTTGACTGGTGTTTATGATGTGAGATGTTTTATTTTTAATGTTTTGTGTGGCAGGAAACTGCAAGCAGAGACAGGAAGTAGAGACCCATGAAACTGTCTGCTGGTTTCTTCTTTATCAGTGGGATCCTTAATGTCAGAGATGTTAATTGCTTTATTGCTAAAGCAGCAAACTCAAACTCAGGGACAAAGTTGAGAGTGAACTTAACCATGTTTCCCTTTTGTTTTAACCCTGTTCATCCGTCAAAGACACAACTGTCTAAAGTGTCATGAAGCTGTTTTACAGTGTTCTGAAACCTTTTAGTTTCAGCCAAAGGCGAATGAAACGTTTTCTTTAGTGGAAAAGGTTATGATTTCATGCCTTGTGGTGTGTTTTCTTATTTGCTGGATGAATGATTTTCAAGGTAACACTAAATAAAGTTTATTTCCTTTACATTTTGGTTTTATCTTTGTCCTCGTTTAGGGTGAATTTTGGGAAGAAACCTTGGAATGGGGTCCCTCTAGAAAGCAAATTCAGGTGGCCCCTCCCTTAACCAGTTTGGGAAAAAATTTCCTTAGAGAAAAGTAGAAAAAATCTGATTATTCAACAAGCAAAGTGTTTACGAGCATAAAAAATTGACTAATATGAAACAATAAAGCTTCTCACTGTCCTGAAGAGAGATGGCAAAATTGAGAAAGTCTTTGCTGTGGGTTGTAGCTCAGCTCACCCGGTCTCTTATCCATCCCTCTGGCACTGGAAAACACTGTCCTGAGCCCCAGTGCACCACAGGTGTGAGTTTCTAGTGGTTTTCTGGGTTTTCAGTCTAGAACAGGTTTAAAAGAGTTCCAAGAAAAAGAAATAAAACCCCAAAACTACAGTTCAGGGAACGTCTCTACCTCAGCTAGCTAAAATAAAAGCAAAGGAGATCTCTGTCCCACTGTCTGTCCATACTGCAGACAACCCAGTCCAGGAGCAGAATGTGGAGCAGTGAGTGCAGTTTCTGAAAACAAACCCCATGCTTCTTTTCCCCCTTCACTATTGGAGCCAGTCTTGAAGGTGCAGAATTTATTTCTGGGCTAAACAGATGAATGGGGATGCAAACATCCTAAAGTCATCCCAGGACAGTCTTCCACTTGATTATTGGAATTTTATTTGTATCATTGGTACAGTGGATGCTTGAATATGGTTGGATTTTCTATGATATTTTATGTATAAATTCAATTATTACCTAAACATACCCATCATTTCCTAACACAGAGATGGAAATTTGCTGTAGTAGTTTTGTGAGGCCTGGCATCGTTACAGTCAATTTTTCCGTCTTTGTTTCTGTCAAATTGTTTGTATGAATTGGAATAGCTGAGTTCCTTTGTTTGCTTTTGCAGTGCTTTGTGATAAAAACTGCTTCAGTGTCCAGGAATAAATCTGATATTTAATGAAGTTTTTTAGATGAATTAGTTTGTGAATGACAATGCTGCTAGTAGGAACTAACCAATTGGCCAACTGTTCTACTGTTGGATTTTTCCTCAGTATTGTAAATATTTTATTAGTAAAAAAGTAGGGCAGGAGGAGCCCCTTTTTAGGCAAAGAAAAGAGGAGTTAAATCTCTGCCTAAATGGTTAATCTGCTTTGACAGGCACAAAAGGTAATGGATAAAAGCTTGAATGTTGACCGCAACTGAGCACCCATAAGGGATACTGGCTTCTTGGTTCATGTGAAGGATTGTGTGAGTGCCTTGAGGTCAGTCCTGTAATTCCTTGGTTCCTGAACAGCCCTTCTGTCTAAACTTTGAAATTCTTTTTGTGGGCTTCATATTTCTTGCTGTCTGAACATTATACTTTTTTGGGGGGGGTGGTTTAATTACCTGATTTTAAAGATAATGCCAAAGAGAGGGGATCTAAGGCTTTTTGAACCTTATCAGTGCTTCAATAGATGTGCTGAGCTGTAATGGTTTTGTTCAGCACAAAATGCATAACTCTTCTGCATTCTGAGGGTGCTGTGGAAATGGAGCTGGTTTTCAATATAAGCTGAAAATGAAGTTTGAAGCTGTGCACATGTGATGTGCAGCTGGGCCCTGGGAACAGCAGGGCCTGCTCAAAAGCGTGAGCAGCTGGGGATCTAAAGAGAACTGATAGGAAGTGCTTATCTCTGCTTCACTTTGGATTGCTTCCACAGAAAGATGTGTGTTCTCTAGTTTCTGATCTGAGCTGTGCTTCGTGCACTGCCTTGTTGGGGTCTGGGAGGAGGAGTGAACCCTTTTCAGTGGGGTGTGTGCCACTGCACATCCCTGTAGTGAGCTCTGTTCCGGGAATGTGATGAGTGTGAGCCCCCCGTGCAGCTAAGGTAGGATTTTCTGGTAATTGTGGGGAAAGGTAAAACAGCTCTGGGTTTTCCTTTGTCAGACTTCCTGGTTAGACGTGGTGAGCCTCTGACAGAGCTCTGTGTGTTGTTCGCTGGTGAGATTTTGTGGGTTGTGGATAACGTGTTTGGCATAATTTTTCTCCAAAGTTCTGTGCCATCCCACTGAACTGAGAAAGTGGCAAGGAACATAACCAAGAGGGCAGAGGTATTATATCTGTGGCCCAGTTAATAAGACTGAAATAATTAAAGCTGTGCTGAGAAGAAAAAAAAACCCAAACCAAACCAACAAACAAACAAAAAAACACCAACCAAAAAAAAAAACCAAAAACAAACCAACTAAGACAACAATCCTTAAACATGCCATTGGGTGGATGAGTAGTTCTAATCCAGTAGTAAACAAGAATCATGTTTTGTTCTTTGATATACTTTTGCTCCAAAAAGGGAAAAACATAACGAAGCTTGGGGGAAGACTGCAAGGTTTAGCTCACAACGTTCTCCAGTGCAGGAATATTCCAGACATACATCCTTGTGGCTCCCTTGGGAGAGAGGGATGTGAAACAGGACACTGATGCTGTTCATGCACTGTCTATGAGAAACAGCCTTGTCATCACTTGGAAATATCTTCAGCTCTTTTGTTTGATTGTTTGTTTTGGTTCCTGTTGCATTCATTCATTGGCAAGCCATTCATAACCAACTCCATATGTAGGTATGTCCCGTATTTGCTGTAAAAAGTCAGCCTAGCCAGTCTCATTGCAAAAATCACAAGAGCCCTACCCTGGGCTGGCTTAGGGAAATGTTGGTCAGCTTGCTGAAGGTTGTGTAATGGCCTCTTTGCCTGCCCTGACAGCACAGAGTGAGGAGGGGGCAGATCAGGCTTACACACAAAAATTTAATTGTGGCTTCTTTTTGGTTCTGAATGCTTGACTTGGCAGTGCTGTTTTCCTAATGGAAAGGGTTTTGGGGAGCAATTTTATAGAACAAGTGCCATAAAGTGAACTCATATGCCTTCTCTTATTTGTGTAATGATTTTTAGCAGTCTCTCAGTGTGGGTGAGGAGATGTTATGGGATGAGGAAAGGGAAGTGTGCTGAGTACAGTACATGTGCAAGGAACAGAGTGTCCCTCTGGGGAGAGGCCTTTAGTCTGTGAGTTACTTCCCTCTCTGAATGCATTTCTGTCGCTGCAGATAAAACTTTCAAGCATGTGTCTGCTCAAGTGCTTCTCTAGGCAATCAGGAGAACCTGCTTGGAAGAATCAGAGTATGCCCATGAAGCTTTGCTGGTCAGGTAGGGTTTTTTGATACATTAAAAATACAGGCAATAGTGTGTGGAAATATTTAACTCTCACTAATAGTTCTCACATTTGAGATTGATTGTGTATTAACCTGTAGAAATGGTGGGATTTTTTTCTGTGGTTCCTTCAGAACTGTACTGATCAGGTTTAGTATATTTCTCTTCTCCCTGAGATGATGGTATTACAGAGTAGCTTCACTCATGGTCATCTGGGAGCTCTGCAGAAGCACAGGATGAGGATCAGAGAAGTTCTGGGACTCCACTCAGCACAGCCAGGTTGGAGGAGGGCTGAGTAGAACCTCCCCTGATCAACAGGGATGAAAGTCAGGACTCATGGCCTGAGTCTTGGCTGCACAGCTGTGAGCACCTTGCCTCAGATTCCCCAGGAAAAGTTGTGAGAGCTGTGAAAAGCATCAGTAATAAATCTGGGCAGGGGAAAAAAACTAGGATTGTTTTCTTGAGGCAGCAGCTCCAGGATTCAGGATGAAAACCACCTACAAGTATGCATTGACTGTAAATACAGAGTTGGAAGGTGGCAGCTCCTGAGTCCTGAAGGTCCATTTCAGGGAGCTGCAGTAATTTCCTGAAATGGAATCTGCTGCTAGAGATGCTCTGAGTGTTGTATGTGTGCTATGCTATGAATCTCTAAGTTTCAATGGTTTTGTGCATCTAAACCAATACCTAAGTTATATTTTTTGAGTTGAACATAACATAGAATCATAGAATAATTTGGGTTGGGAGGGACCTTTAAAGATCATCAAGTCCAGGGCTCCTGCCATGAGCAGAGACATCATATCTTGCTTGTGGAGTCTATTTGCAGCTGGCTAAAGTTGCCTGAATGAAGCAGCTCAGAGGAAGAATTGCAAAATTGTGGAGTGCAGGTGAACGAAGTCTTTTGTTGTGAAAGCCACAACTGAAGCAGAAAAGCAGAATAAAATCAGAAACTGAAAACAAACATATAATGCTCGGTTTGGTAACTGGGCATTCAAGGTACTCAGTATTCCACTGGGGCTGACTGCTCACCAGGTGAGGAGGAAAAGGAAGGATTTCTACCCATTCAGAGGAAAATATAGTGATGTAGGTCATCTGAAAGATATTCTGGTGTAGGAGCAGGAAACTTTCATGGCTGAAGATGCATTGATGAAGGCTGGAAAGGCATTTGCAATCTGTCAGGGGAGCAGTACATCTAAGGCAATGTTAAGGTTGCTGTAGGATGGGCCTTGAGGTGAGCTGCAACCAATTTGACTTAATCTATTACAGTTAGGAAAAGGAAAATTAGTCTCTGTAGAGTAAGAAAAGATGGACTTGAATGCAGAGGTTGAATTATTAAAGGAACAAGAACAGAATGGAAGTGGAAGAACAGAAGAAAAATACTGCAGAGTGGTGTGTGCTGAAAAAGCCTGTGTTCAGCATCTGTGATGAAGTGCATGTGATGAAGGACATACAGAAGGCTAGACAATAAAACCTCCAGCTGTGCAGTTACTTGGCAGTGGAAAAAAAGCTTAAGCAGCTTCCATGCTGTAGTGAGAGGCAGAATTGTGGATTGGATCATTCAGCTTCCTCGAGGAGTCTCCTGGTCTTTGAGAAGAGCATTGCAGGAGGAGCAAGGTGTGGTTGGATTTGTCAGTGCAGAATTTAGCCCAGAGACCTCAGCTCATGGGATTGGAGGGAAGGTTGTTGGTTCAATCCAGATTACTTTGGTGTGATATGCCAAAATGCATGGAAGAGACATTTCCTAAATCTCCACAAGTTTCTTTGGACCAGTTCTCTTCTGCTAGTCCATGTGGGCAAAATGGGAGAAATTGCAGGTGGATGCAGATGAAAAACTGCTGCTGCCAGAAGCAGCTGTGACACCATGTGAGTGGGAGCTCTGGTCTCTGCTGGGGATCATGGACACAGGGAGTGGTGCAGACTGTGCTTTCCCTGACACCACACGTGCTACCTGGAGGGACTTACAGTGCATGTATAGGAGAGCCACAGAGAGCAC
Source organism: Sylvia atricapilla (assembly GCF_009819655.1). NCBI lineage: Eukaryota > Metazoa > Chordata > Aves > Passeriformes > Sylviidae > Sylvia > Sylvia atricapilla. The sequence goes on along the minus strand of NC_089150.1, from coordinate 16,071,041 downwards.
AGTGGCTTTTAAGTGTAATGAACTAGGGAGCAGAAATGGAAAATTAGGAAGGTTATGCACTGATAATGTTTGGATTGCAGCCAGATGTGCATTACCTAATATTCACTATTGAAATAGTAGAAAATTTAATATATTAAATGTGAACTCAATCTTGAATGAGCAAAGAAAGGCAAATGGTGGATATTGCAGATAGTAAATGGTAAATATTATATGTAGATCTTCTTTACTTTGAATAAAGTGATGTGTGTGTTGTGTACAGTAATTTGGGTAAATGAAGAAACAGAATGTAAAGGAAAGGACTGTCCCTTCTGCTTGAGGAGGGGAAACTTCAGCCATTGAAAAAGTAATGGAAGATTCTGAGAAATCACTGTTTTCCAAGAAAGAGGTGTGCTCAAGGAGTGGTAAAGTACAAACAGCATTTGGGGACATAGGGCTCAGTCCCCAAGGATTATACAGGACTACATTTGTGTGAAAAGGTACCACCAGCTATAATTGTAGAAAGAGCTTGTGGTGCTTTGGAACAGGAATGAATAATAGGATTAAGAATAGACCAAAACACAAAGACCAGTACTGGAAGAATTGCTTTCATTGATTCAGATAAAACTTTGAAAGAGTGAATTAAAAACATAGTAAGTCAATATCCATTGTTAAGTTCTTGTGATTTATTTTACAGGATGATGCTACCAGCATTATTGGCTTGAGGAGAAGTAGCTCAGAGTAGTAAGGCTGATGCTGGTTTCAAGCAAGTGTGTGCCTATAGAGGGATTCCAGAAGAGGTGAATAAAACAGAAGGGAAGAGGTTTGAAACAGAGGAACAGTAAGTACTGACAGTACTTTAGTAAGGAGTTTGGAGAATTGTGGAATTTAATGTGTATGTGAAAGAAAAATTACAAATGAAATAGTGCAACCCAAGTGGGGTGGAGGTAACATGAAAGGAAGATTGTGCAGTTGAGTGTTAGAGGAGGCTGGTGTGTCTATGCTAATCAAAACTCCCTCCTCTCCCCACCCCCACCTCCCTCCCCTTAAGTATTTTTACGATTTTCAACGTTAACCATGACTTCAGTTGATAAACACAATTACTTTTTATAAAACTGACTGTAAAAGGAATACCTCTCATTAGAATAAAGGAAAAAATGGTAGAGACATCTGTTTTGTAGTCATAATATAAGATATCTTAACCAAGAGAGGCATTTTTTTTTTCTGTACAGGCTGTAAGAGTTCAGAGCAAAGACTTCTGAGATGTGTCTGTGCCAAGGAAACAGGATGATTCTTGGTAGTTATTGTTCTTTCCTGGCTGTATTAGAACATTACTGTAACAATTATTTGTACTGAATACAAAGTTAGCTGCTTCTCGAAGGGGAAAAGTGGAGCCAATAGGTGTTGAGTAAATGGTGAGCAGACATAAGCAGATAGTATTGTTTGACCTTTACTGGCTAGAATATTGGCAAAAAAAAGAGCAAGAACTTTGTGCCTGGATAAAATTAATGCCTGACAGGGGTGGGAGATTTGCTCAATGAATCACTTAATCAAATTAAAAAATAATACAAGTAGTGATACTGTGATTTTTCTTCAGTGATAACCGAGTATTTCTCTGTCATTAGAAATGACAAGCAACAGTAACGACATATGAATTTAAAAAGAATGCCACTGCCATGGAATATTAGTTGAAAAATAGCCATTGATTACAAAAAACTGAAAAGTGAAGGATTTTTAAATTGTCCTTACAGTCTAAAATAGGAAACAAGCATAAATGTTGAAAGCTGGATAGGATATCTACAGTGTCATTTCACTATTCCAGCCCTGTTATGCCACATATTAGTCAGAGTTCATGCAGAACTTGAGCAGGTCATTACATGCAGTTTCTCTAATCTTTGGCACTACAGTTAATGACAATTTTGCTGACAAATCTCACTTATCAATAAATCACCTGGCCACTAACAGAAATAATTGTATCAACATATCAAAACCTTGATTGGTTTCTGTGCCATTTGTTGCCATCACAAAGTGCTGATGTTTGTTTGGGTTTTGACAGCCTGCACTGACTGCCAGATGCATTCACCCAGGTAAATGTAAGTGTGTGTCAAACAAATCTGAACCTGTGTTAGAAGATCACAGACCAAAGAAAATGTTTCTGTTACTGCACAGCAAGCATTAAACATCAGTGGAATCCAGTTTGTACTGACATATTCATAAATATTTATTAAAGTAGCGGTCTCTGGGGACCATTTCTTATGGAATGCCAGAGGTAGTTTGCAAATTCACCTCTGAAATAATTTGTAAAGCTGTATGTTTGGGGGTTTGTTTCCTTATTGTTTATGTCGTGGCAGGGTGCACAGGATGCTGGTGGCTGTGACAACTTGTACAAAGTCAGGTTGAGATGAAGGGGATGTGATAACCTTTGGCCAAGAGAATGGTGCCCTGCTGCTCCTGGAGGACAGAAGGTACACTGAGTGCATGTCAAAACGTGCTGCTTCCTGGACATGTATGTGGAGTGACTTAACTCTTCCCTTTTTTTAGAAGATCACTTGAGAAATTGTATGGAGTTCATCTGCTAAACAGTATTGTTTTTTGTCAAATCAAGATGGATTTTTAAAAAAATGCTTCAGATTTCTTGATTTCTGCATGAGGGAAATAATTTATTGCATGTCCTTTCCCCCTCCTTTCGTGACTGACTCCAGAGTGATGCTCTCTGGTTTTTTGATGCCCTGACTGCCAATCATTGCCAACAGCACCATCCTGGCAAACAGAGCAACAAAACCAATTTCCCCCCCTATAGCTGGGTGCCCTTGTTCCCCTCTTTGCTCTCAGTGCCATCTATGTTTGTATTCTTGTTCTTTTGCTGTAGTGCCATGGGACCCCAAGGACACACTTTTTGTGTGTTTAACTGTGAAATGTTTTCATCCATGTTCCAGCTGATCCTTCAGCTCAGTCCTGTATTATTTGAGCAAAGTCCATGTGTAGCATTTAATAAAAGGTTTAGACATCACCAGTTATTTCACCACCTAATTCTGGGTTTAAATGTTTGTGTTCGAGGTAAGAAGGTATTCATCTGATCACAGCAAATAAAAAGCACATCTCAATTATTTTAAAATTGCCTCCGTATTTTGGGCATGAATTTAAGTTCTTAAGTTTTAGAAATCATCTGTTGCTAAAGTAAAGCCTGGGAAAAAAGGGTTCAAAACCACTTGTTAAGCAAATATAATTTTCCAATAGTAAATAGATTCTGTCACCTGAATTGAGATTTACTGCCTGAAACTAGTTCCCTGATTACTTTTAACAGTTTATGAAGGGTTCTGACTGGTTATTTGGATTTTTCTTCTCCTGCAGCTGTGAATTATATGGAAAAAAAAGCTGAACATAGCATTGTTTTGTCACTAGGAAATTCAGTGCTGGCATTGAATTCGGCCTGGAAAAGTGAAGAGGTCATGACACAACATCTGTTTTGTGGAGAGCACAGTTTTTACCACCAATAACACTGCAAACACCGGAGTGGGAAAATATAACTCCAGAGCAAAGATGCTGCAAAGTTGCCTTTTTGACCATTGTTTTATGGGCTGTCTTAGCTGGATTTCCCCTCACATGTGTGTTTGGAAGGGAAATTTGATCAAAATGCTCATGCTGCTCAGGCATAAGGTGGAGCTGTTTCTTTGGGATAGAATTTCCACCTCGTCCCCTCCACGCCTTCTTTTTCCCCCCTCCTTACCACATTTTCAGTGTTGGCAGTGATTTTACAGGCAGTGTGCTGAAGGCACGTGACTGAGGTTTGGTAAACTCCTGTGATGATTTACATTTGCTCTTAGGTTTCATTTTTAGCTAACACAATCCATATGAGATGTTTGGGGATCTCACCCTGCTCTTAGCTGTGGTTAATCCTCCTCACTCTGTTGCTGATCTGAACTGACTTGAATTCCCATACCACGCTGCCTTGGGTGGTTAAAACTGGGGTAGCTCCTTTACCTCCTCCTTGGGGTCATGGCCTTCATGTGTCAGTGACAAAAATAATTTAAGGTACATAAATATTAGGTGTTTTTTTTTTTTTTGTCTGCTTTATGTTGTCATTTCCGTATTTTTACTAATAATTTCAAGTTGTAGTTTCTAATGAACATTTTCTGAGGGCAGGAAGCAACTTTCATAATTAAGAGTTAAGGTTTTACAATGGCTGCATTGACACCTGTGGCTCTGAGCTTCTGACCCTACTAAAAGTATCACAGTGTTGTATTTCTCTGCATTGGAGAGATGATTGGAAGTATGGATACAGTGCTCCCATGGGACAATCAGAGACTGCAGCTGCAGGCAACTTCCAGGAATGAGCACCTTTCTTTCTCCCATGCCTGTAAAACCTCTCTTTCTCTCTCTCTCTTTTTTTTTTTTTTTCTTTTAAATTTTTGGGTTTTTTTTGTTTTTGTTTGTTTGCTTGCTTTACCTTTGAAGTTGCTTTCTCCAGGTCCTGACTTGCAGGGATTCAGACTCTTACCCTTCTTGCTAAAAGCCAACTCCTCAATCCTTCCATTATCTGGCTCCTGTGAAAGTCTCAGTTGTGGATTTCAAAGCTTTTGTGTGAACTGGATGTGTCTGTGATTTAACTGGGAGATAGCCAGCAGCTCCAAATGTGAAATTCGCTTTTGGTGTGCAGCAGATAGGCAACACAGCCCTGAGAAAAACCCATCATCACATACACACAAAACAAACTGCAACCTCTTGGGATAATGAAAGTTTCTTTAAGCTCAGGTTTTGCAAACACTCTAGGTCTTGAGTAATCACCCTCCTAGCTGCTCTTAGAAGTAGCCCCCTCTAAGTTCACCTGCAGCCAGTGAGACAAAACCCTTTTTATGAGGTCATTCTTCTCCTGTTCAGTTCTGTAATGGAAAGGTTGACTCACCAACCCTAGCCCTGGAGAGGTAGATAGGATATCTACAGTGTCATTTCACTTTTTCAGCTCTGTTATGCCACATATTAGTCAGAGTTCATTTATTTCATTAGTTTACTTTGTAAAGCAATTACATAACTGTTACCACAATAGGACTAGAATGGTGTTTCACATTTACTAAAATAACTTGGCAATTAATTTCAAATGATCTCTGTGCAGTAATCTCCTACATATAATAGAATTATTCAGATGTCTATGAACATTTTACATGCAGTATTAGAGTGAGTTAGATCAATCAAAAATTAATTGCATCCAAGGCATCAGTATAGCCTTCTGGGATCAGCTGAATGCCAGTATGTCACAATAAAGTCATAATAATTGATGTAGCATTGAATCATGCCTTCTCCCTTATAATGGCAATTTTATTAGCTGAGCAGGCTGGGCAGAAAACTGAAAAGAAAAGGGAAATGAAAGTAAGTTAAATACCAGCTAGTGGCCATTAATTTTGATTTAATTCTGTGCTTATGTGGTTTATCATCCTGACACTTTCTGTATGCTTAAAAAAGCTTGTTTTGCACAATTGCACTTCCCCTGTGCTTCCTATTTATATATCTGTAGAGAAGAATGAAGTATATGGCTGAGCATTCAATTCAAGCTGTCAACCCAAAATATTTCTTTCAAACTTTGATTTGATGACTTGGGCAGTTAACATGAAAGGTATCTCTCCTGGTAAGTGTTTGATTTTTCCTGGACTTCTTTCTTTCTTGAGGTGTGACTCGGACGATTTATGTAGTAAAAGTGAAGTGCAGATATGAAAATATTTAATAATTCCTTGTCTCACTAGCACATTTCTTCTGTCTTTTTTGAATTAATAAACCAGGACTATTGCTGTACCAGAACTACTGAGGAGCTGTTGAACTGAATTAATACTTCGGCTTCTTTGTCTCTGGGTGTTGGAGAACAAATTCCTTAGCTACAAATTCAACTACAAACTTTTTAATGTTTTCAGAGAATCTGTGAACTAGATGAGAGTTTGTTTTCTTTATTTGAAAAGCCACATTGACAGACAGCAGGGATAGAAAGATAGTGAGAAGGCAAGCAGGGGTGGTGAGGACCAAAATTGCCAGAAAACCACACTGTTGCCTTGGGTTAGGGGGAGGTGGGTGGTAGCTGTTGTTTGGTCTTGTTTTATTGCACAGGGACCAGAAAACAGATGGTGAAAACAGTTAAACACACTCAACTTGGTAGAGCTGTAGCTGGGTATTCAGGTGGGAAAAAACATTCAAATATGAGATGGAAATCCAGATCAACAAAATTCTGAACTGTCAGGCTTCATGAGTAATGCAAGAAAGTGATATAAGAGTCTGGAAGACACATTGGTGCCTGAGAGCTGGCAAAGGGAGCAGGACTAGAGGAATGTAGGACTAGAGGAAATCTCGTGAGTCCACGAGCAAAGTGACGTTTTTGCTGTGAGTCTGCCTGTGTTAGCAATGCTGTTGTATCTTGTTCTCTCTAGTGCTCCGTCTACCCAGTCTTATTTCCTTACTTTATCTTACTGCTACACTCTTAAAAGCAAGAGCAGAGTCAAACCTGCAAAGCTGTGCTGCTTGTGGACAGGCAGGAAAATGAGTGTTCCCTCAGAGTGAGCCCCAAATTAACTGGATTCAGCTTGTTAATGGTGGAAGGTTGAAGACAAATGTGAAAGTCTGTGGACTTTCTTCGCAAGAACTGCACAGGTCCTGACAGATCTATTTAAAAGCACCTGAATGTCGGTAGAGAAACTGTTACCAACTCATTCCTGGAGGGCAAAGCCAAGGCAGTAAGTGGAGACTTGGTGGTGTGACTAAGTGATTGAACTACTGTAGCATGTGGGTGACTTTGCAGATTAAAGCAACTAGAACTTGACCTCTGACCAGGGCATTTCATCACAGAGTTGACAAAATTACATTATCAGAAAAGTAGGTAAAGCATGGAAAGGGGCTGAGGAGGTAAAAAAAGGTTTGAAAGTTTAAAAACCTGCATCCTTTTCAGGGCTGGAATTTTTTCAGCCTGCAGTTAAGCAGCTGAGTTTGGTTTGTGAAACCAGCCAAACTAAAGCCAGTGTAGCTGGCCCAGTCCTTGTTCCAGCTCAGTTGTCAGTGGGTGGATTCATCCTGGTTTTTAGGCAGCTGATGTGCTTGAGCTGGGCTGAGACCTGTGCCCCTGCAACCAACCTGTTACTTAGGCTAATTTTGCGCACTGGCTCTGGTGTGGCCTGCCTTGGTTGGATGTGCTTAGACTGCAGGGTGCTCAGATTTGCCCTGCAGTTGGTGACACAGTGACAGATGATTGTACAGACAGATATTTGCTATATACATGCAAGAATGGGAAGGGATTGTGTCTATCTGTGGGAATCTGAAAGGCAGGAAGAAGGAGGAAGAGGTGAGATGGGTCAGCACTGTACGGTTTGCATAGAGTAAAAACACAACAGTTGGCAGGAATTTTTCCTAAATTATAACCTTCTAATTTGCTCCTCATTTAAATTTATCTGGAACAGATATATCTGTAGAAGTGACAGCAAAGCCCTCAAGTTTGAGAGGCAATAAAATCAGCCAATGTAAAGATGCAGAACACACTGTAGACTATGTAGCTGCAATTCTCCGATGGAAAAATCTGTTCCCTTTTCCATTTACTGATTATGGACTTTAACGTGCTATAGGTATTATCCAAATACTTTTTCTTTTAATGCTTAAACCCAAATTAAAGGGGCTGGGGATAGTTCACTGGCATCATAAGGGTATATTGTCTTGGCAGACGTTGCCAGTCAGACTTTCTGATTAAACCTGCCCTTCAGGGCTCCTAATTTGAGATGAAATGCCAAATTAAGGCATGACAGAAATATTTCTCAGTCGACAGATCAACTGTCTGATTCTGAGCAGAATTTCCTTTCACTAAGTTTGTTTTTAATCCAAGTGACCTGCAAAAAGGCTTTGTGCAGTTCATGGCATCAACAAGTGGCACTGAATACTGAAGAATCAGCTCAGCCTTTAAACACAAATCAGTGATTCCTAAGAGTAAAAATTGAACAACACTTGTGTGTGGTGTGTGTGTCTGGCTTTCCCTTGGATGAACTGAAACTGAGTGTATCTTTTATGCTTTGAAATTGTGTTGGTCTTTCCCTAACTAGAGGCATTTAATTTCTTTACTGGAGAATTTAGGGAGATCTCCTTGCTTTTTTTTGCACCTGAGTCATTTGTCACAATTGCTGTGTTTCAGCACAATTTAGGTGTTTTTATGGCTTTAACCTTGCGGACAGTTTATTATTTTCTGCTATTTTTCCCTACTTTCCCTTTCTGTGATTCTCCCTTCCTTTCTCCCTGAATGCTCCCCTTTCAGTAGCTGGTTTGCTTAGCACTGAGGCATGGACATCCCTTGTTCTCTGAATGTTTTTCTGCCAGGTTCTGGGTCTTCTTTTACTCTTGTTGTACAAGATTTTTCTGGTTGTATCCTCCAACACAAAAAAAGTGGAATTAATTTTGTTAATTAATGCCTTACTTCTTATTGTAATGAAGAGTTTATTAGATTGCTTGTAATTATATCATTTATTTCTTAGTGTGAAGAGAATATTTTTATTTGATTCAAGACTTAATCATATTTGAGTGATTTAACTAAGCCACTATTTGTGATCTTCATTTGTACAGGTATACTTTGCTCTTTACTGGCAATACCTGGGAGGCTCTGCATTTTTTTTTCTATTTATGTGATCTGATCTATAGTTGTGAAGTACAAAGTATTTCTTCTCCTCTAAGGTGTGCTTCTGTAAACAGTTTTCAGTCAATTATTAATTTCTCTACAGAATTTTTTTTTTCCCTAAAATTACAGGAAAAGCCTAGCGAAATTTTGGGCTCCCCAAATTCACTCCCTGTCAGAAGTGGAAGGTGCAGTCAGGGATCAAGCTGACATTGGAATTCAGTTGATTGATGTGATTTCTTATCCTCTCCTGAGTATTTCTCTCCCAGGTTTTTGTGTTGCAAATTTAGGGCTACTTTGAGAGAATAAGGAGTTAATAAGAACACTCCAAAAATTGAGCTTCCTACCGGAGCATTATATTTTTGTATTTCTAGAAATGGATTTGTGAATAAGACTCATTAATGTTTTTGTCTTACAGTAACTGAAAAAGAAAAAAAGTGTTTTTTAAATGAGGAATACTGGGAAATAGCTCCGTGGGAGCCCATTTATCTGCTTCCTGTAATCAGGGGTTACATTACTGCACATAATGCTCATGTGCCTGAAGCAATGCCATATTACAGCAGCAAAAATAATAGCAATGTCATTTTAATAGTTATTTGGAAGAATTTCCCATAACAGAGGAGTTATTCTTAACATAGCTGGGTTTTTTTTTATTGTCTTCTGTGGTTCTCCAGGGCAGGGTTTTTGTGATGTTAATAGAGCTGGGTATTGTCTTCATGTTTTAAAGTTGTTCATAAAGATATACTCAAAATGCTCTCTTAATTGTATACTTGTTCTATTAGCTTTCTATCTATTTTCTACAGCTGGAAAAGAAAAAGCACACTATATATTTAATTGTAATAATTCTGTGGGTCTGACTGTTGTTTTGGGGTTTCATGGCTGTTACTGAAGCACCTGGTAGGAAGGAAATATTATCAGTGACTAATGAATGAGGCTGCTTTCTTCATCTGCAATAATATTTTCGGGCTTCTCCAAGTATTTCTTCATTTACATTTCTTTTCAAGGTGTTTAAAGGTGTTCTGACTTTCTTATTTATCTACTTTTTATTCAAATTAATTAAGTAGGAATAACTTGGCAACTTCAGTGAGAACAGAGACCTCTTGGGCTGGAGCCTGGGACCTTCCAGTCTCTACCAGTTACATTGCATGGAGACCTTAGCTGAGGCTTGATGCTTTTAAGCAGCATCCTTTTATGCAAGGCATCGCTATTTGGCATCTAATTTTACTTTCTGAGACGTATTCAGTGATTCCAGAGCTTTCCCCGTGTGGGAGGAGCAGTGCCATGAGCCTTTTGTGTCTGCAACACTCGGAGTTTCCAGCGTTGGTGGAGTGGGAGAGGAAGAGAGAACTCAATTCCATTGCACTCCTTTGTTCTGCCAAAAGATGGAGTAAATGATCTACTCAACTGATTGTGCTGCTAATTGATTTTCTAGGCAACGAGGAACTTTTCCACAAGGAAGGAAGGTTTTCTGTTGCCTTCGAGTGTTAAAGCTTCGTACTTCTCATAATCCGTGCTAAATGTAATGAGGCAGTTCTTCTTAATGAATTGACCAAATTGCTTGGTAACAGATGGGTTGATGACAAATGGGTTAATTAGTAGTCTTATCTTACTAGTTTTTATTTCAATTATTTTGTCTACTTATGTGTGAAAGGGTTATTTTAAAACAGTCCTTTCACCGCTTGCAGAGAGAAGAAGTATCTGCATTATTGGTCAAAGCAGTCCCTTCTACAAATATAGGGTTCCCCATCAAATCAAACTAAAAATAGTATTGGCTTGCCACAACTACAAGTGGAAAAGCTGGCATTTTCAGTGATGCAAGCTTATTTTAGACAGTTGCTATGGAACACCAAATTTCCTTGGCGAATAAACACGTGTGCTGTGAGCGTAGCTGGATACATATTGTCTTTTCCCGCAGATTTTCACTGTCCACGCTGGAATTACCTGTCGTATTCTAGTGACTAGAGCTTCTGCCATCAATTACACTGGCATGAAAGCAATAAGATTTGTTTTTCTCCTTCCTGTACCTTTGTCACTGTATTCACCTCACTCGGTGTCTGTCTTTGTGCCGAAGGAGTCTGTCTAATTGCTCCTCTCAGGTGCACACCGAGTGACTCGACACAATTACCAACCCCTCGAGTTAGGGGCTGCCAATCTGAACCACCGAATGAGAAGTGCTGGGAAGACTAATCAGGGTGGGTTGAGGGAGGCTGAAACCACAGGAGACAGACTGTGCAATTTAGATTCATCAGGTAAATGAACTACAGACGTGTATTGTGGGTAAAACTGGTCCCGGAGTGGCCTTTTTTTGTGTGGCAGCACCATGGTGATTTTCCAAAGGTGCAGCATGGTGAGCTGCTGTTTTTACAGCAGCCTTTAGCACATGTGTTGCATCTAATGTCTTGTGTCTTCCATTACTTATATTTTATTTTCCCCCAGCAACCTCATTTATTTGTAGAAATCTCACCTGTACAAGTGGTCTCGTTTGACTGCTTCCAGAAAATCTTTTTTTCAGTCCTGACTTTGTAGCTCTTCAGAGACTTGAAAGATGGAGTACTACTTTTAACTTTGAACATTTCCAGTAATGCAGATTTTCGCCTTTAAATGTCAGTAACTTGCAGCATTGGAACAGAAATGAAATGCCTGGTGGGTGGCATAAATGGGGCAGAGAGGTTAAATCACTTATTTGGATGTACTTGGGAAGTCTGTGTCAGAGTGCAGTCCAGAGTTGTGTTTGGATTTTGTATCTATTTCAGGTTACAGATGATTCTATTATCAACCTCCCAGCATGAAATCTTAGACATAACTCCTTGATTCCTTCATGTCCTACAAAAAAACCCCACAAAAGTAAGCACTTAATAGATGATAATGTGGAATGCAGTGTGGGAAGGTGAAGGAGTAACATCACCAAATTGGAAGGTCGTTTTGATGATTCAATTAATTTTGTATATTTTGGGCATTGCAAACTCTGGCAGCTCTAACTGTGTCTTACAAGACTTTGTTCAGCTTTCAAGTGCATTTATATAATTTTCACCCATTATTGTAAAAAAAAAAGTTGGAGATATTCTAGCTAGATCACAGGTTCACAGGAAGAATGCTCATACTGAGAGGATGAGGAGGAGAAAAGCTTTGATTTGACACATGGTGATGAGTTTTTACTGAAATGCAGTCCTTTGCAGTGCCATATTTGCATATTGCACTGTTCTCAAAATAAAAAGGACTCAGGCTTGCAGCAGTTTGTATTTGAAATACTCTGACTTTGTTGCCTGTTCTATATAAGGCATAACTATCTGGAAGAGCAAACTTAAATGTTAATGAATTCAACTGCTTTATCCTATATGTATTCATTTTAGGAGAATTGGAAGGTGTGAGCTGAAGGGAAAGGGAGTTAAGGGAGGAAAAGAGATGCTTTGTGTGAACCAGTTGCTTCTAAAAATATATTTTTCTCTTCAGGTCAAAGTACTATTTCAGAGGCAGTCAACATGCACAGGTTTGCTCCTCCATTGCTTAAAAAATATCAGTAAATAATCCAAAATCTGATACTGTTGAGGTGGGCAAGGTGAGGCAAATTTAAATTTACAGGACACAAAGCCAAACATTTGTGAACTGGAGTACGTTGTGAGGAGTTGTTGCCAATCCCGTGGTGCTGTGAGGTTAGCCTGGTGTTAACTCTAATTGCTGCTGCCTTGGGCATTTGGGATGTTGTGCTGCACGGGAAAGGTCTTCCAATGTGGAGATGACCAGTGAAATAAACATCTTGCAGCTTTAAGGTCCCAGTTACTGTAGGACTGTTGAAAATGTGCTTTCCCCCTAACATACCAAATGGGGATTTAAAGAGTTCCCATTTACAGAGTGGGAAGCAGATTTAGTACACTGAGGCAGACCAGAGTATGGGAAACTCTCTCTGAAATCCCATTGTTTCACTTCTGCTCTGTGCTTGCTCTAGCTGTGCTGGGAGCTCTCTACAAGCTCTGTCACATCATTTTATCTGTGGTGAGATGCAGGCGTGCTGCTGAAGTGCTTGCTGTGGAAATGAGCACTGTGCAAGAAGCCAGTGGCCTGTGGTGTCTGCTTGTGTGGGCACAAGGACTTGATGGAAAAGTTATCTGTGGCTGTGTTGGTGGTACAGACAAAATAGCAGTGGTCTCACTTCATTAGTTGTTTACACCAAACACATAAAATTTCTTCACATGCACTAGCACAAGGCACTGGGCAATTATAAACTGTTGGTATAATTATCTTTCTTTCAAAGTATTTTAATGCCCTTAAGTAAATTGACTTTAGATACAGGATTAGTCTGCAGTCTGAGCACTCAGAAGTCAGACACTCCAATTAAAGGCATTCTCTGACCTCTTCACAGAGGAAATTGCAAACTGCAAGTGTGAGTCTCTTGGTTTTAGTTTCATTTCTGGATGTCCTCTTTGAGCTGCTGAGAACAGGCAGAGTCGTGCTGTAGCTTTGCTTCTAGAGTGTTTTCAAGGGGATTGTTTCATCTCTCACTTTGCATAAATCTACAGCTGAAAAGAAGCACTTAGTGGTACAATCACACACACCTTGATTATATTTCATTTGTTTTATCTGATCTTGCGCCTCTTGAAGTCACAGAACTCTCTTTGAATTAAAGTGGATTTGAACTTTGAAATAAGTTCTGTCTAAAACCCTGTGTGTATATATAAATGTATCGTAGAGATTAGAAGTTATCCTGTTGGTATGCTGCTTTTTAAAAGCAGTAATGCAATACTGACAGTGCAGTTTAAATTGAGGTATGTGTTTGTGGCAAGGTTGAGTGAGCTCCCACAGCTGTCTCTTAAACCTAAAATATCGACAGTAATGTAATCAAAGACTTTTTATAGAAAGTTTCCTGAACCTGTCTGTCAGAAACCTATTAAATCTGAAATAGAAACAAAACCATACTCTGCTAAGGCTGAGTCAAATGATTCAGAAAAATCCAGATCTCCACTGAATCTCTCTCTTATTCTTGACATGAGATTAGTACAGACTTTGTGAGCTTTTCCACATTTCTTTCCTTGTGCTTATTTTTTCTGCATTTAAAGAGGAGAATGTACTGGAAGACCCTAGAGCTTCTAATGGCTTTTTCCACCCCCTTCTCTTTCTCTGTGCTCTGTTTAAAACCATCCACTGGAGCTATTCCTGCCGGGGCTTTTACTATATAAATCTTTACCTTTCCTGATGTAAAGACCCACTTTTCTTAATGAACTGACTTTTTAAATATATGGATTTTCTTGAAAAAAAAATCAAAAGGAGCAATCAGAAGGTTTTTTTTCTTAAGTATATCACCTTAATTCCTAGGGTGTGGAATGTGTGTGTGCACTTAATGATGGGACTAGTGGCATTGATGGACATGTCTTCCAGTTAGCTGACCCATGAACCTTCATGTGCTACTTTTATTCTAGCCAGGCATACATTTTAACCTCCCAAGTGTCTGATATGCTCATCACAGAAAATGGTGCTATTCTTTTAAGTTTCTGTCAATTTTTTTTAGGGAGAAGGCTCCATTTGCAGGAGTGTCTGTAAATAAATAATAAATGTTTGTAAATAGTCCTCTATTTGCTCACTTGTAGCTTCTCATTTAAAAGATATTTCTAGCTGAAAGCCACCTTACAGTAGGTAGCTCAAACTAATTGCAGAATGTGCTTTTAAAAAAAAGATCCACTGGGGTGGCTCCTACTTCATATGGCTCTGACTTGCTACTCATGACATCTCAGACACACTAAAAGAAGTGTCCATTCTACTCATAGGCAAAGTTCTCAGAGATGCCTTGTGTTAATGTCTCAGGTTTGTGAAGGTAGGACTGGATGCTGACCTGTCCCAAATTATTAAAACTCTCTACTGTCCTTTATGTTAAGATGAAAAGCTGGTTGACTGTTGTGGCCAGTTCACTAGCCATGAATACACCAACTCTGCTCCACCTTATTCCTACCCTTCTTGCAAATGCCTCAAGCTTGGGACTCTTTCTCTTGTTTTCTTCTGTATTCTGATCTGTCTTGAGAGCATCCCTTATCCCCCACAGGAAAGTGAAGCTGAATTGGTAATGAATCACTAGTTTTCTTCCACAGGCAGTGATTTAGTTCAAGTGTTTAAGGAGAACTCAAGGAGTGTTCGGTGACCTTCACCCTCACCCTGCCATGAGGTCCAGTGTTGTCTGTGCCTCCAGTGGGCCCTGCCTGGTAACACCCCAGTGGTGACGCAACCATCCCAGTTTCCTGCATGTGGTGTTTTTGGACAGTCTTCCTCCTGCAGGTGGAACATTTTATCTGTGTCAGGAACATTCCACTTGTGTAATTGAAGAGGACTTTTTTGTTTACCTTCACTCCCTGGCCCATTACCTTGTTTTCCTCCCTGTGCACGTGTGAAGGGATCCTCTCATGTCCTATTTGTCCTGGACATGGCCCAAAGGGCTTTCACAGCACCAGCTGTGGGAAGCAGTGGTGCTGCAGAGTGTGAAAACACAATCCTTGACCCCGCAGAGCTTACAGCCCACTGAGGGGCACCATGTGGAGCCAAAGGATGGGACATGTTCAGCTGGGTGAGGTGAAATTAATGCTCGAGGCAAAGCAGCAGGGCAGTGGTGGAAGCAGAAATAAATCACAAGTTGTCTGAATCGCAGGTTTTATTGCTCTGTGTCCTTGCCTTCAATGTAGGTAATTCAACTTGACCAACACAAAGCATCACATCCAGAAGAAGGAGCCTTTTGCCTTAGCTGGGAAGTTATGTGGCTACTGTGCAGAGAGCGACGTTTGCTATTAAATATAGGAGTAAAGTTATATTACTCATTCTGCCACTTTTGTTGTGAGTCAGTAAACAAATATTTGTTCTGTTGCCTTAGTTTCCCTAACTATCAAGTAGTGGCATTAGGAGCACCTGGCTTTGCTCATTTGTTTTGTAGGCAAATTACTGTTTTGTGATTTGATTTTTTGGAAATATAATAGAAATTAAATATAAAGGCATAAACAAGATGTTTTGAGTTTATAACAATATCTCCTATAGACTCCTGTGGTGTCAAAGCTGCTGGCACTATTTCTGTCTCTAGAGTTGAAGTAAGGTTGAGAACATGTTTGTTGCTTTAATGTTAATCCTGGAAAAGTAGTCATCTAATAGTTCAACAGCGGTATTTTTCTATATATTAAAAAAGCAATAACTACAAATAAAACAAGGAATGTTCTTAGCACTTCGTAGGAGGAAAAATCTGATGTGGAAAATCATAAACCCCAGAGCTGATGGGCTATTTTGTCCTAGAGTTGGATCTCTAATGTTTCTGGACTGAGATAAAATTTCTTGCTCTTACCTTTATTGTTCTGTTTTCATTATAGTTAGTATCTTAATCTGCTTTCCTGAAATTAGAAGAAACCATTACAGCTTCTATGTGCACATTCTCTGGGAGAATTGATTCTCTGGGAGTTTGTGGCTGTGTGATTTAGGGTTAGGCAGGGTCTGCTGAGTAATTTTCTTCATACTGTTCTTGTGGTGCAAAGGATGAAAACAACATAATGTTATGAAGAATGTTGAAAACTCTGTCTGCTAGGCTTGTTTTCTGATTTTTTGTAAGCTGCTCAGAGTATCCTGTAATGCTTCACTTGAGTTAAGTCCCTTGCAGAATGCAATTCCCACATGTGAAGTGAGCTGTAGTGGGCTTGTTTGGCCCAGTACAGCCCAATTCAGACTCTTCTCCAAACCCGGATCCTGTTTGTAACAATGCTTGGGCAGGCGTCTAGGAAAATGCTTAAGAGCAGGAGAAGCACATAATAACACTTCCCTCACTATTCCAGTGATCCACTTTACTTCTGAACCTTTGTAAATCTTTATATCCTAGGGGAATGAGTTCTACCATGTAATTACATATTGCAATCTCATTTGACATCCTATAGCTCTTGTATTATGAGAGTTATGGAATACTTTTTTCCTATCTAAATTTCCCTGTCTTCTAATATCTTAAAAATCTTCATCATACTCTTATCTGCCTCTTTTCCAGATGTAGTACTGATATATTTAGTTTAGAGCATGCTTATTCCTTTGTTAATAATTCCTAGTATTTGATTTTTTTACTGCTAATGAAGTCTGAGTCGAGGTGTTTAAAAAAGTGTAGATTGTGACTTCAAAATCTCGTTCCTAGGTAATAGTTTCCAAGTCAATCACTCTGTGTATAAAGTAAGGATCATCTTTCTCTGCATGCACTACTTTGAATTTGTAAGTAGTTTTATCTGCTCTTCTATCAGTCACTCAGCTCTGTCAAAATCCTCTACAAATCTCTCCAGACAAGTTATATTTTTATTATTATAGATGCTTTCTCAGCATAAGCAGAATTTCTCATCTTGGTATTCGCCCCTTTTGCAGATGATTTATGAATATGTTGAACAGTTTAGCCTTTAGCAGAAATCTGTGCTATGCATGATCTCTGCATGATTGCTACTTGAGCAGTGGGGCCACACTGGAGGCTTCGTGGGTTGGATGGTGAATTTATTTTTGTTTTAGATGGTGGATTTATTTTTGTATCATTCATCTGTGAACATTTAACCAATTTAACGTGTAGATTTCTATCCCTCACAGATTACTCTAATGAGTAATTTCACCAATATACGTGATCAGAAGACTTGTGGAAATCCAACAATGCTATATCAGGCAGATGTATCTTCTCCATATGGCTGTGACTTTTTCCAAGAACTCTCGGACCTCACGAGTCGTATTTTCTTCTAGAAATATTGTGTTGCCTCTTCCTCTCTATGTTCTGTTTATGCATGTGTCCTTAAATTTTCCTTCACTTCAGGCAGTTCTCCTGCAGCATAAGCCTGAGGTTCTGATCTGTATTCCTTTAAATTCTTTAAGTCTGATTGCTTTTAAAAATTGAAACTGTGGTTTTCTACCTTCAGTTTCTCTGGCATCAAGAGCTGCTTACATCCAAGCTGTTGCATTTTATGTCCCTTCAGTACTCAGGTGTTTGATTTCTGACACTACACTTCTATTTGCTTGTTTCTGCACAAACAAAAGGAAGAGAAGATAACACAGGTTTTATATTATTTTAATGTGAACTGATCAACACCACAAAAAAAGGGTCCTGGGCTGTTGTAAGAGTACTGGGATAGAAATAATTGATGGGCAAAAAGAGAGAAGCCCCTTATTCTTACTGGCAAACTATCCCTTCCCACAGAGGGCATCTTTAAATTCAATAATCTGTCTTGCCTCTGTGATCTAACAAGGATTTTAATAGGCTGAGTGAATCCAGTGTCTTGGCACAAGCAGTGGATTATTGGACAGGTAGAAGCTCTGGTCTGTGAGAGTAATAAGATGTCATTTAGAGGGAGAAAGAAGGAATTGTTTTAAGTGGCTTGTATGGGATCAGATGGAGAGAGGCCAACTTCTCAGCTGTTTCTAGGACATCGAGGGATTGTGTGGATTTGTGGAGAGCTTGATCCAGCTGCTTAATACATGATTTCATCCTTGTGCTGCAGGTGTGTTGTCATGGTGCATGGCAGAGCAGTTCAGTTGTGTGGAGTAGTTTTGGTCCATGTTGACTTTCTCAGTGTCATGTTTGTTTGTGACACCTTATTTCTGATGAAATTTCTTACCTGTCTGTGTCAACGTTACTGTAACAGGAAAGTTTTTCCCCACCAAGCAGATATGCAGAGTGGAGTTAATTGTTTGCTGTGTCTGCAGCAAGCTGTGCCAGTAGAGAACTGGATCTGATAGAAGAAAAAATGAATGCTTTCCAGAGTCAATTCATAATAATTTGGGCCTCATTTTCCTTTACATTGGTGTGGAGGCCCCTGAGCCTGTCAGGAAAACTTCTAGGCTGATGCCTTAGAAAAATCTACCATAGGCTTTGGAAAAGCCTCATAGTTTACGGTGAGCAAAAAGGCTTTCCCCAAGGTGCTCTACAATATTATGTTAATCTACCTCAGTTCTGCTCTTCCCATTGGCCTGTGGGCCTTGCCCACCTCTGTTGTTCATATATGTCCCTAATCCAAGAAGGTTTTTCCTTTCCCTGTTTCCCCATTGGCTGAGGGTATGGCTGATGGTCTGCCCTTATGTCCCCTTGTCTTGGTTTGGAAAGACAGGTGTTTGCCAGGGAAAAGCCAGAGCTCTCCTTGCGACAGAGAATGTAAACCCCCTCCCTCTGAATTATTATAATTTTGAAATTACAGCTCTCAGGCAAAGATATGGGAATAAGAATAACAGTTCTTTACTAGGAATATCAAAAATAAAAATGAAGTAGTACCAAAGGGGAAAAAAGCAAACAAACAAAAAAAGAAAACACTGTCAGACTCAGGCTACAGCCTGACCCCCTGTTGGTCAGGGTGTTGGCAGCAGTCCCATTCAGTCCTCCTGCAGTGACAGATGTGGCTCTGTTGGAGCTGAGATGATCCTGGAGAAGGCTGTAGTTTTCCTCTGAAGGCCCAGTGGTGGTGAGATGGGTCTGCTCTCCCTCTGGGAATCCAGTGCAGACAGGCTGTGCTGGTGCTCTGAATCCCAGGTTTGATCCAGGTAGGAATGTTTGGCTCCTCCCCCTGGGTGGAGCCTCTCCCAGTGGGATGATGGAATTGTCTCAGCCCTGCAGTGAGCCTGGATGGCCCATGACCAGCAGATTCCCCCTGGAGGGAGGATGGGTCAAAGAACACTGCCCCAGCTGGTTTAACAGCTGCCCCATTGACAGAAGACACCCCCCTGCCCTGTGAGTGGTGAGGAATGGGCCATAGAAGAGATAATGGAAACACCTCCCCAGCTGCTTTCAACAGATGGCAATAGAATTCACACTGCTGGTCACATCTTGCATTGCTGTGGAGTCCCTTGTGCCATTAAAGGAATTTCCAGTTGCTATGCTCTGGAAAAGCTAAGATTAAAGACACCCTTCCCCAGGTGTAACAAAAGCCTTGCCCACCATGACTCCTTGCAGACATTGTGCAATCTTTTCCTTGGGTTTCAAAAGTCTATCACCCCCTCTATGGTATCCTCTTTCCCCGTTTCCCCATAGGCTATGGGCCTGGTGTCCAGTTCCTCTTTCCCTATGGCCACTTGCCCTCTGCCCTGCCCCCTGTACCCCCACGAACCTTTAGACACTATATAACTGAGAGAAACCACATGGTCCCTCTCTTTGGCTCCAGTTTCACCTTCAGCACATGGAATAAACACTTGCTGGAAATTTATTTGGTGCTGGAGGCCTTCTGCCTCTCTGCTTACCTAGCCTTGTAACCTGTGTGGTTGTGTGAGCTTGAATTGCTGCCTGAATTCTTCTCAAGCAAGTTTCTCTACTAGAGAGGCTGACTGGGATCTAGAAAGGCTGTTGCTGCACTCCAAAAAGACACACTGCTACACATTGCAATCCAGGGCAAAGAATTTCCACCCTCCTGCCACGCCACTACACATTGGTAACTACTGTAGCTTTTCTCCTGTTCACAACAGTGGCAATGAGCAAAAATTAGGCCTTCCTATATATATCTGTTTTCATTTAAAAATTGCATCCATTACTCTTTTTATTTGTTCTGTTTGTGCTGCAGACAGAGTAAATACTTGTGGTAAGCTAAGTCTAGATTCAAGTCACAAAGATGGAAAGAGTGTTGTGCAATGTGAGATACGGGCAATTGGTTCACATAATTTGGTGTATGAGTGGCTATTTTAGAGACAGATTTTGTATGTTTCTATTTGAGCTCTCTCTCAAAATACATAGTATATATATGCACTTTACAGCAACAGAGTATTCTGGTAATATTTTGTCTATAACATAAACCAGGGAGTCAAAAATACCTGTATTTGTTTGAAAAGAAGCTGGATATTTTTGAACACAGTTGAATTGGATTTTTTCTTAAGCTTGGTAATGTTTTGAGTTCTTTTATGACCTGTTTCTTTTTGCCCTGTTTGCTCTTATCAGGACTTTGTTCACCCACCTGCTGAAATGTAATACTAACACCTTTTTAGGCTGTGGATCCCATTTAGAAACCCCTTTTCAGTTACAGAAAAGGACAGAACCATCAGGGGAAGAACTGCACACATTTAGAAAACATACCACAGGGAAAACAAACCTCTATACCCTTAATTACTTCTTTCTCAGCCTTATAATATATTATAATCTGTAAGTCTGATACCTGCCTTGTGACAGAGAATGGTTTAGGGTCTGCTTGCCCTATCTGCATGCAGCTGGTTCTATTTTCTTTCATGTATCTGGTAGCATTTATATTTTGTGTAGTTAAAATGACGATTTACAGTTGGCTCAAGGCAAAATTGTACAGTCAAGTTTTGAATCTGTTCAAGGACAGAGGCACCACAGGGTGGGTGTAGGTGTGTGAATGTATGTGAGGTTCACAGGAGCACTTTGATGCCACCATTGCTGTGCTAGTGTGATTATAATGTGAACTAATTAGCATGATGTCATCGCGTGTCCTCAGGTTTGAAGCTGCTGTTTTGAGTGTTGCCAGATCTCTCCCCTAGTCCGAGTCCACCTGCTTTTGCTGGAATACTTTTTAAGATGGAAACTATCTACAATGCCTCTGAAATCTATTTGTTTCTAGAAAATGGGATCGTGTTACTCCTTATATGGCGCTGTTATTGCAGCCCCCAGCAACAAGTCTCTTACTTGCTTTGTACTGTAGCTGACTCTTCTCGTCCAATTCACTTTAACTTTTTGGCTGTCCACTAATACAAGATTGTTAATGCTCCAATCTGGACAAGTTTCAAGATTCACATTTACTGTGTAAAATGCTTAATTTTTTGTGAGCAGTCTAGTAGGAAACAGTGTAGAGATACATTTGATACTTTCTTTTAAGCATAGATCACATAGCACACATGCTTAAATTTGATATTGCATGAGAGTGTATGCAATGAGACATTCATGCTTATTAGGATTGCATATTTCATAGAGGAATTTTCATAGTCAATATACAAAATTCGATCTTAGCTAATTGTGCTGTCACATTGCATTGACTTTTAAAAAGCTGGTGGTTATGCTTTCTGTTACACAACCCTTTTTATCAAGTTTTTGTGTTTAATGAATTTGCAATACACAAGCATTTAAAAGTGTTATATTTAGTTTACAATTGGTTGCCTGACAACATAGATCAATCTTGTCCTTCCCCACCGGAGATATGGGAATGCTCTTGCTGGTCTTAGGAATACTTATGCACTTACACTGAGAAAAGGGATCTGTCAGCAGCATATTACAGGTTTCCATCTGGTATTTTTGGGTACCTTGTTAAGGTGTACTTATTACTTTATTAATAAAAAGGATGATTTCGAAGTGGAGCATTCAAATGTTGGGGAACAGCAGGTTAACACCTGTGCTTGTCATTACAGAACAAGGAGGGAGCCCTGTAGAAAATAAGTCTACAGTTGTACAAGTGAAGGCTATTAAAGCTTGGGAGTGTATAAAGAGAGAGAGCTGACCCTATTCAGGGAGGCCCTGGCCTGGTGTTTCTTAACTTGAAAGCTGTATCTAGCCTGATTTTGATATTAATTCAGTCTCTCAGCAGCTTAGTGCTCTTCATTCTCACACACACACACAAAAAAAATAATAAGGTGAAAAGTGCTGTCTTCTGTAAAGTACTGCAAAGCCGTAACCCATCAAAGGCATTCGGATCTTGTGCTTTGAGCATGCAGTGGAGGTCTTTGCCAGGCTGATGTATTTGGTGACAATTGCCTGGAGGGAATGGTCCATTAGTACTGGGGCCAAGACCTTATGGAAGAGGGGCAAAGCCTCACCCAGGAGCACTTCCAGCTCCCACTGATGCTCTGGATGCAGAGCTCAGGCAGCTCCAGGCCCAGCACTGCAGCCTTTGTAACACTGGCTCTTATTCAGCTCTCACAATGTTTATGAGATGAGCAAAACTCAGTTCTCCCAAAAACCAGTCTGGTTTTCTCCCAGAACCCAGTCTGGTCTTTCCTGCCTTGCAAAGGCTTCCTGTAAATAATGGCTTTTCATTCATCAGGAAAGGTTGTTCAGGAAGTGGTAATAATGCTCAGTTTTCTAGGGAAAAAAAAAAAAAAGGCTTCTGTTAAGTTTGTGGGGAACCACAGCTCTTGGTGGATGGTGAACTGATGAATAGAATGGTGTTTTACAGTTGACACATGAAAGAATTAAAAATAATTACAAAAACTGGAACTTCTTCTATAAAATACTATTCCAGTTGAATTTCTCTTTCCTTAAATTAAAATTTCTGTGCCTTTCCTCACCCCTTAAAATGTATGAGGGTAGGAAAGGTTTTAATACCCCTCTGAAAAAAATCAGAACTAGAACTGAACTTTCAGTTATCTTCATGGTATGTTTTTGTGCCACACAGAAAATATGGCAAACCTTTTTGTTAACAAATTTTTTTTTGTTAGATCCAATTCCTCAGTGGTAACATCCATGTTGAGAAGTTTGCCAGCTTTATTAAGAATTCTAATTATCTTATATTGTTGACTTCTCACTCTAATATATGTAATGTGAGAGTATCTCCCCCTACAGTGCTCCCAGTCTGTGGGAGAATGGACTGTAAAAGAATAGAGATGGTGCTGCAGGCAATCTCACCCCTGCTAAGGTGCAGCTGTGTCAGACAGGTGAACAGCATTAAAGCAAAAGGAGCAGGGAATGCTGATTTGTACTGACCAATTGCAAAAGAGTAAAAGGGCACTCAGGTGTTATGCATAAGGCAAAAGGGTATAAAAGGTGGTACTGGGGAATAATAAAGCACTGATGCTTGAAACCATTCGTGGTGTAAGTTCTGTGTGACCAGTCTACTGCTTATTCATATCCAGAGCCTGTGCTGGCTTTGACACTTCCAGGACTTGTATCACCCAGGATCTCCTGTTTGCCAGTAATTTAAAGTCTGAAAATTGAGAGTGGACACTGGTTTATTTCAGCACATCTAGAACTTTAGAAAACTGTTTCTTAAATCTGTCTCATTTTGATAGCTGCTTTTTAAAATTGTATTACCAATAGCACTGTAAATAGCTCTGGTTTTGGTGAAGATTCTCTGCCACGGGACTCTTTTATTGGAGCAGTTGAAGGGTAAGTACATTAGGAGAGTTTTCAATGTGTATCTTATTGTAGAAATTGATTTGAACTCTCTGTTGGTAAAAGTTTTAATCCCAGACCTTTAAAATGCCTTCTAAAATTATTACCATTTGAACATGCTGTGACAAAAGTTTATAGTCACAAACGTGGAGCAGCACCAACTTTTTCTTCAGGGGTTCTGTGGAGATTGGGTTACAGACTCAGGAGGATTTCCTCAAACACAGGGATCGTGTGGTCTCTGTGTGGCTGGTAGAGACACTAAAGAGATTGGCCTGTTGTGTATATACAGAGTGTTTTCTCTTTAATAATGAATGCTTTTCCCCTAGTGCTAGGTCCTATTGAAACTAATGAAAAGGTGTTAAGCTATGAGTAGCAGCAATAGAAGTAACTTGTAGATCTGATTAAAATATCTATTCCTAATAAGTATACCAAAGAAAATTTGTGTGTGTGGGGGGAAATTTCTCAGGTGCTGAATTTTCACAGAAGTGAGATAAGCATTTGTGTAATGGAAGTAATGTTTCTCTTGAAAATGCTGTAGTTCATATGCTGCTTGATGTCACAGCTAGTCTTTAGCTAGGTGCCTTGGTTTAGTGTCTGCCAGGGAAAGCCAGAGCCTCCCTTAGAATGGAGAATGTAAACACCCTCCCTCTGAATTATTATAATTTTGAAATTAAAGGGCTTTCAGGCAAAGATATGGGAACAGGAATAACAGTTCTTTACTAGGAATATTAAAAATACAGATGTAGGAGTACAAAGAAAAAAACAAACAAGCAAACAAAAAACAATCCTAGAAACACTGACAGAGTAGACTACAGCCTGACCCCCTGTTGGTCAGGGTGTTGGCAGCAGTCCCATTCAGTCCTCCTGCAGTGACAGATGTGGTTCTGTTGGAGCTGAGATGATCCTGTAGAAGGCTGTAGTTTTCCTCTGAAGGCCCAGTGGTGGTGATATGGGTCTGCTCTCCCTCTGGGAATCCAGTGCAGACAGGCTGTGCTGGTGCTCTGAATCCCAGGTTTGATCCAGGGAGGAATGTTTGGCTCCTCCCCCTGGGTGGAGCCTCTCCCAGTGGGATGATGGAATTGTCTCAGCCCTGCAGTGAGCCTGGATGGCCCATGACCAGCAGATTCCCCCTGGAGGGAGGATGGGTCAAAGAACACTGCCCCAGCTGCTTTAACAGCTGCCCCTCCCTCCAGAGGTATGAGATACAGAAAAATACCTCTTCAACCAGTTTCAACAGTTTGGGAATGGAATGCATCTTGGATTGCAACCTAAGACACTAGATAAGATAAATGTAGTAATAACAAATCCAGTTTGGTTAACCTAGCTTGTTCTAGAAACAAGTCCCTAGGTAAACAATGGAACACATACAGAGACTTCAGCCAGTCATGGCCAGTCCAGAGAGCAGGCATATCACTGGTCTGGGAGCTGGGCAGAGCTAAGACTCAGACCAGTGGCTTGTCTAAGCCCAAGTTTTAAACCACTATATAAGAAAGATTCAAGCAATAAAACATGCTGTTTGCCAGTGACCCTCAGTGTGTGCTGTGCTCTGTGCCTGTCTCCAATCCATGACCCTCACCTAACAGCTTGAGGACTTTGTTTGCAGCAGGTTTGGATGGCAGAAAGTTCTGAAATGTTGAAACTAAGAATATCATAGAAGCCGCTTTGTTCTCTGCACCTTCAGGCTTCAGCTTCGTGGTGTGCAATGTCAAATATTGAACTGATTTTGTTAAAAGCAATGCAAGTCCATTTTACTTAGCCTGTGATTGTATGATAAGTGGATAAAAAGGTACCTGGGTGAATCTGAGTAAGTGCAGAAATGAATGATAGATGTGCATCTAATATTCCAGGTAGTACTTTGAACCTGTAAGGATGACTAGAAACTGACAAAATTATCTTTTTCAGGAGACTGTATTCTTCCCTTTCAGGTGCATATTGAATACCCCAGAGGAATAGCTATTCTTTAATGCAAATAATGGTTACTCCTGAAAGAGGAAAGTGATAATTCTAATTGCATTCTTTATCATTATTGAAGTTGGGTGAGCAGCAAAGTTGGCCTAAGTTTCTGTGTATGGACTGTTTTTTAGAAGTTTGTCTGTATATGCACACATACAATATATGTGTCATGGTTGAATATAGTTGTATCTATGGAAACACACATGAGTTTCTCTGTAGGTGTGAGCTGTGCATTTTTTATGTGAGGGCTCAGTTAAGAATCTGAATATCATTTCAGGACCTGACACTCCAGACATAAATAATAGCACCAATACCTTTGTGCTAACCTAGTCTGATGAAACTATTCTTTCCAAGGTAAACTTGTTTAGCTTATCTAGTAAAAATTGGATGGACTTCTCTTCTCTGCTCTGTATAGGACCTCTTGAAAAGATTAAATTTGAAATCTAAAAAGCAAGGAATCTCTTAGTAATGAGGCACAGCCTGTAAAATGTATTCATTTATTGTTAGCTGTAGTACTAAAACCTGTTGTTTTATATACACTGGTCTATTTTTAGGAAAAGAGATTTGATAATAAACCCCCGATGTCAGTAGATTCTGTGAAATCTAGGAGACGACTTTGTTTCTTCTGTCCCTTTCACTGGCAGCTCCTGCAGGGAATGCTGTTGTCTCCTACAGGAAAGTGCCCTGAGCTCCTAGAGTTTTCCTCCTACCTCCTCTTATGAGGAGGATTTGACAGAGAGTAAATAGTAATTTCAAGAGACCATGGTACATTTATGTGTTCTACATCCTCTTTTGGATCTTCAGTGATTTGACATCCTATGAAATAATTTGATCCCACTGTAGATTTAGAGAATGATTAAAAAGCATAATAAAACCAAGGCCCTTCTCCACACAATACTGAGCATGTTTATGAGTGCAAGAAACAGATGTTTGTATGACAAACACTGAGACACGTGTCCAGTTTTTTCTTGCTGCTGTGCCCTAATCTGAAAATAGGGATCCTCAAGAGGGACTTGGCCTCTGTGCAGCTGACTCTGCTCACCCTGTCTCAGTCACGAGTTGGGAAGAGCTTGGTACTGCTGTCAGTGCCACTGAAACACATTCATGCTCAAAGATTGGTGTGAAAGGTGTAAGGAAAATAGCAGAAACTTGGGATATGGAAAAAAAACTTATAAATGTATTTCACTTTACTAACTTCAGGTTTCAGCAGGCAATACTGGTCTTTATTCAAGGCCAGAGTGAGCCCTAACCTAGAAACAGTCACAGACAGAAGGTTGAAATGAAGACAAGAGAATGGCTAGAAGAGGCAAAGCTTGGGCATGGGCAGAGTAGTATTGTAGGGCATTGCTAAAAAGGAGTTTAATCTGCTTATGTGACTCCAGAGATTGTCACCAGCCATTTCTGTTGTGTGGTGTGTCTGTAGGAGCTAATCGAAGAGAAGTGGACTTAGAAGAGAAAGCTATGGATTGCCTCTTGAAGGCCAGCAGCAGTGCAGAACTGTTTCAGATAAGAAAGGCAATTAATTTGACATCTCTGGTCATGACCTTATTTTCTTCTTTAGCATGCAGTGTTCTAAAAAAAAGGGAAGGTTTGCAAGAAGTGCTTGAGGAGTGCTGTTTATAGGCCTCTCAAGTTCATAGCCACACGTAATTTTTAAATCCATCAGTGAGATGACATTCTGTACAGTGCAGCTGCCCCTGAACAGCAACATTTTTGACCTATCTTTTCCAAAAAATATACCTAGCCAAGCAGATCTCTTGGATAGCTAATGCCACACACATTTGGTCAGGAATCTGGTGAGCTAAGGCTGGAAGAAATACTGAGGAGATTAATATTGTGCTGTATTGTGCAGCCTTTGGAATTCCAGATAAAGTTTTTCTGTACAATGTAAAGGATTAGCAAGAATTCTGTAAAATTTCCAGTATGAAGTTCTTCAAAAGTTTACAGTCGCTGCCCAGTACATTATTTAGGCAAAAGAATATCTTGCTCTTTAAACTTTCAAATAATGTCCTTCACAGAAAGTGATATATGTAATAACAAAGTGAATTTGTTGTAACACAAGACAGAGTTAAGTGATTTCACAGTCTTCATAAGTAAACCATGTCATAAATATCTCACATAAGCTTTAAAATTTGGTCTTGAAGAGAAAATCTGGTTTGCAGCAACTAAGCTAGTTCATACTCTATAGGAGCAGGTGTGGGTTTAGGGCAGAGGTTCAAACACATGGATATCTACTTTTTCTTTAAAACAGCTTTGCATGGCCCAAGAAACCAGTACCTGGTTATAATGCATTCAGTCAAAATACTCTTTTCTTAATTAAAAATGCCATATGCTTTGTAGGTTTTGATTATGTGTCGTTTTTGGGTTTGGTTTTTTTGATTTTTTTTTTCCTTTCAATTACACAAAACTTAGAGGCTACTTCTATAAGAACTGTGCTAGAAGATGTGACTTGTTTTTGTTTTAAACAACAGTTCATCATGCCGTTAATGATAGCTGAAAGCTTGTACACAGCTGCCTCTGCACTTAGACTCCAATGACAAAAGAAAATCCCCATCTCTTCCTTGTTAGTTGTTGTTTGGGCTGGTTTTTTTTCCCTTTTGCATGGGATGGACAGATGGACTGCAGTGGAAATGAAGGGATGACTTCATTTGTGGGCAGCCTGGGTCAGATTTGGCCTGACAAGCCCTGGGCTGCAGAGCTGCTGAACACCCCAGTGAGCCAGGCAGCCCTCAGGCTGCTGGTCAGAAGTGCTGAGACTCTCTGATTTCCTGTTGTTTGCTATTTCACTGCACAATCATTGATATATTTGAGATTTTTTTAAAATATTGGATTAACATTTTCAGATAAACTGTAAGCCTGGGGGTGCCTAGTACATTGATGAGAGGTTGTTAAATGGTTTATGGCAATTGCTGGTTTACTCTTAGTTAGTTGCTTATGTCAAGATAGTTTAGGATTATTTTGAAGATGTTATGCCTTGACATTAATATGCTAAACAAATAGAGGATTTTTTTAATATCAGCAGTGAAAATGTTAAATATGGTATGTCAATACTGGTTGCTATTGAAAGGACTGTCTATATTAAATGAAGCACTAGGCTTTCTGGTTGGCAATGGTAATGAAGAAAGAATCCTAGAATATTCTGAGTTGGAAGGGACCCACAAGGATCATCAGAGTCCAGTTCCTGACCCTGCACAGGACAACCCCAGGAACCTCAGCACGTCCCAAAGAGTGTTGTCCAAATACTTCTTGAGCTCTGTCAGGCTGGAGCTGTGACCACTGCCTTGGGGAGCCTGTTCCAGTGCCCAAATACCCTCTGGATGAAAATTTTTTTTCTAATACCCAACCTAAACCTCTGTGACAAAAAACAAAGCTGTTAGTGCAGCTGCTGAATATTTGTAATGTTTGTGTGTCTCCTCTGCTGTTCCTGTAGAGCCCCTTGCAGCACATTGCAGTCATGGATCACAGCTCTGATGAAAGCATTTGGTCATTTTGCTGCTCTAAACATGGACAGGAACTGATCAGCTGAGGGAGCCTTGAGCCCAGAGGTGGCACTGAGACACCTGCTGTGAGAGGAAGGGAGAGTGTCCTGTGTGACAGGTGTCACTGCTGCAGAAAATAGAGCTCTTTCTGCCAGTGTGTGAGCTGGCAGACTGAGACTGGATGTAGTGGAGTGAGTTAGTGAGTTAGTTTGTGTAGGTAGTTAGTTAGTGAGTTATTTTGTGTGAGGGGTGCTGAGCTGCTCAGAGCAAGAAGGAGCATGAATTCCCTAGGAGTGCTTCTGAGATCCTGTGTGTGCCTGTGGTACTTTGCTGCTTGGCTTTTAAGGTCGATTCATTTTCTAGAAGCAAGAGGCCAGCAAATGCAAAATTCAGTCCTGTCAAAAGTTGTTTCTTTTTGGTACAGTGAGCAGCTACGAGAGTTGCCCTGTATAGTCCAAGTGACCAGGCTCCCATGATGGTAAGAAAGGTGTGTTTTGACTTCAGTTGACATTGAACTTCATTTTCCATTTTGCTTGGGCAAAATCATGCCCATAAAAGTATCCTCTAAAGTCCTTTCAACTTTGAATGAACTCATTGATGCTGGGGTAGCAATAGACTTGAACTGATAGATGTAATAAATGTTATTGCCTGTAAAAAAATGTATCTTTTGCCTGAGATGCTGTTGCATGATAGTAACTCATTTGATTTCTCAGCCCTTGTCTTCATCCTTTGTGCCTGTTCACCAGATTCATTTGCTTGTTCTTTATAGGCAGTTTTGATTGGCAGTTTATATGCCAGTGTAATTTAAGGACTCAATAAAAGTGCTTTTTACACAAATAATATTCTATAAAAGAGGCTCATTTCTTCAGGGTAATTCCTCAGATTCTTAATGAGCCACGTAGATCCTGTATTAGATCATGGCTCCTTGTAAAGGGTTTATAACTGTGCTCAGATACTTTGTTTGGTGTGTAATCAGCTTTAATAACGGCTGTGTAACCATTCAGGGATGACAACAAGTCCTATGGAAGGACTATAGAAACTTAATTAGAGTATTTAAACATTTTCCTAAATACCTATAAACACATAAAAATCTGAATTGCTTTATAACTCTTTCCCATCATAGCTGAGATAGTGAAGATTCTATTTAACCTGAGGGCTTTTCCCATGAGCAGCTCTTCCCATAAGGACTCTGAGCTGCTGCCTCATGTGTGGCTGAGGATTTGTGCCTCTGTGGCCCATCACTCACTCTGTGTCTCTGGGCAGGGGATGCCAGGGATGAATCAAGCACACAGACACCCCTGTGGCAGCCCTGCTGTCCTCAAGGGACACAGATGTGTATATGGATGGTTTGAACAGTCTTGGATCAATTACAGAAAGTGTTCTTGAAATAAGATACTTCCTTTAAAATACAGTATTTAAAAAAAATACTGGGTTGTTGTTTCTGTTCCAGTTGTCAATGATTTTTATATTTCAGTGTGATGTATTAATGTTCTCTATGGTATTGTATTAATGCCTTAAGGTTATGCCCTCAATATACACAATATAAACAGGAGTGTGTCCAGCTGAGGTTTTCTGGAGTTTTCTGTTGAAAAATTCATGTTCAAGTGCTTGTACCTTCGCCTATTTAGTAACTTAGGCTCAAGATAAATGGTAGTATTTTGTGTGCCTAGTGAGTTGGTTTGTTTTTTAACCTCTTACAGATTTGGAGATTAGGGAAAATGAAAAAAATCATCTAAAGTGGTTGAAATTTCTGGGAATGATAAATGGCAAGAATGCATTCCCCTCCCCTCTCCTTTAAGACTTCCTTGATGTTTAATTTGAGGTGCTAAGATATGTTTCTAATCTGAAGTGGGAACACAAAATCTGTAAACGAGGAACTTTGTTATATACAGACTTGTGGAGTTTTTTTTGTGTAAATTTGTAAATCCAACCACAGGTGACCAAAATGTAAACCTCCAGTTTCACTGCCAGGGTGTGATGGTAAATGCTCTGAAGCTACTCTCAAAGTTACCCCTTCTATCTGCAGTTCCTGTTATCAGGCTCTGGAACTGCTGGATAGAATTCCTACTGAGGGATTTTTGCAGCAGCTTGTGCTACATTCAGTGCCTGGGACAGCGTGGGGTGACTCAAAGCAGCCCTTGCAAACTGCTCAGGGAATTAGAGAAATTAAAGGCTGTTCTGGAAGTGCTGGATTTTATCCTTTCTGAACCTGCAGAATTCCTGACTGTCTCTGGACAAGGCACAAAGCAGGGGCTTTGCAGGTGGCTGTGGTTTGCCTGGCTGTGCCTTGCAGGACTGCTGAGTGCTGGCTGTGACTCAAAAACTGAAAGAGAATGAAAATCCAGATGACAAACTGAAATGCCAAATCCTCTGACAAAGTCTCTCTCCTGGTTATGACATGAGGTCTGCCAAAACAGATGTCAGTGCTGTCTGGTTTGGTTTCCATGTGTGTGAAATAATGTCAGTCTCATTCATACAATGTTGTAAAAGGGAATGAAGTCTATAGTGATGAAAGCCTGCAGGAAAAATGACTTTTCTATCCATTGCAAGGTGGAAAGCGTGCGCTGTGTGTGATTATGCAGGACAAGCACCAAGTGCTAATGTTGTCTGTGCAGTGTTTTGCAGTGCTTGCTTATTTAAATGTTTAATTCTGTGTTTCATTTTTTTGATACCTGTTGGTTTTTTGGTATTACTTTGAGGAAGCCTGTGAATACGTGGCAGAGAAATTTCTACCTGTCCAAGCAGCATGGCATGAGTTGACATCAGGGGTTGAGGGAACAGGGGAAGGGAAGGCAGAGGAAGAGAAGAGAAGCTCCTACTGGGTTGCTCCCTGGCAAAGAGGAGAATAAAGTCTGACCCAGAGGCAGCTTCCCTCCAAGAAATAATCAGAGCTAGAATGTTCTTCTCGAGACTGGTAGAAGGGACAGAGCCCACAAGCCCAGTCTTGGGAGGGTCAGATTGTGCCACAGGAAAAAGTCTTCCTATGGACAGTGCCACCCAGGGCAAGTCACCCAAAGGACTCTCCAATCTCAAATATATATAAGGGTTATTCTTTCCTGCCTCATGATGGGAACTGAGGGTACTGACAATTAATCTCTTTCAGAAACAGCTCTTTAATGTCCAATTCTCAGGGCTTCTTTTACTTCCTAGACAAGGGTTAGGAAAGAAAACGAGACAAGAGTTTATAGAAATGGGTATGATAATTGGGGGAGGAGGGGAGTGCTGGAGTTTGTCGTAATTTATGAATGCAGCAGGTTTAACTTCTATTAGTGTCAAGTTTTATTAACAGCCCTTTCACTCTCCTTGTGTTTCTTCTATTTTCCAGGAACAAGAACATGCTGTGTCTTCTCTGTGGCTCTTTTTTCCTGGTTCTAAGGCAGAAATGTCATGAAGAGGTAGGCACAAGTGAAGAGATTATTCCTCACTGTTTCATTTGCTGACAAATGTAGAACAGAACACAGTTCTGTTCACAGTTACCAAGGACAGAAAACTGAATTGCCTGTAGGCAATTCACTTCATTGTAAATTTATGGTGTGACTGTAATATTTGCATTAATCCCATCAGCACAAAGCATACATAAATGCACTCAGAATTATTTGGTCTTGCTCATACAATTTACATTAAGATCCCTACGCAGAATTGTATTTTCACAGCAAGTTTTTACACATAATATTAAATTTTTTCTCCTTTTCTCCCATTAGTATGTTGCATATTTTTAAGTCTAACTGGGCTCAGTGCCAGCAAGGAACTACAAGGATCTATGGCAACTGCCACATTTGCACTTTTCATTTACAAATCAGTAACTAAACTCTCATTAAATATTCTTAACCAGCCTGTTCAACATATGCTTGCTTGGGTATTAGTACTCATAAGTTGAGACAAATTAGATCAATAGCTAAATTTTCTTCCTAATAGCCAGAGATATTTGAGAAATAATAGGTTTTGGAATGTAGAAGAGGCACTGCCTCCTTTCTGCTTCATTCTTTTAAAAATGAGACATTCAGCTCTGCTCAGTGAAGTAAAAAGGTGGAATTTTGAACTTCCTCTCCACATCTTACTTCTCTGGGGAGACTGACATAGGAGGAGCTTTCAAATAAGGCCAGTAAACATCCACTAACTAATATGGCTAACAAATAAGGGTTTGTTTTGAGATACATTTTCTTCTATTTCCTTCATGTTTTTGCCTTTTAGACATCCATTAAATACAGTACAATTTCTTTTTAATACTGAGAGTCCTGCTTGTGGAGAAGCATTTTCATCTTTGACTTCCAGTGCTGACACTAATTGCAGGAAGAGCCACTTAACAAAAGAATGTGCAAAATCACAGATGTTAGCTCAGGTTATACCCTTAAAAAGGTTGTTGCCTCTGCTTAAATAGCTATTTAATGCACTTGCAATGGTTGTTAATGATGAGCTTTTAGATAATTTCATTTTGTTATCAAAATCACAATGACAGTGCAAGTCATATGGTGATGGTTTCAGGTTTGTGCTACTTCATGTGAGAGTCAACAGCAGCTCATCCAAAATGGATCAGAGACCTCTCTGTATGGTGAGAGCTGGTTTTCCATGGGCTGTTGGGAGCATCTGGTGGTGCTCCCACCACTCCACCTGACTGGGTACTGGGGTTCTGTTCGTGGCCTCTCTCTGGCTGCAATGCTGAGGTCACTTTGACTTTGCCTTTGCTTCCAAATCTCTAAAATGGGATTGATATTTGTGTATTTTGACAATATTCCACACAGTTTTATTTTTATACTGGTAAAAACCAGTATTTCCACAAGTGGAGGTTGTTAGCAGGCAACAGCTTTGGCTTTTTAAGGAGTTTATGATTTTTACTTGCATCTTTAACCCACTAAGAAAGGTTAAAATACGACAAAGCCTCTTCATATTTCTGGAACAAAATCCTTCAGGAAAAGAGCCCTTACTTTTTGCCATGTAACCCAGGACTCTGACAAGACTTTCATTTTTGAAAAAAAATGAAAACACACCATATCTTCTTTTTGTCTTTCTAAGGTAAGAAAACCTTTTTCCCTGGAGAGACCTGGACACAAAACTTTCTTGATTCAAAGCCAAAAGAATCAGTTGGGAAGCATGTGTTGGTAACAGGTCCTACTGGAGGGAAATAGCTCTTTGTGTTAACTGCATGACAGTTGGGAAGAATAACTGAAAATATAATATACAATGGCCTCTGATTCCTCAAATGAAGGAGCAGCTAAATCCCTTCTTTTAAGAAAAAAAATCCAGACGTGCTTGTTAAATGTGAATCTTAAGACACTGACATGCAAGTGTGCATGACCCAGTGGGAGGCATTTGGCCCCTAGTAACAGACTTCTCCAAATCACTGGAATTTAGAAAATCGTGTGATGCTTTTATTTTTGCTCAGGGCACAAACTGAACTGCAGGAAAGAGTAAATGCTTTCTTTTTGGCTCGGCACTGGAAGCAGGTTTTTCTGTCTGCTGCTCTGACCCAGGCTTGCCTGGCATGTTCAGTGTGTGACCTGCATACTGGGCTACACAAAACTGGATCAGCAGCTGAGCAGGTGGGCAGGAACAAAGCACCACAGAAAAATGCTGAAAGCATGTTTAAGAGCGCTGTAACTGCAGGAGGGGTTTGCTTGTTTTATCAGCACATTGGTGGTAAGAAGAAAGGAGAAAGTAGAAAGTAAAGCTCCAGAGCAGCAGTGCAGGCATTAACTGCCCTTCTCTGTGCTGAAATAGATTACTTGCATTTTCTTCAGGTAAAAGGTAGATTTCAGCATTTATTTTCCTTCTATAGGTGAGATATAACCAATTATCACCAAATAAACTGAAACAGAAGAAGAATTAATTCTTATTTTTAGAACGGACAAGTTTGCTTGTTTAATGATTATGTGTTGTGGGTTGGGTTTTCTTTCCTTTTCTTTCCTTGTTACTTGTGTAATTTTTTTCCCACTGAGTTGCTAAGAAGCACTGATGGCTGGGTGCTGGACACGGTGGGGAGGGGGAACTCTTGCTCTCTTCCTCTCAGCCTTCAGAAGAGGCCAATGGAGCTGCTGCTTGGGAAAGGGAACTCGCTGCTGCTGTGGGGTGAGCCTCTGCTCCTGGGAGCAGCCCCTGAACCAGGACCTGGTTATCACCTCCCTCACCAAAAGAGGGGCCTGTCGCTGTTTTCTTAGGATCCTGAGCCTGCCCCTCTTTGCCCTGCTGGGAGCCGGGTCACTGTTGTCCCCACACTGCTCCAAGTCCTTCTCTGCTCTGCCACCCACACCCCCTGCCTGCTGAGACCTCCTGCATCTTCAGCCACAGCTCCGGAGCTCCTGATCCATCCCTTCCATCCGTTCAGCCACAGCTCCAGAGCTCCTGATCCATCCCTTACATCCCTTCAGCCACAGCTCTGGAATTCCTGATCCTTCCCTTACATCCCTTCAGCCACAGCTCTGGAATTCCTGATCCATCCCTTCCATCCCTTCAGCCACAGCTCCGGAGCTCCTGATCCTTCCCTTCCCATCTTCAGCCACAGCTCTGGAGTTCCTGATCCATCCCTTCCATCCGTTCAGCCACAGCTCCAGAGCTCCTGATCCATCCGTTCAGCCACAGCTCCAGAGCTCCTGATCCATCCCTTCCATCCTTTCAGGCACAGCTCCAGAGCTCCTGATCCTTCCCTTCCATCCCTTCAGCCACAGCTCTGGAGTTCCTGATCCATCCCTTCACCCACAGCTCTGGAGTTCCTGATCCATCCCTTCACCCACAGCTCCGGAGTTCCTGATCCTTCCCTTCCATCCTTTCAGCCACAGCTCCAGAGTTCCTGATCCTTCCCTTCCATCCCTTCACCCACAGCTCTGGAGTTCCTAATCCATCACTTCACCCACAGCTCTGGAGTTCCTGATCCATCCCATCCCATCCCAGCTGCCATTACTGTGCCCCCCCAGCCCGCCCACAGCGCCCCCTGCCGGCTCGGAGGAATCACGGCCCCGGCCCTGCCCGGCTGGGAGCCAGCAGCGCCCCTGCTGGCGGTGAGCGGAACTGCACCACAGGGGCACCATTACTGGGTGCCAGGGTCTGCTTATTATCAATGCTGTGGTTGTTGTTTTGTTTGCCACCTTACACATACTAGTAAAGAACTGTTATTCCTATCCCCATATCTTTGCCTGAGAGCCCCTTAATTTCAAAATTATAATAATTTGGAGAAAAAGGTTTTACATTCTCCATTCCAAGGTAAGCTCCTGCCTTCCCTAGTAGATACCTGCCTTTCAAACTAAGACATTGTTTTGAAAAGAAATTCTTCTCCTTTACAACTCTGTGGGACCAAAGGAAATTTTGTTAAGGACTACTTCATTGTTTTAAGAAAGCCTTAAAAGCTTTGGGAAAGTATTTCTTTAAGCTCTATCTGCAGTACTTCAGTCACACTAAGCTGTTTTTCTCACCAAGACTAACAGAGCAGAAGTGGCTTTTATTCTGATGACACTTTGCATATTTAGTTCCTGCATTTTCCAATACTAGTTGAATTGTGTAAATGAATCTGTGATTCACTGCAAAAGAAAGTTCAAGGCCAGCATGTTTTGGAAGAAATAACAACTTGGGGGGCTTTTTGTTTGTTTGTTTTTTGAGGGATGTGTGTGTGTTTTTCAGGAATAGTAGAATTTTCCTTATAAATGTCTTTAAATGTCTGCTGTTGACAGGCTCAAATACATTTTGGATGTTTTTTATCTGAAAATCAGAATAACAAAATTTGGCAGTTGGCCTAAAACATTTTCATTATTTCCAGCTGGCATAAATATTCTGTGATCTTCATCTAATGTTCTTGCCTTGTTGATTTTATAGGTATTTATTACACAGTTGCAGACAACTCACAAAATTGGCAAGACTGTGGTTTAGTTAGTGATTCTCAAACTTGTTGTTTGAGACATGAAAACTCATGTTGAGTGATTTATCTAAACTGCTTTCCTATATGCAGTTGGGCTGGAAATCTTGAGGACTGGACTTTAAAGAAACTACAGGCTCTCCCTATTTCTGACCAGGTCAGAAATATTTCTAAAAATGTTATGTTTTGTGATTAATTAAGGTTTAGGATAATGTCTTACAAACATAGTCAAATACCTTGTACCTTCACGTCACTTATTTCCATTATAAATATCCTTGTTTTTCCTGGCTCTTTACAACTATTTTTATCATAGTGAAAAGTGTGCCTTTGTGATGGATGGGAGGAGCAGCAAAACAGAGCTGTTTTCTGGGTCTTTAAAAGAAGTCAAAACATGTCTTTCCAGCCATCTCTCATCATCATCCATAGTTAGAAGAGAATTATTAGTTTGGGTTTGGGCACTTGTTGAGAACCAGGTGACCTCTCATGTTAGTGCAACATTAATTACAAAGTCAAGTATTTTAAAGGTTTTGCACTATTTCTGTGCAGTTGAATCATTCTATAAAAACCGTATATGATTTAAAGAGGTTAAAGAAAAAAACCCCAAGAATTATTAGTTAATCTGTGCCTTCCTTGTAGGTTTGATAAATGCCTGCAGACTGTCACTGCCATTCCAGTTAAGCGGCATGCAGAGAGCTCTGGGGAAGTATCTGCACCAAGCTCCTCTTTATAACACTTTAGAAAAGCATCAGTTTGTCAGCTGCACTAGTATGTGCCTGCTAATGCTGCAGAAGGTCTATGGAAGTGTCTCAAATGGAAAGTACTTTGGATTTCTGATGATAAAATAGTTCTGGTTTTGGTTTAGTTTTGCTCTGTGGCTGTTTTGTTTTGTTCTGTATACTGGCACACTTGCAGGGAGGAATAACAGTGGAGCACGTGTGTTTATTTAAACCTTAACAAAAGCCCCACTGCCATCAAGGGATGCAGTTTCATCTCCAGTGTATTTCTCAGAATTGCAGTGACATTGCTCTGTTCATTCAGAATACCAAATTGTGAATAGAAAGCTTCCAGGGAGAAGTCACGCAGGAGTTACGTGTTCATAAATGCACCAGTAAATAACAGGGAGCTGTGGCAGCAGTTCTTGTGTGTGTGCAGCCCCATTATAAACAATGGTTGTTACTTATGCTAGTGGTCATGTTCCTTTCCTTACTCTCTCGAAAAAACCTTTCAAATTCATATGGTTACATGTTACAAATACTTATTCAGTGTTGAAAGAGATGAGGCAACCAGTGACTTTAAACTGTACTTTTAGTAGCTAGAGAAATCAAGAGGTTTGTATAGTTACGTGTTCTGTACATAAAATACCCAACCCTACTCTGTGTTTTTAAAGTCTGAGACCTTTATCTCCTGCTGTTTGGAAAGTGATTCTGTGATTTAAATTTATTAATTTATCACCTTTGCCTCCATAAACTGACTGAGGGCTGTGACGTGTGGGACTGCTGATTTATTTCTGTTCCTTGGACCCCCCTTCTCCCTTCTTGTGAGTCACTGCCAGTCCCTGGGCATGCTGATGGCTGACTCTGAGTTCATCCTGGAACCTCTCTGACCTCACTGCTAGGATAAAGTGTGACTTGAGCCTTTTGTTTTATTCTCTGTACAGTCTTGAACATGGCCCTGCTCCCAGAAAGAAATATATATATTGAGAACTCTCTAATTTCATGATCATTGTGTCCCAAGCAGCCTCCAACCACCACATCTCCCACCAGCCGTTCACCATTTGCAAACCACAGGTCTAACACAGGCCCTCCCCTGTTGGGCTCACTGACCAGCTGTGACAAAAAGTTGTCCCCAATACATTCTAAAGCCTTCCTGGATTGCCTCTTTTCTGCTGTATTGAGTTCCCTGCAGATGTCTGGTAGGTTGAAGTTGTCTACAAGAACAAGGGCTGGCAATCCTGAAACATTCTCCAGCTGCTTATAGAATAAGTTGTCTACCTCTTTTCCTGGTTGGGCAGATGATAACAGATTTCCAGCAAGATGTCAGCCTTGTTGGCCTTTTCCTTAATTCTTACCCATAGGCATTCAACCTTACTGTCATTAGCTTCAATACCCATGGCATCAAAAGCCTCCTTATTACAAATGGCCACTCCTCCACCTCTTCTCCCTTTCCTGTCTCAAATATATGTGTATATTAGATATATAAACCCAATGCCATTCTTTTCTATTTAAATTAGGTAAAAAGAAAGACTAAGTTGTACTTGCATAAAAAATAGCCATTGGACAACAGCCTTACTGGATAGAGAAGTTGCTCAACAACATTCTGTTAAGCATCTGAGATAAGAGAAGGCTGATAAAGCTAATTGATCAAAGATTTACTGGAAATCTAGAGGGGAAAAAAACCCCTCTTGCTTGATTTGCAACTTAAGTGATACTGGCAGCATCCTGATCAGTGTTAACACTCTTTAGGGAAAGGGATGTATTTGGGCTGTATTCGCTCGTGCGAATAGGCAGAAAAGGAAAGTTGGCATCCATTCTTTCAATTTGCAATCCCAAGTTTAGTAATAACTTCAAAAATTGAGAGAATATATTTTTTAACAATTTAGCTTCTGCTAGAACTGATGAATTCATCCAGTAGAACTAATTCTGTTCAGTGTGGAAGCTCAGAGCAGAACAAAGAATTAAGGAATAAGCAAGCTGAATATTTCTTCTTGAATGAAAATAGGGTGAGATAGTCTTTCTGACTAATCTAGGCAGAATACTTAGCTCAGTGAAAAAGTGTACATGACCCCAAATATTCCAAAGAAAATCACTGGACAGTTCGACTTCTGCTCTATTCTCTGAAAGCCCAACTGGCTGTGAACCAACCTCAGAGGCAGAAAAAGCTGCAGAGGAGATTACTCCTAAATGGTGTTCTGAATTCTTTTACAGGACGTTGTCCTGTGGGTATTGGAGTCATTGTGGGGTTTTTATTTCGTTGGTAATGACATGTAAAAGAGAGATTCCAGCCAGTTGCAGCAGCATGGAATGTGCCTCCTTGCTGCCCTTGGAGCTATGGCTGAATTTTATCTTTTCCCTGTTCTTGTTGCAACCTCAAAAATCTTACAAGTAGCTGGTGGAGCAGTGCATATTTTGGTAAATCTGCTCCGGTTGGTTTGGACAATTAAAATCTTTCTGACAAAGCCCAAGAGAACACAGCACTGTGCACTCTCCTTTTGGCAGCCTCAAGGCTGGCAACACAGAAAGACAAATAAAGGTTTTCATATTTTATCTTAGTAATTACATGCTTCAGAGGCCACAGGACCATATTTAATGGCTTTAAGTATACTGTGGAAGTAAGGAAGAGGAACGTGGTGTTGGAAGAATCCCTAAATCGAGAAAGCTTTAGCCCACCTTTTAGCCCGCGTATGTGCAACCTTACATTACCGTGTGCTACAAGAAGGAAGAGCGTGTCCAAACTGATGTTTTTCAGCTTCTCACAAAATTGTTCCTGAGATAATCCTTCTGTTTACATACCAAAATCTAGTTTGTCTGTTGTGGCAAAAGTAGTAAAATATGAAGCTAAACTAATAATATGTATAATGGTAACTCACATATGTTCAGCTGCCACTGTGAATGGATGTTTCCTCATTCTCCAGTCCATCAACTATTTGGGGCAACAGATGTTTTTTGTTCTTGGTAATTTTCTTAAAAGTAAGAGATTTGGTCACTTTATTTAAAGAAGATGTGAGATGATGCATGCAGTCTTATGCATGCAAGAGAATTGTGTTTAGTAGGTAAAGGGATTTCAAAATTGTTTTACTCAAATTAATGCAACAATATCTTACTGCAGACAAAGATGCTTAGTTTACAAGATCTGTGGTTTTGCTTAGCTGATTTCAGATGTATTGTTTAAAGAACAGTCATGCAGAAAGAATTTTAACTGTAGAGGTTTCTAAACAGACTGAATTCAGTTGCTTTCATGTGCATTACAGATATGACACTTTTGTTGCTAAGAGTGCATTTACTGACTTATGAAAGAAACAATTAACTCGTTTTAACCAGGAAGGGAGATAAGTTGCTGGCAATTTGTATATTGAAAATTGCAGTCTGTACCTGAGAAAAATGCATAAGAATATGACAGTATATCTTGTGCTGGGATTAATCTCTTTTAACTCAGCTGCTCAGAATTAAAACCTGGAAGGCATAAGGTACCATTAGAATGAGATGTGATTATAATCTCTAAAACTGAGCTGACTGACTTAGTAACAGCTTGAGGTACTCTTTTTGCCCTAAAACCTGGATATAAGAGCTTCTTTTGTAATGAAACCTGAAACTAGAAAATGCTTGTGTGTTTTGTGCTTCATTAACCTCTATAGCCTGTGGTAATTTTGGAAAATATCTCAAAATAGGTTTCTAGTTTTGGTGAATTTCATTAAAGCTCCTTCTTGGTGGTTTACTAATGGGGATATATAGTTTTCTCTAATGATCAGCATCGGGATTCTGTAGATTCATAACCTGGGCTGGGATTTTGTCTAGAGCTGCTTATAGTAAGTCATTTACATAGTAAAGATTGTCACAATTTTATTCTGCTGTCTCTCTTTTCACGCAAGTGGCACAGTTTATATTGTGGGCCTTGTTACCTTCTTGACAACTGTATTATCCTTTAAGGAAGCTTTGAAACCTTTGAAGCCTCTTGTATGTGAATATTCTTGGGAGGTGAGAGTTGTGCTGCTTTGCTGTTCTGTGCAAGATCCAGCAGCACTGGACCTTCATGTAGATAAGCACTTCACTCTGACAGACCTGATGTGGCAAGGAATTAGACAGCATCACCCTACAAGCTTGTTTATATTTATTGGAATACTGGAAGCAACCACCAAATGTTAGTAGTGCTAAAAATACGAGATTTGCCAAATTACAGTCTAACTGGAGTTTGGCTGCTTCCCACATTTCTCTGTCCTCCCTCACAACTGCAATTACAACTCCCCCCTCTTTTGTTGGCATTCTCCTCACTCCTGTTCACCTCTTCTCACTTCATTAATGGGCTGCTGTATTTTCTGTTGCTGAGCTGCTGGCCTATGACTACATTCCCTTTTCTTTAGCTTACTCTTAACCATTGCCATGGATACAAACTTAGTTGGATTAAATACTGACAACATGTTCACAAAGAATAATGACCCAGTGATGTAAGAGACAAAGCATATTAGAAGTCAAGGTGATTGTCCTAATAGGTTTTATTGAATACTAAGAGAGTACTGGAAAGGATGCCATTTTAGTACATCTGCAGAGTTGTGTTGCCATGCCCAAGTTTCTCTTACAAACTGCAGCGCTCAGCACCTTCATCTGACCTTGTCAAACTATGTTTTGTTCTTAGTTTAGTGTCAAATTACACATGTGAAGACTACTTAGCATTTTCAAAAAGCCACCTTTTGT
The DNA here is from genome assembly GCF_009819655.1 of Sylvia atricapilla. Taxonomy (NCBI): domain Eukaryota; kingdom Metazoa; phylum Chordata; class Aves; order Passeriformes; family Sylviidae; genus Sylvia; species Sylvia atricapilla. Next base: position 16,028,779 of record NC_089150.1, on the reverse strand, counting down.
GCCTTAGAGGTATAAATTCATATATGTAATAAGAAAGTAGTTTTGGAATGAAAAAAGATGCTGAGCATACAGCCCCCATAATTAAATGTTGGGTTTTTTTTTGGAAAATAATGTTGAAACCAATTCAGCAAAAACAAAGCCATGTTTTTGAGCTGTCTGATGCATTGAGCGCAGTGTTTTGGCTTGGCCAGCTCAGGGTGGTAAGGGATGAGTAGCTCTGGTGACCAGCACTGCCTTTGTGGAACTGCCTTTTCTGGAAGGGTCCACCCACCTTTCTGAGAGCTGAGGCAGGAGGTGGAGGGAACACATTCAGTTTCTCACCTTGTGAGTTCTTTTAACCTTCACATTAATAGTGAGATGATGGCAGGATTATGGGTGATTTACTGCAAATCTGTGTGGCGCACAGTGTAAACTACAGCTGTGCAAACTGCTTCCTCAGCCAAAACCACGTGTCTGGCTCTTCATTTTTCACCTTTGTTGTTCGAGGAAACCTGGAACAGTCCTGTCTGCCCTTGGAAAACTTCTTTTGTCCTCCACGAAACTTGGCTGAGTTGCTTTTGATTTCCTACCCAAGGGCTGCCAGTCCTGTGCTGAGCAGTGCATTCCTCTTGCTGTGCCCAGGTCCTCCTCAGCAGGCTCTGCCCCTGGGATGTGGCACATCCTCTGTCTTCCCACCCTGAGAGGTTTAGTGAGTTTTAGAAGGGGCATAACCTATGGTTAAATGACAAATGTCTGAGACACCGCACTGTCTGCCACACTCAAATCCCAGGGTGAATGAAGATCTTGTCCATGTTGTGAGGAAACTTGTCCCGGTTTCTAAGTGCCAGGACTGTCAATACAGCCTTGTTCGTCCTTGGCTATATAGTTTGTAATTATGTCAAAGATTCTGCATTCAGGAATGATCACAGAAGATTAGAAAGAGCTGGTTGTGCTGATACTCAGAATTACAGCTGTCCCCTCTCCCTGGTGCTGCAGTTGCTCCACATGCTGTGTCCTGTTACATCACCCTGGTTGAACCACAGGATTGTGTGCGTGGAACCTGATACATCTCACTGATGCCATTTACTCTTTCAAGGCTTTCTAGCATCAAACCCCTGAGACCTGTGGATAAGATACAAAAATGGAGTGCAGAAATAATTCAAGGACAAGAATATCAACTGTTCATACCAGCTTTAGCTAGTTACAAAAAATGCTGTTTCAAGACTTATTTATCTGTTTCTTTTTTACTGTGGTAAGTTAGGGCATAACATCTAATTTCAATTAACTTTTCCTTTTCTTCTCTCTCTCCATTAAATAAACTTCTTACTTGCAAACTTGTTTCTCACAGTACAGGAGAATGAGGAAATTTTTGTGAGGACTTCTTGGGCAGTCTTAGGCAGTCAAATTCTCCGAGGATGGGGTTATAAAATATTATCAAATATGAAAGTTATTCAGAAAATTTGAAAAAAATTGGGAAGTACCTGAATTAAAGTTATCAGTTCTTGATACTGAATCCAAGGTTCCCTGTTTCCCAAGATGAATCTCTAAGACATGCTGTGTTTTTTCGCATCCAAAAATTTCCCTACTTACCAATAAAGGCTGAAAATTATTCGCAAATCATCTGGAAATGAAGGAGGAGACATGAGCAGACTTTGAGAGTTTGTAGGTAGTCAGGGAGTGGGATATGGCCTGTAATTACTTACCCAGGAGCACTCTCAGCACTGTTACTGTGATGGTTTGGGGGGTAAGCCAAACCATGGAGCCCTGCAGAGCTGCCCACCACTAAACCAGGAACTGGTTTAAGGAAATTTAACTTGTAAATGTTTGGAATGCTGGTTATTCTCATGCAAATATTCCCTCAGTCTTCTGTAGTGATTTTTACTGCTGTGATGATCTCTTCGAGGGAGAAAACTGCTTTCAAGTTACGTGATTGAAAAAAAGTCCATCTGACCTTGCATATTCTGAGTGATGTGTGAGAGTTGGGTGCTGCACTGAGTCCTTATTCCCACTGAGCCACTCAGAAGCCTGGTTAAGAATACACATCCATTCATCTTTCAGTCTCTGTGGGACTGATCATTTGATTGCCTGGCTATGTCAACATTTGCCTTTTGAGAATATTGTGTGCTCTTTATCAGTAACAAATCACATATTGACATCAGCTAGAGATGTATCAGTGTTGTCATCCAAGCAGACCACCCAATGCTTTGGCTTTTATGATTTCTTTGTCAGATATTTGCATAGTAGAAGACATTAAAATGAGAATCTACTTTGAAGGGAAGGAATTTCCTTGTTTGTGCAAATCTCTGGAGCCTTGGTATAGCCTTTATTAGATGTGGAATTTAAAACATCTGTGTTTAAACTGATCAACTGGCATTACTCCTGGGGGAATAAAGCTATTTTCTTATTCCTGATTTTAACCTTTCATGAGCCAGTTTAACATACTGCTTGGTAATGGAACATGTGTGCCTTTCTCAACCCTTCTGTTCCAGACAGCCCAATTAAAGTGAAATGTGAGGGGTGATTGCTCCAGATGATGTGCTGATCCAATATTAAACAGCTAAAAATATTGAGTAGCTTCATTGTAGCAGGGTCCCATATGCTTCTTGCAGCTAATAAGGGATGGTTTAAATAACAAAATTCAGGAAATAATGAACTTGGTAAACGTTCAGAGGCACCCAGTGTGAGATTTCTCGTGTCCCAGTCAGGCTGTTCTGTGAGACATGCCGTGGCAGACCTTCACACAACCCCGTGCAAACCCCAGCAGAGACAAATGGACTGACTTCCAAACCACAGCAACAGAAAGAAACTTTGCCTTCCCCAAACAATGGATCCATGTGTAAGTTCTTAATTCTTTGACCTCGGGGGGATTTGGAGGAGTCACTGGAAGTTTTCCTGTTCCCCCAGGATGAGTCTAATTTTGCTCTGAGCTGTGTTGTGGATGCTGGGTCAGGACAAGCTGCTTCCCTGTTGGCTCCTGCTGCCCTTCTGCTCTGGGAACATGACACAATGGCAACAATAGGGCTGTTGTGTCAGGAGTCTTGGATTACCTCTGCAATGAGAAGCAAAATCTCCATCCATTTAAGTGTCTCTTCCAATGGCATTTATGTTGTAAAAGGAGATGAGGCTCTCTTACCTTGGAAGCGTGAGCCAGCACGGGGTTTCCTGCTGTGTGAAGGACTAATCGGTTAAGTACAGTCTGTGTGATAAATCTCTCTTCTCTGAACACTCCAGACTTACTTTTTCCAGGGATGGTTGTCTCCTTTTAAAACTAGATTTATTTGTTTGTGTTTGCAGACTGCTTGAATTACAAAGCAAACAGAGGCTTAGGGTATGACATGTCTAGCATTTTCCATCCGTGGTACTGACCCACTTCCTTGGCTACTCATGTAATTTTCCCATCCACTTCCAATTCACAGATACTTATAAAAAAATGAATAAATGTAGGTCTTAAATGGGAGCAGCAAATGCTGATTTTTGGCATTTTCCCCACAGTCCCCAGTATTCAGCTCAGGAAATAATGTTGAAATTTTGGACTCAAATTTTGTCCCGTTGGTACAAAAGAAGGGGGTTGGAACAGGGTGTAACATAGCCATGAATAGATATAAGCAACCTTTATTTCAATTTAAGTTATTCCTGACCTTCGGCCAAAAATTTCAATTTCAAATTTCAAAAATTCAAAAATACTGGATATGGTCTTTAGAGCAATGTACTCTAATTTGTTGACTTCCTTTTAAAACAAAGATCTTTTTTTCACTTACAGTCTAAACTTCGTCCTCAAAAACACTGAGCTCACATTGGTGGCAGCAGCTCTGCTCAGCTGGGCATGACCTACTTGAAATTAATACTTGTAGCTGAGCACAAGTCTGAATTTGCATCACAGTGCATCTCTCCAGATGTGTTTACCAGAATGTGTTTATGAAACTACAGCCTAGGGCAGGAGAGGTTGCAGCTGCACCTCGAGCTGGAGAGACTCCTGTGAGCAACTCATGCAAAAGTTTTCTGTATTAGCAACTCCCCTAAAATGCACCCTAGGCAGGGTCTAAGAGCAATTTCAGGTAATGTTTTTACAGATGCTCAGCTGTGAAACAGCTGCAGCTCCTAAGGTGTTTGCTGATTACTTATTGATGCTTTGTCCTGATGTATATAAACAGCTCCACTGCTCTTTGAGGCATGCAAAGGAGAAGAAACACAAGGTCTCCAATTTGGCTCTATCAGGCAGCAGGTTTTAAGGATGAATAGGCAACAAAAAAAGGCATTTACAAGAACTCAAGGAGTTTTAAGTAGACTTACCAGCTTTATTAATAGTAAAAATGAAAGGGCAGTTAAAAATGGGCCAGCTGATTCAGTCAGTGGAGTTAGAGATATGGGAAATAGGCAGTGAGAAGGAACACACCACTTTCTTTTCTTCCAGATGACTTTTAATAGCTCCTCAGAGATGTGGCAGCATCCCAAGCCTTGCTTAGAGTCACAAGAGTTATTTATATAAAGCGACACTTTTCATAGTTTTCAGATTTATGTGATCTCCAGAAAAGCCAGAGATTATTGCTACTGCATGTTCCTTACCTGGGTTTTCAGGGAGGTTGTGTGCTGTGTCCTGGGATGTCCCATGGCTTTGCCCCTTTGCCTGGTGTGTTAAAACCTCTCTGTCCCAAAAGAAATTCAAGGCCCAAAGGTCAATGTGAATGAGACATGAAGGAAAGATCTTAGGAATGCTCTTTGTCCCTGAGCCAGGTTAATTTCCAGCTGCTGTTGTTTTCAAAAATTTATGTGAAGTTTGAGTTTATCCTGTGCCTGTATTTCAGCCATGGCACTCTTGCCTGGGAAGGAAGGGCACTTGCTTCACTTGCATCGTGCCCATTTCCATGCACAGTTTTCTTCCGTGATCCCTGTCTGCCCATCTTAAAAGTACAATGTTTAATTTCCCTGTTCTCAAAATCCCTGCCACTCTGGAAGACCCAGGATTTTGTCAAAGAGGGTTTTTTTTTTTTTTCACTCAGACTTTTCTATTATCTGAGTAATCTATGGGTGAGACAAACTTCCTGGGAGCTGTGTGTGCTACCACAGTGCTCCAGGAAACAAGAGAGACTCTCAGTCATTATACATACTCTTTTATGTGTCTTATGATGGAGTCTGTTGAATGAGTCTTACAGCTCAGGTTACTGGCTTTGGCATGTTGTGCAGTGGAAGCCAGAAGCTGTAACCTTGATGTGGGAGAGCTATTACTCTGCATCTTTGCACTCTGGCCTCTTATCAGTTGATTCGATCTGAAACCTGTTATTTTTGATGGATGGGACTGTTGAGAGTGAAGGCTGACCTTGGGATGTGTCCACCAAAGATGACATTTTGTAAGGTTTGTGCCTTAGCTGCAATTATCAAATTTGAGAGCTGCCTCTCTGCTCTTCACTTCAGACTGACCTGGCTGTGCTAATGCTACAGAGGATAGGGAAATTTTCTGGAAAATTGATATAACAAGTTACCTCCCTGACCTAAAATTCTCTAGGATTCTTTTTTATTATCCAAGACTGGTGAAGAAAAAAATTCATATGACGATGGTGACCTTCATAACTTTCATGTTCCAAAGAAAGGGAAGAGAGGAGAGAAGCCTGAAGAACAGTTGAGAAACCAAAAGATAAATACAGGTCGGCTGTAAGACAGCATCTCTATTGCCCAGTGATGAGCACAGTTAGGACATTTCATTGCTGCACAATTGATTATGGTGTCTTCCAAAGAGCAGTGAATTCCCTTGCCCACTGTGTCAAGAAATGCTCCATTCAAGATAAGAATTAAATAAAATATCTTTACATTTTTTCCTTAATTTCCTTAATCCTTACCAAATTTTTCCTTTAAGTGGAAGTTTAGTGTCTGGATTGTATCTCATAATATTTTTGACAGTACTCAACAATCAACTCACCAAGTCATGATTCAAGGGCCTTTTCTTTTGTTAATAAACTTAGGTTGCATTTCAGCTTCTACAGAGATGAGGGAAAATTCATACGGATAAGAAATGGCTCTCTCATTTTTAATGTGTGTTTTAATGGCTTGTGTGTACATTTTCTTCAAAATCAGTTATTTCTTACATGGGAAGTAGCTCAAAACCACCAAGGGCTGTGACTGGTTTGGTATTGTGTTGTGTGGTTGGTGGCTGCATTACCTTCTGTCTGATAGGAATGGGATTAAAAAAAAGCAAACCCATTTTTTTTACTTGAGTTTTCTCTTTAAATATGTATAAAAACACTTTGCTGTAGTGTTTATCCACAAAACAGTATAACTTTTTGTGGAAAATTGAGAAAACATGCAATAAAGGCACTTACGTTGAGCTGTGTTGGCTGATAGTCTACTGCTGTTCTTTAATTTTTAAAATATTTGCAGTAACTCTTATTTTGTTGCTTTAGGAAAGGTAGAAAAGAGGCATTGGGAGTTACTTAGGAGTTGTTATTGACATTCTTTTTCCACTTGCAACTGATGGAACTGCAATAGAGAAAGAATTGCTCTTGCTTGTTTTCATATAAACCCTAATACAGAAGGGCAGGGGAAAATATCTCTGGGTTAAGGATTAAGTTATGTTGGCTGGGTGGAAGTGGCTTTCTGTTAAAAACAAACAAAAAAAGGGTAACTTCCTAGGAAACTCTCAGTAAATGTTTGGTCAGTCTCCAAGAGGAAGCAATGGAGTAGTTTATTGTTTAAAACATAGCTGAGAAAGTTTCCTGTCTAGCCCTCATTTAATACCTAAGGGTAAAAGACTGTGTATTCCTTACTGTGGTGTTTGATATATCAGAAAAGGTTCTTTGAAAGCCAAGGGAAAGGCCTGCTAAAATCCCTGCTCTCCTCCCAAAAGGCAGGATGTGGAAGTTTGCCTTCTTGCAATGGTGAAGAAATATTCAGTAGACATTCTCTCTGCACCTCTGGTCAATTAAATGCTTAAAATTATCAACGTTCCTCATATTTTATGTTTCAGAAAAATCAATTTAACAGCTTACTGCTGATGTTCTTGCCAAGTGAGACTGTAGATCTTTCTTTAAAGCACAGAAGATGCTGTGGGAACAGGTGACTGAGGAGATTCTCTGCCCTAATTTCTGTATGCTCTTGTGTTACAGAGCAAATGAAACTGGTGAGGAGCAAGTTCTTTCTTGCTTCTCATTTTACCTTTTTTTGCTCTAACACTGTGCTTTTCAGATTCTGCAGTACTGCCTGGACATTGTAAGAACGAGCAATGCTATGTAACCCAGTTATGCTGCAAGCAGGAATTAATTCCCCTACAACACTGCTAGCTGATCTTTAGGCTGAAAGTTGTTCAACCCCTTCTTAAGACATGTTCACAGAAACCCAGAGAACTCCTCATGGTGACTTTTAGAATCAGAGGAGGAATCAGATTAATTCTCAATTTATTCGGTGCTAGTCAGGTTGAACTAAGAGAAATCTATAATTTATTACTTGAATAGAAAGAAATTATGTTCACTGGAAGTCAACACAATTTCAGGAGCTTTCTGAGAAAACTTTTGTAATCAAAAATTGTTGGCTTGCAGAGAACAAAACTGTGGGAGAAGCACATGCTCTTCCTTTCAGTGTAGCTGGGATTTCTGGTCACAGCTCCTCTGTATGTGATTTATAGCAGCATGAAACCTGGTACATTAACAACAGGGTTGGTTGGGTTTTTTTGGTTTTTTGGTTTTGTTTTTTTTTTTTTTTTTTTTTGTATGTTGTTCATCTTGACCAAGGGAGATCCTTGAGTAAGAAGGTAAACACAGGCAGTAATGATGACTGAGCTTTGCAGATTTGTACCACATCTATCAGTAAACCTTATCCAGGCATGTATTTAGGTTCATAGTAATTCATGTTTCATATTTGTCATATTTGCATATAAAAGCCCAAAAATATTTTGCAGGAGCTATTTGTTTTGCAACACTTTTATATTTTTATTTAGTCAGCAATGTTGCAGTTCACAGTTATAAGACCAGGAAATAAGTTGCAGGGAAAACCAACATTATTGTTGCTAAACTTATGCAATTTTCTACCTCCTTTTAACCTGGACTTTGCATTAAATTATATATGGTTTTAAAGAGTGACTGCCTTTCAGAGCATGTCAGTTAAAGGATTTGAAGGTGAAAGGCAAGCTCTACTTTTTACATTAGTATTTGAATCACTTTCCCTAAGTCATAAGATACCATTCAGTACTTTGGCTACTTTCTGTGCTCTCTTCATTCCACTGATACCACAGAACTCCAGCAAGAAAAGAGAAATAATGAAGGGTTTAAAGTTTTGTGTGAAGGAGTGTGTGGAAATATGTCTCATTTGTGAAAAGATTACAGTTCAGAGATCTGTATAAAGCTGGGATGTTTGAACTGAGTCAGTACCTTTTTTCTTTCTGGCAATTAAATCTTTCATCTTCCATGAAGACTGTTTTATATCAGTGAGCTCTGAAAAGGATCCCTCCCAAGCTTACAAACACCCTCAAACTTGCAAACGGGAAAAGCATTTGAGCCTGAGAGGGGCCTTTTGGGTTGGAGAGTCTGTGCTTTTGGCTGAAGAGTAGAGCATTTAAAAATGGTGGTAGGGTATGATACAGGGAAAGTGTTTGGGGAGCCCTGACATATTTACAGACTAATGCACCTTGCCAGTGGTTCCTTTTGCTGGGTTTGCTACCCTGGTAAACCTGACAGAGGGTTGATCACCACGTAAATTAACTCTTCTAGAATTCCATGGGTGTGCACCCCACTGTGCTTCAGTCCCATTGGGATCTGGGAATAAAGTACAACTTGGTAATTGTTGTGCTGCAATCCAGGAATGACAGAGCAGAAGACTGCTGGGCTGTGGGAGCAATTCCCAACCCTGTCAGAAAGGCTGGGAGAGGGGAAACTGCAAGTATTCAGTGAAAAGGCAGAGGTGGTATTGGGAGAAATCCTCAATGAAGAGAGTTTTTTTATTTTCTTTTATTAGCTCAATTTGCTGCAGTCAGAACCAGTCTCTGACCTGTGTGATGTCAGTTTTGAGTAAAAATGTGCTGACCACATACACATTATTCCTAGTTTATTACAAATCTGAGAGTTTGGTACTTTTTTTTTTTTTTTTTTTTTTCTGAGAAAGCAAGAGCTTTCCACTTGTGGAAAACCCACTTAATTTAAATGAAAGATTTCAGAATCAGGGGAATCTGTTAATTTTGTAGATTGCTGCAAAGTTGAAGTAGTCTTCAAAAAGTTTTTGAATCCAAAAGCTCAATTGAGATCCAGATCTAACTTTTTTTACTTCTGCCTATTCTTCTGGCTGAAACAAATTTACTGTAGTTTTCTTTTGAAGGGGAATGTGAAAGATAGAAAAAAGGCAATGAAAAGAACTAAAATATGACTCAGAATCTTGGAGTTTTATTTTACAGTTTTGGCTCATTGTTATGCTCTTTATATCTTCTCCTTATCTTGAGTTACATAAAAAATAGACGTATCTTTTGTACTTGAAAACAGAAACCTTGACTTGTCTTTTGGGTTGTCTGGGCTAATTCCACATGAAACTCTTTCTAAAGAAAGAAATCAATTCAAATGTACAACAATTTTTGCATAGAAGAACCTAACATGTAGAAATATTTTCCATCTCACTCACATTCCCTGCCTTATAATTTTGTCTTGTGTTGTTTGCAGTCTCTGCTGTGGGTTTTTTCTATTAAAAACTGTTGCCTGGAAACTTGGAGCCTGATATAATTTTATTCCCCCCCAACTTCAGTTTGACAGTAAACTGAGGCTTGGAACATTTTGTAATATACCTTCATTATAAAATCCTAAAAATGTCCTATCTCATTTTCTGTCATTGCTGAAGAAATTTTTTTGCTATTCCTTGGTACGTAACACCATAAGCATAGTTTGTAGTTCTGGATTTTTTAGGGCAGTTTCTCTCAGTTCATGAACACTAAGAGTTCAGCTATCCAGAAAATATACTTACACTCTGCTTTTCCATGCCTATTGTTGTGTAAGTAAAATTATATCAGGTAGTAATTTAGTGTCCAATTTCTAAAAGACATTAACAGCTCTTTGGAAAACTGTGGAATTTTCACTGCTATAAAACAAAGCTCCTGAAAGCCCCACTTGCTGATTTCCATCAGATAACCACTTCTTTTAGTAAGTGGTCGATATGGTTAATGACTGGTGTTTAAGAGCATGAATGAATTTGACTGATCACTGCAAGAGTAAGCAGCTTGCCTAAATTGATATGTTTCAATCAGCTTTTGCTGCAGAGGTGTGAGTGCCACATCGCCCTTCATGCTCACTTCTCCTTTTTAATTGTTCTCACAACGCCCTACGCCGTGGGACAGACTTTGTAAATAGCATTTAGGGTTTAAATTGTCATCTGCAGTTCAATATAGGTGGAAATGTTAAGTGCAAGGGTGAAACTGAACAGAGTGAAATGGTGCATAGGAATAAGGAGATGGTGTTAGACAAATTTGTAACTAACCTTTTTTTTCTGTGTCAGAACAGAGTGCCAGCACTTCTTGTCTCTCTGAAGGGATTGATTGTGGTCCCTTGTGCTGTCCTTTGAGGACTTGGGTGCTCAAAGGCTGCTGAAGGGGGTCTGGAGATGGACATTGCTAGGACTGTGATTTAGAAATGCTTAACCTGGAGATGTCCCTCTGCCTACAAGCAGGAGTTCTCTGTTGAGCATAAAAAGAAAAGAACCCTCTGTACTTTCCTAATTTTGTTTTTAAGCTGCTTATCTTCTCCTAGAAGTATTTGAACTTAAATAATTTTTCTAAGAAACGTCAAGCAATTGGAAGGATTGTATCTGAATGAGGGATAAAACAGGTTTGAAACCAAGCACTGGGATTGGGTTAGGGTTTTGTGCTCCATGTTTTCCCCAATTCCAAGACTTCTGAGCATGCCTTTTTGTTTCCAGAATATGTTAAATGTGGGTATGGAGATTCTGTCCAGGCTGAAACCTGTAAGGGCTGAAATTTAGAGGAATGATTCAGAGATGCTGGTAAGATAATACAGTGTATGTAATTAACAGTTTCCTTGAGACAACAATGTCTCCTACAATGCCCTGTCCTGTTTTCTTCTGGTTTTTGTCAGTGACATTGGTATTTTTTTGTTAGTTCTGTACGCTTAGGAATAGGAATCTGGGTGGTTTTGGTGGGTTTTTTTCTCCCTTGTCTTGGTTTGAAAAGACAGGTGTCTGCTAAGGAAGGCAGGAGTCTCCCTTGAAATGGAAAATGTAAACCCCCTCCCTCTGAATTATTATAATTTTGAAATTAAGAGCCTCTGAGGCAAAGATATGAGAATAGGAATAACAGTTCTTTATTAGGAAAATTAAAATAAAAATGCGGTAGTAAAACGCCAAAACAAACAAAAAACCACAGAACCAAAACCAAAAAACCGACCAACCAAAAAACCAACAAAACCTACAACCGCTGGCAGACTCAGACTACAGCCTGCCCCCCTGTTGGTCAGGGTGTTGGCAGCAGTCCATTTCAGTCCTCCTGCAGTGACAGATGTGGTTCTGTTGGAGCTGAGATGATCCTGGAGAAGGCTGTAGTTTTCCTCTGAAGGCCCAGTGGTGGTGAGATGGGTCTGCTCTCCCTCTGGGAATCCAGTGCAGACAGGCTGTGCTGGTGCTCTGAATCCCAGGTTTGATCCAGGTAGGAATGTTTGGCTCCTCCCCCTGGGTGGAGCCTCTCCCAGTGGGATGATGGAATTGTCTCAGCCCTGCAGTGAGCCTGGATGGCCCATGACCAGCAGATTCCCCCTGGAGGGAGGACGGGTGGTGGAAGAAATAAAGAATATTGCCCCACCTGGTTTAAAAGATGGCCTGTTCACAGAGGATATCCCCCCCCCTAGAGAAGAGATAGAAAACACTACTCCACCTGGTTTCAGCAGATGGTGATAGAATACATACATCTGGTTACATCTTCCATTGCGACCTAAGACACCCCAAAATTTTACACAGCATCAGTATTTTGGTACCTTACCAACCAATTGTTTTTGTATTGTACAATAACCCCACAAGTTTAACAAAACCAATGGTATTAGATGGGACATTTCTTTGGAGTTTTACAAAAGTTGTTGAGTTTGGCAGTTTCTCATCCAATAGAAAACTCAGCTTGGTGACTCAGCTTTCACATTAACTGTTTTGTTTAGCTTTTCAGCCTCTTGTAATTTGAACCATTAACTCTAAGCAATGCTGCAGTTGCTGTTAAAGTTTAATCAAATCTCTTAATCTGGAGATATTCTGTTTGTAACTCTGCAGAGCTCTCATTTTTAGGAAGTCTGATAGAAGTTAAATGCAATAACATTTTTTGATTTCCATTATCAGCATCATTCATCTTTGAGGCTTTCCTGCCAACCAGGTTAAATGTCATTCTATCATGCTTACTCACGATTTCTATCCTTAATATTGAAATTATTTATGAAGTCTTGAAATACTTTATTTTACTTGATACAAATTGTACCTTAGATGCATCTCTGTAGTGCTCATATTCTTTGTATCTTCTGGCTCAGTTTTAAAAGATGTGAGTGAAGGCATGATACAGGCGAAAAAAGGCAATAGAAATACAGGAAAGCAAAACTGCAGAATTGATAAAATAAAGCCATTATTAACTATGATGCAGTCTTTAACACTTTCTTGTTATCTGCTCTTACTGATACCCACTTTTCCATGCAGAAGTGAAGTACAGCAGCAGTCCTTACTCAGGGTATTACATTTCCCATAATTTGGTTGCACTCCACTGATCCTGTTTGTTTGTACCACTTCAAATCTTACCCCAGTCTCCCAAAAATGCACTCACATGAGGTCATAGGCTTCAAGATAAAGCAGCAGCCCCAAAGTTATTTGAGGTTAGAAGGGGCTTTGGCCAGGGTGTTCAACAACCTGCACCAATTTCCAGGAACAACTGGACAGGGAAAAGCAAGCACAGCACGTGGTGGGCTGTATGCAGATATAATGGACTGTTCCTTCTCTGCCTAGGAGTTAAATGACCACTAGCTTGCCTTGTAATAAAAGGTTATAATTTTAATTAGTTTATCACGTGTTTGAAGTAATGCAATGTTCCTCCTGTGCAAAGGGGATCCTCCTTGTCAAGTGCTTCTTAAAGAACTGAAAACTCGAAACTGCTGTGAAGCATGACCAGAAGTAAATTAAAAAAAATTATCCTATAAATCTACAATGATTTTCACTCTAGGTAATCCACTGTGTGAAACATTGCCATTGGGTTTTAGTTTGCAACCTTAGAGAAGTATTTGACATTTACTCAGATAAAGGATGGAGTATAAATTAATTTTAAAAAATAATTCCCAGCAGTTTTGGAAAGAAGACAAGTCCTTTTTGACTCCTTTCACTCTTTTCTTAAAGTGAATGTTCATATTAGCTGATTTTTCAGTGTCAATTAGATGTAGCCTTTAACATGTGTCTAATTCTTTGTTAACCAGAAGTAGGTTGCAATAAATAGTAGCACAAATATTCTGCTTTTTTTGCTGATTTCTGCAGCATTGTGGTGTGGGTCTCTGAGACTGCAGGGAAGTTAAACAGTTTGCAACAGCACTAGACAGGAACTACAAAATAAGTCTCTGCTTTACGACTTTCTCCCCTGTCAGCTTCCAAATCTAATTATGATGGAATTTGGGAAAGTACTAGGAGTTGCTATCTGCTGTGTATGTGCAAGAGATAAAGTGTATATTCAATAATAACACACTCTTCAGAATCTGATCTTTGGTCTGTTAACATGCTGAACATGCCTTTTTTTTACAGCAGTGATTTATAGTCCAGCATAACCATGCAGAATCACTTCATTATATTTGAATAATGAAAAGAGTGCCATCAAGATGGTGTGTCTCAGGGGAGCTTTCTGAGGCAATACTTTAAACAAATGACTTTTTAGATAAATTTTATTATGAAGTGTGATGAAAGGCATTTTTCTTGGCAGTCACATCTTGCAAAATCAATGAGGTTTGTTGTGCTGTGGTGTTGGGGTGGGTTGGTTGTTTTTTTTGATCTCTTACGTAAGTAAAGGCTGAGTCCATAGGAACGATGGTTGGTGTTTTGCTGGCACCATGGAAAGGACACACAGTGCTGTAATGGGCAGCTATAATTCTGTCTGATCATGTCTGCTAAATATTCATGGGCCAAACTTACAACCTCGCACCACAACCAGTGGAAAGTTTATTAGTTACTTTAAAAAATAATTTTTATAGGTATCCACGAGCACTCATTCTGTTTTGTTGTGCAAACATGTGGTTTTATGCAATTTGAAAAAAACAAAACATGAGAGAATTTGAGTAACATTTATTCTGTCAAAGGAGCTCTCAGCCTCTGAACTGGCAATTTGTTAAATTGTATTATGAAAAGTTTACAAAGCCACCCAGAAAACACCAATATTATTGTTTGTGTAATATTAGAAATACCATTTTCATCCCTCTGGCATGTTTAGCATTCTTGAACCTCTTGTTTCAATACCTAACATTTAATTACCAGTAAGGAATAAACTGTGCTTTCCCAAATCACTTCATTTGTTTTGTAATCAAAGTAATCATTCAGGACAAATATGTGTTGAATGAAGATACCTCAGGCTGTTTCTTCGAGATCTCCATTTTGAGCTGATTTTTTTGCACTTTCATGAAGTTATTTGAACATGTTTTTCTGCCTTGAGGTGACCCCTCAAGACAGAAAATTTTAAAATATAATATCTGTTCAATAGTAGAATATGATTTAAAAGAGTGATATTTTTAAGAGGTGGATTGTGTCTATACAACACATAGAAAATTTGCTGGCTTTCTCTCTTTCATAATTGCAAAAGTTTTTGTGCTCCAATCCACATATCATTGCTTGAAAGGTATTAACAAACATGACAGTAAAAAGATTTTGGTTGCAACTCAGTACACCTGGGTTATTTACCTGAAAGAACCACTGAGAGTCCTTTAATCACTTCTTTTCTGTGCCTTGAAAATAGGATATTTTCCACTTCTTGTGAAGAGCATTGAGATCTAAAACTCAAAAGCGCCATGGAAATGTTATGGATTACAAGTGTCCTCCAGAGATTAAAAAAGGGAGGTACAAAAGATTCTGGGAGAATGAATTTACTTCTAGAGCTGAGCTGACTTTTCTCTCGGTGATGGGAATTGGCACCTCAGGATTTGGTGGCTGTCAGCCAGGGTGCCCAGTGGGAGCAGCAGTGTGGCAGAGCTGTTGCTGGAGCTCCTGCAGGTAGGAGAGAGGAGGACACCTCTGTCTGCCCTCTGAAATGCTCCTTGATCCTCCTCCCCCAGGCAGATTTCACCCTGTCCCTGAATGGAGCCTGCAGACAAATCCTTCGTGATCAGAGAAAAACCTAATTGTCTTCTTTGCTGGCAAGATTGCTTACAATTTCAGTTTAAAAAAATTCAAAACTGATTTTACCAATGAAGAGCACTAAGAATTTTCTCCCTCTTTAAGGAATAAATCTTATATAAAATTTTAACTCAGTAACAACTTCTGTTAGGAAGTTCAACAGCAAATTGCAGTGAGGTTGGACTCACTGAACTTTACTTAAATGGATATTCTGTCAGTCCCTGTGTTTGAACATTCTGTATCTTGTTGCATTAACTAAGAAGACATTCACTCATGAGGGAGAAGTAACTCTAGTCAGTTTTCCTTTTTGAATTCCAGTTTTTCCTACAGCAAATGCAAAGTTGGCCATGCTTAATTCCTCCTAGATGGGTTAATTGATTCTGCGGTTGCCAAGTGTGTGACCTGACTTCTGGTTCACTGAGTCACTGAGTGTGGGATCGAGGTGATGCTTTTATTTCTGTTTCATTTGGTGAGTGCATTTTGATCAGACTTGTGAAAGATGTGAACTGGAGGTGTTGGGAGGGAAACTTGCCCTTCACCCCGAGCAGGTCCAGCTCCAAAGTGTACAGGGGCTGTGCAAACACAGCACGTGGGGTCTGCAAGATGAGCCTGCCCTTCACTTGTGTGTTGGACTTTATATTGAACTAATTCATAATCTGATTTTTGACATCTCAGTAATTACTGCCAGCAAAAACTAGTCATTTTAATGGTAGCAATATACTGCCAAGCACATTTAACTTTGACAGAAACTTCAAATGACTTTGCCTCAGCCGCTTGCCTGTTCTTTGTGGGCACTTTTACAATCGACTGAGGACTTGTACAGAAGCCTTTGGTAAAAGCTGTTTCCTCCCAGTGACTTCGTTGGCTCCATCAGGCCAGGGTGTGACTTCAAGAGGTTGTTAATCCCACCTGGAACTAACATTTTTCAGGCCAAACACACCCCAAGGGACGTGCACAGTCTGATTTCTGTTGAGTCTGATTTCCTCTAAATCCTGATAACACTTCAAAAGCTGCTGTGATGATCTGAAATGACCCCAAACGGAGGCCTTGTCTCCCCAGAAAAACCAGATTGTTTAGCAGCAGCTTTTCTCCCATCCCTACAAGTGTTAGTGTTGCCCACGCTTCCCTCCCTGTGTGTTTGCTGCCTGCAAAGGGCCCTGGCAGAGGGTCACACAGCACAGGTAGAGGTGCCCGGCTCTGACTTTTGTTACCTGCCTGAAACATCAGCTCCCAGTTCTGATGAGATCTTTGACAGGGCAGAAGTCAAAGGAGCACTTTCCTTGGTGCTGCCTGTAGCACCCACAAGCTTCTGGTTTGTCATTTTGGTGACAATTTGGAGCTTTTCAGTGCTTTAGTAGCCAACACTGAAAAATCTCTCCTCTATAAAGACAGATTTTTTTCTGGACTAGCAAAGTGCTTCTAAAGAGGCTGGGGCTGCTTGCTGTCCATTCAGATCAGGCATTTCCATACATAAGACTTGGTTAAGGAAAAAGGAAAAGTTAACTTATGAGTTAATAGAAGTGTTTCTGTGGGTTTGGAGGGAGAGCACACAGTCTAAAAGAACAGCTGAAAGGCTGATCATGCTAATGACTGCCTCCCAAAATATCAGGAACCTGCTCCATGAACAAATAACAGGGATAACATGAGTTCTTCTTTCTTTTCTTTCTGCTCACAGATCTGTCTGCGAATATTTAGATTGTGACAATACCAATAGCCAAATTAATTGAAATATAATAATGGATTTCTGAAACCATTAACACACAGCAATCAGTAATTTGCTTCAGCTGTATTCAGTTTAGAGGACTTTGACTGAGCTCCATTGCTCAGATTGGATCAGGAATTGCCAAAGTTTCTGCTGTGGATACTCCTGTACTCTCAGCGGTGTCTGAGATTGTGCTGATTGTTAAATTTCACAACTTGCTCAGGCCACTCTAAAGGCTTTTTTGAGGCATTTGCTCATCTTCCTCCTTCCTGTTCCTGATTGTCCCTGCCCCTGCAGCTCTCATTGGCGGGGGACTACACACATGTGGCAACTCTGGTTAATGAGAATTTCCAGTCTCCATTCAGTTCAGGATCAGACAGAAAGTGTTTCCATATCACCCAGAGAATAAAGCCAAGGGAATTCTCACAGTAGTCAGAGAGACTGACACCTATGAGAGTTAATTTTTAAGGTAACCAAGAGCAATCAGCATTAAATTGTTAATAATGTCTTTTGGAGTGTTTGAGGCCCTGTAAATTCTACTGATTTTGCAGTTAGCTGGGGTTATTTGGGAATATCTGATATGACAAATGTGATGACTGCAGGTTGGATGGAAATACAGGACAGAATGTGGAGGGCCTTTTTATTTTATTTAAATATTACATTTTTCCCATGCTTCTGTGGCCTCAAGCATAGGTTAAAGGGAGAATTCTGTGCATTCTGTTTGATGTAAGTTCTCCCTTTCAGCACTTAATTTTTTTTTCATACTTTTTTGGACAAGAGAGCTGCAGTTTTCCCAGTGTTTATTCATCTAGGAATTGAAAGGAGTTGAGGATTTTGTCATGCCAAACACATATATTCTCTGTTGTAGTTACTTTAGGCTGCTTGATTTTCTGTTTTGTTTTGTTTGGTTTCATTGTTATTGTGGTGTAGGGGTTTTTTGTGTGTGTGTGTGTTTGTTTGTTTGAAGAGGTTCAGTTGTGATTTTGGAAAAGAATTTCTAAATAGTTCTTTAGAAGGAGGCAGGTGGCTTGCCTGTGTTCCTCCAGTAGGTCAGTACTGCTTATTACATTGCAGCATCACTAAGTCCTTTATAGTGCTTGTCATTCTGTGAAAGATTAAGTTAAAGACATGACTACAAACTCAGATCCAGCAATATATAGAGAGTTCAGATTTCTGCAGAATGTTTCTTGTGCATTCAGGATGTATTTCAGCCACAGTATGCTCAACATGAGGCTGGCAGCAGATTAACCTTGGTGGTTTAGATTGTATAAAGCAGGGATTACAGCTACATGTGTTTGCTGCTCAGGTAGCTGATGGAAAGAGGTTGATGTTCTGAAGTCACAGGATTATGTATGAGTAATGTTTGATCCTATAGTAAAATGCCTGCCCAGACCCCCATTCTTTTTGGCTTAAAAATATCTGTATTATTTGGGTGATGTTAAACAGCATCAGGAAAAGTAGTAGAAAGAATTCTGCCTGTTGGGGCTTCCAGCTAAGCCACTGTTTAGCAGTTGCTCACATACAAATGAGGGGAGGTTGTGAGGTTCTCCTGGCTCTGCTTTGGGGCTTCAGCTTTCTTTTGTGGAGAAAAGGTGAAATAAAAGGGGAGGGGGAAAAATAGGACGCTGTGGATAAAGTTGAAAATGCAACTGGAATGGAGTTGAATTGTGCCAGAGAGGGTAGTGGAAGCTGAGATTCTTTTAATTTCAGTATCAGGGCTCTGCTCTGTAGATACTCAGGAAGGAGCACAAGGATGGCTCTCCTTGGTCACTGTTTGGGCACTTCCAAGTTCTCTGTAAATAACTGTCTGGTTTTATCTGTAGCTGATTTGGAGCAGCTCTTGGTTACCAGTGTCTGGGAGCTTCAGGAGACACCTTCCCTGTGATGGGATGAGGAGAAGGTGTGCCAAGGGGAGGAGCAGCTTTGCTTAACTACAAAAACCTGACTGAGGAACTATAATACAAGCAGGTATCCAAAAATGGCCAAAAGGCCACCAGCAGCTCATGAGGAGTTCCTGAGCAATGGCAGCCTGGCTTGGTTTTAATCCTCTGGGAACTGATAACCAGCCTTGGTGTAGCCATCCATCCATCCTTCTGTGAATATACAATTGTGTACTCAGGCAGCAGAGGTGGTTTTGCTTTCTTGTTCTAAAAGGTTTGCAGCTAAGTAAAACAGCCATGCAAGAGAACCTGAACCCTCACACCTGTAAAGACAACACTTGGTGCTGAGAGCTGCCAAGTAATACAAACACGGATTTCAGGTGGGAGGGTCTGTCAAAAACTGATTTTTCTAAAAAAGCAGAGCCCCTAGCCAGCATTTAACCTGGCCTTGTTATTGCTATGAGGTGTGGCAAGAGGATTACCTGAAATAGTTTGGAGAATATAATCTGTCTTTTACTATCCATGCTCTGAATTATAAGATGGCTAAATTCAGTTTTAACCACTGGCCAAAGAGCCACCTGTGACTCTGTGAATAAGTCACAGGCAGGCCTAGGAATTCACTGAGTCATGGAGATAGACAGAGCTTTGCTTCAGGAACTTCTGGATGGGATTTGGTTTTTAACCAGCTCCATGTCTTGCCTGTAGATCTTGATTTTCTATTTTACTTAGGAAGACACACTGAAAATTTGTGAAAGGAAAGATAATAAAGTGAGATTCAGGAATACATTAATTGAACAAAAGCTTTTAGTTCATAGGATCCTAATGTCAGTAAAGCCATGTGAGGTGCAGGCTGAGATAATTTGCTCTAAAGTGTTTTCCTGTTTCATGGGTGTGATTTTAAACCCTGGTGTGATTGTAATTCCATGAGATTTTTTGCTGCTATGAATTACTAAACTTATAAGGATGCTTGAGTAGCATCTGTATGTGGGAGTGAAAATGAGCTATTAAAAACATTGAAAATATGAATGTCTGAAATTAGAATTAGTCACACTCTTTTTGGTTAGATTTGCAAGTCTCCCACTCAGAGAGTGTTAAATACTTTTAATTCTTTAGTGGTCCTTTAAATTATGTCTGTTTCTATGTAATTTTTCTAAGCCTTCATTATTCATTAATAATTTTGTAAGGGATTAGCATATTTTAGGTATTGGAGTGTTTGAATTGATTTAATACTAATTTACAGATTCAGGTGAATTGCAGCTCTGCAGGTTTGTTGGTTTTGGCTTCTCAGCTCAGCAGTTTCCATGATGTGGAGATGCTGTGTAGTCAGCAATTTGAAGAAGAGAGTCACTTTTAGTGTCCTCATTTGGATGGCCAGAAATCCCATTAACTTTATGAATGTAGGCTCAAATACCTTAGGGTGGTATTTGCCTTATTAAAACTTAAAGGATTAACACTATGCAAGCATTTCAGAAGCTTATTCTAAGAAACTCAAGGAACAGTTGTGTGTTAATACAGGCATATTCTGAGGTTTTTATATGTTTTTCTCTTTATACCTTATAATAGTGTGAGTGGAAAAAGCTGAAACCCCAATAGTCATCCCTTTGCAGCAGATCCAATGGAATGGGATTCTGCAGGGAGGTGCCATGGTAACTAGAGTCACTGAGACAGTTGGTGTCAATCTGTTTATTGGAGAGTGCTATATTTAGGCTTTGGTTTATCCCAGTATGAACAGCAAATGCAAAGTTTGTTTGGTGGTCTCATGTCCTACTCTTTAGAACCCAGAAATGTGAGGTGACACAGAACACAGGATTGCACTGCCTTTGCTACTCTACACATGGAGAATTGGTTCCTGGAAACCAGGGTTGTCCTTTGGGGCATTTTCCCCCTCCTGCCAGAACCTCTGGCATCCCTGCAGCAGCTGCACTCTCTGTGCAGTCCAGTTAATGATTCCCTGTCTGCAGGGAATTTAGCTCCTGTCACAAGTAGAGGACATTTGCTCTGTGACCTTCCAGCTGGGGAAACACCAGGAAGGTCTTTTCCATGGGAAACTCCATGATTGGAATATGTAAGAAAAGTGGAGGTGGAGTGTAATGGGAAGACATCCAACCTTTTCTCAGAAATGGTGATCAGACCCAGCATGCAGGCTGTGAACTCTGGGCAGGGCAATAGATCCTGCTGGCAGTGATTTTCACAAAAACTGGTGGGCTTCTCTTTCTACCTCTACAAGAACTTTTAAAATGCCAGAATAGGAAGTGAAGTCTCATCAGCAAGTCTCATTTTGCATGCTTTAATGCGGCTCTGTGTACACTGACGTATGACCACAAATTAAAATGCAGTCCTTGCCCAGATGTACTGAGGGGCATTGCAAGGCAGTACTTGTTACTTAGCTCATTCAAAAATCAGCCACTGCTGGTCAGACTTCATTGTTAAGACATAGATAGTGCTGCTTTCAGAAGGAAATAACCACTCTTGGAGCAGAGTTTGAAACGCTTTATGAATTAGATGAGGAAACCAGGGCCCATCAGAAGTCTTTTAAACTACTGAGAAACTTGTGAAGTCACTAAACCAGCACAGCTTGGGTAGGAACAGCTCAGGTGTGAGCTCAGCTCAGAAGAGGAGACTGACATTCTCTCCTGCAAGTAGGGAGACATAAAGAAGCACAGTGAGGAGAACCAGATAAATTGGAAGGAAAGATTAAATCAATAATAGGGAAAAACTTAACAAAGTGATTATCTAGATAGAAAGCTGGTCTCAAAAGACCCGAGCCTTGACACATGAAATATTAATGGGAGAAAGCAGTAACAAATAGTTTTCTAGGAGTGATGTTGTACTGGAGGAAGGATGGATAAGATATTTACCAAGCATTTAATTAGGTTATGTCCAACAGCATTATGAAGTAGGGGAATGTGTGGATTGATTCATCTGGTTAGGGATTTTGTAAATAAAGAAGAACAAATTCAGCTGAAACAAAACAGAGTGTTTGGGTAGGAAGATTTCATAACCTGTTAAAAAATATTCTGGATCAGAATATTGATAATAAATCTCATTACTAATGCTCATTTTCTACACTGATATTTATACTTTATAGGCAAAAAAACCCCCCCAAAAAACCTAAGTTTGCAATGCAATAGCCTGTCAAAAGAACCCAAAGTCTATTTAATCTCAGAGAAATAGCAAGCTGTATCTAATAGCTGCTTTATTTTCTTCTATTTGTTTTTTTTGGTACAAGTTAACCATAAACCATAGTAGTTTGTCTGATTACATCTCTGCCTCGAGTTTGTTTCTGTGTTGTACTGTATATCTCTGCTTTACAGGTTCAATTGAACTTTCAGTGTTTTACAGCCTTTTGTCAGTTCTCCAGTATTCAGAGAACGAGGAAAATTTTCTGATAATGGTTTCACAATGAACTTGTAGACTGTAATAATAAATATTTTGGCTTGGTATTACCTGAAACTACCAGTTAGATTATACCAGCAGTCAGCTGGTTTCTGTGGAACTGTGTGATTAAAGCTCACTGAATTTAAGGTTGCAAGGAGCTGGTGAATGTTTGTACCACTGCAACCTGTAGTTTTCACTGCAGTGTGTGTTAATTGTTTTACAGAGTGTAAGGAATAAAATGTTTCTCAGATGAAGTGCAGCTGCTGAGGAAGGTATAAAAAAGAACCGTTAATGTTCCTACTTTTAGTGAAACAAAGCAGATCAATCCCTACTGTGATTGAGAGGCTACTTTATGTAGTGGCACCTACTACATCAGGAATAGAAGCTGTGGGAGTGAATTAGGAAATAAACAAGTCTGTGCATGTGACATTTGAATTTTAGATTGCTGTGGAAAAAGATGTGGAAGCTGCTCACAAGTGCATTGATTCTGCTTGCTGGCTTGTGCAGCAACCTATTTCATAGCAACACTGGTATATAAAGTTTCTAGAACTCATCCTGCATAGCACACAAACCAAAGCAGGTGCTTTTTTTCCTCTTAACTACTCCAGAAGAAAGTAGATCCCTTTAGCTGATATGCAGCTACTGCTGGGTTAAATCTCGATTGTTTCAGATAATATGTAAAGGTCATTGAGCTTGTGTGCAATATCTGAACATACAGAACAAACGCATTCTCCTTCACTCTTGCAAAAATTGAAGAAATTTGAAGCCTTGGGTCTATATTTGCCATCTCCCAAGGTGCTTGAAATCTTGAATTTACTTGCTGGTTATGAATTTTTCCCCCCTTTGCTGTCCCCCCTTAGTCACATGTGAAGGCTCACATCTGTCCTAGAAACAAAATTCCAGCCAGAGATGGACAAAGTGAAAATGAAGTGGAGAAGAGCCTTGAGTCACACGTTCACTTCAGTAAACAACTGAGCAAGCAACATAAAACCATTTTCTTATACGAGTGCAGATGCCTGCATTTTTGACAGTGCCAAAAATCACTGCTGGGTCCTGGTCCTAATTTGTTGCTGGGATACTGAGACTGGGAGGTTTATGGACTTGGCCAATGTGCTGTTAACATCTGCGGGAGAACCACAGGACCAGCAGGCTTCAGGGGCTGCAGTGCTCCAGGATCCTGCTCTGCTTTCATCAGGACCTCTCGTTCCCAGCTCTGTCAGTGCTGGGTCGTTGCTCTGAGTTTAGAGAGATCCCTGTTTTCTGTGGTACTGAGAAAGGGGTGTGGAGCTTTTGTGCCTTGAAATGCTGCTGGAGTTTTGGAGCCCAGATGAAAGCTTTTAATATCTCCCAAGATACAAAGCTCCTGTTTGTGCTATTGAAAAATCTTCTGTTAACAGCAGCTGTGAGTAACAGGCTTCACTACTCTGCAGTACCTCAAAGCACATTAGCAAGTAATTAGAAAAATTGTTGCAGGATTCAAGGAAAAAAGGCTACTGGTACAGTAGTTGGAGATGTGTCACAATAGGAAACCTCTTTGTCCACCTGCTCAAGTGTGACAAGAAAATGTGTTTTAAATAATATGTACTGTGGCAGCACTTGATGTCAAAGTGTTTTAAAACACATTAATGGTCTCTCGGATGTGACATATTTAGCAGGAATTAATAATAATAAAAACTTGGATGTAACGGTTTTTAGACATCACATAAGGTGGCTGAATCAAGCAAGAAAACTCCTTAGAAGATTAGAAGATAAGTTTTCTTTCACTTTTGAATGAGTTTTTTCCTTTGCTCTCCAGTTCTACCTTTTGTTAGCAATTATTGCTGCCTTCCTGAACATGAGAGGAGCAGTGAAATCTATCAGGAATATCAGAAGGGTGGCACAATGCAGCTATCACCAGCCACCACATCCATCAGTGTTAGTCTTCGGTGTTGTGACAGAACAAAACTTGTTCTATCTCTCTGAAGTACTGCTAAAACTTTTAACGCTATTTTGCCTTGTAGCTAACTGATCAGTGCCCCACATCTCATTTATATGGTAACATAAATGAAACTGCAGCAGTATTTTGCACTATGTGGAAAATCCTTATGAATATTCCTTGGTGCTTGTAACATTAGTCATGAGTTGATTTGACACAAGAAGAAATGTAGTCTGTGATGCCCAGCTGTGGCAGAAGCCACATCTGTATCTGTTAGAATGTAATACGTATTGCTACAAATACATTTTGTTTCATGCAGAAATGCAAAGAGTTCTAGCTGCAGCAGACAACATAAGCTCACTTCTTGTGACCCACAGCCCCTGTAGAAGGGGAGATCTGGCAGTGAAATATTTAATATATTCCAGCAGCAGTGGAGAATATTCAGAATACTCAGAGAGAATACAATGAATATTCAGCAGCAGAATATTCAGAGAGAATACAATAAGATAATTAATCATGTTAATCTAATCTAATCTTACACCTCAGCTCCCTGTGCATGCTAGTACCCCAGGAGCTTCCCTTGCTGCCTATCTTTGGCAGAGAGAGCACATCCACTTGGACGAAAGTCTGCTGTAATTCCTTCTTCATTTTATCTTTTTACCTTGCCTTAGCCCTTATTGCCATCTCTCGTCACTAGATGGATCAGTGGAGCGTATCCTTCGTGCTGTTGCTTGGCTTATGCTTCTCTTGCAGAGCGTGGACAATTACAACTGGATGTGTGCTGGGGTTTTAAACCTGTTACACATCCTTTGCAGCCCCCTGCAAGGTTACCTGTGTGGCTGAATTCACATTGACCTGGCAGACAGCAATATCTGTCACATACTCAATTACAGAAATAGGTTTGGGGGAAAATAATAGGATGCTGGTGTAGATTTCCAGGAGACTAAATCTTGAAGGAAGCACTCCGGGAGCAGATATGCAACACTTGGGAAAAAAACCCCCAAACTCTCAGACTCACCATTTATAAACTTATTTATCTAAGTCTATATTTTGCTAGGAAATAGTTCTAGGAAGTGAAAATAACTTTGGCATATTAGATTGAAGGGAGGCAATCCTGTAAGTGAGTTTTTTCTGGAGCAGAAGCTTGTTGGTGTTCGTGGCTTCAGATCGTACTTCTTGCCCAAGTGGAGGAGATCCTCTCCTCAGTAGTCAAGGTTATGAGTGGAGTTGTAAAACTCCAACATGTGCGAGAATGATCTCCCAGGAGCACAGAGGAAGGCTCATGAGGGGTTTGAGGGGGAATTTCAAAGCATCCCATGTTGGTTAATGACACCCAGCACAGCCCACCCTGCCCCACGGACAGCCTCCCTGCCCTGCGTGGGTGGATCTGGTAAAGTGCATCTCATTCCCTGTGGAGTCAGTGTTGGAGGAGGGAATCACTGCTGGAGATGGGCCAAGGTCTGCCTCCAAGTGTTCATGCATCTTCTCAGCTTTCATTGTTTCTCTGGTGATTGCTTCCGTATATACAAAATCTGACAAATAATTGTAGTTTGAAGGGCGTGCTTAATGGAGGGCCATAAAAGTGATTCACAGGCAACTGTAAACTGAACTATTACACTAAAGGATAAAAAGCTTCCTTAATGAGCTGTACAAGACAGTTATCGATGTATTTATGAAAACACTTCCAAGTACATGTTACCAGGGGAATTAAAAGATAAATATTTAAAGATCGGCTGACAGTTTTCACGTGTAGCAAAACTCCAGTTCCTCTATTAGGCAGTAAATTTATAAAAAGTATATATTTACATGATTTGTAACAAAAAAAAGAAACGAAACTTGCATAAAACCCTGATGTTTTTCTCTGTAATTGTATTTTTCTATTCTGATGAAGAGATGAAGCATGAAGAAAATGAGCAGATGAGTTTCAGAATATTAATAAGGTAAACCAACATTTTTTTCCACCCAAATAATTTATTAGCATCATGCCACAGAGCTGTATTTAAGAGGCTGAAACCTAACAACAGTTCAGAGTTTGATTAAGTTTCTTTTCATCCTATCATTGCTGTACACAATTAGGTTATTCAAGTGTGATCCTTAAATGTTCACAATATGATTCATAGCCTTGTTCTTCACACCCCAGAGAGAGAAAAATTGGTCTGTGAGTATGAATCTGATTAATATATGGATCAATGCATGCCCTTTTAATGTTTATTATACACATGCACTTTTAGTTTGGATAAATTATTATCTCATTGTGCTACTTTTTTTTTTTTTTTTTTTTTTTTAGATTTGCTGTGCTATTGTCTGAGCAAAACTTGAGAAGCATTTTAAACATTCAGGGCTGACACTTGATTTGGCACTACCTTGTCAGTTGAGATTACTTTTATTCTTGAATGGATTAATAATCGGTAGGTGTTAAACAATATGATTCTCCCTAGGATTATAGCTGCTGTGTTTTGCAGCTCTGACATAAACAATGAAGATCTGGCTCATGCTTTCAAGTCAGTTTTAAAATATTTTAGATGTACCTATTTCTTATATTTATTAAACCACAGGGTTTATAGTTGGAAGCCATCTCAGTGGCTGTGACTCCTTGAAAAGAAGGGGTGAGTGAGGAAAAGGGGTGACAAGGTAGGCAGTCTATGCAAAGCATTGTCACCAGCCTTGACCTTGCTCAGGGGAAAGCTACTGGCAGTGCTAAGCTGTAGTAGTAGGAGTGTTTCAGTCCTGAGAGTCTCTTCTACAGCATCAAGAAGGTTGTGGTGAAGCTGAATTTAGCCCCAGGTGATGATGCTCACCACATTATTACTTACAGAAACACCAAGTAGATAATTTGGGAAAAGCATTGATTAACTTCACAGATGTCAAAGACTTGTGAATTTTTCAAAGTGTAGTGCATGTAACAGATTTTAAATTTCTGCTAACTTTCTGATGGGATATTAGGATTTGGTTTTTTCTTTTTTTTTCCCTTGACATTATTTATCACTTTACATTTTGCTTTTGTGAGTGACTCTTCTATTCCACGTGCTCTATTAGGATGCAGTTGTTCTAGTCCATGAGAGTCACTGACCTTAGAATGAAAGGTGATTTGTGCATTAGGGATTCTCTGGAAAACTAGTCATGGTTGGTTTGTGTCTACATGAGAATGTGAGGGAGGAGGAGTAGAATCAGAATTCTAAACAATTAGTGATAGTGGTGGAAGCACAGGAACATGCTCAAGCCCTGGCAAGATTTTCAGTCTGGCTCTGAGCACCATGTGTCTGACTCTTTGGATGCCACAGCCTGTGTTAATTATGTCTTTAATCTCTCTTGCACCAAATTGCCAGTGCTTGAGAGAAAGAAACCCATTGATCAAAGGCAGAGTTTTCAAGCATAACAATAATTTGTAAACCCAGTACTTCTATAACAAAAGTTGCATCATCTCCATTGCAAACAGACTGTTGTGTGTTTCAGAGCACAAGTAAGGCTTTGTTTCAGTGGCTATTGTGAAAGCATTTGGATTCGATTTCTTGGTACATATGCACAATTAAAACGTGAACATTTTGATTTAGATACAGTTTATGCATTCTGCACTTCAACCTGGACAGCCTTCCCTCATGCCCCTGTTTTTGTGACACATATGCTGTGCACCAGGAATCTCCTGCTGCAGCTCTTTGCTCAGCTGAGCTGCCTGTTAAGATCAGCTGGTGGAGGTGTCTTTGCTTCCATCTGGAGAACTGAGGCATTTTACATGCAGGGAGGCTCATGGCAACAAGTGTGCAGGTAAGAAGGGAAGAATTCCTGAATGATTCCCTGAGGTTGCCAAGCTGTGTTCTATCCCTGCTATTCACTGCTTTGCCTGGTGCCTTTGCACACTGTTACTGTGAGGGCACACAGGACCCTGTGCTTCAGGGATATTGCTGGACCTTCTTCTGTACTGATGTCAGAAAATGCAGCTTGTGCACTTTTTAGCAGTTTCAGGCACATCTTAACTCGAAATTTGCCCCATGGGGAGGAGTTTGTTACCCTGCAGCTACTCAAAATATCACAGACAACTGTATTTGCCCTACCAAGGCAATCCTTGTTTCCTTCCTGCAGACTGGAGCAGCATGTTGCTCACAGGGGAAGAGCTTATACAATGCTGAAACTCCAGTTTCCTAAACCTGCACATGCTGTTCTTTTCCCTGAGCAATCCTCAAAATAGCAGAGCACTGGGCTGCACTCAGGTTTCTGTGGTGCCCCAGTTACCCAGGGCAGCTGCTGTGTCACGGGGAGCGCACACAGACAGATTCCATCTTCCCCCTGACAGAGCAGTTACCCTGGCAACTATGGCAGGGCAGGAGGTTTTCCTTCCTAGGAGTGAACAGGAGCTAAATCTGACATGTGCTACGTCACACTCAGTGAATTCCTTAGATGGAAGCACGTGGTGGCAGAAGAAGTGACACTTTTGGCAGCGTGATGGGATGAGTTCATGCCAACAGCAGTGCTGTGCTTGGAGTTCAGGTTCATTAGTGGGTTGCCTAAAACTGGTCTGTGTGGTATTAAATGCATAAGCAGCATTTTTCCTGGAGGAGTTCAGTGAGGATGAACAGAAGTCAAACCTTCTTGCATACACCTCTTTAACCAAAGATGCCTTGTTAAACTTTATTAGTAGAATAATAAGGCTTTACAGTTCCTGGAGAAGCCTCTTAAAACTTGGATGGTGGGGGTGGATTTGCTCAAGCTGCTGGCTTCTTTTAAGACCTCACATAGACAGAAGAATGTGTTCACATTGTGAGTTTTTGAAAACACTTTTTTCCCCTCCTTATCCTCTCCATTCTGGGGCAGCTGTAACTCCCAGGAACATGAATGGTGGTTGGAGGTGAGGAAGGACAGGATGAGTGCTGACAGATGACAACCACAGCTCTCGGGACCTGACCTCCTCTGAAGTGCTTTGTTGGGTGTGCTGCTCTTTACCACTGCCTCTCGTGCTCCAGAGCATAACAAATCCCCCTTCCTGAGGGTCTCAGGATCCACGGTTCTGTTGTTTGAGTGTTGATGTTACAGAGTATCAGTAGGGCTTGTTGAAGGAGGTCATCAGCAAGACTTGGGTAGGTAAATCATTAAAAAGACCAATTCTGAAATAATCTGAAGGGCTTCTTTTTTCTGAGGAAGATTTTTATAAGCAGCAGAAAGCTCAAAGAATTAATATTTACCAGTATCAGTTTTGCTAGGTCATTCCTCAAGTGCAAGGGTTTGGATGCTCCCTTGAGTTCCAGGTGTTCCATGGTCCTTGGAGCTATTAATGGTTCTAAATACCTGGTACAGATTTCAGAGAGCCATGGACATGGCAAAGCTTTTTCTTTCTTTGTACCTTTCATCTTTTTAATATTCTAATCACCTTCTTTATCTTCCTAGCACCTGAATTAATGTCATCCTAATAATTCTGCGTGGATTTCTACCACATTTGGCATTCATTATCATTATCATTATCATTATGGTAGTTCCATTGTTTTCAGCAGATGGAGAGCTCACCCACAAAAGGCTGTAGAGTGAAGTCAGTCTAACAGAGCCAGACTCACATTTGGGTTTATACCAGTTAGATCAGGAGAGCTGGGCAGAGATGGAGTTTTACCAAGAAATTTGGAAGGTTGAGGCTAAAATCAGAGATGCTCAAAATAGAAAAATCTCTATATCTTCCATGGGAAGTTAGAGCTAGAAGAGGGATTCTTGGCTGACTTTCTTCGCTGAAGATCTCAGGATGGGGTTGCTTGTATAACAAATGCTGATGGGAATAGGACAAGGAATGCTGGTCTTGGGTGGTTTGTAGTTGGTTGGGGTTTTTTTAATAGAAGTATGAAAAAGGTTCCCCAAAGAACAAGAAGGCTCAAAAGGTATTTATTTTGCTTTGTAGTTATTTTTAAATTAATATACTTGTCTTCAAGGGGAGTCTAGTTCAGGAAAAGAGAACCCAAGTGATTTTACATTTTTCATTTAATGAGCACATTCATGTGCTTTTAAAGTCTTATTGGCTTTACTCTCCTTAGGAATCACATCTAGAAGCAACAGCAAGGTGTGGTCACCTAGTGGTGTGAAGTTTTCCTATTGTCTTTCTTGCCCTGGCACAAGCTGCCCTACCCCAGCTTGGTCCATCCCTGATGAAGAATTCTCATGTTGCTGCTAGAATGGGAGGAAGGAGTTGGGCTGGGTGGATGTTTCTGAAGCCTGTGACAGCACTGGCTGGCTAATATGCTGATTTCATAATAAAGCACTGACGATAAGGCCAGAAAGTACATTTCACATCGCTACCTGTGCTTCTGCTTTCTTCAAGGAAACAGAGACAAGTCTATAGACAAATGAAAGGCATCGAGGGAAGGCTTTTTGTTGTGTAAATTCATTGTTACTAAACAAGTGAAACATGTCAGATGCTTTGCAGAGCATCCCTGGATGTGGACAGGGTTGCTCAAATGCAGCACATTGTAGTGGTGTGGTTTTGGTTTTGTCAGTTCTATGTATGTATTTGTTCCTTGCTTTTATGCTGTTTTATATAAGTTGTGGTGGTTTGTCCCTTGTATCCCCATGTTTACCCCTTTGTGGTTTACCCTGGTTATTGTTATCCATCAGTCATCAGTTATGTAACTCCTGGGTCCAGTCCATCACTTCGAGGCTTCACCCTGTGTCTAGAATTTCCAGTGAGGGCTTTGAATGATTGGGCAGGATCCCCGTTATTCCCTCCCTTGCATCTCTTGTTCTACTATTTGTCCTTTATGTACAGACCACCCCCTGTATCCCTCGACTGGTCCCACGCTGAGCCCTTCCCCTTGCCCCTCCCCTGTATTTAAGATGCTGCACAGAGATGATCTGGGCTCTGTTGGGCAGACTCTCTGGTGGTGAGGTGCTCCCTTGTGGACATCAATAAACTCCAGCATTGTTCTCCCTTCAGAGTCTTCCTTCTCTGCCTCGCCTCCTCTTGTTTTCGGTCTGTTTCAGCACACTGAAAACTTCAAAAGGAGGTTTCTGGCTGTGCTGTGTGTGTTCCCAAGGCCTGTCAGTCTGTCTTTCCCATTTGATTTAGAATGATGAAAGCAGAAGCAAAATCAAACTCAGCGAAGTGAGTTTGGTTTGATGGGATTATAACTCCCAGTGCTCTGGGGCAGGAGTGATGATGCCCATGGTAAGTGTGACACAGCACTGTCACATCTCACATGACAATGGGCATGCCTCAGCACTGCCTGTAAGTATGGGCAGGAGCATTGCAACCAGAGCCTAACTCTGAGCTTGCTGCCTTTGGAGCTGTGCAGTCCTTGGATTTTTGGTTTGGCCCACCACTGTTGTAGCAACCTTCTTGTTAGAGGATAGAAACAAGCTGAGACACAGACTTCTTGTTAATCACAGCATGAAAAGGGTCCTGGTGTATTCCTCTTCACAGCTCAGCCATCCTGACTCCAACCATTCACTGACTCTGCCTGCAGCAAGCTCCTGCTGGAGGTTCTGATTGCTGGTTATGTCCTGCTAAACTCCAACTGCAGGTATCAGTTTGCAGACTGACTGCAGGCTTTTACCCAGCTAGACTCTGACTGCAGGTTCCAACAACAGGCTCTAACTACAGACCCAGACTGACCTCACAGCAGTGATTCCATCTCCTCAGGACTCTTCATCCTCACCAGCTAACCCACTCCCTTTTAGCACACTTACCTTTCTTTATTGGATGTAGCTGTGACTCATCAGGGGCAAAGCTGTACTGGGTAATTAACACAGCTATTACTTATCAGGGATGAGGCCACCTGTATTCCCTTCTCCTCCACAGCACAGGGTTGATGTTGCACACCTTCATTGCTGCTTTTCCATGGGTCAGGATATCTGCAACTTTGTTTTATCACTGTATGGCTTTTCTCACAGGTTCAGCTCAATCTTTGGATGAGCAGGTTATTTCCTATTGGTGCTTCTAGGTTTTGTGGAGTTGGAGACTCTCCAGCTTCATACTGTGAAACAATTATTTAAAGGAGAAACAATTATTTCAAAGAGAAACAATCACATTTTCCCATCTTCTAGCACCAGAGTTTTTGGAAGTTAACAAGTTAACTGTTAACAAATTAATACTAATTTACTCTGTTCTGCCCAGATCTGTGAGCAACTGCAAAAAGTTGCTAGCATGAACATATTGAAATGAAAAATATTATCTTTTAAAACTTAATCTTTTATTCCTAGCAAAGTACAAACTGCATCCCAGAAACCTCATTCAGTTTTCCAACTGCTAGTGGAAGGACCTTTGTGCCACAAGGGTTTTTTTTCCAGCAATATTGGATTCATTTGATATGTTCCCTCCTCTGAACACTTCTCTTATTCCTAAAATGCCGGGCTAAAAGTGCTCTTGCTCCATCCCTTTGCACACAGGCACCTGAGCCTGTGTTTGTGCTGTCACACTGGAAAGAACAATATCCTCTGCTGTGAATCTGTGAACGTGTTGTGGTGGATAACATCCCCTCAATTACACAGAGCATCTTCTACAATCCCTACAGAGGGAAGAACAGAACTGACAACCAGAAACACAGTCAGAAAACAGCACAAGGCATTTGCCCAATAGAGTGGGATTTTAGTCCTGTGCACTGAAGAACAATGACAAGAAACATGCTTGCTGCTATATTAATAGGTTTTGTTTCACTGCAACACTTACATCACATTTTTCAGCTTGTCATCCTTTTTCTGTGCTAATCCTTGCTGTAAGGTTTTGCTCACATCTTCCCCATGTTCTGTCCTTTCCGATAAATTTCCCAGAAAATGAAATAGGATAGAAGTGCTGGGGTGGTACTAACAAGACAATAGAGACACTTCCAGTGAGGAGGAATGATGTTGTGATTCTTGTCTTGTTTGATGTCTAGATGTAGAAATCCTAGCAACCACCCTGTGTGTGCAATTTGAAGCTCTTGAATGAAATTTGTTAAGGTGTTTTCTGGTTTTTATTCAGAATTTGTATGTTGTCTGTATGTTATATGCTTCTGTGATCTTTATTTTTAACATATAGTTCGTATTTAACAAGCATTTGAAAGCTAACAATCACATTTAGTTCTACAGATGAGTGTGAACCCAACTACACAGGCACAATCTTTCTTCCTTTAATTTAGCCTCATTTTTCCAGTACTCTGAACTATTAATTCAGCTCTCAGTGCCTTTACATGGACAGTGTTGAAAACGTGTGACAGTCTGGTTTTCTCTGCAAGCCTGAATGAAATGAAGTCATTTTAAATTGATTTAAGTCAATTTAAATAAGTCAATTTAAATCTTTTGATGGTCTAAGATTGTTATTAATGAAGGGAGACTGAGCAGTTCTTTACAATGTAGCCCTCTCCTCTATGTCTTGTTTTCTAGACTAAAATCAGAGTATGTCAGGAAGTTCCCCTACAGGCAGATCTCCAGCAGCACATACACTGTTGATGCTGCAGTGCCTGGCTGCTTTGATTTCTACACACAAACAGAAATCTGGCAAGTGAAATTGCATTTTGCAAGATCATCTGATATTCAAATGGAGGATGACTGAAGCAAAACATTGTGGAAATGTAGCTCAGGAAAACTTTTGTTTCTTCCAGAGTAATGATTTTTGTCTTTGCATTAGATTATAAAACAGCCAGGTTTTAGGATAGCTTGCTTTTTAAATAATAACACAGCTACCAGGAAGATTTTTTCATTTTAAAAACTGCAATTATTTACTTATTCTTTATATGCATTAGTTATTTTTGTGACTTTCTTAGCCGGTTCTGTATTGTAGGTTTTAGTCGTAGTTCAATTTTGTGGAAATAAAAAATATTTCCGTGCCATAAAAATACAATATTACCTCAGACAACTGGGTTAATTTTCACTTTGCCACAAGCATATTTCTTGGGCAGGCACTTAATAAAATCAAAAATAACTGAACATGAAGGCTTAATATTTGGTTTTCAAACACGTGCTTGAATGCTGAAGCAATCAAATAAAGTGAACACAGAACTTCAGTAATAGTGTCTGGGCAATTCAGGTCATTAATGTTTTGGGGGTTTTGGTTTTGTTTTTTTTTTTTCACTTTACCATAGTTATAACTGGCAGTGATTTCCATTTTACACTTTTGCTTTAAGAATGACTTTTAAAACAGCAAGTGTATGTTCCATGGGGACCTTTTCCCTCTGTTTATACTTACCCTGTAAGTGTATAAAGTGGTCTGATGTAAACAACAGCTTTTGGACTTTGCCCCAGCAGAATAAGCTATTTTAGTTTTCTTCCTGCAGTTACCATATAGGTTAGACCTCCTTTTTTCTTCACACTAGATTTCTTGAATTTCACCTTTTGGTGAGGCTGTATTTCTGTGTGTCTGTGGAGGAACATACTGTCTTTCTTCCAATCATCATTCTTTTTTTCGTGTAAAAAGGAAAAAGAATTAAAAAATCATTTTAATGAATTGTAGCTGAAGATCTTTAAATTACTTAAAAAAAAAATTACATGCTAAGGAGTTATTGTAATTAACTGAGGCCCTGATCCTCTAGGAATTATTTTGTGGGTTCTTTGCTTAATGGAGATAGCATTTACATCAATGAAACTTTTCTGGTTTTGTTCTGGAATTGAACACATAGAATTTTGGAGAAGCATCTTCTTAACATTCCTCCTTGTTCAACATTCTTGAAGAAGAAACCTCTGCAATTTTCCAGGAGACTCTGCAAGTTTTACATCTTATAAATTTGCTACAATTCAAAAGAATACAAACATTCCTTAGGACATTAAAAAACTCTTCAGGGGAATTCATTCTGATTTCCACTCTCTTTCACCATGTAACAATATAAGTGTAGGCAATACGTTTTTTCTTTGAATAAATTCCCCAAATCTGCTATTCTGAAAATGATCAAACAAAATGTTTCAGCTTCATCATCGGATTCTTTCAGTTTTTCTTAAATTAACAGGCTACTATGGAAAAGGAGAGACTCATGAAGAAAGGTTATGCTTCCACAACAGTGGTTTGCCAAAGAGAAAATCACAGAAAAAGTTATACTAGCTCTTCCTAGAGGCAAGATGGAATGCACTTGGGAGAAAGAAATCTTCACCAGTGGTAAGGAAACAAGTGATCAGTGAACTCTGTGCTGCTCCAGATTTTCTGTTAAGTACATCATTAGTAGATGCCCTAAATAGGAAAATAATCAAGAAATAAAGCTGTCAGCTTTTTCTTTTTCTTTCTTCACTTTGTCTCCCTGAAATGTTGAGATCTCCCTAAAATGATCTCCAGACCAACACTTACTAGGTACTGCACTTAGCTAAGTTAATTCAATTAACACACTGATGTTAGTGGAGAGGATTTTACACCCCTGCCCTTATTCCTGGCGCTATAGGGGTGTTCACACATCCTCCCTGAGGGAGTTTGGGATGTTCAGGAGCCGTGATCCCAGTGCGGGTATGCGGACCCCGCATCCCTGCCCGGAGCCACGGAGCTCAGCCCTCCTCTCACATGGCCGGGGGATTCCTGACGGGTGTTTGAACATTGATCTGCTGTACAGCCCTGCTCCAGACCGAGATACCATCAGCGAACTGGAATTGGGCTGTGTCTACAGCAGAGCTGGTGGTGCCCTGGCTGTGGAAACGGGTCCCGGGGACACTGATGCCATGTCCCGGGGACACTGATGCCATGTCCCGGGGCACTGATGCCATGTCCCGGGGGCACTGATGCCGTGTCCCGGGGCACTGATGCCGTGTCCCGGGGACATTGATGCCGTGTCCCGGGGCACTGATGCCATGTCCTGGGGCACTGATGCCGTGTCCCGGGGACATTGATGCCGTGTCCCGGGGACACTGATGCCATGTCCCAGGGCACTGATGCCGTGACCCGGGGCACTGATGCCATGTCCCGGGGACATTGATGCCGTGTCCCGGGGACATTGATGCCGTGTCCCGGGGCACTGATGCCATGTCCTGGGGCACTGATGCCGTGACCCAGGGCACTGATGCCATGTCCCGGGGACATTGATGCCGTGTCCCGGGGACATTGATGCCGTGTCCCGGGGCACTGATGCCATGTCCTGGGGCACTGATGCCGTGACCCGGGGCACTGATGCCATGTCCCGGGGACATTGATGCCGTGTCCCGGGGACATTGATGCCGTGTCCCGGGGCACTGATGCCATGTCCTGGGGCACTGATGCCGTGACCCGGGGCACTGATGCCATGTCCCGGGGACATTGATGCCGTGTCCCGGGGACATTGATGCCGTGTCCCGGGGACATTGATGCCGTGTCCCGGGGCACTGATGCCATGTCCTGGGGCACTGATGCCGTGTCCCGGGGCACTGATGCCGTGTCCCGGGACATTGATGCCATGTCCCAGCCGTGCAGGGCTGCTCCCATCGCAGGGCTCAGGGCAGCCCCCGAGCCCCAGCAGCGCCCAGAGGCAGTTGCTGGTTCCACCATCCACAGTGTCAATTATCACCCGCAGCGCTCCTGAGAGGGGGAAAACGGCGCTGACAAAGATGCAATTGTTTGGACATTTGGTTCCTGCTCCTCTGATAATGCCAGTGTCCGACTGCCTCTCTAGCGATGCTTTGGAGATAGTGATGTCTTGTCACTGCAATGTGTTGAAAGCTACAGCTTCTCCCCCTGTGGATGTGTTGGCACAGGGAAATGTGCTGTTAAAGAAGAGCTCCCACCGATCTCTGACCTTGAACCCTGGCGATTCTGCTGGGTGGGGAAAACAGATCACAGCAACGCAGCAGCCAACTTTTTCTGTGGTTTTCTCTTTGGAAAACCACTGTTGTGGAAGCAGAACTTTTCTTCATGAGTCTCTCCTTTTCCATAGGAAATAGAAAAGGATAACTTTTCCAAAAGGAGTCTTTCCTTTTCCAGACTGTGAATTTAAGAAAAACTGAAAGAATCCGAAGCCGAAACATTTTGTTCAATTATTTTCAGAATAGCAGATTTGGGGAATTTATTCAAAGAAAAACGTATTGCCTACACTTATATTGTTAGATGGTGAAAGAGAGTGGAAATGAGAATGAATTCCCTTGAAGAGTTTTTTAATGTCCTAAGGAATGTTTGTATTCTTTTGAATTGTAGCAAATTTATAAGATGTAAAACTTGCAGAGTCTCCTGGAAAATTGCAGAGGTTTCTTACAGCTCTTCCTAGTAACAGGGAGGAATGTTAAGAAGATGATTCTTTTTTCACACAATTAAAGTACTGGTTTTAACTTCTTTTCTTGACCTCTTGGTGTCCCTTTCCAGCAAAGGCTTGTGTAAAGCAAACATAAGAGATTAATGGGCTAATCTTCACGAGGAATTTTCTTCTGGATTTGGCAGGATAAGGTGTCTCTCACTGGGCCATGATCAGCAAAATTGTGCTGCTAGTTGGAAAAATGGACATTTATGAAACACTCTTCAGGACATAATTCACTTAACTCCATATATATGAAACTCTTATTCACAAAAAAGCCCTCTCTTTGTCAATCACATGAATTACTTATGCAACAAAATGTTGTTTGTTGATACTGGCATTTATAAACTGCAAAGGAAGTTTTTATCCTTCCCAGTGATTAGAGCTGAAAACCTAATTACAACATGTTTTAACATCAAGTGATGCAGTCCTGCAGCTCTTGCTCCCTTTGAGCACAAGTAATTGGCTGCAGAAGCAATCAGCGTTGTTGTAATAGAAAATAGCAATATGCTCTGAGAGCCTTGGTGAGGGAAACCTGAGATAGCAGCAAACCCCCTTGGTGACCTCAGGGAGGCTTCTGGGGCTGAGGTAATGCAGAACCCACTTTCAGCCACTGTGGTAGAAGAATGTGACACTATTATTTTTGTTTTAAAGCCAAAACTAACAGTGACATATGCACCTTACTCCTGGCCATCAGCACACAGAGTGAGGTTGTGTTCTCTCTCATCTTGGAATAATCTAGAACTCAGCTCATTTTGTTGTCTGATGAATCTATCCAGACAATTTACATTAAACAGTTCCAGAACTTGGTCTGTGAAGAAGTCAGTGCTCAAGAATGGTTATTGCTGGCATAAGGATATAAAGCCTTAGTTCCATAACTATGGAATATTTGTTGTTAGTGCTATAGGAGGAGCCCCAGTACAGAATACAGGATTACTTTTTAAAAAAAGAAAGTAGCTCACCTATTTTATTCACATATTTAAATGTGTCAGTCAGGGTACAGATGTATGGTGGGGCAGAAAAGGCTTGTTAATTCAATTGCACAGGGGCACTTCCTGTAGCCTTGTGCTTCAAACCGGGTGGTAATCAGAGGGATGGACTCTACACAGTCACTGGAGTCGTGGGTTGCTCATCTGCTGTGGAAGCACTAAGGAAATATTCTGAATGTGTTAAACATTTGTGGAAAACATTACTTAGTTTTATTGGTTCTCTGCAGGATCTTGGAGATGCCTTTTGAAGGATGTGGAGTTGCCTGAAAGGAATTAGGGCAGAGACACTCTGACATTAGTAAGCGAGAGGGAGTAAATAATAAGTGTTATTTGCACAGGGGGAAATGATCTGAGTATAACATAATAAGATAATAAGAAGAAATTAGGTAGTAAAAAGATTTTGGTTTAACAGCAAAAACTGCATGCTGGAAATTTGCCTGTTAATCTATTTTCACTGCTAATTCCCTGTGAAACTTTTGGTCTCAGGGGGTCATTTGTCAAATCTTCCCTTAATGTTTCATTAAAAGTAATTTAAACTTGTGGAGTATGTAAGTAAAATTTGCAAGTGCACATTATCTCCCCTCAGCTTCAGGCCGTCCTGACCCTTCTGGCTAACTTTGGCTGCTGCTCATCAAATATTGAGCAGCTCTTAATGGAGTTGCATTCACTCCACAGCCCCACAAAAGAAAATCAAGCCTGGGTGGGCCACACAGCCAAAGCAAACAAGAGGAACTAAAGCAACAAAACATCAGGAAACAAATAAAAAAGAAAGAGAAAACAAAGAAAAGAGATGTTGCCAACCTATTGCATTCTGAGCCTGGATTAATTAATAAACCCTAACTTTTCCCTGGAAGGTCACACCTTCCAGGGATGTCATCCTTCATCCCTGCTGTTCAAAAGGCCACGAGGAGGTTGAAAGTTCAGTAGCAGCTTTGGAATTTTTGATGCTGCTACTCCTGTTTATCAAGAAGAAAAAATATTAATTGGAGCATTTTAAAAACTAAGTATAAGCCTAGTTCTTAAAAATATTTAATAATATTTAATTGGAGACAGGTTCAGAATGAGAGAGACAATGGGGATAGAGTTAAGAAGACCTGCAGGTGTGTTTGGAGGGCACACTTGGGAGAAGCGTGCAAGTACAGGGCTGATCCTCTTGTATTTTATGTTAATAGACATTTAAAAGGAAAAAAATGTTTCTTAACACACTATTTCTAAGTACTTGAGCTGATATTTTCTAAGACTTAGGTGTCTTAGGTATAACTTAAGTTTTAAAGAACACTGTGCACCAATTTAAATGAAGATTTTTAGTTTTCTGATCAGGTAGGTGAATTGTCGTCTCTTTCAAGAAGAAAAGACCCTGTCTAAGGCCACAAATGGTCTTTGATACTATTGCACATAAATTGTAGTTTGTATAGATTTATCCCATTAGAGACAAACTTTCCCAGCACGCTTGAAAACCATTGCACATGAGTTTGGTGGTAACGCATTAGCTTAATTGTAATTAGCCTGATTAACACCAGCTGAACTTAATTTATGACACCTGTGGTTAGGGCTGAGGTGTGGTGGTGTGTCCCTTTTTCCCCAGTGTCCCTGGGCAGGGCCCAGCCTGGCTGAGGCTGGTTGTGGCAGAGCCTGTCGTGCCCATTCAGTGTCCGTGAGCAGGAAATCCAGAAATCCATCCCAGCACAGCCCGGGAAGGAGCTTGCCGTAGTGCTGTGACAATTTCAATTAAAGGTCTGAGAATGGTAATTATGTTTACATACCAGCACTCTGATTAAATGTAAACTAATTATGTGACAAGCTTAAACTGTGACCTGAATTACTCTTGCAGCATCGCAGTTGAATTTCACTAGAGTTTTTGGGTAGTATATTAGCATTATAAAAGCTTTCTTTTTTTGTAGATATAAAATAATATGAATTTTATTGGACACATCTGATCTTCCTTTCCTTATTTTTCCATTCA
Source organism: Sylvia atricapilla (assembly GCF_009819655.1). NCBI lineage: Eukaryota > Metazoa > Chordata > Aves > Passeriformes > Sylviidae > Sylvia > Sylvia atricapilla. The sequence goes on along the minus strand of NC_089150.1, from coordinate 15,988,570 downwards.
CCTTCAAGCATAACCTGTAGCTATTACTTATTTCAGCTGTTCAAACCCCTGCTCATAAAGCAAGAGGTATTCACAGAATAGTTCGGGTTGGATGGGATTTCTGGAGCTCAGCCAGTCCAACCCCGTGCCAAGGATGGATCAGCCAGAGCAGGTGACACAGGAACACAACACCTGGGGTTTGGATGTCTCCAGGAGGAGAATCCACAACCTCCCTGGGCACTGTTCCAGTGCTCCACCATCCTCAATGTAAAGAAGTTACAAAATAATTGTCAAGTAGTTCCTCTTTTGAAGCAAATATGAGTTCAGAAGAGTTTTTTGTGATGGCTTTGGAGGGTCTCAGGCAGGTGGGATGTGGACAATGTCTGTGCCTACCTCTCTTTGCTGATCCTTTTGGGCTGTTGTGCAAGTTGGTCAGCTGAGAAACAGTGTTTGTGACCCCTCTTAAAGCCATATGAAGGCACCAGTTGAAAGAAACTCTCAGATATTTTAAGAACCAAGTGCACACATGGAGACTGTAGCCCTGGTTTAATCTGTGTAACATAATCTACAGCCTGCCTGAGCTGCAGTTGCAGCAGTGATCTAGAACTGAAGTCTTGCAGTGTGTGGGGGTGTGATCATCTGACCAATATAAGCTGCAATTCTGAACCTCCAATGCACAGAAAAATGACAGAATTGAAGAACAGCTCAGGCAGGGAGGACCTTGGGTGATGCAATGCCTGGTCACCTTCTCTGTGCAAAGCAGGGCTAAATTCAATGTTAGGTTAGGTTGCTCAAATTCTGGAAGTCCTGTAAACTCCATCCTTTCAGCTCCAGAGTTTCCACTTGGGGACAAAGTCCATTGGGTTTGAATGGGAAAATTTCTGCATTGAATTGCTGTCTGGCTGCTACATCATTTTGATCCACTATAAGTCACTCTCAGAGCCTGATCCAGAAGCCTGAATGTAGCATCCTGTGATTCTTTCAAGGGATTTCAGCATCAAGATCAAAAAGACATTAAAAACTGTGCTGTTTGTCTAAACCTAAGCATCATCCCAGAACTTCAGATTTGCAAATTCTGTGTCTTTTTAAATACTCATAAAAATGTGAACTAATGTGGCAGCAAAGAAACAAGTAAATTCAACTAGAACTAACTAGTTTTGTGGTGTTGTGAGAAGATCATATATTCTCAACTGGAATAAGGGATTGATCTTGGTTAAAGGATGACAACACCTCCAGTTCTAAAAATCTAACATTTTAAATTGATTTTAAATACAATTTTAAAATTGATCTGTGAATAGTCTTAGAATAAGTCTGAGTTTTTCTGTTCTTTGTCCAAAAGGAGCAGAGCCTTGATTACCTGCAGTGGTTTTGCTTCTGTTTTCCAAAAGCTGCTCCAACTTGTTGCTTGCTTCTTTATGCTGCAGATCACAGACAATTCCCACAGCAGAAAAAGAATCACAGCAAATGATCTTATTTTCTCTTCTTTTTTCAGGAATTTATCTCGGGCTTTATTCATTGCCTATGTGGAAGGTAAGACTGGCATAAACACTTTGCAAGGATTAAATATAACCACATCTCCATTTCTTTTCATAGTTTATTTCCAATATTGTGAATGTTTAAACATCAGCTAAAATATCTCTGTATATTTTCAGGGGTTTATTTGTTCTTTAAAATCACACCTTCTGAATTAGTTATTTGGTCTCTATATTTTGCATCATAATTACTGGGATTTTCTGGACTCTTTGAGCAGCAGTTTATTGTGAGCAGAGGGACAGAGAAAAAAGGAATATGTGCTTGGTGTTTTAATATTTCAAAAGATAGCTGAGTTTTACAGAAACATTAGTAAATATTTACTTCTAAAGTAAACCGACCTTAATACTCTTGAAACAAGTTTATATCAATATTGGGAATGTGGATTACAGCAGTGATATTTATAGGGCACAATCCATTAATTATAGGAATTCACGGACTTTTAAGCATTTGGTAGCAAAGTGCTCAGTTTCTATCATTACTGGCAAACAGCTTCTTCTGTTGCATGGGAGAATGTCTGTTTGTTTTTATGTCCTCACTGTTTTTTCATGAGGGATAATTTAACACTGCTGGAGATAATTGAGCTTCGAGAATAGCATATGTAGAATTTTGGTCATGCAGTGCATCGTGTGGTTTCTGCTGTGTTAAAGAACTGGCACACACTTATACTCTTTCTAGCCTGAGCTCATCTGATGCTCACACCAAGGCCTTGCAAAGCTTTTGTTTAACCTTGAAAAACCAAGACCTGGTTTGGTTTATTTCCCCCCTGTAGCTGTGCAGCAATCAGCCCAGGGAGCCTCTCAAGGCACCTCTGCTGGCCGTGCTTAGAAAAATTGGGCTGCAGAAGTAGCCCCTCTTTTTCAGTAAGTGCTGATGCCTTTGTCACCAGGCCTTCCACAGTCCTGGAAACCACAAATAACACCAGTGTAACATCCTAAAGATCAATGACAACTGCTGCATTTGTTCTTGGACATCCCTTCACTGTGCAGGTGCTCCAGTGTTTCAGGTGGAGATGAACAACTGCTATGTAATTTTTAAAATCCAGAACAGCTCTGGTTTTCTCTGCACCTTAATTAAGTTTGGTCTACATTTTTTTTTCTGATACAATTACTTTTTTTTGTCCTTATGGTTCAGACTTCAGCTCTAGAAATTTAACTGTCATGCTGACTGTTAATGTGTCCAGGATTAGAAGTAATCTGTACCCTACAGCTTTGATTTTCTGAATATTTCATTAATTTGATTAAACAGGTGTTTAGGTACAGTTTATGGAAATTTGGACAATCTTCAAGTTTTCCAAATAGAAGGGCTTTTGTAACCTTTTAAATTCTTTTCACGTTTGTTTTAAAAGCTGAAGAGATGAATCTAAGCAGCAGTATTCTCTTCAACAATTTTCACAACTCTACATTGAAAAAAGATTAACTATTTTTTTTAAAGTGAGAGACTACATTTTAATCATCAGGTCTTGGGAAACTTTTCCATTCCACTCAGTATCAGTGTGATAAATACGTGCACATCACACAACAGATTTAGGCCTTGTTGTCAATCTTTAATGAATCAGAACTTTGCTTCCTGTTGGCAAATATTATGGTCTCCTTTTCACTCATGCTTATTAGAAAATTGCTTTGGTGTGTACTGACAATCCCTCCCTTTTCTAGACTTCAAGCTACTGAAAGGATTGCAGGCTTATTTGAGGAGAAACAAATCTTCATTTTTAAGGAAAAAAATGGAAAAAAGAGAAAAAGATAAAAATATTAATTCTTGTTGAAACTGGAGAGATCAGCAAATTACATTGCTTCACTAACTTACTGCTTTGGTCTTGTCAGTTCAACCCCAATTTTCTTTCATTCTTTCGTTGCTTTTGTGCCACTTTCTTCTGCTTCGTCTCAGTGAAGAGTCCAACTTTTCCCTGCTGGTGGGGCTTGGGGAATGCTCCTGTGCCTGTCCCTGCTTTGGCCATGGAGCTGTTGAAGTCACAATCAGGGAGGCAGCAGTGGCATTTTTACCAGGAATGGGACTAAAAATGCCCTGCTGTTGGCATTGCCTCCTTTGGCTCAAGCTCTCAGGTTTGGGTCTGTGACTGAGGCTGATGTTGTGAGGAAGCACCTGAGCCCTGCCAGAGGGTGCCTTGTGCTGCTGCACAGCCCTGTGTCCATCCAGGCTGAATCTGAGCAACAACCCATGGCCTGCTGCAGGAAAATGTGTTTGATATCACTGAAATTGTCCATCAGGTGCTGCTTCCATCTCTGGCCAGGGTCAGGCTGGGGCAGGTGCTGCTGCCTGCTCTTCTGCCCTTGCACTGCTCCTCCCTGTGGGACTCACTCTGACCCACTGGAGCAGCAATCAGAACTCTTCTTAAAGTATTATGTTGCTTCCAGATTTCTGTGAACCATGCCGAGGCAAATTTAACACACTAACTCTTAACACAAGGCTTTAAATTATTTTTGCACTTCGAGAGTTAAGCCTGGGAGACAGCAGCTTGTTCCATAGTTCCCAGACCCATTAAGAGACCTCCTTTTATGTGACTTCAAGTGAAAGCAGTTTTGCTTTAGCTCAATATGTCTGAACTGGTGTGACAGCATATGCAAGGCTAAGCTTTGAAAAGTCACAGAACTGGATGTTGTCAGCCCAGAAACAACAAATCACATCATGCTGACTTACAGCATCACCTGGAGGAAGGGGCCTGACGTGATACTGCACCAGATCTGATCAAGAAGCCTAAGGGATCCTATAAATAATGCCTGTAGAGAGCTGGAGACAGGTCTCTGGTGCACTGGTTTGTTAAACCAAGGCTTTGGTCCAGTCAAAGCAGTGCCAGTGTGCCCTGTGGAACATTGCAAAGGGCACTTGAGGATATTAGGCCCTACAATCAACAGTATTAACTGCAGCCCTCTGATAACCACTGTAAAACACCACCAGATAGACTACATTAATAAATCATTAAAGAGCTCTGATGAGCTGTTTGTGTGCTCCAGCAGCACTGATGTCTCACATGATTTCCCAGCAGAGATGACTTGTCACTACAGAACAGTCTGAATAAGCCTCTGTTCTATCTTTAGTAGCCAAAACACAGAGCAAGGATTTAATGACCTGCTCAAATAATGAGGATGGTATAAATATGTATTTAAATATGTTTATTAGATCCTCTTAGGCTGATTTTGCATCTTTCTAATGTTTAGTTCCAGGGGAGTGCATTTCCTGAGAACTATGTAATCACAGCAGCAAATACTAAGGAATTGCTGGGAATACTGACAGGGTTATTGTCAAGCATGTCACCTTCAGATCTGGACTGAGAACCTTCTTACAAAGCAGACCTGAGATGAGTTGAAATGGCCATAATGAGAAAATAAATTAAAAAGTGGGAGGGAAAGAGAGGAAAAAAGAAATACTAAAAAAGAAAAAAGACAAATTAATCAAATATTTCCTCTCACAGCTCATTTGATTTTGGCAGATGAAATTACCTATGTTATCATCACCAATACTTGCATGACTGGCCAGGTAATATATAGAAGAAATAACAAATGTGGGAGAATTAGTGAGAAGCGGTTGAAGAGTCATCTCAGCAACTAAGCAAGGAAGAATTATGCTGAAGGTGTTCAGCATTTTCAGACAGAGGGATGTGTGTGTTTAATGAACTTGTTGCTCTGGTATTATTTACAGCTGAGTGCTACCAATTGTTTACATTTATTTGAAATTCTTTCTGCATCCAAGAAAGGGTGCAGATCTAACATTTTTATGAGGTCTCTCTGGGGCTGACCAATACAACAGAGCAGACAAGGAATAATTATTGTAGACATACTCCAAACAGTGCACTGAGAAGGTTATTATTATGAGATGCCTAAAAATAACATCCCAGAACTTGTCTGAAGAGCTCTTGTCTCTGCTGAAGAAGAATGGATACGCCACTTAGAGCCTATTATTTAATGAGAAAGGCAATGTTGACACAAACTAAATTGCTTTAAAGCAAGGTCAGTCATTTTTCATAAAGAGAAAGCCTCGTGTTTCTACCAGTCAACAGTTCCCACCGGTGACCTGATTAGGCTGACATAGATACAGGGATGGAAGAAATTATTCCACTATTTTTAAACACAGATCTGTTCCTGGTTTTCAGTTTAGCTGAGCTGAACAAATATTGGCTTGGAATGATCTGAGCTGAAACATTTCAATAAATTGAATGGGTTTTTGTGGGTTGAATGAAGAACTATAGCCAACCATGAGTAAATTGAAATTTCAACTGCTCTTAATAAAAGCAAGAGGCTGTACTCATAAAATGGAAAATGCTGAAGTCAAGCTCTAATTTGGAAGGCTGTTCAGCTTGAAACTGTTTTTCTTTTATTTATTATGAATAAACCTTTCCCAAAGAAAAATCCTTTAGTCCTGTATTTCAAAAATAAGTGCATGTATTTTGGGTGGAGAGCAGAGTCTATGCTGCTCATTGAGTTCTCCCCAGTTGCAAAATGCTGCACTTGGTGGAGATGAGCGAACCCTTTCTGAACAAGTTTCATTTTGGAGCACAATGTCTCCTCATGTAGCAAATCACCTGCTCCTTTGTTATTAAATCTTTCAGATTTTGTCAAGACTGGAGTCTTGAAGTTGAGATATAGGTTATGATGTTGAGTGAAGGTGATGGTAACCACAGTTCCTTTCTCATCCTCACTGCTTGTGGGGCTGTTCCTTGTTCTTTTCCCCACCCTCACTGTCAGGCACCACTTTCCCCTTCCTTAGGTACAGTTTTGGATAGACCATGTGAAGGGAAAAGCGGTTTGTTACCTGAGCCATGAGAAGGTATTTCCAGTGGTTTCCTGAAAGAACATAAACAGAATCATGAGGGGAGAGTGAAGCAGAGCCTTGCTCTACATTGTCAGTGTCAATGGCAGAGCCTGTTCTGAATCAGAACTGAGCAACGTGACCCAAAAAGCTGCTCTGGGAGAGGAGAACTGTGACAGGAGTGAGGAGATGCAGGAAGGAGGGGATGAGGACTGAGGAAATGTTCTAAATGTCATAGAGTGGTACCTTGGGCTGCCCTGTTGAACTCCCTCAGGTGCACTGTGCCATGGCCAGGGATGCACGGCACAAATGGCTTTGGGAAGGAAAGAGAAATGTGTGCACCTGGAAGAAATGGAGTGAACACTTGCTGGGTTTGGGTGGATCAGTGGAGTCCTCCTTGCAGCTTACTCTTCTCTGTGGCATCATTACTTCTCAGGAACCTCAGCCTTGCACTGTTCTCACTTGTGCCCTTTTGTTTTTGCAGACTCTCAGTTTATGAAGGAAATCTGGCAAATACAATGTGATCCAGTGCAGACTGTGATCTGTGCCCTCTCATCAGATCAGAGAGATGGGGCCACCTCCATCTCCTGTGTGCGCCAAAGCTGAAGCTCTGGGACATCACTTTATCTGCCCCTGTTAAAAAGTTGCATCTGCAGATTTTTACAGCAGAAGTCAGGCTATCTGGGATCATGGGCAAAGCATTCACAGTAATTGCCTCTTCTCACTATTCATGGGGGCACAAGAAATCACTGTGCAGCTTTTCAAAAGGGTTGGGACCCTGCCATCATCCCCTTGAGGCCATATCACTGATAGATTTTCCCAAAGTAGCCAGAAATATTTCCTGGGGAGCCTGTGGTTTGAAAATTTCCAGTCTGATGAAGTAGAAGAAATTGGGAAACAAGTCACTGTATCAAAAACTACATTGTTGTTGCCCTAAATTGTTTACATGTATTGTATTAATTTTCTGTTGCTGGGTTCACTGAATATCATCTCTTCTACGTTTTTGGCAAGTCTCTTAATCTCTGGCAAACAACAACTTTTCCATTTTCCTCTTATCTGTAACAATTATGATTGGAAGGTCCTCTGCAGTGGGGAAGTAAGAGAGAATTTCATGTTTTCCATATTCTAATTAATAGCTTGATGAATTATCCCAGAGAAGTAGTAGTTGCTGTAATTGGCCTAGAACTAATGAAAGAGGAGCTCTGATGAAACATATTGATATTTACCACAGTCTGCCTACAGAAGGATTTTTTCCTTTAAATTCAAATTAATCAGTGATAGTAAATACTAAATGCTCACCATTTAGAGAGAGGGGGACTTGTCACAGAGCAGAGGCATTGTAGCATTTGTAGAGCCTGTTCCATCACTAAGGGATAACGGGTTTAATGATGGTGTGAACAGATTGCTAAATTCTGTGGTGAGCTTTCTGGGCTGGAGGGAGGAGATTGGAGCCTGACAATGTCAGCAGGTACCTGGCAAGGAAACACAATTTGGTTTCTATACCAAATGTCATGACATTTTTGTTTTGTCTTCATATTTCTTGTGGGCTCTTGTTCTGAGCAGCAGTTTTATTGCAAAGTGCTGTAGTATCACACTGGAGCTGTTCATTGTGATCTGAAAGACTTTGCCCACTCAGGGCTTCAGCACAGGCTGGTGTCAGTGCTTTCACACAACTAGAGTGCACACCACAGCCCCTCAGCTGCTTTAGTCTCTGTCTCCTGATGGATGTGTTGTATCTGTGCATGGCAAAGTGGGCACATATTATTTTCAAGAAATCTCTCTGTGAATCTAGTGCAATTAAAATTGTTAAACATAATTAACAGTTCTGTAGCATCATTGTCTGACACTGTGAAACAAACAGCTGGGACCATTTTCAACCACAAGCTTTGATAAGCCTCAGACGAATAACTCTGTGGTTGACCTGTGAAATGGGAAAGTGTCCAGACCACCTTGCTCTGCCACCTTCTGAGGTGAAGACCAAAATCCAAAATCCAGCCAAAGTCCCCAGATAGTTTGTCAGCACTGCAGAAATTAGGGAGCTTGTGAAATTTAGAAGGTTTTCACAGAACCAGAAATTACTTATACCAAATTTCCACTTGTTTAAAATGCGTGATGGAGGAGATTCAGAGTTAAAAAGCGTTTCTCTAGAGTGTGGCTACTTAGTGGAGCCCTTAAACAGTGTCTGTGGCAGAGGGTTTAAAGAGGTCCAAGCACTTCACTAGGACACATTGAGGCACCATCAAGAGAACTGGAAGGTTGATGGGGATTTAACTGAATGCACTTTCTTTTCTTTTAAATTTATGATATGTAAGACACTCATTAGAATATGCAATTAACCTTGAGTTCCTAAAATTGTGATGTATTTCCTTCCTTGGAATACAATTCCAAATGAACTGCTGGCATAACTTCAGAAATGTCCTTGAGGTATTTAATAAATATTAATTTAACAGGTGATTTTATGTACAGGTGGAGTGCCCTATAAATACCCATTCTTGGTTATAAATACTAGATTTAATCTTGGTAAGGACACTTAAAGTAAAAGTGAAATGTAGGTAGGCATCAATTCCCAGGTCACCTAATTAAGTGGCATCCTGGCTTTGTAATTTTTATTGTGCTAAACAAGGAATGTGGATACTAATTAAGATGACTAATAGTTATGTTCAATCTAATTATAGCACTGCCAGGAGGCACTATAATAATTAAGGGTCTGTCAATGTTTTTACTACAAAACCTTGGCATTAGTGGTGTACAGCTGAGCTGTACTGTACTCGCTGCCTTATGATGTGGGGGAAGATTTCACACTGCATGTACTGTCTTGATTTGAATTCCATTTGTTTACTTGAAAGGCTCCTTTTCCTTAGTGTTTGAGATAGAAGGTTCAAAGTAAAAATGCTGTTACTGGTTTTGAAACACACACAAGCAAACTTCAAAAGTTTGCATCACCACTTGTTCTATTTGCATAAATATCAATATTTGGTAGTTTATTTGAGTGGAATCTCCTGTGTTAGCCAAACTGAACAGGAAATCCAGCAGGAGCAGAACCTGAGCAGAGTTTGGGTTCAGTATTTTTATCTGAGATGGCTCAGACTGGCATAAATGGAAGGATTTGCTCTTCATTTTAGATGAACAAAAGGCTTTGTCTTTACTGGGGCAGAAATGAGAACAAGGTAAAACATACCTGGTGCTCACACAGCCCCTGCTGCTGCACTGGGTGTAGGTGTAAGGCACACGATGGGATGTTTTGAAATGGAAGTCATCAAAATCAGTATTTATTGTCCTGTCCTGAATAGAGAAATTCGTTGTTAGGATTAACTATTTCCCATTAACTTTTTTGATTGTGGTCCACTGAGAATTCTAAAAATTGACAATGATGAAATAGATTTGGTAAAGGATGGTAAATATGGATATAGAACAATGTATTTAAAAGATAAAAGCCTTTTCTTTATTGAGACAATTATATATCTCATGAGAAATCTGTTTAAAACTATTATTATACATGCTGAGAAAATGATTTTAGTTAAGGCTGCTGTACAACAGGAGAACAGCAGAAATGTACCAAGCCTTCTCAGAAATGAATATGAGAGAGATGAGTTTCTTTTCGTTGGTTTGTGTCAATTTTGATATGGTGAAAGGCAGGACAGGTTAGACAAATCTCACTTTCAAATAACCTAAACTAACGCTCCTTGGTACACCCGTGGCAGGGCCGTGTTCTCTCTAACAAGAATTACATTTTTCACCTGAATTTTCAGGGTAGTCATTGTCCAAGTGGATGCCAGAAGCGATGATTGTCAGGTATGCCCTTGTGTGCATCAGTGCTGCTTATGCTGGAAAATTATCCACGAGGCAACACTGCTCCAAATGAACAGTGTCTGTAAATACCAGGGGACTCATTAGCAGCCATGTCTGGGCAATCAGCGGTGGTGAGGGAGGAATTTCACAGGAGGAAATGTTGGTAGGGTATTTCATGAGCTGCCAGAGTGAGGGGGAGGCAGTGGGGCTGAGGCAGGAGTGTTCTCCTCTGGGCTGAGACTCTCAGCTCAGTAGGGTCACAAGATCAGTAGCAGGGGTTGCTTTTTCTCACTGAAATGCTCACCTGGAGCATCAGCAGTGTCAGAATTTGTGGAGGGGCCAGCTTGGTTTGTTTTGTGTTTCTGGCCTCGCTGGCTGAGGCCAAGCACCTTCATTTTCCAGCTGCCATGCTCAGAGCAGCCCCTGAGGGGTCTGGCTGCTTTCTGCCCCTCTCCCTGAGCTCCCCACACAGCTCATCCCCTTCAGTGAGCACCTCTGGCTGCTGCTCACTCAAGGGGACTGTTTTAAATCAGCCCCTCTTTTACAGCTCCCTCCTTCTCCAAATAGAAGTCCCCTCAAGGAAAGCAAAAGCAGCTCATGAGCCTCAGCTGCTTCCTTGTTCCAGGAGTGGTGGTACCTGGTTATTGGCTTAGCAAACATTCCCCATAGCCTCTGTTTACTTTGCATCATCATACAAACAGACCCCTTTCCTCCACCCTCTCAGAGATCAAAAAGGGTTGACAGTTGGTATTTAATATTATCTTTTGTATGCTGCTTGCTTGCTAGATTTGTCACCCCTGAGAGTATCAGGTGTTTCATTCAAGAGACCATTGAGAGAGTGGATGAAGAGAGAAATAATGCAATATAAGGAAAAGCCTCTTAAAATGAGCTTGGAAATTCACTACCAGCCTTTGTTCCCTTATGGAGTGTCTAGTGCTGCACAAAGGAAAAACACAGAGTCTTAAGAAAGGGTCTGCCCCCTTAAACATGAACTCTGTAACGCATTCTGAATGTGCTTTTTTTAATGTAAGAACAAGAAATTGGAAAGGTTTTTTTTACAATACTATCTAAATAAGTAAATGGAATGAAGACATTCAGTTCTTCATTGTCAGTATTTTGTTTCTCTGCTATAAGACTAGTTGCATCTCCTAAGTCTTCCCTATCTCTGATTTTCTCACAGCCCCTGCTTACATTTGGTAGACTCGTGGATTATGGAAGTTTTTACTCAAGGGGTTCAAGTTCAGCTGGAACTTTGTTATACTCACAGGTTTATTTGGTGCTGGCAGGGCACCAAAACCACAGCAAAGGAGAGTGCCACAGTGAGGGACTCTGCAAGAGGGCTGAGCACCAGGTGAGGAACCTTGCTCTGATGTCTCCAAAGAAAAATTCAGTCATTGGATGGCCTGATCCCTCAAAGAGATTATTCTGATGGTTTCAAATGGGGAAACTTAGGAGTTTAAGCAGTAGGTGTTTTCACAGCCTGTCTTGGTGATGATCACTCCTGAATTTCATTTGACATGTCTCACAATTAAGTATAACACAGCTGTGAGAATGTAGGTCAGCAGTCTCTTTATTCCAGCTATGATTTGTTTTCAAGGGGAAAAAAAGCCCAAACAACTTTAAGGGAACTGAGTGAGAACAAAGAGCAGAAAAATTGCTTCAAAACAAACTTTTAATGAAGCCTTCTGCTACACACTTAAAGAGGAGGTATTGTGTTTCTTGGAGCACTATTTACATAGCTGAATTATCTTTATGTGCTGTCACTTTATCCTGAGCCCCTCCTGGTTATTCTGACTTTGCTCTATGCCACAGCCTGCAAAAAATCTGCTGGGAAAATAAGTCCCAAGGCTGTAAGAGACCGAAGGGCTGCAGAATTGGACTTTTATAACATAAGAGTCTCTGCAGAATTAAAATTCCAGCTTTTATAGTAACTCCAGCTGCCAGCCCATCTGCACCACCCATCTTTGGGACCCCTTTAAAATCCTCCCACCCTGGCAAGGCTGTCCCTGGATTCTGTGCTGGGATAGGGCAGGAAGGAGTCCCCTCTGCCTGGGGGTGTGAGAGCAGTGCTGGATTCCCCGGGGCAGCTGCTCTTCACACACAGCTGAGTCAGCAGAAATGGCCTGGCTTAGGAGGCATTGAATTTAAATTTCAGTTTCTTCCTTCTGCTAAAACCAGGATTACCCTGGAGGCACACAGCTGATTGTTTTTCCCTTACAGCAGCACAAGCCAACACAGAATGGCCATAATGGAAGATATGAAAATGCTAAACATTAATATTTAGCAGGTAGAAGCCTGAATTAAGGACACTTGATGTGAGACAAGACACAGAACAAAAGCACATTTCTATGAAAACCTCTGTACTGTTGTTGGGAGAAACAAAAGATGACTGAGGCAGCAATAAGACAAGGATTATTCCAATATCTAGCAGCCACAGCACCAGGTGCCCAGCATCATAGCAGAAACATTTTTGGGTAGTTTGAGAGCAACTTCCAACTTCCATTTGCTGCTCCAAAAAAGCCGTGTTTTTCTCATCTTTATCATTACTTGGTCTGTTCTTTCATTCAAAGGATATCAAGATACTGAGTGTAGAAATTAAACTGAGTGTGCATTTTCCTGGTGCCTGGCTTCATACCAGAAAGAGATTAGAGATGAATAAGCATTTTATGAGGGAGAAAAACTAGTGTGAAGTTGATTTTCAGTCTTTTGTGGGGTTTACAACACCCCTTCCTTCAAATAAACTATGCTTGTTTTAAAAACAAGGTGAGAAATGTATGTTCTCATGACAGCATTCAGACAGCTGATTACTTGATTGATTGCCACTGAGATGGATTTGTACTGAGATGGATTAATTGATTTTCCTGCATTTGGCAGGAGCCAGGGCTGTCGGAACAATTCTGAGCACTTCACAAACATTTCCCCTTTGCTGTCAGGTATAATTTGCCTTCCTGTACAGATGGGGAAAACCCAGCAATCAAGAATGAGTGCTCCAAGTGAAGCATCCTGCCAAAAGCAGATGTGGATTATCACCTGGGATGCCACAAAGAGCCCTGTGCCACAATGGCCTAAATCTTGATCTCATTTTTTGTATTGGGATATAGGGCCAGGTTCGACTGAGGTGTTTGCAGAGCACAACGTATAGTTCTGCAAATGCTCTCTCCACAGGACTGAAGCTTACAGACATTTTCCTAATTCACACCAATCATTGATAAAGTATTATGAATCCCAAAATATAAGGAGATGTAGCCAGCCTTTTGAGCTTCGGACAAATATATAACTAGTTTGGAAACCAGATGTTTCTCCCACCTCTATTTATTATCTCTCACATCCTCTCCTCACTTTGACAATAAGATTAAGATAGATGGCCCTATAAAAGCTTTTTAGCACTAAAGACCTATTGTCCTGGCCAGGAGAGTTTGCCTTCTTCATTGGATGTGGCCAGTGTGAATTACCAGCACATCAAATACAAATACATCCACTAAAAGTCTCATCTCTGCCTTTCTCTACTCTTCCATTTCCATTTTGGGCAGAGGTATTCATACAAAAATGACAAGCTTGAAACCAATGTCAGATATAAAACATGTTTATTATCCATGAGAAACCAAGTTCTGCATTTCCTGTAGTGTCAGCAGTGATTGATGAGGCTGGCACAGAGGAACATCTTCTTGTTTTGACAAATTTGACAGAGCCTTTGACTTGAATTTTTTACTAATAGATAAAAAGGAAACAGATGTGGGAGGCTTAGTGTTTAGGGGTTTTTGGGCACAGTTACTGTCTGCTGAGAAATCCTGATCTTTACAAATAAAAACCTGAGTAGCAAGCTTCTCTCCAGTTTCCCCTGCAGTGGCTTTACACACTTTCATTTCTGCACCATCATTTCCTATCCTTTCATGCCAATGACATGCTCCCTTCTCTCAGCTAGTACATATTGGTAAGATCAATTGTTGTTTTATTACTTTTACAATACCTGATTTTTCTTAAATATTTTAATTGAGGGCACTGCTTCATTCATTTATGCTCCATCATATCTCCTCCTCTTATCACCTGGTTTGGAAAGACAAGTGTCTGCCAGGGAATTCCAGAGCCTCCTCTGGAATAGAGAATGTAAACCCCCTCCCTCTGAATTATAATTTTGAAATTAAGGGGCTTTCAGGCAAAGATGTGGGAATAGGTATAACAATTCTTTACTAAGAATATTAAAAATGTAGTAGTACAAAAAAGCAAACAAACAAAAAAGAAAACCCTGTCAGACTCAGGCTACAGCCTGACCCCCTGTTGGTCAGGGTGTTGGCAGCAGTCCCATTCAGTCCTCCTGCAGTGACAGATGTGGTTCTGTTGGAGCTGAGATGATCCTGGAGAAGGCTGTAGTTTTCCTCTGAAGGCCCAGTGGTGGTGAGATGGGTCTGCTCTCCCTCTGGGAATCCAGTGCAGACAGCCTGTGCTGGTGCTCTGAATCCCAGGTTTGATCCAGGGAGGAATGTTTGGCTCCTCCCCCTGGGTGGAGCCTCTCCCAGTGGGATGATGGAATTGTCTCAGCCCTGCAGTGAGCCTGGATGGCCCATGACCAGCAGATTCCCCCTGGAGGGAGGATGGGTCAAAGAACACTGCCCCAGCTGGTTTAACAGCTGCCCCATTGACAGAAGACACCCCCCTGCCCTGTGAGTGGTGAGGAATGGGCCATAGAAGAGATAAAGGAAACACCTCCCCAGCTGCTTTCAACAGATGGCAATAGAATACACACTGCTGGTGACATTTTGCACTGCAACCCAGGACGACAATGTCTCCAAGTGAAGTTGTAGGCTGGTCTGCTGGATTCAGGATTATTAGTGTCATTAAAAATTAGACAGTGAGCACACGCCCCTGCTGTTCTTGGGAGATCTCTGCATTCTAAGTGCTTATGCACTTATGCATGGTAGAAGGAAAAGAAAAACAGTCCAGTTAAATCAGGTTTTGTTTAAACATGGGATAAAATGAGATAGGAGTACAGAACCAGCTCTTAAATTGAGTTAAACCTTACCTCTTTTTTTAAAACCTACACTTTAAATATTAGAAGCACAAGGCTAAAACCTGACACAGTGCTTAGAGTGAGAGTGTAAGTGCTATGTTTATTATATGTTTGATGTGCTGCCATGTTGATGGGAATAATACACGTCCAAATGAAAAGATCTTTTACAAACCTGAAAGTTAATGTGGTCATTGAAATGCTGAGAGAAAGAGCAGCCGTATCTGGAGACATGGAGAGAGCTACTTCTCATGACTCTGTTGTATTTTAAATGTTGGAAAAGCCAAATCTCTGTGAAGGTTTAATACGTTTTCTGTGGTTTGGGGAAGGTGTCTGCCTTGAGCTCCCAGTCACTTCTTTTTATGCAATGCTCCAGCCAGAAGAAGACAGGAATTGCCACTTGGAGACAACTGCATGTCACCAGGACTTTTGGCTACAGGGTCAATATCCTTGGGATTTTGCTGCAAAACTGTTATAGGGACATCCAGCTGCACAGTTGGAAAGAGGAAATCACCCTCCCTAAGCTACGACAAACTGCTTTGGAGTGAATGGTCCCACAAGAATTAATGGCACAAAGAGTGCTGAGAATCCAAAGATGTCTTTAAAAAACATCTGTGTTTCTGAAATGTCATGTTGGCAGCATTCATGTAACAGTCAAAGGTTTTCTGGATTTCTTTGGTGGTCAAATGATCACAGCTACATCCTCCATAGGCAATGCAATGCAGGATTGTATTCAGGCTTGCTCTGCCTGTGCTGGGAGCTGGGTGATTTCAGGGTTTATGATGAATACTGTATAATTCTGAAGAATGGAGGAACTGGGAAGTTGAACCAACCTGGTTCAAAGTAGTGTAATGCATTAGAAATTTCTACAAAGATCTGAAATTCCACAATTTGAATTCCTGTCTGGTTTAGTTTGAACAGCTAAAACTAAAACTAATTCAGAGGAAGTGTCTTTACTGATTAAAAAAAAATCAAAATAACAATGTAACATCAGAGGTATCATTAACTTTTGTCATTTGCTTCTGAAGAAAGCAACGCTTTTTTCTCTGAGATAAATCAATTATTTTATCGTGTGTGAACTCTGCCAGTGACAGAGTATCCATCATTTGTATTAATTCATGAAGCACCTGTAGATTTTGTTTGTCAATAACAATTCCTCTGGGCTCTGCATATATATATATATATATATATATGTCCTTCAAATTTCTGCAGCCCAGCATATCTGGCTGTAGCTCACTGCCACTGCGTCCAGAATCCAGAAATCTCAGTCCTGACATATCCTTAGAGAAAGGAATAAGTAGTACAAATGAAACAGGAATGGTGAGTGAGATAATACCATGTCTCTGTTGCTTCACAAAGGGCAAGACAGATGTCTGCTCTGTGAGCTCGGGGCAGTAGCTAAAACTTATTCACAAAATTCAAATGGAAATGTGAATTTCTAGGAAGTCAAAAAATTAAATGGTACAGCCTGGCTTTCAGACTGGAGAGGCAGCTCCAGGGGATGAGGCATAGCATCTTTTTATTATTATTTAAGAAATTAATACACTTCATGTTAGCAACTTGCAGATTTCTCAAGAGTTAATTTTTTGCCCTTGTTTTCCCTTAAGTTTATTCCAAGTTATCTTAATCACAGGCTATAAAGCAATTTAAAAATACAGATCTTTAGATCTATCCCTCAGAATGGCTCAGAAGGGAGTATGTGGGTCAGGGGAACGCTGTCACTGGAGCCTCATCAGACTGTGACAAAATAAATTATTCCACTATTTGCGAGAGCAGAATATGAGATTTGACATAGTGAAAACTGAAGCTCCTCCTGTGCCTGAGATTTTACATATAACGGTGGTTGTGAAACATTCCCCAGAGGTGTTTGTGCAGCTGTTTTATACCACGAGTTTTCTTTACAGACACTTTAACAGTCAGGCTTGCAGGAGTGGCTGATGAAGCTGTGCCACAAGGAAGGTGTCAGGGAGGCAAACCCGTCTTTTTGTCCTGCAAATGTTCAGGGACTAAAAGCAAAAAAAAATTCTCAAAGAACAAAAAAACAACACATATGCTGGGGTTCAGAGCTAGCACGCTCACCGAGTCTGCATCCAGGGTATGGTTTGGTACCTTTCCCATTTGGTGGGGCTGGGCCTCAGGCAGAAGTGTGGCAAACGGCGTGGAAGAAGAAAGGAGGAGTCCCACGTGGGTTTCAGCTGGGCTTTATTCCACCCAGAGGGCTGCCCTCTTGAAAAGGGACTCTTGGCCCTTGGGCTCCTGCTTAAGCCCTAGATCTAGATCTAGAACCAATCCCAGGAAGGGGGAAGTAACCCAGAACAGAAGACAATTTACAGAACAGTCCATACGTAATAGAGGGAGGGGGAACCGAGAACTTGCCAAATCACAGTGCAGACCTACCAGAATTTTCCAGGCTTCTGGGCAGGATTTCTGGGTGATTGACAAAACCCACCACCCAGGAAAGACCAAGGGGTTTGAACAGGGGGTAGGTAGAAGAAACCATTTCACAGAAATTTGGTACACCCAAATTTCACATCCCAACAAACACAGTGATCCAGAGCCATTGGCTGAGGGAGAGGATTTGGGTTAACTCAGCTGGCTGAGTGTTTGAGGGTGGAGGCTCTTAGCAGAACCCTTGCTCTGCACCAGAGGGGTCTTTTCAAGGTGATCTGTCCAAACTGGTTAATTGGGACAAATGTGGCAGGAGAGCAAAAACTTGTGCTTCACAATGTGACTGAAAACATTTCAGTCCACTGCTGAGAAGTGCTGGTTAGCAAGAGGAGCCATAATGGTTCCAGCATGTGTGTAAATGGGCAGGGTGTTCCAGGATCTGTTTGTTTTGCCTGTTTGTGTCATCCACAGATTTGGCTTCCGCTGGTGGTAAACACCTTTTTCTCTGAAAACAGAGCAGATGCTCATGTGTAGTTAGAACACAACAAAACCATGTGTGAATGTACAGACATCCATCCAGGCTGGCTCAGCAGAGCTGCAGCTCCAAGAGGAGCCCGGCCAGCAGCCAGGTTTCCCTGGAGAGGGTTATCCTGTGAGCTCTGGATCCCCCACAGCTGTGCACCCGTCGGCTGGGCACACAGAAATACTTCCCCCACACTGCTCCCCTTCCCACAGCCCAGCCACTTGTTGAAAATACTTTCCACCATTCATTCCTCCTGTGACATCACCCCAAGCTGTGGAGAGAGGCAGATACAGACAGTGTGTGTTCAGACTTGGTGCCACTGGATCATAATTCCAAGAAGTGCCCAGTTGTGGCCTGGCACTGCACTGAGGACGTGGTGTTTCTGGGGATTGATGCCTTCCCATTCTCTCTGGAGAGACACTTGGGAGGGAGCAACTTCTATTAGGAGCAGAACCCAGCTCTGTCTCCCCCCTGCACCCCAGGGGACAATGTGTTTGGCAGATACAGTCACTGTGTGGTGGATGGGTTTTCTCCCTCCCCAGGGCAGGATGTCACACTTGCAAAAGCTGCAATTGTCCCAGAGCCCTAGTTAGCTGTGGATTTTGCTGGGCTATGCCAGGAGGCAAGGCTGGCTTCAGTTCCCTGAATCATGGAAAGTGTCCCATGAGCAAAACTGCATAACTTGGACTGTGCACAGTGGGAAGGATCATGAAGTTGATGCCCATGGGGGTTTTTGAAAGGATAAAATGAAGCCCACTGTAATTGCAGTAATATGGATAATGTTTTTCTGTTTTGCAGTTCCGAGTATTATTTAATTTTCCATCGTGGTGGCAATATGATCCAGGAGCCCAGGGATCCCCAGGGATGCTGCACTGGGGATCCTTTGGCACATGAGGCAGTGGGGATTCCTGTGACCCCACAGTGCCAGCAGCTGGGAGCTGTCAGTGAATCAAAGAGCACAATGCTCATGACCCTGGTGTTCTGCAGTCACCTTGTGCCAGTCTTGGCTCTTTCCAGGGCACAGGGATGGGGCAGAGGGAGAGGCCTCAGCTGTCATCCTTCTGGCTCCAAATACTTGCACTCCTCTGCCACCTCCACACAGCAGCTGAAGGGTTTTTTCAGAATCCTTGACTAAATAACACCCAGGCTCAACTGTAGTTTGTCTAGGAAGGACCCCCTAAACGTCCTTCCTGTGCAGCATGGAGAGAGATCTCAGCACTGCTCTCCTTATTCCATTCCCCATGACCATTTAACTGTGGTAATCTCCAAACAGCTGCTCAATGCTTACAAGAAGAGTCATTGAAGTGGTGTCTTTATATTAAAAAAATAATTATTTTCTCTCTGCCACCCAGGAGCCCTCCTGTGAGAGAAAGGTCTGAGCTGAGAAGCTACTGATTTCTGTTCTATTCCTCTACTCTTCCGGGGTGTTTACATAAAAAGTCTCAAGGAATAACATCTATACAGCGATTTGAATTTGCCTGCCTGGAAAACTCCTCTCACTCATCTGTCACATGAGTAATAATATTTCTACATCTTTAGCAGTTCCAGGGGCGTTAATTCAGATTATGATACAGCTGCAGGGCTCAGGATTAGCAGCTTCCAGGCCAGTGGATTTACAATTGGACTGTAAAGCTGTATCCAGTATGGCTTAAATGGAGAAGGATGGTCAGACAGCTGACTTAGAGTACTTCTAAAAAAATAAAAGAGCTGGAGGAGTGTGGAAGGAGAAAGTTCATCCAGGCAGTCTGGCTGACTCTGTGCTGCAGATTTGTAGTTCCCTGGGAAACAGCAGTATAGCTGGTCAAACTGTAATTAAAGCCAAAATGAGGTGTTTCGTTCAAATAAATTAAATGCTTCAGAAAAAAAAAATTAACAGCTCTTTCAACTTTCCTGTGCAGATACTGTTTTTTTCAAAATGGAGTTTTAGTTCATTAGTGCTTTTTTCAGAGAGCCAAGATTTCTTACTAGGTGAGGTGCAAAACAAGTTACTGGCCTCTAAGGAGCACAGGCTGATAATTGTGCTATCTGATCTGGGCTATTTCATGTGTTAAAGCTGTTGGAAGTTACTGTTTTCCATCTAAATGAAGCGGAAACGGTTCCTTTTCCTGAGTGACTGGCCTGTGTTGTGACGTCGTTTTGTCTTATGGCAGGAAAGAATTCTGCTGGTTGACTATTGGGTAAATGCACAGCACAGTAAAGTGACTTGAGCAACAAAGGCGAAAAAATATAAGAGAAATGACACAATGAATAGTGAAAACAGATGCTTTCCACTGGAGCTGATGGCCCCAGTGACATAGTCCCCTGTTTTTTCCATGACATTAAAAATTTTATTCTAGTCTATAGCTCCATAAGCACCAAAACGAATGAAAGAAGAAAAAGTCAAATTAAAATCTCAAATAAAATACCTGGCATTTTTTATAAAACTATAATGTTTGTCACAGCCATCTGACTAGGACTGTGTTCTAGTTGCCCTCAAATTAGCAGGCAAACTGTTTGGGTTTGGAGCTGGTACCATGCAGAAGGTCTGGCCACCAAGAGGGTGGGGACAGTTCCAGAACAAGTTGTGCCTGGGAAGAGAGAAAGCCTTGACAGGGAGCTCCAGGAAGCCTGGGACCAGTGAAAATTATATTTTAGGGATTTTGTTGTTAAATATAACTGTGAGTAACACAACAATTGCCTTCATAATTTTTCTTGTAGAAATGAGGCATGTTGAACTGCTTCCAGGTGGCAGATGGTAAAGGATCCCACCCTCATGTTGGCTAGATCTGCAACTGGCTGGAAAGCAGCTTTTCTTCTGTGTTGTGGGATCTGTCATGGGAATTCTCAGGCAGAAAATAAAAGGTACTGAAATTAAAAGACTAGTAAACATTTCCCATTATTCCTGGATGAGGAGGCGGATCCTGCCTCAGCAAACTACTGCAGCTCATTGTTGCTCAGAAAAACACTCAGCATTTACCTCCACACTTGCTAAAAGGACTGTAAATTCAAATGTCCTTTTCATAACTTTCTGGTTTTCTTTTTTATTTGACTGTTGGCAAAAACTCTTTAAGCAGAGTTCAAAGTAAGGAATGTATCAGTACTTTCTGTCTGTTATCAAGGGAATCACATCCAGGTGATGGTCCTTACACTATTTATCAACGATTGATTTCAGTGACCCATCTTGTTGAGTAAGCCAAGCTAAAGCCAATGGGAGAAATAAAAATAGTAGCTCCCAGTGTTTCTGCTTGTCTCTATAAAGTGTTTGAAGTCATTATCTGAGCTGTGACAAAGTAAATGCCGCTGACTTTGCTGTGCTTTGTGTACTTGACTTTAACTGTGCATGGCCAGTGAGAGCATTTCCCAGTAAAAGCCATGGCTGCCCACTGATGTTGCTTTGCCTGGCAGTCAGTTTGTCTGGGAGGTATTTCAGTTTGGGATTTACAGCTCTCTTAACTGCTCTCAGCCATGGTGCTGGCAACCCTGAGGGGCTGAGTGGTCCTGGTGATACAGCAAAGGTAACAGCCAAGCGATTGGCAGGGTTTTGGAGGTGATGGCAAAGTGCTTATGATTTTAAATGGCAAAATGTGTAAAGTGCCTATGACTCCGCAAAGATGCTGAATGAATAAATAAAATAAATTGGGCCATCTGGCACTCACAAGTTTCTATGTAGCCTTAGCCAGCAGTTAGTAGGAAATTAAAACACGATAATATTGTCTCTCTCAATGGTTGTTAGGAGTGATCATTGTGAAACACGTGTAAACACTGAGCTGGAATTTTTGGAAACAGCAGTGTATGTAAAATTGGCAGAAAATCCCAGTTCCTCTGGGGATCAGAATGACTGAAGGACAGCACTGGTGAGCCTGGAGAGCCCCTTGGATCTGCAGGACAAGGAATGGCTCTTGCAGAATTGCTGTCTGTCTGTGCCAAGATGCTGACAGGCTGAAGTGCTGCTGGAGATGTGGCGCTGCTCAAAGCCATGGCATTCCTTTGGGCTCTGATAGGGCTAAGTGACATCAGGTCCCATCCTGCCCTCACCCTTCACAAGGGCCAGCTGTCAGAGGCTGCTGTGAGGAACAGGCTCTGCTGAGTGTGTTCGTAGGCTCTTATTGTTTCCTGAGTGCTAATGAGTAAATAATGGAGAGAGCTTGTAGGAACAGGCATCTCATTTAGCAATTTATAACCTATTGACCGCCGGCTTTAGTAGATTTGAAATTACAATGCGCCTCTCCTCCCGGTCTCATTTTTTAAATTCTTGGCTTATGTACAATGGATCTCAAATATTTTCTTCTATTTGAACCTTTTAATAACTTCTTTTTTTAAAATCATAAATGTCAGTTTTAAGATTGAAGAGGAAAACATAGTAATTGGAAAGCTTTATTAAGCTCTGGTGGTTGATGTATTCATCTCCTTGTTCAGGTATGTGGAATTTGTGGAAAGTTGAAAAGAAAGCCTAGGAGGATGCTGTGCTGAATATTTGTGGGGATTTTTTTTTTTTTTTTGGTTGTAATTTTCTTGTGGAGTTAATGACATTAAACATAAATTGGGGATGAAATGGACAACCCTGAGCTTCTAGTCTCGCTGTGTGTAGCAAAAATGCAAAGGTTTTTTATCTGAGCAGCATCTTGAAATATAATGCCTACCTCAAAATAGATCAGCATGTTGATGCTGGATTTACCCTTATCTGGGATATTCGACTGGGAATATAAAACAAAAGGCTCAGCTCTCATTTTAAAGTGGACAGCCATAAGGAGCCCAAGGAACAGGATCAGAGGAAGAGGCTGAGAGACAGAGTACACAGAGACACACCACCCCTGTGGTGGAAATCAGAGGCAAAATTTGCTGTGTACCTACACATTCCAATGGGATGGATTGGTTTTCCTCCCTTGCTGTGGAGTTGTGGCACATGCTTGCACATTAGTGGCACGTATAGAGAGAAAGAGGTATTGTTTGCTTCCTTTCTTTTGTCTTTTTAAAGATGACAGTCATGACTGAGACCTGTAAAAGGGCCATATCCCTGCCCTGGACCCCCTCTGCACTTTGTGACATGTTGGAAACCTTTCCTCCTCCCAGGCCCCGACACTGCAGGATCCAGAAATGCTTTTCAGAGCTAATAAACTTACTGAATTTCATGTATTCAAGTGTTTCATGTTGCACTTCTAAAGAAAACTCTTTAAAGTGTGATGAAAGCAACACAAGTCAAGCTGATGCTGGCAGCTGGAATCCTTGACATCGGGCCATGAGCACAGGCAGAACTGAGGAGAGCCAAGCTTTCATCCTACAGTTCCTTATTTTGGGAGAAGAAGTGGTTCATATCCAGCAGTTTTAATAAAATTAATCTTTGGAGAGGACTCATTTCATCTAGCTGCTGCTGCCTGGGAATGAGGTGTGTGGTGTTACCTATGCTCAGTAGCCAGCTGAGAGAGGCAGGGATCTCCAGAGACCCCTTGGTTCCACCTTGTTACACACCTGTGGTTATGAGCTGAGAGGAGTCCCATTCATCATCCTCTGTTCTGAAGGATTAAACTGTTGATATCACAAGATTTGACTTAATAAACAGGCTTGTTTGTAGGCAGTATTTGAATGGGAACATTTCATTTAACTTGCTAAAAATAGATGAAGAAGATTTTTTGGGAGGGCTTAAAACTGCAGCTTTTGTACACAAAGTTAATTGAGATACTCATTTTGCTGCTCCAAGTGAAAATAAGGCCTTGAGTGTTTCTCATATGGCAGGTTCTGCTGAAACTGGATGGGATAAATTCCCATCTTTGGAAAACGATGAAGAACCTTTTGAATTTTCAGATTAATCAGGCTCGATGATTTCTGCTCCTTTCTCTTTTTGTTTGTTTTTACAATCAGTCTGGTGAGAATTATTGATGGGAAATGTGCTATTGAAAAGCAGTCAGAGCCAAGGGATGTGTGAGAGGGATGTTTTATTCAGTGTGAGGCTCCTGCCTGCTTGGTTCTGTGTAACACAGGACTGGTGACAGTAGTCAACAAAACATTGCAGTTTGGCCTTAAGATGTAGAGTGCAACTCTTGAGGAAAAGGGTCCCAAATACTTATTTTTGTAGGCACAACCAGCTGGTTTGTTTTCCAAAGCTAGCAAAGCAGCTAAATGTAGGTTGATTTTTGTGGGGATGGCAGAATGTGGTGTTATTGTGCCCATGGCTGCCAAAGCTTTGAGTTGTGTTCCAAACTGCAGAATGGGCAGTGCCAAACGAGGAGAGGGCTGAAAGCTTTTTATTGTGGGCAAAGCAGCACACTGCCTTCTTCATTTTAATTCAGAAACAGCTGTATTGTTTTAGCTGAAAATTAAAAAAAAATAAAAAAAAATAAAAAAAAGAGGTTGCTTGTGGCACACGCCCAGCATGTAAACTTTCACCCTAGAGCTTGGCAATGGCATAAGTAACCAACAAAGGGTCTTATAATGGAAAGAGCTGGGCAACTTCAATAATGATGACTCTGATCCTTCAGATACATTTAAATGGAAACATCCAATGCCCATTGTTTTACTGGGTTTCTTGCTTGCAGCTGGCATTGTTTCTTTAATATAGAAAGAAATACTGGAGCAGTTCGTTGGGCAGAAAAAAGAATATTTTCTATGCGGAGAATTGTGCAACTTGGCAAACGTTTGCAGAAAAGCAAGAGCAACTGTAAAGTACCCTTTAAACTTAACTCTGGTTTCTGCATCTCAAGCACAGTTTATTTTTTACTGGGTATTGAGCCATTCTGGGCTTTTTTTTTAACTTCCATAGAGTTCCCATAACTTGCACATGACCCAGGGCATTTACAGCTCCTGGGAAGTAGTCCAGCTTTAGTGGCTGTGTCAGATCTTTGTTCCAGTGAACCAAAACCCAAGTGCTAAAACTGGACCTTCAGTTTCAGTGGCAAAAATGGATCATTGCAGATTAGATCACCAGAGACACCTTCCTGGAGCAGATCCTTTTCTTCCCATTCCTCAGGAAGGGTGAGATCAATTCTGTGAGTGAGGGTTAGCTGTTTTATCTGAGAGGAAAGGAAAACAAAGGAGAGCTTGTACATCAGTGGCCTGTGCATGATTGCAACTGCCTTTAATAGACAACTTGTGGCTGATTTTTTTAATAAAGGTTTTTTTTTTAAAAAAATGGTGTACTATTGAAAACTAGAGCTATTTCTAATTATTAAGATTGCAAGATCAGGTTTCTCCTATTTACCACTACTGTCTTGCTTTTCCCTGCTTCATTTGCAAAAAGAAGCTGTACACAGCAAAATTAGAGAGCAAAACACTCACGAATTGTTTGTTTGGGCAAGGCAGGGTTAAAAACCCAGCTCTCTGCATGAACAAAAGCAACTGGGTTTTTGATTTAGCAATGGCTGATGCAGGGGATGTTCTTACTCCAAATTCAGTCACCATGGAAACAAAACTTCTCTTTAAGCATGCTGTATCTTTGACGGAGCAAGAGGTTCTTTTTGGCAGACATTTTTCCATCTTCTTTGTGGATGATGAATACTTCTGGAACGAGCCACTTTCTTCTGTCTCCTCTGAAATGCATTGAGCTTCTGCTGTGCAGTAGACAGTGTTCCCCTTGAAACAAAAGCACCACTTCTCAACATGTTTTTGAAATCTCAGGAGGTTTAAGATCTCTTTTTTCGTCCAAAAATATAAAAAATCAGAAGATTCACATGGTGTGTTGGTAAGAATTTCTATTAAAAGGCTCTCAGAGGTAGCAAAAGCATCAAGTGATGTGAAAATTGCTATGGTAACTACTTTTGCTGTACTTCTAAGTCAAAAGTCACATAAAACCTGTGCAGACACTAGTGAGTAAGTGAAAACCCAGGGCAGAGCGCATAAAACCACACTCCACGTTGTCTGTCTGATTCTTGGAGTGGGACCTGTGGGTGCCTGGTGCTATGCACAGAGGGTGGTGACCCAAATGCTCTTGAGTGGCTCTTGATGCTCCAGCTGAAAGGGCTGACCACGAACCACAAACTGAGTAATTGGCATAAAAAAAAGCAAATGCATGATGCTAAAGAGAGCTTGGCTGGTAATGTGGGATCTGGAATTTAACAGACCTGCCTTTACCTCTCCGGGGTTTGAGCCACTCAGCTGCTGTGAAGAGAATGTCTTATTTTTTTTCATCTGAAGAACCACTGATAAACAGAGCCATGTCCTTCCAGCTGTGGTGCTGTAAGGGTGACGTGGAAATGGGGACAGACAGGAATGGGCTGATTTATCTGGACAAGGATTCTCACAACCTGGAATCAACTTTGAATGTGGAGAAGAGCATAGAAAAGTCCAAATTAAAAAGCTTGAGAAGTGCCTTGCCTAAAGATATTCTTTCATTTCATGGGGTTCACTCAGGTGGTTTTTGTTCAACTCATTATCACTGCTGTGTGGGGAGGAACATCTCTGACATTCAAGATATCAAAAGATGTTTGTGTTTTCTAGGATTTGTTTTGCTATTCCTGAGATTTGTTAATGCTCACAGGCAGACTCTTGAGGACTTTAGAGCTGATTGTAGTAAATCAGTAGCAAAAAGGCTGAAGGAAGTCATAGCAGGATTTTAATTGCTTTATGGCAATTGGTAGAATCAGCATTCCTGGACCTCATTATACTAATTACTCTGTGAAAGTTAAAAGGAAAAGATTCAGTTCTTGCTCCAAAGCTTGATAATCCAAACACAGGTTATGCATTCTGGAGTGCAGGGAGGAGAACTGGTGATGGCTGCTGCAATGTGCATTTGCATTCTCTGATGGTTTTGTGGTGGTGGTAACACAGAAAAGAGAACAGACAAATTCCAGTGGGCCCGTTATAGCAGGGTCTGGACAGATGTGCCAGCTTTCAAGTGTCACTTATGTTTGAAGGATCTGATTAAAAATTTTTCATATATGTTTGGGACACTGTTTAAAAATAGGAAAAGGCTCTCTTTGAACAGACTTGTAAGCCACCATGTGTTTGCATGTGTTACCTCGTCCAGAAATTATTCATGTCTGTTACCTCCTTAAAGTGCCGTGAACAGCCTCTGTTAACAACCTCTGTTAGCAAGCTGCAGCTACACACTTTTAAAGAGTGACATTTTGGCTTTTTGTGCCAGATTTTTTTTTCCTGACAATCCTGGAAGCTGCAGAGGACTGATGTTTCATAAAGGATTATAGGCTTTGGTTCACTGACCCCCTCACTGGCTGCACACACTTTTATCAAACTTGTAGCAAGCTGCTTCAGGACTTCAGGTTTAGGCCAGGAGGTCGATGTCTGTTATGGTTCAGGATAATAACAGTTGTGACAGTGTCTTGCTCTGAACAAAACTCTCCAGGGCTGCCTTAGCAGAGCCCATTAGAAAGAAGCAGATGTGTCTCAGTGCTGCTTGGATCACTGCAGGTATAAATCCTATTACACAGCCAGAAAGGTGCCTCTGTGCCTATTTCCAGCACTGTTACATAATGAAGCATTTCAGAAATCTTGTTTATTGAGAGCCCTCCTTTTGTGTCTCTGAAGTTATAACACCTGAAGCTTTGACACCTTGCTGCTGCATTATAGATACAAACCATGAACTTGTTGTGCTCATTGTATTGTATTGTCCCATGTATCCCCTGAGGGAACTCATTGTCAGCTCAAGTCTTAAGCTCCTATTGGAAGTTCTTCCTACTCCTGTTTTGCTCTGTGCAAGGGTTTTGTGTATTAGCAGTAAACAATGCAAAGAAACTTCGAGGTTGTGTGATGTCAGCAAGAGGTCTGAGCCACATTGCTATTTGGCTTTGTCAAAAAATCCATTTGCTAAAAAAAGCTGTGTATGTCACAAAGAATTTGGGGATAATGTTTTAGGTAGTGTGTTGCTGTGTTGAGTGGCTTGACTAATTCAGAACAGCCTGTTATTACTGATAAATACAAAGATGCAACAGTCTTGAAGAAAATACGTCAAGGAGTGTGGGAACAGTCAGTAGATTAATGGACATAATTGCCAGTCTGGTAGAATTAAAGAAATGGGCTCAAAGGTATCTGGTTTACAAAACAGACCCTAACTAGAAATACAGATGATGTAAGCAGAAATGAGCAGCTCTGCTTGGGGATATCATTGCAGAAACCTGAAGAACTGGAGAGGCTTTCAGAGGCTGAAGTGTGTCAGATAAGGAAGAAAAAGGGGCTGTACGCACAGCTTTTGTTTGTTCATTTGGGTGTATTATTCTTTTCTATAACTAACTTAACTAACAACCTGGTGCCCAGTGAACTGAGTGGTCCCCAAACACACCTGAAAGAAGCTGCAGCTGCAGCAGGGATGCCCCAGGTGTCCAGGAAGGATGAGCAGGTAGCTGAAGCCCTTTGATATTTGAGTTGATTCAAAGGGCCTGAAACACAGTGATTCCAACATCCAAAACCTCCCACTGAAAGTGTTCATCTGAAAGCAATGTATGAGCAGTTTTGCATCTCAGTGTGCTGCCTTGGCTCAGGATGGCTGCTCAGTGCCTCCTGTGTGCTCCCTGCAAAATGCTGGTTCTTGTCCTGTGTCATTTTAGGAAATGGAGTTGGTTAAAATGAGAGGCCAAAGACTAGAAATCCTGCATTTTTTTTTCTTTCAGCTCACCACACAAATGTTGGAGGGCATTTCTCTCCCTGGAACTAAACAAGTTGGATTTGCAGCATTAAATCCAAAGTACAAACTGTTGTGTTTGCCAGCTTGCAGACACTGAAACGTGTAGGGTAACTGAGAGGTGTCAGAACACATAATGCTGTGACCTTGGGAGTGGAAAGGCTCAATGCACTAAAAATTCATAGAAAGCATCACCCAGAGAGGAGATGCTGCATTGGAAAAATCGTGGTATTTCTGTATTTGACCATTTATGAAAGGCCATAATGGCATAGCTCAGTGTCACTGACCTCTGCTTTTCCAGAGTGTTTTAATCTAATTATTTCACCTGACTATAGATGACTTTGAGATGTTTGACTTGATTTTTTTGGAACAACGGGTCTGTCTAAATGTCTGTCCCTTGTTAGAGTAAATAGTGTGTGAAAATGCTAAAATCAAATTAGAGGCAGGCAGACTTCAGCTCAGCCTTCTGTCTGCAGGCAGGAGGATCAGTGCTGCACCTCTTAAATCTGAAAGCCAAAGGGGCTTCCAAGAAAGTTGCTAGTAGAATAATGTAAGAAAAACAGTCTGTGCTCAGCAGCCTCATTGTTTATGTACTGAAAATCCCATTCAGTATTTAACCCAGCTTTTTGTGCTTGAGGTATCACAGAATCACAGAATCACTGGGTTGGAAGAAATCCCCAAGATGATCAAGTCCACCCCATGCCCTAACACCCAACTAAACCATGGCACCGAGTGCCAAACCAACTAGTAAAAAATGTTACAGTGGAAACATTTGTACTGAGGACAAAAGCAGGCTGCAGAGGACAGATGCCAGTTTGATTTTGGAGGCAGGAATGTACAATACACACCAGTGCTCATGCACAACAGCCAAAATTTATTGAGTGCTGTCTTTCTCATACAGACCTGAAGGTCAGCAGTCTCAACCCCTGTTGAACCAACCAACACCCAAGAGCTGCTCCTGTCCCCAAGGGTCTAGGCCTGCTTTTCAACAGTCCACGCTGGTTAAGTCATATAATCAAGCTACTTATATAATCAGTTACTTTCCTGTTCTAAAATGGGCATTAATTATTATTATGGGGCCTTCAGGCCAGCAGTTGGCCGTCACAATAGACAGATGCCAAAGCATTGTGGTTTTTCAAAATTACTGTGCACACAGAGCAAATGAAGTGATTTTTTTTTAAATTTGCATGAAACCTTGCACTCAGTATTCCATGCCCTGACCCCTGGAATTAGCAGGGCAGCCATCCTGGGCCCCACATTTTCCTCTCTACTGAGAGGGGATGTCATGGGGGGCATCCTGCTCCCTCTGATCTGTCAGAGGGTTGAGTAGTTTGGCTGCAGCTCTTTACTTGTGTTCCTCAGTAGCTGTGGGGCCTCTCACCCTTCAGTCATCAGTCTTGTGTTTGTGGGCCGAGGGTTACACATGAAATAGGGTCTAAGTGTGTTCTGCTCCTCACAGCAGAGACTCGGTGTTTGCAATGCACTTGGCACAACGCAGCATTTGGCAATAGGGGTAATACGGTGCCACGTGGAATTAATTTCCTGAAACAATGGAAGCACCTACTTTCTCGAGGTTGTTTTTGTGTGTTTTTTTTTTGTTTTGTTTTGTTTTGTTTTTTTTTTTTCTTTTTTTTTTTTTTTTTTTTTTTTTTTTCCCACTGTTGAAACATTAAACCACACTGTACAACAGTTTGTGTTTGCTGTAGCTGGTAATTCCCTATCCCAGAAGCACATGGTCAGCAGCAGCTGGTACCAAGGATGTGCTCAGATCTGCATCCACGGGCTTTGACATCACAAAAGATAAAACAATGTTCAGGAGCTGCCTGAATCTGTTGGGCACTGCTGTCTGGTATTTTGTACAGGGCACAGAAAACCAGGAAGGCAGGAAGGAATCTCACAGGCTGAGATTGTCATCTTTCAACCCAAACCCCCCATCCTTTAGAGAGTTTAGAGCCCATGGTGACTGTAAGTAGGCTTCAGTGGGCTCCTTCAGGGGCTTCCAGACTGAGGAAGGATATCAATTTTCCCCTGATTTCCAGAGGGAATTCAGAGGCTCTGCCAGCCTAAAGTGTTAATGGAGGCTGTTGAACATGTGCTGTCTGTTATTTGAACTTGGACACTTGGGATTTATGTGAAAATGGTACAACTTATCACTAGGGTGAGGCCTGAATTTCAAAAACGGATGATGTGGCTGGTCCTGTGATAGCTGGCAAATAGAACATGTCTGTGGCTGGTTGTTGAGGTCCTCTCCAGCCTCTTGGCAGGAAGAAGAACTCAAGTTCTTTCTGTCTGGCAAGTAAATGTGTGTGTGGGAGTTCAGTAAGTTCAAGCAGCCTTTGGAGGTCTTGACTTGTGTGGGGGAGGCCACTGCTGAGAAGGATGAAACTTTGGTCCATCAGATCCTCTCACTGCATCCCCTGCTGAAGGCCAGTCAGCCCCAGCAGGGAAGGGAAGGACACACTGCCGGGGAAGTTTGGCTCAAAGTTTTTTGGTTTTTTTTAATGTCTCAAATTTTTCTCTAATCCCCAAGCCAAGAAACTAACTGAACTTTCAGCCTCTTAATATGAGTGGAGTGCATCCTGAAAATAATTGCTGCAAACAAAATTAATCTGGCCCTGCCTGCAGAACACCCCTGAAGGATTGCCTCTAAAGTGCTTGGAGTTAGATAAGAAATAAGCTCTCTTTAGTGATGTATGTGCTTTCTAAATAAACTCCTGTTAAACAGACCTGCTGTTTAAATCTGTTTATTTACTGTGGCACATTGTGCAGATTATGTTTTAAGGAGCTCAGCAACCAACATCAGAGCTTTTACATAAGTGAGATCTGAGGAAAAATGGGAGTGAGATTTCAAATATCCCATTAATCTTTTCACTTTAGGTCTGAGCCAGCTTCAAATTGCACTGAGCTGCTGCCAAGCATGAGTGAGTTTCCATCCAAATAAAGGAGACTTGGCAGGTCTGAGCTGAGGCTTTGTTTTCAGGAGTGTTTCAAGGAGAGGGGGATGGAGTGGTGGTGGAGGCTCTGCTGAAGCAGGGCTCAGTGGCTGCCCTGTGCCAGGTGGCCCCAGCTGCACATGCTGAAGACACTCCTGGTTTTTACATTTCTTTGCCTATATTTTCAATCTGTGTTTAAGGAGGTGGCTGCTAAAACGTTTGTACGTGGGAGCCTGGAGTTAATTGTGACTGAATCCCACACACGTCCAATTCAGCATCTGCCCGTCACTGGGATTTAGGAGTGAGGCTTTGCCTTAATGGCAGATGCAGGGTTTTGCAGCCTGAGGATCAAGTTCTGCTCCTGCCCACATGCAGTGGACCTGAGTTCATTCTGTTGGCCTCTGTAAGGTGAAGCCAGAGGGGTCAGGAGGGAATAGCTGGGAACACGTGGGGTGAGCATGGTGCTGGCAGGGCTGTGCCCATCGGTGCAGTGAGAGGAGCTGAGGGGAGGCCTCTGGGCAATGGCACGGGCACAGCTGCAATCTCACAGCCTACCCAAAGCCCAGGAAGGCCTCTTTGGTTTTGCCTTTCCTTTCTGGGGTTGCAGTTGAGCCTTCCTGCTTCACAGAGGGCAAGCAGGGGCTGTCTGGGGGGACAAGCTCTCAAGATTCTGCTGAGAGAAATGCAGCTCCCTCCACCAGCGTGTTACCAGCTCTGGATGTGGGCATTCAATAACCCTGCCTGCTTTGTGTCCTCCACAACCAGCTGTTTGCAAAGTCTTCCCAACCACTGTTTCCTTGAATTTTCCCTGAAAGAGGGACTTCATGAGAGCGGAAGTGAAGAGGCCACAATGGTCACCTCCTCTCCTGCAGACATAAATCAGGATATCTGCTGCACAGCAGGAGCATTGGTCAGCCTTGCCAGGATTCCAGGTATTAGTTTGGGATTATTTGGCTGTGATCTGAGTGATGACATCCACTAAAGAACTCATTTGCTGCAAAGCACTTACTGCTTCTGGGGGCTTTGAGCTGTTTATTTCACTTCTTGAAGAAACCAAGGATGAAACACAAAAACTTTTGGAGTTTTACCACTCCTTATTCTTTGTCCCCTGTCATGCCCTTCCCACTCCAGTGAATGTTTTCACTGTGAATATAGGCTCTGTGAGTAAAGAAAGTAATTGAAGAATTCCCTAGGTGACACTTGTATTTTTGGCAGATGCAATTTTTGTTAATGTCTTGAAGGTTGTAGTGCCTGGAAAGCAGTTCTCGGTGCCTTTGCTTTGTGTTCACACCATGACTGTTGTCCTCAGCCTGGCTGCTGACTGCTAAGCTAAAGCATTAAAATAAGCTAAGTGGTTTGGTGCCCACAGGCCCTTTTCTCTCAATAGCCTCTGCTTGATTTAAAGATGGTCCAAGCTTCTTTCAAAC
Organism: Sylvia atricapilla; assembly: GCF_009819655.1. Lineage (NCBI taxonomy): Eukaryota > Metazoa > Chordata > Aves > Passeriformes > Sylviidae > Sylvia > Sylvia atricapilla. The sequence continues at coordinate 15,955,692 of NC_089150.1, read as the reverse complement.
ACAGCAAACTTATGTAGCCGGATAAAACCTTTTCCAGGACAGTTTTTGTGAGCTCCTCCAACCCAGTGACTCACACCTCTTTGTGGGATTGTAGCACTAGGTTCCTGATGCTTTTACTTCTCTGCCTGCTAGTGCTCTTGGTTGTCTCTGGACACTGTTTTCCCTCTAAAACTTGGTGGAGAAGAACTGCTGTATTTGGATTTTCCTTTATCCTCTGTATGCACGGAGTGAATACAGCAACAGATTGTGGTGCATTCTCCTATGTAAAGCTTTCCCACTTTTTATGGATCCCTGGGGTGCCCAAGGCATATTTCTGACATTCCCTCTTTTCCCTTTCTGCTGACCTTGGCTCTCCTCACACACACTCAGTTATTCCTTGAAGCCAAGCAGCACATCATCTCTGGTGCCTCTGGAATGCACAGAAAGCTGAAGTGCAACAGCTTTCCCACACCTACAGAATTAGGTGTTAGCCCCTGTGCATCCTTGTGAAAAGCCAGCACTGGGAGGAGGATGGAGACTTCACAGTGTTATCACCTGTCTGGCCTCTCAGCTAAAATCCAGTCCAAGTTTTGCTGAGGCAGACACTTGGCCAGTGAAGCAGCAGATGCTGCTGAATTTCTGAATAAAATGTCACTGTGTGTTGGCACAGTGAAAGGCATGTAGCGCCTCGCAGAGCAGCCAGCAAGGATAATATTCCTGGCTGGGAACTGAGCGAGTCAGAAGCGAGCCCGTGTTTTCTGCTGGTGGTACCTGGGTCGCCTGTCTGCCTCCTCTCAAGCCGATCTGTTGCTCTGGCAGAGCTGCTCTGAGGTTAATCTGCTCTCAGACAAATTGGAAGCCAAGCAGCAATTTAAACAGGAAGCCCAGGGAGGACTTTTTCCACAAGATTTTCTTCCATTGGTGCTGCACACTTACATCTGCTGAGACTTGTGGCCCTTGTGCCACCTTCACCGTAATTAATGTGACAGAAATGACACATTTTATCACCTGAGGGGGTTTTGGGGGAGCTGTGCTTTCTTTAGGGACAGCTCAAACAGGTCCCCCAGTGCTAGATAAGAGACTGCTTCCCAGAGCATTCCTGTTGGGAAGGGGATTTTTATGAAGAGGAATTCCATCTTGAGTGGAATGAGGAGCAAAGCTCAGGCGTGTCTTTTATTGCTCAGCTCTCTCTTGCAATAAAGATTTCCTTCTAGTAAATGCTGGTTTGTTCTCAGAGCAACCTTAGATAAGATAGATTAAAAAAAAATAAAAAGGATTTTGGGACTTTGGGGAAGTGCAAAGTTTTCTGCACTGCACACCTCTTAATGCCTGGAAATCCAGCTGCCTGTGCAGCAGCAAAATGCAGGTGTGTCAGGGGGTCTGGTGTCCCTCTGGCTTCTGCTGCTGTGCCAGTGTCACTCATAGTGCCCTTCACTTCCCTGGCCACCTCCAGCCTTCCAGGATGGCAGTCGGCACCCATGAGAGTTTATACACAACTCATTGCTGTATCAGATCCTGAAAAGAACCCCAAAAGTGCAGTGTAAGGTTGCTGGGAAAAGGAATGAAAATTGCATTGATTTTCAGGGCGAAAGAATGTCAACAGCCCCTTCCTGAGCAGCGACTGTCTGATGAGGGCAGGGCTGGCCTTCTCCCCTCGTTTTTTCTCTCTCTTTCTTGTTTAAATACATATTGATACACTTTGTTTCTTCCCTCACCTTGGGTAAAACCCACCAATCTCTGCTGAATGCCTGTTGGGCGGTTGTCCCTTGGCAGTCCCTCAGGTAGGGAAAGGTTCTTCCTCCAGGAATGGTGCAGCACAGAAGGTGCTCCCCAGGCAATGGGCACAGTCCTAAGCCCTACAAAGGTCAAGCAGTGTCTAGACAACACTCTCAGGTGTATGAGGGGATTTTGGGGTGTCTCGTACAGGGCCAGGAGTTGGACTTCGGTGATCCTTGTGAGTCCCTTCCAGCTCAGGATATTCTATGATTTAGTTACTTGTATTCTTGCATGGTCACGTGCATTCCTATCCTCTCTGGTTGCTGCCCTTCTTGGAGGTGTCATAGTTCTGTGGAAGGTAGGAAAGTGAAAGTGCTGCAGCCAGGGAGAAGTGCTACCAGAAGTCATCATCTCTACATTGATTTCTTTATTTTTTCTCAAAGTGCAACTTGTCTGCTGCCTTTCTGCTGCTTCCTAAAGAAGACAGGAAATTTTTTTTCTTTTTTGAAGCTGGAAGTTTTAGGAAATGTGTTTTTGTTTTGCTTGGGGGTACCTAAAAATTGCTACATTAATTTTAAGTCCAATGTTGAATAATAACTCCCTGGAGGTTTGTTACTTGTGTAGCAGGTTGGTGCCTGATGTGATTTTAAAAATCACCAAGATGTAAAACCCCGAGAGCAAGAATTTATGGAGAAGAGATAAGAAAATTTTTATTAAGAGAATGTGCTTGTCTTTCAATTTACTCTTCTTTTTCCCTTAATATTAACTGCAGCCAAAATCATCCCAGAATTTGGATTGTCCTGAATATTGTCATTCTCAACAGCACTTTCAAGGGCAAATAACTCCTGAAGTGCTGAACAACAGGTCTTGTATTCATTCTTTGGAGAAAATCCCATGCAGTGCCCTGAAATTCTGGCTGGTTCCACCATCTCCTAAGCTGGAGTGTAATTTTCCAAATTAAGTATCACAGGTTCTACACCCCGGACACAAAACACTACAAAAATGTGCAACCCTCAGGGTGGGGTTTGGACCCTTTTCTTTGATGGAGGCTCCGTGGCCCTTTGGGGGCCATTTGGTTGTCCAGGTGCACCTTGGTCCTTGTTGGTACCTCCGGTGCTGAGAGTGCCAAAACCAATCTCCTGACCAAGGCTGTGTGAAATTGTTATGCTTCAAACCACTTTGGGCTTTGGGGGTTACCCAAAAAACCTCTTCCATGGCAGCTTTGATGTTTCTGTAATGTTAACATTATAAAATGATTTCTCTGGATGATGCATGAAGCTGAAGTTTGGAAACAACTATGAAGGAGTAGCTGCTGGGAAGTTCTAAGCTTAGAATAGTGTAAGTGCAGATAAAAAAAAAGCTTTTTTATTTTAATCTAAGTTGTTATAAAGTGGATCTGATATTACAAGATAAGGGAGAACTGCTTTTGAAGCAGAAAGGGAGACAAATATGCAAATATCTAATGATTGACGAAGCTGACACCCAAAAACCCCCACCACCCCAGCAGTGTGTTCAGGAGAGCAATATGCACATGCCAGAAACACTGTTAAAGCTCATTTTTTTTTCGGGGGGAAACCCAAATCAGCTTAAAATGCTATGAGACAGGGACCTCAAACAGTTGCTGTATTTTGAAATCTGCAACTCTTCTGGTTACTGATAAATGTGTATCCTGTACATCCTGGTATGTAATGGGAGGGCTCTCTGCTGAGCAAGGTGCTCTCTCTGCTTCATCCCTGCAGCCCTTGTCAGCTGGGCCTGTGGATCTAGATACTCTCTGGGGATTCTGCAAAATTTCTGCAATTGTTCCCAGTTAAGGGGCATGATATTTGCTTTAGTCTCTTTGATCCTTTAAAAAATATCAACAGCAATTTAGATGTTTATGGCCCATTTAATATACTTAAACTGCTATGCTGCTTCTACATCACGTCTGCAAATCCCACGCACTGTATTGCAAATAGCAAGTTGTGCTATTGGCATTTCATTTTAACTCTTGTGATAGCCTCATGCAATTTCAACAGTTATGGTATCCTGACTACTTACAAATAAATGCTGTAAATTTAACCAAGAGCCTTTCCAAGTAGAATTTGGGGGAATGTGTAGTAAGAGCATGAGAAGCAGAAGCAAACACCATACCTTTGGGGTAGCAAAATCTACACTCTCTGTAATTAACAGAATCCTTGCAGCTGTGCTAGATCTGATGAAATGGGATTTGGCTTTTTAAGGTTTGGGGGAGATAATTTTTTTGCTTATTTGGTGCTGTGATGCTGCTGTTGGTATCCAAAGAAGGTGATACCTTTACATTGCTCAGAGAGGGCCTGTCCTGGGTTGTAGTTTAGGATATATTCTATCCCCATCTTCAGTTAATAACCAATCAATGCCTTGTGCATGACTCAATAACTACTTCCAGGTGTTGTCTCTCTTTAATGGGCCATCAAGGACCTCCTCTATGACTCATCATCCCATTGGGAGATGCTCTGCCCAGGGGGAGGAGCCAAGCATTCTCACCTGGATATAAGCTGGGATTTGGGACAGTACAGGCAGCCCTCACCCACTGGACTTCCAGAGTACTGGACCTACCAGACTTTTCTATGGAATCACTGCTTCAGGGAGACCACCTCACCTGGACTGCTTCCATCACCCTGATCAGGTTGTATTCTGACTCTGTCAGTGGTTTTTTTTTTTTTTTTTTTTTTTTTTTTTTTTTTTTTTTTTTTTTTTTTTTTGTTTTGTTTTTGTTGTTGTTGTTGTTGTTGTTTTAAATTATTATTATTGCATTTATTTTATTTTATTTTATTTTCCTTTTCTTCTCATTAAATTGTATTTCTGACTTGGAGCCTCTCACTCGGTTTGTTTTCAAACCACAAGAGGCTTGCACAAGGGATATGTGGGAATTTGGTGGGATACCAGCAGCAGGGGTGGCTGCCCTTGTACCCCCTGCAGCCCGCGGGCTGCTCAGGCAGTGCTCATGTGCCGTGGGCCCAGTGGGCCTTCAGGTGCCATGGCAGCCCCTGGCAGAGGCACCATTAACAGGGGACTCTGTGTGCCAGGGGCAGAGGCACTCTCGGGTGTGGGGAGAGTGAGTCAGCTCTTTAGGTCAGGTGACTCCAGGAAGCACCATGGGAGACAGGTTCTTCTTTTCCTAGGGGCTTCTTTATTCAGGAGCCTCTGCGGTCTGAAGAACTCAGATGCTCAGGGGAGCAGATTTTAAATGCTTGTGTAAGGATGGAGACAGAATTTGGACAAATCAGGGCATGGATTAGGAAAGCAACCAATCAACGAACGGATCCAAAATACACCAATAGGATAACAGAGAAAGTAGGAACTGTAGGAACAACAAATGAGGGAGGAAGAATCTGCATACTGCAGCAAAGGCTCATGGGGGTGTTTCATTTACCAAGACCTCCCAGAGGGCAAGGCCTGCCACCCTGGAGACGGCTCATTGCTGCTCACCCTCCAAGGCAGAGTGATCTCCTTTGGCCTCCTGGGGGGACTGCCACACTCATGAAGCCTCCTGCAGCTGGTCACAGCAGGTCCTGCCCTAGGGGGTGGTTGCCAAGAGTTTCACAGCTCCAGAGATGTGGCATCTCACCAGAGATTCGCTCTCCAAGGCCTTGCTTGTGTTAGATGAGAAACGTCCCCAAGAAGTTGAAGTAAAGGACAGGGATGTGGGGGTAGAGGTGACTTCTGTCCTTCAGCACAAATGGATGCAGAGTCGTAGACTGCTGCTTTGCTCTGCTGCCAAATGTAACTTGGATAAGAATTAGAACCAGGTCCTTGATGGTTTGCAATCACATAAGATCTCATGATGCTTTTGAAAGTGTTTAGCTGCTAACCCCAGCATCCTGGCCACTTTCCAGCTCACAGAATTACTGTCTGTCTTTCCCTCTACACCCCTGTAGTTTCAATTAGATAAGTCATTCCTTACTTCTCTCCAGAACAGTTCACATGCTGTATTCTCCCCACAGAAAAAACCTTCAACATCCACTGTATTTTTTAATCTAGACATCACTTGCTTTACATTGTCATTTTGTTACCTCATTAGTATTATCATGTCAGTGCACCTGATGCAACCTGTCTAGTTCTGGGGCCTGAAGGTTTGTAGGGAGTGCTGCATACAGCTAATTTATTAATCTTCTAAACTCTACACTCAGACAATTATTTAGACTGGGTGTACCAGGCTTCTCAGTGGTGATTTTTGTCAGAGGATGCTGGTTTACTCATCTGTACATGGTGATACAAACATCAGAAGTTGGAGTCCTCAATGACTCATTTCGGGGCGCTATGTGGGCTTTGCACGGCGTTTTGGAGAGCACCGTGGGGATGCTGCAGCAGGGGTTTTTTACCCTGCTGGCAAGCAAAAGCACGTGACATGGGCTGGCCCAGCTGTTCTGGAGGTGGTTTGGGATCTGGTGAATATTTCAGAGTGGCTGCAGCAGTGGCTGGCACAGTGACACGACACTAAAAGGAGCTGACCTTCGTTCGGCTCCAGCTGTGCGTGTGACAGCCTCAGCCCAGGCTCCAGAGTGGGAGATTTTGAAGTTCTTAAATGGCTAATTTTTCCTGATATGCTGTGACAGTGCCCCTGTAAAACAGTCTGAGCTTTGTGGCTCGTTGCATGTGATAGCAGAGGCATTTTCTACTGCTTTTCAAACTCAAATGACTTTTTACACTTCAGCAAAGAAAGCAAGCTCTTTACCCTGGGATGTGAGCTGGGAACAGATGGACAATGATTTTTCACCAGCCAGTCTGTTGTCAGAGCAGTGATTCTCATTGACAGAGAAGTTAATAAACATTAGGAGGATATTCCAAAATTGACATCTCCAGTCCACTGCCTTGATACTGGTTGTAATTCAGCTCAGGACCTTACAGAATCTTGTGTTTCCCAAGCTGTCATTTGAAAGTGTTGGATGGAATTAAATCCAGGCTGGTTCAGATGTGGAAAAATTGATCTTTATTTCCTGTACTTAGGCAGGATTAGGCTGGGACTGTAAATTTTTGGAGAGAGCCTGTGCAGCTACAGTATGCTAATGGTATGGTACTTAGGATTGCTTATGGAATACACAAAAGGTATGATATAAATAAGAAATGACTACATGCAATAATAGAATAAAATCAACTGGGAATAACAAATTGTCCTTAGAATCTCTAAAGAATATACTGTTTGCCTAAGGAGGAGAGTTTAATTAAACTCCAGGGTGAAATGCATCCCTGGGGAGGGGGCCAGCACACGGCTTATGAGTCAGTTGCACATTAACCTGTTTCTTCTAGTTTAGAAACAGATGGATGGGGTAAGTGCTTGCTTCTCTGGTTGTTGGGGAACAAATCAGTGCCCCTTGATGTCTGCAGGGGGAAGGTGTTCTTTAGGACTTTGGGGTGGTTTCCTCCCTTTTACCCCTCTGTTCTGTTTCTCTTCAGCAAACCCCAGAAAATCAGTTCATTGCAACAGCATGGAGGGACAGGACAAGGGGGAATGACCACATGGAAGAGAGTAGATTTAGACTGGATTTAAAAAAAATATCCATACTGGGAGGGTGGTGAGGCACTTGCCCAAATAACCTGTGACTGCCCCATCCCTGGAAGTGTTCAAGGCCAGGTTGGATGGGGCTTGGAGCAGCTTGGCCTGCTGGAAGATGTCCCTGCCCATGGCAGGGGAGTGGAAGCAGATGTGAGTCTGTGAGCTCCCTTCCAACCCAAGCCATTTTATGATTGTGTTTCTATGATTTCCCACTTGCTCTATATTATCCTTCTCCTTTCAGCTGCTCAGGAGAGCTGCTGACCTTCACTACTGGCTTCTGGAAATCTCTATGTGCCAACAGCCCCGAGGGAGACCCTGAGCACCCTGTGCTTGGAAGGAGAAGGTGCAGAGGCAACACTCAGAGATGTCTGAGCTCTGCAGAGTCTTGGAGCAGGTGACCTACATGTCCCAAAACAGCTTTACAGAGGATGTGCCAATCTGGGGGTCAATCTCTGCCTCAGACAAAGGTAGGAGAAATCATCATATTTACCCTGTAGAGAGCAGCAGCTGCTCGGTGTTGCTGAGTACTCTTTGTTCTGATGAAAGCCCATGGAAACACTGGAATAAGACCATTAGGATGTGGCTGCTTCTTGTCTTACTTTCTTCACAGTCTGTTGCAGGTATAATGAAAGCAAATCTGGCCCATTGGACAACTTCCTACTCAGGGGGTACTGTGAAGGCTGTGATACCTATTAATTTGATAAAAAATAAGTCTGGGGCAAATATTGATCTATTCCAAAGCCAGTTGTAGAAAATGATACATTCTTAGTCAGGTCTGCTTTCCGTGGTTTTTCAGAGCAGTGTCTTACCAAGCCAGATGAACACAATTATTTTATGTCTAGTATAGATGAAAGGACATTATTCTGCTTCAGAATTATGGTTAAGTAAGTGAAGTTGTTACAAAAAGTACGTTCTTTACTAGCCCTAAGTATGACAGATCGTATCAGGGAACTGGTAAACAGTACAAGAAGAAATGTGTTGGTAAAAAATCACACTTTGAGATTGAAGTAATATCAGGGAAAAGTCTGAGTATGAAGAGAACAGGCATGTGTCAAAGAACAAAATCTTTCTGACTAGAAATTGCCCTAGTGGAAAGACCAAAACCAAACCTTAGAATGCTACTGATCAGCCACTGTGCTAGGTACAAGAAGCTTGGTAAGGCATTAAAGTGCTTGAAAGAGCCCTAAAATGAGAGATAAGTTTTTGTGACAACTGAGTGTTTTCCAGACTCTTATTACCTGGGACTTTTGCAGGAAAAGTGGCTTTTAAGTAAGTCCAAATACATTCTGGGTGTGCACTGCAGGTCTGGGAACACGGGATCACTGACCCTGTGTGTCCTCTGTGGACAGACCCTGCAAGGGGAGAGCTCTGGAGCCTGGACAGACAAAATGATCAATAAACCACATGGAGCCCAACATTCTTAAAACAGGTCTAAACAAGTTTATTAAACCTCTCCTAGAGGTGAAAAATCACTGCATTCTACAAATCCGTGTTCAGTTCTCTCTGGGTAAAATTGCATGGTAAACATAAGCAAAAATCCATGTCTATTACTTACAGTTGATTTGATTTTTCATACAAAATGTTTCAGTAAAAAGGAAGTAAATTGGGCAGGGCATTTTTTATGCATTGGAGCTTTGCAGTGCAGCATGTTTGTAAATAAGTGCAGAGTTTGGCATTTCAGAGAATCAATAGGGCACATTATAAAAAGTGGGAGCAGGAGTGTCTCTCACCCTTTGTGTACTAGTAAGTCTGGGAAGCAGATCAGTGAATTTCTGTCAGCATTCAACAATGCCACAACGTCTTTCTGAAGTAATTAGGCAATTCACAGAATGAAAGATGCCATCCAAGTGCTCTAAACCACTGATGAACAGAACAGCCTTAGGTTGGGTCACTTCTTTGTGCCTGAGACTCTTTCAGAGGAGGTCTGAAGCTTTCATACTCCAGTGCTTGCAATACAGATGGAAAAGAGAATGTCTTTATGCTTATTATTTGTGTCTTTCAGTGCTTGGAAGTGAGATGTGCTTGGTGACTGGTGCCTCCTTTTCCCCTCTTTGCTGCTGAACTGTGAATAGCAGTATTCATCGGGGAAGGAGAGAGAATGGGAGGTGTTTGTGCTCAGCACTTCCCCACTGGCAGCACACAAGTCCCATCCCATGTGTCTTAGTGAAAATGCTGAGATCAGCAGCTCTATGGGGTGATGTGGGGAGCAGAGCATCACCCAGTGAATGAGAGCTGCTGGGCTAAGCCCAGCTTGTGATAAGAGGAGGGTCTGGACTATGTTCCTGCTCCATTAGAAAGTGTCAGAGCTGCTTTGGGCTGAGAATAGCCATCGATGTCAGGAAGGAAGAGTGAGGAATAACAAACATGAAGGCTCCTGAAACTTGTCACTATCATACCCTGGTCAGAGACCTCAGGTTTCGTGGTGTGGCCAGCAGAGAATTGGAAAACTTGTGTGCAACATCCCCTTGTTACTTCAGCTGTGCTCCATGTGTCCTTCAGGAGCACAGGAGGAACCTCAGGACAGTTGTGGACACCTCTGTGGAATTCAATGACTCTTCCTTGTACCCTCTGTAAATTGAATGTGAAGTCTTGGCCTGAGAAAAATTGGAGATCTGTTTAAATATTGCCAAAATATTTAAATATTTAAAAAATTGCCAAATATTGGAGATCTGTTTAAAAAGGGTATCATTCTTGTGCTGAGTGTGAAGAGTTAAGCTGCGGGAAATGTTTCCTTTTTTTCTGTAAAACTGTCAGTGCCCATGCAAATCCAAAAGCTGGCGGTGCCTTTGGGAAGTGGAGTTGGAAGGACAGCAAGGGCCAGGATGTGCTTTTGCTAAATGTGGTTTGTTGCTGGAGAAGGGATGTCCAAAGGGTGGATAAAGAGTGTTTGTGATGCTATGTGAAAATTAAAACCAGAAGCTGAGTTAATCTCTTGAATAAATGCCTGTTGTGGAGCTATTTCAGGAAATGCATTGGTTTGGTGTGTAGAATCTCTTCTAGTCTAGTGGTCTTTTCCTTCCTCACCAGTCAGAAGCTGCTGGTTTAGTCCTTTTTTCCACTATTTCCACTTGCAAAGAAGCATGTGCCCACCATTACTTTTCTGGTGTGCTCAGACATCCCTTTTAGGAAGTATATGACACAGAAAGGGAATGACTTTCTTCATCCTTCCTCCCCCAACCCTTGGACCATCCTTTCTCTCTTATGTTTATCCTGATACATTCCCTGTAGGAAATGGCATTTCCTAGTTCAGTGTTTGTATGGCTGAGTCTGGGAGGTGCAGTGGCAGGGTGGAGACATCCTTGGTTCCTCTGAACCCAACCTGCACAGATTGCAATCTGCAGAATGTCTGCAGTGTGAGCATGTCAAGCACAATGACTGTCAGGGGAAACCCAGACCTAGAAAGAATATTATTCATTTCAATATTGGAGGGATTAAATCTAACCTTCTTTCAGCTGTTGAGGTAGAAGGTTTCTGCTCATGGTGCCAGCAAATGCTTTATTTGCCTCAGTCAGATGTTCCTCCAAGGTCTAAATTCTGAATGGCTTCAAAATAAAATTCATTTTAAAACTGTGCCAAATACTTTGTCATTTCTTCCATCTCTTTGAGACGTGAATCCCTTTATTTTTCTCATAACTTAGTCCTAGCTCTCGCAGTTCATAAATTGAAGGGGAGGGATTGCTGCTTTGTTATAACAGGGAATTTACCTTGTATGTAAGTGTTTGTTTTGATACCTGCTTCAAAATTTAGTCCTGAGCTCAGGAGAATGAACGATTATTTCTTTCAAGCTGATTTAGTCCAAGTGGAAGAAATTGCCTCTCTACTGCTACATGCACAGTGGAACCAAAGAGCTCTTGGATAATTTTGCTGAGGTTGCAACAGGGTCTTGCTTATAGTGTGGAGCTGATAGTTATTGTTCAGCATTAGTTATTGTTATTGTTCAGCATCCAGAGAGCTTAATACATGGTTGCATATTAAAATAGAGCTAGGAAAGGATAGTCTGTGACATGTAAGGCAGATCTGATAGGAAAATCCCAGAGCTAAAGCAGCACTGATGGCTGTGATGCAAACCTGGCTGCTGTGCCTCAGCCCCCTGACAGACAATGTTCCAGGCAGCGTTTGCCCATGTTTCAGAGAGGTGGCTCCACGGGAAACTCCAGCTGGACAGTGATAACAGCAGTGCTCAGTGGGGTAGGATGGGATGCAGCTTCTCCCAGACTGCCCTGGCCTTTGCATTTCAGCTCAGAGTGAAAACATACTGTGGGGTTTGATTTTCTGCCTAATCATTCCTCTTCAGGCACGAAAGAGCAGACCATAGGGAGATGGCATCATTTAGCTATCACATTTTTCATAGTTCTTTGTTTTTATTAACATTACTTTCATTTCATGTTATTCAACTAAAATTAGCCTTCTGTCTCCTTGCCTCCTATTCCCTCACTCCCTGGCTATTTGGCAGTTGAGGTTGGGCTTTTGTTGTTGTTTTTTTACCTTCCTCACTGACTGGGACATAAATTTTTGAAGCGAGAAGGAATTAGAGTAGGACAGATGGCACCACGTGCTGCTAGTGCTTTGCTCCTTGAAAGACTCCCTGGCCACTTGAGTCTGTTTTGGGCAAGATGGGGAGGAGAGTCACGTTTATCTACTTTCCTGAAGTCCAGAGAGCAGCTATTATTCTGGTTCTCCTTCTCTCTCCTGTGAGTAGCACTCCATCCTATCTGCTGGTGGCAGGAAGGATAAAGATCCCGTTTTCTTGGAGTCTTTAAGGGTTTCAGGTTCTTCTGTTATTTCTGCTTTCCACCTTCTGCTGCCAGCTCTCTGCCTTTCTGTCTATCCCTTTCCTTCCTCAAGAGTCCAGTTCTGGCCAGTTGAGGGAGGATGCCAGCTGGGGAGGAGAAGGAGGAAAGAGGAGATGAAAAGCTCAGGAGCTGCTGAGGTCACTCAGTCCTGTGTGTCCTGTGTCTGGCAGAGCTGCTGGTCCTGGCAAGGTGACCTCTCCATGTGAGGCTCACTGGGCTCCTGCCCACGGCTTACAGAGAGTTCTTGTGAAAAATGATACTCACAAACTAAACGTGGAGAGTGGAGCCTACTCACATCTTTCCAAACCCGTTCCAAGCCCATTTGTCTAGAGTCTTTAGTGAACCTGATTGTGAACAAACCACAAAAACCCCCTCACTCCAATTTCTCTTCATAGACATTAATTCAAATGGAATCAAACAAAAATGGGAAAGTCACACTGGAGATCCTCAGCAATTTTCTTAGCTGAGTTGTACCCAGCAGAGCAACTTTGGGTTGGATCTAAGTGAGGATTTAGCTCTTCTATCCAGTTACATGCAGAATGCTCACTAATTATGTGTGTATCTCATCAAGTGCCCTGTCAAGGACCCCAGGCAGACTGGAAGGCTGGAAGCACCTGTAGTTAGCCAGGAAATGAATGGCACTATGTCCAAATACACAGGGGAACAATAAGCAGTCAGAAACAAATGAATTTTTAATAATTGCAAGTGATAGCTGACATTTTTTCCCCGCTCACTTAAAAATGGCATGTGCAGCTTCTAAAATGTAGAGAGGCATCTGTTTTTTGGGGAAAACAGCTCAAAAGTTTTCTTTGCAACGGGCCAGAGTAATGGGTCTTCACACAGCAGCAGCACTATGTTCCTTGCTTATGGGGCATTGAAGAGGAGAGTAATTTATCAGAATTATTATGTTAAGAGAACAACACCAGCACTTTAGGGCAAGGGCTTACTTGAATAAAAAAAAATGTAAAGAAATATTAATTCTAATGGATTTCCTGTGCATGTCATATGGATGCAGGAATATTCATGAAGTGACTCACCTGATCGTCCTTATCCCAAATGCATGCAGAAGAAGTTATTAAAGAAAAATAACTTTCTTGTAAAATCAAACAGAAAATCCCCCTAAGAAACAAAATCATCAGAGGCTGTGGTAGGCAATTTAAATAATTTTTTAATCTTAAAAGCATATACCCATCTTATTCCTGGTGGACTTTGCTTTAGATGTTTTGCCTAGAACTCTTCCTGATTAGCATACTGGCTGCCAGTTCCCACTCTAAATTGCAGAAATCATCCACCTTGTGATTTCTGTTGACAACTTAGTGCAGAAATGTTCCTGGAAATCCCAGCTTTTTATCACTTCTTAAAAAACATCAGATATGTATATTCAGGGAAAAAAACCCCAACCCTCTTTTTTTTTTTTTTTTTTTTTGGTGTAGCCTTTTTGAGCTAACTCCTCACTTTTGTCTATACTAGTGTATTCCAAATGGGGAACAGGGACCTGGAAGGGCTGGCTGATGCTGCTAAAGTTGTATTATGATATTGTCACTAATCTGTCCCCCTGCTCCAAGTTCTCTACTTCAAGTCTGGTGTAATAAAAACATGTAGCAATGAAAACTCTTTCTGTTTTCAGCGAGCTCAGGGTTTCACTGTGTTTTGGGTTACAGCTGCAGGCTGATTTCCTTCCCTTCATCACTCACAGATCTGGAATCCTTTTTCTTTCTGTAAATTAACAGGAGATTTGGGGAAATCCTAAGTGCAAATACACTTCTGCCATGAACAGCACCAGGTACCTGTTCAGGCTGTGTTTTGTCAGTCCCGTTAAACTCCTCTGTAAGCTCTTGTTCTGACACAGCATTCACTTAATCTTTGCCCTATTGATTTAACCTAACAATCCATGTAGGTTCCTATCTGAAAAACGTGTGAAGAAATTGATGCAAAACGACCTTTTTCTGAAGCCTGTGGAAGAAATGCTGCTGAAGCGGAATCCTGACCCCACAGTCCAATTTTACTGGAACTGCAAATGGGAAAACCGGGCAGTCCATCTGGAGGAGGCTGCCCGCTGCATTCATTTCCCATTCCAGCTTTCCCCACCTGCTAATGATGTGTTTGGCGGTGGGAGGCTGCCCTGCTGCCTCCACTGCTCCCAGGAGAGGGCAGCTCAGCTCCTTTGGATTGTGAGAATCCCTGCGGGGATTGTCAGCAAGTTTCAGGGTCGTTAGGACCAAGCCGGGGAGAGAATCCTGAGTTTGCATCCCGATGGTTGGTTGGAAGTGAGGAGCAGTCAGAAAGGGGCTGCAGCTTTGGAGGGATAGAAGGTACATCCCTAACTGGAACATGGATTTTTAATTCCTTACAGGTTGTTCTGTGATCTTCTTTGCTGTGCCTGAAGTACTTGCCTCCCCACTTCCCTCTGTCTTTATGAAAGATATCTCAGTCTCTGTCTTTCATTATTCTCTGTGATGTCCCTCCTGCCAGGAGCCAGGGAGTCCCCAACTCTCTAAAGCCCTTCCTTGTGGTAGGACGAGGGGAATGGCTTCAAACTGAAAGGGAGTAGGTTTAGGTTGGATATTGGGAAGAAGTCTTTTCCTGGGAGGGTGCTGAGGCCCTGGAACAGGGTGTCCAGAGTTGTGGCTGCCCCTGCTTCCCTGGAAGTGTTCCAGGCAAGGTTGGATGGTGCTTGGAGCAACCTGGGATAGTGGAAGGTGTCCTTGCCCATGGCAGGGGGGTTGGAACTGGGTGGTCTTTATGGTCCCTTCCAGCCCAAACCATTCTACAATTCAAAACTACAGTCTAAATTCTCTCTCTATATAGCTCTATCTCAATATGTATAAATAGAATAGACTCATAATTTCTGGGAGAAGGTGGAAGAGGCAGCTGTTGTGATTGTTGTAGCTGCTGCAGAGATCACAGGAATAGATGCTACCTGTGATTCCCTCCCCACCCCCATTCAATATACTTTCAAAAATGTGCAAACTGGGGCCTTGGTAACAAGACCCAATTTTTCAATACAGACCTGTGTTGAATTTTCAGATGAATTGAGGATCAGTAAAGGCCAATAGAAAATGCTGAGTGTTGGAGTAGCCCAGAACAGAGAACCATATAGCATCTTGATGCAGTTCTTGGAAACTCTTTATTTTCCCACCTGGTCTTTCACTGAATGCAAACCAGAGGAGTAACTGTTACTTCGTTATAGAAAAAAACAGGGGGGTTCACTCTGTGAGCTGTCAAAAGAGTGATGATAGTATCTTATGAAATGTAGTTCGTGTTTCATCTCATGTTTGACTACAAAGAATTGTTTGAACATTGACAAATGGTGTTAAGGGCAGCATGATCTACAGCATTTGAGTTGTGGTTGTGATATGCTGTGGGCTTCAGTGTGAGTTACTAAATGGTGCATCAGTTTCACTCTCTGAGATAAAACATGAATAACACTGAGATCAAAACGTAGTTTTAAACTGTAAATATTGTTACTGTTATTAAAGCATTTTTCTTTTTCTCCCTTTTGTCTGTAGTCTCAGGACTTCTGAGTTATTGCCATGTGAATCTTTTTTTATAACTGAAAAGAAAAAGTTTTGTCTGGATTTTACCAAATACTTATTTCAATTAAGATTTTTAAAAAACCTTAAAGCTGTCATTAATTTGGATCTCATCCTTGATGTAGTCTCGAAAAAAGTCATTCCCATTTTAAAATGTATCTTTAGCAAAGGAAGCAAAGAGCTGGATTCACACAGAAATGTGAGAGACAGAGATAGGAAGCTGTGAAGATTCTCCTCAGACTGTGCACTTGTGGGTGATGGCGTTTGCTGAAGGTGGGATGAACTGCTACCCCCAAGGACCTCCACAGCCAATGTTCAGCCACCATGGTACAGACTGCAGGGCGGTTCTCAGCCTTTCTTTGGTGCCCTTTCAGTTTGTCTAAAGACCTTGACCCTTCATGAAGCAGAGCCGACACCTCGGTGTCCTGTGGAGTGGATGCTCTACTCAGACCAGGGAGACTTGACCTTCCCTGCTGTGAAAAACGAGATTCACTTTTTATGTAGATTTTAAGAAATAGGTTTAATAAAAGATAAGACAATTAGGAGATAAGGAAAAAGCAAAGTACAGCTGGCCGGGTGACTTGGCATTCAGCCAAATCCACATTCTGCTATTTCACAGGCTTTCTTTAAATACCCTTTCTGTTGTATCAGTCTGTTGAATATTCATATTTTTCCATAAACTAGTTTCCATATTCCAGGGACTGTTTTGCATGGCCCCTCCTTGGGTCTGCCCTTTTAGAGCTGCGTGTTTCTGGGCTGTGTCTTCATCATCACCTCCAGCTTGGGCCTTGGTCTGTGCTTTCTTCAGATGGGAGATGCTGATAGCTGGTGTATCAATAGCAGAGTCTTCTTTACATGTTCCCTGGATGTTATCCCGGCCAAACAGACAGTTTAAGCACACTATATCACTACTACTACTATGCCTGATTTTCTTTACTAACAGCAGAAATAAAACCTTATATCCTTACCACAAAGTTATTACTCATATAACACACATCTTGCAAAAAACCAACTTCATAATAGGCATTTATAACACCTGTAACACCTGCCAGCTTTGGCACTGTTGGTCTGTGTTACAAACTGGGTGAACTCCAGTCAGAGAGGCTTGGGAAAGAGGAGTTTGCTTTCCTGCTTCCCTGGGCTGCAGAGTGGTGGCTGAAGAAGTCGCATCTTGGGGCTTCTCTGGAGTCATTTTATGCTCACCAAGAGGATATGTTTAGAGGCTTGCACAGCAGAGCCTTGGGACACGCTCCTCTTCCATGGAAAAGCATTTCCTGGAAAAGGGAAGACTTGTGTTAAATCTTTGCTGTGAAAGAGAGAATAGATGGATTTTCCACATTCTGTGTAAATATCCTTGTGGTGTTGGGTAGAAGGATTTTACTGTCCCTTTCCATTCTGGGAGTCTAGCCTGAAAATAAAATCATGCAGCTGAAAATGATGGGAGAACTTAGGCCCCTTTTAAAATATCACCCCATGACCTCCTTCCCTGGGATGCCCTTTCTCAGCATTAGGAAGAAATATCTGTCCCTGGCTTGGCTAGCTGATATTTTGGGTAAGAGTCAAGTAATCATATTCCCAAGCTTCTGTTTCTGCCTTTTCTATTTCTAGACAACCCTCTGAAGCCATGTTAGCAGGACTGAACATGGAGCTGTTCGATGCATTGCCTTTAAATATCAGTGTTTTATCTTGGGCTGACTTCCCCATTGGTTGTTTTTCAGTAATCTGCATCTCTCGTGTTATTTTTTCCCCTAATTATTAATTTAGCTCAGAAAATAGAGCACATTGTGGGTAATCTCAGATAGCTGAGCTCTTCTAGAAGCTGATATGAGGTAAGCTGGTTCTCATTAAGTTGCAGAGGGAGAGCAGAGGACCACATATATTCATCTGACATCAGGAGCAATAATCTGGGTAGCACATGACGAATTAGCAAAGTTTAAGGCATCTGAGCACAACAGGGATTTTTGCTTTTCATTGGAGATTCTGAGAAAGCAATGATATACTGTGTAAGGTGATGAACTTAGGTGCTGATTTAGGTATTGCCTCAGCAAGTTCTTTAGTATTATGGTAATGTGTGTTTCAATGGAAGTAGTCTTACACTCTGGCAAAACAATAAAATTAGGAAGCCAGTTTTGGATCATTTTGGGTAATAATAGCTTCTGATCAGTCCAGAACTTACCTATTGCAAAAGTCAGGTAGAAATCCAGTTGCATATGTTTCCTAATGCAGGAAAGTGAGTGGCTCGGGTCTTGGGAAAGGTTAGTAGTGAGGCTTCTTTGGAAGTGTTTTTTTGTTAAAAAAGCTTCTTTTTAAAAGAAAACCTTGCTGTTGTTGGTATGCTGCATGTGCAGTGGGACATGCAGGTGGCAGCAAGGAGAAACTGAAGAATCTATTAAAATATTTCTATCTGGCACTCTTCATGCAGCCACCTGAGGACCTGAATTCTCACTTCAATAGTGAAGTGCAAGTGCTGGCTCTGTGATCCCTAAAACAACCCTCATTAGATATGCCAACATAACCCTAGCAGCTTGTCACTGTGTTGTGGTACTGATATGGAGTGACTGATGAAGTGGGCAATAAACTTTATTCAGAGATTTACATTGTCACAATCCCATTCCGGGAACACTCCAGAAATTTATGATGATAATTTTTTTCATAAAGTAGTAAACTCCATCAAATGCTGAAACATCTCCCTCAACTAAGACTCCAGACTCTTCCCCAAGGCCATGTAACTCTTAGTTATTTTACACTTGACTTAAATTACTCCAGTTAATATATCTTTGTCCTCTAACCTTTGCCAGAAAGGTCAAAATCATTTGCTAGCAAATGATAAACTCCTTTCCTACCCAAAGACTCTCAGGAGTATAATGATTTCTTCAACTTACAAATATTTTTTCTGACCAGTCTGGGCAAACCTTATAAAGGGTTTTACCTTCTATCACCTGCTGTGCCCCATGTACTGTCCGCTTCTACAGGGGCTGGTCATGAGCTGGAGAGACTAAGTCCTGCCAGTATTTAAAAATAAAGAAGTAAATAAATTCAGCACAGTTAACTGCATTTCCATGTCCTTCCCTTCAGATGTGCTACGGGCCCTGTCAAATTACACCATGTGAAAGGCCAAGATAAGCAGGTTTCAGTCCTGCACCAGTGACAGGTTTTCCATGCATAAACCCCCATGGCTTTGAAGTCCTTTACCTTGTAGTTCTGGGTTAGAAACTTCTTTTCTCTTGGAGAGGGGACTCCCTGCATTCCACATCAGCTGGGCTTTCTCTCTCAGCCGCAGGAAGGGTCCTTGGCACTGAAGCAAACTTGATTTCGGGTCATTTGCGATGGTACAATGCGTTCTGTGAGTTGGATTCAGGATCACTAAAGTGTGTGGTTTCATTTATGACAATCTGTGCAGGAACAATGACAGAGCACAGCAGCAGTGCTGGAGTGAGCAGCAGGTCAAGAGGGAGAGGTGGGAATCCTCCCCTGGCACTGGATGCTGCAGAATTTGTTCCTCTTGTGTTCTGTCCTCTTGTAGCCCACAGAGGAGCCTGTCTGAGATTTCAGAGGTCAGGGTTAAGGTCTGGCACACTTGGATCACCTCTGGGTGTCATAGTGGCACTTTCCAGGGCCAGTGTTCTGGGCAAGGACGAGGTTCAGCACCTGCTTACAGCAGGACCGTGAGGTGCCAGATTGGTTGGTTGTTGCTGGAAATCCTGCTTGTGTGTGGAAATACTGCTGTGCCCTGAGGTGTGAGCAGTGCTTGGCTCTGGCTGTGGGTCTGCTGGAGTCATACACCCTCATGTGTATTGAATGTGGAATGTATTCATACACTCCAGTGTGTCCTGTGCAGGACCCATTTATTTTGTTTTATTTGTTTTTCAGCTCTTGCTGCAGTAGCTTTCTGAAGTCGTGCACATTCTCCACACAAAACAAGGAAGAAAATATATTTGATTTGATTTCCTATAGAAGCTACACCCTTTTGGCACAGCTTTCATTTACAACTGCAGCGATAAGTAAGTAATTCATCTTTCAGTGCAAATCAATAGGAGAATCTTGTTTCATCTCCGTTTCCTTTCATTTTGTTTTTCTTTGCTACACCGCTTTTCTCCCGCCTGTCTAATCCCTCTGATGGGAAGCTCAGCCCTGCCAAGAGCTGCCTTTGGGTAATTTAGTCACTCACTCTTTCTCCTGCAATCTCTGTCCAGCTTGAGAAAGGCTGGAGCACTCAACTGCTGTTCTCGTGTGCTTAAATTAGCTGAGTGTAGCTGTGTGTATGAACAGTTGTGTGAAAATCCCTGTCTCATCTCCCCGGCTGCTCTGAGCTGGCACATGGAGATCATCCTCTGGTAGCCTGTTCTACAACCTCTGCTGTTTCCCCATGGGATCTCTGCTCCTTGGCTGCATGTTGTCAGATGAATTGGAGAACAAATCCTGTCTGTGACATCTCTGCCTCCACTTCAGAGCCTCTGTGCACGTGTGAGGATGATAAAGAAGGATTTTTTTATTTTTTTCTATGTGCTAATCTACATCAGAACAGCTTTCAGGGAGTTTGTGGTAGATACTGGTGTTTTGAACTCTTCTGGTCAAAAAGTGTCCTTTCCTGAATATTTCCGTGGGATTTTGTTAGGGATTTTTCCTTGTCCTTTTAATAAGTGTGCTGTTTTCATAAAAAAAAAAAATCAAAAACCTTTAATTTGGATATGCTGGCAGAGCAGAAGGGAGCATCTCTGAGACATCAATGGGGAGTCTCTCTGCCTTCAGTCTCTTGCCTGAGCAAGTAGCAAGTGTCCCTGTCCAAACTGTGCATCCTGTGGTAAGCTGTTACATGGAGCTCTCTAAATAGTCTGCAGTGGCCAACAGATGGGAACTATTAGCTGTTTACTACCTAAAATATATAGCTTGGTCTTGAAGGAGAATAGTGACATGAAGTACAGGACTGCAAAGCCACCAGGGTGGCAGCGTGAGCCGGAAGTGTTGTGAAAAAAAATTTCAAGTGATCTGTTCAAGATGTTCTGCTTAAAATTTTCTTAGGGGTTTGAAATAGTCATGTCAGTCTTTTCCTAATGGAATCCGGTTGTGGAACCAGCTATAAAAAGGTTTTCCCTTGCATTTCTTTGTGTTAGTGTTCTCCTGTGCATCATTCAAATGAACTTTTGAACTAATGAGCAGAGCTGCTGCTTCTTCCCTTTTGTGGGAAGCACCTCTGGTGGGCAGCCAAAAGAATGGATTTTCCTTTCAGTTTAAATTAACAGCTGTTTTAATGAAGTGACTGAGCTGCAGCCAAACCTGCCACTTGTCAGCCTCGTGTCATTTCAGTTGCTGCTGACATGTAGCAGAGGTATAAATTTTATTACTGTGAACTTTCAGATGGAGAAACTGTCCAGTGCAGAGAGCATCTCTATATCACACATCTGCCCTGATAATTGTTTATTAATTGTTTATTTATTAATTGTTTAGCTTTTCACTGAGTGCAGGCCACACTGTAAGGATCTAGTGAATCCTTTATCCACCAGTTTGGGGTGTGCTGTACTGAACACAAAGGGACATCTATGTAGTAAGACATGGGTGTGTTTTAGTAGTTTGTTTGAAATAAAAGGAAAAAAAAAACCCAAATCAGGCAAAATTAGTCATAGTCCAGCACAGAACAGGGTGTAGATTTGGCCTATCACTGCACAGAATTCAAATATTCCATATGTGCAGTTTTTGCAAGGAAAAATGGATGCATTGTTTGCTATTTTTAACTCATGGGTGTGTGACAAACTGTTGAGGAAACAATCAAACCCCATGCTGAACCAAAGAGTATAACCAGGAGGGGATAAACAACCTCTCACTTTTGAAGCTGCATGTTGCTGGGACTAGCAAACATCTAAAGCTATTGTGCTGCTTCTACTAATTGCTGCTTCAGCTTGTCCAGCCTCTGGGTAAGGTCTCCACAGGCACCTTCTGAGGGACACCTGAGTTTGCCTTATGGACATCCAGGCAAAGCCACGAGCCTTTAAACCCTTCTAAACCAATGTCTGGGAGGAAAGGGAGCTGACACTGCATGGGATGCACAGTAAGGGGCTGGGGGGACCTTTTAAATTGTCTTTGGGCTTTTATTGTGTTGCACTTCAGAGTTTCCCCCCACAGCTCTGAGCTTTAACAGTAGTTTCAAAACACTCTCCTGGTGATTTTTATATAAATGCAGGGCCTCTAGGAAAAAAAATATATATATATCCAGGCGTGAAACTTGAGATAAAGTGTTATCAATGGGCACTGCTGTTCTTTGTGGGAATACCTGTCACCCGGTGTGGAGGTCTTGCATTGTCACTGTTTCCTGTTTGAGACCAATTACTGCTGGGCAGGGAAGAAAGAATATGCAAGAAATCTGTCTAATAACCACTTCTGAGGTCCTTTTGTAGGGACTTTTTGTAGCTTGCAGTCTGCTAAACTGTTTACCTCCTAGGGAGCATTGCTGATGAAAGGCCCAACATAGTTTTAGCTGTAGCTTTTTGGAAATTCCCCTCAAAAAGACCCTTTCTCTTCTCATTGTCACCCCTTTTGTTACCTCCTTCTTGCTCATTTTTACAGACATAACCTGAATTTTTATTGGAGCAAGCGAGGTCAAATTCAACCTTACCATCTCTGCTGTGATTTGGGAAGTGCTTTTGTGTTCAGGGAGCCATTGTTCTCCAGCCTCAGTTCGGAGAGTTCTCACAAGGATAAGGCTATCTCATAAAATTAAAATCCGTGCAGTCAATTACTGGGATTTTTGGGGGGTTAGTAATTAACTATTTTGACTGACATTCTGTCCAGGTTTTTGGGGAAGGATTTTGCTCCGAGGAAATCAGTCTACACATTTAATAGCTTGGCACTGAGAAAACTTGAAATATTGAAAAGATTTTTTAATATAGGCTGTAGCATGGCTCGAGGCATCAGAGGTTTTAAAAAAAGTTTGATGTTTGGTTTTGTGGTCAGAAACTGAGAAGTACTCGGCCTATATAGATGGAGCTCTCCCAAACTCTGTTTACAATTAGGACTATCAGCTCTTTTGCAATCTGACTTTCAGTCCTTCGGTTTAGACTTTATTATCATTTTCCTTAGGCTGAAAAGGCCACTACAGAAATCTCTTTTTCTGTCAAACACATCCTTTGCTGGACTCAGTTGCCAGCAGTAGTGACAGGAACTCTTGTTCGCTCTCTGTCTCTGCACAGTAAAGCATATCCTTGTAAAAAAATTTATAAAACCTGCCATTTTTCTACTATGCCAAATCCCACATAGCTGAGGCAGCATTGGATTAAAGTAAATACCAGGTCCAGGCTGCAAGACCTCTCAGAGGTCTCTCAGTCCTGGCAGCCTGCCTCCAGTGCCCATCCTCACTTGGTTTGTAGAAGGGAAAGGCATCAGGAGTGGGTTACTGTGATTGCACTGGAATTTTCTGCTCTTTCCTATATTTTTTTCCAAATTTTTTTGATTTTCCTCTTTCTTAACAACCTGGAGCTACAGGTCATACAAGAGTAATGTTGAGCACGTCACATTTGGGAAATGCAAACAGGGGGTGATGCAATACTCCCCCCCAAAAAATTCAAACTGTCTAATATATAGCACCCTCTTCTTAAAAAGTCCTAAAGGTTTGTACCAGGGAAATTTGCCTCGTTTTAAAAATTCTAACCAAGTGGTTTTTAAGTGCTAAGTGATTCCAGAACCATAACCCAAAACACCCCAAGCCATTAAGGGAAATCTTTTAGACATTCATCCGTATTAGTCAAGAAGCAACCTAAAATTTTGACAGTGGTGGCAGAGAGAAATGTTGAAAAGTGCTGTTGTGGGGTTGGGTCATTATTTAATGAAGATATGTTTGTAGTCAGCTTCCATCAAGGTGCTCTCCAGATCTGACAGTTACTTAAACCATAGCTTCTACCTGCTCCTTCTTTAAAACAGAGAGGGTTGTTGGTGTTGGGGCGGGGGTTATTTTATTTTGGGTTTTTTAAAGACAGCGTGTGGTGTTGGTGCTTTTGCAGTGGTGAATAATTGAACTCAGCAGCCAAAATGAATCTGATTTTCAGATGCCCATACCCTTTGTCTTGTATAAAGAGTGAGGACAGCTTTAAACATTCAGTGAATGGCTGGGCTGGGGTTGCTGGAGTGTAGAAAGAAAGACCCTTTCAAAAGCTTTATTTAGGTACAAGGCTCAAGGAAGGAGCATCAGTCTCTAACAGAAAACTCATCATCCAACATCTGGGTGTGATGCTTTAACGTATCAGACCTACTTCACAATGCAGAGAACAGTCAGCCTTAGCAATCAAAGCATCAGTGCTTTAAACATTCCCAGTTTTGTGCCAAGAATTGAGATGTCAAATCAAACAAATATGCTATGTTCAGTCTATGAATACCGATTTTCTTTTAAGATGCAATTAAATTATCTGCAGGTGGCTTTCAGTGCCTCCTGGTTTGCTAGCTTGAATCCCAGCAAAAACACACACCTTGGGCTGGATGGGTACTTTAGCTGGGGAAGGAAATCACATCTTTTCTGCTGGGGAATTTTAGAGACATCAGGGATTCAAGTGGACATTACCTTACTGCAACCTGGGCAAGCAGCTGAGTGCAGATTTCTGATGAGTGCTCAGGGGTCCATGGTGCCTGCATATGGTCACTGAAGATTTTGCCTTTATATTTATAAAAGACATAAAATGCAGGTATATATAATAAAAATATACACAAGGTCTTTGTTTGCAATATAGAGCATACACATAAAAGACAGCACATTGTCATTCTCCAGGGGGAAATGATTTCCTTAAACTATGTAGAAATACTTGAGGTTATTTTTAAACAAAAGAAAGAAAGTTTTCCTGAGCAATTCCAGCATGCCAAACCCACAGCAAGAGTACACTTAGTGCTGAGGAAGGTGTGTATTGAAAAGACTGAATGACTGAGTGTCAGCATCAAGGGAAAACAGTGGCTGACAATGAGTGAGTGGGAGATTGGGCTGTCACATCAAGGGGGAAATCATTGCATGGAAACAAAAATGAAGTAACATTTTACCAGCTAGCTGGATAACTTATAATGATGTTCAGCTTTTGGGCACAGTGCGTTAGGCAGACTGCTGATATGTGAGGAGCCCCAGCAAAGATCTGCCAAGTCATATGTATTTTTAGGTGTTCACACAGATTTCAGTGGGTGCAGGGAGAAAGAAGAGGTGGAAAAAAGAGATTACGGTAAAAGGTCCTAGTGCTCTGACACCATGATCTCTGGGAAATTATGCCCCTTAGAGAGGAACAGGACCCAGGAAATGCAGATGGTTCCCTGATGGGACCACCACAACTGCAGCTGTACTCAGTTGCTGCTCTTGTATAAAATGATGGCTGGCAAAGTGAGCGGCTTGAAACAAAATCTGAGCTCTAGAGGTTTTCTTCCTGTTGTTAGTTTGTTTCTCAAGGATCCAATTATCTGGCTCATGGAACGAATGCTTATACATTCACCACTATCAGTTGGTGTTTGTGCAGGTGCTAAGCCCCCTTCTCCTGCAGTGATTTTTCACCTTCTGGAAAGGTGAGTGCTTTATGATCCCTCCAAAAGAGATCTCTGCCAGCCTAGTGCTCTTATTTTCTTTATTTAACAGATATATATGTACCTGCAGGAAAGTCAGCTCACCACTTATTGGCAGAACACTGGGGTGGTTCCTCTGTATCCCCCTACACTGCTCCAGTGTGATCATTCCTTTTAATTGTACAGGAGGATTGAGGCAGGGAGAAAAGGCTGCTGGGAGGGCAGGGGCAGCCTGGGCAGCAGCTTCCCTTACAGCATTTCAGTTGTATAAAAGAATTTCATGCCTTAGGTTGGGCTCTAAAATAGATGTGGGTCTGCTGTGAAAACAGAGGTCTGGATATAGGTTTGAATTAATTTCCCAAATTTCTGAAGAAGTCGCAATATTATGGCTGGTCATTTCTCTCATTCTTGCAGGCTTTGGAGGGAGGGGAAAGCCCTGGAGCTCAGTGGTGCAGCTTTTGCTGCCTGGGCACCTCCCTGTGCCTTCAGGCTGGGCAGGAGCTGGCAGCCCCAGTTTCCTCCATCCATGCGAGGAACACGGGTTCACTTTTGGAAAGGTTCACTACAAAATTTGTAAGCCTTTAAAACAAACTGGTCCTATTAAAACCCTTAATTTAAAATATTTAGGACCCATGTGGCTCCTAAATTGGAAAAAAGCACTCTGTGGGCTTGCTTGCCCTCATCCTCACAATGTTTGTGGATTTTTTTTTAATGAGTTTGTTGGGGTTTTCTCCCTTGTGTGTTCTTTTCAAAATTTTAAAAACTGTCATTTTGTCTAAAAGTTTTATCTCTTAAGTGTGTTCAGGTTTTGTATGCTAATAGGTTTCTTTTGTCAATGATGCCAATATGACTGTGATTTTAATTAAGGAAAATATTTTGAAATGATGGTGAAATTATTCAAGAAATAATGTTACCCACCTGAGATATTTGTGCTTGAAAGGTATCACTACAGATAGGAGGAAAAGTGTAAACCAGCTGCTTAGGCTGATGTTTTTATACTGTTGTCCTTGGATGCTAGAAATAAATGCATGTGAGCATTGAGCTGTATAAAATTAAACTATATTTTACCATTTAAGTCCATATTTCACTTCCAATTAGTTTTCTCTGTGCACTTATTTTGGCTGACCTCTTCTTTCTTGCGTTAAAAGCTCATGAGTAATTTCCATTTCTGAGGACCTTTGCTCATGTGCCTCCTGCTGTGATCCTGCCAGGGTGAATGCACTAACCAGGCTCCAGGCAGAAGCAGCGCCTTGGCCAGGAGCTTCTAAATGAAACAGAGCAGCTGCTGATGAAATAATGAGGTTTCTCAGCAGATAATGCTCATTTGCCTCAGTGCTGACTGAAGTACAAGTTGCATTTGGTATTAAAGATCACCATCCTGATGATGCATGAAATAGGGGAGGGATAAGAAGTGTTGTTTCTTCTAATCTTTCCCTTTGAAGTATTTGCACGCATAAAAATGATAGTTGTGGAAAAAAGCATGCTTGAAAGCCAAATGTTCTAATGTAGTGCATTTCAAACCAAATTACTTGGTGTGCTTTTGCAGAACATTGATGAAGTGTCTCTGACATGAGAGAGAGAATGCAATGGTTTCGAAAGAGCCTTTTTCCTTTTTATCCTACAGAAATATTCTGGATTGATCCCCTGCAGTCGGCTCCTTGTGAAGTGACAGTTCAGGCTGAGAGAATCTTTATTCCCGTGGTGCTGGAGCCTGTGGTCAGTGCAGGTGGGCAGTGATTGTCCAAACTGGCTCCTTCAGCTCCTGGGCATCCTCCTGCATGTGCCCTCAGCTCACAGATGTGCCCAGGTCAGTCTGGCTGGTGGAGCCCCCCAACTTCCCCTGGTGCCAGGCAGCTGCTCTCTGCAGCTTCTCCTTTGTGTCATATCTAGACCCAGGAAACAACAGGCTTTGGAGTCATATTTAGAATAGTTTGAGTCATTTCCACATAAACACTTCAAGAGCCTGTGAAATAAAATTGCTGTGCCTGTGTTCTGAACAAACAAACAAAAAGAAGAGTTATCTGAACAAAAACAGGGGGAGTTGGCCAGTGGGATGGATGGGCATCAGCCAGAGGATGGTGAGGATTGCATTAGGCACCAATTGTTTGGTATATTCTTTTATCATTATTATTGGTTTTACTTCCTTTTCTGACCTATTAAACTAGAAAACTGTTTCAACTTTTCCCCAACTCTCTTCCCATCCTGTGGTGGGGAGCAATGGGCTCTGTGGTGGTCAGCTGCTGCCAGGTTAAACCACAACACTAATTAGGGCTGTTGCTGAAAAGGCTCCTTCTTAACAGCCCTAAAAGTGGCGTGGGACAAAATGCAGGACGGAAAGTTTCTTTTGGAGAAAAGATCAAAAAGTGAATTTTTAAAATGAAACTCATTATTTTTTCTTCTGTTTTCTTCCATTTTTTATATGATTTCACAGGCTCCTAATACCAGCAAAGTGGGCTGTTACATGTCAAATCACGCCAACATTTCCAATCATCTCCCATGCTCTAATCCCAGTAGTGTATTTCATTTTTATTTACTTAAAACCTTGTAGGCAGATGAACATTACTTTTTCTTTTCAGCTCAGAAGAACTGTTGTATATTACCACTAAATATTTTTATTCTGTGATTAATGCTGTTATTAGAAAGCAATGCTGTTCCTGCTGTGTCATACAGTCAGGTCAAACAAGAAACATAAACAATTCAATAAAAAACTGTTTCAAATTACCTCAATATTAATCAGGGGTAATTGTTTTTAACATTTTTATTTCAATGTCTTCTCCTTTACAGGGACTTTTGAAAGTTAACTGGGTTTTAATTCCAACCAGAAAGACACAATTTTGACTGAAATAAAATCTGGGAAAACATGTCAGGAAAAGCCTAAACCTCAGGCTCTGTCTGCAATCATAAAACTTTTTGCTGCAGCTTCTAATCAGGTGAGACTCCAAGTAAAATTGGTAGAAATCCTGCTTGTGGAGTTTTGGTCTTGAGAGTGAGCTGTGAACCAAAAAAAGTAAGGAAAAAAATTCAGGGAATCAATGCCAGAAAAAAACCCCAAGAAAATATTAATGGTGGAGGACAACTCATGTCTTAAAAGAGGTAGTACAATACTGAATGAAATAAAAACTTTAACAGCATAATTTTACAGGATTAGATGTTGAAATTCTGATGTTTTAGGGCATCAAGAAAGTAACACTCTGGCAATTAAGAGTTCAACCCCAAGGATATGTCTTTTAAGGATACTTTCAAGGATCAGTTGTTGAGTTTCCCCATTCTGGTGTCCTTTTAGAAAGAGCTGCATGATCAGGTGGAAGGGTTTTGGGAACAGATGCTAGCCAAGCTCTATTGCACCATAAATTACAATCAGTGGTAATTATATGCTTAGGATATTGATCTAATATTCGTGCAACCCCGTGTTCTCCTCTGTGCAAAAATACCCACAGTTCATTGAACAAGGAGATCTTTGTGTCTTTAGAATCTTCTAAAGAAAATTGTTTCTGGAGTGTTTTGAAATCTATCCATCATGCAGAGAGGAGCTTCATGTCCAACCACCTGTTTCAACCACAGCTATCAAAAAAGAGTTCAAACCCCTTTACCTGCTCTGGGGCAGAAACACTCTTCTAGAGTAGTTAATTCATTCAAATATCAACAGACAAATGACCTCACGACTCAAGGGGATCTATGGAGACATCAGTGTGGAAATTGCAGGAGGCTTTATCAGTGATAAAAGTCTTAGTGTGCAATTCAGAGCAATTCCCTCTGGGAGTTTGGGAGGAGTTTAGGATGTGTGGGGTTAAACCCTCTGCTTGTTCCTTGCCTCCATAACTCACAGCAAGGCTCAGGTTTCTCTCTCTAAGATGGGGCTGCCCTGAAATACCACGAGGTGACTTGGGATAAAAAATAGTCCAGTGAACTCCATTTTCAAAGCCCTGGGAGGAAATTGGTCAATGCAGGCTGCATCCCAAATGATTGTTTCTCTAATTTAAGTCTGAATTAAGGAAATCATGAGTAAAGGTAAGTTATTAAAAAACAAGGAGGATAAAGCAAAAGGCAAAATATGAATCTGCAAAAGCTATTCCACTTGTGTGTATAAATCAGGAGACTGTGTGCTCAAGTGGAGAATTAGGCTGGGTTGCCGGTTGTTATGCATTTAAATTAAGCAGGAGTCTAATAGCTTTTTGAAAATCTGGCCTTAAGTGTGTTTGGGCTTCCTTTTTTTTTTTTTTTTTTTTTTCTCTTTCTCTCTCTCAGGGAAGAGATCACCTAATCAAAACAGTGCTTTGGAAGGAGGAACAATTCAACACTGAACACGGGTGAGGAGTTCTAGCTACTGATGAGGCCTGCACTGCTCAGGGAAGAATTGTTGCTGTTGGTAAAAGCCTGAAGAGGCTCTTTGCAGCTGAGCTGGGAGCCGTGAGGAACGATTCCATAGTGCTAATGGTGTTTCAGAGGAGGTGGGCCATGATATATGTGGGGATTTGTTACTTGGTCAGCCAGCCCAAGGGGCAGGAGTGTTCTTTACTCAGCACTCCTTTGCCAGGAGCAGATGTGAAAGTTCTGCAACTGTCATCAAAAGGCCCGAAACCGGCTTTAAACTAGGGATAAATTTTGTGATTGTTCACTGAGGCCAAGTCCTCACTCTACCTCTTCATTTCCAACAATGGTTTTGGCAGCCCAGACTCACTTCGAAGAGAACTGCTCTGGGAAGCCTTGGAACTAAACCACTAACCTTTTCCTATAAACATGTCCTTTATTACAATATATTTGCTTGTTCACTTCTCTGACAGATAGATTATTCAGAGAAACGCTCAGATTGTTCAAAGCTCCGTGAAGATTCCTCTAACTGGAATAAGCAATGGCACTGTTCTGTTAATTTCACGCTAAAGGAAGATACATTGGTAAGTGGGTGCAAAAACCAACCCAAGGTGGTACCACCTGTAACTTACATCCCTAATGATAAAACAGAGTAATCCTGTTATGTAGAGCTCCTGACTAAATTTGCTTTGTACTTCTTCAGAACGTGTAATGCTCAAAATTATACAGTGCTGCTGCTGTTTCTGTCCTCGGGGCAGGTGCTGATGGAGCTGATGGATTTCAGCAGGGCTCAGAGACACAGGGTTTCAGCAGGGCTCAGAGACACAGGGTTTCAGCAGTGCCCAGGCACAGGGTTTCAGCAGTGCCCAGGCACAGGGTTTCAGCAGTGCCCAGGCACAGGATTTCAGCAGTGCTCAGAGGCACAGGATTTCAGCAGTGCCCAGGCACAGGATTTCAGCAGTGCTCAGAGGCACAGGATTTCAGCAGTGCCCAGGGGCACAGGATTTCAGCAGTGCCCAGGCACAGGATTTCAGCAGTGCTCAGGCACAGGATTTCAGCAGGGCTCAGAGGCACAGGATTTCAGCAGTGCCCAGGCACAGGATTTCAGCAGTGCCCAGGCACAGGGTTTCAGCAAGGCTCAGAGGCACAGGATTTCAGCAAGGCTCAGAGGCACAGGATTTCAGCAGGGCTCAGAGGCACAGGATTTCAGCAGGGCTCAGAGGCACAGGATTTCAGCAGTGCTCAGAGGCACAGGATTTCAGCAGTGCCCAGGCACAGGATTTCAGCAGTGCCCAGGCACAGGATTTCAGCAGTGCTCAGAGGCACAGGATTTCAGCAGTGCCCAGGCACAGGATTTCAGCAGTGCTCAGAGGCACAGGATTTCAGCAGTGCCCAGGCACAGAGTTTCAGCAGTGCCCAGGCACAGGGTTTCAGCAGGGCTCAGAGGCACAGGATTTCAGCAGTGCTCAGAGGCACAGGATTTCTTCCCGTTAATGCCTCACCTCCACTCCTCTATAGCCTCTCTATAGAATTCCTCCCCTTTGATCTTTTGAACCGCATTCTGAAACAGGCGGCAGAAATTTCCTAGAAAGTTTTGACCTAATTTCTCGTCCTATGAACAGGAAGAAGGCTGGTGTTCCAGGCAGGCAGGGCACGGGAAGGCACCTTGCTTTCCCCCATCCCTGGGGCGGGGATGCCGCTCCCCGAGCCCGGCACTCGGCTCTCTCCTCTCCTCTCCCGTGTTTCCAGCTGTTTCTCTACCTGCGGCAGATTTCGCCTCTTTAACAAAACGTCTTTCTCTAAACATAGAGTTTGTGTGAGCTGGACACGACAGCGCATGGGCAAAGTATTTTTGGTACAAAGCAGCCGAGCCTTTTGAGTGCTATTGTTGTAGTCTACAGATCCCTGAAAATCAGAGGGAAGCACTGCTCTCGTCCCGCAGAGATCACTTGCTAGCGGGGGCTTTAAAAGTGAGTTCAGTCCAATTGCTGCGGGTTTGAGCTTTAGAGAATAGCTAATTTCACTTGACTATAGGGAGGTGAGGTTAGGGTTTTTAGGTCTGCAATTAGGAGACCTGAAGGTGCCTGCACTGTCCCTGGGAAGGATGTGGCTAAAAAGCAAGTCTGAAATTCTAACCCTTTGCCTGCCCTTTTCTGGTCCTAGAATTTACTGTCTGTGTCTGCTGCAGCTGGAGATGCCCTGGCAGCTGGAGAGGAAGAGGATAAAGGGGAGGCAGAGGATAAAGGGGAGGCAGAGGTGCTGAGCCCGTGTTTGTGTGTTCACTTGGGAGAGAAGCAGGAATCTAAAAGGAATTTAAAAGGAAGAGCTGGCCTGGACGCTCTGGGTGGTGACTGAAGTGCTGGGCCGTGGGGGACACAGAGGGGATGCAGCAGATGTGGGACAGGAGGCAGCCCTGGGTGTCAGAAGAACCCTCTTAGAGGCCATTGGTGTTTTAGAAAAGGATGTGATGTGTCCAGGTATTCCCGACTGCTATTCCTGACTCTGAGCAAATCAGCTCCTGAGAAATCTCCTGGGACTTTCCCCGCAGTTGATGTCCTGGGCTGAACTAACCTACAGCACAACTGTCTGGTCTAGAGCACAGAGCACCAGCTGGTAAATCAAACCATTATTTCAACTTCCTTTGTTATTTTTCCTCTTTATTCCTGCTGTCTTTCCCAGTGCAGACCTAGGAATCTGTGGCCAAATAAACAGAGCCCGCTACACCTCTCTGCTGTGGAATGATCTCTTGGAGCCTGCATGGGTGATCAGCCTTTCTCAGCCTCCTATTTATACCCTCTTAGCAGTTTTATATCCTTTGTATGAAGAGTTCAAGGCCTGCAAATCTTGCATCATTTGTAGGCCTGTCTAAATTCTGATCTCTACAGCTGCTGCTCTAGAAATGAAAAGATTAATCAAATGCCAGCACATTACTAGAGCTTCAAACCAGTCAGAATATCACTGGGAAAACATGTTAATCACTTCTCACTTTACCTGAGTACATACTGCACCCTGTTTCTCCTCCTGCTCTTGTCACTGGTGTTGTGTATAATGAATGCCTCTGGTTGTAAGATGCAGAAGAAATTATAGTGCTTTTTGCCTTTTTTTTTTACCAGAGATGTCTGTGTTGGTGCCCTAGATACTCTTCAGACATCCTGCTCAAGCCTATATACAGAAAAGGCAAGATCTCCACACCAAAATTCACACGTAGAAATATGATTGCAGAGAGTTATGGAACTATTTGTGAGGTTTACAAAGTACTGCAGGAAAATAGCAAATAAGTCAAAGAGTAAGGATGAACTACACTATAATACAACTCATTTCTTATATTTTAGTAATTTGAACATGAAGCTGTTTGAGCAGTAAGCAAAATTTGTTTCAAGTATTTTAGTAGAAATACATTTACTTTAACAGAAAAAAAAATCCTTGGCCTTTATTGATATTTT
The DNA here is from genome assembly GCF_009819655.1 of Sylvia atricapilla. Lineage (NCBI taxonomy): Eukaryota > Metazoa > Chordata > Aves > Passeriformes > Sylviidae > Sylvia > Sylvia atricapilla. The sequence goes on along the minus strand of NC_089150.1, from coordinate 15,922,892 downwards.
GAGCATGTGAATAAAAAAAGCAGCACTTTTCAAACAATGGAGTCTTTCATCAGCACAAAGTGAATTAGTCCTGCTGCAGTTGATATTGATAGGATTCCTGCAAAACTGTCCCAGTATGGAGCTGAACTTAGAGAAAATCCTGATATGCCCTTTTGGGCAGCAGAGCCACACCAGGGAGTGACAGAGAAACAGAAGTTTGAGGGGGATTTTTGTTCTTCAGGAACTTGTGCAGTCCTACACAACCACAGACCAGTCCAGGCACAGTCCCTGAAACTGCTATCTGACTGTATCCCAGTGTACACTCAATATACAGATAGAGCCTCTCTTCTGAATTTTATCTAAACACACAATTGGCAGGAGGTAAAAGAAAAAAGATCGTATATTTTGCTGTTGTTTCCATCAAGTTAACTACTGATACAATCTGTGTTGATTTTTATATCCCTTTTGTGCTTTTAAATTTATAGAATGACTCCATTTCCCAGCACACCTTGATTTGGTCTGGAAGGAGAGAAGTTCTCTCTACACAGCTCACACATAGCTCAGGTGAGTTTAATGGGCCTCATTTTCTTCTTCACTTTTTGAGTGATTTTATAATGGGAATTGTTCCCTCTTGTGGTCCTCTAAGACTATTGATATTTCACTGCTGGGGACCAGAGGAGTGTCTGTAATTGTGGCTGCAGCTCCTGTAAAACCTGCAGGTTTATACCATGTGGTGGCTGGACTTGGGAAAATACCCATTTTGTGATGTGTATTTGTGATGTGTATCCAGAGGTGTGTCTAACACCTCTGGATACCATGGTGCTGCCCAAAACTCTCAAAAATACTCGGGCTGATCATTATTACAAATGCATATATTTATGATAATGTTATCCATGAAACTGCAAGGAGAAGCATTAGAAGGTAGAAGACAGAAAAGTGACAAACAAAAAAAACATTTTATTATGATAAAAATAGTTTCTCATGCTGCTTCTTTCTGCTGCAAAAAGGGCAGGACTGTGCATGCGTATATCACAGTCTCATAAGTATAAAGTAAAAGTATGATGAAAACCAAAGATCAGACTTTTTCCACATGGAAAAGAGCCTATAGGATGGGGAAAATATTCATTGACTTACAGGAAACAATAAAATGTTCCAAAGAAAATATAGGAGCCAGTTGATTTTATGTGCCACCATTTGCAATCTATAAATGCCCCTGTGGCAAACTCAAAAGATCTCAGTTTATTCGTGACTGAGAAATGGAGACCAAAAGCAGCCTCATATATAAATACAATGGATTTCACAGCCCCAGGATTTATTGTGTCTCCTTCAGCAATGGGGGTTACAGACTGAAACAAAGCTGAGCCATAATAGGAAAACTGTCCTACTTGGGATTTATGAATTTATAAAGGATATAGCCAGTTTTGTGTTGTGGTTCAGCAGTAAATCACTGTCTGTGGGTTCCAGAGCTTGCCTCAGGTGGCAAAGTGCTCATGGAAGGACACAGCACAATTCCCAAGCAGCTACTGGGCACCAAATAGGAATAAAGAGAAGAAGGGTGAGCAGAGAACCTGTCTTACCAAAAATCAAAAAATCCCCAAAATAAAACGTCACAGCCAATATTGGGAGAATTTTTTTAATTAGGAAATATATTCTGTCAGGCTTATATTTAACTTTGTTTGCCTCACCCTTTCCTCGCCTTTTGCTCCCTGTCTGCCTGTCAGTAGATTCAGACAGGTCACAGTTACCCGCAGGTTTTATTTACCTGCAAATTTAAACTTCCAACTCTATCTCTGCGTTATCTGACATACAGTGTTTAATGATGGGCTGCAGCATCAATGAAAGGCTCCCTTTTTCATAATTGCAGCTGATCTAATCTGTTTTATGAGGGGGTGGAATGTGTGGTGATGGAAAGAAAGGTTTCCATCCTCAGTCTGACTGTGGCAGAAAGGTCCTGCTCTCATCCTTGCAGAGGATGTGCATGTGGAGAGACAAGTTTCTGCACAGCAGGCACAGTGCTGTGTTGAGGCTCAGATGGGATCAGACTGTGTGTCAGGCTTCAAGTGGGGCATAATCAGGCATTTCAGACCGCTGCTCATGCTCCTGGAGGATTGGCCTGATTTTCAAATGTACCAGGCAATCAACTACCCCTTACTGATTTCACTGGGAACTAGTCAGCCCTCAATGCATCAGAAAAAATTGGGCTGGTTACCTAGAAACCTGCATATGGATTTCAGATTTTTATTCTGGGATTGTTTTATCATGGTGGGTTTTTTTTAATTGCTGGAACTAGCCTCTGTTTTCCTCTGCTGCAAATCCTCTTCATATGCTTTTGCTTACTCTGCAAATAGTGGCTTTTTGGGGACACTCAGCCCTGGAAGTCCAGTGGATTAACACGTTTTTTCTTTTCTAGATCTGCCTTGGAGAAGAGGAGTTAAGGAGTTTGGTTTTGGTAGTCAAAAGATGGCTTGCCCTCTCCTCTGCTTCTCCAAATTTTCCAATTTATTTCTGAATTCAGAGACTTGCTTTAGGTCTCAGCTGACATAGACCCTCTGCCATTGACATGATTTATAATCACTGATGTCCACAGATGACAATTACTTCTCCCCTTTAGATACAGTAGGTCCTCTAATGTTGTGACTCAGCCAAATGTCTGCTCTCCCCTCTCATCCCCCTCTCAGGCAAAATGACTTGCAGGAAGAAAGAGGAGAGGGCATAAACAATGATCCATGAGCAAAAGCAGAGCTTCAACAGAGGAAGGAAAAATCTCAGCTCTGACAGTCACCATCCCATAGGTGAAAAGGTTCTATCCCTGTTGCCCTCCTTCTCCATAAGAGCAAGACAAAAAGGTATAAAATTTGCAGCAAAGAAAATGCAAGATGTATATTAGGGGTGTTTCTTCCCTGTTAGGGTTTGAGAGAGTGCAAAGCGCTGGAGGGAGGTGATGGAGGTTTTGGAGGAGCAGTTAAACAAGCAGATTTTGGGACCATAGGGTGTTGTTTGAGTCATTACAGACTGAGGAAAGTTCCATCCAGGGAACTGCAGATGCAGGAGATCCATAGAGGGCTGCAGCTCTCATGAGTGGACATGTGGATGTCCCTGAGCAGAGCAGAGCCTCTCCTGCCTCTGCCATGAGGGGTCTTTGCCTAATCTCATGAGTTCTTTCCCAGCTCTCAGCACAGAAGCACCATTCATCAAGGCAGCAGAGTACCACTGAAACTTTGGAAAGCAGCTGAAGTTTACAGGTTTTTTCAAACCAAAGATCCAAATAGAGCCCTTATTCCCACATTAGCTTGGTACATGTTTTTGTAATCAGAACAGTGGAACAGGCTCACAAACAGCCCTTCCTAAGGGCTTTGGTGGGGTCAGACGTCCTGTCACTCTTCTCTAGTCTTGCAGCTCTCCACACCTTTCATCAGAGCCTGGGGCAAAGAAGGTTTTTTTGGATAAAAACTCCCTATTCCTTTAGCAACTTCCCGTGCTGCCAGGCAGCAGCATGGGGCATGCACAGGAGCAGAGCACAAAAGGGATCTCTCCCATGTCCCCAGGGCACCTCAGCTGCTTCCAAACCTCTATGCAGAGCCCTGAGCAGAGGTTTTGTGAAGCCATCGTGACAGTAATGCTATGAAAGATGCTGCTGATATCAGACTGAGACAGGAAACATGTAAGGAATTAGAAACAGATGCCCCTAAAAGAAGCAAGACAACAGGATATATTACAACATCAAAATGTGCTTGACAGGTGGAATTTATATATCACATAGTAAAAGAAGCCGTTTGGTGAGTGATACATTTCATATTAAAATATATAAATCATTTACTTGGAGAAGAATTGGACTCTGTGGGCAAGTAGCTTAGCTACTGCATCTGACACGCTGCCTGTTAAAACAGATATATTCATTTATGAATCTGATAATCATTACCCCCTTTCTGTATTTATTCCATGGTAGAATTCAGAGTTAGATGCATCAGTCACAGCATCTGACAATTCTCTGTGTCTGTTACTGGCTTGATTGTGTTATTTCAGTGTTGCAAGATAGTTAATAATCCCTAGTTAATCAGAGTATCTATTGATTAATATATATTCCCATTAGGGTAAATATAAATCATAATAAATTAGATAATATAACCATAATAAACCTGCTGTATCCAGTATGTAACACACTAAATCAAAATTAGCAATTACTAATTGAAATTATATCCCCTAGTATAGCATTATATAAATCAAAGGCGTTTCTCCAAAATCTATGCATCATTCAGAAGATTAATCCTCTGGCAAATGTAAATGTTTTTTTTTTTACTCCATTCATTTGGCTAAGCTGGATAATGGTAATAGCCTTGAGGTTAAGTACACCACACTGTGTTAGGGCTGAGGGCATGGTTGTTGCCACGAGTGTCCCTCTTGCCCATCCCACTGCAGCCACCCCTATCCCTGGGCATGCTCAGGGCACTGCACCCACCACCAGCTCACAGAGAGTGTCCCTGCAGTGTGCTTGGAAGGCTTCTACCCTGTGCACTCAGACACAAAACACTGGGGCACAAAAACGAAATGCTCATCTGGAAGAAACATCAGGGATTTGGATGATCCCAAACCCACCAGGGTTTTCCTCTTCCTTTCTTCCTGCTTGGAACTTGAGAGACTTGAGAGGGGTGTTTTGAATTTCACTCTCCAGTATCTCAGGGAGTGGGTGGGAACACCAAGAGGAGCTTCTCTCCCATGAGAAGGCAGGGCAGTGACTGAATAACTCTGCACTGACCCAACAGCCTGGCATGGACAGGCCTGAGTGAGGGGATGCTGCTGGGGTCCCTGGAGAGTATCTGGAGAGAAATACCCTTTATGAATGATTTTGGAATGCATTTCTGTAGGGATCACCCCTGCCCTGTCAATGAGGGTCTGGAGAACTCCACTTTGGAGCCCATGCAGGGGAGGGGGAAACACTGATGGCTGTGGGCTGAGGAAAGGGTGAGGAGAAGCAGGTGAGACAGCCCGAGCTCCCTTCACTTGCAACAGCCCCACAAAATGTCCTCACCACGCTCAGAAACCCCACTGGAGGTTACACAAACCTCTCCTGCTTACCTTGCATTTTCAAAGCAGAGGACTGGGCACCAGTCCAAACCCATAATCCATGCGAGGGCATGTCACAACAAATAGGAAAGGGATAATTAGAATTTTATGAAGTGGCTCTCTACAATGCTACCTACTGTTTACTTACCAACAATTTTAAATTTAGCACTGATGCATTTTTAATATCAATTTAAAAAAAAAAAAACCTCAAGAAGCTCGTAGTTAAGTGGTTTTTTTAAAATAACCCCATTTCCCCAGTGCGACCAATGTTTGTCCATGTGTGTGTGTCTGCTCATAAAATGGTACTGAAATGTATGAGAATGTTGCTTAGCAGATAATAACTCTTGATATAATTTCAAGTTTTGTGGTTTTTTTCTAAAAGTCAAGGAAAGTCCAGTTCACTGAAGAGAACTGAAGAGAATGAACCACTCTTGAGCTTTCTAGCAGTGTGGGAGAAGATCCACATAACAGGTAAATCTGAAAGCAACACAAGATGGAATGATTTCTTCATTGTCTTTGATCACAGCTGTGTGGCTTAGCTAGAGTGGTTTTCTTTTACCCCAGGCAGGACTCTATTCCAGTGGTACCTCACACCTCTGCATGGTGTCCAGAGACAGTAATTCGACATATTGTTTGGAAAAAAATGGTGCCTTAGCAAGCCAGTACATTTTATGTTATTGATTTGTTGTAGCTAATAGAGCTGCATGGATATTCTTATCCATGGGCAAATCTGGGAGTATTAATTTACGCACACAAAGATTTGTGTTAAAATCCAATACAGAGAATGTAGCTCAGCTCTTGACCAATTTTTGATACCTGATCAGCACTGAGGCTCTCAGTGCATAAGCAGAACCACAAGGAAGGGGCAGGGTACCCTCTACTGTGTTCTACCAGAAAATCACCCTCATCTTCCAGCCTGTTGGGGGTTGGGTTTCCTTATTTTTTTACTTACAGAATTTTTTCCCATAAGTTGCTAGGAAACCAACTACTGGGTACTTAAGAAAAATAAAAGTGGCCAAGGTCAGGAGAGGAGTGTAGCACCTGGCTACACTTCTTTTTCTCTGGGAGTTTCTCTCCCAGTGGAGAGATACAGTGAAATTTGGGGGCAGGTAAAGGATGGGACTGGGGGCAGCTGCTCTCTCTCGCTCTGGGTTTTGGTCAGACCTGTGCCTTGGGGAAAGAAATTCTCTGCCACCCTAACTCAGCCAGGAGCTGCCTTTCTCCTGCTTCTGGGCCCTCATGCCCTGCCAGGACCTCCCACAGCTCCAGCTGCCACTGGAGCTCCTGATACACCTCATCCCCCAGCCCGGGATTGCTGCTCATCCCTGCTGCCAGCTAACCCTGCAGAGCTCCTGATACACCTCATCCCCCAGCCCGGGATTGCTGCTCATCCCTGCTGCCAGCTAACCCTGCAGAGCTCCTGATACACCTCATCCCTGCTGCCAGCTAGCCCTGCAGAGCCTCTGATACACCTCATCCCCCCAGGATTCCTGCTCATCCCTGCCCTTCCAGCTTGGTGCTCCTCAGAGTCCTGCAGGGGCACTGGGATCAGACTGCCCCGGGGTTTGGGAAGCAAAGCCTCTCCTCCATCCCTTCCCATCTCGGCCGAGAAGGCCGTCACAACGTTCCTGGTTCTGTTCTGTTGTTAATGCCAGAGTTATTGTTGTTTGTCTTGTTACAGATACCAGTAAAGAACTGTTATTCCTACCCTCATATCCTTGCCTGAAAGCCCCTTAATTTCAAAATTATAATAATTCGGCAGGAGGGAGTTTACATTCTCCATTCCAAGGGAGGCTCCTGCCTCCCCTAGCAGACACCTTTGAAACTAAGACACAGCCTTAACACAGCTGGACCTGGGCACTGCTCTCTGCCTCTTGCAGCACTTGCAGGGCCGTGGTTTGAGGACAAAGACAGGGAAATCCTGTGTCAGACAGAAGGGCTGTAAATCATGGGGTAAATTATCCTTGAGCATAACCTGGCAGGGATATGGAACAACTCAGCCTCACTACCTGTTGGATTCAGCTTCAGATATTTAAATCCAGCTCTCCCACCTATGAGAACACTGCCCTGAAAAGTGTTTGCCCTGCTCTCAGCAAGATTTCTCTGTTCTTTCTCCCTCCCATGGCAGCACTGTGCTGCCCAGCTCTGGATCGTCTGTGTGTGCATCTCTGGTGTGCCAGAATTTAGGCTGGGTGGTGTAAGGAGTTGACTTGTGCATGTAAAGGTAACCCCATTAGACATCATCAAGGTCCAGTCTACTCATGTAAAAAGTCACACGCCTAAACACTGAATTATATGCAGAAACTAAAAGCGTTGCTTCATAATGCTCATGATTAATATGTGTAATAGGTTTTCATGATGTGGACAGGGGGAACGGTGAAACGGATTCAGGTCTTTTTATTTTCTTTTTAGCTTGTTATTATCTAGAGAAAAGAAACACTAATTACTAGAAGCTAATAGCTAGTGTGTTACTTATCCTCTTAATTAGTACCCTAATTATTAAGCGTGGTGATAACCACTAGTTAGAACATATTTGCTTTTTAAGACTTTGTTTATCTGTCTTCCCACTCCCTCTTTTTAATGACACTGATACCAGCAGAGTTGCTGGAAAGGGAATACCAATAATTTCCCCTTGGGAAATGAGTCATTTTGAGTCTCCTGAACACTGTTATGATTTTCATTCTGTTGTAAAATGCTTTTCGCCTTTGAACTGGTGGCTCCTGTTAGATTCTGATATTAAAGTGCTAACATTAGAAACTGTGAGGATGAACTTGGGGCAGCAGAAAAAGTCACCTCAGCAGCACAGGAGCTCACTCAGCTGCAGCCCTCTGGGAGGCTGGAGGGGTCCTGAACAACACAATCTCAGCTGCCCATTCCGAAATCCGGGGGCCTTCAGTGAAGGATTGCCCATCATGACTGCCTCAAGTCACAGTGTCGGGCTGGCTCCACTGACAATCTCCTGCTCTCCATCCTTTGGAATGGGAAGATGGGATTTCTGGTTGCAGCCATCCCCTATGCCCAGCACCCACTTCCATAGCAGGTGTCTGTTCCAAGTTCATCCTTGCTCAAGTGAAATGCCAAGCAACTACACGTGAACTCTTAATAAAAGAGCTGTTTAAGTAGAGAATTAAGTGTAAATACCTGCCAAAAATCCTGTATTGGGGTGATTGGTATACATGGGTGACTGCCAGAAGTTGTAATAATACAGCGTTTTTATGGAGTCTTATTAATTTTTCCAGGGAGTGGCACATTGGAAGTGACTGAAGCCAGTGATTTAAGATGTGTGGCAGAAGGGAAGAAAGATCTCTTGATTACTGAGCACAGCGTACATCTGGGCACGAGCTGGATGTGCTGCAGCACACCAGAAAAACTACTCTGTTAGTAGTAATTTTTTACATTAAATCTAATGGAAGGAGCAAGACAAGCTCCTTCTGCCCTTGATTCTCGACAGTTTGGATTACAAAGTGCTTAAAGGAGGTGGATTAGAAGAGCTGTGTTCGCTGTATGTACATCACAGTTTCTGTGGCCTCATTAGCATTCACGATGCTGCCCACTGATTTGACATTGTTTCTGCCCCGAGGAGCTTGAAATCTTAAGGCAAAACCCTGTGACCATCTGAAATCTGAACATTTCGAGGAGAGCTCTGAAGAAAGGATTCGTGAGACTGTGAACAAGTACGTTTCTGTTGCCATGTCAAAAGCAGGGAGCAGGCGGGGAACAAACAACTGGGGCGAAGGAGAAAAACAGCGAGAGAGTCCTAATTGTTGTCAGCTTGATTCCAGCCTTGTTTACCCCGGCAGCCTCTTTGTCAGGGCAGGCATTGCTGATTTACACTCATCTAGGTGAGAATATCCTCCATGCTTTTATCCAACACAGCTGCCACTGGAGTGGTTCTAACCCCCTGGTCCTTTTGCCTTGTGCAGCCTTTGCAGATGCACAGAGAGCAGCACAGGCAGGATGAGCAGGCAGCTGGTGGGGCTTCTCCATGCTGGGACACTCCTGGAAGAGCTGCAGGGCTTGAGCTGTACTCCTGCACACCACCTGGAGCTGGCCTCAGTTGTTTCTGAAAAGGAATGACCTTCCGTGTAGGCAGCTTTTCCTTTGGGGAGCTCTGAGCTACCACAAGCGCTTGGTTTGTGCTGTGAAGTGCAGGTTGTCCATCACATGACCAAAAAAACCTTTTTTTTTTTTTTTTTTTCTTTTTTCCTTCTGATTTTTAGGTGTAAGCTCTGTTATTAGCAACAGAAACTTTTGGTTCCCTTGAAAGACACTCAGCCCAGGGCAGGTGGGGATTTCTTTGTGGAAATAAATGTGATCAGCGCTTTCTGATTCCAATTCTTGGCTGTGCTGCAAGAGACAACAGGACTCAAAAGCAGCTCCCTTTTCTGTGCTGGTTTATAAATATCTCTGTAGCTACACTAATAGCATAGCATGTTCTCTTTTTTCTTTTTTCCCCCCTTATTTTTATTTTTTGGCTTTCTTCTGCTGAAGGGGTGCTGAAGTAAGCAATGGAGAGGAAAGAAAACGCTTTGTCTGGAGGATTTGGCACCTGCTGTCAGGATCCCACCACAGAGATGAGACCCAGCTCTCTGAGTCACTTGAGGCTTGCCAAGAGTCAGCAAAGCATTTTGTAAAGTCACCACGTGTCCCACTGCCAGGTAAACTCCATTTCTCCATCGTGCCTGGGAGGCTGGGCTGCCCTGGACTCTCCTACACCTCTCTGTTACGAATTTTTACAGGCTCCTCCACTCCTGCCTGCAGCAGTTAAGCTCTGGATTTCAAGGTCGGGTTTCTTTTTTTTAGCATCCATGCAAGTGTTTCTGTGCAGTGATCAGAGGAGTTTTCAGCACAATTTATTTATTATCATGCTCTAATATAATATTTCCTTAAAACATTATGTGCATTGGTAGGAAAATGTGTGATCACTTAAAATTGAATGATGCCTGTTACTGTTAGAGCATTTTAAGGAATGTTAATGATTGCTGGGTTGGGACTAATAGCACAGTGCTTCCTAATTTTGCGTTCATTTTATCCTTTTTAGCTCAAAAAAATGTATGCAACTGTAAAATGTTGGCTCACACAGAATTAGATGTGCTTAAGCTGCCACCTGATGTTTCCTGATGTTGCCACACTCGAGGCCACTGTGTGACATCTGTCTCTGAACATTTCTGATCACTGTCCTTATAAATGGGATCATTTACACAATATAAGGGATAGAGAGTCCTTCCAGGTGTGACCTGCTCAGAGTTGCCTCAGATTTCATAATTATTCACAATAATGGCCCACGGACAGAAGATAGTTTCTGTGTGGAAATGCCAGGAAAGTAATTTCTGAAATTATGCTGCTCTATGCATTCAGCATTCCCTGGGAAAGAATTGTACCCATATTGGCACAATTCCCTTGCACAGGGTTCTTCTCCTTACTGACCACTGGCAGAAGTGAGTTCACAGATATCTCTATGTTCCACTGGATTTCTTTCCCTCTGAGCCTGAGAGCAAGGAAATAAAATGATAAAATTGTTCCAGCAGTGAATGGGTAATTGTCACACAATGTAAAGGTGTTGGAAAGAGTGGAGGGAAAAATAATCTAAATGTTCTCCTTTTACTGGGAAAATGTACTGTTATTTATGAATAATTTTTGCTGTTGAAGGGAAGCGTAAGATACAATCAGAGAGACCATAAAAATGAAATGTATAAAGTGTTATTTACATTATATTGGAGAAGAAGGAATCATTAGCAGGGAGAATGCTGGTTATTCAAAAACAAAATCAGGTTATTCAGAATTGCATTCTTAGATTAACTGCTGTACAAAATGTAGCCCATAATTCTTTCTGCAGTAGAAATATTAGTCCTAGAGCTAAGACTCTAAGTTTTGTTTGTATCTCCAGACCATGCTGTTGTCTGGAATTGGGGCTCTATTCTGCTGCAGCAGGAGCTGAGCAAAGCCAGAGCTGAGTGAGAGGCAGTTTTCTGAAATGTTTCCTCCCTCTGCAAAGAGTGAGAGAACCAGTGAGACCACAGCAGCCAGCCCTGGACACCAGCACTGCTGGTGAGGAGCATCCATGGCCCAACCACCTGGAGCAGGAGCTGATACTGCCCTTCTTTGTGTTCTTAAAGAATAGACCAACTTTTAGTGAAGTTTGCTGCTAATTGTCAGCACTCAAAAGCTCATCATTACATCAAGGCATCAAATTATCCCTGTTATCCTCCCTGAGCTGTTAAGCCTGTGGACTGGAGTTGCATTTGAGGGTTTTCCTGCTCTGTTTATCCATTCATTGCTTGTTATAGTGCTAGAAGCAAGATCTGGAGAGTTCCTTTGCATCTTGGAAGACAAAGATAGCACAAAAAGGAGAAAAATACCACATTTCCTGGTTCCCCAGATGCATTTGGAGACTGGTGTTGCTGGACTTTGTAGGTAGATGCCGCAGCTGATTTGTATTTGGTGATCCCTAAAGAAAGTTTTTGCCTTTGCTGTTTCAGTGGTCAGTAGTGGAGCATGAACAGACACAAAATGTCATCATCTCAGATTTTTGCACTTCTATGTTTTCCCATAAAATTGTCTGTTTTCTCAGATTGGAGAGATTGGACTGTGCTGAACAGGTTAGGGTCTGTTAGGATGGGGCAACCCTGCATATCCACTGAGGAGATGAGCACCCAAGGGAGACTGTAGTGCTGGAAATTCTACCCAGAAAAAGATAACTATGGCCATGAAAAACATTTTCTCATCTCTCCCTATTGACAGAAAGCCAGCCCAAGTAATGTAAGTTTATAGCATATCAGACCCCTGCCAAGGGAAAAGCGTTGCTTAAACTCAGCTCAAACCTGTTCTTTCCACTGGGAAAGAGAGTCCTCACAGGACTGCAGACTTTGGTGGGTGCTTTCTGCTTTTCAGGACAAATGAAAAATGACAAATGACACTTCCCAAGAAAAGAAAAAAGCCTTGGACCGGAAGTTTGGGGTTTGATAAAGATTCCAAAGTTTTGGTGAGAGCTGGAGGAAGTTTTATGTTCTGACACAGCAGAAGTGCAAGGAGCAAACAAGGACTGTGCAGAATGAGGTACTGCTTCAGAAATGTCCAAAATATTTGTTTCCCTTGCCAATCTGCCCTGTTTGCTGTCGTGATCAGCTGCTTCCTCAATCCCTGCTTTGATGTGTTCAGGGGGAAATTCCAACTGCCTCTCTGAGTTGCCTGCAACCCTCTGTCTCTGTATGTGTGTGTGTGTGTATTTAATCATGCCTGGGAAAGGAATAAAAGGAAAAGCACTTTTGCTTTCCATTTTAAGAGCAGTTCCTCCTTCTGAATACTGAAATAAACCTGATGGATGAAAGACACATCCTGTGTCACAACCTCCTGAGCCACAGGCTGGTGGTCCTCGATGCTTGGACCCTCTGGATGCCCAATTTCTGCATATGAGGCCGAATGCCACAGACTGCAAATATCTTAAAGAAAGGTCAGGAAAGATGAGGAAGGATTTCATTCACTCAACACACAAGATTCCGAGTGGCCCCCGTGTAAGGCTGCCTATAATGAAATGTCTGCACAAAACAAATACAACAGTACAGCTCCCTTTTTCCATTACAACACCTCCCACATAATACAGACCCTGTGAATAATTGGCACAGTGCTGTATCCCCAAATTTATGGTATTGCACAAAGTTTTTCACTGTGAGAGTAAACACAGGGGATGTGTTAGATATCTGTCAGGGGTAAGAGGGGACAGGCAGGCTCAGAAGCTGGAGATCTGGAACAGTCCCTCATGTGAGCAATGTCTGCAATCCAGGGACAAAATGAAACACTGCCAAGTGTTTAACAATCATTCATTTTATTCCAGCATTACTCAGGGCCTGTAACTCAGTGAAATATTGTTTGGAAAGCCGATTGTTCAAATGGGTGTGGATATAAAACCAAAGAAAATGCTCCCCTTGGAGGCAAGGCCATAGTCCTTAGTTTCAGTTAGAAGAAAATAAATAGTGACTATTACTCTTGCAGCCTTTTGAGAGCTTTTGGTGGTCTTAAATCCGTGAATGACTGTGTGGGGTAATAAAGAAGGAATAGGTAACCTGCTTAAGAGAAAAACAAGTTCTAGGAGATTTCTCTTCTAATTTTGGCTCAAGACTCCTGCTGAGCCTAAAGTAAACACTGTGATGTTGGAAGAAACCAAATAGGTTGTTTATGTGGGGTTTTTTTACACTCATTATTTTTATTTTTCCTTTTGTCTTTTTTGGATTTTCCTGGGAGCACCCTGCCTATATGACCTATGAGCTGTGGGATTTCTCTTTTTAAAGCTTTTTTAAAGCTCGTTCTTTCCAGAGTTAAAAGGTTCTGGTTACTTCAGAGACAGAAGTCAGACCTTGCTGTGTTCACAGAATGCATCCAGAACTTCTCAGACTTTAAAGTTCCAGGACACTCCATAAAGTTCCTTAGAGGAGGTTGCTTGATGGCAGAATCTACAGAAATTAAAGGAGAAAAGTCTGTGTGATTTGTATGGTTTGAAAAATGGTGATAGTTTACAACCTCTGGACTTAGTCTTGAAAAAAATCCTTTGAAAATCAAAACAGAACTTGGGGATTTCAAATCAATTTAAATCAGCCTGAGAAGCCATGAACTGAGTCATCAGTACTGAAATGTGAGTCACCTGTCTGCCAAAACATGCAAAAATGTTTGTTCTGTGTTATAGCAGAGATTAACCACCATCAGATTTGGAAAACTGGCAGGGCTCACCAATACTTCCAGACAGCACGAACACAAATACTTACACTGAAACCTGAAAGGAGGAAGTTGAGGCTGCTCCTCATTTTCCCCATGGACCATTGCTTTACTTGTTCTCAAGAATAATCCCTTTCAGCACAAGCAAGCTTTTCTAGTTTTAATTTTTTAACGTTCAATCCACTTTGAAATGTTTCAAGGTGGACTTCAAATTGAGTTTGGTTTTGGTATTCTGAGAGCAGCATGAGGAGTTCATGTAATAATAGTCTTTAAAATTTTTGCCAGCTCTTTTACTTTGGAGGCTTTTACAAAAACTCCAAATCACTACTTAAAGTGCAAATACTTACATATGTAGATGAAAATCTGGCTATAGTTTTTATTTTTCAGGCCACATTTCAGAGCCAAGACATGAAAGAAGTGGATTCCTGGGCTGCAGAGTCAGGTTGGTTTATTTCTTGCTAATAAATTTCTAACAGTTTGCATATTTACTGAGATCTTCAAAATTAGCCTTTTCTGGGAAGGTCTGGAGCATCAGTTGTCAGGCTGTACTTTAGAAATACAGTTGTGTATTCTATTCACCCTCAATCCAAGCAGATGCTGTGGGTGGGATCCCTGCCCATGGCAGAGGGATTGGGACTAGATGGTCTTTAAAGCTCCTTCCAAACCAAATCATCCTGTGATTCTATTTTGAGCTCACAAAATGTCAAATTCTTAATCTCTGTGAATTTTTTTTTGGGGGGGTGTCATATAGTTGATTTGTCACTATTTCTATCCAGTTAAGTACAAACTGATATGCTGAATGGAATTATAGGGAGGTTCCTCTGTCTTCAGTTTTTGGTAAGCATGGTGTGTGTGTGATAGCTCAGATTGGAGTGTGATTATCTAGCTGAGTGAGCAAACCCACCAGTCCTTTTCCTTTTTATAAAATTCTCACCCATCTGACCATTTCTGTCTCGGAGAAAATGGGAAGAAAGAGAAGCTTTCCACACTGAGCTTTAAAGACTGCTGGTGAAATAAACAGTCCCACTCAGCAGAAAGTTATCCTCAGTGAGTGGCTGTGGGTTTGACCCACACTCTGAGGGCCAGCTTGGCTGAAAAGTGGCTGTAATTAATTTGAGCAAGACTGCTCCTCGAAGGTGTTTTGTAAATCAGGTTTAAGAAGAAAAAAACGTTATAGAAAACAAATAATAAGCTGCCCACAGGCCCCTGAGAAACCTCAGACACCCTCCTACAACATCTCAAAAATGTTCCTTTGTTCTCTCTCTTTGGTACTTAACAACCTCGGTGGGCTTTTTGGCCTTTGGCCCAATGAGATGCATAACAGACTTTGGGTTACATTCTCAGACCCCAACCCATGCCCTTGTGCTGATACTGAGCCAAACCCAATGAGAAAGGTATCCAAGTTTCTAGGTAAACTTCTTAAAATCTCACAGATAAACTGAAACTCCCTATTTGGAAGCACCTGTTAGGGGTGTAAGAGAAGCTTTACTACAAGTGGGTACATTTCAAAGGTTATGAACTAAAAGAAAAAAGCAAAGTCCTACATTGGATTGCTGGTGGCAGCTCCTCATGTTTCACTTTAGCCACTTCAGTTAAAATTACTTTCCTTTTTTTTTTTTTCCCCAGGAAAAACAAGATGCTTTGTTTAAGTTCATTACCTCTAATATTTTATAAGTAGGTGGATACTGAGCTATGCTCTGTTTTCTATGACCTGGGCTCTGAGGTGAGAGCATTGTTGTCTGAAGTTGCTGTGCCTGTTTGCGTGCAGGGCACCCAGCATTGTGCAGATTCTCTCTGAGCTTCCCTCTCTGTGTTTGGGTTTGCAGCTCAGCAGCTGTGCTGCCAAATAACGGGGGAAATGCTTTTTTTCTCCCACTTGCTTTTATTCTTTGCTTCTCAATAGGTACAACTGAGATGTTTCTCTCCTGGGTCATGGAGAAGGTCAAACTGAAAGCACAGACGTGGTCAGTGCTGACCATCCCAGCTTCCCTGGTGCCTGTAGAGGTCTGGCAGGTGGTTTTGCTGGGAGGCACCTTTCCTGTGGCTGCAGTGGACAAAATGTTCAGTGTTATCACCTGCATGGAGGGATGAGTGCACAGCACACAAACACTCTGCATCAGGCTCTGCCCCGTGTGTTCTCTGCCTGAGGATGGCTGCTCACTGCCGTGGTGGACACCAGGCTCTTGGGGATGATTTCTCACAAGGATTTACACCACACTAGAGCAAGGGCATTTCCTTGTAGGCAGGTCAAACTCAGATGTTGCTAAAGATCTGGGACTTGTTCCAAATTGTCATTCAATCATGGATTTTCTGAGGAATAAAAGAATTTTTTGACTCAGCTCCTGGTTTCCTCCAGGCCACATGTGGTTTAGCCTGGGTGCAGGCACACTGGAGGGCTGTTCCTGGGGAAACAGTGTCAGAGGCACCTCACTGATGCCAAGGAGCCTTCAGGACAAAAGGGGGGGTCCTGTTTTATGAATTAATCTCATTTCAGAGCAAAATAATTGAGACGACAGAGTATCGCATGGAATGAAGGAGGGTTAAAGAGCAGCCTCTGTGAAAAGGGTATGAATTACTTGAGGGAGGCACATTAAAGTGCTCTCCTGGGCTAAGAGGCAGTCCAGCCTCATCCAAAGACTGTAAATAATATTGCCCTCAAGGTCCTGCTGCTCAAGCAACAGCACAATAAAATTCTTTCTGCAGACCATGGGCTCGATTTGGACGCTGGTGTTATTGCAATTTCCAGAAAGTTAAAGCACTGCAAAGACAGTGAAAACTCAGCAGTTTGGCTTCTTCCTGGCGCCTGCCCTGAGCCCCCCACAAACACAGGAATTGCAGCTGTGCAGGGCTGGGACTGTGAGCAGCCCCAAACCCTCCCCAGAGTAAACTGGGGCCAGTTTCTTTGGATGAAAAACAGAACAAAACAAAACCCCACGAAACAAACCAAGTAAAGCTTCTGCTTTAAGGGCTCTTTCTTCAGGTTTATCATCCTCTAAATGACTGAAATGGGCTTTGTAGGCAGACATGAGGCACATTGTGAGTGAGGATTAAGCAAGCCCAGTTTAATCCTACAAGGAGTAATCAAACATGGAAACACCCTGTCTTTTCCCCTTGGAGGACATTCAGTGAGCAGCAGTTTTCTGAGCCAGCTTTGTTGTTGCCTGGAGCCACCTCCTTGCTGGTTTCCTCATAGTGCAAGGGTTGATGCAACCCTGCCCATTAACTTTTTATTTTATGTTCTGTGTATATTACGAAAGAGAGTAGAGAAACCAGCATCTTTGACTAATCAGGTTTATTTATATCTAGCCCTGGTGTTGCCATTATGACTGGAACACACACAGGAAAGAACTGGGATCTTTTGCCTTTTTTTTTTTTTTTTTTTTTGAGAAAAATGCCAGTATTTAAGGGCAAGTCAGTAGGTGACATGGTGAGCAAGTTTTATTTTAGAAATGTCACTTTGTGCTACCTGGAAATTGAAAACATCTGTTCCAGGTATCTTTGAGCGTTTGGAAATTACTGACACCTGAAAGCTTTGACCCAAGTTTCACACAGAAGGCAAAGTGAGTAACTGTAGCTAAGTGAAAAGGAAAAATTAATTGTCTTTTTCTCCCTGGAGAAGAGATCCATTCTGCTGGAGCTGGATAGCACTTGGAAGCTACAGAGCTCCTTTTCATTAGAGAAATGAAAGGCTCATCATCCCTAGAGCTCTTAATTAGGCACCTTTTGCCATTCACAAAAATCTGTGTCTCTGCTGTCAAGTCCTATTTGTTTTAAAAATTGATTCATTCTCTTCGGTTCTTTTGTGGGGCAGCAGAAATGGATAGAGCAAATGAGTCCAAACACATTGTAAATTTTAAGAGGTTTAATATAATCAGCGTGGCCATGCCAAGCTCAGAGAACAAGTGTACAGCAATGCTTTGGTGCCAAAGGCTCACAGAGCAATAACAAAAACCATGTTCAAAGCAGAGAAGGCTACAGAGGAGAGGGAAAAAAAGTACATCTGGAGCATTAGCTCCCTGCAGACCTATATGGTACTCTTTCATTTATTATGGCTATTAATCCACAGGAATTACGTATCAGTTAGGTAGGGAGGGTCAGAATGAAAGTGCTGAGGTTTAAAAATATTGAAGCTGAATGTTTTTTTGTGCAAGCTTTCTGATGAAGAGTAGTTTAAACCTTTTGTTTAAAGGAGATGGAATTTCTTTTTCACCACCTGAAAAATAATGTCTCCTAGGTGTTGGACATAAATTTAGACTGAGATCAGCTGTGTTTGTAAGCCTTCCTTTGAAGCATTTCTCCAAATGATAATATTCAATATCCATTTACAAGGCTTTGATTTCATGCAGGAGACAACTGCTTTTGTACAAACATGTAAATGTATATATGAATGCAAGTATTTGCATATAAATGTGTCCTCTTCATTGTTTTCTTGTTTTAAAAATCTCAACCAGCCTTGAAACAGGAACAAAACAATAACCATCACTCGTGGGACCTACCTGACTGGAGCTCATCAGTGAACCCAAGCAAATGATGCAAGTCCCACCAAGCAGGAGGCTGAGACTTCTGAGAGTGTGGTTGCTGCCTTCCAGGCTGAGAAGATTCTCCAGTTCCCTGCATTTTCAGGTTTGGATGATCTGTTCGAGAGGTAGCACTAAATATACAGAAGAGTTTTTGCAGAATTTGGTGTAAACACTCCCCGGTTTTCCCAAAACGTGTCTTTTAGGTTTAAGGCTACTATAAAATTGTTCTTTGCATGGCTAGAGGGGCAAATGGCCCGTTGTTAATCAGTGTAGTGCATTTTGGAGGGTGGACACAGGGAAAGGTAAGTATTTCTCTTGTGTGGAAGCCGTACATCCTGGGGAGAAAGAGTTTTAAATAAAGGCCAGCATGATTAGAGGAAAAGGGTAGATATAATTGATTGAAAGTCTTGCTGGAGTAGTTTTCACACTGATTATCTGATTGTCTTTTCAGTACATACATCTTTCTCTCTAAAAGTGGTGCCAGTTTGAGTCACTGCTTCCTGTGTTTTCTGACTGCACAGGTCAGGGAGAAAGCCCCAAAGAATTTCCTCACATGCACAGGAAGGATTACATACCATGTGTTAGATGCATGATGTATCCTTGCAAGCTTTGTCAGCCAGACTGTGCCAACACTGGTGTCTCACCTGTCACTGTAGGGTTTTAGTCATCTTTTTTCTCAGCCTGTTAGAGAATTTGTCAACAAAAGTATCAGTGTATTAGAAATAGCTAAAGAAACTATAAAAATGCTCACCTCCTGTAGTTCTGTGCCCATTTGTTGTTGCTGCTGGCATTTATGTGAGATCCAACACCCTTTATTTAGCTGAGTATACTCAGATTTGCTTTTTAGCTCCTTCTTTCCCGAAGATAAGCAGGGCTTACTCCTATTTTATTGATTGGAAAGTCGAAATTTCCATAACCACACTGAGAGTCTTGCTGACAGAGCAGTGTAAGCAAATTGCCTTAGAGGTACTCCCTTCCTAGAGGATGGAATCAAAGAGGATTTATGGAAGAGCTTCACACAAAAAGCAGTTTTGCTCTTTCCCACGTGTAGACAGTGCTCACAATGTCCAATTCAGATTGCTGAGTTAGATCATGGCCAACAAGGCCTTCTCAAAGGCAGGTGCAGCATTTCATGCACACATTTTTTGCCCAAGGTTACAGAAGTCCCTGCAGTCTGTGTTTTGCTCACAAACATGAGAGATGATCCATGCATGTACTCTGCATTTCCATTGGATTAGCTGCAATTTACAGCAAAAATACTTTTGGGTGATGACAGTGAAAACATTAAACATCATGGTGTGCTGGAGCTGTGTAAAACCCAACAAAGGCACCCTGTAGACTCTTAACTTGCTTATTTGCACTGTAAGAATCTCCTTGGGTCTCTGCCTGTGGAAATGCAGAATGAAACTCTACTCAGAAAAGCAGTTTCATCCAGGCATCTGCTGGTGTCAGAATGAAAATGTAATATGTTGTTTTCAGCCAGACCTGAGATGAATTTTGAAAATTGCTCAAGCTTGGGAAGCTTTACATAGTTTGGGAGGAGAATGAGCTGCTGAAATGCTCAGCAGCTGTTGCAGATCTCACACATATGTTGAGTAACACAGGATTAACAAATCTTGGGCCTGAGAGAGAAAAGTCTTTGGGTGAGAATATGAATCATGCAAAGACTCTTGTTTGTATCTGGGCATTGGACAGCTCCAGCAAACCCCTGAGTAGCTGGCAAAACAGTAGGAAAATCTGCAGCTATTTCCTTTTCCAGCAGGTTTGTTTAACCCCTGACAGAATCACTCCAGCAAAGGTGAAGAAGAGTCTGGCCACAGCTTCACTTTTTGAACTTTAATCAATCTTTGAGATTTTGAACTTTAATTAATCAATTAGATCAAAGCTGTGTTTCAGTTGATGATAAATCATGATTTGGACCTGTTTTTACATTTCCATCTGAAATCAGGACACTCGGGTCAGCCCTGCTGGTGACTGGGAGAACCATGGTGAGAGTACACATGAGAAGAATTCGAATTCCAGTTTTCCCTCCTGTGTGCAGCATTTCCAGAGCTCCAGCACTGGCAAACAGGTGTGTTAACACATCTGGAACTGCTCCTGTGGGGATCTGTCCTGTTGGGGAGCCCTTTGCAGCTCTGGGAGCAGAGCCTGGGGCTCAGCCAGCCACGAAACCGAGGGAAACAGCAAATTCCTGACACGAGGGCACTGCTACTCGTGTTCATTTGCTGTGACAAACAGAGGAGGTGGTTACAAATATCTGTTTACATCTTCCCATTTCACTCAGCTCCTGAGTGAAATTATTGGCTGGTCTAATTGCCAGCAGATGGCTTTATTTTAGTGTAGGAGTGTCAAAGACCCCAACAGCTTCCGTAAATGTACATGTTTTACCTGGGACCTTAGGAAGGCAGAGAACAGCACTGATTGAAATCTCACAGAAGTCACAGAATCAATTAGGCTGGAAAAGACCTCTGAGATCATTGAGTCCAACCTATGACCCAACAGCACCATTTCAACCATAGGAAATAATGATTTCTGAAACCAGTGGGAGTTTTGCTGACATATACCAGATATTTCAACAGTCTAAAACCAGCCACAAATAAAATTGGCAGCTCTTAACTAAATGGGAGCAGGAAGGAAAATGCTTTAGGAAAGGGAAAACAAATGCTCCATTTACATAACAATAAAAGTTTGTATAAAAAAAGAAGCAACCTGACAGTGTGAAATACCTTTCAGTACTGCCTTCTCAGGGCAGCATAATAATGCCTGAGTGAGTAATCTCAGCTGAGAGATGTGATGTGGGAGATGCAGAGGATGTGTTTAATCACCCTGTTCTTTGCTAAGTGAGTCAGATAAAAGACTAAGTGAGAATCATAGTCAGAGGAAGGAAGTTATTGTCAGTCTTGGGCACTGAAAATGCATGAGTTTACATTTTTAAAAGTTTCATACATTACAGCCTTCTGAAAGATTCCTTGATTCAGCGATCCTAAAACAACAGACAAACAACCCAATGTTAAAGGACAGCCTTGGCAAGGGACATGCAAACTCTGCAGCTGTGGGAATATGGCCACAAGATATTGATTT
Source organism: Sylvia atricapilla (assembly GCF_009819655.1). Classification (NCBI taxonomy): domain Eukaryota; kingdom Metazoa; phylum Chordata; class Aves; order Passeriformes; family Sylviidae; genus Sylvia; species Sylvia atricapilla. Next base: position 15,901,545 of record NC_089150.1, on the reverse strand, counting down.
TGTAGAGTCCTGAAATGATTTGGGCCCACTACCATCTCCATTACTGCTTTGAAACAGAGTCTGAAAATGCCTGTGTTTGGAAGAAGCAATTCTGTGCTAAATTTCCCTGGCAAATCCCATCACTCACTCTGGAGAGGAGAAGTTGCTGAAGTCGCACATGCAGGGAAAGACAGTGAATTACAGAGGTTTGCAGCCTCATGTGGAGAGAAAATTGCAGGATTCATAAGGCAGTAGCTGGAGGAAGTGTGTGCAGATGCTTCAGAGCCCTCTTGTGCAAACAGACAACACCTTAACTCACAGATTTAGAAGCAGAATTAACTTTGTTCTTCAGCAACGCTTCTCTTAACTGCTTCACTGCCATCACAGATGCTTCACAGTCATCTGGGCTGCCTTTTTTGGTAGAATTGAGTCTAATATTTCCCCCCAAACTAATCACTGTCAGCAGCTCTCTCTGGATTTGGTGCCTGGGCCCTGTACCATGTTCATCTTTTAACTTCCAGTATCTGGCAATTTAGAGTTTTCTTAATATTTCACCCTGGACATAAAAGGTAGTATCCTAACAGACCTGACTGTATGCACTAGATTTTACACCTTTGTTTTTCAATTTAGACACTGCTGACTCTGGGAGGGATTTATTATAGTATGAAATACCTGATTCAGCAGGGGTAACATCACATGGTGCCCTCCTCAACAACAGAAGCTTTCTGAACACATTTTGAAGTTTATAAAAGACATCAAGTATCAGAATGGTCACTTTTACACAACATGAAGCAGACAGGGTTACTCATGGAGCTTACAACATGTTTGATCTTTATTTAATTCATGCAGAATTCGTTGTATTTCAGAAGGGAACTTGATTTTGTACTAGATAAATAAATATACTGGACTCTACAGATGATAATGCCTATATATTGCCTATATATTTTTTAAAGTTCCTTTCTGTATTAAGGATGTTTGCATATCTACCAGAGCCTTGCCAAACTAGCTCAGACTTATTTCCCTGTCACCCAGGCCTTGTGGGCTATTAATGTATAAACAGATTCTTTTTCTTCCTGTCTTGGTTTGGAAAGACAGATGTCTGCCAGGGAAAGCTGGACCTTCCTTTGGAATGGAGAATGTAAACCCCCTTCCTCCAAATTATTATAATTTTGAAATTAAGGGGCTTTCGGTCAAAGATACGGGAACAGGAATAACAGTTCTTTACTTGGAATATTAAAAATATAAATGTAGTAGTACAAAGAAAAAAACAAGCAAACAAAAAACAATCCTAGAAACACTGACAGAGTAGACTACAGCCTGACCCCCTGTTGGTCAGGGTGTTGGCAGCAGTCCCATTCAGTCCTCCTGCAGTGACAGATGTGGATCTGTTGGAGCTGAGATGATCCTGGAGAAGGCTGTAGTTTTCCTCTGAAGGCCCAGTGGTGGTGAGATGGGTCTGCTCTCCCTCTGGGAATCCAGTGCAGACAGGCTGTGCTGGTGCTCTGAATCCCAGGTTTGATCCAGGTAGGAATGTTTGGCTCCTCCCCCTGGGTGGAGCCTCTCCCAGTGGGATGATGGAATTGTCTCAGCCCTGCAGTGAGCCTGGATGGCCCATGAACAGCAGATTCCCCCTGGAGGGAGGATGGGTCAAAGAACACTGCCCCAGCTGCTTTAACAGCTGCCCCATTGACAGAAGACACCCCCCTGCCCTGTGAGTTGTGAGGAATGGGCCACAGAAGAGATAAAGGAAACACCTCCCCAGCTGCTTTCAACAGATGGCAATAGAATAGACACTTCTGCTTACATATTGCAACCCAAGACACTTCCCCTCCTTTCTTCTTTTCCTGTCTTTTATTTCTGTAATCACCTGACCATTTGTCCTGGAGGTGAATGCCTGCCCTGTGCTTCCCTTGCAGAAAATGCCCTTCCTTAGGTGTGTGTCCCTGTGGAAGCCCCTGGAACAGACCACCCTGAGGAGGCAATCCCTCAGCAAGAAGGTCAGTAGGATCTCCAGATCCCATCAGCAAACCTCTGTGGAGCAGGGCACTTCAAGAGCCAGCTTTGGATGTGCCTGTCTGGGAGAGCTTTCCAAAGGGCACAGGCTGCTGGAAGCGTTTCTGGGCTCTGCATGGAGAGCTGCAGACAGGACCATGCTGCAAAATATCCTGCCTGAGCCTGGCAGAAGCTGCAGGGCTTGAAGGAGAATAGTTTTGAGGAGGATGGTTTCAAACTGCTGGGGTTTGGAGTTTGTTGGAGACCTACTGAGCTGTTCTCCTGGGGCTGCTGCCCTGCACTGCCAGGCAGGAGTGACAGTAATGCCTTGGGAAGGCTGACCTGAAACAGAGGCTGGACAGAGCTAGGGAATAAAGCAGGTATTTATTGAAAATTCTTGAAGGATACACCTTGGGCAGGACAAGAGCCTGAACCCTACACCCAAGTGGACTAAGAATGGTCACAAAATGGATGAGTGGTCACGAGGTCTTACACTTTTATAAGTTTTGGTCCATTTGCATATTGGGATTTAATTGTCCAGTTACAGCTTCAGGTTGTGAGGTCCCATCCGTCTTGTTTTCTCCCTTCAGCCCACCCTGGTTTGTGCTTTTGGGCCTGAAAGTTGTCCTTGGAGTCCAGCAGGAAAAGCATTTGTTTTGTCTCCCTGCTCTGTGAAGATAGCTGACTAACACTTGATATGAGGCTCAGAACTGCACCCCTGGGCAGCACAGAGTGTGAAATACATGAAAGCTAAAAGTTAAGGCCCTGCTGGTCACCCCCAGCCCACAGCCCATGGAAGCTGGCTCTTCTCTCACCAACCTCATCCATACAGGGTCTTGGGGCTACCTCTGCTCAGTGCTTTTCACCCACCACCTCCTCCATCAGCCTCTCCTTGCTTGAAGAGCTGCTCTGAACGTGTTCTTCTGTGAGTACAGGGTCTTGTAGAGCTCAGCAATGCAGCACCAGACATCCTCCAAGGAGAGCAGGGATGGGAGCTCACCAAACAGAGGCCGCTGTGAACAGGGCTCTGAAGAGCAGGATGAGGAGGTAGAGGAGATGAGTCAGATGTGCAGGAGGCTGAGTGTGCACTGTGGTTTTGTTAGTAAGAAAGATTGTGGCCCTCTGAGTACATCTTTCAGCTTTCTGAAACATGCTTTTGATTTGTACAATCTAAATCAAGGGGCTGGGTGAGCTGGCTGAGCGTTCTCAGAAGGAAGAGGCAGCTGTGTTCAAAGCTCTTCCCCTGACCTGAATTCCTGGTTGAAAAGCAAACCAGTATCTTAGCTGAAAAGTAAGTGTCAAAGGATACTACAATTAAATTATATTTTATTTCCAGCTCTCAAAGAATATTAAGTGAGAGAGATTAAGTGGATAAATCAAGTAAACCAGCGGTGAAAACAATATACTCCCTTTCTACAATTGTAAACAATTACTGCCATGTGATTTGGAAACTGTCAATTAGCTCTAAGCACAGTGAATCAGAACTGCTTTCTGCTGTAATGAAAATAGAGCATCTCCCCATCACATCAGTATAGATTGCATTAACCTTAATGACTCCTGTAAGGCTAAACCTTGTCTTGCCAGGCAGATGGAACACTGTGCCTTGTAAGCCTTGCCTTTAACTTATCTTTGTAAAACTCCCATTGATTCTACTCTAATTTAAACTAGAAATACAGAAATTGTCAGGTCAGAACAGACCACTGGTGCAACTAATTTGATTTTTTTGTTGCTAACTGCAACCAGTGATGGATGGACTCAGGGAAAAGAATGATTTATTTCCTGTCCCCTCCCCTTTTCTCTTTCCACTTGTACCCTTTTCCTAATTTGTTTAATTAAGTGTGGTGTGATTTCCTTACCCCCACTTGATGACAAGTTTGTGTACTGAAATGGAAATATTAACAGATCTTTTGTCTTCAAACTCCCCAATATATTAGAGATATTATTCTTGCTAGTGTAAATGTCAAATCCCAGTTTGAAAATAATTCTTTTGTATCTCCTGTATTAAATGGATTATTCTAAGAAGTTTCCAAATCCATTGCTGGGAGACTCCTTTTTTAAAATAGTTGAATGCTTCCTTTCAGTGGGAGAAAATGTAAACAGGACCATGTTACTCCATGAGCACCACCATCTGCCACATCTCCTGTTTCATTATAAACCTCTGGCTAAATTTTATTTGGTGAATTGAGAGGAGTTCCTCTCAGACTTATCCCAGTGTAACAAAATCCAACCCTCTTTCTTCCAGTTGCAGGGAATCTCTCTCTTCATGATGCACTTAAATAAAACTGCTAACTCTTCATGGGGAGAAAGACATAAGCTGATGTCTCAGAATAATGTCTTCTTGGTCTAATGGCTGGTTTATATGTATTGATTAGCTTCTCCAAAATATCTAAGTTCCCAGCCTATGGCACAATGGAGTGGTTTTTCTGTGGGCCATTGCTCAGCACTTCAAAATTAGGCCCACGGGGGTTCCAGACTCAAGATTTGAAAATGAAGGTACCAGAAGTTAATTACTTTTTGTACAAAAATAGGATGTGATTTCAGCTTCTGAGATATGTAAGCTCTACTCAGCTCACGCCAGGTCAGACTTTCTCTTAAATTAATCTCTACCACACATCAGAACTGTTCACCTATGAACACAGCAAAGTCACTGCTCTTGTCAACCTTATTGCTGCACAAATAATTTCCAAAGCTCTCTTGCTGTGGTTTAGAGAATGTGTGTTATCAGCTTTATTTGTTCCTCACGTTAGGAAAAAAAAAAAGTCCGCCCATGAATTAGGAAAAAATCCAGGAATATTTTAATCCTGATGACTACAAATCTACTACAGTGCAGACTAGGAGGCTGTACTTCAATTCAAGAGGGAAAAGAATCTGTCAAGCTGGGAATCTAGCTGGGAATCTCTGAGTAAAGCATCTTCTTGCTCAGGTGTGAACATGGAGCATTTGCTGGCATCTTGCCACCCACCTTTGCTAACCCAGCTATGTTCAAACAGCAGCTCCACTGCAGGAAATGTACTATGGTAGTTTTTAAAATTCAAGTATAGCTGCTTGTCCTATCTTTATTCCTTGCATTGGTATGTGCAAAAGCTTCTCATTCAAGTGGGAAACAAAAAAATAAGCAAGTAAGAATGAAGCAGTCAGGAGGTTAACTTGACAACTCCCAGACCAAACAGGGAAAATATTTAAAATCTGAGCACCTTCAGTGTTGTGACAGAGGAGGGGGAAACATAATGAAGACCACATTTGTAGGAACCTATGCAAAACTTTATGGACTTTCAGAATGTGTGGTAACTGCAGGGCTGAGTGAATCCAAACAATATGTGAATTTAGGGAAAAATTACAAAGTACTGAAGGCCCAAATTGTTGGTAAAGCTTCCCTTACTATCAACTATTAAAAATAATTAAAATAAATCAGGAGGTAAAGGCAGAGGGTTTCATTATCAACAGAACCTTGTATTTGAAACCGAGCCTGTATTTCTAGCAGAGGTGTGTGCACACAGGATTATAAGGCCTAGTGGTTCTGCACAGTTCTCAAACAGCAGCAGCAATCTTTTTTCTGCAGAAATTTCCTTTGCAGCTGCACTGTCAGGGGCTCACCCTCCAGAGCAGGTGCAGGGAGCACTTCTGAGCTGGTGTCTCATTTGTAATAGGGCCACCATTCTCATAAACTCATTGTGCTCAATCACTGCAGAGGCCAGGATCCAGAAATTGGGATGTGGCATTAAATGCATGTGGATGACTTTGTACAGTAAACGAGCTGCTTGGTTTTTGTATATCAGCCAAGGACTGCTGAGCAGTGGCCTATGTAGCTTGGGGGAAAAGAGAGAGGAGATGCTAATGAATACAAAATTTATAAGAGTCTCATTAATTTAGAGCCACCAGAGTCGCTCAGACATGGTGTTAATAGCAGAGCTTTGCACTTGTCAGGTTTGATCCATGTATTTCTTTCCAGTCTCCCAGTCCTGATCCTCTTCCCTTTGTGCAGTAAATCAAACAGGACATATCTGAACTCCTAAAGGTTGCCAGATGTTTCTTTTATCAGGTTATTGGGAGGCGGTAACTGTCAAAGGGCAGAAGAGTTTTGGCTATCTGGTGAGTTCAATCAGAAGAGATGGGAGTGTGGCTGTGGGGCTGTGTGAGAACAGCTCCCAGCAGCTGGGCACTGGGGAGCAGCACAGGAGCTGGACCAGGAGTCCCCTCTGCAGGGACTGTCTGGGCATCTGCATTGCCCAAATGGGCTCAAACCCACGGGACAGGGCAGCTGTTTTGGTTATCAGAGCCTAGGCCAGCAAATTGTAGAGTTCAGTTGCTGCAGCCATATCCTGTATCCTGTGTGCATCACTGGATTTCTCCTTGTGTTGTTTTCCCAGTAAGACAGGTCTCAGCGCTCTAAAATTTCACTGATGTCAAAACCAAGTGCCTGATGACTGAACTTCCACTTGAACAAGCAAAGAGACCCTGTTGTTTAAAGATATCTCTTTCCTAGTGTACCTCCAGGCCTGTTTTCATCTAGTTTTCATCTAGCCCATTCACCATCTAGTGAAGGAATCTAAATAAAGAAAATACAAGCATTCCACCCTCTTCCAACTCCATTTCCTTGTCCAAAACTCAGTGTTTGTCCCTCTCAAAATCACATTTTTAAGCTCATAAACTGTCTGTATTAAGTAGTCTATCCGAGTGGCAAACTTCTGAGGGCATTAGAAAGCTGGGAAGGACAGAAACAGCTGCACTCAGTTACTCCAAACCCCTTAATTCTGAATAAACAAGGTGGGGCTTAGGAAGACTAAAGCCTTGTGCTTAGAGAAAGGGTATAACAAAGAAAACATGCCAAGAGGTCTACACCTTACATTCCTTTTGTCCATATAATGCCATTTGCAAATGTCTCCAAACCCAGAAGCTTCCAGCCCAAGGAGCACTCCAGTGGTGACAAAGGAGTGACAGCAGGGACTGCTCATCACTGCTGCTGCATGTGCAGCCCTACCCTGGTGCCAGAGGGGGACCCTTCTTCCAGAGAACCCGGGAGGGACCCTGCAAACCTCCTGCCTTCAGCTGAGACAACAAGAGATGGAACAATAGCTGTGTCTTGGTGTCTGCCAGAAAGAAATCCCTGCTGAGCTGCTCCCCTGACCTTGGACCCTCTCTGTGCTTTCCTGAGGTGCTGCAGGTCCAAGCCTCTGGCCACAAGCCCAGGACATCCTCATGCTGCAGCCAGGCGCTGCTGGTGCCACCTGGGCTGCTTTCCTGTTCTCCTTAGGTAATCTGCTTCTCACCTTTTGCAGCCTCACTACAAAAGTGCTCACTGGATATCTCAGTCTGGTCATCTGCGGTTCATTGGAGCGGATATTTTCTGTTAAAAATGCCTGATTGGTTCCCTGAAATAACAAAATACTCTTCTCATTTGTGAAGGCTGAGGCTGCTTAAGCAGAGGTTTGAATTACTACTGAAAGCTGTGTAACAGACTTTTGTGTAGAGCGTTTGTGCTGTGTGCTGTAATTTATTAGTCTCCCAAGGTATGCAAAATTGTTCTGTGACTATTCAGTAGCCATAAAACATATGAAGAAATGCAACTACTCCAAATTTCTGAGATTTCTTTTGTGTATAAATGTATTGCCCTTTTTAAAATGTTTATGTGGCTCTAGGACATTTATTTGGAAGACACAGACTGCTTTAGTAGTATCCAGAGTACCTTAACCTTGGCTGGACTTAACTCTAGGTGCTTCCATAACACAAAACTGCAATCAAATTAAGCCCTAACTTCAGTAATTGAATTTTAGTAGCCAAATTTTACGAAGGAAACAAATTTCAGTTACACCTGTGTATTTGCAAAAGATGAATTTTCAGTTGTTAAATGGAAGTGTTCATGGGCAAGCTTGTGCACTCAACCAAAGAGACAAGAGAATCAATATCACCCCCGAGCAGCAGCTCAAATTTCAAATATTCACAGCTTGTAAAGTTGAACTTGTGAAGTTTAATTGACCAGGAATTATTCGAGGAGAGTGATCTGTATGAGCTCCATAGACAGAATGTAACCGAGTTATTCACTGGAAATTATTTACTCCACTTTAGAAATTATGGGGCACTTGCAATGGGACCGTGCATTTGCTAAAATCTGAACTTTAATTTGCCCATGAGCACTGCATGATCCTCAGCAGAAAAGGAACAGCAATTAGGAGCTTGTTTTCATGTAATTCCCTCCCACCACTGCTCTTCTGAGTAACCTGGCTATCAATAAGCACATCCCTCCTGCCACAGCCCCGCAGCATTGTAGCTGTAAAGGAGAAGATTAATAAGGGATCCATGATCTCTTTTGCTTCTGTGACTTTCAAGTTCAGAGCAGAATTAACCTGTGATTCTTCCCTCTGCTTCTCTGCAGTGACCAGTGAACTAAAAGCCCATTTTTCTTCCTCAACTGCTAGGGAATATTTACTGTAGTTTTTCCTGCAGAGCCTTGTCCCTTTGGCAGAGCTGAGAGTTTGGCTCATCCAATTTCAGTTTCTCTTTTGTAACCCATGGCAATGCTTTGCTCCTCTCTGCTGTGGCTTAATATTACATGTCTCTGCAAATGCCAGGCAGGAAACAGGCTGGTGGGGAAAGTGCTTCTGTGGAAATGGGACAATCTTCAGCCTCCCAAAATTGTGAACAGTGTGCTCAGGAACATAAACGTTCAGCTAAATGAGTTTCAAGAGGAAGAAAGAGAAAAGTAAAGTGAACAGAATTTGGAACGTAAGTAATACTTCAGTTATTTTTATAACTTAAACATTGGCTTAATTCTGGAATTGCACATCGTTTAGGAATATTAGTGTTGGCATAAGTAAAGTTGTTTGGAGGAGTCTGTCGTGACTTAGAGGATCCCATATGAAATATTGTGATATTTCACGCATGTAATCCATCCTCCTCTCCTGGTGTCCAGTTTACCCCTCCTGTAAAGCTGTGAAGTTAATCCCCAGTCGGGCCCCTTCAGGAGCCAACACACCAGGCTGGGCTGGAGAGACCAGCCAGTCACAGAGCTGTTGTGTTTGCAAATCTGGCCTCCCAAATTACAGTCTGTATTCTTCAGCTGCAGACACTGGTAAGGCTGATACTCTGTAAGGTATCTGTGAACAGTTAGGGAGCCCAAGGTACAAAAAACCCCATAAAATAGAACCCGTTCTGCTCAGTCCTCACCTCAAACCCAGGGCTAGGTGCAGTTAATGCACAGATGCATAGTGGCTAGAGAACAGATACAGAGGGCAATGACATTGCTTGAAAAAAAGTCACATCCAGACTCCAGGATTTAGGTTTTACAGGTGGGCAGTGATGGCAGAGATCTTTCCTTTTGAAAGGTAAAAATGAAAACTGAGCATGAAGCAGTTTCTTTCTCATGTTTTGATCTTTAGGATTTAAGTAGGTAACAAGGCTTGTACCCATTAAAGGGTGAGCTCAGGAGTCCCTAATTAGGAGATACCATGCAGGGGTTCCCTGCCAAGGACATGGCATCCCCAGCACGGTGTTCAGCTTCCACCTGATGAATGTTAAGAACCTCTTTGTGTTAGAAATCTTAATTGCTGTGTCTGAGAGCAGGGGCTGCAGGCTGTGGGGTGGGAGTGCTGAGCACAGCTGCCTGTGCTGGGCTGACCCTTCAGTTGGCTCCCTGCTCACTTCTCTGCTCAAGCAGCAGCATTTCAGTCTGCATCACCCTCTGGCAGACACCTTTTGTGTCAGCTTGCCTACAGGTACAAGCCAAGCAGCTGCTGGAAATTATAAGGAATCTTTTGTGCTTTGCCCTATTTTTAAGCCCCTTTGTCACTTACCTGTACACAGCCTCAATACTTAAGCAGTACAGGTGGGGGGCTTTTTTGGTTTATTCCAGCTCGTTTGAAGGGTTATCCGTGTTTGTTGCCTGTTGAAATTCTCATCCAGACTGTACAGCTGAAGTTCCTTGGTGTAAACTACCCTGAGAAGTCACCATCTCCATATTCATATACTGTCTCAGATCCCTTTGGCCAGACTGAGCTGATCTGTGCAGATTTACAATCCTAAGCAGCACAGTCCCCTCAAACCAACACACCTGGTGAGTCTGGGCAGGATTATGGCACTGGCCTCAATGACAGTGGTTAAGCAAATGGTCTGCAGAGGGATCTACAGAGAACTTGTCTGAAGAAAATAATGTTTAGGGTTATTTTTATTTTCCAGGATGAGCCTCCCTAGTTTGCAGTTCTTTACAGCTTTATGCTGTACATTGAGTGAGGGTCCTTCACCGGCTTCTAGCCACTTCTTCACAAGAAAATTGAATGGCAGGGGCATGTTTTTTGCTTATCACTCCAGGAGAGATTACTCCATTGACTTCTGTAGTTCCCTGACTAAGAAACCATCAAACCTCAAATATTTAGGGCTGTTGAGATTACCAGCAATGTGAAGGGACACAAAACGAGGCAGATTTCTATCTTTTTTTGTACAGCTCACCAGGGAACACTCCTTCCCAGCTGTTCCTTGTTTTTCTTTTCTTCTGGAGTGGACAGGGTTGTCTTCCCTGACACTGGCCATGTGTTCCAGCAGGTGTCCTCCCCCCTGGTCCCAGCAGAAGAGCTGCTGTGGGCTGGTACCTGTTCAACCTGCTGTAGACCCAGTGCCCACAGCCAACCTGTGAGTGCACAGATCTCCTGCCTGCCCTTGCTGTCGAGGAGTGCTGAGTGATGCAGGCTCAGTGGTGACAACAGCGTTCACACATGTGCTTCACTGTGCTCCAGTACCTCAGTTTCCATGGCTACCACAGAAATTGCAGGTTTGCTGCACAAATTAGTGGGAGAGATTCAGAACACCAGCCTGTATGCTGCAGCTGCCTGAACCTCACTCCCCTCTGCTGGGCTGAGATGTGCTGCTCTCTGTCAAGAGCTGGAATGCTGGGCTCCAGCAGGTGCAGCAGGCACTGCTGGGCTCTTCTGGGGAAATTGGGTGCACACACCAGCCTGCCCCTGGTAAGGCTCTGGGCTGTCAGATTTTTGAGCAGGGAAGAGCATCAGCATATTGATGTACAGCCAAGGGCCCTGGGGGGTGTTTCCTCCCTGGTGGTTGGGGTTTCTGCCATTCCCCAGGTGTAAAGCAACTGAGTAAATGCATATTTCAGCATGTGACTGCACAGCTTTATGCAGAAAGGCTGCACAGAGAACATAAATCCAGACAAAATAGGTAACACAAAGCCCATCCAGACCAGTACCTGTCACAACTGGAGACTGACAGCAGGGTCCACAGGGAGGATTACAGGGATGCAGGAGCATTGGAAATACTCTCCCTGTGCCCAAGTAGCTCAGAGATGGTATCAGTGTCTTTATTTGCCCAGTGGATTTTTTTGTCTAATAATTTGCCTAGTTGTGTTTGAGCTCACATACTATTTAGCCTCTGCAACAGCTCAGCAACAGGCTCCAGAGCTGAGCTGTGCACTGGGTGACCAAACCTCCTGCATCCATATCCTCCCCAGCATTAGCAGTCTTAGTTCAATTATTTGAAGTCATTTAACAAGCAGAAGCCATTCTATAACTGTGATTACTGCCCATCTTCATGTGTTCTCCACTTCTAGTTAATCCTTCCTGAGAGGGTTGGTGACCAGAACAGCTCATGGCTGTCAAGACTCAGATCAGTTTTGGATGTCCCTGTTCCTTTCCTGATACATCCCAATATCCCTGAGCACTGAGCTGGCACAATCTGCCACAACACAATTATTTCTTTCTTTACTGGTAGCTGTAAAAGCCAAGCCCATCACTGTGTGCTGACACAGCTGTCTGCTTTGAGGGTTCTGCCAAACCCCTTCCTTGGGACCAGCCCACCCCTGGCATCCCCTGCTCAGTGGGGTTAAGAATATGGCTAGGCCAGACTTTTGCCTTGTCAGGTAAAAGTTTTTGTTCCCACTCGGTATAAAGTTCCTCTCCAGGGAGTATCAGTGTCAGCATGATCTCTCTTGAAGGCCAGCAGCTCTCTGTGGAGAGCAGGAGTGCAGCAGGACTGAGTTTCCTGCCTGCCATGGGATGTTTCCAATGGGCATCTCTCACTGTGGTGGTTCTCCAGCTCTGCCATCCCACACTACTTTGCCTACCTAATGAGAGAGCCTCAAACCAGAAACTCAATCCTCTACCACGATGTAGAAGTAGGCTTGAATTTTAGGCAGTTTGCTGACCAGCATTTTTTGGAAGTGAAAAGTATCCTGAATGGGGCAGTTCTGGAGCTCATACAAGGTTGTCCTGTTGTTACTCCTAAAAGGTTCCAGAGGGAGGTAATTTTGGGAATCACTGAAGGAGACTTGTCCCATTACAGCCTCTGAGGTAAAATGGTCACAAAGAACACTCAGAGCAAGCTCTTTGCAGTGTGTGCATTATGCCTGGCACATTCAGCCAGCCAAGGAGTGTGTTTTTCTGGTGATAATCAGACCAATAGGGTGAATTATTACATTTCAGAGCATTATTGCTGTTATTAAATAGATTTCCCAAGGATTAGAGAATAGCTGTTTTTCAATAATATGTTCCTTGATACCACCTTGAAAAAGAGTTCATGAGGATTTTTAAAAGGTCTGTTAGCAACATTCCAATTTAGGTAAGTATTGTGGTTGAATTCAAATAATGAATAAAATATGAAATAGATTAAGAAAGATGAATGGAGTGTTGAAGAAAGATCCAAAATCCGTTTTGGTTAATGCTCATAGCATTAATTCTCTAGAACTGCTTTCTTCACACAACACTGACTGAAAGTGCTTCATCCATTCAAATATCTACACTGCCACAGACTAGTTTCTTCTACATTTTTATCTTTCACTTTTTATCTTGAAATTGAAGGGAGGTGACCATATAGGATGGCTTCTCAGATACATAATTCTAGCATTTAAAGAAATTTAACTCTGCCCCGTGAAGGCACACAACATATGTTTAAGATGGTTGAAGACTTTGTCTCCAGATTAGAATAAATTACATTAACAATGTGGCAATTTTAATGTTTTCTTCTTTTTGTGGTAGGTCTAAGCGTGTCTTTACAATATTTCGTATTTAAAGACTTCTTTTGAGAGAAATTTTGACTTGGATCACTAGCATTATTCTGTAAGTAACATAATTTCAGTTTTATTGTCAGGAATATTTTCTTTTAGCCTTTATGATAGTGTCCTTTGGGGGTTTACTTAATTTTGTGTATTCTGACTAAATCTGCTGAAATAATACCATAGACTGCTTCTATCAGTTTGACAATATACAACATTGACCTTGCTAAGAAGCAAGAATATCCTTTCTTTGTTTTCCAGGATTAAGAACATCACCAGATTCACTCACTAACATTTCTGCTGCCTCCCCTAATAATGTATTTGTGAATTTGTCCTCCAAGTTTAATGGAGGACAGTGCTAGCAATCTGGAAAATTTGGCAACATTACTCATTGCAAAAAGCCTATTTACATATATTAAGGATGCCTTGCTAAAGTTTAACAACTAGACCTCCCTGAGCAGCACAGCAGCACTGAACCTCTCAGGTACCCACACAGCACTCAGCTTGTCTTTGCTGCCTGGGGAGGTTAATTTATGCTGCTGAGTCAGCTAATCATCACTGCAAGGAAAACACGTTCACATGTTTACTGTAAAGCACCGAGATGTTTGGACAGGGACATTTAGCATCACCGCAGAAAATAAGCCATCAAGTCAGGAAAATACCCATTTACTCCAATAATCTGTCTCTGGCCTGCAGCAAATGCTGTGAACAGCACAAAGACAGGGCAAGCATGCAGTGAAACTACCCAAAATACCCTCCCAGACTGCAGTCATCTGCAGCATCATTCCTAAAGCAGTGATTGTGCCTGTTTTGAAGAATCTTTCTCCCGTTAGTCTGCCTGGGAAGTTGTGTATCCCTATAATCTTGCATTTACAACTTCATGTGGCAAGGAGCCCCAGGAGTGCAAGGTTCTTCCAGATTATGCTACTTGCCTGCCTGAAGCATCACTTCCAGGAGAGGGTTGACATGGTGGAAGGTGTAAAGCAACTCCTGTGGAACACCTTGGTCTGCTTTCAGGGCTGCATAAAGGGGATGTCCACATATCCAAGCCTTGCAAGCAGGAGTAACTCATGTTCAGGGAGCAAATAGCAGCTGAGAAGCAAAAACAGTAAGGTTTTGGACAAGTTCTAGTCTCACATTTTCTCTCTGCTGTGTGTTTGCAGCTTAGTCAACTTTAAAAAATGTAGGTACACTTATGATCCAGTTTGAAACAATTCAACCTCCTTTGAGAAATGATGTGACCATTCAGACAGAGCTGGGCAGTGTACAGTACATAAGAACATTCAGAGGAGTTTTAAAATCCAGGTGTGATTCCATTTGTCCTGCTGTGGGACTGACCCATGACTGTGTGCAAAGTCCTTTCTAGACACTTGGAGTTTCCCCTGAATTGTCACTCTCCAAGGAAAATCCCACCCTGCTCTTGCATGTTGATCCCAGTTATAATTTATCGGTGTTACATCTGCCCTGGTCCGTACTCTGATTAAATTAGAATCCCATTAAGCACAGTTGGCTGTCAGGCAGAGGAAATGTCTGATCTTATTTTCAGTATAAGGTATGCCCCCTGCACTCCCTCATGGCAGAAAACTTCCAAGGAGTGATAAGCCTGCAGTTCTGACAGGATTGCTGCATCTCTCCAAGAACTTGTTGAAAATGTGGCAGCTTAGTAGTTGAATATTAGATTGTTAAGTGGCACAGTGCAATGTATTGTGTATAAAGGACTTTGTGAAGAGCTGCCCACTCCTCGAGGGTGATCCTTCACAGCATCAGCCACCCTCCAGTGATGGCACAGAAGCAGGACTTGGGCAAAAACTCCCCTTCAATCCACTAAAATAACCACACAGATGGAAGCTGCGTCCCATCGCACGATAAAGAACAAACCTAAAGTTTTGCATTCCTTGGAGAAGTACTGACAAACCCCGAATTTAAGGTGCTTTGTGTTTTTCTCTTTTGGTCAGGAAAGCAGGATATCTGTAGAGCATTTATGTCAAGGACCATGTGCTGAATGTTCCCTTTGACATTTCTAACAAAGGCCACCAGACTTGCCACAGTGTTCCAGGGATTCCTGACCTGTGTCACCCCTGGCTGTGTTTGTGGTCTTGCTCCTGGAGGGATTACAAGTCTTTATTCATCAAGTGTTACTTTGAGTGCAACAAGAGCTGTTGTTTCAGCAACCTGGTCTGGTGAAAGGTGTCCCTGCTGTGGTAAGGGGTCAGAACTGGAGGAGTCTGAAAGGTCCCTTCCAACCCAGGCTGTTCTGGGATTCATGTTGAGGATATCTGGCAAATCATCAAAATTTCTTCTTACTTGCTACCATGTTAATATTTGGTATTTTCCTTTAAAGGCAGCCTGTCTCTGCAATCTTCCCTTCAAATCAGGTTGCTTAACAGCTTAAAGTCTTTAAAACAGTGTGTGACCATTTCATTCTCTTGGATCATTCTATGCCTTCTGCTAAGCAGTAATAAAACAAAATGAAAATACAAGATTTTGTTTTAAATATTCACTCCTTAACTGTGCATCCTAGGGGCTAGGCTCAGTTAATCTCTGGATTTCAATGTAAAATATTATGGCATTTATCTGTAAAACTTATTTGTACTGCACAACACTCTCACTTGAGAAAATCTCCAAACCAAACCCTTTTTTGTATCAGGTGTGTTCGTTTTCTGCTATCAAAGAAAAAAAAAAAATCTCAAGACCACTAAGCAGCTGCAACCTTTTCTATAGACCTTATTTATCTGATATTAGCTGAACTGTGACTTGCACTTCATAGGAACAGAAAGAAATCCTTGCTCTAGAGCAGGTGTCTGTGCTGCCTGTAAATGTCAGTCAGCCCTTCCAGACCAGAAATTAATTGTGCCCCCACCAAGAGAAAATGAGTAGGTCAAAGCACTTCTAGTGCTCTGCTCTGACAGGTTTTCAGGTTTTCACCTCAGGAAATCCAGCTTCAAATGCCATGAAGGTTCAAGGGACCTTAGCTGGTCACTCAGGAGCACGTATGCAACAGACACAAAAAGTTAATAAAAATACAGCAGGCACCACCCACTGACAGCAATTTAATTACCAATCATTTGCTGCTAACACTGAGCAGCAGCGTGGTGTCCTCTTGGGTGTTTCATTAGTACCATCCAATTTTGGCTGTGTCAAGG
Organism: Sylvia atricapilla; assembly: GCF_009819655.1. Taxonomy (NCBI): domain Eukaryota; kingdom Metazoa; phylum Chordata; class Aves; order Passeriformes; family Sylviidae; genus Sylvia; species Sylvia atricapilla. Next base: position 15,885,441 of record NC_089150.1, on the reverse strand, counting down.
GTTTTTTTCTGGTCAGTCCTTTAAGAATGGAAAAATCAAATATAGTAAAAATACAACCTGTAACATTCTAACTGTCAGGGTAGCAGCTATTGGTATACTAAAATCAGACCTTCCAGCCTGGTTTTCACATGTTTATAGTTGCTTTTGTTGTTTCAAACTATTTTGGTTGTAAGAACGAAATTTTTTTAAAAAAAGATAAGTTAAATTGTGTTGTCCTTCAACAAAGTGTTGTGCCCAGGGCTTTGAGATGCTCTGTCACAACAGACCTGCAGGGAATCCCAGTCCTGCTCAAAGAATTAATCCCTCTCCTTTCATCCAAAGCACAGCTCACCAATTTATGGGGCTCCTCAGTCAGCCCAAAGGTTAGTGAGCACCGAGGAGCACTACAAAAATAGTGTTTGCAGCTGATTTAAGATGGGAGGGCATCAGCTGTGATGCTGTGCTTCCTTCTCCTCCCTTAATTTAAGGTTCCATTCTGTCCAGTGGAGTTTAAATAACCAGAAACCATCCTGTGTTCAGAAAGAATCAAAATCCTTTTAAAAATCTCGTTGGAGGACGTAGCAGATTATCAGGCTGCTCCTGCCACTACGTTTTTTGGTTTTCCTTGCTCAGCATGATAATTGCAATAGCTCCTGGATTTATATACTGGAGGAGGATTAACAAAGTGCACATCACTGTCTTTCTGCAGGTGCAATTTATGTTTATCTTCTTTCTGCTGCTGGTCCCATCTATTGATTTCCAGATGCTGCCTTTCTACCTAAGCCTCAGTGCATAAGGGAAGTTTAGTCAAACAAAAGGTCCACACCAGATCCTTGGGAATGGCTCAAGGTGCCTTAAATCTCTCTCAGACACAGGACTGTGGGTCTGTGCTGGAGCCACAAGTATCTCATCACTCACTTCTCCTGGTCAGCCTTGTTTTTCGTGTCATGGACACTGAGTTACCCTGGCAGCCCCCAGCAAACTGGGCATCTTAGCTCTGGGCATGGATCTGTTCCCAGCTGCCTATTTAGGGTAAGTTTTGCTGGGAAGAAAAACTTCCCAGCAACTGGGAACCTCCCACACAGCAAACTGCACAGAGAATGGTGTTTTGGGTTTTTTTAGGATATGTGTGTACGCCTGCTAACCACTATGAGCTCCAGATTTTTTCTGGTTTTGTTGAATATTGACCCTTCATTCCTGTGGCATGAAATTTTGTACCAGGTAGGTGCTGTGTGCTGTCAGCCAGTCTAGGTCACTAACAGCTTCAGCTGGCTTTACTCCCTTTTATCTTGGCACGTTTCTAACCAACCCCTGTGAATAATCTTGGCATTATTTTGTGGTCCAAGCTCAGGCTTTGCACCTACATAGAGGAGCTTTGCTGTCAGTGACTAATTCTTTTAGGTCTTTCTTTGCAGAGGCTCTGTGACAAATTTCAGTGCTCTCCTGGAAGCTGCCCCCTCCTGAGCTGCTGGAGAAGGTTCAGGTTGGTATTCCTTTCTGCTGCTGTGCCCCATTCTTGATCTTGAGGAAGGACTAATCCCAGCTGAGGCTCAAAGTGTGAAGGAGAAGCTTTGAGCTGAGCTGGCTGCAGCACACAGAAGGAGTTCCTGGGGAAACACCTGGGATCACCTATGCTCTGCAGGGCTGCTGCTGTGCACGAGCAGTGACCTCTCACGGTCTGCTGAGCCAGATCAGAAAGGCACAGCACGGACAACGCTGTGGCACTGCTGGTTCCCTGCTTTTCTGCTGCTTGGTTTTATCCAAGTTCCCGTCACAGAGCCATCCTTTATCCCAACTTACTCCCTTGTGTAGTTTTAATTCTGTTCTGTGAGTCTTCTGGACCCAGAGCTGATCTGCATGTGCAGCAGTAATTAAGTAGGGATCACGAAGTAACTTTATTTGTATAATCTAGAGAAACAGTATTCAGAAGCATTTTTATACCCTGCTTTTCCATTAAGAATATGGGCTCGCCAGTGCAAAGCGTTTGTGGGAATACTTTTAAGAATAATTTTGTGGATCTGATTCTGATTAAACCTAGAGAGCTGGATCAGCCTCCCAAATAACCAGCTGCTGGTATTTAAGGTGAAAGTCTTGGCTTCAATTTCCTCTTTAAGAGCAGTGGACCAGGAACTTGAATTCAGAGCAAATTCTAAAATACAAATCCTTATCTTGCCTTATTTTGTATTCTCACAAACCAAACCTCTTCTTCTTCAAAGCTTTTAAAGAAAAGCTTTGCTTGGCCTAAAAATACAGAGCTCCAAGAACCAGGCTGAAAAGTTAATTGCACTTTCTACACTCCAATGTAGCATTATTGATTGGAACACTTATTTAAAAAGTAGATTTTTTTACGTACTTCCAAGCTTTATTGCCCAGATAGTGAGATTGCTTTCAAAAATGCCTAACCTTGAACTCCCCTCATCAGTATAAATTCATTACCTGAGTTAATCTTGCTGTGCAGCTAATAGGAAAGGTATATCCACTATTATGTTCCTAGGAGCATTTCCAATCTCACTTTGGCAAAACCCTGTGGCTTTAAGGGCTTGAAAATGTGTTTGAATCTTGTTGCAGCTGAGATGGGAAGAACATGATCTATCATCCCTTTCATTTGCTGTATCTACCCAAGTGCCAGCACTGTTCTATACCTGAGGGTATTACTGGCATCTCTGCACTAAAGCAGTAGAGAAAGTATCACCTTAAAGATGTAATTAGTGACCTGCCCTTGTTTTTCATCTTTCACGATAAAGACAAATTCTAACTTTCTTTTCTATCTCTTTTCCCAAATTCAACCTGGCAGGCAAAGATTCACGACAGGAAATAACACCAAGCGCTTTCCTTGGGGATTCCTTTGCCTTGGCTGCTGGCTTACAATCTCTTTCTCCTGCTTTAAGGTCTGATTGAAAAAAGACATTTATTGGTAGTTTGTTGAATTTAGAAAGTAGAATAACACAAGGTGTGGGGGGAAAGCAGCATCCAAAGCAAGCCATTATATTTCACTGATTTCAGAAGCCAGAGCATCTTTTTGAGATATTTGCTGTGTTGTGGTCATTGTGGAGGAGACAAACACTTTAGTTAGGCCAGCTGTCAGGTTTAGTGGGGCTGAGCAGTGTATTCCCATCCCTGCTCAGCAGCACAGTGGGAACTTGAGAGCTCAGTTACAGATCATGTGTAAATGGTGCCTTGTTACAGTGGTACCTTCACACCTACAGATGTCACCATCTCTCAGGGCCTGGTGTGTTACCTTAAAGTTTCAACAGCCAGTTCAACTAATTGCATAAAAATTAACTCAGGGCTGTTGGTAAACAGCTGCCAACAGTGAGTTTGAAACTCTGAGAAGCAGACATGGTAACTCTCTGCATCCCACTTTCTCTTCTTCCTTCCCACTAAGTAACTTCAGAGACAAAAGTATTCATCTGATCTCTTTATCAAGGTGGCCATGAAACAGCCACAATGACATATTCTTGGTTGTGAAGGTAAACAGATGTATGTGCTTTCCAGAAATCCATCTGTTGGGTGACTGTGACAGAGCCCCCCAAAGACAGCATCATTTCCCCACAGCCCTCACCCACAAGAAATACAGCATCTCTCAAAGGGCCTTTCCTAAGCAGGCACAGCAGCAGGAGTCAAAATTGCCACACTCTAGAACACTCATGAATATTAAATCAAGCTCTAAAATGATTGCATGGAAGTTGCCCTGCCTTGCTGAGTAAAATGGGCTTTCCCTCTGTGTTGATTCTCTTTGGGTGAAGTAGATTTGTTGCAGTGGTTTGGTTTTGTCAGTATTGAAGAGTCGGCACAGGTCAGTGGGCAAACTGAATTGTCATCTGTGTGCCTGAAACAGAATTGTTCACTCTGTGCTCCCCCTCGGTGAGCCTGGGGAGCCACAACCATGTTGTCAGCCCAGCCCAAGCTCTGTGCTCAAAGGGGCTCCCTGGATGCTGGTATAAACCCTGCCCTCAGCAAACACCTCCTCGGGAACAGCCACTGCTCCTTGGCTTGTCCAGCCCTTGTAGAACTACTTTACACAGCGAAAGGAATTATTTTTTTTCACTTTTATGTTCCCTAACAGACATGAAAAGTGATTTCTGAGATTAATGCAGTATAAAAATTTAACTCGCTTTGTATAACTTCCTTCTTTTTAGACAGGAAGAGTTTATTATTCATCTATATTATGACATACTTTGGCAAAAGCAATCTTACTCTTTTTATCAGTGGCAGCTTGGGATGGGCATAATATTTACAAATGATGCCATGAACAAGTTATGCAAATCACCCAAATGAGAACCAGTAAGCTTTTATATCCTGCCAAACAATCGTGTATTGTAGAAATGCCACATTTTACAGTCAATTTGAGAAATGTTTTAGAGACTTTAAAACATTAGTGCCCTATTTTTCATATTGCTCATCATATATAACAGGATTTGTTAGTACCATGACTCCAAAAATATAAACCTTTGGAATATGACAGAAAAAATAACCGTAATAGATTTTAAAAACCTAAGTGACTTTGAAAAGCCTCTTGGAAGTTCATAATAATGTCAATTTTTTAAAGATCTTGTCTAAAATTGAAAACCTGTATGACTGCAGAGAGGCAATCTGTGCCTTTCTAACTAGTATAAAAATACCGTTTCTTAGTGTATGTAAATGAGCCATTATAAAATAAATCAGCAAAAAAGTAATGGATTCTCTTAATGTATGAAGCTCTCCAAAGGGCTCATCCACACTGCAGAATTCACAAGTGTCTGAACTGAGCTAAGGATCACTGACTGCACGGCCACATTAACTGATTTTTAACTGTTCCACAATCCCTTTGGCAGTGTCCTGGAAGCTTCTTTTTTTAGGAGGTTCTGGATACTCAAAGTAGGGTTCCTGGGAGTCACAAATCCCAGGGAGATTTGCAAGATCTCACTTTCCTAATTCAGTGTGGGGCTACTAAAGATAAATGAGTTGAACCAATTCAGCCTGTCAACTTCTATGCCATAACTAGCTCATTTTTAAGTGAATTATCTAAATTTGATGACATCATTGAATTATTTTAAGTTTTAATTTTTTTTTTTAATCTTAAAAGGGGTATGGGGATTCTTGGAATGAAAAATAGCAGAAGTTTTCCATTGGAAAGGAAATGGCCAGTCAGAGTAGTAACGCACACAACTTTCCTCCCCAGGTGGAACAAAGGAAGGAAGGAACATCAAAGGGGGGAATAAGGAGCAAATATCATAATACTAAATTTGTGAGAACTACAAAATGATAACTTTTTAAAATGTGCTATTGAGATTTTTTTCCAATCAAAAATATTTTTATGCCACAGTACATCTGAAATCCTTAAAACAGCTTTTCGCTTTCCCTGTAAAGACCAGAAGAAAGGGCTTATTTTTTCAAAGCTCTTCTAAATCTCCATCTCCCTGCCAGACTTTATTTAAAAGGTTACAGAGCACCAATGCCTCTTTCCTGGTGTTTTACTGTTTGTGTGCTGAGCCCAGTGCCCTGGGTTTGCATGGGGCTGGGGGTGTGTGGCTATTTTGCAGTGGCGAACTATTGACTGCTGGACAAGGGAATTTGGGGGTTTTCTAACCTTGGTTTTCCACTAAGTCTTTTCATTAAAGGCTCACAACAATTTTGTTTTGATTGAAGCTGTGACAGAAGCACCTGGGCTGGATGAAGCCAGGCCAGGCCCTGCCAGGGAGGACAAGGGGGGGATATTTCAGAGGTAAAAACAAGGGCACAGGGTGATGTGTGAGGTAGGGAAGAGGGGACAGGGGTAACTGAGTCCTGTGGGGTGCTTCGTTAGTGCAAACATTTGTGTGGTACAATTAAGTATTGTACGTCCTTGTGCCCTGAGGAGTCACAGGGCCTCTTGAGCTGAGTCTTCTGCTCTTTTCCACATTTATAAAATATTCTCCTACATTGCTGCACAGAGTGTTGGGTGTTCCCAACCCAGCCGAGACCCTGCCACACTTGTGCAATCACTTCCTTTGTGTTGGGGCTGAGTGGGAACCTTACCCCTCTGTGAAGCATCCCACAAGTTTTTGGCATTGAGAAAGTAACTCTTCTACTGTTTTGTGCTGGCAGTGTAGTATCGTGAGCTATTTCACCAGTGCTGTGGCATGTGCAATATATATTGTGTGTGTTGCAGCAACGAGAGGGATGATGAATGGGTTATGTGTGCCCTGCTTTCTGCTTCTGTTGATAAGTGACTGATAAAGCTGACAAATAGCGGGATTAAGCAAACAGAGCCTACATAACTCATTCAAAGTGAATAACTGTTTGCAAATTATCAATTGTTATCTGCACAGTTTGGAGTTAGGAATGATGGATCCCATTCCTGTGTAGAAATAATGGGCCCGTGATGTGTATCAGGTATGTGAGCAGTAAAGTTTGCCATCTGACAGTGCTCATCCTCAGGACAGGGACTGGCAACAAAGCAAAAAGAGAAATGTTGCCTGGGCCAAGTAGAGCAGTTTTTGGCTCCAGCAAAGAACAGGAATCTGAATACAATAGAGACTTCGGGATATAGCTTCTAAATACAACCAGAATAATTTTTAGGCTTGTTTAGAAGCTATTGTAACTAGCTACTACTCAAGGACCAATTTCCATCTCATTCCCATGAGCAGTGTTTGCTGAAAATGTAGAATGCTTTTTTTTTTTTTTACTAGAACAGGAAGAAATGCCTGCTAATATAATGGCACTTCATTTCATAATTCACTGTAGGATGAGAATGGGATTTCAGAGCTGCTGATGTTTTAATCTCACGTTTCCTTGTCCAAAGTAAAAAGCTATGCACGAACCACATCAAGTTAAACAGATTTAGCTCCTCAGTGGCTGTGTCATATTTGTAGCACGTGTTAAAGGAGGAGAGGTGTTTGTGCTCAGCTCTCTATGATCAAGTGCTTGCTTTTAATTCAGTGAGTTGTCCCTGCAACATCCTGATAACAAAACGTACCTTCAGATTCCCGAGATAACATTGAGTGCCAATTGCACATCAGAGAGAAAATAACTCGGCAGGCAAGAGCCTGGATTGATGCACGAAGGAGCAGGTTATGAGCGGGGCTGAAGTGCTGACACATCCGAAGTCCGCAGCTCGCGGCGAGAGGGAACCTGCGGCGCTCCAGGCGCAGCGCTGGGGCTGGAGCGGAGCTTCCAGCGGGGAATTCAGGGGATGCTCAGAGCTCCCGGGCCTGGATGCGCTCCCTCTTGGGGTTTGGCACCCTCTGCTGTCCAGTTCTTGAACAAAAAACCCCTCAAACCCCCCGGAAACTGGACGGCACGGGAGGCGTAAAAGGGCAAATCGAACGTTTGACTGAGGAGTTTTGGTGATCAAACCTCCACACTCTTTCTTGCTGCAGCAAGCAGTGAACGTTCCAAAAAAAAAAAAAAAAAAAAAAAAAAAAAAAAAGAGAGAGAGAGAGAGAGAGAGAGAAGGGGGGGGGAAACATTTTTCCTGCTTCAAAACAATAATTGCATAATTCATTCTGTTTCTCATGATTGAGGTGACCAAGCCTTGGCTGAATCCGCTGCGAGGCTCCCTGGCCGTTCAGGCTGGACGCAAACAAAGCACAAAGCCCCTGATGCTGGAGGAGGCTCGATAAGCCGAGGGAGGCTTTTTCTGCCTCAGAAAGGGCTCTGCACAATTATCACCGAGTCCAAAGCACCCCACCACAGTGGAAAACAAGCAGGTTCCTGCCGAACATCTGGCATGGCTGCTCTTGCTACACGAGCATCTTGTGCTGCAGCTGAGAGTGCTGAAAATTGTGTAGGACACCTTATGCATGTTTTAGGTATTTAGTTAAATGTTTATTCACTCCAGGTTTATTTGGAAGCAATTAACAAATGCTTTCCTTGACAGAGAGACACAGAGCTTCACTCCTGCCACAGAAACATGGGACACCTGACTCTGCAGAAGGAAAAATTCAAACCTAAAAGCTCTGGAAAACAGGGGTCTTGTTTCTATTGTGTGATTTACCTCCATGGCATACCTCGAATATTTGATTGACAAGGTAAAAAATATTCTATATAGTAGGCACGGGAGCCTGTAAGGAATCGGCCATTGTTTGTCCCTTCTGTATTTCACATTTTGGATCTGCATTTGCACACATATTTAAGCTAAAAAATAGATATTCATCACCCAGATCTGCAAAGCACATGGTGCCAGTCTTCCCTTAACAGGACAGCAGAAAACCAAAGCTCTGCTGCCCAGTGGAGGCCCTTCAATGGCTTTGATTGTTAAATGGTTTCAGTTACATCTTTAGGAGTTTTCAGTCGTCCGTGGCTTCAAGTATGAAATCCATGGCCAACGTAGGACACAGCAGTGTTCTCTGGAAGGCACAGATCCCGACAGGCATTGCTGCAATCCTTCCTGGGTTAGCTGCAGTTCTGAGCCACGTTCCTGGTGCTAATCTGGACCCCAGAAGCCGCCCATAGTCCAGGGCAATAAGCACAAGGGCCTGTGTAGGGCACGAGGCATGGTTTGTGCAGGGTGGGCACTGTGTCAGCCCCAGCCCTGTGTGCCCTGGAGCTGGGGGTTCCCAGGGAACAATTCCAGCCAGGGACTGTTCCCTGCAGGGGCTGCCTGTCCCTGCTGATGTCCATTACTTCCCCCAGGGAAAATAATCTGGAGAATGCAGCTATAGGGTAAATTGCCACTTGTTTCTCTCACATTTCGCTTCACTCCAGCAGTCTCAATGCTGCTTCCTTAACAAAGGATTAAATCCTTAAATGGATTTACTAATCAACTGCTTTTCTTTCCATACCCACTCTGCTTCTCCTCACATCTTCGCAGACCTGGGAGGATAACTGAAGGCTCAGAATGCTCATACTCATTTCTATTATAGGAAGAGGAAAATACACTGATTCTAAGAAATTCCACTTTCGGAAATAGCTTTGGTTTTTTGCTGCAAGAACCATGGTATTCTAAATAGACTGCTGCTCTTCACATTCAGTCTCAATAGAAAATAAAATGGAGGAAGTGCAGAAGGCAGTACTGGCATGATTTGCATATAGTCATTGAAAACAAGCCTCGGATAGTGGCATCTAAAACCCAGCTTTATATCAGGCTCTTGCTGCAACCCTGCTCAAGTCAACAAAAGAAAACCTGCCCTTGTGACAAAATAACCCTCACTCTGGTGTACATCTGAACGAACAAAACACAATAAGATATTGTTATTTTAAAGAGGACCCAGAATTAGAAACTTGAGTGGTGAGAAAACACTAAATAAAACCCAGCATCTGTATTTGAGATCTCCAGTGAGTGGAAGCCATGGTACCTAGTGCTGCCTGTGCATAGGGCAGCCTGCTGCTGGCCTATATATTCAACCACAGATTGGTTTCCCCAAGCATCAGCCAAGACATTGTTTTTATTGATTTATTTTGCTATCTTCCCACTGCAGTGATAGGATGACAAAAGAACCACCTGTGGGTATCCTAATATATCTAATGCCAGCAGATTTTCAGGTTGAATAAAAACAATAAATCTTTCCAGGCACAAAGGGGAAACAGTGAGGTAAGTTAATTTGGGAAACTAAGGAGCATGATTTAGGAATATTTGGTTTGTTAGAATGGATCAGACCAGTCCTCCTGGTTTCCTGTCTTCTCCTCAGAGATAGTTCCTTAGAGATGACACAAAAGAACACAAAATAAGCCCCAAAATAGTTAAGTGTTCGGTGACACTTCCAGGGCCTGGCCTGCTTTCTGACAGTGCAGCAATAATTGTGTTACACTAGTGAGCAAGAGGGCTGACTCTCACTGCATTATGCACATTACAAGTGCTCCAAAAATTGGGTAGAATTTCCTATGGAACCCAGGTACAATACAGGTGTTCATGGCTGTACTAATCACTGCATCTCTTGTGGGACACAGCCTGCATTTTCCCTAGGGCAGTACAGTTAGATTTGCTGTACAACTTTCTCTTAAATTAAGGGGGGAAATGAATAAACATGTAAACCTGTTCAGCCACTTAATATATTCACAAATCAAGGCTAAAGCAGTAGCTAGTCAAAGATAGTGTAGAGTCTAGCACACCAGAAAACAAAATTCTCTTTCTCCTCTGTCTCCTGTCTCATTTCCTGTCTCCTCACTTCCATGAACAGGCTGAACTCGTCTTGTGGGGTGCTCCTAAAAATAAATATTAAACCTTCATGGTAATACAAGGCTCCTTGGATCCAATCTATTTCAAAACAACAATATTACATTCTCTTGAGCTTTCTGCTGGTAAAAGCTTCCAGAGTAACACATCCCTGAATCTACACTATTCTGCTTTCCCCAAAGCAGGTCCAGCACAGGCAGGAGTGGCTGAGGTTCCCCACAAGTGCTGCTTTGCTGAGAAATTTTAGCCTTGACCCATTCTTGGCAGCGCCTCTGGAAAGGTTAGCTTTTTGCTTTACAGAAATTTCAGCTCCTGGTTTCTGCATCATATTTGTCCAAATTTTGGGTCTGACCTAGATGATCTAGGCAATTTTATTCATCCTGATCTTGGATTTTTGATTATTATACTACAACATGGTACACATACATGAGCAGTGCCATATATGTATATGTATATATATCTATGTATACATGTAGCTCAAGAACGCAGTTTTGACCGATCTGGCAAATTGTCTAATATATTTACACTTCTTTAGATCACTTAAAGGAGCGTAAATAAAGGCAGTGTACCTGCCCCTAAACCCCCAGATATCAGTAGTGGTTGCCTCTGTAAGGTCAAGGCAGTAATACACACCTGCCAAATTCAGACCTGCACCCTTCTCAGACACGGGGAAAAAATCAAATCGAAGCCAAGATATAAGAGCTCTAGAGATATTTCAAAGGAAGCCAATAAAAGGGAAAAGGTAGAAACTGACACTCACCAATAACAGGATTCTTAAAGCCTCAAATTCAATAAACCCACAAACCAAAAGAAATTAAGCAGGCTGTGTCACTTCAGGACATCATGCTATGGGATTTTAACAAGATTCATGGGTATTAAAAAGTAATGGCATAAATTGGGTATTTAGAGTCACGATTGATTTGTTGCCAGATTCTACATATCAACAATTGCACTTGAGTGTCCATTTACTTTGCTCAGAAATAAATATTCCTGCCCAGCTGCATGTGCTAGTTGGAAGAGAATCTGTTTTCACCACTGGCAAAGGGACAGGTTGTTATCTCAAGCCACATGGTTCATTGATTTATCCGTGGTGGAGTAAATACAAAAATTTATAGGAATGCTGTCAAAATCATTTATTTAAAAGCTTTTTTTTTTGGAAGAAGAATGATAGCACATTCCCAGGTAAGAATGCAAGAGGCTTTCTGAGTATTTGGACTTATTCACTGGTTGAGGTAAATTATCTCCATTTGATGTTTCTGGCTGGCAGAGTTAATTTATTTGTACAAAAGTATTTAATGATGCAGGGAGATTGTTATTGGTGGTTTAATTATTGTTTTGATCAGAGCTTCTGTATGGGTGGTAATACTCCTAATAAGATAATAATACTTTTTCATCTGTTAATGAGTCTTTGGAGTATTCCCAACACAGTTTTAAGTCTTAGTTGTTTTCCCGCTCTTGGCTTAATTTCTGTGTTTCATTTGGCTTGCATAATGAAACAAGATGGGCTGCTTTACTGCTGTTTATCATAGGTCTTCCTAATATGGTTTTCTGTGCTTGGGCTGATCAGAATTTTCCAAAACTACATAAACATTTTTAATCTGGGGGGAAAAAAATCACTCTGCCAATAAATTGAAAGCAGTAAATTGGGGTTTTGTTTTCAGGTAAATTAAAATACTGTTTTTGCACAATCTCATTTTGGTATCTTAACTTTACCATGAGAAAGCATGTTGTCTGCCTCTCTTTTCCATTTATGTCTCTTAAAAAACCCCCGAAGTATTCCCTGTATCTCTTCCTGCAAATACTTACTAAGCAGCTGGTGACATCAAAATAAAATACAGTGAAAATACTGACAATATAGACAGCATTTGAAAGTTAACAGTGGGACTTAAATCAAGGGTACTTTAGCAGTGGGTGTTGATGTAAACCATCTTATACAGAGGTTAATTGGAATTGCATGAGAAACTGGGAAGTGGATAAGAATGTTAAGAGAGAACCATAAAAGAGCAGAGTTAATATCATACAAACAGAGGAGCTTTGTTTTTCTCTAGGGGTGAATATTCTGGCTCTCATAGTATCTTCTTTATGGAGTACTTCTATACTCAACTTTCCCCAGTTGTGTGGCCACACTTTCTTTCCCTCTGCTTCATTTTTATTCTGAATTTACTGGGCCTGGCTCTCCTTGTTTTGCAGTCCACCTTGGCTCTGTTGCAGTAATGTGCACCTGGGGGCAGCCCACACTGCAGAGATATAAAACCATGGGGATGTGAAAAAGCAAATGGTGCCTAAATGTTCATGTGTTCTGCCTGCCACAAGCACAAACAATATTTCAGTCCTCTATGACAGTTATACATGTGCCTACTACAAAAATTGTACTGGAAGAAGGTGACAGAAAATTCCTTCTTCTCCTCTAGAACTTTCTCATCCTCTTTGATGTCAAGGAAAAAAAGGAATGTATTTAAGTAGTAACAGAAGTGCTCTCACTCCAGCTTTACCTTCAGAGCTGGGTGATGGTTTTTTCTTAGGTCATTGTTAGGGTCTCTTTGGGACTGTTTCACTGTTTCTTATGCGATGGGGTGTTTCACTTGTGCCATAGCACAGAGTTTCCAGAGGCCACAGGAGATGCACAGAGCACTGGGAAAAGGTCCTTTTGGGTAAAAAAAAAAAAAAAAAAAAAAAAAAAAAAGGCTGGAAGGAACTAGATTAGGGAGATTTAGAACTTCTTGTATTTTTATCAGGTATCACAGATCTTCAGAGTTAGCAGTAATTTCCTATTTGGTACACAGTGAGCTGGGGAAAGGCCGTCAAGAGGCCATCAAGCACGTCTGCCTATAGTCTAGGAAAATTGCAAGATTACTTGTAGTTTCTCCCCTTATCTGTCCCAGGCTTTAGCCTGAGAAGTTTTCCCCTCTTTGCATGAAGACACATGCAAAGTCTTCAACTGTGTTCAAAACTTAAAAATTATGAAGATTTTCATAGTATGGCAAATATTCTAATATCTTAAATACTATCACAAACCTGGGGAACACAGCTAACACTGGACCTTATATACAGGGAACTCTTGCACAAGTACAAATTAAAACTCTCTGAAGAGCTAAGTCTAAGTAGACTAAACAAAGGGCAGGGGAAAATTACATGTAAAATGAACAGCACCATGGCTGGTAAAAAATCAGGTTTCTTCCATGAATTTATTCTTCTTACAGTTTGGGGAATTAATCTGAGGTGTAAAACGAACCAAATAACCCAAGTGAGGTACAATAGACTGTAATAGGAAATAATAAAATAGGATGTACAACAGCGAGGAGAAATGAGAAAAGCAAAAATGCAGGTGGAAAAAGCAGTCAAACATAAAAGAGATCCTCAGAAGCTGAACAGAGAGAAGGTGGAAGATGGGTGTCCTGTGCTGCAGGGACCAGACTACAAATGCTTTGCTGCTGCTGCTGTCAGCTGAATGTCTAAGGCACTGTAGCTTTTTTTTTTTTTTTTTTTTTTTTTTTTTTTTTTCCCTTTGTCCCTTACCCAAAATCACTAAAATTATGTGCCCTGAAGCCTTTTTGACCCAAGTCTAGAGTCTCCAAAGCAGAAAGCAGGCAGCTGGGGAAGTGAAGGTATGGAGCAAATGACTCGATCTGCTTCCTAAATCCCCTCATCCTACAGCTGAACCTGCTCAAGCATATCTGCACGCCAACACAACGCCTTTGAAAGAGAGCTGTCTCTAATATTGGAAAGAGAGTGTTGCCTCACTGACTGCTAACATCCCCAGTGTCTACACACAACCTGGCACCTGCTGCTGCCAGCAGGAGCATCCTTCACAAGGCCACTGAAGAAGCTGGATGGTCTGAAGTGCCCCACCTTGTGTGCCATCAGCACACATCTGCAGCAGCAAAGGGAACAGGCCAGGGGGCTCTTCCCTTGTGTCTGTATTAGGGCTCCTTTGGAGATGAACTGATTGTCTTCCACAGGGCTCTCAGATGAGCCTTTCACCAGCGCCAAAACTGCCTAATTGTCAGGCCAACCAAAGTCTGAAAACAGGAAGAGCAGAGCAGAAGTCCAGGAATGTCACTCAGTCACCTACAGGAAGTTATCTTCTGGGTTAGAATTACCCCATTATTCCATTTCAACAGATCCATTGGCAACTGCAAATACTTTAGTGCACAACTCTGCTTATTATCCCAGAAGTACAAGCTGTGGAGAGCATTGAAGGTTAAAGTCCTTAGCAAATGTTCTTTAGTACTGCAGTAGAATACTGTACATTTTGGAAGAAGACATGGAGCCAACAGCCAACAGCTAAAGATCAACAGCATTTGCTGAGAAAGCCCCTCAGTAGTTATGAAAAACTTGATGAGTTCAAACCACTGTGTCCAGCTCTCTGTGGAGAGTCAGACTGGCCTGGTTCAGTCTCAGCTGACCTTCGGGCATCTTGGGCAATGTTGGTTTGCCCTGCAGCTCTTGTAAGGGCTCTGTTTCCTCCACAACACCAGCTTTTGCCTCATTAATGGGTTGCAGATAAAGGTTACAAGGGGTCCAAGGATTTCAGAAGCACTTTTGGATTCCCTATGTAAGACACAAACAGTAATTCCAGTAAGACCAATGTTCTTCATACATCTCACAACCTTTATTCAACCAAAACTACCATATAAGTAGGGACAAAAGCTTTTAACTAATCTGTAACTAATTTGAATTAATACATCTGTAAGTCAAAGAATTCTTCTCTGTGTTTTGCTCCCACAGACACAATGTTCCTGTAAATTAATTATCCCCACTTCACTGAAGGGGAATGCTCTGTTCCCTAAGTTTCATTTGAATACAAGCACAGAACTGCAAACACAACACCAGTCCTGCTCTTAGTGCAGGGATGTACAGCTTGAGCCTGCTGTCTTTTTTGTGCACAAAAAAGTTCAGAGGGACTTCTTGGCACTCGCAGTCTATGAGAGTGTGGTGCTAATTAATGTAGCAAAACAAAGGCAGACTGAATGTTTCACTGAAAGGGGCAGAAAGCCCTGCTCAGAGAAACTGGCTGGCACTTAAACTTGGGCACTGATTATCTAATGCTGTTCACACAGTTTGAACAATTCAGCTTCAAAGGAGGTCTTCCCCAATATGAGAGAAAAACTGAAGGAAAAGGTGGTATGATGCTAACAGTATGTGTGATCTACTGGATCAGTTTAGGGAACATTTAGAATTCCTCATTCCTCATTTAACATAAAAAAAAGGAAAATGAGTTTTTAATGATTAGGAGGTTCCTAAAAGACATGTGGCTTATTTTGCATGAAGGATTCCAGTTAAATTTTGTAGAAGAAATGGCCTACCACAGTCTGCACCAAAACAAAAACAAGTGCCAAAACACAATGAGAGGTTGTAGGGAAACAGGTGAACCATTGTGATTCCTGGAGACTGACGTGTTGCCAGGGATAGCTTTGGTTGAAGAAATGGGACATCCTGAGAAATTTGTGGGTAGCCTGGAGCCAGGACATTTCACAGAATCTCAGACCAGGCTGCTTACAGGGACATTTGCCACATTCCTGACATGGTCAAAAGTGTGGACAGGTTGCAGAGTGAAATGCTGGAAAATGGGAAACCTCTGAGAAAGCTGAATGGTAAATAATCTTAAAAATAGGACAAGATGCACATTTTTAAGGCATAGAATCTTAAAACTGCTCTAGCACAATTGATCTATTGCCTGAAGTACCAGAAATGGGTTGGAATGTAATAGCAAGAAGTCATGCACTTAAAGATTAATTAGAATAACTGTGAGTGAGCTCAGAGGTTCATCAAATGCGAGATTACAAGAGGAGGAATCCAGGTACATTATTGGCTGTAGGATAACTATGATGCCACTGTAATGTGGTCTTAAAAATGCTAATGTATTCTGGGATGCATCAAGTGAGGTATTTTCAGGAGACGGCGAGATATTAATATCGTGGTACAAGGCAGTTGTTAAGACCTTGTTTAGAACACTGCACACAGGGTGGAAGGTATAAAAGGACGCTGAAGGAGACGAAAACCTATTTGGATAGAAGATTAAAAACGAAGCAGAAAGACTGAGAATGGATGATCTAATTGGTATTTATAGGGACATCTTAGGTAAATATCATAGAAGCAAAGTGATTTAATTCGAAGGGCAAAATGGTAAAGACCTAATGGCTATAAATTGGTAGTGAATAGATTTACACTGGAAATCAGAAAGTTTCTAGTTTCAGAACAGTGGATGCCAGAAAAGCCAGAAGATAAAAGTAAAACACCTTGGCCGTCTAAAGGCAGCTTAGTTACCCAGTTCATCCTCCAAACTGGATAATAAAATGGTGTTGGGCTTCTCACAAATTGCCATTCCTGCAAGGGGGATATAAGAAGATTTAATCCCCGTGTGATGAAATGTGTTTTTGCAGCGTGTTAGCCCCGTGTTTCAGGAGTTTGCTAACATGCCAGATGGTCCAGCAAGATTCCACTTCCTTTCCGTGCCTTTTTAACCTCCAAATCACCAGAGATGACACAAAGTTAACGTATCATGGAGGCGAAGGTTCTGTAAACAGCTGTCCTTCTGTGACTGACGATTAATAGGACACAGAAGATCGTTTAGATGTTTCACGGATCAGACTGGTGGATCACGTTTCTTTCTCTACGCAGTTTTGTGTACCAAGGACTCATTTACGGGATCGATGAGCAGTCTGAAAGGGCGTGCTTCTTGCTCTTGTCAGCCTGAGAAGTTTGTGATAACTGACTTTGGAGGTTTTCTTCCTGTAGCAAGGTAGTTTGGGGCTTTTGCAGAACAAGTCCTCCGTTTCTTAGCGGCTGTGTTTTGCGCAGGGGGCGGCTGCTGTGTCTGGCGGCGGCCGCGGAGATGTTCCGGGGGACGCACGGAGCCCGGCCCGGGGCTGTCTGGAGCGGCGCTCGGGTACGCGGGCGGCGTCTGCTGGGACTCAATTAGGCGGTGCGGCAGCGGTTTCGTTTGAATAGCTAATTGCGCGGTGCCGGGCCGGGAGCGCCCGGCGGGGCCCTGCGGATCGGCATGGCGAGACACCCCTCTAGCGGAGGGCCCGGGCCTCGCCCGCCCCTCGGCGGGAACAGCGGCGGGAGCGGGCGGGCCGCCGCTCTGGGAAACGGAACCGCGGGCCAGCGGCGCTCCAGCCCTCGGCGGGGCCCGTCCTTGGCCAGCGCCGCGGCCGCTGCCAGCCTCGGGCCGGCTCCTGCCGGGCGCGGGCCCCGCTGTCCCGGGCGGCGGGCGCGCTGCGCTCCCTCCCGAGCGCCACGGGAAACGTCGTCGCTTTTTTACTTCAAGCCCCCGGGAAACGGAGGTTTCTCATCCTCGTGGAGAGCAGCATCTCTCCTGCGAGAGCGGCTGCGTGGCCGGCTCCGTTCGTGCCTGGCATCGCAGCGCATCGCTCTGGAGTAATCGGAGCCCGGCGCGTCTCCGCGGTGCCGCGGCGCGCAGAGCGGCGTGTGCGATCTGCCCGCTGGATGCGTAATGAGCAAGTTCATGGTTCCGTTCGTTCTTCCTGCCCGCTGTTCCGGCACTGACGCTCTGTTTATTTCTTGCCACTTCTTTGCTCCAGAGACAAACCGTATAGCTCGCTCGACCCGCCCGCTCTTCGCCTCGAACGCTCATTTCGGGCCGGCAGCAACTGGTGTCCAGCACGACGCGAGGGCACGTACGCAGGGATAAGCGCCGGTGCCCGCGGGCTGGGCGAGCCGGCCCGGAGCCCGCGGCCCGGGAGCGCGTCCCTCCCGGCGGCGAGCGGACCGGAGCGCGGCCGCAGCGCTCCCGCCGCCGTCTCCGGCCGCCTCCGCCGGCGGGCGGATGCGCTCCCGGGGAGCGCGAAGGCTTTTCGCGCCCTGCTCCCGCTGTCCCCCGCCGACCGGCGGGCTCGTTGCCAGCCACCGCCTCGGTGCGGACCGGCTGCGCGGACCGGGGCGGCGAGCTCTCCCTTTCCGCCCCTCCGTCCCCGCCGCACGGGCAGGAGCGCGGTGTTGCACAACCCGCTTCCTTTTTCTTTCGCTTCGCTGCGCCGCGGGCAGCGGCGGCGAGTGCGCGGGGCGCCGGTCTCCGCCCTGGGTGGGGGGACGGCACGGCCGGTGCTGCCCGCTCGCTCCCCGCCAACCGCGGCGCCGGCGCGGCCCCGCCGGCTGCGCGGCCCCGCGGAGGGGGGCACCGCCGGTCCCCGCGCCCCGACCGACGGGGCTGGTCCTCTCCGAGGGGAAAGGGGCTAAATCCTCGCCGGGACGGGGGAGATGGAGTCGGCAACGCGCATCCCGCGGCGGGCACCGGCCGCCCGCTCCCCCGCCGGGCCGCGTCCCTTCCCGCGGCTCCCGGGCAGGGCGTGGACGCCCATCCCGCCCCGACAGAGTCGCGGCGGCGGCGGCGGCGCGTCCCGTTAGCGGCGGCCGAGCCCGCGCTGCCCCCGGCGCGGCGGGAGCAGGTGTCCGGGGGCAGCAGCCCGGGGCAGCGCGGCGGGGGCGGGGTCGGGGCCGGGCCCCGCGGGGCCGGACGGGCGGGCGGCGGCGGCGGGCTCGGCGCGCCCGCGGCAGGAGGGAGCCGGAGCGCCCGAAAAGCCGTGAGGGGAGGGGAGGACGGAGGGGCGGGAGGGGGGAGGCAGGCGGGCGGGCGGCGGGCGCATGCGCTCTGGCGGGCCGTGCCATATTGGAATGAGGCAGTGAGCGGAGCGCCGGGGAGCCCGAGCCCCGGCAGCGGCGCAGGGCTGGAAAAACTCCCCGCAGGTGAGGCGGGCGGCGGCGGCGCCCGCGCGCGGGCGGAGCGGCCCCGGGCGCAGCTGTTGGGGGCGTTTTGCCGGCGAGGCGCGGGGCCCGGAGGGTTTTTCCGGGCTCACGAAGTTTGGATGCGGGAAAAAGGCGGCGAGGCGGGAGGAGGAGGAGGAGGAGGAGGGAAGAGGCAGGCGGAGCGCGGCGGGGAGGCGGCGGCGGCAGCGCGGGGGAGACGCGCCTTCGGCCGCGCCGAGGAGCGATGCGCGGGTCTGGCCGGGCGCCGCCGCGCAACTGCCCGCGCGCAACTCTGCGCGCTCCCGCCGGGGGCCCGCGGCGTCCCGCGGCGCGCTCGGCCGAAGTTGCCCTCCCGGCCGGCCCCGCGCCCGCCCGAGGACGCGCCCGGCCCCCGCGGGAACTTTGTGCGCGCCCCGCCGCCGCCCCGGCTGGTCCCTGCCCGCGCCCGCGGGGGGCCGAGCCCACCGAGCGCCTCTCGCTCGCCCCCCTCCCCCTCAAAATGGCGGTGGAAGGGGACCTTTAAACCCCGCTCCGCTCCGCACCCCCCGCCGGGCGCGGCCGCGCTCCGCTCGGCGCGGCGCGCGTCCCGCCCGGGGGCAGCGGCTGGCGTCGGTCCCCGTCAAGTGGCCCGTCAGCGAGCGGCTCTCGCCGCCCGCTCGGGCTGGGTGGGTGGGTGTGGGGGGAGAGGGGCGGGCGCCGCGGCCGCGCCGCCGGCTCTCCCGCAGCGCCGCCGCCCGCGCTGCGGGGCCTGCGCTGCCGCGGGGCCGGGCATTGTGTGCGCGCCGCGCCCGCCGCCGCCGCTCCGCACCTCCGGCGGCTCCGCGCCCGGCGGCGCTCCGGAGAGCGACACGCAGCCTTTGTCTCTCGGGGAGTCGGTGTGCGCTGCCCGCCGCTCCTGCACCTGAAGTCGTAAATCGGGCGCCGGTGACGCTGTGACACTGCCCGGGCGGCCGCCGGGGATGCCCCGGGACGCCAACTTCGGGCCGGGGAGGGAGCGGCGCCGGGGCCGCGGCTGCGGGAGGGCTCCCGCCCGGGCAGCGCCGGCTGGAAGCGGGAGGGCGGAATGCCCGTATCGGAAGGACTGAGCAAGTTTTCCGTCTGTGGCTTTTGCAAAACTTGCTACCAGTCCCCCCTCCGCCCACCCCCTACACAGTGGAAATAATGAAAGGAGAAGAAAAACAGCGCGGGCAGTTAATTGTGAATTTCTAACTACGTTCGCTATTGCAGTTCTGCAAGGCCCTTATTTATTGAGAAATAGGCCAGTGGTGCCTGTTTCACAGTCACATGTGTGCTTTAGCGAAACAATTATGTCTACTTTGGAGAAACTTGTTGCCATCATAAAAAAATTGTACATGGTAACCCTCGTGTCTGACAGTTTCACCCACTCTGACAGCAGAATCCCGGTGGGAGAGGTTTTGCAGCAAAAGAAAAGGCCTAACTTGTTGTTTCTTTGCTGTTCCTTCCTTCCTTCGTGGGAGCTGGCTGCTGTCAGTAGCCCAGGAGGTTACCATAGCGAACGGCTCTGTGAGGCACAATATTAGGTGCACCACGCAAAACTCACGCCGGAGAAAATAATGATCCACCTTGTAACTTCAGCAATATCATTGTTGCAACCTACTTTAGATTTGGGATGTGTGTGCGAACTGGTCAGAAACATCTGATTTGTAAGAGGAAAAGTTGTTAATGGCAAGTAGTCTTACTCCTTCAGGAATGGGGCTGTGACCTGTAGCATCCAGCAGGATGGATTGCTGGTCTGGCTGTGGTTCTGTGATTACTGTTTCAAAATAGCCAACTGTTGGGACAAAGTAAATCCATGTGAAGATAAAAATAGATCAATTAACTGAAAGCTTAGGTTTCTTGTGTGGTAGGTGGTACTGACATGGATGTTACAATTTAAAAAAGAAGTTTGAAAGTATCTGTTTATCTAGAAGATCATCTCTAGGGAGAAGACTTCGTGGCCTTCCTGCCTTCGGTTCAGCCACTTCCTCTTTTGCCTTTGGTTTGTGAATTGTTGCCGTGATTGAGGGATGAGAATGAAATCTGGTTCCTCCCAGAACCTATGTTGTGAGGATGCTTATGGACAAGACAGGCTACCAAATAAACCTGCTCTCACTGCCTTTTTTTAATGGCTCACAGTTAGGAGGTGGCAGGGTAGTGTTGGGAGAATGGCTTTGCCGTCGTTTGGTGTGTCCCTGCCAGGCACTCACCCTGGGACACCTCGGGAGCTGGTCACTGTGGAGCTGACACCTTCTCATGGGAGACAGCAGTGCAAGGCAGAGAGAAACAGTGGCACATCTCTGTAGTTATTGATCTGTATGGGTTTTCCTTTGCTGGTTTTTTTCCTCTCTACTATTAATTTGCTGGTATTGAGTTATCTTAATCTGATTCTTAAACCTGGCAAATCTCCTAAGCAATTGCTATGTGGAAAAGGTGGATTAAGTGTAAGCTCCACATGCGAATGAGTGATAGAGTTTGCATGGTGTGATCTTTATGTTCTGGGAACCCTTTCACTGCCTCATGGGGAGGATATTAATGAGCACTGCAAAGAAACCATGTGCCATAATATGCTTTGGTAACACTTTCCAGGGAGTTTTTTGTCATTTCATGGCAGACCAGTGACAACAGTAGACCAGTCTTTCTGTCGTGGTTGCCTTTTGAATCCACTGTGTTTGGAATTCACCTTAACATCATTGCTGTGCTTCCACTTGTGAAGTTTGGTGATGGCATGATCATCATGCAGTGATGCAGACATCAATACAGTCATTTGGTGCTGCCTTGACTAAAGTAATTGTCCTACAACTGATGCACTTAAGGCACGTGGCAGTTTAATTACACAAACACGCTGACAGTGAAATGATTTGTATTAAATCCACTACAGTGTCCTTTAAGGGCATGGGAAAATTAAACCTGGAGGTTCTTAGCAAGGGGTGTTTTGGGGAGAGAGTTTCCAATGCCTAAAACCACAGGGCTTGCATTGCATCCATTGTTCCTATGATGACATGGCAGCATTAATGCTACAGAATTCTCTTGGGATTTGGTTTCTTGACTTTCTAAGTGTGCAGTTGGGTGTCTTGCAGATTGGTTGTTGACTTGAAACACTATAGCCCATGCAAGTTACAAATGTTTTCTGGACCTATAACTTTTGTGGCTTTCTTTTGTGTTGTTCATCTGACTCATCTTGCTTGATGATTAGCAGATTTTATGTGTCATTTTTGTTTTGGTCTCTTGGAGCATTGGTGTTGCTGCTGGTAGTGGACTTGACTTTGTGCTCCTTTCCTTCTGCTTTTGAGAAGTGGCTGTCAAGTTTTAGGTCGTATGTTTAAACTTGAAGTGGGTGTTATTTAAAGCTTTTAAGGTCGAGGGGAGGTTCTCCCTCTCAGGATTCTTTTCTTACATGAAAAGTCAAGGGATAGAATAAAGAGGAAGGAGTTGATTTTTTTTGTTTTGATTCAAATGCTTGTTGAAATGGTCCTGAAGGCAAACACTGTGTCAGTGTGTGAGATCCTGAAAAGGAGATTTAGCAGGTCACATTCTTGAAGTTCAGAAGAAGGCAAAAACGAAAGTAAACTTTTTTTTTCTTAATTTTATATTAGTTTCTTAAGATTTTTGAAGCCATGTCATCAGTGCAATGATATTTTATTGTAATTATGTGTTTTTCTGACTTTAATCCATAATTCTTTCCACTGCAAGCAGTTTTCTTTATATTAATAAAACCTATGAAAGAAGCATTGAGATGCTAATTAGTGCTCTTTTGATTTTAAAATAGTTTTGGTTCCCAGGGTACAGAATATAAATATATTTTTTTAAGTTAGATTTAGTGCATGTAAGACGCACGTTTTCTGTTCACTTTGTATCTGTGTTGATTTTTCCTCCTTCTTTCCAGACTTTGCTGACAATCTTTGTGGATTGGTGGTGGTCATAGGATAATAATAGTAGTAATAATAGTAATAGTAGTCATAATAATAATAATCATAGTAATAATTATCATAATTGTTTTATCCCTATTTATGGGTGAGATTGTGGTTTTTTTAAGTGTTCCTCGCAAAGGCTAGTCTGTAGAATTAAAGCATTAAAACATGAATTTTTCTCTGCATTCTTAATAGGGCATCTCTTAGGGGAATTACATGTTTGAATAGTTTAAAAAGTTCCCCTGTGAGAAAGGAGGGTGTGAGCTTAGGCTGGAACAAGATATTGTGCCTATCAGCTGGGGCTCTCCAGGTGACTCTCCAAGTCTCTGGGAAGTTAGTGAATTTTAACTAATGCACAGCTGCATGGTAGTTACTGCATGGTAGGGAAATGCTTTCATAATCTTAGAAGATGGAAAGCCATAAGTCTTCAGGGGTGGTTTTCATCTTAGTTTGGCCTGGGAGTGTTGGATTGTCACCCACAGACACTTGGGACTGTGGAAATAAAGGCGGCCTGGGAGCCACACCACTGGGGAAGCCCAGGTCTCAACTTCTCTTTCTTCCTCTGTCTCCCCCTCCTCTTTTTCCCTTGCTTTATGTCTTGTGGATTGTCTGGGATGTATTCATTCATCTTTCAGTGGAGATGGTGATGTTTAGATTTATTTTTCCTGTGGAAAGAAGCCTCCTAGTACAACACTTGTTGCATCTCAGTGCCATAGAAACCCCAGACTCTCACTCATGTTTTGTTGGCTCTGTTTGGGGAAGAGTCATGAGAGGAGAGACAAAAAACTGCACACGTGTAGGTATTCCATATTAATCTAATGAGCCTTGTTTCCTAGGATAACCAGGTAAGCACTATTATTAAAACCTGAAGTAACAAGGATTTCAATGAGGTTTGCAGTAGAACAACCATCTCTTCAGCCTCACTCTAGCACTGGGATTTCTGCTCTTTTAAGTGTCTTTTTTTTTTATAAGACAGAGCAGTCTTAAGTGACACAGGCTTTTTGCTGTGCAGATTACTTGTGGTAAATAATGCACAAGCAAGAGTTTTCCCTTCACTTAAAAGTTGGTGGCAGCCATGTATTGTGTTTTTGTTTTTTCCTCCCACTGGGATTTGGCACGTGGATACGTCGCAGATGCTTTAACCTACAGTGCAGGTGAGTTGTAGCTACAGAGGTAATCTTAGCAATTTGTTCAGATTACGTGGACATTTAAAATGTGATTATTGTCCCTAGAGTCATCCTGAGCAGCAGCTTGCTGGTTTTCAAGGTCATTGTTTACAGTGCTGTGGCACTTCATTTACACTGGTTTATTTGCTGTTACACTTGAGGACACTCTTGTTCACTACAGAAATGATCTCTTTCTTCAAACAGATGAGTAGGGAAGGAGATTAGTGGAATGTGATGTTATCTAAAAGTGATGCAGCTATTAAACCAGCTTTGAGATTCTCTCAGAGTACTGATCAGTGAGAGGAGATGCATCTTGGATTATTTTTTTTCTCTAAAAGTAAATGATGCAGGGCTGAGCGACCTCCTCTCCCATTTTGGCTGATTGGAGTTGAGGGCTCTCAGCATATCTCAAGAGGTGCTCTGTCTTGCAGAATTGGGTCATTGGTTGAAAATAATGATGGTGGTGGGGAACCCTGCAAGGTTTTCCTGTTTGTCACTTAATCCTTTTCAAGGATGTGAGGGACTGCAGCAGTGATCCTGAAGTAGGTATCAAGTGGATTGGAGAAGATGAACTCTGTCTTGATGTATTTAGAGGCTGTACTCGCTATTTCTTCTGGCAATTGGTGACAGAAAACCATAAATAGCACCTTCAGATTTGTCATTGTTTCCAGGAGAAACCAATCAAGTCAGGAAGTGAAGGCACTTCCCCTCTGATGCTGGGTGCACATTTATTACAAATGGCTCTGTGAGTCCTGTGGGTGTCCCACCTCTCTACTGGAGCAAGTGATGCTCTGGCATTTCTTGTGTTTTTCGTGATCTCTTGACCTGGGAAAATACATACAAATGTACAAATTTTTTCTTATTTGGTATATTTTTTCTGAATGAAATCCATTTAGGCTTCCCTGCCTCCTCAGGAGCTGTAGTAACACGCATGTTTGCAGCTCAGGCATGCACTTTGCACAGGGAGCTGTGGCCTCTGGTTTAAAAAAAGAAAGTTATTTGTCTTGAAATCATAAAAAAAAATTTAAAAAAAATTGATCTAAGGCCTGTGAAACTCCATTATACTGTAAAGCCTTGTCTGAAACCACAGAGGTTTTGAGAGTATCTTTCGTGTCAGAGCATCTTTTGAAAGGAGGCCAACACTGGCTTTAGTGCCCAATAACTTTGAATGAGGGCACGGTGCTGAAAAAGCTGTGGTGTTTCACAGCAGTGTGGAAAAATGCTAGTGAAGCCTGACAGGTGTATGCATTTTAGACAGAGGCTTTCCCTCACATATATATAAATATATTAGTATTTTTTTCTTAGTGTCAAGTTCCAAACATGCCTGCATTAAATTGTTCAAATTGTGTTTGCAATAAATTACAGGGCCTGCCATTAGATTCCTAAAGAAATGTCCAGGTAGGGAATGCCAAGCAGACAGGAAGGGGGAGAAAAACACCAAGATGCTTCCTTGCAGTTGGGCCAGCAAAACTCACAGAATGCACATCCTAAAAAAGAAATTATTGAAGGTGGCAGTGATTCCTTCCAGGATTAACTCTGCTCATTGCTCTTTAAAGTGTTACCATGAGGGTTAAACTAATGGCCCTAAGAAATAATGCAAGCAAAGGATCAGTCACAAGTGTTACAGATATAGCACTAATTGGCCAATTGAACCGAGCTAATCAACTCCTTTTAAATTAATGTGACCATGGGCACCAGCATAGGGAAATCTTCCTCTCTTCCAGGGGAGTTTTTCTCCTCTTTTTGCAAAACAAAATCCAATCAATTTAGCTGTGAGGCTTTTTAGTCCAGTGGCCAAGAGCAAAATTCTTCTTTTTCGTGTGATTATTTTATATTGTAAGTTATTTGTAAAGCTTTTAAAATAGATTTTGGGGAGGGAGAAGTAGCTTAATTTTGAGTTCTCTTTTTTTCTTGTGGCCAGATCTTACATTTTGAACTTATTCCTTTGCAAATTTAAACATATATTTTGTCACTCCCTTTAATGAAAACTGGTGTGTTTAGGGAAGTGGTTTGTTGAAGCACATGGGTCCAGGCTGTTTTGATCATAAGCCAGTTCTAGATAATTCTGGCCTCAGTGCAAGTGTAGAGGGAGTGGGTCCAACAGCTGCTTTGTCTGCTTCAGATTTTTTTACTGGTTCATGTTATGTAAGAAAGAGATAATGACTGAACACTGAAGAGTCGGGGAAGGTTTTTGCTTCTTCTGGTCTTCATACAAAAAAAAAAAAAAAAAAAGACAGCAGAGTAATAGCTGGAAGGGCAAGGTGACAATAAAAGTCACAAATTTTTAAGCTGAAGTTAATGTTTCTTGGTTTAACACTATGTTCTTACTTAATGACTACCAGAATATTGTTTTCTTTCTTTCTGCCTTCCCTGTATATGCTTCTAAGGTAAGAATACTCATTATCCAAGTAAAATGAAAGTGCAGTTTCTATTTCTAATTGAAGTTCAATTTCCATCTAAAAGCAACTTGACAAAAATTATAGTTCTTAAGATTATCCAATAAGAAGTGCTGAAATTACCCTTTCATAGTAAATCTAAGTTTTTATT
Source organism: Sylvia atricapilla (assembly GCF_009819655.1). Taxonomy (NCBI): domain Eukaryota; kingdom Metazoa; phylum Chordata; class Aves; order Passeriformes; family Sylviidae; genus Sylvia; species Sylvia atricapilla. The sequence goes on along the minus strand of NC_089150.1, from coordinate 15,859,057 downwards.
TTGATAGTCAGGTTTAATCTTTTGCACTTATATTTTGTTTCCAAACAGTGATTGCATCTTACTGGGAACTTATTTTAGGTTATTGAGAAATTGCAATATTAGATAGTTTAGTACGCTTTTATTTAAAGCATTTTATATAAATGCTTTCATTTTGTGCTCTGATGTAGATAATGACATCAAAATACACTTTGTTAGTCTTGATCATTCTGACATGCAAATGTGAATGTAGATCATATTGCAGAAAAAAATAACTTTCTATCAATTACTGAAGGCATCTTTATAGAAAAATAGCAGCATTGATGCTTCTGAAGAGGTATGGTTTTAGAAAGCTGGATCACAGTGGTTGCAGTGGTCAGGCTGGACAAGTCTCTGAATGAAGCAGTGTTTTTTTGTGTTTCAAAGACTAATGGCCTATGATTTCTTCATTATCTGCCTTACCTTAATGCATCTGACTAACAGCATGGCAAAATCCACTCCAGTGTGTAAAATTAACCCTTCTGAGATTCTACCTTAGCAGGGAGATTTGAAACAAAAAATACCACTGCGGTGGCTCTCGGGCGTGGCTGGGAAGTTTCTTTGCGTTGCTGGAGGAGGAATGCCTTCAAATCTAGCTGAAATTGGGATGAGTGTAGAAATTGCCATAGCCTGTCAGATCAGACACCTTGTCCTCAGAAATCTCTTGAAGTGGAGCACAGCATGTGGTCACGGGTCTGCAGTTTATCGTGTGCCATGTGAAGAGGTGCTCAGTCTGCGTTCTCTGGTTCTTGTGGCAGGAGAAGTTGGGAATAACCTTTCCTGGTACTTCTTTTTGATACTAGTTTTGATTTTGCACAGCTTTTGTGCTCTCCCATAGCTCTCTTCAGCTCAAAGAAGAGGACCTCTTGTGTTGTACGGAAGATGCTGAAGGCCATCTGTAGCTTGTGTGTGCAGTGCTGGACAGGGGTGCTCTTTTTGGTTGTGGGTGTTTCTTATCTTTGCTATAAAATTGGATATACATCCATCCCTATTAGTATAGAAGTATATCAAGCCTCCAGTGCTCTTTCTGACCTTTTTTTTTGTGCATCTTCTAGTATTTCCATGGCTGTTTGACTCCAGCACTACAGACTGTCTCAAGGGGGCATTGGATTTCTAGAATTGTAGTACAATGCTTGTTGTTTTCTTCTCCATTCCTTGGGGCTCTTAATGAGTATGAAATTGATGTTCCAAGAGAATTAGTTGTAACAGTTTCAGAATTCTGAGTTGCAGTAGCTAATTTAGATCGTATTGTATAGGTGAGGTTATTTCTTTTTCTGTGTCTTATTATCCTGCCTTTAATTTCATCTGCTATTATCCTTCTGCAGTTCTTAGCAAACAGCATTTATTTTTTATCTCTTGAATGGTTCTGTATTGTCTTAAAACTTTGCACTCGTATCATGTTTGTGTGCTTCCCTTGAAAAGCAGGACACAGTACAGTCATTAGTCCTCCTTCCATTGTGAACAACTGCTTTTTCTGTCATTGTTTCATGTCTTTATAATCAGCCTTTTAAGGATGAGATGTTCTAGAAGATGCTCCACAATATTTCAAGTCTCATTGGATGAGAGCACCCTCTAACCTAAGGTGATCCCTGGACTTGGCCTTAATGCCCAGATTGTATCATCTGCTTTCTACAGCTCTTACTTCTTGATTGATTGGTTGATGAATTACCTTCATTTAATGAAGTTTTGCCATATAGTGAACTTTGACTAGATCTGCTGTGCAGCATATGGTATTGAAATTTAACACTGATATTTTCAACATTTTAAAAAATACTGTCCTGAAGTTCCCAGATTGTGAAGCCTTTGAAATACTGATAATTCAGATGTGTATTCCCAGACACCAAGCCTACACGCTGTGGTGTGAATAGATCAGTGGGTGCTTCACTTTGGAAAAGGACAAAATGAACATCCCTGGTCTGGAAGAACAAGACCAAATCAGCGTCCTTGTGGCAGCTCCACGGTGCCTTGTGGCCACGCTTGTGTGATGGGCACAGGAGAAAATGTGTTTTACATTTAATCCCTGTGGTCTGGGAACATGCCACAATCCCAAGGATTTACATTCCAAGTGATTTACTTTGGTATAAGGTACTAAGTATGTTGGAGATTGTTGAACTAAGAAAAGTGATTTCATTTGGCTGTTAATGAGTAGGTTTTTGTCGCCTTTAGAAAAATCTGTTCACTCTTTCTCTGTACCTCAGCAGTTTTCTGTTAATTTTGTGGCCATTCACTTCTCCTGGGTGTGCCCAGCCTACATATTAGAGAACAAGCTTTTAATCTTTTGTGTTTAGAAGATCCTTTTTGTAACCATGAAGGCCAACAAAGTACCTTACTGAGAATTAAAGTTAAGATGTTGCAGAGATGTTGACCTCAGCTTCGGAAAGCTTTTAGGGAATGTTTTTCGAGGCCAGTTCTTCACTCAATTGATGTTCTTGTTTTGCATAGAGGTCTGATAATTCATTTTTTTTACATCCCAGCTGCTCCTGGAGCGGTTGTGGCAGTGCTGGGCTGTGCAATTTCCAGTTGCTGCTGAGGGCAGCACTTAAGTGGGGATGGTGTAATTTGCATCCAGTGCTGCACTTGCCACTTAGTGTTTTCTAGCAGCTCCATTTCTATAGGGAAAAAAATCAAAACAGACTCAGGCTGTCAGCAGAGATGTGTTTTTTTAACACAACCAGGCAAACGGTTTTCTTTTCCATTTAATCAAGAGTATGTTTAGAATTGAATGTCACAGCAGAAGCATGTGATTATAATACATACAGGTATTTCTAGTGGCTTTAGCTCTAAAAAACTTCAGTGGGTTACACTTAGATGCGGAATATTGACACAGGGGAAGAGAATGCAGGAGACTTCATAAAATACCTTTGTCCTGAAAACACTACCTTAGAAAGTTATCCTTTGAGGTTTTTTTGAGGCACCATTTTTATTACATCCTGATTTAAGGATCACAACTGATGATTCAAAAGTTGAAGTGTAACTTGAATAGAAGACTATTCTCTCTCTTTTGTATGTATTAATGAAACAAGGTGACATGTGACAGCACAGGGATGACTGGAAAAAATATATACTGAACTTTGCAGGGAAAGGGCTGCAAAAATAATTCAAGGGGGGGAAGTATGAATTTGAAAACACTTTTTATGACTTGAACATTTACACTGTCTTGTCAAAATCAAGCTCTGAAATTGTACTCCTAAAATAGAGAAATCTTTTTCAGTTGCACTCTGTCTTTTAAGCCCTTAGGCTCAAGTCTTGTTTTTCTCTCTGTATGAACAGACGTGAAGAAAAAAATCTTAAAGTGAGAGCAGATTTTCTTGTAATTTTACCATTCCTGGTGCTGGGGTAATAAGAGCATCATCCCTTCCTGTGAGCTCTTTACTAAAGCCCTGTGCTTTAACTCTTCTGAGGCCTTTAGGCCTGTTAATGTTGTTGTGATTCAAAATGTATAGTTGAAAGCTGTTGTCTTTCTTTTCTTATTCTTTCTTTCTTTTTTTTCTTTCCTCTCTTTTTAAGCTCTCTTTTTAACTTTTTGAAGGGAGGAATGAGAAGGGAGCACATCAGTTAATGAGCAATAAAAATGGCAAGGCCATATTCTTGTGGCATTGCCTAGAGAGAGAGAATTCCATGATTTAGCATGGCTTGTAATACAGTAATTCTGTTCAGGGGGAAAAGGTCCAGGCAAAAGCTTCATTTTGCCATCACAGTTTGCATGTGCAGGGAGCAGTAGATGACTCGAAAGCAGCTTTAGCAAAGCTAAAAACAAAGCTTTAGCAAAGCTTTTAAAGCAGGATTTCAGTGGATAGTGCAGGCACAGCTCAAGAGCTGCAGGGAAAATAGGAGTCTGCTCAGCTCCCCATCACAGGGTTTGGTTGAAGATCATGTTTGGTTGAAGATGTTTCCAAGATCATATGCAGGGATTTATAATGATTATTTATGTTGATGCCTGAAGTCTCTTGGAATTAATCAATCCAAGAAGACTTATACTGGCATTATAGCCAGCTTAGTGTGTATGTTTTTCTCGGTTTTCTGGAGTTAAAGTGCCACATTTAAAGCCTCGTTACTCTGAGATGTTTTCTCAGCCTGTTATGAAACTTCACTTACTTCAGTTGAAAGGCTCGTGTAACTGCTTTAACACCTAAAGTGTATGAAGTAATGCAGGCTGTAAGGTGAGAAGGAACCATATTTCTGTGCTTTTAACCTCTTCTTATTTCTGCTTGGACATAATGCTAAGAGCTCTACGGGCAGTGGAACTGAAATAGTGGCTGGGTTCTGCTCGGTCAGTAATGATAGCTGGAGAGGGATTTTCTTTTCACACACAAGAAGTTGTTTCAGGGCATCAGGCAGCCAGGAGCGTGGACTGCTGACACGATGGCAGCGTGTTCAAGCCAGCTTGTCTTTGTGAGATTTGTTGGATCTCACAAGTAGAATGAAAATTGTGTTATGGTACCCAGAGCTGTAATTTCACATAGAATAGTGTGTCCTGTAAATATCTGCTGGTTGAACAGGCTTCTTCCAAGAGCTTTGTGGTGGAACTTGGGACCTTGATATTTCAGGGTTACCTTCAGATAAAAGGGGCAATTTTGGTATGTTATCCTTACAATACACCTTCTCTAGATATGCATGCATTTCCTTTAAAAATCCATTTGCTAATCTGAGCTGGAACCCTTTTAAAACAAAATGTGAATAAAATCTTGGAAAGCAGTGGGAGATCTTGGGACTCTACAGTGAAAGGATTGAACTCTGCCATCCATAGCCTCTTATGAATAAAGTTTGCCTTCTAAAGATAAAAGAAAATTCAATTACAAAGCAAGAAGGAGGGCGAAGGGGTGTAATTAAAACACATAATCCTAAAACAACATGAACAGTGCTTTTTCATGTTATATTTAAAGCAGCGTGCTTTTGTGTGTGCAGTTGCTATTTGCTTAAGATTATTGATTTAGTTTCCTGGGGGAAACACTTTTGAGGGGATGTGAAAAGGATGACGTCTGTTGGTGTGATTTCACACGAGCATTCTACTTAAGGCAGTTTCTGGAGAGTTTTCCTTCACTGCTTGCTATTCTTTCTTGGGAAAAAAAAATAGAAAAGGGCTGAAATGAAGTGCTGCTTCTCCTTTTTCCTCATGCTACCAGCAGTTGTCCTGTCAGCCCAAGTGCTTCGGGCAGCAGAAGGAAGCAGAGGCAGCATGGGGACAGCTCGTTCTCCCCTCTTACATCCAACCCAGCACTTGATTCCTGAAGGTCAACACTTTGGACCTGGACTTTTAGAGCATTTGGAGTCCAACTCCCACCGAAGTGATCCACTCCAGTGCCTAAAATCTTTGATAGGATGTACAGCCCAAGGTCCCACATTAGGGTGGGAACTCAGAAACCTCTCTGCAGGTTTGTGCTGCTAATGTGTTGTGCTAGTAAATACACGTCTCTTCTGCCACACTGTTTCCCTGCTAATTAGGAGCTTAGTCTTATGCTAATGGCAAAAGTTGGGTTAGACCACCTGTCTTCTTGGTAGTGAGGCATTCCCTGGCTGGAGTTAAAGCATTTCTTTGTTGGGACTGGCTTTTATCACATCAATATTTTGATTGTGTCTGTAGCAGGGTGAGGTACTTGCAGATGCTGACCTGCTCTGCAGCTGGGTCAGAGAGGAGAACCTGTAGGTGTTCGTGAGTAATTGAAGTTGACAGGCTGTCCATCTTCAGCCCTCATTCCTTCAGGAGCTGCAGCTGGTTTGGTTTCACAAACGGGGATGGTGCCTGATTTGATGGAGAGGAAGAAGCTGTGGGGAGGGAAAGGTGGGAGGGAGCTGGCAAAAGAAAAATGAAGATTAGTATAGAGATCAGGGTTGAATATGAACTTGACAGTCAAGAGGTTTCAGAATGTCTTTCGAATGCTGCTCTTGTCTGCTCTTAATACCATTCAGAAACTCATCTCTTTCCCAGTACTCTAGAGTTAAGTACTACCATTTCCTTGGATTATTTAATACTTTAGGCTGATAGCTTGATAAAATATTAGTGGCATTATTTCACAAATCATTTTCTGCAAAAAAAAAAAAACTTCTCTGTTTAGGAAATATTTTGAATTATTGTAAAGAAAGTATGCATTTCTTATAGCAGTTGATGTGCATGTCTTGTTCTCTGATTAAATATTGTATGCAAGCTTAAAGAAAAATTGCTTGAGTAAACAATGTAAGAAAAGAAATGTAAGTTTTGTTATGAGGTTTCTTAGTAAAAAAAACATTCTTGCCTCTATGCTTCTTTTACCTGGAATATCTTATGTCCTGTTTGTCTGCTTTTGTAAAAATAGCTTGTGCCATCGATTTCATTCCTTTGATAAAACTAATAATTAGGGGATGTTCAATCAGAAACTAAAAGCATCTATGCTTTTCAGCTGGAGAGAGCAAGTGTATAATCACTGCTCAGAGAACAGGTTCCTGAATTCAGGCTGCAACAAGTGCATTTGCATTTTGAATCTATTTTAAAAAAAATCAATCCTTTCAGAAAAGTCAGTGGGAAACCTGTTTCTGCAAGAGATGAGCTTGCTTGTTTTCTCCTGATCTGCTGGGAGATAGAAATGGAGGAACCTAAACATGTTCATAGTGTTTTTCATGAATTGAAACGCTGTGTGTGATTCTGCTCCTTCCCTCAGGACGTGTTTCCTGGCAGCTGTGTCAGACTGAGAAGTTCTGGGCTTCGGTCTGAAACTGGTCTTTGCCAAACGTGTCATGCATTAAAAGTTTCACAGCAGCTTTTAAATGCCTTTAAGTGGCTGTAGTCCTTTGAGGAGCCTCATCTATGATGGGTTTGATAATTAGCTGCTGGCGGTGGGCTGGTGTTGCTGGGCAATGGGGATGGTCTTTATGGTGTCTAAACCCACTTTTAGGATGGATTGAATTAATGATGTAACTGCAGTGTAGATGTTTGGGTTCGGAGACTGTAACAGTGACTTTCAAGTATTTCATGAACTGTCTTGGGGAGAAGTTTGAGTATCAGTAGAAAACCACATCAAGGGAAAGGTGGAGACTTCTAAGAATAAAATATATAACAAGCTCTTCTGCTTTTAGCAGGTTTCATGTAATCTGAATGTTGAAAGTCTTTGTGGATTGTTTGAGTTCTTATAGCATACTGTCATGTTGAGCAAATATATTCTATATTTTTCTGATGCTTCCTCACACAAAGAGTTACAGGGCTCAGTGGTTTTCACCTGCTGTGGGTGCCAAAGAGATGCAGAGAATGATTTACAGAACAGATTAAATACAGGACAGTTGTGCATGCCCACAGGTGGCTCTCTTCCCCAATAACAGGAATTTCCTTTTTTTACCATTGCCACTTTTATATGAGCAAAAGTGTATTTTTTGGTTTATTATTTTTAATATATAAGTCACTCACATTCTGTCATACCTTTGACACATCTTCCCAGTTTTGATGGGCAACAGTTAATTCTGCAGTCTGGTTATTATTGTCACTGCAGTGCTGAGGATACACTTCTGCCAACACTCGCTTTCAGCTGTGGTTTTGTTTTGTTTTCTTATTCATCACAAGCCATGTACAAGGAGATGCACAAGGCACTCCCATGTGTTTGCAGGCTGTAGATGCTCTTGCTGATGAGGACAGCCTTTGCTGACTTGGTCATAAAATACCTTCTCTGCCAACAGGGTCGATAATTTCCGTGCTACAAATTCAAAGTTACGGGAGACCCCAAATTTGTGGGATTTTTTTCTTTCTCTCTTGTCTAAAGTTTGCTTGAGGGAAGCAAGTGGAAGTTAATGAAAAGTGAACATGACATTAGTTCATCCCCCCAAAAAACTTGAGGAAGGGTGATTTTGGAAAATTTAAAAGGAAAAAATATTAACTGCCAAGGCATAGCTTTAAGTCTGCTGCAGATATACTAATGCAGAATTGATCTTTATGACTTGTTAACTTGTGTCTTTCAATAACCAATCAACTGTAAACCAAGAACCTGAAGCAAGATTGTTTTAACTTGAACTTTATTTCAATTTGTCTATGTTGTTATTCCCTTATATTGGTCAATAAGACTTCATATGTGGTGGCTCATTAGCCTGATTCTATCACAATAATCAGTTTTATAAGTTGTTGTAAGCCTAAAAAGATAGTTTTGACAGTCTTCTATATGAAGCTATATTGATAACTAATGTTTGCTGATAATTTTTCATTATGTATTTAACTGTTACTTGAAAAGTAAACTGAGCTTAGACTAAAACTCTTCTCTTGGATATATTCATGCTAGATAGATTACCACTGGAATAGAAAACAGAAAACCAAGCCTTTACTAATTTACCTCTCTCTCCTCCTACCTGCAGAATGACAAAGCCTTTGCAGAATTTATATAAATAAAAAGGCTGGAACCATTTGTGCTGTCATGAAAATAGTGCAAAGTTTGCAGTAACGTTAGTTCAGAGTTGCAGATAAGATGTGTCACGTGCCTTCTGTATTTTTGTCTGTTGCCTATCAGGTTTTAAGAACTGGAATAGAATATTGTGTTGAAATAGAAAGAAGATTGTATCTACCTAAATACAAGAAACCCTTAAAAACTACACGAAGTGACATGAGCAAAATAGAGAATTCATGTCTGCTCGTTCATGCTCTCAGTGTGATTTTGGGCACAAGAGGAAGAGGGTTACAGTGAATACTGTGGCTGGAGGAGAGTTTGAGTCTTGGTCAGAGGAAGGGGAGGTACCAGTGCATGGAAGGATGGGGTTAACAATATGTCCCAAAAATAACAGAGTGAGACAGCCTGGAATGGAGTGGGCTTGGTTTAATGTCCATGTGATACACAAAATGTAATGATCCATTTTTGACACCTGCCTGTTCTTTTTTGCTTGAAGACCTCCCATAACAATCTTTTGATCTTAAAAATCTCTATCTTTGAGAGACCAGAAAAGAAAAAAACATTTTTAAAAATTCCTGGTTTTGGCTGTTGCAGCTTTTCAGTCATTGCCCTGTGTGTGTAACTGCAGCAAACCCATTTGTCTGTTCTAGTTAGAAAGGAGTTGTTTTTCCTGTAAGTTGAGCCCATTTCTGGCCAGGATGAAGGATGCAGGGAGCACATGGGCTGTTGTCACTGCCCTGTGGTACCTGCCTTGTTTTGTGTTATTGTACAGACCCCATCAGTGGCTTTTGACCTCCCAGCTTGAGCTGCCCCTGTGCTGCCAGCCTGGGGCTGCCTCACCTGCAGGGCATCCTTCCTCTGCCTCTCTGAGAACTGCTTTAGTGCCAGCTTTCCTCTCAGCCCTGTCTGTGCTCAGCCCAGCTCACACAGCAGCAGGGAGCTCTCCCAGCCTGCCCTGAGTGCCCAGGTGAGGTACTTACAGTAGTTCTAGGTGAGCTTTAGTGTCCTGCAAATCCCCTGAGCCATCCAGCTCCCTCCACATGAATATGTCAGGTGGCCTTTTCAGCTGCTTGACTGTGACTGATAAGAGTGTGGGGAAACTTGTGTGCTGTGCAAAATTTCTGCCTCCCCTTTACTTGGTTTCAGTTTCTCCTTAACCATGAATTTTCCTGTTCTTTTGATGATGTCTGGTTCTCCTCCTAAGTTTACATCATCTGTTTCTCTGATGTTGTCATTTTATTGTATATATTAAGCTGAAGGGTATTTCACTGTACAGGTAAAAGGCTAGATATCAGGTCTTGTTTAATCTGATAGCTAAGGCAAAGCTGTTGATAAATATGTTTCAATAATTTAGTCAACGTTTTAAGGTCTATAACTTAATACTTTTGAATAACTGAGGGGACAGTCTGAGTTGCTGTTGGAGTAAGTGCTCCCTGGAGCTTATATAGAAAAATTGGGTAGCAATTTTGAATAAGGAAGGTGTGATGTGAATAATTATAGTGGATTTCTAGGAAGTGCTAACATGTTCCACATGTTTTAAGCTGTGCCAAAATGTGGTTGTTTTGACCAACCCAAGATCTGCAATTTCTCCAAGTTTTGATAAATTTTTTTGATTTCCTCTGTGACATCACATGTCCTGAAGTCATGCTACTGGGACTTCTGCATGGTCTCATTGACTCAGTGGCACTGACCTGTCTGGTTTGGCTTTGGCTGTGGGGGTCTGCTCTGTAGATGGAGATACTTATATTTTCAAAATGACTATAAGCTTCATTAGCTTTCCCTTTCAAAAATCACCCTAAATACTGTCTCTTTGCAAGAATGCCTCTTTTTTTTCTTCCCACCAAACAGTTGGCACTGCAAAGCACAGTAGTGTTTGTACAGCAGTATCACTTCAGGTATATTATCACACAAGTCCCACATGCCCCAGCACACCTGAGCTGAATTCTCCAGCTCTGTTTGTGTTACAAGGAGAAGCTGTTGTGAAGTACAAGTACAATAGGAACCAGGGGGAGGCACCTGTCCCCTCTTGGGACACCTGATACGGTAGTTCAGCAATTTAGGATAGGAGTCTGAATCTCTGGTGAGTGGAAGTTTGCTGTGAGGGGTTAGATGGTACCTGGGGCATTACCCAGCTCTGGCTGCAGATGATTTCCTGTGCAGTTTGCAGTGTGAGGAGTCACATCAAGCAGGAAAGCTGCCAGGTGTTGTTTTGCTGTCTGCAAACAACACTCCCATATTAAGTCTTTAGCTTGATGCATCAAAGAACAAAAAACACATGCTGGTAAAGTAGGAGGTTATTTTCAGCTTTAGTGTTTAAAACAGGAGATCTGGAGTGTGAGCCTGGAATCCCATATTGCTATAACATTGAAGTGGCAATGAAGACTAAACCAAATGTCTCATTTCCTCTTAACAACTCCCCAAAAGCACTTGATTTCAGTAGTTTTTCTTCAGATACTGATAGTGGATTAATTTGGTTGCATTATAAATTAATATGCGCCTCGTATGTCCCACTTTATTTATTCCTATTGCAATTATTGTCTTTAACATCAGTGCTGCCATAAATTGTGGAAGCTAATTTTGAGTGTCTTCTGCCCACAGTTTCTTCATAGCAAAGTATTATAGGCTGTGCTACAGTGATGACTAAGAATCACTGTAACAGAATTGTTTTGGGGTTTTTTTGGTAGGCATTTGTTTAGGATCAGGATGTTTCTAAAGACACTGTAGTTTATGTGCCTTTTGGGTAGTTACAAATTCTCAGTAGTAGATATTAATGTGATCTCTTTCTGAATTGGCTATAAATGCATCAGCTATGATCAAATTAACTTGGGGTTTTGCATTAAATGAAGTGGTACTAAGGGCAGAGGCAGAGAACCAGTGTGGGTTCACTCAAATCCAGAGCACACCCAGTGTCACCCAGCATTGCTGGGCTAATCCACCTTGTCCTTGTTCAGTGACAACTACAGCCAGGACCCGTTGCACTTTCAGTAATTTTCATTAAAAGAATGAGAAGGTTGTGTGCTGCCTGAGCAGTTGTGTGGCAGTGCTGGATGTCACCTCCTGACTGCTCCTCATTGTCTCTGGCTCGTGGCTCAGCTCAGTGGAAGCTGCTCACAGGTCAGGGTCAGTGGTGCCACAGAGATGCCATTGCCACCTCTTGCTCGGTTTTATTTGTGTTTGTGGTGACAATAATGAACTGCCTCTGAAGCAGGGAGGGTAGGAAACTAAAAAGCAGCTCTGAATTTTATCTTCAACTCCTGAGCAGCATTTGGCTTTAGAATCTTTAATTCCCAGCTGCCTGCTATGAAGGCAGTGGCCTTTCTCATCAGCCTTACAGCAGTGGAAGTAGCTGGGAACAGCCAGCCTGAGGAAAAAGCCAGCTGTAAATTCCATATTTCCTCATTTTCCTCACTATGTTTTCCCCTTTACAGGTGGGAGGATTGCATCCTTCTGTATTTAGATGTGGCACTTTCAAATCTTTCTAATTTCTATTATTTTGTCTTCTCTGGCTTAGAGGAAAGCCAAGTCTGGGTGGACACAGTGGTGCACTGCAGCTCAGTGCCTTGCTTTTAGAGGAGAAGAGTGCTGGGGATGCAGGGCAGGGAAGTGGGAATGCCACATTCCCTTCTCCAGAGCTCAGCAGCAGGCAGCTGTCCCCTTGCTGCACTCTAGAGGCAGCAGGGTAATGTGATGTGCTGGGCAGTTGAGACTTCTGAACTGAGAATTTGCAGCTCTTCAGGTCTGTTCTACTTGTGTTATTCTAGGCTCTGGGGAAATCATCTTTATTCACCAGTCCAAACCAGATAAACCACAGGCAAATTGAGTAAGCCTCAGTTAAAATTAAAGAGTGATTGCCCAAGAAGAACTATTAAGTAAAACCCACAAAATGACATTATATAGCAAGAAGTGAAATGACCAGGCTGAATGGTCAATTTTCTAAGGTTTAACAGCTGGTGCTGTTTGTCCCAGGAGCCAGGTTCAGAGCACTGCTGGCTGTGCCAAATGGTTTTTCTGCTTAGCCAAAGCAGAAGGCTCACAGATGATGCTCAAAGGCTGGTGGCATTCCCCACCTGGGGAGTTAGCTCTGTGGTGGTACTCTTGTGATGGATCTGCCATCATCATTGTAACATAAACAGTGGTTCTCAGGTAAAAACAAGGAGATATTTCCTCTTCTAAGCAGTGAGTTCCACAGATCTGGTCCAGCTGACTTGCATCATGCAGGAGAGATGTCTGAGGCTTTTGCTAGTTGTAGACAAAGGTATTCTTTCCCATTCTGTTCAGTGAGTGCTAAGAGGAGAAAGGAAGATATATCCACTCACCTAAATCATTAATAACTAACACTAAATTATCTTGACAATGGATATTTTTTTCATCTGAAGAAAGCTGGAGTACAGGTGCTGTGTTCTTGACAGTGACTGATGGATGCAGCTCAGAGTCTGAACTGTAAGCTGGCTTTCATACTGATTAAAATGTATTTGTGTGCCTTAAAAGTTTGATCTGGTGAGCACAGATGAATTTTCATATATAAGTAAAGGAAACATGTATAAATGAAGCAACTGTTTTTGCTATGCTTGGGGTTCAGTTTATATTCCTGATCTATGGTAAATGAAGTTGTACCTTTAAAAACAGCTGCTAAAGTAAAGATTTTCATTTGACATGAGAAGCTGAAGCATGTTTCTCCTCTTACCAGTTTTTTTTCCCTTGGAACCAGCACAGTTACTGTCAGATATAAGTTCACTTGAGTTTCAGAGGTACCAGACTCTGCTATAAACACAGCTGCTATTGGGTAAAATAGCTTCAGACTTCCCTAAAGTATACAAGTTCAGTGTTAGTGCAATAATAGATGCTTATTTCATTTACTCTTGGTCTGCCTGTAGACTTTCTTGGCAGACTAAAACGAAGTTCCCCATGTGCTTGCCCTTCCATTAACTGATAAAGGATGCACCTGAAGGGTAATGCTGGAGCTTCCCTGGGAAAACCTGCATCTCCTGGTCACCCAAGGGTTGGATAGAGGGGGTTCCTTCCTCAGACTGTAGTGTGGGAATAATCCATGCAATGATGTGCAAACCATGTTACTTATGCTGGTTAAGTTAGTTTATATAACATGCTTGAATGTCAGGTACAGTTGTGTGTATTTCAAATATCAGCACAGGTAAGGTCAGCTCGTGTTCCACACTGAGTAGGAAACTGGTCAGGAGCAATTAATGAAGTACTGGTGAATGCTGATGGACATGGTCCCTCCAAGTCCTTGGCAGTACTGCTGGGGTCAGGAAAGCAGAGGTAACAACCATTTCTGTATAGAATAGAAATCCTGATTTTTTTAAAAAAATTTTTTTAATCACTGTGTGCTTGTGTTTCCTGTGGCACTTTTACTAACTGGGAGAAGGTGGACAGTTTATTTAATGCATTGTGAAATGGCAGAGTGATACAACTTAGCTGATAAATGAGAATCTCTGCATGGCTGTGCTTATTTCAGACAATCTGGACATAATGGTTCTGTTATCAGAACCAGCTTTAAGGAGACTGATCCCGTAGATGTGTCTCAGTTCTGCATTGGATTTAAAAAGTGAAAGCGCACCATGGAATTTTGTCCTTAGGGTAAGTAAAATATAATTTAGATAAAACAGGTCAGCTTTGTGTGTGCAGCCATCCAATGACTGAATATGTGAAGCTTGTTAAATATCAACAATTAACTTGTATAACAAGGCTGAATTCCCTCATGCTGGTTGTGAATAGGTATTTGCAAGGACTGTGGTGTGTAGATCTCCTAGAGCTGTAGGGGCACTGCTCTTCTGTTCAGAGCACAGAACCTCTGGAGCAGGTGGGCGATGCTCTGGTGGGTGGAAAGCATTGAGAGGGAACAGGTAGAAGGGGAAAAAGGGTTTCAAGACTTCCCAAGCATTATTTGTGACTGATACACAAAGAAATCAGTTGCTGCTGTAAATGCAGTTAACCTGCAAGTATGATCCAGACTCCTGGTTTGTGTTTCAAAACTCACTGAAAGCTGCTCTGAAGTCAAGCTGCATTGATCAGCCAAGTCCTAGATGACAGAAGCTGTCTTCCCATGGCTTCTCCTGGCATGGTGCCTGGGGAGAGTTCCAAAATGTGAGAGGCACAGAACAGTGCCAGCTGCTGTGCAGCTCCGTGGCAGCGCCTCAGTGAGCCCTGCTCCGTGGCTGCAGGACAGGCTCGTGCTTGAGCCTCTGCTGCACATCCCTTCTCAGCAAAAACATGGTCACTGACCTGTGTGCTGCCTGCTGCCAGCTGGTGCCTGCTCCAGAACTTGGGGAGGTTCAGGTGGACCTAGAAAGGGAACATTTTCTTACCTGAGCTCCGGTTTCTGGTCTGTGCTTGGATATTTCCTGTGCTCCATGGGAATGGAGCAGCTGCTCTATCATCCTGTGGAGTCACAGCACACTGTGTGACAGCCAGGAGGATGGGACACTGACAGGATTATAAATAGCTGGAAACTGGGAGTTTCATTCATCTCTGCTGTTGGAATTGAATACTGTACCTGATCAGGAAGATGAAGGGGGTAGTAGCTGTTTATAAATAAAGGTTTAGCCTAGACACAGTCTCCTCTTTGGCTTTGCTTTGTTCCACTGGAAAGTTCAGTGTGGGCTAGGGATGAATGAGTGGATGTGGAACCACCTTCCTCAGAGCAGTGCAGCCTTATTTGGTGTAAGTTATGAGTGGAACTACAACCAGGTTATAAAAAATGTTCACAAAGCTTTTAAAAACATGTAAGTGGTGAAACCTGGAAACAAACATTTTGAGATACATTTCCTTGTTCCATGCTGAGGCTGAGCCCTGAGGAGCTGTTATTCTCAGGAAAAGCCTGACCTCTTTTTTTAGGTTCCTCCTCTTTCTTTAACATCAAAGGTTCTCATAGAACATGTTGAGGCAAGAACTTATTTGGACATTTACTGTTAGTGCTTTGATTTTTGCTCTCTTCATTGTTGCTCACTTGTTTGTGGAAGCATGATGCTTGTGGAAGGTTTTTGTGGTGCAGACCCGGGGTCAGTGTGATTTCCACCATTTCTTCACTGAATCCAGGTATGGAGGTGAACAAAGCAATTGCACAAGGGTCCTGTTTGTGTCGGGGTAATTGGAATCAGAAGCTTGAGACACCTCTGCATTTTCACTTCCCTTCAGTCACCAAAAATCTAAACTGAGTACGAGTGCTGGACTGAAATAAAATTCAGGAGAGGAAAAAGACAGCTCTAAAAAAATTTACATTTGTTCAAATTTTCTCTCTTGTGCTGAATTCTAAGAGGCAAAGTCTCTTCCCCCTTTCTCCCCTTCTGAAGTTGTCCTTTTTGAGTGCTGGAAGCAGGGCTGGTACTGAGTTCCTGGATTGCCTTTAGACAACATAAAGCCACAATACATACAACAAATTTGGACTAAAAACAGGCAGGAGATTTTTTTCCTCTCACTAACTGAGTTTTGTCACAGTAACTGCCATTCTAATGAACCAGCTTGTAATGAATACCAATGAATTTAGCTTGGTTGTTGTTTAAATAATGCAGTAATTTTGGTAGCAGCATTTGTGGGGTTTTGTGCCATCATGTAGAGAAGACAGAGTGTGGAAAGTAGAAGATAAAAGAGTAAAAATCATTGAAAGCTGGCAATTCCGAAGGGTGTGAGAAATATTTACAGTGTTTATTGTAGTAATGAACGCTGTAGAGTTCATGGATGCAGAAAATGAATAAGCTCTTTGGGATGTTGTTCTCAGAGCCTTTTCTCACATCACAGAGGATGATGCGATGGATTTGTTTGGCTGAAGGGAAGAAAAGCTTCTAGTCATGAAAGAAACTGCTTATATGGACCTGGGGTGGTTATTGTGTGAGGAAGTGCAGTAGTTTTTAGTTAGCTCTTTGTTTTCTTTCTTTTCAAAGAGTTTGACAGAATGAGACGTGTATAGACAACTTTAATCTTAATTAGATTTTTTTTCTTATGTTCTTTAAATCTAGGAAGTAATCACTGTAACCCTGATGTATAAATAAGTTGGACTTGCAGGGCAGGAATTTTAAATGTAGAAGAGATTTGCTACACCACTGTGGTGTAGATCAGTAAAATAAATTACTGAGTCTTTTGCCAGAGAGTTGGTGGGCTTGGTCCCCAACTTTCTCATGGAAATCTCTGGGCTAAGTGGTTAATGTTTAAAGAAGGAAATTTTGCTTCTGAAGAAATTGGCTGTTTTCTGAGTGTTTACTCTTCCTTTCCCCCTTAGTTTCTGTGATCCTGAGGGCAAAACTTCAGTGATTGCTTTTACTGACCCCTTCTTTTCCTCCTCCTTTCTCTCACTCCCCCGTCCCCAGCTGTGTGTGTACCAGGACAAAGAGCCTAACCCTTTCCTTCTTGAGGCTTTTCTTACCAAATTTGAGTTTTTCAGGCATGATACTTCTTTAAATAAGTATGATCTAATGTATCTGTGGTCAGGGAATTGAGTGGTGCTAAAAGTGATCTTGTTGTCTGAGGAATATTCTGCTGTTTGCTCTTCATAATCCAGACAAGCACTGAGGATGGAGGAGTGCTCTTTCTAAGGCAGTGGTGCATCTCCACAGTCAAAAATGCTAAAAAAAAGTAACTGGTACCGAGTGAACATGTCTGTAAGATAATATTTAAAGGCCCATGGAAAGAAAAAGTGTTTAAAATCTGCCTCGCTCAAGGTTTGTAGTAACCTTGAGTAAGGTTTGAATAAGAAAAGCTCCTGATCTCCCTTACTTGTTACATTTGCAGCATCTGAAGTGCAAAGGTACAGTTTTTGAAAGTTCTGACTTCAGCACTGCAGTGCTGGAAGAGCATTATGTTTGAGTTTTGTGTTCTCTAAATAAGATGCTTTCTGAGTCATCCAGCTCCAGAGCTGCAGGTGTTAATTTAACCTTCCACGTTGTGATTACATCTTTTTGACCTGTTTGGTAAAAGCTGCTTCGTTTATGGAGTCCCACACAAGTTGATTCTTCTTTTTTCCCTTGGAAGCCTTTGCTTCACTATAAAGGCTGATTTGCTGTGATCTCTGTCTCCCTTACTCACAGCACTTTTTCTCTCCTTCCTATTTTGATAGCTCCCATTTTAGAGAGCTGCAAGTTATAACCTTATTTTGCTTGGTTGGTTGAGGAGCCTCGATGCATTTCACTGCCACTGCAACCTTACTGTGGCTCATCAGCATCTTCACCTTTGCCTTCTTGCCTTGAGCACTTAGACTTTAAAAATAGCCTGTCCTCCTATGGCAAAGCTTCCTTTACCCTTCACTCCAGGAATTAAAATTAATACCACTTGGACACATCTAAAGTGAAAGGTGCCATTATTCTATGGGAAAGAAGTAGCTTGCACAGATCATCTATTACACAAAGGTATGAAATAAGTTTTTTTAAAATTAAAATTCAAGTGGGGGGGTTATGCAGATTGCCTCATTTGAATATTTAAATGTTCTGTAGCTTTTTGATGACTGCTTTATCATTGTTTTCCATATATATGCAATGATGCTCATTTACAGCCTTCCCCAATCAGTTATACAGCAAATACCACTGCTATAAATAAAATGTCATTTGCAGGAGACAGAGTTTTGGAAGTTAAATGAGGAAGAAATATTAGCTGTGATCAGTCGGTCGGGATTTTCTCTACAGGATTATTAAAAGGAGTGGTTGAAATGTGGATTTTCTATTCCTTTCTGATACTAGCCAAGGAATACTTCAGGATTTCGGATAGTGTTTCAGAAAGATTGTCCAGAAGAAAAAAAAAAAAGCCTGGGGATGTTATCTCATGTTGCAGCTTAGCCAGTGTAGTATTTGGCAATCAAAAAGCAGCAGTGCTGCTTGTCACCATCCCTGGCCGTGCAGTCTCACCCTCCTCTCTGCTATAGCTGCTGTCTTAATCCTGCACTCAGCTGTTTCTTCTCTCCAGTGGGAAACTAATAGCTGTTGGGTTTGGGGTTTTTTTCCCTTGTTCTTTTCTTGGTCAGATCATGCTTTGGCTTGTTTGGTGCTTCTGCACTGTCTACTAAATAATTCAGATATTAGATATTTCTGTCTAGTTATTTAGTATCACTGGCTTTGCTTTTAGCACTTGAGCAGTGACAGTAAACTCATATTTGTCACCATCAGGGAAAATTTGCTTATTTTTGCTGTTACACCCTGAAGCCCCAGCAGTATCTGTCAGATAGTCCCCTTGAGCAGCTCACACAGGGACACCTCAGGCTCCTCCTGATGCTGCTTCTGCCATGGGCTTTCCTGCACCTGCAGAGAATTGTAACTTCCTCTGCAGTTTGATCATGTCTCACCTGGGAGTGATAGATCTGGCACTGGGCTGGTGAATCTTGTCGAATCAGTGCTAAAGTAACTTCGATTAGATGAGTTGGAGGTGATTATACAAAAGACTTCCTCATCAGTGGCACTATCTTTGGAAGATACGGAGCAGCTCAGGTCAGAATGCATCTCATGGCAGCAGCACAGGAGGTGTTCAAGAGTGCACAGGAGACCTATGAAACAAGTTGGGGGTCAGAGTAAAGATCCCAGACTGCAAAGGGCTTCTTCTTGTACAGCTGATGGAACTTAGGATGTAGGTGCTCTCACCACTTTTTTTTGAAAGGGATCTTTAAATATGCATTGTAGGAAGTTGAATTCTGCCTCATCTAGGATTTCTGACTTGAGGTAATAATTTTCACTCGGTAGTTGAGATGGAAAGTGATTCTATTTAATAAAAATGGAATTAGAAGTTCTCATATTCACATTTGGAGGCTCGAGCAGAGGGACACAGGCTTTGAGATACATTCCCCAGTGGCACCCATGCATGGCAGATGCATGCATGATTTTGGTTTTGGCTTCCTCTCCATTTTAGGGTGATAATTGACAGTCATGTTTTGACTTTTAAACTGGGGAGTGCCTGCGAGTAGGAAATCATTGTAGTCCTGGCAAGGATTAACGTTGGGATGGTGTATGGGGCAACGTGCATTGCACTGAGCTGGTCTGTTGGGGGAAAGAGAATATACCCTTAGAGAAGAAGTGGAACCTGCTGCTGTTTGCTTTTCTGTGCTGCTGGTGCTCCTGTGCAGAGCTGGGGGAGGACTTTGGGAGGGGTGGGTCAGGTGCAGATTGCAGGAGCTGTGAGGAAGAGGAGGAAAGGGGCAGTGCTCCTTGTCCCCAGGCTGGCTGTCTCCTGGCAGAGCCATTTGGGAACGCTCCAGGAGCGCCCCGGTGATCAGACCTGCCTTGTGCTGTAACCAAACAGCGAGATTGAGCCGTGACAATCGAAACCTGGGGCACACAGATCCTGAAGCGAGGCTGGACTCTGAAACGTGGGTTCGTGAAGAAAACGACAGGGCAGGGCCCAAGACCTGACTCTTCAAATTCTGTAGTCTCATTTCTTCTCTTTCATCTGGAATGAGGAGCTGCTGCTCAGCATTCCTGAAAGCCAGCCCTGAGCACTGGTGGCCTTGTAGAGGGTGGTCAGTGTGTGGTCAGTGCTGGGTGTGGTTGGCACCTTTTGGAGTCCTCTTTCCCGTTAATCTTCTTGCTGATAGGTACCACAGTGTCCCTGTTAGGGAAAACGAAGTCGGGTGTCACTTTCCAAAGACAACTTCTGCAGCCCCAGGCTTCTCCTGTTTGCCTGTTCTGTGCCCTGTGCTGACCACTCGGGAATATGCTGATTTCTTTGTAAGGAAAATCGTGAGGAGTTAGTCTGTTTTGATCCAGCTCGATTTGTTGTGATGACTGCTTTTGCTAAAACTGTGTCCTATTTGCTTCTGCATCTTTATTTGCAATCATGGAGGGTTTTTGTTTTTTTTAGTGCCGCTGCTTGTTAGAATAGTTTTTCTGTCTCTTGGACAGTTGGATTTGCAATTGCATCTGTCTGTACAGACCTTATGTTCAAATAGCACAAGTGTGCGTAAAAACAAATAAAGATGCTGTGATTAAGGCTTTTTTTTTAATTGAAATTATTTAAGATTAAATTACTTAGGTTGAAATTACATGATACAAAACAGCAAAATTTGAAATACACTATTTTTCGTCTTAATTTTCACTCCAGCCTGCCACTGACAATTTGACTAACAGATTGTTTGTCCAAGGAAGAAGGCCTGATGATCCATATATGCGAAGAAATATAAATTAAATGCCACTCCCTTTGTTTTCCCCTAGTATGAGTCCCAGTATTTTAAACATAGGAACATGAAGTTCAACAACTGAGTCAATTTCTTGACCCAAATCTGAGTTGTCCTGTGGTTGTGGTGGCATCCAGGGGAGAGTTGCCTTTTCAGAATGTAGCTTATGGATGAGAAATGAGTGTAATATATTACTTTTTTCCTGTGCCATGTTTCAATGGGGTGATAAAGGAAGGAAACAAGTAGGAGTGTGCTTTTACATAGAAAAGGCGTTTTAAAACGTGGATTTTTGCTTAAATGTCTTATTTACAAGATACCTTCCTCCCCCTGCCAGTCTTCTCCTTTACTAGTTGTACTGTCTGCAGTGATGACATCCATTAGTTGGTTCTCTGAAACAGGAGTTCGTTTTCAAAGAAGGATTTGGGAGATTGTGCAGAGGTTTTCTCCTTTTATGTGAATTGAGTGCTGATTCAAATTGAGTGTCCTGTTCAGATTTTATTCAAAGATTTTCCTATAACATATGCACAGAATATGAGTCGGCAGTGAGGACTTGTTTGAATAAATTGAGCCTCGTGGCAGTGTTAGGGATCTATTTATTGTAACTTGGTGAACACTGCATTGACCTTCGTATGTTGTCTGTAGGCCTGACATCATTTATACGTTGAAATTAATTTCCAAACCTGATATTCTGTGGTTTCTCCAGTAATTCTCATGTTTAAGGCACTTACGGATTAATTTGTATCTTTGTTAATTGCCTCAATGTATGTGCAATGAATGTACTTTCTGGTTTAAAACACTTTTCTCTCACATAGTGGATAGGCTTCTCAAAGGGAGTATGAAGGGTTCCTTCCTCTGCCAGCTCACAGACAGCATCCCTTTCCCCATCACTTGGTATCCCATGGGATTCCGTACTAATATGCACCAGGGATTCTGATCCAGAGGGAGAAGTCAGTTTTTTTCCATCTGAGTGCTCTATTTTATCTCGCCATGAATCATACTACATTTTACTGGTGGAATATTTGCCTGTTCATGCTGCTTGTCTTTGTACGGAGGATAAGAAGCTGCCAGGCTGCTCTCTGGGACTTAGGAGCAGCAGGAACTTCACGTTTTTCCTTCATCTTCTTTTCTAACTTGTAACTTCAGGCAGTTGTATTCATGCAATAGGACATGAATTTAAAAAGTCAACAATGAAAACAGAGCACTCTGTTCTGTCTGGTTTCTTTATTTGGCCCATAACCCCCAACGTGCTTGTAGTCTACAATGCCGTGAAAGTAGATAAAGAGAGCAGAATAATGCTGGAGATTTTGCATTTCAAAAAGAAAAACAAGCCTTAAGGACTTGACAGAACTCCCAACTACCTTAAACGTTAGAGACAACTGTATTTAACAGCTCCTATTTGCCACCACTTACAAACAATGGAACTTTTTGGGCCACGCTATTGTGTGTTATTCCCCTGTCGAGTCAATGCTCTCTCTGTCCAGTGGCATTTAAATGAGCTGGGAATAGAGCTGTGAATTTTAACATTCTCACCTGGACTTAACCTGCAGTCCCATGGAAATTGCTTTACTGGCTGGGTAGCACAGCACGGGTTGTAAAAGCAGACAGTAGAGTCAATTTGTTGAGCTGGACCTGGAGATTGTTGAGGTGTGTTCTTTTGTGTGTTTGAAGATTCATTAACCAGGCTTCCCAGGTCTAGGTGTGTCACCTGGATCGTCAGGCAGATCCAGGCACCGAGTCAAGTCCTGGAAGCCACTGGACTTCAGACAGGGGTCGGGATTAGAAAACAGGCATAAATTGACCTAATCTAAGTGGAAAAGATAAACATCACGTGCGATATCAGCAAAATTTTGCTAAATTGGTGATTGTTCGTTGTTTTTTTCTGTGAGGTGCAATAGCTCTAAAGAAAGATCGAGTTAAAGAGGGGAGCACTGGTCGTGTTTTGTGACCAAATAGATTCTCCTTTTCTCTGGTAAATATTTTTATGCTAATAAAACGTATATTCCAGACATCTCTACATTTTCAAGGCAGAAAGGGCTGCCAGGCTGTAACCTTTCAGTCTGCTGCGAGGTCCCAGTTTATTTGACTGTGTAATGCCAGCACTTGCTGTGTTTAAGCTGACATGGGGGGCTCTGGTCCCCTGGTGCAGCATCAGCTGCAGGCGGTGGCCCCTGCCCTGTCCTGGTGACACAGCCACCCTGTCCCTGCACGGAGGGACCAGGAGCACAGCAGGATGTTGATGTCAGGGTGCATTGCACGGGCACCTGTCTGAGTCCTGGAGGTGTCTGTGCACAAAGAACAGCGATGTTAAACCCTGTCAGTAACTCTGGGTTTGCTGGTGTGGACAGAGTAGCCTGTGCTGGTGCTGCACACCTTGATGGTGGGCACTGGGTCAGAGCAGGGAAGCTGTCACAAACACAAGCCTTTTATTTTGAATAAACCCTTGGAGTAGAAATAATAGGCTGGTTGTTGCATTGCATTGCAGTGGTGCAGGCTGGCTTAGCATCTTCTGTAGGGGGGCTTGCTTGTGGATACTTCCATGGGGAAGGTGTGTGTTCCAGAGCCACACAACTCTCTGTAAGCCTGGACTGCTGCTGCTGGCAGTGGCCTGGATCCTCCACAGCAGGTTCTTTGCCCCTTTTATATCTTACAAGAATTTCTTTGAGAGTGTAAGAACAGAAGGTGTGTTCTTTGAATGCACTTCTCTGTGAGGAATCTCAGCGTTCCTGTTGCAATGGAATGGATGAACCTGAGCTCTCTTCTCCTGAAACAGATTTAGTGGAAGCAGCAGGGAGTTGTTAGGGCTACTGATCTGTGAGTAGAGATTTCGGCCTGGGTGTGAGAGAAGTTACAGTAAGTTTTAATAATGAATCTAACTCTGGTGTTAGTTCCTATTTGCATCTATATGCATATGTAATCTTCATGTTCAATGGTATCAGCAGAATTTTGGTGTTCAGATAAGACAACCTAAAAGAAATGTTGGTGGTCCTACCTGCATAAAAGGTGATTCAGTGGTTTGTTTGTCTTTGATAAATCCTTACAGAAGTAGGCAGATAAGCTGCGTTTTACAGGCCAGCTGTTTCATTTGTGTAAAAATAATGCTTTAAAGAACTGCTAGGCAGCCAAATGTTTCTGTTCCCCACATTGGGTGGGATAATTCCATCAGCAGCTATGACTAATGAAATGGGTAGTATTTTTATTGCTTTGTTATAAAGGCATCAAACTTTGTCTATCCATAATCTGTTTTGTGGGTCTTGCAGGTCTTGGAAAGATTTGGGGTGTGCAAACAGTACTCAGCCAAGGCCCCTGTGACAGGTAGTTTTCTTTCCTGCAGAAACACCTGAAATAGTTTTTTTTTTTTTTTCCTTGTCACAGAACAGCAATTAAAATGGTTCGAAAATATGGAATTTCGGCATAAATTAGAGATTGTAAGAAGCCTTCCACTTTGTCTTTTATTTGTGGGAGGTCAGGTACTAGGAAGGCTGCTAAAATACTTACTTTGTTTATACAATGAAAAGTTAGAAAATATCTAAAATGTTATCATGGCTTCCAGCTGGTAGGGACTAAATAAGAAAAGGCAAAATTATAAGGAAGGCCTTAAACCCTGTTTTTGACTCTAAAAGGCTTGGAGATCTAGGAGCTTGCATGAAGTATGAGACTCTGGAGACCATTTCTTGGAGAAGTAGGACCTCTGCCAAGGGCTCCAGCAGGGAGGATGGAGCAAGAGACAAAGACATAGATGTGTGTATAATAATACTTTGCTTCCCAAGAAAATATTTTTAATGTTTTGTCTGACAGAAGAGTTGATATGGTTGTTGAATGACAAAACCTGAGTCATAATCCATGCGGCAGCTGAGACAGAGGCTGGGTTTGTGGCTGCTCCTGCAGCGTGTCACTGGAGTTAAAAATCCCTCAGGTGGGGGGAGAGGAGATGGACAAAGGCTGGGTGGCTTTATACACCCCTGTGCTGGTGTCTCAGACCCTCCTGCAGCTCTCTGGTGAGCTGCTCACCCCAGTGCAGCAGCAGTGATCCTGCAGACACTTGCTGATCTGTGAATCTTAAACACTTCCTTCACAGGTATTTAATGATTTCTTACACCAGATGCTCTTCTGAATGTTTGTTTGCCTCTCTCAGCCCCGATTTCAAGGGTGAGATTTTTGTTCAGAGGAGGCAGAAATCTGCCATTGTGCCTGATGGAGGTGGTTGCTGATCTGCTGTGGCAGGTAATCAGCTGTATCCTTCCACTGAGCTGGCAGCAGTGCTTAGCCAGAGTCTCTGGCATTTTCCCCCAAAAGGATGGGACTGTTTTAAGGAAATGTACTGACCCCAGCGTGGGAGTTTGGGTATTTCTGTAACTGCGAGTGTTTTGCTGCAAAAGGGTGAATGAAACTCACACTGAATAGCTTGAGGATTCATTCTTTCCAGCACCGTTGATTTTGGTTCTGGTTGAGAAATTTGCACAATATATCTTGTTTTGTGCTGAAAACGCTTAACTAAGAGCTATGAAACTTGCCAGGATACCTGGAATACACTTCACAAAAATGTTTATGAATCAAGTACTGCACGTTGTAAGTTGAACCTAAAATTAAGCTAGCTCCTACTCAGATATATTATTGCATTGGATTCTTTCTGTGCTGTAGAATTTTAGTTTGGTTTTTTTTTTTTCTTAGCAAAACACTTTAACTTAAGTTGTCATCCGAGAAGGTCCTTTTTGACTTTGTTCTGTCAGCGAGGAGTCTCACTCAGGCTGGGAGGAGTCTCTGTGCTCTGAGCGGGTGCAAATGTGTTTTCCCAAGGGCTGATGATTTCGGTCCGGCTTATCTCCTAGGGCAGAGGACCCCATGCCACTGCATTTCCACCTTCGATCTGCTCAGACATTGATAAGATGTGTGGCCTGCGAGTCCCCAGCCGCACACAAATCCTGGTTCCAACTTGCTCCCCTTTTCCCCTGGAGCCACTGCCTCATCTTCGTGTAGCAAAAGCGGAGCTGTGAGACCTATATTGGTGACTGGCTGTACTGGCATTCGATTGGGAAAAAGGTTAAAAAGAAACGCTTGGAGTTGTGGTGGGCTTTTTTATTTTGGTGTTTGTGGTTTGTTTTGTTTTTGGAGTTTTTTGTTTGGGTTTTTTTTTGGTTTTTTTGGGTTTTTTTTTTTTTTTTTTTTTTTTTTTTTTTTTTGGTTTGTTTTGTTTTGTTTTTTTGGTTTGGTTTGAGGTTTTTTGGTGGTGTTGTTTGGTTGGGTTTTTTTTTTTTTTTTTTGTAGGCTATGGGGCTTGCTGGTTTCTGCAGCAGTAATAGAAGCAGAGGCCGATGAAGTGTGGGTTGGAGCTGCGGCTCTGCACGGCAGCATCAAGAATTGGGATTTTTGGGAGGGGGTTTGTGCCCTGTGGGTTGGAGCCCCGTCCAGCACAGCGGCGGGATCGGGCCCACCGTGAGTCCTAGGGAGAAAACATAGCTGCAGAAAGTCTTTAGAAGCAGTGCGGTGTGATTTCCCCTCCGAGGAAACACGCCGTGGCTGTTCCTGGAGGTGAGAAGCGGGAGGACACTCAGCCCTCTCCTCCACCTCCGGGGAGCAAAGGGAGGGATCTGCGCCTCCCCTGCTCCCTGGGCAGCAGGTTTCCGGAGCGGAGCTGCAGTCTGAAGGTGCTAAAGGAGCCCTGCCTTGTCCTGGCAGAGCTGGAACACGGGTCCTGCCCACCCCGAGAGCCCCGTGGTTGACCCGGGTTTCAGATAGATTTTCCTGGATGCCTCAGCATGAAGGAATTCGTTGGAACCTGACCCTTGCTGGAGCTCTGTCCTGAGGGGTGTCTCCTGTCCCCACTGTCTCCTGCGCCTTTGTTTTAAAATAATATTAAGCCTCAGACACCAGCTGATTTACTTTAATTCAATATCCAGCTTCTGTTTGATTTCTTTTCATATTCAAGTGAGCCATCTGGCTTTAATGAACTGTAACTGTTTTTAATGCTGCCTCCAGTTGCTAACATCTGAATATTTCATGTGCTGAAAGGAGATTTGAAATGCAGAAGTGAGACTGAAGAGTCCAAAGTATTTCCAAATCAGCTGTGTTCCAGCGGCACTTGTGCTCCACTTCCCCTGAGATTTATCAAAAGGTAATCTTTGGGGTGCCAGACTATGAGCAGCAGCCATGGTGGGTGCTAATTGCAAATGCTCTCAATTTTGTGTACATAAAACACCACAACTGCTTATGAAATCCTGAATAACAGCCCGACTTGACTTGGGCAGAATATCAATCAGCTTCAACGGGAGCTGCCAGTGTTTGGCATCTTCTAAATCAAAACAGCCTCTTTGGTGTCTGGAGTTGGTTTTGTGGGTTTGTTTGGGGTTTTTTTTGGTGGGGAGGGCAGAGTCCAAAATATTCTCATGTTGGGGAGAAAAAAAAAAAAGAAAAAAAAAAAAAAAAGGAGGATGTAGTTGCATCACATAGTTTAGTTATAGGAGCTGATTGAGAGCTGTATCCCATAAACTGAAAATAGCTTAATTGCAGTTAATTCTGAGTATACTTTGCCAAGGCTACACTATTCTAAAGCAGTGGCATATCCCCAGACTTGCTGGAATATGTGCTTTGCTCACAGCATTGCCTTTGTTTTGGCTTAGCACTGTGACAGCTGATAGACTTGGGATAGGCCATTACCAAGGCATGTTTTGATTAATGATTTAAAAGTGTTTTGTTGGTTAGTTCTTCTCTGTGTGCTGAGCATTGTGCCAGTTACGTCATCTTCCAGCACCACTTTTTAAAAGACGGACTAGATGGAAGCTCAGTCTGTGTAGGAGGAAGGTCTTGGGAGAGGATTGTCTGGAGCATGTGCTGGAGTTACTTTACCCTGCACTGATTTGTCCTATGAGCCTGGAAAAGTGAGGAGCCAGTGGAGAGTGAGAGTGGAGCTGGGTTGGGAGTTAATGTGACCCTGTAGGTACGTGCTGAGCACAGACTTTTGGAGCTGGAGTGGAGCAGGTTAGAAGCATATAGCAGAAATTGGCAGCTGGGTTCCATTCCAGACACATTCCTTTGAAGCTGTAATGAATAAAAGTTATTAGTATCTTCCACACAGTAGATTTTTCTGGCATTAAGCTGCCATTCAATAGGAGCTCTTAATGATAACTCTTGCTACTCTCAAAAAACTTTTATATTCACATGTAATGAAAATTTTTGAAGTTGGCTGTAGTTTTGATTGTACTCAAACTTTTTACATGACTGACTGGATATTTTATTCTATTCAAGTTTGTTGATTTATTTGTGTGTGAAGGAAGCTACCAGTGTTGTGTACCTCTAAGGGTTATCAGATAGTCTGCATAGCTGTACCAAACTCAAAATCAGAGACTTTTCAAATGTGTAGGACTTCCTTTTTATAAACCATTGTTATTCAAAATGTGTTCGTTTCAGAAGCACAGCTTATGTTTTTTAGAACCTGATTTTTAGTCCTCTATACTATTTCAGGTATCTCACTTAAATAAAGCAGGTACTTCACAGACATTCAACAAGAATGCAAAGGCTTTTTGAAATAACCTTTTTCTTACAAGAATTTTCAAGGCAATGATCTTAGTTTTATGGTTGCTCATCTCTTTGATTTGTATAAAGATGTCAGTCAAAATGTGTTATTTATAAAGAAGCATGTCACCTAAAGTCGTATTTGCTATCAAACTTTGCTTTTGTGGAGAATTTTGTAAAGAAGCAAAACTTGTGGTTCGCTGCCGATGAACTGGTGGGCTTGCTTTAAACATGTTTTTACTGATTTTCTACCATTCATAATGAAATAATTACTTAATTGTTCATAGGACTAGGTTTGTAAATTGGATATTGGGAAGAAGTGTTTCCCTGTGAGGGTGCTGAGGCCCTGGCTCAGGGTGCCCAGAGCAGCTGTGGCTGCCCCATCCCTGGAATGTCCAAGGCCAGGTGGGATGGCATCGTGGAAGGTGTCCCTGCCCATGGCAGGGGCTTGGAACAAGATCATCTTTGAGTTCTCTTCCAACACAAACCACTCTAGGGTTCTATCTTAAAAGTAGCCAGAAATCCCATGAAGGTTTTCTTACCAGTTGTTCCCTTTAGGTGTTTTCCAGGAACCCTTCTTGAATGTCTCAGCTGCTGTGGAAGGCGGGAGGTGACTCATGACCACCAAACAGTGACAGCCTTGGACTCCCCTGCTTCTGGCTGCTGGGAACAACCACTGGGCTCCTGTGGAGATGAATGGAGAACAGCAATATGATGCAGGTAACAGTCCAGCCCAGCTCCCTGGCCAGCTTTTCTAAAATATTAGCAATGTGGAAGAAAGGTGACCACAGTGAGTGTCTCATAGTGCATGTGCCTGGTGCTGTACTCAGGGAGAAAGTCCAGTCTCGCAGACTGTGGGTTACGTTCTGGCTGTGGGACTGCCAGGGCTGTTACTGCTCTGTATCGGAGCAGGGTGTATCACTGGCCTAAAGGGAAACAAAATCTGGCCCACCTTTCTTGGTGGTTGTGTTTTCAAGAAGCTGTAATTTTTCGTTTTTGTGGTACCACTATGAGATGGGCTTATGAAAAGCTTGGTGGTGTTAACACTTGTTATTTTAAGGCATTTATCTTTCAGAGTGGTTAATGCCTAGTTCTGTCCTTGTATTCATCTTAATATTTTGGCAAGCTTTTGCTGCTGGTTGAAAAAGTCAGATAACTGAAGCTGTTTGCTGCCATTGTAATCTGTCCTGTTTTTCTGAAGTGCCTTGGTGTGTCCTCTTTGATAGGTTAGGAATTGTGATATCAATTCCTAACCTCCTGCAGAGTGGTGTATTGTGATAAATCAGCTCAGGTTTTGGATAACATTGGAATACCAGGCCAGGAAGGGTGTTAGTCTGGGGTGGCTGGGAACGCTAACAGCTTTCTGAAATGGTTCTGGAATTGTGAGGGTAGGGACCATCCATTTTCTTTGTCTTGCCTGCCATGACTTGTCCATTTTCTCTGAGAAGGTCCCTACCTATTAAAGTTTATATAAAGCACTTTTTAATTTGTAATTATCAGTGTAAACAATTGGATCAAGATTTTATCTGAGTATTACTTTCCTTTGGTACTTGTCCAACAAGCTGCTCTTCTCATAGGACAATTCACTATTGGTAATTTTTGTACCTTTACTTTATGGAGAGCTAATTGTTGTCTGTGTTGCTGAAGAAATGTTAAACAATTTTAATCTATAGTGCTTTTTAGGAGACTGCTGTAGTCTGCTTTATGCTGAAATACGCTTTTTGATTATTAATTACAGCAAGTCAGTCAAGTTGTTGTCCATGTTGCATCCTCAAATAATCAAGAAAAGGCATCAGGGATGTGGGTGCAGAATTTCTCCTGGCACATGCAAATACTTTTTCCTTACCTAATGGAAACTGCAGGCTTCTGTCACAGTGGAAGGAGGGGAGAAGTGTGAGGAGTTGTTTACACGGTCAGCAGTGGGGTGTCCACAGGCTGTGATAGCACATCCCTGATCCTTAAAACCTTTATTGACATTTTTGCAACTTCCTCAAAAAGTGCCAGGTCACAGAGCCCTCTCTCACTGTGTGCTTTTGAATAGCTAAGGAAAGGTTTGATGCTGGTTTGCAATTACTCAGCAGCTATTTCCCTGAGCATCCTTTTGTGCCAGGTTTGAATACAGCAGGCTGTGAAGAGCAAACAGTAAGTTATGAGAGCTTTAGTTGCATTCACAGATCGTTCCCAGCAGATGCCTGTGTAAGCATAAGCACACTGCTTTTGTTGTGCCCTCTAATATTGTTTTCTAAAGTGCTTTTGAGTTACACCAGTCCAAACCACTGCTGGAACATTGCCTTCATATCCTTTGACTGGTATAATTTTCTTCCACTTAATAATTTGCAGCAGCTTTTGGAGATTCTCCTCTGTTTTCCTGTTTTACATCCAGGCTCTCTGGCTCCAGGAACCCAGACAGAGCTCAGGGTTGTTGGTTGTGATGCTCCCCTGCACTATGAGGGGAAAGGGCAACTTTTATTCTTGTCACAGTCTTTCCCAGCTCCTGAAATTCCAACCTGTCTTTATTTATTCATGGCCTCGCAGCTGGTGGAGATGAAAAAGATTAACTGTTATTAAAATCAGATTGAACTGTATCTACGTTTCAGGGTGAGAAACCTTTGTGTTAGCCTCACTGAAGTCTGCAAGACCTTCAATTGTGATGTACTTAAATGTCCAATGTGACAGTCTTCAACTAAATCACATTAAAGATGCATGAAAGTTATATGCTGTGAGAATTTAACTCACATTCAAAGATGAGAACAGCCTAGTGCAGACTGTTTCCATTTCAGATATTTTTAAGGGGTAACTTCCTTAATATTTCACTACATTCTCCAGTCCAAATGGTATAATTCCATATTCTTTCTCTAGCTGTATGTATCAGGGAGCAGCAGGATGTGATTTGTGATAAAATTCAGAAAGACTGAGTGTTCCCAATAATGCCAGTAGAAAGAGTGACAAAATGGGAAGTGATGCACCTGCCTAGGAAACTGCTGATGTTCTTATAGAGAATTTTCTCACCTCCAGAGTGGATGAATAATCTCTAGAGAACCTCTGTAGGACACTTCTCAGATTTTACTTAAGAAAATGTTAGCTTGATTTGAAAGTTCTTCTGACACAAACTGGTTGCATGGCAAGGCCAGAGAGATGGAAATTGTGTCAGGTTTCTTCCCCTGCCTCTGCCAAAGTTGTGCTTTGCCTCTGGGCTAATGTGCTGCTCAGTCATCCTGTCTAATACAGAGAAATAGTAGAATAGTAGAAAGCTGAATTCATTTCGGGCTTTTAAGTAGCAATTAAGGATATGGGGAGAAAGAGAAGAGTATGTGTACACCCATGCAGAATTAGATGAATAAATTGTGCTTTGGAATCAAATGCATTAAATATGGTTTTGCTTGTTGTCATCTGTCACACTGATTTGCAAGGTTTCTCACAGTAGCAAGAACCTCTGCTGTAAATGTCTGAGGTTTACTGAACATTCTGAACTCAGACTGATCAGAGTGTTTAATGCAGACATATGGCCCCTCAGGAAAGTGGCTTCATTAAACAGGTCCCGTGTCTCCAAGGATCTGCTAACCTGAGGATGGAGCTGTGCAAAAAATACCAACAGGGCAGTTCAAAGGCTTGAGTTAAGCAGGGCCTGCTCTGCTGCCACTGTCCTGCCAATAAAACCAGAGAAGTGATGGGATTCTGGCTCTCAAAGCCTTACCAGAGAGATGGTCCTTCTGCATTCAGGTGTTGAAAAATAGAGACTGGTTTCAGGGTTTTTTCTTTGTTTATGTAGTCCTACCACAGGCCATCATTAAAAAGCTAACTTACTGCTCACTGTGAGTCCTCATACAGCATTTTTGCTGTGAGCTTTTCCTGTTCCACATTGCTCCAGAAGGAGCTGTGCTAAATAACCTGGGGTGCTGTGGCAGGTTTGTGAGAAGCAGCAAAGAGGATGGCTCAGACCATTGCTAAGCACAGCCCTCAGCTGGGTCAGCCTCTGAAAAGGAGGAAAATGCCCAGCTCTGTGCTCAGTTGTGGAAGTGGGAGACTGCTCACCTCAATTGTAAAACCTTTAAGTGTAAACACAAGCTGAGTTCAGCTTTTGTGAATGAACGAGCAGGGGAAGTTGGGAGTGCTTTTTGCAGAAGTTTTTAAAAAATCCCTCTGACTAAAGGAAACTCCCTAAAAGAAAACTGTAAGGGTATTTAATTTGCCATGAGTGTTTATAGGGATTTATGGTGGGTTTGTTGTTGTTGTTGGGAGTTGGGAGGGTTTTTTTGCAGGGGGTGCGGGGAGGGGTGGTTTTGATTTTTGGGGTGGTTTTTTTGTTTGGTGATTTGGTTTGTGGTGGGGGGGTATTTTGGTTTTCCTCTGAAAAATGGCTTTCTGGTGAGCTTTTGGCTGTGCTGGTGAAGTGTGGGTACTGAGTGAGCCCTTCTCACCGCAAGGGAAGACTCCTGTGGATGTGGGACAGGCTGCGGGGTGACACAGGAGCTGCGCTGACCCGGCCGGGAATGGCTTTAGCCGCACTTAAAGGCAAAAGGGTCCTGGAGCAGGCGGCAAACCGGCTTTCCTGGGAGCTCCTTGTAGCAATTAAGTGGCAACATAAGTTACTAATTGACCCTTTC
The DNA here is from genome assembly GCF_009819655.1 of Sylvia atricapilla. NCBI lineage: Eukaryota > Metazoa > Chordata > Aves > Passeriformes > Sylviidae > Sylvia > Sylvia atricapilla. Next base: position 15,826,502 of record NC_089150.1, on the reverse strand, counting down.
AGTGTGTGAAGTGACCTGTGCCTCATTTAAGGAGCTTAACTGCCCCGCGGCAGCTATCTGATGATAACGGGGCTGGGGGCGGCCGCGGCTCCTGCGGCATTCCCGGAGCGCTGCCTCGGAGCGGCCACGCCGCTGCTTCCCTTCGCACACAGGGTTACATCAGGAAAATGCAGGACCTGCGTTTTGGGGCTGGACAGGAGTGCGGTATGTTGCTGCAGTGATTTTTTTTTTTTTTTTTTAATGGTTTTCTTTGGGTGGGAGGAAAATTAGAATTCGCTCCTGGGTCTGATGGACCAGAGCTGGCGTTTGTTCCCTTTTGATTCTGAAGCTGTGAACTTTAGCGTTTTTATGGTCATATAAAAATTAAATTATGTTTAAATGAGTTGAGGAATCTTAATCTATTTTAACAACATTTTGCAATGAAATTGTTTTTCTTAGAATGGCTTGCATCCAAAGCTTTGATCAGCTCCACCCTAATCTGCAATCAACTGTGGTCTGTACATTAACATTTTATTCTCTAAAAAAATTTCTACGTAAAACTCTTTTATTTATTTCTCCAGGTAATTTTTTCTATCCGTTAAAAATTATTCCTTAAAAGTGATGGTGATATTCAAGCCCTTAATCTTTTGAGCTCTTGGGCTTATGAAAGGCCAAAATAACCAGCTGTGGTTGGTTAAAAACAGACAAAGTTGGGTTCTGGACAGATAAGAGCCTATTTTAAAATAGATAATGTCATCAGCAAACAACAGCTAACTGAATATCCATGTTTTTGTTTTGGGAAGTGATAACTCCTAGAGTCACAATGAAAAGTCAAAGATGAGTTTAACCATCAGTTCGAAGATAAAACAAACCTATTAAACTCAAGACTTGTAGGTTTTTAGTCTATTTAACAGATCTCAGACTTTTGAACAAATATTTGCCTTTCTATTGGAGGACTGGGAATTGTCCCAAAGCATACTTAGCAGGTTGTTAGCCTGTCCAGGGCTCTGATAAGGGCATGTGGTGGTAATTAATTATTTTTCTTTTTATGTGTAATGTTTCTTACTCCAACTACTGCTGCTTGAAAGATCAGTTACTGCCTGTCCTAGGGAAGGCACAGGGTGGAGGAAATGCCGGTGTCCTGTAACCTTTGCTGAGCTCTCCTTGGGCTTGTGATACACAGATCTCTCTGTTTTCAAATATAAACACGGCATCATGTTTCCTGGTCCTGAGAGAGGGAAAGCTCTCTTGTTCATTCATAAATACAGCTATGGTGCTGATGGTGCAATCAGGCCTGAAAATAAAAATGAAAGCTCTGCTCTTGTGTGCTGTCACTGCCGCCCCGTTTTGCTGCTGAGCCTCGTGTGTTGAGGTTAAAAATGCTGCTTGCATGGGCTGGGATCCTCCCCGACCATCTCACTATGTTCCTGCAGGAAAAACAACTCTTGGCTGCCTGCTGAACCAAATAGGGGACCTGAAATCCAGCCCTGTGCTGGCTTGGTGTCTTTTTAACAAAGTGGGTCCATGTTGGAGAAAATGGGAATAGGAGAGGAGCAGGGAAGAGGGCCAAGCCAGAACTGAAGGGGCAGACCAGGGCTGGGGTACAGGCTTGGCAATAATAACAGAAAATTTGACTAATTTGTAGTGTTTATTACAGGTGCTTGCTTTCCTAACAGCCTGAGTGGCCTTTGAACTGTGGTTTTGAGTGGTTTTAGCACATTTATTCTTTAAATGCATCCCATAATGAGGTTTTCTTGGTCTAAGGAAGCTGTTAGACTTTATGAGCTGAGTTTTTAAAGTGACCAAGTTGAGTCGACTTTATTTAAGTTATGTTTCAAGTTGGTTTCTTTAGAATTACCCTGAATTCCTCTCTTTGGTTTTGGTGTTTTAGAATAGCTGAATGCATACTATCTAACTTTAAAAGAGCACAGTCATATTTCAAAGGTTTTTTAGACTTACTTTTCAGGTTTCTTACTAGTGGTGTTGCTCTTTCCTGGGTGGTTTTTAATTTAAAACGCCAACAGTCCAGTGTGCCTGCAGTTCTGAGTCTCTCATATTTGTTGATACAAATGCAGAGCTCATCTGCCTACCTTTCCCTCTCACAAATTGTAAGAAAATTTGTGCTAAACCAAAATCCTCAGGATTTCACTGTTTTCCAGACCAAGTCCAGCTAAAAAGTGCTGTTTGCAGGCAACAGGCCAAGTAGTGTTGTCCATTTCTTGAAATGTATTCACTGCACCTTGTGTACTCTGTCATTTGGAAATGAAGTGGGTTTTGCTGTGGTTTGTAGCAGCCTAAAGCTACTGAATTACAAGTGTTTGGCTTCTCTTCCAGATGCTGGTTCCAGTGTGGAAGAAATGGAATTCAACTGGGATGAGTATTTAGAAGACACAGGAGCAACTGCAGCCCCCCATGGATCTTTTAAACATGTGAGGAAGGGAGTGTGTGTGTGTGTGCTTAGCATCTCCTGCATTGTTTCTTTGATTCACTAAGTATTCAGGGTTACTGTGAAAAAGTTGCTGCTCTCAAATTTGGAACACTAACTAGAATAATGTTTTTATAGAGAAATGCAATTTAACCTCTTTGTTATTGTTTCTTGTCTTCCTCTCTGTATGTAGCACAGGGTAACCCCACCCACAAGTGCTGAAATCTAAGGAGTTAAGATCTTTTCTGCACCAGGAGATAAGCCTGGTTTTTCTCAAGAAGCTCAAAATATTCAGTCTCTTTCTTCTTTTGTTGATTGCTCCTGCTATGGAGGTGTATCTTTAGAAAGCTGGTGGCAGAATAGTTCTTGAATAGCAGAATTCAAATGTGCTCTCAAAGAAGGCTTTAATGGCAGACCTCAAGGAGGCAAGGAGAGAACAACAGCTCTGCCAAACACCTGACTGTAGTAGTTAGAAAACTGACTAGCATAATTGCTGATCACAGGCTTAATGAATAGGATGAAGCCTTGAAAAGCCCTTGTCTTTTCCCTTGGACTTCTTAAATGTTTGCTGGTGAAGTCCTGGAGAGCACTGTCCCATTGGGGGAGATCTGAATGTGAAATCTGCCTTCTTGTACAGGGTCCTCAGTGGAGGTGAGCTGTACAGAGCTGGTGTCCAAACCTGTTGGTTCTCTTCCAACAATTAAAGCACCTTCCAGACTGCCAGACTGGTGACTGTATGTGACACATTGCTTGGAAGACACCCTGTGGTGCTCAGGCTTTTGGGTCCAATGCCGTGACTTTCAGTATGAGAACTTAAATCAGCAGGAAAACAGACTGAGGTCTGTTTGTGAAGGATCACAAAGCATTTTGAGTCCAAGGGTAACCTGGAGTAATGAAGGCTATTAAATAATTGTTAAAATATGTCAGTTGTGTTAGTAGTAAAGATGCACAGAAAATACAGACTTCACAGAGGCTGTTAGAACACTGGGATGTAATTGTAAGTTTTTTGTTCAAAGTAAAAATTCAGGAATCTCATTTCTGAGGGGAAGGGGACTTTATTTTCCCTGAGTGTGCAGAGGCTGTAGCAAGAGCCAGCTTAGTGTGGTGGTGTCCATGCAGCTCCCACTGAGGGCACAGCATGGAACCAGAGCAGTGGCATTTTGCAGTAATACAGGGACTGGTCTGTCTCTTCTGGTGTGATTTACCTCACTGGATCTTTTGAAGAGGCCTGCTGTCATAGCTTGGACACTATACAATTAACTGTAACTCCAGCTTTACAGCAGTGGCCAACTGGATTTTGTTAGTTAGCAGGAGACACACTTGGAAATACACACTGCACCTGCACGAGCTCAGCTGTGTCAAGTCTGAGGTCTGGTGGCTGTGGCCATGGTTGATAAAAATACAATTAGGTTTTTAAAAACCTCCACATTTTGTGTTGCTAACAATCCCTGCATGTGAGGAACACAGTGCAGTTTTGCTGATGAGGTGACATGGTGATGGAGAGTGGTTTGGTGAGCAGGTGTGGGCAAAGCCTAGCCCCTTTGCCCCACTGCCCTGGGGGGCCTGGACCTCTGCAAGGAGGTCATCAGTGAGTGTGGAAATAGATGTCTGCATGTCCAGAACGGAGCTATTGGGCATTTTCTACCAGAGCTCCTTAGAAATTGTCTAGAGACCAGTGTTGATGTTCTCTGTAATAAGCTTGGCATAAAATTCTGAGAAGTTGTTGCTGGCACTGAGTTGACAGGCAGAGGGAGGAGCATATTTATATCAGAGTCTTGCTGTTAATAGAGATGCAGGAGTGCAGGGTCACATGCTGGGGGTTTCTGGTCCATTAGAAGGTAGCTGTTGGAAAAGGTGGAGTAGAGAGCCTCACTGCCTCCCAGTGGAGAGTGACAGGCTGTCTTTGTGACAGAGCATTGAGACAAGGTTAGTGTGATCCCAGGATACATCAGATGAGTGATTTTCAGTGGAGGGCAGGCAGGCATAGGTGTGCCTGTGCTGGTGATTGTGGTCCCTCCAGCTCAAATCCATGGTTCCAGTTTCTTGACTTTGGGAATGACATATTTTTATAAACCACCATTAGGAGAGCTAACAAGCTTTATTTAAAAAAAAAAAACCAAAAACACAAGAGTGGAAAAATCTGAGCTGAAGAATAGCGTTGGCAGAAGAGCAAATGAACATATATGATAAATTAGTTAATATAAATGCATTTTTAAGTGGAACTGTATGGTTTTAGTCTGGTTCTTTTTAAATGCTGAAGTAGTGAGGTCCCGTTGTGGGTGAGAAATACCTAACTCATGTTGTAGGGGAATACATGGTCAGGTTAAGAATATGTAATCCATGATTACACAGCTTGTGTTAGCAAAGAACTGGACTTGCTGATGGGAGAAGTGGCTTTCTATATTTGTATGCTTATACTAATTCTGGAAGTTTTGCCTTGCTATGGGTAAGATGCCTTAGAAAATTTAAGCCACTTCTCAAATTGTGTTCTAATGTTTAATTTGTTAGCATTTTAAATATGAAGCAATATCAAGATTAAAGTCACTGGCCTAAAATGTATCAGGAAAAAGGACCTACCAAAAAGCTGAGCTGTCATGAATGCTGGTGTTGTTGTCCCCCAAATCTAAATACGTTTCCTCTAAAACTGAATGCTCTTTTTTAATTCCTTTCTGCCCTTTACAACATGTGTGTGACCATGAAAAACGGGTTGGTGTTCAGCATCACCTGAACACATGTATTGGCTGTGTGTTCTTACATACTCTTAACCCTTTTCATCTGTTCCTTGTAATCCCCCTGAGAACTGAGTCTCATCCTTGGGTCCGGCTTGTGCCGCAGCAGAAACTGGGGGATCACCTGATGGGAAGGGGGATGAGGGTTGGAGTCACAGCTCCTGGGCAGCTCAGCTGCCCTCTCAGAGCCAGAGCTCCCGAGGAGATGCTGTGGGGTGCCATCCTGCCCTGCTGGCCTGGGAGCCCCTGGAGAAAGGCTCAGTTTGCTGTGCTCCCAGGAAACAGCCCGGGGAGCTCGGGAGAGGCACCTGGCTGCAGGGAACGCTCCTCCTGCTGCTCCTGCTTTTGCTGAAACCTGCTCTCCCTGCCGTGGGGCTTTGTAGAAAGATCAGGTATAGGGAGCAGCACAGATTGCCCAGTTCTTCAAATGGTACGTTGAGCTTGAGGCTTTTCTCGCAGGAATCAGAACATCAAGTTTTTGGGAATATCTCTTCAGCGAGACAACTGTCTTTTTTAAGTGACACCCTCTATAATACCACTTCAAAATGCCTGCAGGTACTGGGTACTGCTGATTAGGTTTTTAAGAAGAGATTTCTCCAAGTAAATGGTATTAACCCGAAGGATATGAACAGTTAACGCAAACATATGCTTTTCTTTCTGGTGTAGTTCTCTTACTTTTATTTTTAGCAAACCAGTATGTGCTGGCTGATGAGACTATAATAGCTATGGCAGTTACTGTCAGCACAGAACTGGGAATAAATACCCCAGAAAATATCTGTTCCATCTGCATCATACTGAAAGCCTTTCTTGTAGTTGCTTCAAAGAGGAAATGGAACTTGGGGCATCTTAAAAAAGAAGGAAAACACGAGTTACAGTCAACTGAGAAGAGGGAATTGACATGTCAGAGTTTTAATTAGGACTGAGGTCCTGGAATTAAGCATAGATCAGAACATTCTATGGAGAGAGCAGAACAGGGTCTCTCTGCTCTTTTGGGATTATCTGAGTTAGGAGAAGTTGGGGATATGAGAAACTGAAGGTGTTGTCTTCTCTTTTAAGTCTCCCATTTCAGTGTCTCAGTCCTGGGCAATCAGATTGGTCGCCTGCACACAGCACACTCACATACAAATGGAGCACTCCTGGTGTTTGGTGCTTTATTGTTGTCAGAGCATGAAGAATACAGACTGATTATGTTCCATGCAAATTATGTAACAGTGCTGTGTATAGAATTATTTAGGTTCTTGCATGGAGATGTTAAAAATCCTTATTCTGCACTTTGTGCAGGTTTGTGACTTCTTAGATGAGCATGGTGGAAGAGATAGGTACTGTTACCTAAGGCATGTGTATGTACTTTAAATGGGCTTTTTGTCCAAGGAGCTTGAATGCCACAGTTTAAGACAAGTCAAAGCTGTGGTGCTGAGTTTGGCATTTAGTTTTGCTCAGGTTGACAGCCCAGCTATGAGTGGGAAAGCCTTTCAAAGATGCAGGAATGTATTGTCCGGGGCAGAAAAATGAATGGCACAGTATTGCTTTAAGCTTGAAAAGATACTCTGAAATGCAAAGAAGATTTCATTAATGATGATTCCAGTTTGGGTCCCATAATGTGATAGAGCTGTTTCTCTGAAGAGACTGGGTGCCATTTGCCTTGAGTTTTTTTGCTAACAAACTTGTCTAAATTGTTCTGTTATCCAGCAAAGTTTCTGAGAGGTGCTCAGATGTGATGATCTTCTTCCTCTTCAGGTGGATACAAGTTTACAGAACGGTTTTGCCCCCGGCATGAAACTAGAAGTGGCTGTCAAGTCTGACCAGAACACCTACTGGGTTGCCACCATCATCACCACGTGCGGGCAGCTGCTGCTGCTGCGCTACGACGGCTACGGCGAGGACCGCAAGGCGGACTTCTGGTGTGACATCCTGACTGCTGACCTGCACCCCATCGGCTGGTGCCAGCAGAACAAGAAGGTTCTCAAAGTGCCTGAAGGTACCAGCTCTGTGTGCAGAGACAGGGGAACACGCCAAGGGCTGCTGCTGTCCTGTGTCAGCCGGGCAGGCAGCCTGTGTAGCTGCTGTGGTGTGCTGGTGCTGTGGGGGCAGGCTGATGTTATCTGCTGTGTTTTCCTGAAATTCCATGACAGAGATTTGTGGTTATCTTAATCATCACCCACCAAAATCTACTGCTTTCACATTTGCTCTAAGGTTTGGGTTTTATTGTTGTTTCTTTTTTTTTAAGTTGTTACCTGTGTGTGGCAGATTCTCTTGAGTTAGGCAGCGCAAGGGTGTGGTAACACCTTGTGTCTGTATGATCTCTGTCTGGCAGGAAAAATCACAGTCTTTCTCTTTCACTCTTTGCTTAGGGATCAAGGACAAGATACCTGACCAGGAGGAGTTCCTTCAGCGGGTGCTGAAAGGGGCCTGCAGTGCCCCTGCTAACCTGCTGGAAGGGGTAAGTGCTGCAAGGGGCTGCGTGCTGGGTTTTGTCTTGGCTTTGCCCTTCATCATTAAGGAGACCTTATTTGAATTGTCAATTTAATTCCCTTTTTAAGTTTAGGGAAAACTGTAATACTGTAATATGCTGTTGACCCTAGAGTTTCACTCTCTAGTGTTTCCTATTTACAGTATTTAATTTTTGTAGTGTTGTCCTGAAATGTATCTGTTGCTGCAGGTTTGGGTTGTTCATTAATCCTGGCAAAAGGAAGAGCTTTTCCAACTCCCTGAGGTTTCAGTCTTCTTCCTATTCTGTTCCTCCTCCATACAGCTCTAAGAAAATAATGCTTTATTTATCTGGCTTTCATATTGTCTCCTTTCTCAATTGACTCCTTTCACTTTGCATTGCTTTGTTTTGGCATTTTTTACTAACGGTCACGTTATTGTTTCACTTAAATATTACATCTTTGCCAGTGAAGAACCAAATTTTTATCCCCTGCTCTGCACTTGAAACAATATCTGCACCTTATATCAGCGTCTGGTAATAAAGTGCAGAACATAATGGTTTTAGGAAAATGCTTTTGACATCTTCATTACAGCTAACAGTTCTGTCTGTATGTTTCTGTCTAGTCATCTTTGTATGCTGAATGACTCAGTTTTAGAAAGAGATTATTCATGTTTCCTTCAGACCTGGAATATATAAATGATAATACGTCTCAAAATGATAATGAGGACTGAAGTGAAATGTGTGACTGTGTACAGGCAGTGCAGAAGCTCTGACACAAACACCAGCAGTTCTGAACATTGTCACTTCTGACTTGAGTTAGGAAGCGACATGGATTTCTGTACTTCTGTGTTTATGCTTTATTTATGCAGACAAAATGCCTGTAAAGAGGTGGGAGTGCGGCATTTGTTTCATTCTGTTGTACAGAATAATTTATATTCTTTTTGTAGCTTCACAGAGGGAAAAATCCATTGGATCTCATCGCACCCGGCTCCCGACTGGAACTGCAAAACATCCAGGATTCCTTGGAGGCCTGGATAGTCAATGTGGTAGAAAATGTTGGTGGGAGGCTGAAGTTGAGATATGAAGGCCTGGAGGATTTGGACAAATTTGACCAGTGGCTCTTCTATTTGGACCCTTTCCTTCACCAAGTGGGTTGGGCAGCTCAGCATGGATACAGCCTGCAACCACCTTTAGGTACTTGACACCACAGACCTTGTGTGTAGCGATTAGAGGGTGGAGGCTGCTGCTTTAGTGCTCTGAATTGTCCTCCTGGGTGCATGTGGTGGTCACATAATCCGTGTGATCTGTCCACTCCTGTACCTAATAAAATGTAGGTGAAAGGCACAAATGATCCTACAAGACTTTTCACCCACTTTTTCTAAAGCTGCTAAATGCTTTTTGCCTGTCAAAGCTTTCCTCCTGTTTGTGCAAAGGAAAGGAGTAACGAAGGGATTGCCTTCATGATTTGGTTATTTTTGGTATGTTTGTTTTCCTGGAGTGGAAAAAGTCTTATGGTTTTAGAGTACTGCTCAGCAGGAGGTTTTGTGCTTGAGAACCTCAAGCCTACTGGACTGATTTCAATGGTGTTTAAAGATATAAAAATGTCCCTTAAGAGAAGGAGCAAGTGCATGGAAGTGGAAGCAGAGGCTGGGACAGATGGACACATCTTTCAGGCATGTCCATGTCAGGGCAGGTCATCAGAGGAGGGGAGCAAAATGTGGCAGAAACACAAAGGGAGACTTGTGAGCTCACTAGTGATGTAACGTGTTTCCTGATGAGGGGAGACATTGGGGTAAAGAATTTGTCAGTTTAGAGGGGCACGAATAAAACTTTATTGCTATGTGTTCTGAGAGAAAAGAGGAAGAAAAATGACTACTCACTCTTTCCCTCTCTTTTTCCTCAAGCCATTAGGTCCTTGAGGAGTGAAGCAGATTGGCAAGAGATCCTGAAGAAGGTGAAGGAGGAGGAGGAGGAGTCATCTGTTCCTACAGATCTTTTTAAGGTAGTTTAATGCTGTGGATGATACCATGGAAATGCTGTATTCCTGATAAATGATTCAGAGAAGTCAGTCACTCAAAGTTTTCCTCATTTACTTCTGTAGGTTTTTAAAATTTATTTCCTTTCTCTCTCTGGTTAAAAATGTAATTATAAGGGAGAATAATCATACTGGTATCAATTCTTGTTAAGTTAGATAATGCACCCATCACAGTTACGTGAGTCGTTAGTTGTCATGGTTCACATGTTTAATCCTTCAGGTTCTTAGTTCATTTTTCTCAGCTTTGTTTGGACCCATAAATAGAAGTAGAGGTCCTGTTACTCTTGAATTTGTTGGGTCATGTACAGAGCAGGATACAGATAATTCTGGAGCAGGAGTTCTGTTCTGCAGGTTTCTGTTAGACTGGAAATGGAGGCCTGTGTAGTTCTCATTTAGTGTAGTTCATGAGGAGTGCTAAAGGTTACAGGGAAAAACCTCAAAACATTTCTGTCAACTCATGAGACCACTCTGTATTATCAAATCTTGCTTCTGTGTGGAGAATGTCAGAGGAAGAGGTCACAGGGACTCAGTTTCCTAAAACTCACCAAGAACTGTCTGTCTCAGGGGACATTGTTGGCCTTTTCATTTAGAGAAGTTGCCGATACTTGGACATGTTGATTTCTTAGAATGAACTGATAAAAACTCCTTAAAAACTTGTCCTCTTCAGTTGATTTATGCATCTCTATTTTGACGGAGGAGGGCAGGTAATCACAGCAACACTTCATTTTCCAGGATAAACCTGTGATCGGCGTGCACTCGTTCTCTGAAGGCATGAAGCTGGAAGCTGTGGACCCCATGGCTCCCTTTGTTATCTCCCCTGCTACAGTTCTCAAGGTACCAGGGTTCTTTAACCAGTCCTGCTAAAATTCAGTTCTACTGCCACTTCTGTTCTTAAATGCTCAGGGAATTCTCATTAACTGGTTATCTTAAAATCTTGTGCTAGTTTTCAAATGAAGTGTGTTGAATGTCTACCTCAGGAGACAGGCTGCCTGATAAAACAACTGCTGATGGTAAAGCCATTGGATTTCAATGGAGGGGAAAAGTTCCATAAAGATAGAAGCTCAAAAGATCAAGAGATGAAAATTATCAAACTCAGTTTTTTAAAATTTGGTGTAGCCCCTCCTGATCTGAGTATCCATCTGAAGACAGTTTTTTGGGGTTTTGATTTTGCAAAGATTATGTCATTACTGTGTACACATGACATTTAGATGGCCTGATTTCCAAACAAGGGGTTTCAAAGTTGAAATGAAAACTCTCCCACATGATCAGATGTTACTTTTCTTGCTATTTGCTTGTCCTGCCCCTATTTACTTCAGGAGTGTAGTGGGCTTATTTGTGAGAGTCCATGCCGGGACACAGTTCAGCCTTGTTGAAATAAGCAGTTTCTTATGGAATAGTAAGAAGACCACAAATGCTAATTTCTGCGCATTTTTCATGAGAAAATTCTCTGAAGCACTTGATCACCTTACCTTTCTAAGTGCTCAGACATAAAGTTTCGTTATTTATATTTGTTGTTTCTGGATAAAACAGATGAGTTTATGAACGCCAAAGATCCTTTTAATTTCACTTCCTTTGTAACCCTCACAGTATTTCAAGCTAAAAGGGTTTCCATCAGGCAGTGTTGCTGTTTAATAAAGTTACCAGAATCTGCGTCTCACAGGAGCCCGTGGTTCTCTTTTGGCTGACTCCAGGTGTACAATGACAAATATTTCCTGATAGAAATGGATGACCTGAGACCCGAGCGTGCGGCCGGCCAGCGCTACGTCTGCCACCTCAACAGCGCCGGCATCTTCCCGGTGCAGTGGAGCCTCAAGAACGGGCTGCACCTCAGCCCACCCCCAGGTATGTCTGTGCAGCCTCCTCCTGGCTGCTGCTCCTCCTCCTGTGTCTGCACAGCCTCCTCACACGGGGCACCGTTTGCCGAGATTTCGGCGTGTTGTCACTGAAGGCTAAAAGCTGGGTAGTTGTAAAAGAAGCCCTTTATTGCATTGTTATGTCAATCCTGGGAAGGCAAAGTTATCAGAGTCTGCAGCAGTAGGCAGAAGCCTTGTCTCTAAGTCTCTAGGTCCCAGTCAAAAATAGCAGAGGCCTCGGTGCTCTGCGTCCCATGAACGTCTTATCAGTAGCAGTTCATGTCATAGTAACAGTGGCATTGATCTTCTTGTGAGTCTTCTGTGTGTGTGTTCTCAGAGTAGTACACTTTCATTGTTTTTGGCCAATTCGGGATATACATGAATTTTCTACATCCTTGCTGGACCAATCCTAAGTTAAGATTGATGTGCGAAGACAAACACAAATTCTTACACAAATTCGACGCGTACAGCTCTCTCTGGTCTAGCTAAGAATTTCTAGCAAGGCTACATTATTTTTATTATGACCAGAATTTAACTAAGTTTGCAACAGGCAGGATCACTTAACTATAAGCTAGGTAGTAGATCTCTTTCTTACTTGCTGACACAGACTCTCATTTTGAGGCACTTAGAAATGCTCTATTTTTTCAAGGCTAGACTTGTGTTTCTACTTCTGCCCCTCTGCTCAGGACAGCACTTGGCCAAAGCAATGGCACGTAGCAGCACAAGAAAGATCCAGTTCTGAAGATAAGGAGGTTTGAGTTTGGGGAGCTGAAGTTTCAGTGTGGATTTGGGAGGATGAGAGGCTGAAGATGCTGGTCATGCATAACAGCCTGAGCACTTTGAATGAATGGAGTGAGTGTTCCAGGCCTGAAAGAAATGTTGATTTCAGACTTAATTAACATGTTATCAGAAGCCTGTAGTCTTTGCATTGGATTTTTGCTTCTGGTCAGAATGGAACATTGTTATCCAACATTTTATAATATTTTTAGGCTATCTTATCACTCAGTAGTTAATGAACTATTTTTTTTTTTTTTACCAATGGCCTATCAGGCACTGTTGCAGATTGTTGAAACATTGCTTCAGGACATAAGGGAATAGGATAGTGTTCCTGCACTGCTGAAAAATTTATTCATTTTCTCAAACTGGAAATGTCAATGGTGCTGTAAAACCTGGGCCTCTGCTCTCTTATTTGCCACCTCAATTCAGAATGTTTTGTTTTAGCTGCTCCTTACATCACAGGAGCTGAGACCATAGGATGTTTGCCTCCTGCCTTTCCTTGATTAAGGTGGGAAAAGTCACTCTGCCTGACCAGCATTTCCTAGATTTCCTAGGCATGTGACTGGAGCTGACAAAGATTTTAAGTTTCTGTTCTCATCTCCCTGGACATGGTGGATGTTCTGAATTGTGTGAGGTCTCAAGAGCCCTACTGGCACTGGTAAAACTGAGAAAAATGAATAATCAAATCCTTCTGTAATTCAGCCTTTTCTGAGAAGAGTCATAGAATGAGTTAGGTTGGACTGGTGAGGTTATTCCTCAAACCCTGGTTTCAGTTTTGGGCTTCTCACTACAAGACAGATGTTGAGGGACTGGAGCATGTCCAGAGAAGGGAGTGGAACTGGCAAAGTGTCTGGAGCCCAAGTCCTATGAGGAGCAGCTGAGGGAGCAGGAGGGGCCTGGAGAAAAGGAGGCTCAGGGGGAAACTTTATCTCTGCAATTTTAGATTGTCGTGTTCATACTATATTCTTACACGGATTTTAAAATTTTGTTTGATTTCTTAAACTGTTGTCACAGGCGTCCCTTTAAGGGGAGTGGAATAAGTTGCAGCACCTGTGTCCTTGGTAATTTACTGCCAGTCTCCAACTGACATGACAGCACACTTTTGTGCCCCATTCCCTTCAGTTATTTGCTTTTTATTAGATCACAGGGAAGCCAAGTATTTCCCCCAGGAAGAATATAATTTTTCTTGGAAGGATTCTCTGTCTCCTGGTGGACTCCTTGTTAAGACACTTCCCTTCAAACGTGTGCAGATCTACAGCTGTTACCAGACTTGATGAGGCCCTTGGCACATCTTATTGCTCTCTTTAATGACTTAATATTTAACATGTCTTTGAGAGAATAGCATGTTGATATTGTGCATGTTTTGAGCACTCTGTTTTAAAACAATAGTTTCAGAGCTGACACAGCAGTTGCAGAAATTTTTCCTGAATTTCATCTGTACTCTTATGAAAAGGGTGAAACTGCTTTCCCATGTTTCAGTTGCTTGGCAGATTCCCTTGTCTGCTTGGCAGATTCATGATTCAGGTTGGAGTGGTCCAACCTCACGTGGCTCCCTGAAGCCCTAAGTCAGCTCACACACCTGAGTGACCCAAACAGATCTCAGTGCTCTGTGTGTCAGGAGGTTTGAAATGTGTCTCAGATGTTAAACTCTCACCCTGGCTCTTTGCTCTCCTAGGTTACCCTGGGCAGGACTTCGACTGGGCCGACTACCTCAAACAGTGTGGTGCTGAGGCAGCTCCCCAGAGCTGCTTCCCTTTGGTAAGCCTTTCCAAGTAGAACAGGATATTTCAGCTGATAGGGGCCTGCAGTGTTCAATTATCCTGTCCAATGCATGACTCTCTTGAGGGCTAGCCAAAAATTAAGGGTGCTGTCCAAACACTGACAGGGATGGAGCTGTGAGCCCCTCTCTGGGCAGCCTGTTCCAGTCTTTGACCACCCTCTCAGTAAAAAAGTGCTGCCCATTGTCAAGGCTGCCCCTGCCCTGGCGTGGCTGGGATCCATTCCCACACATCCTGTCCCTGGAGAGCCGCACCTCCCTCTCCACAGCCCCTCCTCAGGAAGCTGCAGGGAGCAATGAGGTCACTCCTCATCCTCCTTTTCTCCAAACTGGAAAAAATTTCACCAGCTTTGTTGCCCTCCTCTGAGCACATTTGAGAACCTTAACACCTTACCTGTGATAACTCAGGAGGCAGAAGAGATAAGAGTATAAATGAGTGTGAACTGAAGTAGCTGCATGCCAGCTTCCTAGATAGGAAACAGTGGACCAAATGTTTCAGTTATGACAAAGCAGACTGAAAATCAATGTTTGTTTTGTGAAATTGAGATGCATAACAGTCCGTGGAAGAGGCATAGAACAGCATCAGTGGTTGGCAGTCCTGTAGCTGTGGAAACAGGGCCTTTTAATAGACCTTATTTTCATTTACTAAGGGTACTCTTTCAATCTTCCATCCTTTCAGCTTGAAAAATTAATTCCATTGTATTAATCAATAAAAAGTCATCTTAAATTAGTACCAGATAATCATTTTACATTAACCAGTGCCTGAAGGACATGCAAGATGTTGGGCTTTTGTTGGTTCAGTGGCAGTATTGCTGTCCCCCAAAGCACAATACCTTGTCAAGCAGAAAAGGGTACTACTAACACCTGCCTTCCAGTTCTGTTTACCATACTTGGGCTATTGCAGTGCTTAGAGGGAGAAATTTGAATAATTACCAGTTTTTTAAGAGAGTGTTGCTGGCTATGAATTCTTGTTGTCCTTGTTCTGTCTTGTAAACTGTGGCATCTTAGAACAGGTCACGGAATTTATTATCCCTTTTCTGAGAAGAGTTGATCACTGTAGGCTAGTTCCAGAATTCATAATGTATTGATCCTGTAATTACATTGCAGAGTGGCTCTGGGAAGAAGAGTCCTCTGTCTGGCTGAGATAAATTAATTATCTTTAATTCAAGAGCTCCAGAGCTGGATAAATACCTATTCTTATGTTTTAGGGATTTTTTTTTTATTTTTAATATAAATGCAAACTATATTGGTGAATAAAGTAAGACCCTGCTTATCCAAAAAATGTAAAATGAAAAGAAAGCTTCCTTTTATGCCTGCCAGAACTCAGATGAGGCAGGAATGCTATTCGCATACATAAAGTGGATTTCCAAGTTAACATGATAGAATAGAGAACCTGGTCAGACTATTTGTCAGACTTATCACTCAGGTGGCAAGCAGCAGAGAATTTCTGATTGCTGAGAATGGACTCCATCCTTTCAGTGAGCCTCAGCATCCTTATTTTTTGAGGACAAATATGTTCTTTGCTAGGTCGGTCTGTAGAGCCTTTTTTGACTTAAATTTGTTGTAGATCCTATCTTACTTGTATTCAGTGTGCTAATTATATGAAATCTCGTCTGTGTTGAGTATCTTTTGGTTTTATTCAGGCACTGAGGGTTTTAGTATTGCTCCTGTTCATAGATATTCATATCCTATCTTGGATACACAGCTGGTGTCTTACTGAAGTATTCTGGCTTTTTCCTAGTTAACTTCTGACCATGGATTTAAAGAGAACATGAAACTCGAGGCTGTGAACCCAGCTGATCCTGAAGAAGTTTGCATTGCTACAGTCACCAAGTTAAAAGATTCGTACCTCTGGCTTCAGCTGGAAGGTAAGCTGATTTGGGGGAAGAGAGGAGTGCTTGCCCATCACTACACTACCCTTGCTTGTAGTGCCATCCCCAAACCTGAGGAGTATTTGGAGCATACTCACTGTGTTCAGAATATGGGCAGCAAGGCACAGCTTCCTCAATGAAATCACAATCAAAACTCACTTGCGTTGTCTGTTTCCAGTTTGCCTTAGCTGGCACCGCTGATTTGAGCCAAAAATGGCATTTGTGCATTGCAGTGTCAGTGCTGGGCTCATGCAGCGTGCAAAGTGCTGAGCGGGCCCTTGTGACAGTTTCACAGATGAGTGACTTGCATTCTGAGCAAGCTTTGGCCAGACCTGGGAAGGAAAGTTTCTTCATTAAGATAGAGTAAGCCTGTGTCAGCTGTTCTCCATTATAATCCCATTTCTTGATTGGAAGTACATCAGCATGCACTTACTATGCACTGTGCATCTCTGCTAAACTGTGGAAGGAAAATTCCCATCTCCAGCCTTTAGGAGGAAGTAAATGAGGTCAGGAAAGAATCTGGTCAGTAAAAGGGGATGAATAAATGATTGCTATTGTGTTCCAGATACACCATAAATAAAAGCACCTTCACTAACAAATTTACAGCAAGTGTTAACCAAATTAGGGGGTTTATGACTTATCTCAATTTTTCCTTTTCTAAATTGAACAGGCTCCAAGAAACCCGTCCCTGAGTGTATAGTGAGTGTGGAATCAATGAATATATTTCCAGTGGGTTGGTGTGAGACGAATGGATATCAGCTCAGGCCTCCTCGCAAAGCAATAGGTACCAGATCTCTTCTGTTTGCAGTGTTGGGTTAGAGCTGGTGAGACCTGCCAGAGCAAATTACTGCAGAATTATTGCTGGCATCACTGAGTTTGGAATCGTTCATCATGCTCAGAGAATCTGTGCGTTGCACAACTGTCCCCCTGGGTGATGGGGCCAGTTCCAAACCCTACAACAACTCCAAACCCCCACAGTGTTGGCTTGAGGCCCTTGCACACTCTAGGGGCCTGTGGGGACAATCCACTGGCCATAACAAAGAAATCCTATTTGTGTGTGAACACTCCCCATGCTCTGCATTTACTTCTGTCTGAGCTGTTCTTGCCCTGTGTCTGACTGATCCTGATTTTACACTTGCACTTGTGCAAAGTAAAGTTGGTGCCACAACAAAACAGCGTGGAGGGTGTGCACATTTTGGAGTCAAAATAAAGGGGACTGGTTTTCTCAGTGGGTCAGGTGGTGGTGATCCCTAATGACAAAGTGCTGAAGAGCAAACCCTGTCTTTTTAACTACACCAGTAGGATAGTCTTCTCTCAACTGGTTAGGGAGACATGTTTATTGAAGTTTAATGGGGGTTGGAGAAACTGGAGAATTTATAAGGTAAGAAAATTTTTAGATTGAAATGAGCTGTTATTTTCTGCAAGTCAAGGCAAGAGAAATTAATCTACCTGCACTGCCAAGGACAGATGAGGAAGAGGGGGGGATCTTAATTAGATAAAAGATGGTTTGAAAAGAAATCCAGAAGTTTGTTGGGGCCAAAGCCTGAAATTGTTGAAGAGGCATAATGTTGCATTACCTTGTTTTATTTTACTACCTGATTGTGAAAGCCAGAAGTAGCAAGTGGACCCATCACCTGAATGACTGACTTGGTTGCAACTGTTTTCCTGCATAGCAATTACCTTTAGTCATTAGTGTTTCTAACCAGCAGGTTTCATTCCATTTCAAAGTTAGTGTTGAAGTTACCGTGCCAGTAAAGTGGCACGTTCAGTCAAAGACCATAACCTTTGGGTGCTGAAAAAGAAAGCATGTCATTGCTATTTGGCTGGTAGTACAGATGGTTTAGGGACTCTGGTGCAAACAGAGAGGTACAGAAGGTTAGATTTTGTAGAAAACTGGGCATATGCATGCTTGATTTAAAGAATTTTTAATGGAAGTTGAAGTAAACCTTCTGGATTTCTTCAATTACTTGGGCCATTGTGCCACTCATGCAGCTGGGTCAGCTATCTGACACTGCAGTGATGGGAACATAGATCCTTTTTGCTGTATAACTTAGAAGAACTGAGTCCATTATATATATATTGTTCTAGATGCTTCATTGGTTTGCCTCTCATATTTTCCTCTTTTTTTTCTTTCAGTAAACAAGCAGAAAAAAATTGCAGTAGTTCAACCAGAGAAACAGTAAGTAACTGGTTATTTGCTTTTATTTTTTGAGGTTTTTCTCTTTGTTTTTCAACTGGAAAATGTGCTGTGTTAGGGAAGATGTACATTTGCAAAAGTGCTGTACTGAGGGTTGAGAGATTCTACAGTGAATTTGTGTTAATGCTGGTAGATTCTGCTGATGTTCAAAAAGATCCCTTGCCCTACAGAAGAAGGAGATTGAAAGCTTGGAATTTGGTTTTTTGTAATTGTTCCTTCCCAGATGAAATTTGGCCTAAAGCAGGCAAAAAGAGTTCTACTAATACTTAAAATTAGTGCAGAAACTCTGTCATACATGTGGAACTCAGTCTTGTGAGCCTGCTCAGAAATGCTCCGTGGAATGCTCACAGTTGGCTTTATTGACTCTTACAGCTTTACAAACACCAGAGCTGTCAGTATTCCTGCCAGTGTTTGCATTGCTCCTAAAATACTGAGCAGACTGTTCCCCCATGTTTTGTAATTGGGATCCTTACCAGAGTACTGGAGTCATTTTGGTTGTATTTTGTTTAAAATCCATCTTTTTCAGAATGCATAAGGTGAGGCTACACTGCCCTATGCTATGAAATGTGAAGTTAAAAGGAGTCAGGGAATGTAAACTTCTGTGGGTAGCTTTGGAGGTGTCTGTCACTAAGGTGGCACATGGACTTCAGGCAAGGAAAGATTGCTGCTGGCTGTAGCAGGACAGAAGTCTTTTCCAAATGGAATTTGGTCGTTTCTGCATGTTATTGTGAAACAGGCTATGAAAAGCAGGTTAATAAAAGCTGAGGAAAACAAGTATGGTGTGTTTTAGTAACAGGTGACTGTTGTGACTATCTGTCTGTTTTCCGAACCTTCTTCTTTTCATTTCAGAATTTTGTCCTCAAGAACAGTTCATGATGGACTAAAGAACCAGGAACTGAACTCTTCTGACTCAGGTATTGATCCACAGAGGTTAGGCTAACAAAAAGTTAGCCTGTAAGAGTTCATCTGCTCAACCCTGTTAGGAGAGGGGAGAAAAGGAAAGGGTTTGGAGATTTTCATCCCTTGATGATTTGTTGAACTTCAGAAATGAATGCAACAAACAAAAACGTGCAGTTACTTGTGTTCTGCATTTCATATGTGCATTAAGCCTGGAAATCAGATTTTTACACCAGAACATTGCCCTGCCAGCAGAGGGTATGTGAAGCTGATGGTGTACTGTGACATGTGCAGGTGACCTTTTATTGTCACCTGTTATGTTTGATCATGTGGGAGAAGCAGGTGTGCTGTGTCTGTGCTCAGAGCTGTTGGAATCTGGCTTTTGGAAGCAGATCTCTGTTTTTTTTTATGTTAACTTCATTATGGTGATAAACAAAACCAATCCAAACAGTAAACTACCTTGTGTGCCAGATGGCAAAATCTAATAATTTTCTAAACTGTTGCGAGAAGGAATGTGATGAATAAGTACATCTGCTGGTGAAAGTCACACAGATCCATCCATTTGGCAACAGAGTGCCTCCTCTGCTGTTTTCTGTACAGTGAAGTGCACATCTGAAGCATCACCAAAGCAAATGTGATAAAAATGATGTGTGCTTGTTTAGCATTTTAATTGGCTTTTAATAGAGTCATAATGTAAATTTTACTTTATTTATTTGCCAGTTTTCAACTGCTGAATTTAAGGTCTTTAAGTGATAGTGTTGTTCAATCAAGAAAAACTGCAACACTGCTGGTAAAACAATATTGGTTTTGTACATCAGTGTACTGCAATATATATTAATACTTGAATTTTGAGCAATGCTGATAGACATAGGGAGCTTGACATCACTTCATCAAAGGTCAGTTTATCAGTTGCTGCATCTTTTGTTTGCTAATCAAAAGAAAAGAATCTGAAAATGCAAAACAATGTGATGCTGCAGTTTAGGATAAAGAGTGGAGAATAAGTGCCAGTTTCTCTGGTGGCAGGAATTTGGGGGAGAGAAAATTGACTGGAAAATTTATCTGTAATTGCTGTGTAGGAAGTGCTTCTGCTACCAAAAAGTTGGGATTGTCTTTGTCTTTGTTGTTCTCCCTGGTGTGATACCATAAGCAGCAGACTAGCCAGGAAGGAATGTTTCTTTCCTGATGCATGACCATCTTTATTTACTGCTGCTTGACAATTTGCAAGCACGGGTGTGAAGTATGAAGAATGTTTTGGCAGTGTGGAGTAACTAATGCTGCCATTGGAAACGTGACACAGAAACTACCTCAAATCCCTGTCACACAGGACTTTTCCCCCCTCCTTTTTCTGCAGCAGACAAACTGTTAACTACTGCGAAATTCTTTCCTGGGGCATTTGCAGTGTGTGATTTAAACATTTGTTTTCTCACTTCTCAGTGGTAATTAATGGCAAGTACTGCTGCCCAAAGATCTACTTCAACCACCGGTGCTTCTCGGGGCCTTACCTGAACAAAGGCAGGATTGCAGAGCTTCCCCAGTCCGTGGGACCTGGGAACTGTGTTCTGGTGCTGAAGGAGGTGAGCTGGATGGATACACTGCAAAAAGCAGTGTGTCTTAAACACCAGAGTCTCTCTCTAATTACAGATGGGTAATTCAGAAATTTAAGCTGATGGTCAGTAAAGAGTATCTTTTTGCATATAATAAAGTATAAATCATGAATGGTTTTATCAATGGTTGATAAGAGTAAAAGCCTCTCATTTATCTAAGCAACACTTAGCCTTCTACTACTAAATGTTATTTTCTGTTAAAATAGTATAACCTGTAATTACCACAATCAAAGGAGTTAGTATCTTTTTTATAGCTGTAATAAATGTTTCCATTTTAGTTAACAGAATTTAGCTGGACATAATCCCAAAATTCCTTTACAGTTTGCATATTGATGGTAAAACAGAAGAAATACAGATTTTCTTAGTCAAAATGGCAAATTACATTCAGTAATTGGGAAATTAAAAGGGTTATCTGTGTTTTGTAAGTTGGATACAATTTGCACAGATCAGGTGAATTTACAGTTTGGCTTCTTTATGTAATTGAGGGAGGAGGAGGCCATTCTTTAATGCCAGCGAGCTTCTTCTCCAGAAGGTGTTTCACAGCAAATTTGCAGATACTTTAATGTAATAATTTTTTTTCTGAAATTTCAAAAACGGTCATGGAGTGCTTGTTATCTGACCTGAGAAGCTGGAAATTTCCCAAGACACAGCTAACTGGATATGCACACTTGAGCTGTCATGAAATGATCACTTTATATATAAGAATTGGCTCAACATACCTGGAATTTTTGCCTTCAGTACCAAGTGTATTAATGGGGACAGACCTTAAGAAAGACTTCCTGGCAGACATGATGTAAAACAAGAGTCTGGTTGTCAAGAATCAAGCAGATTATTGAAAAAGGCCCATTTTTGTAGGCAGAAAAGTACCCTATCCTTCCTGCCTGTTTTAGTACTTTATTGTAAGAACTGCAAAAGAGCAAATGTGAAATTCTGTGGCAGCTTCATTTAGTCTTGAAGGTTTACTCTGCCTCATTGCCTGAAAGCATAAAATTGCACAAATCCTGCTGGTGTGCAGGTGCTGAGCAGTGCTGGAATTTCAGCCAGTATTGCTCAGTTGTATTCATTTCAGTTGTGAGCCTTGCTCACTGTAGGAATCCTAAAGACAGTTTAGTGCTTGCATTATATTTAATTCTTTTCTTTGATTTCTGCACTGCTGTATTAGTAGCAATAAAACTGCAAATTTGTAATGTCAAGGTTGTTGTGCACCCAGCTGGGAATGATTTGGAATAAGCACACAGTGAGCATAAAAAGTACAATTTGAGTGCACATTTTGTACTATCCCCCACTAACTTCAGGTTATTCACAACTTCCCAGTTACTTTACAGTACCCGAGAAATTATCATTTTATTAAAATACAGACCTTACCATGGTTCATGGAAGCAAAACAGATGACAGCTTAGGATTGTGCACTATGGTTTTGTTGTAAGCAGTAGGTTAGCAGCCAGCAAAATCCTGCAGCATTTTTTGGCACATCTTCACATGACATACAGTCTTAAAGATAATCACTCAGATTCAGCCAAGGTTATGCAAGTTTGGGAGTACTCAGCCCCAGGAATTAATTTAGTGATGTGTAATTCAAGGGCAATGACTTGGAAATTGCTGGATACACTCGTGACTCTGCAGACAAATTCTGAGGGCTGGGAAGGCCCCAAGTGTCGGCTGCTCTCAGTGTTCTGTTTTGGCACTGTCAGGAGGTGTCTGTAATCCTGCTGTGAATGAGTGCTTTGATGCTAGATAATTTGGATGAATAGGAGTAATTTCCTATTCTGCCCGGGCACTTTAAAACAGATTTATTGTACAAATAACTGACACGTGTTTTCTGTAGGTTCTCACTTTATTGATCAACGCCGCCTACAAACCCAGCCGCGTCCTGCGAGAGCTGCAGCTGGATGAAGAGGCTGCGTGGCATGGCCATGGAGAGACCCTAAAAGCCAAGTAAATTCTTGTCCTCTTCCCCTCTCTAGTCAGTCTCAGTAGCTCTTCTTTACAGTCCGTGCTTTAACTTGCATTTCAGGAAGGAGAAATCACTTAGAGTGTATCAAGATGCCAACAGCCATTAAATGTTAAATTCTTTGCAAATTTCTTTATGAATTCTGGTGGAGTGCATGTGATTTTAATGCTCCATTATGTGGAAGTGTACTCTGGTACAGGTATGTGAGCAGCTAGAGATCGGTGTGGCACTGGTACAACATTGTACTGACAGACCTGTGTGTGAGGTTTAAGATTATTTGATTAACCTGAAGATAATTTTTCAGTGTTTTAAGGCAGAAACATGTTCTGCTTGGGAAGCTTCTCAGGCATTTCCACACAAATTTCTTAGTGGAAAAAGATGTTTCAGAAATAAAGTTAGAAGCTTTGAAATGGCCTGACATGGATGTCTTTCTACAGCAGTCTACCCTAAAGCACTCTCAGTTTTCCTGCTGAGCTTTTTGGGTTGACGCTTCTTTGCAAGATTACTTTTACAGCTTGGAAAAAAAAGCAGTGAACATATTTGCATATATTTGATAAGTCCAGATATTCCTTTATAGTCTAGGGATGGTTTTGTAATTAGGTCACTGTGTTTGCATATTAGAGATTAGATTTTCCCAATGTGCCACTACACACTTCCCTACATAATTTTGAACATGTCAGTAATTCTTTTGTTGGATCTGTTTCGTATATAAAATACATCTTTCCACATATTGAAGGATTGCTCTGAACTGGGCAATAGGAAGGTGACAAAGGTTAGTGTAAATAGAAAGTGTAGCTAAAGAATAAAGAAAAAAATATTTGTTTAGTCTCACTGAATTTGCTGCTTGCTTTCTTTTGCTACAGCAGTGACACCAGGGGTATCTGGACTATGATGATACAGCTGTTTTTTTCAAGGTATTAACTAGGTGCTGGCAGGCTGAAACGTCTCTGGTAGATATTAGCACATGCTTATTGCTGTGCTGGGAGAACAAAGCAGAAATGCTGAGCAGCTCTGGCAGATATTGCACAGTGCAGCTCTTTCAGTTGGTGAACAAAAAGGAAAGATTTCTTCATTTGAATCAAACAGGAGCAGTATGTGGAGTCATGCAAGTGACTGTGCTGCGGAATTGTTCAGCAGTTGGACAAAAGCTGATTGGAAATGTGGCAGTGGTCCCCTTGCCTCCATAGGATCAGCACAGAAAGGCTCACCAAAAGCTGTCTGCTGTTAACCTGAATGAGCTCAGTGGGTGCTCTCAGCGTTGGTGTGAGGAACCAACTGTCCATGTCACAGTGGGCATTTCTGCAATCCCATAAAAGTAAAGAGAGAGCAAACCATCTCTGAACAAAGAAAACAAAATATCTGAACTCTGGGACAGTCCTCTCAGATGGTGTTTTGTATTTGTTGATGGGGCAGTGTTGCTGTGTTTGGTACTGCAGCCACCTCTGTGATAGATTTTCTTTATTTGGGGATCTGACATAAGAGACAGGAGCTCCTGTTTCCTGGAATTGGCAGTCCATAAAGCTCATCATTGTTAATATTTTTTTCTCAGTTTGATCTCAGCATTCTTGTACACCTTTCAGTGAAGTCCTTTTATCCTGGTAACTAGAAGATTCCTAATGATGCCCGTATTTTCAATGCTAGATACAAAGGCAAGAGCTACCGTGCGACCGTGGAGGTTGTGAGGACGGCAGATCGGGTGGCAGATTTCTGCAGGAAAACGTGCATCAAGCTGGAATGTTGTCCAAACCTCTTCGGCCCTCAGATGGTGCTGGATAAGTGTTCAGAGAACTGCTCTGTGCTGACAAAGACCAAGTACAGTGAGTAGTTCCCTGATCCATACTTAGGTTTGGAGTGTTATATTTTAGTTTCTTTTGGCTCTGACTCCAGAAGGAGCAGCTCAAGCACTACGTAGAGAGGCCTAGAAAATATTCATGTTCCAGTGTGCAGGGGAGAAAAAAAAATTGTATTAAGTGGTAGAACCATGGCTTAACTTCTGTTGTGTGCTTAAAACTTGATATTTTTAAAAAAACTTCTTGTACAAGAGCTGACCAATGTTGTAATTTAAGTGGCATTATAATTGCTTTTACCAATTTGTTGTGAGCAAAAAATGCAACACCTTCAAGCTCTTTTCTGAGTTTTTAGGGTTTTTGTAGACTGGCTTTAACCATTTGACACCTGAGAACGGAAAGTGCCTTGAGGCCATGTTTAAAAACTACAAATCATCATAGGAGGCACCATTAAATTTGACCATATCTTGGATAATTTTTGTATAAAATAGGATCACCTGGGGGCTTCCCAGAGATAATAAAATACAGGGGGATGTAAATCTTTACATCAAACCAAGTTGATCTGTAAGTCTTGTTCCTTATAAACCACATTGAAGTGTAAAATACAGACATACTGATCTTGAAGTTTTGCAGAACTGGGATTCCTATTTGGAAGTGTCCTTGTAGTGATTTTCTAGTCCCGATGAGGGGCAAGCTTAACCAGTGACACTGAAGGTGCATTTCAGCACATTGCTCCTTTCCTCTGTCCTGGCAGCACACTATTACGGAAAGCGGAAAAACAAGCGGATAGGTCGGCCCCCGGGTGGCCACAGCAACATGGAAGTAGCCATGAAGAAACCAAATAAAAGACGGAAGAGACGAAAACATTTCTTTGTTCATAAGAAAAAACGTTCTTCTACGTCCGTGGATAACACTCCAGCTGGATCTCCCCAGGTAGGACACTGCCAGCAGCACTCATAGATCTGGGATGTGGTCTTTGGCTGCTTCATTTGAAACAGCAAATGTTTGTTCTTTGTAACTTAAGACTTACAGCTGCCTTTTGTTCTTTTTTCCTAACTCTTCAGGGCAGTGGAGCAGAAGATGAGGATGATCAGGACGAGGTGGATGAAGAGTCTCTGACTGAGGACAGCACCTCAGAGCACCAAGATGAGCTGCTTGAAGAATCAGAGGTGTCAGAGAAGAAATCCCTGTCGTCATCTCCCACCCAGAGTGAGCTGTCTCATTCCCTGGCTCAGGACCGAGACAAGCGGAAGAGGAAGCTCAGGACCTTTTCCTTTTCTGATGATGAAAATAAACCTCCTTCACCAAAGGTAACTTGGAATGTAGATTTCTGCCCTGGCTTGCTCCCTGCTGAGCAAGTACCAAAACCTTGGGAGTATTAACCACAACATGTGTGTTCTCTGTTACCCCATGAAGGGCATTGTGAAAACTCTACAGAGTAATTAAAATCCATTATGTTTATTATGGTTGTGTTATAGGACTGGAATAAAGACTAAGTATGTGTGATATTTTGGGAATTCTTTTGACTTGTCTAGGACATAAAGATGGAAGTTGCTGAAAAGCTGCAGCTGGACAGTAACCCTCTGGAATGGAGTGTGGCTGATGTGGTACGATTCCTCAAATCCACCGACTGTGCTCCACTGGCAAGGATTTTCCTTGATCAGGTATCATTTTCTGTTAATTGTTGAATCTGCCACTTGGCTTATCATCTAAGGAGTCAGAAAAAGAATTTTTTTTTTAATAGGGTTCTGAGGAAACAAGTATTTGTGCAACCTGCAGCAGTTTGAGAGAGGAGAGTTCAGGGAATGACCAGAATTTTTCAGGTTTCTCACTACTGGGGGATGTATATTTTGGTCTGCAGAGCATCTGAATCCTAAAACTACAAATAATAGCTACAACAAAGCACCTTACAAGAGTCAACATTTTATTTACATCTTGGTTAAAATTTGCTATAAAACCAGTGTCTATTAAAACTGTACTATTAGAACTAATGGTTAGAGTGGTTTGTGGTGGTGAATGTTCCAGATATACTTCACCTTGTGGAACCTCTATTTCTACGGGAAGATGCAGTGGTTTGTTAAAATTACTTTCTGCATGAATTTCCCTTGGTTTCTTTTGTTTGGTTGTATCTTTTACAATAGAATCTCCTGAGAGTCTGTGCCTCAGTGGATTTGAGCTGACATTTTAAGAAAGAAGTTAATTTGTTGTGTGTGTGAGAGATTTCTAAGCTGCCTGGGGGAGCGTGAAAGAAACATCTAATTCACAAGCGGTCACAAATCTGAAATTACAGCAAGTCAAAGCTGAAGGAGCAGGGAGAATAACAACAAAGTCACTATGGAATTTTTGTCTTCTGATAGGAAATAGATGGCCAGGCACTGCTGCTGCTGACCCTGCCCACTGTTCAGGAGTGCATGGACTTGAAGCTTGGACCAGCTATTAAACTCTGCCATCACATTGAGAGAGTCAAACTTGCCTTCTACCAGCAGTTTGCAAACTGAGGAGCAGCCAAGTTGAAGTGGATCTTTGAAGCACAACTACAAAAACATGCTCCTTTCTGTCTAGCAAGTAAAGCCAAATGAACTTAAACTGAGGCCCTGGTGACCTAAAAGTGTGCGTCAGCCTCAATTTTTTCTATTTCAACAGAAGGAAGACAACATCTGGAGCAAAATGCCAATGCAAACACAGGGGCTACTCTACCAGCTGCCAGCTCGGGAACACAATAGTCTCTTGCTCTATGGTTCCCTTTTTTTTAATGTATTTTTTAATGCTTACAGAGAAGTCTCCTCTTGTGGGAAATGACATTTCAAAGTTCTCTTGCCGCGGAACTTTAGAAGAGGAAACGGATCCTGTTTACGTTCGCATGTAGGCTGCCAGAAATAACCTTTCTGTTCCTGGTGTTTCACAGAATCCCCTTCCCTCCCTGTGGATGAACACTTGCTTTACCACAGCACTGACTTTGGAATGTGTTCTTTGCACATTCGTCTGTTAATGTTCCGATTTTTAATGAATTTGTTCATTGTTAGGACAACAATGTGGCCACAGGGTTCTGAATGTACAGTATAGCAAGGGTGTGGTTCCTTTTGAAGTTTTTTGTTTGTTTTGGTTTGTTTCACTGTTGTTGGTTTTGCTTTTGTTTTTTACTACCTCTGTAGCCTGAACAGTAGAAGCGATGAACAAGAAAGGGAGGGAGCTGCTCTTTCTGGACACATGGTCCGTGGCTGCACAGCAGTCTCGCTTCTGTGGGCATGTCCAGAGTGCAAACCAATGTCAGCACACAGAGCTTCTGTTCCAAAGCTTTAGCTGAAACTTCTCTAGGCATAACCTGGATGGTTCCTTTTTTCAGATGCCAGAAAACTTAATTATTTTGCACTTCTCTTACAGGCAGGCTGTAGGACATAAGGAAGGAAAGAGAAAGTGCCTCTGCATTTTCTGTATTTAGGTTGTCAGGTTTGGTTTTTTTTTTCTTTATTGTATGAAGTTACTTCCTTTTTCTTCTAGTAAACAGTTGGGCCATGTACATAGAGCCTGTCAGCAGACTTTTGCTTTGCTACCTGAACATCTGTTTAGAGAATACACTAAGGAAACTGCAATCAATAGAGGACTGCAACATAGCTCTGCCAGTGTTTGCATTTTGGAAACTCTTATGAGCTTGACTTTGTATTTTTAACTATCTACAGATGCTTGATCAGACTTGATGAAAATTTGGTGGGTTGGCAAGGGATTTGTGTGCTTTTATTACAGAAAAGGAAAAGGACCAGTGGGACATCTTAGTTCCATCAGTAGACTCACAGTAGGATGAACTGCTGCTGATTTTAATTTTCCAGGGTACTAAAACCCAATCAGCCACTTGCTGTAGGCCAGTGCTTTACACTTTGAGTAACCAGGCTTACATTACTTTCCCTTAAAGGTGTGGGGAAACTCACATCAGAGTTCTACAACTCACATCAAGATCTACATCAAATAAGAGTTGAGTTTCAGCTGACTTTCTTGCATTCATTCACTCTGCCTGTTCTTGGAGTGTTTGGAGGAGCACAAGCAGGAGCTGGATGTGTGCAGCTCTGCTCCTTTGTCCTATTCAAATCCATCTCTGCAGGAAGCCCCTGGCCTACGAATGCATTTGAGTTAGGAAGGTGCTTTCTGCAGGGATTGGTTCAGGAAAGATGCAGTTCTGATGAACAGGGGTTCTTCTGCTCAATGATTCAAGTGTCCCTTAGGCCCAGTGTGATTGATTGGCCATTCCAAAGCTGTGAGCTGCACAATTCAGCAAGGATGTGGTCTGTAGGCTGAGAGCTGAGTTGGCACAGCCTGTGACTGTACCTGCCACGTTGGTGTTGAGGGGGAGTTCCTCCAGTGAAAACTGCTGGCACTAAGCAGAGCTCAGTAACTGGGGGTTGTTGCTTTTGCCCCTTAGAATAACTGCGTAGTCAAGGCAGAACTATTCACACAAGTATTAAAATCAGATTTTTTTTTCATTCCAGAATCAAAATGTAAATGTCAGACTATTTATTAGCTGAATATTCCTGAGGGAGGGGGGCAGTGTGTAGCTAGAAAAAATTTTATCCCATATTGTAAGCAGTGTGAAGACACAATTAAATTGAAATCAAAGTGTCCCTTATTCCTTCTTACATCAGATAATGGTGTAAATGGATGTTTTGGCTCTTCATATTGTGCTTAGATCATTTGCCTGTACTCAAGTCCCTTAGGACAAACGCATTGATAAGCCATTAGGCTTGAAAAAATTTCTAAAGAAACACTGCTGCTGTCAGCATCTTGAGAAATTTGACCAGTAGGAATTTCTGGGCTGGAAGAGGATGCTTTTGGGTCAGTGCAGTAGAATTCCCAGAGTTCTGTTGTCCTGATGCCTGGCAGGATTCACCTGCAAAGCCAAGAGATGTTGCTTCCACCTTTCCCTATAGACAGATAGATGTCCTTCTAACTAGTTGTCAGGAGATAACAGAGCTGAATGGGTAATTTAGTGGACCTGTTAATATGGTACCTGGGGTTTTAAATACTTTAAATGTCATACTTCCTTTTCTCAATAAATAAAGCAGTCAGCAGTTTCAACTGTTAGTGGGATACTTACTGGTCACCTTTGTCATGTTTTGTAGGCTGGATTTTTCTGCCTTGTTTTGGGAGGCACTGACAGTCTGGTCCCAGTGGGATCTATTTTTGTTGAGATTTTCAAAAGGGATGTTTTCATTATTTGTGAAATGTTTTTTATGCTGCACACGGGTACTGTACACTCTGTTTCCTGGAAAAAATGCACTCTGTTTTATTGCTGGATTTAAAAGGAATAATTGGGGCTTTATCTTGATGGATGGTATTTCTACTTGACTCTGTTTCAAGTTTCTCTTTCTCTGTGTGGCAGATGATACAACTGCACTTGTTCATCTTACTCCAGTATGACTTGAAATGAGCTCATGTGCTGCTTTAGTCGCTCTGTTTCTTCAAAACTGGATTTTGTGTAGCTGGATCTTGGATTTGGGTGAGACTTCAGTAATTTAGGGTTCAGGGGTTTGTGCTGTTCTCTAGCACATAATTCACCATACAGTACAAAAAAGCTGGAGTCCAGGAGAAAGGCACTGATGGACTACAGATGTCTTCAGTACAAGAAAATGAACTCTCCACTGAACCTCGTGTACTGTTAATGTGGAGTTAACAGGAGTTTGCCCTTGGCTTGACCCACTGAGGGTTTGTGTTCTTGCTTGTCATATTTTCATATGCATTGTGCCGTCTTGGGTTTGCACATCATAGCTTTAGAAACCTGGTGGTACCACTTTGTGCTAAGCTTAGCTTTGTTAGGCAGGAAGATTTTGTTGGGTCACTGTTGTGTGCTTTCTGCACCAACTCAAGGATTCTGTAACAGAAGTATTTGACCTCCAAAAATCCAATGGAGGTTTAATGTGGTAGAATTATCCCTAAAGCACAAGCAGCTTGCAGTCCATCCTAAACTGAAATCAGTCCTTCCAGGAAAGGAGAGGTACAGCACTGATCTTGGTGAATGAAGACTACTTTTTTCCTAGCTCTAAACATTTCTGAAAATTCCTCTTTGAGGAATGAAATAAGAGACAGATTAATTTCTGTATTGTATAGAACTCCAGGAGTGTTTGCACTCTCTCCTGGGATTAATGGAAACAGTACATACAAAAGAGTTCGGGAGTGGTTTTAAAGATTACATTCTCTGTCACAACTTTTCGCAGTATTTTGTTGTTGTTTTAGGATTTGCTAGTATTTGTTCTTTATTCCAGTGATGCTTTAAAGGAGGGAAGGAGTATTTAGCTGCTAGGTTCACAGAAGTGTAAATATATTTACAGTCGATTGGACTGAGCACTCCATTCTTCTGTTTGAAGTACAAAGCCTTGGTACTTCATCAGCAGAAAGCCCAGTGGCTTGTGAGATTTTTGAATGTAATGGAACAGGCTTCAAAACTATCAAGCTCGAATTGGAGACTGGATACCTTTGGACCAAATCTGTTGTTACTAGATGAAGCAGCCTTACCAGAAAGCCAAAAATATGATCCTGTACAAAGCTACTCCTTAACCAGTCCTGTCACAAAGTGTCAGCCTGGTTACTGCCTACTGTGAGCTCAGATTATCTAAAAGTAACTAAGCACAAAGACATAGGCTAGGTCAGGAGACTTCAGATGTAGAATGAAGGCTCCCCTCCCAAGGGATTGTGTGCTGACCCCTTGTTTCAGAGTGCTGCCACCCTTCCCCAACCATGCATGTAGCCTTGTTTTCAAAGGCAGCCTTTTGGGCGAAGGATTGCAATGGGACTTGGGAACACCAGAGACAACAAGCCTCTTTTATTATTGTAAAACCAAAATATGAATCTGTATGGAACGCAACAAAAATGAGTTAAGGTTAGTGATACTTTGTCTCCATGGTCATTTGTAGCTTCCTCAGCGTGGCATCTGTCCTGAAATGCACCAGACATGCAAGTGGACTTTTGATGAGAAGACAAAGTTGTTCTGTTCAGGTGCCCAGCCAGCAGCGTTTGGCTCAGCTTTAAACCATGGAAGGGAGCAGGTCTTGCACTGATGAAGTTCCAAGGCAGTGGGTCTGAGTGATTGGTACAAACCATGGGCCCCTGGCCTGGCACAGACCATGGGGCAGACCATGGGGCTCAGTAACAGCTCATGGCGTGGGGGTCAACACTGAGCTCTGGGCACAAAGGAATTCTGACCCACTCTGAAAGTTGAGCACCAGTTTCCAAGAAACCTCATGGCAAAACAAAACAAAAAAAAATCTGGAGGTGTCATGTTTCTCCTCTCCTTTTTTTTTTTTTTTTTTTTTTAATATCTGTTTAAAATAAATTTAAAATAATCTCTATAGACAATCAGAGGTCTTCTAGGAGTCTCTGCCCAAAAGGGTGCCAGCTCCACACCTGTGGGCCTCTTTCTTGTACTAACTCATTGGAACTGATGCACTTTTCCTGTATTTTGCCTTTTTTAATTAGCTGCTTGTTCTTAAACAAAGATTTAAATGCATATTATGTTGTGTCCCTTCTGTTTGTTTTATCTTTCTTTAACTTTTAAAAGAAAAAAAATATATGCAGTGAGACTGAAGTACTACATGGAAGAGAAACATGCACAAGAAAATATGCCTATTAAGTCCCACCATTGTTTGAGCAGGTGTAACAATTTAATCAGAGGATTTTTTAAAAAAAATATTTTGGATGGATATTTTACTTGTTTTGTCTGTAAATAGTGTACAAAAGTTTGTGTTATATGACAGTTTTAAGTGGTTGTAAGAAAATTAAAAAAGATACTTAAACTGTTACTGATGGCTTTGGTATTAATATCATCATAAATACTGCTGCTGACCATGACCAATTTTCCATCTTTGAAAACTGTGGAAAGCTGTCTGGCATGTTTCATTACTTGCATGAAAGGTAAATGCAAGCCACATAAATACCACTTGGAGAGGCTTCGTGTTAAAGAGTTTGATTGGGTTTATCCAGTTCCCTCAAATGCAGGAGACCTCTTTATCAAAGCCTTCTTCAAGGTAACAGGTTTTGTTTCACAGGGTGCTGAATCCAATTAATATATAGGAGCCAAGGACGGGGCCTACAAATTGGAGTAACTTTTTTTTATTGCCTTATTTGAACCTTGGAAGCTGCTTGATACAATCCACTGCAAACCTTGCAGGTGCTGCAGGTGCTCCTGGATGGTTTTGTAAAGGGTAGAGCTACCCAAGCAAGCTGAAATTTTAAAACAGGCTGGCTTTGCTTCCTCTGAATAACATGAGAGTCCACAGGATGTTTCAGAAACAACTTTGCCTTGCAAAGTTATTGTTTCCTTACTTGGCATTCCAACAGACTGTACTCGGCACTTGTTTCTTGGCTGCACTTCAGTTACCTTGAGCTGATTTTACACTGGGTGCAGAAAATGCATAGGAGTGGGATGAAACTGATTTGCTTAATACTGTCTTTAGACCTCTATAAATATGTAGGATTTAACATAAATCTTCTACTTGCCTTCACACAGCACTGTGTGCTTGAGAGAAATCTGAAGGCTTGTGAATAGTACATAGCAGGAGGCAGTGATTTGTCTGCCATAGGTTTCAGAAGGGCTTATAGGAGTCATGAGGAGATGAAACCCTTGGAGAGAGGTATTTTGGGGGAATGATCTGGTTTAAAGCATGGAATATGGAGTAACATGAAGCATAAGCCCTTTGAGTTATGTTTCCAGATTGATGTCTGAAACATAGGGTTTGTGTATAAATAGCATTAGGTAAGTCTTTAACCAGTATTGGGGTCCAGATCGGGTAAGTGTGTGGGATGTCTAATGATCAGCAGCAGCTGCAAAAGCTAAAAACCCCACCCTGGGCCATAAGCAAATAGGTCAAGTCCAGGTTGCAAAAGCAGTACTTGGTGGCTGTTAGCACTGTGTGCAAGGGAGAGAAAAAGCCAAATGTGCTTCAGTCCACGTCTTTTTTTGTTAGGTAACTATTTGCTTTCCTGAGCTCTTACTTTTGGCAGCTCAAACAGAAGTGTGTTGACCAGGGGCCAGAGGCACTGGACAGACCATTTTGGCTGTGTGCTCTCTAGGTCAGAGAGCTGAGAGCATTTCTTTTTCTAGCTGCAGCTTCCAGACATTTATGATGCAGCCTAAAAATTAGAAAAATCACTGTCGTGTGCCAATACTGTTTGGCATCACCTTCCAGGAAGGATAGTCATGTAGGTAAATTTGCAATAGAGACACAACAAATGTTATTTAAAGAACTACTGATTCATGTGCTTGGCTTTGGTTTCTGATATATTTAAACATGTGCTTTCTGGGTCATATTTGTAGGTGAATTCGTATTTAGATAGGGGTTTAAAATTATTTAAAGAAATTAAATAAATTGTGTAAGAAAGCAATACAATGCAGCAGGACCTGGGTTGATTCCACACTGAAAATAAGAACCTAAACTTGCTGCGGTTCTGGCTGGAGAGGATGAAGAGGGGTACAGCACAATGGCACCAGTCACAGGCTCACTCACCAACAGGTCCGGTTTCACAGTTTTCCAGATAAAAGTGCTGAAATGTTTTGTTTAATCCATTGGGTGGGAGGTTGTCCTTTATAAAAGACGAAACATTTTTGCTCAAGAGACCAGGTCATACTTTCCTCTTTCTATAGTGATAGCAGCCTTGCCCTGGCCCTGTGCGGTCTGGGCTAAGAAAAGCCTCGGGGGCTGTGCTTCTGACCCGGGGCTTCCTCGGGGCTGCGGTGCGCTTTAGAAATGAGGGTGGACGCTCAGCCGGGCGCTGTGCGGATGCCGGAGCCAGTGCTCGAATGCTGGAGCCGGGCGCCGTTTGGCAGCTGCCCGCAGCACCGGGCCCTCCTCAGCCGGCTCCGCCCGAGCGCGGCGGGCAGCCCGGGGCCGTGCCGGGGGCCGGCCCTGCCGGTGTCACGGGCGGAGCGCTGAGGGCGGTGACACTGCGGGGCCGGGAGCGGGGCCGGCAGTGGGGCGGGCCGGCAGCGGGGCCGGCAGCGGGGCGGGCCGGCAGCGGGGCCGGGAGCGGGGCCGGCAGCGGGGCGGGCCGGGAGCGGGGCCGGCAGCGGGGCGGGCCGGGAGCGGGGCCGGCAGCGGGGCGGGCCGGGAGCGGGGCCGGCAGCGGGGCGGGCCGGCGCTGGGGCGGGCCGGCAGTGGGGCGGGCCGGGAGCGGGGCCGGGAGCGGGGCCGGCGCTGGGGCGGGCCGGGAGCGGGGCCGGCAGCGGGGCGGGCCGGCAGCGGGGCCGGCAGCGGGGCGGGCCGGGAGCGGGGCCGGCAGCGGGGCGGGCCGGCGCTGGGGCGGGCCGGCAGCGGGGCGGGCCGGGAGCGGGGCCGGCGCTGGGGCGGGCCGGGAGCGGGGCGGGCCGGGAGCGGGGCCGGCGCTGGGGCGGGCCGGGAGCGGGCGGCGGGGCTGGCACGGCCGCCATGCGCCGCTGAGGGCGCCGGCCGGGCCTCGCCATGGGGGCGCCGCCGCCCAACGGCAGCCTCGGCCTCACCGCCGGCACCCCGCGGCCCGCCGGCGCGCCGGGGCCCGGGGACCGCGGCTGCGAGAATGGCGCCCTCATGGACAGATTCGGGATCTTCCTGCAGGGGCTCCTGGGCGTCGTGGCCTTCAGCACCCTCATGCGTGAGTGGCGGGGCCGCGGCCTCCGGCCTGGCGGGAGCGGGCGGGGCGGCCCGAGGACGGGTCGGGCTCGGTAGCGGGGCCGCGGCCGCGCTGCCCGGGGCTGTCCCGGGGAGGGCCGGGCTGTCCGGGCTCCCGGCCGCGGAGGGCTCGAAGGGCCGCGGCGGCCTCAGGGGCGCAGCCGCCGGCGCCGCTTTGTGGTGCGGGGAGAGCCGGAGCGAGGAGGCCTCAGAGGCGGTGGCTCAAGTCCTTTCGCTTTCTTAAACTTGCCTTCCTAATGCTCGTACCCGTGCTGATGGAATTTATTGGGTGGGTGTGTGTTTGCTTGGAATACTGCTGGCAGGAGGAGGCGGTGTGTGCGGAGCCGCTCGGGTTTGGGATGTACAGAAGTCACGGGTTTGGCTGATCAGTTTTACTGCAGGTGCGCCTTGTCATGTCACCAGCAGCAAAGTCACGCTTGTGTCAACCCTGCCTCGCTTCCCTGGAGGGCCGTTCCTGGGAACTGGAGCAGCCCGGGAGCTGTGTGGCCGCTGCCAGAGCTCAGCTGATGAGCAGCAGCTCCTTACGCTGCTTTTTGAGTGGTGGAAAGGCAAGGACGGTCTGTGGTGGCTCCAGCCCTGTGGGGAGGGAGTCACAACAACGTGAGACAGTTCTGCTGGATTGGTCTCTGTCGTGTGGTCTAGTTTGTGACCTCTGGGTTGAGAAGTGGAAAAGAAACCCAGTGCCATTACTCAGCTGATTGTGACCTTGCTGGTAGCAAAAAGTGGGAGAGGGAAAAGAGAATATCAGGGACGTGTTTTATAGTTCAGTCTAAAGGCCAAGATCCTGTTTACATTAGAATTGCACTGATGCCTTTTCATGCTGTTGTCACACTATTATGGTTAACTCAGACATTTGCTAACACGTTATATTTGCATGCCTTAGTGTCTCAGTCACTATTAACAATGACATTGCTATTGTAAAAGCTATGTGTGTAGTTATCATCCTGTGTGTGAAGGGCAACAATAATCACTGGTGTAACATTTGGTCAGTGACAGCAGCCTCATAATTAGAAGTTTTAGCAGTTTCCAAACAGAAGTACCTCTGTGTAAGAAGGTGATGGGTACAGAGTGTTTGTTTTAGATATAAGGGATACAAATAGGTAATTCTTATGGATTTGGCTTCAAAATATGAAGAACTACAGATGTTAGTTGTCAGGGTGGTATCTTCTTTTCCTGGAACTAGTATCTTTATGCATATTACAGTAACACTGGACTAAGTGAGGACAAGAAAAAATTAATATGAAAAGTGAGGACTAGAAAAATGAACTCCTTGTTGTTGGCTGCACTTTCTGACTTGGGTTAGGTGCTGTTAAACCATGAACTGGGAGAAGACTGTTGGTGCAGTTGTGGCAGAAGGGAGTGGAAGGAGGGCAGCCAGTCCTTCCAATGTACTGGTGAGAAAAGAGCTCTGTGTCCAAAGCAGACTAGAGCAAAAACATACCGACTTAGCACTCTTAAAAGTGCGTATATTCAAAAACAGAGGATAGATTTGTTTGTCCGAGCTTTGCCAGCTGCATTCTCTTCCACAGTGTTTTATGCCTCTCCGTGAGCAGGAGGAGAAGCTGGTCACACCACTTGAGCCTGTTACACTGGTACAAATGCAGCTTTTTGTGTTAGGGGCTGTTTAGTGCAGTAATTCTGTTTGTCTGATAGCTTCGTCTGAATGTTTCTATCCACTGGCATCATAAAGTCACCCCAGGACAACTTTTTATGTCGTACGCAAAACACCTGGTGTGTTGTTCCATACCCTTTAAAGTTTCCACAACAAATGGAACTTTTTGTGACAGATAAGACGTGAGAGAAAAGCAGGGACGTGTGGCTGAGGACAGAGGGGGAGAGCATGACCTCAGCAGACACCTGGGCACCTCCACAGCTGCTCCAGTCCCCGGCTGGCCCAGGAGGGGTGACACAGTTGCTGGAGCTGCATCACAGAGCTGGTTGCATTTAAGCTGGAGTAGCTCTGCTCCTGTGAATGGCACAGGAGAGGTGCTGGCATGGAGGGGGAAACAAGTGGCTGTAGGCAGGGCCTGCTTGGGATTTGTGACTGCAGTCAGCAGTAATTCTCCGTGTGCAGCTGTATCATTTCTCCAGCTCTTGTCTTACCCATGACTTTCTGGGATTTAAATTTAATAAGGAGGAAGTAACTTGTCTTTTTTTTTTTTTTTTTAAAGGAAACACTAGGAGATGTTCTAATACTTTAGTTGTGATTAATGGTACTGAAGCCTCTGTAGTAAAAGAAATTAAGGTAATGGCACCAGAGATACATTGCACAATTGCTCTTTATGCATAGAAACTGTCTTTCTTTGAAAAATATTTGATTTGACATACAAAAAATAGGAAATTTTGGTAAGTGGCTAAATCAAAGGCTGAACCAGAAATGCCCTTTTCTAGATAAATTTTACCATGCTTGCATTTAGTGGAAAAAAAGAGAATATTTTTAAACATAAGCAGTAAGAGAAGAAGGACCTTTTGTGTACCTCACTGCTGGATGTTCATCTACAAAGACCTGAAGGACTGTTCTGAAAGCAAAATTAATTAAGATTGATGCTCCAGTGTGCCACCTTTTTGTTCATGCCCCTGTTGAGTTGCTGTAAAGCTGTGCTGCCAGCTGACCTGCCAATGACATCATTCAAACTTCATATTTGAAGGGCTGAAATTGTGTTAGGTATCAGGTTTTTAGTTTGTGGAAGTTTTGGTGGCTCTCTGCCGGGGGAGTGTGGGAACTGTCCTGCTGCGTGTGTCTTCTGATACTGGTAGGAAAGGCTTTCACCCCAGGCACATTATCAGCCTACCTCGTGTGTTCCCTCACTGCTGAATGGGCACAACCCAGAAGTGACAGGAACGGTGAATTTCGCACTTTGAGCTGATAAAATGTTCATTTGAAATTAATTCCTAGGTTTCCTTTTCTTTGTAGCTCTTGACTCCCTGTTCTGACACAGGGAATGAGGATCAGTTCCACTCACCCCACCTTACCATTTAAATGAAAGACTCCCTTCTAGGTTTTTCCAGGTTCAGATAGAACCTGTTACAACTCCCTGACCTTTTTCTTTTGGGATGTGCTTTAGCTAGAGATCATCTATCCTGAGTTTATATAGGAGCTTCTCTATCTCCATTTAGAAAAGTAGAAGTTTGTATGTAGTTTTTATTGTTGTAAGTTAAGGTCTCACAAATCCACTCCTTAGTCTCTCTGATTCCAAATTGTACCCTGCTGTTCTTGAAGTGAAGCATGTGCCAGGAGGTCCTTTTCTGATGTCTGAACCAGAGCTGAATTTACTTAATACTATCAGAGCCCACCTGTGTTGTGTTTAATTACTGTGAATTAATTTTGATGCTCAGCTGTCAAGCTGAAGATGTGGGAAACAGCTTCCCTCAGATGCTACAGAAGTTCCAGGACAGGAAAAGGTGAACTGAAGTTGGGTGGGACAACTTCTGTTGGGTCTCTCCTGAGCACAGACGCTCGCTCCCTGTCCAAGGGAATAATTGATGAAAAAACACCTTATTTTGGCAAGGCTGCTTGGACTGCAGCCCTCTTAGACTCTGGTCACTAACTGTCACACCTGTTACCCTGATGGTTTTAAGTGTATGGCTTGGTTTTTTTTCTTGTCCCTCCTGCCTTACATATGGATTTGTTTTTCACCCTGGTTTATTTAAGCCAAGCCACTTCATAACAGGAAGTCTTAACGAGTTTCCTGTGATGGAAGAAATGCATGTTTATGCTACAGGTCACTAAGCCAAAGATAGTATTTTTTCAAAGTTTGCTGCTGTCATATTTGTATCTTATTTCATAGGATTTTGATTTAAAATGATGGCTTTGTTCCTTAGGTGTTTGAGGTTCCTTGGTGCAATATTTGTGTTTATTTCCTGATGCCACAAAGCAGGTTTTAAATACTTTAGTGTAATACCGTGTGTTCTGTCTGTAATTGCAAGCACCTTCTGAACATTCTTTGGTTGGGCTTTCATTGATAGTGAATGATAAGAGAGAGGTGTTGGCAGGGTATTCTCACACCTGTATGATGTTAGGTGGAGATTTAAATAGCTCCATTTTTATTACTCAAACCTGGGAAAGGCATGGGGATAAAGCCACTGCCCATCCCCTTACCCTGTCTGGCAAACTGTTTAAAGTAATTTATTTACTAAACTTGTTTGTCTGAAGATTGGAACCTTACCAGTGTGGCAGTATTTGTTTTGGGCTACTTGGGAATGGCTGAGAAATCAGATGTTAATTGTATTGATGAATTATTGAAACAGAGGAGTCGGTTCTCTGCAGGTAGAAGGTTCGTGTCTGTCTGTGAGGAAAATGTAAATCTCCTGTAAAGGAGACCAGAGTGTGGGAGTCTGTTCCCTTTTTATGGCCTTGTTACTGTTTGTGTCTGTACTCAGGCTGGGAAAGGTTTACAAAAGTGGAATGATTTGGCACAGGTGCAGTGAATAATTGAGTTGGTGGGTTGAGATTCACAGATGAAACAAAAAGAAACCATTCTAATAAAAGATACTATATATATTTTAAGGTGCTCTCTTTGCTTACAGTACCTTAAAGGAAATACCTTAAAAACTACATCCTTAATGCCAGTTAACTTTACAGCAAGGTTTTCCCTCTTAAAAAGCTGTCCAAGGGGAAGGAATGCTTTTTCACATAATAAGCTATCTTAGTAGGTAATTTAGTAGAATTCGAAGTGCCTTAGTAAAAATGTGCTTTTCAGAGGAATTATTTCATATTTACATGAAGGTAAGGGAGTAATTTTGTGAGAATAATGTTCTGGGGAGAAGGAATTAAAGGTAATTCCAGTTGCCTTTAACAAAAGAGCATAAAATAAGCTATTGGATACAAAAGGTCTAAACCATATGATTTAGTTGTTTTCTATAGCAATTTTCTTTCTGCTTGAGCAGGCTTAGAAAATATGAAAATTTGGTAGCCTGTAACATCAGCAGTGGAATACAGACCTCAGAGTAACAGCAACTAGTTTATTCTGCATGGCATTTCCTGAGATGCTGGGCAGTGGCCTGCTAGCTGTATTAATAAAAGCATTTCTTCAAAAGATTTTATATTATTCTGACTTGCTAATGCTGCATCCTTGAATGTACTTGCTCTGAGTGATGCAGTTTATGTTCACATTAATTCCTGAGGCCCCCTCAGCGGGGTCCTTTGTGTGTCTGGCATTAAAACTTGTCTCGTACGAAAGTGTCAAATCACAAATGGGAGCTTCCCTAGTTAGGAAAGTATGAACAGCCTCGTACTCGCACACCGCAGACACGATGCGGAACGCGCTTTATTCATTTTCCCAGCACTCTCACAAGTGCGAGCTCCTAGTGACGGAGGGAGGAGGTAAATGCAGAACTGGGTTCCAGTGTGCGCTTGGGAATGAGTTTCAGGAGCACTCTGAGGTATGGCAGCAGCGGGGGTGAATCCCTCTGCAGGTGAAGGAGGATTACTGAGATGTGCCGCTGAACTGTGATAGGAGGCGAGGTTTGGGAGAGCGTTTGTAAAAAGCGGGAGGCGCCGAGAGCTCCCCGGGGAGCCGCGGGCCCCGCGGGTGGCGGGGTCGGGGCAGGACCCTGGACAGCTCCCGGGGCCGCCCTGGCCGGGTCCCGGCCTCCCCTGCCCGGGGCCGGCCCGGGGCTGAGATCCGAGCGCGGGACGCGGGGGCCGGGCCACGGGCTGGGGCGGCTGCCTCCCGTGTGCCTGCGGGCCGGGGGGACACGGCATGGGGTGATGGCAGGAGGAGTATGTTATCCTCTTCCTCCTTCGGGCCCCTTCCGTGGCAATTAGTGACCATCGGTATCGCAGTGCGCCGCAGTAGCTGTTGTGTAGGTTAAGTGTCTGCTTGTAGCTGCAGGACTTGGAAAAGCCCTGTGAGGTCACTTTGGTCACGACTAAGTAAATTGTGCCTTACAATGATCCAGTGTTTCCTTATCCCCAGATGGTGAGGTATCGCTTGCAGCCACGGAGCATTGCTGCTGCTTGTTTGTTTTAAATAAATCATCAGCCCTCCCAGTGCCTCTGTGACATCCTGAGCCGTGTTTGAGACAAATAGGAGAGATACACAACGAGCTGTAGCAGAAAAAAGAAACCCAACCCTGGCTAAATTGGCAAAGTAAATTACTTTCTTTTACCGTGCTAATATTGTATTACTCTTTAACACATGAAACATCTATGTGGAATAAATTCTGTCCATTGTTAACTCTCCAGAAAAAGGCAAATCTTGCTGATGAATTTCATGCTGTACAAAAGCATGTAATAATAGGGCTGGGAACTGCTTAGCAGATCCTTTTTAAGTGAAGGAAATAACATGCTTTTTATTAAAACTGCTTTCAAGATTCTTAGTTGCCATAGATTGTAATAGCACTTTATTGGTCCTCCTGTCCTGATCATGTCAGGTCATTAATATTTTAGTGTTACTGACTATCCTTGAAATGCCATGCCAGTAAAAGTTAAGGAAAATAAGGCACCAATTTAGACAAATAATCTGCAATCTCTAAGTCTCTTTTCATTAGGTCTGATGCCCTACTTTGTCTTGCTGGCTCAGGAAGTGTTGCATTTTCTTATTACTCAGCTGATTGCTGGATATAGTTGTAGGCCCTGTAATAAGATTGTTCTAAGTATAATTACACATGTCATTCACATTATGAAATGTTTAGGAAAAAGGATAAATTATGTTGACATTTGTAAACTATTAAAATGATAAATTATCCAGGAACTCTAAAGCTGCGTTTAATTAGGATGAACTTCTGGACTGTTAGCTAGACTGGTGTTTAACTCCAAAGTGCATCATGAATGTCTTTTTGACTGGTGTTTTATAATTAAATCTGTAAGGAGCTGATTTGTACAGACAGGGTGCAGTTCTGCATTCTGTGGTGATATTAATTTCATGGTTAATGAAGTTTGCATTCTTAAAGTGGTATTTAACAAGGTCTTACCTGTGTGGATTTTGTTGATGAAGTAAGAAATGAGGTCTGCTTTCTCATGCCTGCCTGTAGGAAATGCTTTGCATTCTCAAAGATTTCTTGATCTCAGCAAAATTTATTCCCTGTGAAACTCAGTTTGCTAAGCCTCTGGCAGACTGAGTACAAGCTCAGAGCTTGCATGGGTCTGCCTTTGCAGGTGGTGTGATGTGGGCATGAGGTTTTAGGGTTTAGTCAGGAATAGCTGAACCTATTCACATTAGTCATGGTCATGATACTGAAGACCTGTTTTTCTGCCACTTACCCTGAATCACACATTTTACATATATTTGTTGTCATAACCTCATACATGTGCTGTCATATGTAAGGAAGGTTGAGAATGAAAATGAGCTGAAGTGGATTTACAGTTCAGATTCCTCATAGCTCAGTGTTCAAGGTTCACATTCGTAGTTCCAGGTGTGAGTTAGTTTACAGACCTGCAGACCTACAGCCAGGGAAAGTCATGTCAAGGAAGTTATTAAACTTGGTTTTTTCTGGGTATTGCGATTTTTTTTTTCCCTCTAGATGTTGTACTTTTTTTTTTTTTTTTTTTTTTTTTTTTTTTTTTAATAATAATCAAACATTGGTTTGTAATTCGATATGTTTTGATATAGTTTTGGTCTTCTGTCTTTTTGTGTTCTGTCACATTTTTGGCTACCCCAGGTTCTGAGACCAAGCATTCTTCCTCTCATGGTGATTGATATATGTTGGCTTGCCTGAGAGAAGAGGAAAACTGTGCCACAGTTCCTTGTTTTATCTGGTGGTGGGACAGTGACAAGCTCAGGAGCAGCTGGTCTGGGAGCTGCAGAGTGCTCAGGATGTGAAGATTTGTGACAAGGAGTTTATTTGGGTGCTGCTTCTGTTTGAGAGGTTTCTCCATTGCTCTACTGACACAGTGGAAGGGATGAACCAATGGAAGTAACTACAGATAAGGTTCATACAGCAATCTTGGACAGACTAGCCAGTCCCCTTGAGTAAGTTCTTTACTTACAGAAACAACCTTGGCTGGCCTTTTTTTTTTTTCCTTCACTCTGATTATTTCTTTTTTTTCTGTTTCTCAAAGATACAGAATTTTTCCATGGAACAAAAATTACCTTTAAACTAGAAGCAGCTATTCACAACTACCAGAGGGTATATCGTCTGTCTCTAATAATTTTTGAAGATACTATGCTCTAAAATTTTAATTCTTTTTTAGAAAATTGCCTTTACTTCCTTCCTGGTACTGGAGAAGAGCTGCTATTCAGTATCTTCCAGCACACCTTCCTTGCCTTGAGGCAGGTGGTGTGACTAACAGCCTATGTGATTTTATATACACAGGACTTATATTGGAGGGTAATTGTAATGTGAGAAGATGAAATAGTCTGAGGAGCTTTAAAATTATGGGAGGGACGGAAATCCCACCCTCCTCCATCTAATTTTAAACCTAGAGTTGCTTATGGCACTATGTTTTCAGTGCTGCCATTGGGTTTTGGTGGTGGTAAGGAGTAAGAAGCCTTTTGCAGGTGGAAATTGTCACATGATTTCATCCTCATTTCATACATTTAATTTATGAAGTGTATACCTGGTTGTTAGATACATTATATCAAAGAAGTCTGCATAACTGACCTCTGACTCTCCTCTCGTGGTATTTGATCATGTGTAAAGAGAATTTAGGAAGGTAGGTTGTGTGTCTTTTGTTCTTTTTGGAGCAGTTGGTGTTGTATGAAATGTCTGTCTTGCAATTCAATGCTGTGATAGTTCCAGCCTAGAAAGACTGAATCTGGTAAGCAAAGCTCTTTAGAATTTAAATTGCCTCTGAACATACAGTTTACATCTACCTTTGGCCTCCTTGATTTAACATATTTGCTATTTTATCATTTTTATAAAGTTTTTACAGTTTTCCTTTTGCATCCTTTTTTTATCTGAACTTACATTTCAGATTTCCTTTCTGCTTTTAAAATTGCTACACTTTGTGCTTTGCTTAATATTTTAATGAATGGTGATTGAGTTTGGAGTTGTGCTTTGGCAGTTCTGCCCGTTCCCAAGAGCTGATTTAAAACTAGCAGCTTGAATGACTTAAAGTTCATTGATATCTGTTGTCAGACTAATAACATTCAGAAAGCTTCATGTATTATTGAGTGATCTGGTGAATGCTGTATGTGAAAATGGTGTTGTGAATCG
The DNA here is from genome assembly GCF_009819655.1 of Sylvia atricapilla. Classification (NCBI taxonomy): domain Eukaryota; kingdom Metazoa; phylum Chordata; class Aves; order Passeriformes; family Sylviidae; genus Sylvia; species Sylvia atricapilla. The sequence continues at coordinate 15,782,450 of NC_089150.1, read as the reverse complement.
TAAATTGCTGCTTAGTGCACATTAATATGGATTGATTCTATTTGTTTTGTACTAAATAATTCATGTTTCCCAAATGGTTCTGATTTCTAACAGAGAAAAAAAATCCACTTGAACACAGCAGACTGTATTTTTCAGTCTTCACTGGGTGCTTGCATAGCATGACAGGAATGGCACAGCTGTTTTTCTTGCAAACGCGCTTTTTCATTTGGTAGTTTAATGATACCTGGTTCAGAGTATAAAAGTGTTTGCAGGAGGGATCTCTATCAACTTTCTAAAGTCAATCTCACAGGCATTTTCACTGGAAGCTTAGATTTGCTTTGCTTTAACTATCTCATACCTGTTGAAAAAACGGAATAGCAAATGCATCTGTCTCTGAAAGTGCTGGGAAACAGATTTATTATGACTTTCAAACAGAGCACACCTTGACCCAACAGTGCTGTGTATGCTAAATGCAAAGATAACAAGTGTCTGTCTCTTAAGACTGAATTGTGGCTTTTAACTTTTTTATTTGGATAAATATTTCCTAAGCTACTTGTGCTGTTTACTTTAGAGTTCTTAAAGCAGTTACTTGCAGCCCTTTATTTTTGGTATTGCCAAGGCTTTTGGGAGCTGAGGGCTGGATGCTTCTGTTTACAGGGTGTGTTGTAGATGTATTTTATGACTTCTAAAATGCTCCTCTCTCTGGGGAGACAGCAAATAGGTTAGTAATCAAAAGTGAGAAGCTGTGTGCAATGCTCCCTCTGCTAAGTTAGTTTAGCTGTTTTAAAAGTAAGCTTTACCTTAAAAAAAAAAAAAAAAGAAAAAAAGCTCCATGACAATGGCTATTGATGTGGTGTGTCTGGGCTGCTGGCTCTGCTAAGTTGTATTTGTTTCCTTTATTGACAGCCAAGTTAATGCATCTGTCAGAGCCACACTGTCATGTGCTACCAGGATGCACAAGATCAGTCTTGCTGAAATTGTCTTAGGCTGAGTTGTATGCAGGTAATGTGATTTATTTGTGTTTCCCTCAGCCAATCCATACAAGCTGAGGATTTAGGAAGGGTTTTTTTGAGCCTAAAGTATGTACATGTTAGGAATAAAAAACTCACCAGCCTCATGTAATGCATTTGGCTGCCTTTCCTGAGGCAGCAGAATCATGTGATTTATTCCAAAGCTCAGACAGCAGTATTTCAGGTTCTTCTGATAATGATTTGTCCTCTCCTCCCCTGCACTGTGAAGGGGAGCTTTACTTTGTGATAGCCGTTCCTTGCAAATTACTATAAAGTTTTTGCTCTCACTAAACCTTTGAAGGGACAAAATTTACAGGTAGGTTTTAGCTGGCTGTGGAAGCAGGTAGGAAGGAAGTAAATGCTTTTACACAGATGACTTTCAGTCACTGTATTTCACCAGTGTTTATCCAGCAAGCACTTCTTTCCATTTGATAAATAATGTGAAATCCAGTGCTGACGCCTTGTTTTCAGTCATCTCCTGTCATCTGTGTTGTGACAAAGGAACTCAGGTCATGAGGTAGCTGGGTTTGATGGATGCTTGGCACTGGTGTGTTTAACTTTGCAGCAAAACAGAGCCCTGTGTTCTCTGCTGACAAAAGTGCCAGTCAGGCCCACAAAGGTTTTGCTGCCTTAACCATAACGTTATCATCACTGCTGCCAGTGGAACAGAGTGGAATAAGATCTGTGGTTTGCAGGTACCTCGTGGCTGTCCAGGCACTGCATCTTTAGTGTGACATGTCCCTGAATAACCAACTGGCTGGGTCATTAAACTTTATTGTGGCCAGCTTTCTGTAAAGTTTCTCCCTGGGTGACCTTCTTTAATGGACCAGTTCTTAATTACACTACAGATCCCTTAAACCAAGGGCACAGTGGAATTAAGAAAGGGGTTGGATGCTTGCCTGGCTAATACTGTTTCGTCTCTTACAGAAGTTTTAAAAATCCTTTTTGCCAGCCAGCAAAGCTGGGGGCTCATGCACTTCATAGTGTGTCAGTCTAATACTGACTAGAACAAATTTTTCCCTTGAGTGAGTTATTCCATAACTTTTTTCATCGTGAAGAAACCATAGTTCCTGGTGTGTTTCTCCAATGCAGCAGTATCACTGGAAATCAGTTCTAGTCCAGTATAATTGCTGCTTTAGTATAGTGGGTGTCTCAAGTGTGGAGAAGTCTGGGTCCTTAAGCAAAAGTATGATGTAGAATTCTGGGGCCCGTATGCAGGGAACCAAGCAGCAGCTTTCAGGGCGTCCTGCATTTGGGCATGTAGGTAATGGGACACAGGAATAGAAGGGAGAATTTGCTGTAGGGCAAAAATTGAATTGCATAGTGCATTTTGGGGCTGGAGAAATGAGCAGCGCACCAAAAACACTGGTTCTTTTGGTGGGTTTTTGCAATTACATTTATTATTGCTTTTAAAACAGATGCACACAGAATTCCTTTTTTTAAGCTCTGAGTTTGGGGAGATGCTGAGCTCATAAGTGTCACAAAATCTTCTGCAATTGAGTGATACATGGTTTACACACCTAAATATCTTTTGTAAGGCATCATTGTAGCCTGTTCTCATTGGGCATGTTTTGTCTTGCACAGTTAATTCTAAAAAGAAAAATTCTGTTTTGGGGAAATCTTTTATGTTAATCTCATGTAATTACTTACTCTCACTGTGCTGCTACCAAAAAAATAACAGGAAGGGGACAAAGTAAAAAGGCAAGAAAAGCCTCTTAAAGGCTTTGCTTTAACAGCAAGGGGAGGTAAGTTCAAATTAGTGATAAAGATCACAGATAACATGAAATTCACTGGTGGTTGTCATTCCCTAGTCATGTGAATTTTCAGGACTTATTAGTGTGCATAGGCTTGTTCAGAACAGACACAGTTCCCACTGTTGTGAGCAAAGTGTTGATACTAACAAGCAGAACGGTGTTTTTCAAAGTCTTCCCAAATAGGACTTTAAAAAATAAAAATCTGGCTGGCATATGTCATTGACTTTACAAGTTTTTTACAGGGTTAGAAATTGTAGGTTCAAATTTGTGAGGCATATGGTCTGACAACCAAATGTTCTGAAAATAGTGCCATTCTCTGAGAGTGGCCGTCTGAAAATCTGCATCTGATTCCGAGCTCGGTGCTACTGCTCGGTGTAACTTCAGCTGTTACTCCACACACAGTGAGCAAACAGCCTTGGACAGGAAACCTGTAATACTTGTCAGGAGTGCTGGAGATCACGTGAATCAATACCAAAGTAGCCTGCAGATCCCAGCAGTCTTGCACTGTGAGGGCTGTGTTGGAGGATCTGTCTGGTTGCAAACACGTTATTTGGGAAGCTCATACTCCAGCAGATTTCTCAGTGTGAGATTCTGTCCCTCCACATATGTGTATGTGTGTGTGTGTGTGTGATTTTCAGCTAGCCATACTTTAGTCCTTTGATAATTGGTTCAAATCTTGGAACTTTTTAAGTGTCAGATCACAGAAAAATGAGTTCTAGACTTACACACCAATTTTTCTTGGAAGGGACTCCAAATGCCACCTGCTCCCACGTCCTGCTCAGAGCAGGGCCAGCCCATGTCCCCTTGCTTGGATTGTCCCATTGTCCAGGGTCATTTTCAAGGTCTGTCAGACTGCAATCACTGCATGTTTTTTGGGCAACTTGTTGCAGAATTTAATTGCTCTCACTGGAAATGTTTTACTTCTTTCACCCTGGAATTTCCCTGGTTCCAACTTGTGGCTGTTTCTGTGGCCTGTGGACTTGTGAGAAGAGTCCAGTTCTGCCCCAGCTGAAACTGCCCATGCACGTGAGGAAATGTGAATGTGGTGTGCAAATGTGATCCTCACCAGCCTTTCCTTCCTTTTCCTTTGGCCAGCTCAGCTGTTGCTTTGCTGAGGTCTGATGGCAGAAATATACAGGAGGTTTATGAAATGAAAGAAACATTCATTCACATGCTTTGTCTGTGACCCATCTTTGGCAGAGTTTTGAGCAGCACTGGAAACACAGGTGAAATTCCCAGCTCTCTCCTCGGATGAGCAGTATTGTCATAGTGCAGCTGCAGATGACATTGAACATGTTGATTTTATATTTTTTTTTTCATTTCAAATTAATGAGCTAGAGAAATCTTTGATCTTTACTGGGGTCAGAAAGACTCTTACTGAGAACTGCCAGAACCTGCATCTAAGAAATGCAGTAGTGCATGATGCGTAGAACATTTCAAAGGTGTGAGATGAGCCAGGTTTGCACTGCTACAAGAGCAACCATCCAGAAACTTGGAGTTCTTGAATCCATATCGAAGTTACTTCACATCAGCAAAATAGTTCCTGTGGGACTTCTTGAGGAGAGGAAGGAGAGAGAGAAGGGCTGGATTTCAAGTGTTCCTTTGCATATTGACAACTTGGAGAGGTTTTATTTCATTTCTTGTCTATGTGCTGGCCCTTATTCTTCCCTGTGAGTCTTCTGAAATTCTGATTGCAAAACTCCCATGTTAAAGTAAGTGTTAGAAATCCTTCCACAGTACTCTGGCATTAATGATTCCTGGAATTTCTATGAAGTGGGAAGACAATTCAATGAACTTGAATTTTGCATTAGCAATACTGTGTCTTATATGCTTATCTATTCCCTGTCCATCTAGCAGCTCACATGTTTGTTGGCAGAAGTGCTTTTATTTCCTTTCCTGAAAAATTCTGGCACTGAATGTATAAACAAGCGACATTTCTTTCTTCATTTATAATTCAGCATGAAATTCTGCACGGTATTAGTTAATTAATATTACCTCTGGTGGCTGGTTGCTGGTGCGAGTGCGACGCTCCGAGCTGGAGCATATGGAGCAGCACCACGTCCTCGCAGCCAGGAGCAGATTGAGATCCATCTGTCAGCTGACACACACACGAGCCCGAGCTTGTGCTGAGACTGCCAAGAGAAACTGGGACTGGGGCTGGCAACAGCAATCCTGGCTTCTTTTGGGGGAGGGCAAGGGGAAAAATTCATTTCCCCTCCCCAACTTGATAGGTGCTTAGAAAGTGCCAGTAAAGATTCTGTAAAAAGCATGCTTGGCTTTTGGTTCCAAAATTAATGTATTACTAGCAAGCAGGCTGAGGACCCTCAGCTTTCCAGTGTGGTTGTCTACAGCCTGTTGGGTTTTTGCTAAGTTTAGTTACTGGGAAGGCTCAAATTCTGCACTGGGGGAATGTTGGGAAGTACCTGGCAATATCTGCATCTGTCAGAAACACTGATGCTCACAGACACTGCTGCAGAGAGCTGGGCTGGGCAAACAGCACTTTCGTATGGACCTACTGGGCTTTCAAGTGTACAGGGACATATTCATCAGGTTGCACCTCCTAGAGATTTTACTCATTTAATTTCGGGGTATACATTTTTGTGGGGTGATCAGCCAGTCAGTGCATTCCCAAAAGTCAGCTGCAGAAGCTTTGCTATCCTGTTTAATGTTAACTCAAATGAAATGTTGTGTTTCTAGAACTGGCCGGAGAAACACCGACCTTATCAAGGCTGTTTCTCAGTACAGATGACATTTGAAATGCTATTAGTGGAATTGCTTTTGAATATCCTCTTCCAAAATGAGTTTTTGTGAATTTTTAAAAGAAATTAATGAATCCAGAGGTATTATACAACTTCATAGCAATAAGAGACAAACGCCTGAGCTTGGAATTCACCCCTGCCCAAAGCATGCACACTGTAGCAGTTTAATGCCATTTTGTCTGCAGAAAAGCACCTTGCACTAACTCCACAGTAAGTTGAAAGTTCTGTGTCTTGCATTTGTTTTGTGATGCTTTGTGACTTCCTGTTATTACACAAAAGTGCCACTAATTAAAGTAATCCATAGTGTGACTGGGGAGGACTTGTCATAAATAACAAACTGGTTAACTTGGCTGAGTGTTGCTCATTTTTAACAGAAGTTTTTTTTATATTTATGTCATGCTGTTCACAGGGAAAACTGCTGGCAAATATTGCTATTACAACTTTATCTTTGGTGTAAATGTACAGTCTCTTCATCTTGTCACTTCTTAGTTTCTCATGGGGGTGAAGCAGTTTCTCTCTGCTGTCAGAAGCAGTGGCAGTGGGATGGTGGGTTGGCAGCTTGGCACACAGAAAGTGCTGCCCCTCTGCCTTGGAGGTGATTTATTTAATTGTTTTATGAGGACAGTTGACTTTGGGGAAAAATTGTCTTACTTGTGAAAAAGTTATGATTTGTTCAGAAACCAGACTGTAGTTTAAAGGCCTGTAAGCTGGGCAAGCATGATGTACACAGAGCATCCTATGATAAACAAAACTGATCACAAATACCTGGAGAAGCAGGTTAAAATACCTGTTGGTATTTTGCCTGACTCTACCTGCTATGATTTGTGCCTCTTGAATCAGAATGTCTGCAATTTGAAGGGATGAAGGAGAATCAAGGCCTTTTTTTTTTTTTTTTTTTTTAATAGATCATTTCTGAAATAAGAGCCTAAATAATTGTTCTTCAAGAACTTACATTGAAGGAAGTGGTGAGTGGTACTGAAATTTGGGCAGAAGGAAGCAAAACCCATATGTAAACCCCATTCTTAGTGGAAAGGTTTTGCATTACCTTATTAGTCTGTCTTTGGGATGTGTAAGGATTTAGTATCTTGCAGCTGTAACAAAGAATAAATCTGTGTTAGGATATGAGCCCAGATCTGGCAGAGGTGAGGCTGCCACAGCCCCTGTCCCAGGTCTGACCTGTGGCAGGGCTGAGTGTGTGTTCCCAACAGGAAAAAAGTTTTCTTCCCCAGAAGGGGTTAGAAATGGAATTTCCTAAGAAGACAGGACAAACTGCAGACCAGACAGAAGAATTGTACAGACCAGCCAGTGTTTGCATCTCAGCAACTGCTTTTATCCCCTTGCCCCTGTGTTTTCCCACATTTGTTCCTCAGGAGTCATCTAGAGCCTTCCAGGTGGACCTGGGATGGGTTGGAAGTACATGGAAGTAGCTGGGCAGGGTATGAGAGACCTTTCTATCAGATGCCCAAACAGTTTGTATGATAAACTGCATTGAGACTGCAACAGACAAACTTACCTTCTTTTTTGCTTTTGTGTGTAGGTGTCAATAATTCTAATACTGATTTTTTTCATTTTCAGTACACTAACAATTGTCAACCTTTTTGTGAAGGGATTATCAGACTGAAAAAAACTCTGCCCTTCTTTCCTTCTATAATTGAGTTTGCTGACAAAATAGAGACACGTTGTCAGAGAATGCATTTCTCCTGCTACTGATTCACTTATTTCATTCTGATACGGACTGCTTTCCAGTTTGGGTTTGGGTCTCCAGGGAGGAAAAGAAACAGCTCTTTCTAATACCTGCTTTCCTGTTGGAAATTGAATTTCCTGGGTGGGCAGTTGTAAAAGCTCAGGCCAATGGAGTGGTGGTCAGATGTGGAATATTGTTTTCTGTGAGGGATATTGGCAGTCAGAGAATGGAGCTCTAAGAACTTCAAGGTGGCAGAAGGGAGTTTCTTTATAAATGGATCCTTGGAGTTTGATAGAGTGTAGTGCAGTAGTGAAAGCTCCATTTCATTGGATGAAATCACATGTCTGCAAGATGATTTGCTTTCTTTTCTATATTTTTGGTGCTTTGGAAATTGCTGATTGTCTTAAATTTTTTTTTTCCTCCCCAGTAAAACGCTTCAGAGAACCAAAGCATGAAAGACGTCCCTGGAGGATATGGTAAGTGTCTGCATGCTTTATTCTTAACTTCTTTTCTTCTTGCATGTTGTAAAAATTGAAGGGATGATATTCATGTATTGATGATTGAAATAAAGAAAAGTGATGACAAGAAACTGGTAACTGTCAGTGAGGAACCAAAAAAGTTACCAAAATACATCAGTCAGGTTACGTTCTGTGTGTTTTTTGGGTAGTCATTCCTTAATGAACACTTCCAGGAATCTGTAGAGATGTGTATTTAGGCCTAAAGCTTCAATTTGTGCTTCTTCCTAAAGATGGAAAATTAGAGTAGCCCTAAGATGCATCTGAACATCTACAAACTTGTGTGAGCTTAGAAGAAGCTCTCAGCTGGGCTCAAATAAAATTGCATGTTTTGTTGGTATCCTACTATGTATAAAATAGAAAACAGGATGATAAAAGATACAAGTAGGTCAGCCATAAAAAATACACGGTATTGAAAGTGTATTTGTGTTTATTACATTTTAAAATTTATTGAAGCAATGCCAACATAAGCTGTACCACTTTTGAGACTGGTGTAAGTGTTAGGCTGTCATTCCACTTGTTCAAGACTTCAGTGGTTTAAATTCCTCTCATACAATGCTGCTTCTCAAAACTAATACTGATCATTATTTTATAGAAAAAATAAGTACAAAATCTTTGTGTACTAGAGTCTACCTCAGCCTGAAATTCTGATAACTCCTAATTTTTAAGCAAAGAATCTTGTTCTGGGACTCTAGTATTGTTATTTATAGCATGGTGTACTGATTAAATAAGTAACTCACTGGCTTCCTGCCTCATCTCCAACACTCTGCTCTCTGTGTCATGCAGTGAATGAAGAGATTGAAGTTCAAGGCAGATATCAGGGAGGGTAGATGAATTTCAGGCATAAAATGTTATTTGGACCTGTTGAGGTGTTTAGATATTTTAAGACATGGAAACTAAACAGGCAAATTGATTCTTTTTCTGAGTAATACAAAGAACACACTCTTGCCTGCAGAGTACTCTTGTTATGATTCTTATGTTTTAAATTTAGTGCAACAGCCACTGAAAGTTTTGGTTTGGTTTTTAGTGCAGCATCCACTGTGGTTTGGTTTTGTGCAAAGGATGATGAAAAAAGAATGGTAAGGGCTGGAGTAATTACTGAATCACTGTCTAAGTGGGGGTTTATATTTTCCCCTTGAGTAACAAACTGTTTTCTCTCTGACTTTATCATCTGCTTTGGAGATAATACTGTCAAGGTTGGAATTCTTTTGCAGTGTGTTCTGAGCTCTGCTCTGTAGATAAAAGTCAGTGAAACCACTTCATGCTTTCAGGTGAAAAATATGCTGGTTTTAAAATTAAATACTCTAGATAAAGGACTCATTAGTCACTATTAAGTTGTTCACCCACAAGCACATGATGAGGATTTTATTTTTGTCTGTGCCATAAGCTTGCTAAAAATGCATAAACATAAAAGGTCCAAAATACCTATCAGGACTGGGATACCCATTGTTTCCAGGAGGTTATTAAAGACTTAGCTCGAGTTAGTCAGGATTAGCTCTTGGATAATGCATATGATACCAAGAGGATATCCGTAGACTTTACCTTTACAGTGGTGGGTTTCAAGTTAATATGATTTGGATTACTGTTAGGAAAAATAGGGACAGAATTTAAAATGGAACATTGTTAAATAAAAGCTAAATAACATGATACTTCTATCATTCTGGTGTTCTCATTTGGAGGAAAAAAAAATAATAAGAGATGGAGTTTTAATTAACATAAATTTGCAATGTCTGGCTGTGTTGTAAACAGTTTTGTGTGTCTTAAAAACTGTTTTTACTCTGTGTAGGTTTTTAGATACTTCCAAGCAAGCCATAGGGATGTTGTTCATCCACTTCGCAAATGTCTATTTATCAGACCTTACAGAAGAAGACCCTTGTTCACTGTGAGTGCCTCATTTTGGAATAACTGGTCTTTGTGGAAGTTCTGAGTTTGGTGTATGGGGATGGTAAGGCAAGATAAAGCTGAGAGGACAGTTTTCATGGTAAAAATCAGTCACTTTAAAAAACCTGTGGTTTAAACTTAATTAATCAAGGATCAAGATTCTTCTCTTTAAGTTCATGGCTGTCAGGAGCCTGGACTGTGTGTAGCTATTTTAAACTAAAGGGCAAAGCCTTGCTACTTGTCCCTCTGCTGTGAATGAATGAACACTTAGGATGCACATTGCAGTTCAGGTTTGTTTACTGAAGGTGCTGGGACCAAAGGAAATGAACATCCAGTTGTGTTCACTGTAGTAAAGCAAGGCTGGAATATAAAGTGAGGTTGCTTTCAGGGTTATTTAGCAAAAAAAAAACATTTGTGTTCGTATTTGCTTCTAAAACCTACACTGGCTGCTGCAGTATTATTTTCATTTTGTTAAAAATGGGAAATCTTGCTCGGTAGCCAGGCAGTTAGTACAGAAATTAATTCTGCAATGTCATGCTTGGAGCAGTGTGACTAAATAGATAAGCATTTCTCTGTAGTGGATTAAACCTGAAGATTTTATGACTAAGACCCCGACAGGCTCTTTATAGGAGCTCTTGAAGCAAATGGTAATTGTTTGAGTTGGTTCTTGATAAGGCTCATGCTCAAAGTAGCTTACACATTGCTGGTAATGAAAGCTGTGAAATTACTTTTAAAAGCCCACTAATTTGTCTTTTAGAACCCACGCAGTTCCTTTCTATGGCATCTGCACATTTGTTGTTCTTGGGTAAACAAAGGAGACACACAGCTCAAGGAACATGCTTGTACTGCTGCCCAAGCCACTTTTATATCCTTTATTTCTCTGTGGTTCCTTCTGTGCTCCCACATGGTCTAAATGTGCAAGAACACTGCTTTTCTCTTCCCACCACAAAGCATTTTTTTAGGCAAAATGCATTTCTTTTAGCACGTTGACTGTGATGCTTGAGTTATGACAGTTTCAACAATACCAGGCATCATTGTAGGATTTTCCTTGTTTATAGATTTAAGAATTTCCTGATAAGTGTAAAAACTGGCAGGTGCAAATTACTTTCATTCCATTTTCATAACTCAAAGTACATATTCAAGTGAGGTAACAAAAGCATGTCAAAAATTGTTGGTGTTTAAAGCGAAAGCACAATAATGTATTACAGTATTTTAAAATTAAGTTAATTAATTTAAAAATAAATTAATTTTAAAATAATTTTGTGCTGTGTTTTCAGAATAAAGGGTTTGTTGACATGTGCATTCTCTCCTGCATCTATATATTTTTATTTTTGATTCCCATTTTTAATTTAACTGTAACATGACACAAAACAAGTTAGAGTGAGGATGTTCACTGTTCTCAGGATAACAGAAATTACAGTGTGGAGCTGCATAATTTCTTAGGCAAGGGTGCAGGTTCTTGATAGCAGAAAAAATACCACATAGCATTAACCAAAATCTATCTTAGGAAAAACATTTCCTGAGTTTGAAAGTGGGTCCAGACTTGCCTGGCAGCAGCACAGCAGGTCCGGTGGGTTAAGGGCACATCCTGGGGGTGAGCCCGGCGCACTTGGGAATCTCGGTGTTCTGGGGAATCCCGGGCATCCCGGGTGTGCCAGGAGCCTCCCTGGCTCTGCAATAGGCGCTGGCACCTCCGTTTTCCCTGCTCCTGCTGCTGCCTTCCTGCGGCAGGCTTACAGCAGCCTCTTGTGGCCTCGGCGGGACTCGTGCAGGCTCAGGATTGCCGACATTGCTCTGCACACACTCACTCGTGATTTTAATGTTTCACTGATGCAACGTTAATTGAAACTCAGATTTGGGGAACAATTATTAGAACATAACTATTTTTAGAAAGTTTTGGGATCTTTAAGGACAGAAAAAAAGTACTGAGACTGCTTAAACTATTTAAATTTTAGGCTCTCTGTGTAATTACAGAAGTGGGTAAATGATTGTTCTTAATACTCTGGCTTCTCAACATACTTACAGATCTTCTATCAATCTGATGTAAAAATTCTCCGACCCTGTAGAAAATGGACCCTGACTCCTTGTTTTATTTTCTTCTTTTCCTCTCCAGGTACCTTATCAACTTCTTGCTGGATGCCACCTTAGGAATGCTGCTGATCTACATTGGGATCCGTGCTGTCAGCAGCATCGTGGAATGGCAGCAGTGGGAGTCCCTTCGCTTTGGGGAATATGGTAAATGTTTCTGTTCTGGCACTGAAGGGATTCTCAGGGTAGAATCCCAGAGTATTTCAGCAAGTGGTTAACTCATCTTAAAATCATTTTACAATTCTTTTATATTTCACTTGTCATGAGGATTCATTTAAGTTCTGTATCTAAGCATGCACCTTCTGTCTCAGAAAGCTCAACAACTCTGAGCATTTACTGAGTGCTTGAATATTTATTTTTTTAAGGAGTGATTCAACAAATTTTGATATTGACAGATCTCATGGAAAAATACCAGCATGATAAATTTACTCTGAAACATTTCTAAAAAATGATTGCTGGAAGGTCATTTCCTACTAAAGCTTTCACTGAACCATGTGCCACTGTCTGAAGACACAGACCAAGAGTTCTGCCAGCCCTCTTTAAACAGCCCCATCCCTTCAGAGAGAGGAATGGCAAGGAGACCTGTGCTGATCCTCAAGTAATGATCACTGGTGCTTGTGCATGTAGGGCCTGTATCACTGGTGAAAAATGTGTGAGGGACAGACTGAAATCACTTCCAGGTGAAAGAGTTTATCAGTTGCAGAGTTTATCTTCCATTACACAGAAGTCCACTGATGTGCAGAAGTTGTGGATTTGCAGCTGCAGTTGAGTATCACACGTACTCAACATCATTTAATTTTGTTCAGTCTGTTATTCTCAGATTGCTGACAATGAAAGTTTTGTGTACATGCTAGAAATCACATTTGCAGTTCCTTGAGACAGGAGTGGGAGGAGATACTGCCTTATAAGTGAGCTGTGGCTCTTCATCAGGGAGAAAAACAACAACCCCAATGGTTTGGGGGGGGAGAAAGTTTAAGAAAGTTAAGAATGTTTGCCTAACAAATTAGGAGCTTTTACAGCAGTTCTGTAGGATTCTGGTAGGATTTTGATTTTGTGGATTTCTTTGGTTTTAATAATCCTAAGTAGCTGACAGAACTAAGAATAAATAAAGGCCTTGTGAAATTGGAGCACTTTAAAAGCTTGAGAAGTTTGCAATCAAATAACATTAATTGCTATTTGCTTTAATGTCAGAGGTTTAGAGATGATGACAAGCAACTTAGGAGAAATAACTAACTGCCTATACCATTAGGGCATGTTAGATTTATAGAGATTTAATGTGTATCTTTTAGGGTACAGTTTATGGTCACTTAAACTGTTTAAATCAGCACTGCCACAACAGTGTTTATCTGCTTTTATCCCATATGCCACAGTCCACGCCAGGGTTTCCACTCTTTTCCTTGGACTGGTGCATATCTGACTCTTCAGGGAACTGACCAAGAGAGCTGAACAAACAAGAGAGCTAGTGAATCAGAAATTCACTAGATGTAAAAAAAGTAAATAGTTCCTCCAGATTAGTTCCCAGATTTGTACCTCTCAGGGATTAGGTAAGCACTAATGCCCAGGGAAGGTGAAGGGGCGAGGAAAGAGGTGAGGCCTCTTGCCCAGAGCCCCATTTTCTGATTCTTGGTTTGGCTGGAAGCCATTTAAAAACGTTTGAGCAGCTTTCAGCCCATGTAAAATTTGAGTTTCCATTTAGGGAAAAAAAAAAGTTGTGTCTATTACAGTTATAGGTAGTTGTTTGCAATCATGTCAGTTATTAAGTTTTATTTCTTCCTTGACTCTTTGTGTGTAATCTGTTGTCCTTTCCCATTGTAATGTTCTTTCAACAGTAAGCAGTCTGTGTGGATGGGGAGATGTGAGGAGTGTATTCACTCCCCTGAAATTTCTCTATTTCTTACTGACTTTCAAAATGAACCTGGGTTTATTTTAGTGATGAGGCATTTCTGACTGCAGTAATTAGGCTCTTAAAATCAACAAATGAACTTGTGTTCTGCTGTGGAGGTGTTCTGTGCCTGCTCCAGTATTGTCACTTTGAATTAGGAGATCTGAAACACCCGAACCTGTTTATTGAGTATTCTCCTTTGTGTGTATATGTGATGTACAAAATTACATACACCCTCTTTTGTTAGTTGTTTTTGCTAGTATCAGATCATTTTATTAGTAATTTCATTAGTATAAACTTTCTTTCCTGCATCTTTATTAATGTGCTGTCTTGCCCTTCATGTGTTAGGTTTTTAATCAAGCTATTGTAAGGACTATTTTAAAGCATACTGCAAATCTGAATTTCCATTAATCATGTGGGAGAGGCTTCTGGTATAAAGATAATTAGAAAGCAGATGGAAAGTTATTAGTTTTGGTTGTGCAGTAAGGTTAGGCCCTCTGTAAGAAATTCCATCTAAAAGGACAAGTTGCATTGGATCGTTTGCTGCCATCTTCTGTTAAATGTCCCTGTTGTTCCTGAAGTGAAAACCCTCTTATTGCCAGTTCATTATAAGTTTTTCAGTTTCACCCAAACTCTTATTTTCCTGATTTTTTTTTTAATAAAATAAATCAAGTAGGGTAGAAAAGGGGTTTCTGTGGGTTTGCAAGTGTGTTTAGAACTTGGGATTTTGAAGTTAAATATGGATATTTAGTATAGAATCACAGAGGGGTTGGGTTTGGAAGAGAACTCAAAGCTCATCTCATTCCTGCCCCTGCCATGAACAGGGACACCTTCTACTCTCCCAGGCTGCTCCAAGCCCCCACTGAACCTGGCCTTGGACACTTGGACACTGAGGCAGCCACAGTTTCTCTGGGCATCTTGTGCCCGGGCCTCACCACCCTCACAGCCAAGAATTCCTTCCTAACATCCTGTGTGACCCTGCCCTCTGGCACTGGACAGCCATTCTCCCTTGTCCTCTTACTGCACAGCCTTTTCCACAATTCCCTCTCCCACAATTTCCCTTTTCCCTCTCCTGCTGTCTTGGAGCCCCTTCAGGTTCTGATATGCTGCAGTAAGGCCACCCTAGAGCCTTCTTTTCTCCACACATCTCTCTTCTCCATCGCATGGCTCAATGAAAAGTATCAGATGGAGTAGTGAAGTCCAGTCCTCAGCTCGGAGATCAGTGTGATTTCGGTTTGTTTATAGGTATGGGAAAACAAACAGGAGCCCTCCTTCCACCCCCAGACAAGTCTCTTCTTGTGACTGAGTGATGTTTGTGTTTCTAGAGCCTAAATAATCATTTGTCTCAAGTTAGTTCTCACTGTGAGCTCATTTCCCTTCTTAGCTCTATTACTTGATCCCTGGTGATTCATTACTTGAAGCTGTCACAAAAATAGCAGTGTCCTGCTGGTTTTAAAAGCCTCTTCTTTATATGGAGGATAGTTTTTAAGCATAAATGCCTCAAGGAAGGAATGGATACCAAAATATCAGCATTTATAAATGGTGGCTGTTTGTACAGCAAAACAGCAGTGCAGTCTGATTTATGAACAAAGGGCCATGACACTCCCTCAAGGGCTTTTTTTTCATCAGAATTTTTAATTTTATTGGATTTGTCTTCATATCTATGGTTTTATATTTTCAGATTCATTACATCAGCAGTTGGATTTTAATGGAAGTGCAGGATCAGTTAATATTTTTGACTGTGTAAAGAGGAGAAAAGCAGTCATGATCTGTACTGAAAAGAATGTTCCCTGCATTCTCCTTGCCTTCGTCTTGAGCTACTTTAGCTGCTGCAAGTAGAAAATCCCTCCTGGTGATTATAAACTCCAGCAGCAACTGAATCGTGCTGTGGCCTCTTTGCTTGGCTTTGACTCTCTGTGGCAGAGCTCAGAAATTGTATTTGATGCATCTTTTCCCTCCAGCTCTTCATTTGCCACATGCAGAGCAGCTTACTTATAGCCATGTGGGGTAGTAGCACTGACTTCAGAACTATTTAAAATTTAGTTTGGAGTAGTTCTGTAAGTTGGCATTTTCTTAAGAAAAAATTTTCAGGATCTGAAGAACAGAAGGAAGTTACAGGGTAGAGGAATAACAGGTGTTTGGTTCAAGAACTGTCTCTGAACATACTTCTACAAAGCAGCTGATGGCAGTGGCAGGTACAAGTATAGACTAATTTGGCATTGCCCAGCATTTTCCAGAATGCTGTTACAGTTGTCACTGCAGAGGATACAAAACTTTTCAGTTTCGTTCTTTATTTGCTTTTCTTGCAGTAGCAAGATTTCCACTCATTTGCTGGATTATTCTGTATGTGATAGGAACAAAATCAGAATTCAAGAGATGACTGTAAGAGACTTTAGAAATTGAATTAGAGTTTTATGACATCACCATTAACTTTAAAGTTGTAATTTGGGTTTGTGTACAGAATCTCTGAATTTACAAATGTCTGAAATATTCTTTAGAGCACCTTCTGGGTGTGGTGATGTTAGTAACTTGAATTTTGTGGCTCATAAAACCATAGACAAAATGGTCATAGAAAAAAGGATCTCCAGAGGTCATATAATCCAACCTATTGCTGAAAGCAGGATTAACTTCAAAGCAGAAGTGGGTTGTTCAGGGCATGGTCCAGTCAGTTTTTAATTTATCCATGGTTTAGGATTTAAGAACCCATTTATCCAAACAAACTACTCCAGTAGATTTAATCATTCTGATTGTGAAAGCTTTTTTTCCTTTCATATCAGAATTGTATCTTCACCACCCAGTCTGTATCTTTCCACCTTTCTTCAAGGATACTATGGAGACACTGTCAGTAGACTTGTTAAATTCAAAGTAGGCAGCATCCGTGTTGTCCCCACTTGTAATTATAGCTGGGAGATAGTTTTGTAGGTGCAGTAGGGCACACAAAAATCCTCAAGGAATTTAGTACACACAACTTCTGATTTCAGTCGTGTACCAAAAAAAAAACCAAAAACAACAAACCCAAAGAAAACAGCACCACTTCCCAAAAAACATCGTGGAACAAAACATTCTATTGGTGAGAGTGCACAACACTTTTAATGCAGAGTTTTAGAGTTTTTGGATGTACAAAATCTCCTGAGAGTTGCAAATGATGCAAAATTGCTTTCACTGTCTTTGCTTTTAGGAATTAAATAAAGATTTGAAAAGAGATTAGAATAAACTGTTTCAATAGTAAGGCTGTAGCCAAAGCTAGATTATTTATTAATATTTGCTAATTACTGAGAAAAACTTGAGAATACTAATAAAACTGTCAACTATAGAAATTAATTGCTAAAATTAAATTCTCAAACCTAATTCAGACCTTGTATCTTCAGAAGAATCACAGCTGCTCTACTTTGACTTACTGATGTTTTCCCTTTCAAATTTCCAACTCTTTGGGTTTTTACAAGAGAAGCTCTAACTGCAGTACATAATTATAAAACTCAAGCATTTTAATTGCTTTTCTCTCATACTGTTGAGTGTTGATCACTAACTTATCCTGTAAAACTTGATCAGGAAGTATTTGTTGTTTTGGATTCCAGTCTGATTTATCAGTTTCTCTGTGTAGCATTTCAGCAGCAAACACCAAGTCTCAGACTATTACCAAGTATTAATACTGAAAGCCTTTCAGAAGTGTTCCAGAAAAGGAAGCAGCAACTGTCCATTTTGCATTACAAACACATAAAGGCATCTGATTTTCCATTGCCCATTATTCATCCTCAGGCTGAGAGTTCTGAGCTGCCTTTGAGGAGATTGCAGAGGCTGCTGCAAAGACTAAAGATCTGTTACCCCCCTCCAGAGCTTGCTTTTGTTTTCCAGTGAAGTGCAGCTTCAAGCTCACCTGCAAAGCCTGTTAGGCTTACCAGTCCTCTTTTTTCCCCTTTTTTGTCTTCTTTTTCTTTCTCTATCTTTTTTCAAAGAGTCTAATAGTGTGCATATGTTTTCCTGTTCAACTATTTGTGGTCTTCTTTCTGTCCTGGCAGATAACTTCATGCACTCAGGTTCTCACTCTGCCCTCGAGGCGCAGCAGAATTTCAAACTCTTTCACATTGGAACTGAAATATGATCCTAATTTTTTATTCAGTTAAATTTTTTATAGCAGCTCTTGCACCTCTTGCTTCAATTGGTTACTTATGGTAACTAACTTTGTAGATAGGAAAAATATGTTTAAGGTAGCCTAGGGACAATGGTGGAAATCTAAATTCTACTTAGACTGAAGGGGAATGTATTTTCCCCAGGCATGTTTCCCTCATATTTTCCCCTTTAAGACACTTAATATGTTATGATAGAGGATCAAAATTAACAATATGAGGAGAAACACAATGGAAGTTTATTTCTCTTGCTTTCATCAGATTATGTGGAACAGTGTGAGCATATCACAGGCACTGCTGAATGGGACAAAGTCCTGTTAGATTCAATTTCTGATACTTTTTGAAAGCTGGGGCGAGGCAGAGGGAGAGGAAGGAGCAGCACTAAAGGAATTGGAGAAGGCACTTCTGGGGGATTTAGCTGCCCTGTTGCCTCTTCTAATACTGCTTTTTTAAAATGTTTTCTATTAAGTAAATCAAACCTATGCATTTATTGAACCTTTCATCTTTCCTGCAGGTGACCCGCTGCAGTGCAGTGCTTGGATGGGCCAGTGTGCTCTGTACATAATGATTATGACATTTGAGAAAACCATCATCATCATAGTGCTGCTTATACCTCAGTGGAAAGAGGTTTGTGCTTTTACAGCATTTCACAGACAAGTGAATTTTAGGTGGAAGCTGTAAAGATTTCCAGCAGTGTTTATTGGTTTGGCTCAAGCACCATAGCTGTCTAAACTCATTGCCAATTAACTCTGTGGTGGTGGTTGGTTCTTTTAGTTTAATTGGGATACTGCTAATGAGACCTTTATCCATTGCCAGGAATATCATACCATATTTTGAGGGATTTTTGTAAACTGAAATATCCAAAATATAATTCTGTCTCCTTGTCTAAAGTACCCTTAAAACTACTAAGTGGTTCTTTCTTTTCTTAACTCTGATTCTTGCCTACAGCTATTTTGTGTTCTTGTAGTATTTTAAAGAATTTTCTTTGCCTGACCTTGTTGATAGGTTTTAACCATAGACCTTTAGAAATTTGTGGGTGGATTAGTGAATCCATTGATGCTGATTGGATTAATCTTTATTTTGATGGAGTCTGTGCAACCAGATTTTCAAAGTGGTGCTGTTACTGCCCATTAAAGCCAGTTAGCTCTGTTGTATGCTCTGGACTACTTTGGGAACTCTCTTCTCCTTGCTGTGTAATTTGTAAAACTCTGCTCTGTTTAGATTTCCTAAAGATGGAATCTACAACATATTCCTTGGGAGCTGCTCTAAAATGTTCAAGATGATTCTAAGGCAGCTCCTCAGACTTCTTCTGTAAACAAAAATGACAGAGATAAGTTTCTTGTCAGCTCCACTTACTTATCTGTGGTAATTTATGAGCTGTCCTAAATACTTTGCTTTTCTCAAAGCTGCCCTTCTTTGGTTCACCTGCGTTATTTCTGTCACATTAGCTTGTACATTTCCCTTCCTAAGCCAGTTGTGTGCACTTACTGCCGTGAGCTGAACTCGATCCTTTTCTTTTCACAGGTGGCTTTATTGAATCCCATAGAGAACCCCCAGCTGGAGCTGGCAATCGTCATGCTGATAGTTCCCTTCTTTGTTAACGTTAGTACAACTCACTTCATGAGATGTTTACTTGGATATCCTTCTGCCATGCGTTCATTAATTAACATTAGTCCTTAAAACACAGTGTACCTTGGTGCTTAATTAAATTGTAGGGCTGCTAAAGAATGGGTAAATTGTGTCTGGCTATGTAGATTTTACAAAGCTGAAATCTGCATGGAGCTAAAGAACCAGGTTCAGGAGAGGGGCAGAAATGCCCCATAGACCCCTTTGTCTGATGACTTCAGTAGATTGACTGACATAGAGATTATAAAATTACAGTGAAATTTGCTTCAGGAAGCAACTGGTGTAAGGACTGACGTCCTGTGAAGTATCCTGTGTCTGCCCATACCTAATAGCAGCTGGCCTGTGGTGGAGCAGAGGAAAAGGGCAAGTGTGCAGTCATCCTTCCCAAAGTACTCTCCTGCAGCCATCTGGGATTTAGGGATTAGAGCCAGAGGCAGTGGGTGTCCTTGCATGTAATAGCTGCTGGTAAAGCCTTGCTGTTATGAAGAGTTAGTATTCATCGCTGTGAATAGTCACTACTTTTCTTATTTTCTTCTCTTCCACAAAGGGTTAAAGTAGCTGGGTTCTAGAGCATTCCTGAAAGGTGTAATAAGCTATGTGACACTGTGCCTGGACAAGATTTAGCTTTTGGCCAGTTCAGAATTATTGTCAAGTTCATTTGGTCAGTATTTGGACCTTTCTTCTACTCCAAAGAAAGCTGAACTGTCGCTTTCCCCTTCTTTTTAACAGGCGTTAATGTTCTGGGTAGTAGATAATTTCCTTATGAAGAAAGGGAAGACAAAAGCTAAAATTGAAGAAAAGGAAGCAGGACAAGATTCAAGAAATGGAAGTAAAGTCCGATACAGGAGAGCAGCATCACATGAGGAGTCAGAGTCAGAAGTATGTTGAGTTAATTATTGCAATTAATGCAATTTCAATCCAGTTCATCCCTCCTGATATTGATTTCATTGTAGCACTGTCAACTTCGGTTTAATTTTCTGAGCGTGTACCTCTAGCAGTAGCTCCTAGCACTGGCAGTTGAGAACCAGTTAAGGAAAAAGTCATTGTTGTACCACTCTGGCAGTTAATTTCCTTCCAGATGGGCAGGAAGACAGTAATATATGTAAATATCACAGGTGAGCTGTGCTGCAAGGGCTTCTAAAAAAAACCTCACAGGGAATACAAAACTAATAGACAATTCTAATTCAAAGAGAGGTTAATAGCTTAAAGGGAGAGGGAGCTGGTGGAGGCAACTGACCTGATCTTTGAGAATCATTTGCATAGTTGCCTTAGCATAACATTATTCTAAATTACATTAAATGAGCAATTTTTAATTCAGCTGAAAGATGGGTGGTTTCTTTGAAGGTGAGTTGGTTTAGCTTTAGTAAGGTAATGCAACTTTTCTGTGTGATAAACAGTGCTATTTATATGGGGTTTGCCAGGTAATTTGTAATTTATAAGGGGTTTTGCCTTGTTACCAGTGAGGATCAAGACCTCAAATACTCTCTCAAGCCACCTCCCCTGTTCTGGCCTCACTCTTTGGGTTCGGAGTCAGTGGCTGTAGTGAGATTAATATGCATCCATCCTTCTTCAAAATTTACTGGAGGTTTCCAATAGGACTTCCAATGATGTTTGATAGTGTGGCAGTAAATCCTAATTGTGTTCTGGAAGCTCTTTCCTGAGCAAATAATAAGGTGCTTTGCAAGCATAAAAAAAAGTTTAAAAGTAGAAAGGCGTGTGACTGCTCCGTGTGCTCAGAAGCTGTAATTTGTTTCTAGATCCTTATTTCAGCAGATGATGAGATGCAGGAATCGGACGCCGAGGAGGACCTGTGCAGACTGACCAACTTAAAGCCCATCAAGAAGAAGAAGCATCGCTTTGGTCTGCCCGTATGACACATTCCTTGGCCTGTGGACTCGCAGGTTTCATGGCAAAAACTTCTGTCTGTGGGGTTTAATGTTGCAGTTGCATCTCCCTTTTCAACTGACTTAGAAGCAAGGTCTACCAACAGAAGAAAAAGGAGTTAGTTGGAGGACTTCCAGTTCAGTTGCACTACAAACACGCTGACCAATTATGCAAGAATGTCTCCTCAGCATGTGTGGAAAATGGACAAGTCACAGGATTCGTGTGGGAGGTGTCAGAGAAGATCAGAGAAAACAGATCCAGAATCTTTCACTTTCAGTTACTGATGGGACAGTGTATGGAGTTCTCAAAAAGGCATCATAGTTGACTATGTTAAAGGACTGTGTTTTATTACTAAAACTGGCTTTTGCAGCATAATTCCTAGAGCAGAATAGTTTATGGTTACAACCTGTAACTTAACATATTTTTTTAAGTACAAATGTTTACTTGCTACTGGGTACCTATGGAACTAATAGGTGGAACAAAGATTTTTTTCCAAGTCTTCTCAAATCTATCTGACTATTTTATATTTAAGTTATATTTTCATACAGTTGTATTTAAAGATTCTCTTTATCAGAGAAAAGGGTACAGTTCCCTTTTTTGTGCAGAACAGGTCAAAAGATTTGTAGTGAAAATCTTATTTATCCTTGTCTCCTGATTTAAGACAAAGGGATTGCAAAGGGAAAAGCTCTCTGTCACTGCTGAAGTCACCAAATATCACTAAAAAATTCCATCCTATATGTGCTCTTGACTACATAATATGAAAATACCTTTTTCAGTAGGAGGTGGTATTTGCGTATTTGACAAAGTGCGCTTTAGTGTATAACAAAAAACCATTGTGGTAAGTTATTTGTGAGATGAGCATCTATGGATCAGTCTAATTATTTCTGTTTCTGCAAGTCTCTTGTGCATACTTCTCAAATGATCCAAAAGAGATGGAACATTTCTGAGACTTTTCGTATTACAGGGCCTACGGTACAGGACTGTGATCTGATTGAAGCAGTTGTGCTACAGTATTGCAAATGCGATTCTGTCCCTTGGGTTTTTTTTGTTTTTCTGGGTTTGGTTTTTTTTTTGTTGGAAAGGCATCTTCTGTTTAATGTGCTTAACAGCAACAACAACAAAATTTCTCCTATTTAATTTCCGTAAAGTCTCATTATCCTACAGTAGTAAAAGAACAACCCCAAGGGGTACAGTGCAGTTGTTACCACATCATTTCTGGGATTTTCAGGGTCTCTTCTGATAATTGAGAACACGTGGTGATCTGAAATCTAGCAGACATGTTTTCAGTGACATCCTTTTGCTTTGCATAATTTCTAAATGATTGTTTCTGACAGCTTTCCTTGCTTAGCTAAACCTTGTGCAGGACAAGGCGATGTCTCAAAGAGGTGACAACAGATCTTAAATGCAAATCTGTTGTAGTATATGGAGACTAGAAAAATTCCAAGCCTTAAGCCAGTTTCATTGGAAAACTGCTCAGAACTTTTTAACTTTTTACATTTTTTTATAGATTTACTAGGTCTTAATGTGATTTATTATCCAGACCACTTAACTGGGCCTTAGTAAATACTGAACTGTGCATTCCCGTGCTTACTTTGACTATTCCAGCATCCCTTTTCCCAGTGACTGCTGAGAGGACATGATGCTCTGACACCTCAGGGTGTCCAGCCAGCTCAAAGGGACATTTACCAAACTCAAGGTTTTAGTTGAGCCACTGACCTTTGTTACTGAGCACTGAAACATAAGAGCTGCAATAAGTTACAGTACTAGTGTTTCCTTTAGACTGAATCTAGAAACTAATGACAATGGAAGTTTACCTGAGTTCTTTTGACATGGGGGTGGGGATGGGGAAATGTCCCTAATTAGTGTTGCCTCTGGTATGGGGGGGTTGGGGTTTTTTTATTGATTGTGTGACTCACATCTTCTCTTGACTATTGAGCACTGGGCAGGTGCAGATCTCCAAAAGCACAGTACTTCAAGGAATACATCAACAGAATAGTCTCCTACAGCTCACTTTTCCAAAGGGATTTAAGAGCTGGGACTGGCTCTTGTCACAGTCATCAGCATTTATTTTTTTTTTAGCACAGGATTTGTTCTATTTCAGATAGTGGACTAAAGCTACTGCCCATGTGCTGCGTCCCAGTGCAGAGCCATGGCTGTCCTCACCAGCTGAGATAACTGAGCAGCGCACACAAATTTAACTGTATGAGCTTGCATCTTATCTTCCTTTTCCCTCCTCCAGTTACTTCAATTATCAAAATTATTCTAGTCTCATGTTTAGTCTGTGAAGTGTCGGTATAAAATCATGGCCTTAATCATGTAAAAATATTTGTTTTGAGCAGACCTCAAGCTTGTTGACCAAGTACAAAATAGTATAAAGTGCTACGGAGCAGTTTCTTGAAGATGGTTATAGTAAAGGTTCTGAATGCCTAATTTTTCATGTCTTAAGTGCTTAAATGTCACTTGATGTGTGATCTAGATATGCCTAGGAAGATGATTTAGTAAAGCACTATGATCCAAAGACACAGAAGTATTTTAAATACCACAGTAGTAACAGGAGGAACAACTTTCAGAGGGGAAAAAAATTACTTTCTCTACTAAGACAATAATTTTATTCAGAATTTTAGCTAAATAACAAAATCTGACTGTTTTTTCTATACATTCTTTGTTAGCGTCATGGAAGAGGTGGAAAAGGTAAAATTGGCAGTTTTCCTCTCTGTGAGGTAAAAATTGGAATTCTTGCAGTAATTATAAGTAGGACAAGTCCTTTTATCTGACAGGCTTGCATGTGTGAGAAGGGAGTGTGTGCTTAGTGCTTCACTATGTCTTACCACTTGTTAAAATATATTGGCAGTACAGTCTGAAATGGACTTTTCATTAAGAGTTGATCCAGTAGTGATACTGCAACATCACATCTGCATTATCCTCCATTTGTCACTCAGATTTCTGCCTGGCAATTGTACTTCAGGACAACTCATAGCAAAGGTTTAATTCAGGCTGTGCTTAGAAAATAGGATTCTCTTTAATGCAAATAAGCTATGTAGTGAATGCTGAAGTAAGATAAAGGGATTATAACTTAGAGAAGAGACACAGGAATATTGGTGGAGATGGAATTTACCACGAGTGGTCAACCTAAATGCATTAACTGTTCCTAGTATCTGACCTGTGACACATCTGCATAAGCTTAAAACACTGGTGTTGTCTAATATGTGGTTTCCAAGGTCTGGATTCAATATGTTCAGGTCCCCTTGTCTTACTTTAAGTAGGTGAATGCTATCTGTTAATGTTGCTAACTAAAATGTACTATAGCTTTTCTTCAGGGAAAACTCAGAAACTGAGTTGCAAATTAGAGCAATGCAAAGTGATCCCCTCGGGCAGGTGTCTGCTCTGACCCCTGCCGAGCCTGGGGAGGGGGCCTGGGCTCTCCCGCTCTGCTCAGAGCTGAGCATCACAAGGAATCTCTGCCACTGTGCTTGACTAACCCGTGTTTGCAACTTTGCTGTGCTTTTTACAGGAGAAACCAGTAGTGAAAGCAAATAAATTCAGCCACACCAAGTCAGAGTACATCTGCAGCATAGCCGTGCAAACTTTTTTAGGTGAAGTTTCCAGTTCAATTACTGAAAATGACTACTATGGTTTTACAAAGTAAAACTGCAGTATCTTTAAAAAAGGGACTCTTTTGTAGGTGTTTTCGTCTTGTGTGGGTATCCGTCTCAAACTGAATGTGGGGTTTGTTTGTAAGTAAATTCAGAGTATAGCCAATGTGAGCAAAACCAACAGCTGTGTTCTGTTGCCCTCTGTTTGGACCATATTGTTTAATCAGTGGTGTTACCTTAAACTTTTAAGGGTATCTGATGTAATTACATTGTATAATGGTTTACAATAAAGTTTGACTTATTACAGATCTGTTCACTTGTTTTATACTTGTTCTGTTTCAGAGTTCCTGTGTTTCAGTGTTTATGGTGTGCTCCTGTGGGAAGCAGGTTCTGCTAAACTTGAGTTTAGCTTCAGCTCTAATTGTGCACACTGTTACACTGATTTTAATTTCAGTATATTCATTTATCTTAATGGCAGGTCCCATTTGATCAGGAAGAGCCACTGTTCTAAAGTTCCAAATTTTGTTCACAAGTTTATGAATCCATGCAGGCTCCTCTCAGATCAATTCCCTGAGGAAGGTTTTTCTCAGGGCTGGAGCTGCACAGGAGGGACCTAATCCTGCCTCTGTAACTCCTCTGTAACATTTTCCTATTATTTTCATACTTTCCACCTACCGCATCCAAGCAGCCCCATACTCACTGCACCCTTAAGGGAATTCAGAGTATAATCTTCACTCTGCCAAGTGTCAGTCCCTTGAGAGGTTGTCAGCACTTTCCTGGAGAGGAAATGAAATCTTCCCTGAGATTTGGAGACCACAGTGGCGGCCGTGTGTACATTCACTTAACTGTCTATGGTCATTGCCGTATTTCACTTGGAACCATTCCTCCAGCAAAGGTGTTGTTGTCCACAATTCCTATTGCAGTGGGAGATTAAAACTCGTATTTTAATAGCCACTGTTGGGAGCCATCTTGTTCCATTGTCATTCATGTCCCATTTAACAGATCTTAAAGACCTCAACCAGGTGAACAGGATTTCATTCTAAAATATAAATAAATAACTGTAGATTTAGTCTGGGTTCTTTGTTAGGAAAAATAACCCATAATCTGTGCAAGACAATGACTGTGCCCCTTGTTGAGTGCTGGTTTATGAAATGTAATTGAAGAGAACAGAACTCTCCAGGCTTTGGGGATATTCTAGAAACCTCAGGATATGGTGCCTGCCTCTCTAAGCACTTCACCTGCCCCAAATGGCAAGCAAGGTTCGAGTGGTTTGATTTTGTTTGTGTAGGTTAAATTGCTATGGACTCTGTTGCGTTTGAGTGAGGAATATGCAGTACCAATTAACTGAAGCAATTTTGAAAGCTGAAGAGAAAGTAATAGTTCAGTGTCTTGAATTCTAAATATTTCCTTTAAACAACACAAAATGTTATTTTCCTGTCATAATAAATAGAATAGTGATGCTTGTGGGACTGTGGAGAAACATCGTAGTAGAGAACTGTTAAGTTTGTACAATAGAAAAAAGATCTGTTTTTTGTAAAGTCAAGGTTTTATTCTTCTGTTTTGCTGGCCTACTAAGGGCACTGCTGCTCTGCAGACACACTTCCTCTGGTTACTAAGACATGGGTTTAAAATGGAAAATCAAACTTAGGAATATCTAAGGACATAACATCCAAACTGCTTCTTAGCCTACAAATAATTCCCCCAATAAAGGAGAAGATCTCAGGCCTGGAAAGAGTTCAGCTTGAAGGCAGTTTGGGCACTGGGAGGCCTGGGAGGTAGTTCACAGCCATCAGATCCCACAGTGCTGCTCGTACAGCGCTGGAGCTGTGGTTTGACGTCATGTTTTCATAGTGGAAAACAATTTTTTTGTGACCTCTTGTGCTTCTCCATACCCTAAATGCATTGCCAGAGCCTGAGGAAAGGCCAAGGCAGATTTCTACCACTACAACAGTCGATCTCTCTAGTGGAAGGTGTTTGGAGGTCTGCCGTGCCTGCCCTTCTCACATTAACCCACCTGGCTGGAGCCTTGATTCTTTGCAGGTGTTGAGTGTAGTTGCAGAGGCTGATTTTTTGTGGATTGTTGGTTTTTTGGTTGGTTGGTTGGTTTGGGTTTTTGCATGATGTAAAGGTTTAATGTAAAAAAAACCAAAAGGGAAACAATCTCCCACTCAGACTTCTCCCAGTAATGAAAAGCAGAATTCATGCTCAGGGGCGACAGGGCTTTACTTAATTAAAAAAATTGTTTGGAGAACAAATATTAAAAGTTCTGGGAAAATTTTTACTGATGCAAGTGCAGTGGAAGCATTTATCCGTGTCTGAGTAAGCTGTTCCTGTGCAGATGTGGGTGAAATGGTTAAACTTGCTAATAGTGCTGGAAAGCAGAAAGTCATTTTACTCTCTCAGTTGTGTAAGAGCTGGCGCTGGAGCATGATCAGTGATAGAGCTGTAAGGGTAAAACCATACCCTACTTTATTAACTCTCCAAAAGATACAAAATACTCTTCTGTTAAAGATCCCTGTGCAAAAGTGATTCAGGGCACAGTTATGCTTTGGACATTAGCTTTATATAATCTTTAGAGAACACATATTTTGTTATGCTGGGAAAGCAATGCCCACTCTCTTTCCCCGCCCCCACCCCGGGAGTTCAGAGTCAATTTTGAATGCATAACAACATTTTGTCTTTTAAAGCTATAAATAGAGCCCCAGCGGACTCCCGGGGAAGCGTTTTTGTAGGGACCAGGCTTCCCCGCGCCCCGCTGCCGCAGCTGCCTGCCCCCGTCAGCCCAACCCGCCCGAGTCATCGCCAGGAATAAATCTCCGACAACAGCCTCGCCTCCCTCGACCTGAATCATCCCGGCGCTGCTTTGGGAACATGACCCAGCCCCTGACTTCACTCGGATGCTCTATATAAGTCCGGGAAAACAACAGCCGCTCGCAGAGCTCCCAGGCTGGATTTAATCAAAGTCGGGAACGACCTGGCAGGGATTTCAGTGAGGGAGCACCGCAGTTATGTCACAGGTACGGGGACATCTGTGCGCTGCCTGCCCTCGGAGCAGCGCCTGGCAAACCTGGTGCTGGGTTGGATGCTTTGCTTGGAGAAGCTTATTAGCGAGTTCCTCACGTTAACCAGTGAATTCAGCTTTTCTGCTCTGTGACTTGTGTGATTCAAATATTTTAACTACATTCTTGGGATGGGTTATTTGGTGAAGAAGGAAAGCAGCTGCTCTCTACATGGTTAATTAATTTAGCTTTAAAATGTTCAGGATTACCTTAAATATTTTTATTCGTGTAGAATTGGGAAAATCCCCTGCTCTACTTTGGGATGTTCCACAGAAGCAGGAATCTCTGTCTTTCCAACATACTTTTTCAGACAGTGATTCTGAAATTCTGTTTTGAGAAGAGGTGGCTGTGCTGAAATGTCATTGTGTAAAGCTGTCTATTAACGTGCAGGAGAAAAGAATGTGACTGAACATTATAACTGTTAGGTTAAGATATTTGAGACTGAAATTTTGTATAAAATGAACACTTTTATATTAATTTTATAACTAATGGTTTGTCTTTAATGCATTACCCAATACTCAGTGTTTTAAAGTGCTCTTGAAATGAGCTCAGAAATGGTGAGCTTGTATTACGTTTGCACACAAGCTGCATGTGCCTGGTAGAGCTCTCCCCAGCATGAGGGGTTTACAGGATTGGTGGGATGGAGGGTAGGAGAACAGAGACAATAGGAGAGCTCAATTCTTCAGCTGCAGAGAGTACCTCAGTTCAGCTGATTTTCTATATTCCAAAGAAAATGGGACTTGAAACCCAGTTGTATGTCTTGTAAAGTAGCACTTTTTGACTCGTGACAGGAGGAGATAAAGCACAGGCTACATGCCTGTGCCAGCCAGGAATGGCTCCTGGCAAACCCTGCTCACAAATTCGCAGTGGTGGGGCTGTGACAGTGGCAGCAGCTGGCCAAGGCTCACCATAACCTCTCTGTGCACCAGCTTTGCTCTTCAGCTGGGACCAACTAATCCACAGAAATTGTCCTGCTGGTAAAGCCTCTGTGATCAAAGTACAGGGTAGTTTATTTTAAAATAACTGGGTGACATTCAAGAGTTCTGTTCAGCCTGGCTGTATCTTTTGCATCTCAAGCGCCGCCTTTCCTCACCCTGTCCTCAAGAATTCCCTTGTCCCAGTGGGAAGAAGCTCCACAGTTACTGTCTGTTGCCCATAATGGGTGAAGGACCTTTGCGGATTTCAATTTCTCTTAATAAAACAAGGGGCGTTTTCGCTTCCTGGGTTGGCTGCCTGTGGCAGTGGGCATGAGGGACTGTTCCCATCACACGTCAGTTGTCATTACAGAAGGATGGGGGACTCCTTGGCTGTGGGGACATTTGGTTCACCAGCTGAACAACCATGCGCAAGCTGTTGTGAATTTTGAAGGGTCTGCTGCCACCCTCTCTCCTCACTTACTTGGCTACTCATGAATGTTTTCCCCAGGGACCTCATAAATGTTTTGTTTCCCACAGCACATGCAAGTGGGATTGACTGTGAGCTATTCTGAGCGTTCCCAGGAATCTGCAGCAGGCAGAAAACGTGCTGAAGGCTCCAGTGGAGCCAGTCCCCCCATCCAAGAGCCAGCCATGCATGCACTGTTTCTGCAAGCTCCCTGGGACTCACTGCTCCAGCCATTTTGCAGGCTTTGAGGGATTTGTTTCCCTCCACAACTATTGTTAGCCTTACAGGCAGTACCTGGAAGTGCCTGAGTGGGTTCCACCACTGCCAGAACCCAACTATCAGAAGCCCTGAGTATGTAGCAATGGTCAGAGAAGTTTCTTGTTGATCTTTCAGTGTGTAAATCTGTTAAGAGTTGGAGTGTGGGGGTCTTCCGTTCTTAATCACATCCCTGTGCTCCTGAATCTCTCCATGAGGGCTGCCTGGTGGGACACTGAAAATCTGTCCATGAAACAATAAACTGATGGGGGAATGCTTTTGGTGTTGGCTTCTGCAGAGTGAGGTTGTGTCTAACTGTGGAGTGCTAATTTGAAGATAAGGGTAGGCTGATATGAAGCAATGTTATCTCTATTTCCTTGTAGTAGGATAAACTGTAAACAGATTAGTACTTGGCTGTTGCAGTGCACCACCTGATGATGCATCTGTTTCTGTATTAGGTTTCCTTCTCCTTCTTTGGATTCCAAGTCCAATGCTTCAGATGTGTTCAGTAGAGAGACCTGTTGAGTGCTCAGATGTTTTTGTTCCTTAAACTTAAGATTATTAACTATGGGCCAAGTGTTTATTCCAATTTAAGGCAAGTCCAGATTAGGAATGTCTCTGACAAGTTTCCCAAAGAAGAAGAAAGTAGACTGAGGCACAAGCCCAATTTACTAATAAAGTGATTTTTCTTTTCTAAATATTGGACAAGTTTTTGAATTACCCATAAGTACTTGCAGAATGAGCAGGCAGGGCTGGACAGAGAAAATCTAAGAATATATATTTTTTAATAAAGCAATCCATTACTCTTTCAAAGGCCGCACAATAAAAATACAATTTCAGAACAGTAAGAATGGTAGCAGATTTTGGGAAGGGCAGTGAAATTGTGATTATGGGAAGATCTGAAGTAGCTGAGTATGTAATCTGAGAACTGAAATAGGTGAAATATTGTGTAAGCAACTCTGCGTGTTGTAGCCTTTGGGTGGAGGCAGCTTTCTTCCCTGTACTTTGAACGCAAAATACTGATGTGTGGGTCTGTTTCTTAGCCAGCCCCCGTGAAAAAGAAGCGTCCTCCAGTGAAGGAAGAAGACCTCAAAGGAGCCAGAGGAAACCTTACCAAAAACCAGGAAATTAAATCCAAAACCTACCAAGTAATGAGGCAGTGTGGTAAGTATCCTTGATTGGAAGCAATTAAGCAGAGTAAAACATTGACTTAATTGCCCTTTTCAAGTTGAAAGGGTCACCTCTGGAACAGCAGCCTGCTGTTCATCTGATGGACAAGTGAAGTATTTATCAAATATATATATGTATTTCAGCAGTTTTACTCCCTGAATTTGGGTGGCATTTCACTGATTGCCTCTCCTGATTTTCTTTTCCAAGAACAAATGGGCTCCGCAGCACCTTCTGTATTCAGCCGGGCTCGGACGGGGGGTGAAACAGTCTTTGAGAAACCTAAGGACGAGCCAGCCAAGAGCGTCTTTGGCTGACAGTGCAGCTGGACATGTCTCACCCAAAGGATTGTTGTAACATTTCCCGACATTTCTGTTCCTTACACTAAAGTCACGGTAGACTCAAGTAGCTAATTTCCACTGTAAGTCCTTAAGTAGGGAATATAGTCATGTCAAGGAGTACAACTTTCATGTTCATTTTTATTACATGCTTTCTATGTATTGGGCAATGTTTGCTATAATTGTTTAATAAAAAAAGGTTGTTGGACTCACCACGGCACACTGTGATCACTCATCTCTGTTTGGGCTCAGATTAATTCCGTGGGCACTTTGGCACTGCAGGCAATG
The DNA here is from genome assembly GCF_009819655.1 of Sylvia atricapilla. Taxonomy (NCBI): domain Eukaryota; kingdom Metazoa; phylum Chordata; class Aves; order Passeriformes; family Sylviidae; genus Sylvia; species Sylvia atricapilla. The sequence goes on along the minus strand of NC_089150.1, from coordinate 15,751,181 downwards.
ATTTCGTCTGTCAAATGCAAAGAAAAAACCACCCTGGTGACAGTGTCTCAAGTGTCAGTGCAATTTCTTCACATCAAGCCCTCCCCAGGGGGGAGCTGAGGAGGAGCTGATCCAAGGGGCAGCACAGAAACCCGGCGATGTCAAACAGATTTGTGTTGCCTACAGCGGCACTTTGGCGAGGGCCCTCAGGGCGGCGGCATGTCGTAGAGTGGTGATTCTCCCCTCTGGGCTCCCCCCTCACGGCTCTCCCCTCACCGCTCTCCCTTCACGGCTCCCCCCTCACGGCTCTCCCCTCACGGTCTCTCCCTCATGGCGCCTCTTTTCACTGTTCCCCCTCACGGTCTCTCCCTCATGGCTCCCCATTTCTCAGCTCCCCCTCACGGTCTCTCCCTCATGGCTCCCCTTTCACCGTTCTCCCTTCACAGTCCCCCCCATCTCTCTCCCCGCACACTTCGGGGCAGCAGTGCCATGGTTTCCCTCCATGCCGCTCAGCCGCCAGGGCAGAGGCCGGCTCTAGGCGTGCCCCAGCACCGAGGGAAGGATTTCAGCTCGAGCCCCAGGGGCTGTTCCCTCCCGTCCCGCTGGATCGAGTGAGAAATGCTGCCGGACGCAGCCGCCATGTCCTGCCCCACCATGGAGATGGGAGCCCAACGAGTGTCTCTACGACACCAGCACACTTGGAGGGGGAGCTGGTTTTGCTCAGTGCTGATTACTTCTGGATTTGCTGCATTAAACATCAAACCTGTTTTCTCCCAAACTCCAGAATGTTTCCGCTCAGCTGGATATTTGTGCTGAAACACAGAGGAACTTCTGTGGGCACCTGCCCTGCTTCCCACACACCCTGAGTCTCTGGAGCACATCTGGGGGTGATAAGGCCACCTTTGTTGAAAATTTTACTTTTATTTTACACAGGCTATGTGGCAGATATGGCTGGTTTATAGCTGCACGGATAATTTGGCTGAACAGACACCAGCTCGACGAGCCTAGCTCAAAGTAAACAGGTCCCTGGATACGGCAAGGATCGATCGGATTCAAACCCAGACAGATGACCTCAGCCAGCCCCTGTGAAGCACAGATACACAGATAGCATTGCCAGTGGGCTGGGCAGCACTCAGACCCTTGACCAATTGTGTCTTGTAAGCTTGGCAAATTTTAAAACTCTATAAAAGAAACTGCCAAACAATAAACGAGGCTGTTGCTGCATGATCTCAGGGTGTTCGTGTCACATCCCTGTCTCCGACTCCATAGCGACAAGGCTAGACCTGATTAAGAGGTAAAAGAGATGCCAAAGTTCTCTGTGCACCACGAAATGTATCATATTTGGTTTTTGTGTCCCAAACACCTGACAGATAAAATATGGCAGTGCCCACACAGATCCCAGAGAGGCTGTGGAGAGGATGTGACATAAGGCAGAAGCAAATCCTTTGGCTTTAAGGGGAAAGCTTCCTTAAAGATGTTGCTGGTGCATTGCCTTGCCATGTTTTTTTTTACTTTAAAAGATTATTATTTGCAGCCAGACCCCACCTCTTTGCTTTAAAGGGCATATTTTCTCCATGGAGCACAGGCTCTTCACAAGTACATTGGCAGAGATGTTTCCCAAGAAAGATTCTTCCAGAGCATGAGAAAAATCATGGTGGAAAAAATTCCTGCCCTGATAATATTGGAGCTGTCTTTGCATTGGGTTTAACAAACCCTCCTTAATTAACCTGAGTTGAGAAGTTGGAAAGGAGGTCGTTCAATAGTTATAGAAATGGTGGCAAGGGGCAAGTAAGTGAGGCAAAATGTTGTTGTTGTTTTCTTTATTACAGTACAAGGGCCTGACCTGCAGGTTTGCAGGTGGGGCAGCAGGACACAGGGGGTGCTGTATTTCAGACCCTGCTTTGGATATGTTGGTGCTGATTTAACAAAGCACAGAAACCTCTGTGTCCCACACAGATTCTACAGGGAAGCTAAGTAAGGTATCTGCCAGAAAAATGGGATTTGGCAAAGAGCTTTATTACCAGGATGGTGTCAAGTTCAATTACTTGTGCTGCTTCCAAGTGTGACAATAAGGACTGGGCATCTTTTTTGGTCTTCCTGTCTTTTAATGTGGACCTCATTTAAAAAATACGAGGGACAGAACTGACACTGCAGGCTAAATCCCTGCAGCACAAGCAGCTCTTTAACATCCATGTGATTTTACACGTGGGCATTAGAAAACTGATGACAGATCCACTTAATTAAAGCTTTGGCTCTTGCAGGCTCTTAGGCCACTAATGTCTAATCCTGTGTATTTTAAGGGATTAAAGCATTACACAAGTTGTACAAATTAATCAAATGTATAGCAGTTTAATTTTTGTCTTTTAAAAGATACGTATTTACATGTCCTGCTATTAAGGATACGGTATTTGCAAGTAGTATAAACAGTCTGCCTGAGAGGAATAAAGTTCATTTTTAAAAGAGTTACTTAAAGCACAAGCTTTCTGTTTAATCAGCCTTGTGCAAACCACACTCTGCTTAGCACATTCTTTGCAGTGAACTTGTAGGTGTCTGGTAAATTATTGAGCCTTGCGTTTAACAAGCCTTGTGTAAACCAGGTTATGCTTAGCACATTCTTTGCAGTGAACTTGTAGATGTCTGGTAAGTAAAAAATTATTTAGCTCTTCTTTTGTGTCTCCTTGCAACTCCAAGGCTACTAGAAGCTTGCTGTCTACATGGACACTTTGTAAAACAGGCATGAAGAAAACACAGATGCTTATATTTCCACAGGATCTTTGTGTTAATTTATGACAATGAATGGCATTACCTTCCAAGGATCACAGCCAGTTGGGCAGGGAGGCACAAAGGCTGAAAAAGCCATCAGCTGTAATACCTCATGTGAATGTTGCCTGTCCTGGCAATCTCCAAATCTCTGAAGTGCTTGTGATAATGTTAAGTATGTGCCCTTTCAAATTATTGCTGTGGAATATGGTAGAGATTCCTCCAGCCTGTTGCACAGACCAAGTCATCTGCCCGAGGGATTTCATGTGATACAGCAATATCTAATTTTTTTTTAGAAATATATAGAAATTTCTGAATTTTATGTTTTATGAAACATTCAAATTTTAATGTTTAAGAGCAAAGATCTGTTGGAATAATAAGCGTTAACCAAGTCCAAGTTTTACCTATGTTTAATGGGTAAATATTACATTTCTGTGTCTCTTCAAAGTCTACGTGATATCCCCAAGCACAAGTTACTCATTAACTGATTAAGATAAATAGAGATTTCATTTGAAAATTCGGTTTTTCCAAAATGGAGCAGAGAACATTGCTTGCATTGATGGTCTTTTCCTTACTCATAGTAATAGCAGAAACTATTGATCAGAAGGTATTTGCTTTATTTTTATTATCAATATCTCCTTTGCTCATTTGCTGATGTGATGGTATTGTGGTAATTGGCTGGGTAGTGAAGGTAACTCCTCTGGTAACCACATCCCAGGGAGACTTGGGTGGATTGTGTTGAGATTTTAGAGTTTTGGGTCATTTAAAGGTCTTTTGGGTTGTTTGTTTGTGCTGTTACAGTACAAATGTAGCAGGAGGCACTTGCAGACGTTTTTGATCATGCTCTTTCTTCGGGATGTAAGATACCAAATTTGAGAGATCAGAAGCTCTGCTTTGGCCACTGGATGAGGTTTGGATCTTGACACAGGACCAAGCAAGCACTGTACAGTGCCAGGAGGTTTCTGATGAGTGTTTAATAATAAATATGGAATGGAAGAGAGGGAAGTAGAAAGTTATTTGCACTATGTAGAGGAGCAAACTTTGTTTTGTACCGTCACAGTGGTGACTGGTGGCATTGTAAAAACATCAATATTAGAGGGGAAGAGGAAGCTTTAAGTCAGAAAGCTCCTCTGTCCATCATGCCTACTCAGAAAAGTGTGAAGAGGAACTGAAATGAGGGCGGATGCTGGGGACAGGGCCAGCCTTGGGCAGGGGCAGCTGAGAGCTCTGCAGGAAGCCATGGATGGGGTGTATGGCCCACAGTGCCTTTGCTTTTGGGTGCAGGCCTGGGGCTAGTCCTCTTTGCTTCTTTCACCAGGGGCACAGCAAAGATCCTCCCCATGCTGCATCCCACTGAGCCCTGGATTGTGCTGGCCACAGCCTAAAATGCTGTTAGGGTGATTGCAGGAGATCCAGGTCCTCCTCCCTGCAGCATCCCTTGGGCATGTAGCAGCAGAGTAGATTCTGCACCAGGCAAATTTTGCACAGGACAAGCTCTTCCTGTGTTGGAAGGATCCTCAGTGGGCAGCAATTGCCAACAAGTGCCTACACTGCCCCAGTGAGCTACAGCTTGTGGCTTGGTGTTCCTTATGGCAAAACCTCACTCTGAATGTGCCATGGGCAGGTTTGAGCATGGCAGGGTGGCAAACTTTTGAATTTCAGCCAGTGTCCTAACTGAGAAGATGCCACTGGATGGTGTTAACTGGCAAGCAAAGTATAGGAGATTAATCATCAAAATAGCTAAATAGCTTCCATTTGAAAGACTTGGAGGCTGGAAAAGTACAAACAGAAGTGCAATGATATGCTCTGATGCTGAGCTTTTTTATTTTAATCAGCTGTTGGACTGTTGCGAGACAGGTGATGCCCAGATGAACCTTTCTTAGTGCCCCTGCTGGAACATGGGTAGGACCTTTAGAGGGATATCCCAAATGCAAAAGGAGGTGTCCACGTAGGCAGGTGCTCCAGGCAGTTCTCAGTCCAGCCATGCTCTGGTGTGTTCCATACAGCTCGAGAATGGTGCCTTCCTCCTTTGGGCATCAGATGTCCTGGAAGAAGCAGACCAGAAGAAACCTGAGTGCTCAAAGGGCATCTCTGGTTGTGCAACCAGTGAGGAGTTGGAAGGCCCATGCAAAGTTTCAAGCTGGCTAAACATCCTGTGGGACATAAGATACCAAACTGGAAAAACAGGCAGCAAAGTCAACAGCTGGGAGGGAAATGAGCAGTTGCACAAAAAGCAGGGGCATTGCCTGGTTCAGGCTTAAAGAGGCTTCTGATCTTCCTGAGGAAAATCTTGGACAATGCACCAGGGTGATGCAACAGCAGCTTCACTGTACCCCAAGGAGAGGAAAAGGTTCAACGGAAGCTTCTGTAGAACAGCAGAATGCAGATGTAGCTGCAGGTTTTGCATGATGCAGTGGATGTGGTTGCAGAGATGGGAATAAGCAGACTGGTTCAGAACAATCCTCTCCCCATTTCCAGCCAGGCTTTCTAAGAGCTCATTCCTTCATCAAACTTTTCCAAAAGCATCTTGCAGGTAAGGATGGCTTGGGAGCAAAACCTGGGTGTTTCAATCTCAGTCTGTTTATTGTTTTTTCCAGACTGATATTGAAATCTACAGCCTCCACGTGGACTGCAAGGTCACATCACGATTTGCTCACACTGTCATCACCAGCAGAATTGTCAACCGAGCCAATGAGTCCCGAGAGGCCACCTTTGAAGTGGAGATACCTAAGACAGCCTTCATCACCAACTTCTCCATGTAGGATCAGTTCTTCCCTGCAGTGGCAAGGAGGCAGCTCTGGGGGGGACTCATCTTTCTGTTGGGCAAAGAATACAAAGAGGGTCCTCTGCAAAAATGCTCTGTGGGGCTAAGTACTAGGAGGCAAGTAGAAAAGAGGCGTCCAGGGCCAGGCTGCCTGCTGCACTGGGTGGGTAAGAGACGTGTTCAATTGTGGTGTTTCTCCTGCTCCGACCTCCTCAAGACTCTGCAAGGACAAGGGTTGTGTTGTGGTGGTGGCTCCTGGTATGTGCTGGGTGGGGAGGGATTTGGGAGGAAACACTGTCCCTTGATCATGGCCAGAGAGCCACAAAAATCTTCTGTTGAATTTCTTTCCCCAGTGCATTCCTTCTAGTATTAATTAATTTTTATGGAAACCAAACAGGTCCATGGATGGTGAAGTATATCCAGGAATAATAAAGGAGAAAGCTGCTGCTCAGAAGGAGTATGACAGAGCAGCCTCACAAGGACAGAGCGCTGGCCTCGTCAAGTATGTTGCTATTCTGAGTAAGGCTGTTCCAACACCCCTCCTTGGCCTCCTGTTTGGCTGGGGGCAGATGAAACCCTGGGCACAGCCGTGTCTCAGTGGGGACAAATGTGAAAATCAGTCTTGGATTCTTGGTGGGAGGGATAATGTGTATTTATACATAATTTTTTTACATATATATAAATTCACATATATATGATTTATAGATGATCCTGCAATGGGCTCCAGTAGGAAGCATCCCTGTTTAGCAGTGCCTTGGGATTTGCTGTCATAGAATCACTGAATCACAGATCACAGAATGTTCTTGAAAGGGATCTACAAGGATCCTCAAGTTCAAATCTTAAGTGAATGGTCTATAGAAGGATTGAACCAACAACCACAGAGTTACTAGCACCATGCTCTGACCAACTGAGCTAATCTCAGGGTCAAGGGTCCTTAAAGATCATCTAGTTCCAAGCCCCCCACCATGGGCAGGGGCATCCTTCAGGTTGCTCAGATCTCCACCCAGCCTGGTTCTCCATCATTCAAGAGCACCTTGCCACCCTGGGATGATGCTCAGTGCTGAGTCTGCTTCCTTGCAAGCACAGAGGACCATGGCACTTGAACAGATATCACAGTTTCATGATGTATTTACTCTGTGCTTCACAGGTCTTCAGTCTGAGGCATGTAGAGGTTTCTGCTCCATATCTCAGCTTGCACTCATGAGACACTAATGTAATATATGTGGTGTACATAATAGCACCTGCAATGTAAAAAGTCCTCTCTATGATGAACAATATTTACTGCTACTCTTTTTTTTTATCCCATGTGTCCCCTTGGCCTTTATTTTGCACATTTCACAGAGTCTTGGCCACCACAAGGAAATCCTCCCTGCAGGAGATAAATCCCTGTTCTTCCCCCCTCCCAGAATTACAGACAGAAAGCTGGAGCAGTTCCACGTGTCCGTCAGCGTCGCTGCCGCCAGCAAAGTCACTTTTGAGCTGACCTACGAGGAGCTGCTCAAGCGGCAGCTGGGGAAGTACGAGCTGCTCATCAAGGTCCAGCCCAAGCAGCTCGTTAAGCACTTCCAGGTGAGCTGGACAGGGAGCAGTGCCGTGGGTTTTCTTCCCTCTGAGAAGCTGATGCTGATTTCTTCTCTGCTGCCAGATCGATGTGCACATCTTTGAGCCCCAGGGCATTCACTTCTTGGAGACAGACAGCACATTCATGACAAATGAGTTAACTGAGGCGCTCACCAAAGTGCAGAATGAAACCAAGGTAAAGCAGCAGCTGCCAGAGGTTACTGCCAGTAGCAGCTCTAAGTTATATTGCTTTAAATATTTCCTTCTGATTGCTTTGCAGGCTCATATTTTATTTAAGCCAACTCTAGATCAACAGAAGAAAAATTCTGAACTTGATGAAACGCTTCTCAATGGTGATTTTGTTGTGCGTTATGATGTTAAAAGAGAAGCCACTGCAGGTGATATACAGGTAAAAAAATAGAAATGAAAACACTTTCAGACCACAGATAAGTCTGAATGTGAAGTGCAATCAGCAGAACAGCAACACTTGCTTTGAAACACCAAGAATGACAGGAAAAGCTCTTCCCATTGATCCAGGGTCAGCAGCAACTGAGGGCGATACTCGACAAATCCCTAGAGACACCTAGGTATATTTCAAAAACAGATCACTCAGGAAAAAAAAATCAACCTTTCAAATTTTATTCAAATACCAATTCTATATTTGTATTTCATACATGTCTCTTTACACTCTTTTTTTATTATTATTTTGGCTCCTCTAAAGTGCATTTGTGGCTTCTTGTAAATGAACTTTAGAGGAATGTGATTTATATAACTTAAAATTATGCTTGGTCTCTGTGTTTTTTGTGATAACTGAGGCATAACTAAATACAGCAGGAACTTAACAAATATTTATGAACCAATGCGTATTCTAGGGAATAAAATAGAGTATTTTCCATATCATTTCACTAATGGAGTATACACGGGTGTGCTAAAAGGTGGCAGTAATTCAGCGGAGATGTACTCATAGGTAATGATAAAGAGGTAATGTGATACACAGTGATAATATGCATATATCACACATATGGCACTGAGGTGTCTAATATATATGTATGTATGCATGCTGCTCTGTGGTAATTTTCTCTCTACAGACAGTCTTGAATCCAGCTAGGAAATACATTTTACTTTCTTTAATTTAAGCTCTTTGATTTGGGCTTATCAAGAAGAGCAGAATGCTGTGCATGGTCCCCACTTCTTGCTATGCCAGAATGTTAAAATTTATTCTTTATTTCTTTGGATGTACTTTTATAGGTGATTTCACATTCTGTGTTTCAGATTGTCAATGGGTATTTTGTCCACTACTTTGCACCCCAAGAAATGCCAGTGCTTCCCAAAAATGTCATCTTTGTAATAGACCGAAGTGGCTCCATGACAGGCAGAAAAATTGAACAGGTAACTTCTCTCAAAGCATGCCCTTGTTAGCAGCAGGCACACACCCTCCAAACTTCTGAAGAAGCAACTGGGTATTTCTCATTGGAAACACACACTAGTTTTGTACACAGCCAAATGTTCAGACTTATAGAAATGCTTGAAAATACATATGCACAGATTGAAGTTATTAAAGAGTAACTCTTGTCTGGCACAACTATTTTCATGGGTACTAAACAATGAGGCAGAAGGAGCTTTCTGTATCTTTGCGGAACTTCTTGCGCTTATGTTTTTCTTTAATGAAGCTTAGAGAGTTAATTTATCTGTTGTCTGTTTTATGTTTATTGATGACTGTGTGTGTAGCTCTGCTTCAGAGCAGACAAGCCCCCTACAGCCCTCATAGGTCGGATTTTGTGTCTGTGAGTTGTGAATTGTCTATTTCTGATAGTCTCAACCTAAAACATACCACTAGGGTTTAATGAAAGCATCGGGCTGCATCTGGAGCAGAGCTGTAGAGAGCCCCCTTATTACACTGCAGTTTCAATCCCAGATCTAGCAAAGGAGTGGAAATAATCAAAATTATTGTTTTCTCCTTGGAACAGACAAGGGATGCCCTGCTGAAGATTTTGCAGGATCTCCGCCCAGAAGATCATTTTGGATTTATCACCTTCAACAACAAAGTGGTGGAGTGGAAGAGCTCTTTGCTGCCAGCCACCGAGGAGAATGTGGCCAGTGCTGCAGCCTTGGTGCAGACCCTTATTGCCAGGGGAGGTACACATGCTCATAGCCACAAATATGTACCCAGTGGAAAAAATTACTTAGAAAATAATTATCTTTGTTAGTTATATAGTGCCCCAGAGGTACCACCAGTGCTTACAAAGCAAGTCAGTTTTTAAGACTTGTAAGTGATGAGTGGGAAAGAAAGCCTGTGAGTGGACAGACTGGTGACTACATTATGAGATAGATCTAGTTATATAGATATAATATAATAATATATATTAGATGCGTACAGTACATCTATGAACCATACAAGCCACAGAGTCTTGTTCCCAATTTTTATCATAGAGATAATTGGAAGATTCCTTGATAGCACATTTTTTTCTACAAAAAAATGGCAATCTACTCAACATTTGACAGCAATTTGCTGATTTTTTTTTAATGTATCAAATGTCCCCTTGTGAAAAAAAAACCCAAAACAAAACACATCCAAAGTTGTACAGCCTTGTAAGACATGCCACAGAAAAAAACCAGGCAAAACAGACATGTCAGTTGCTGCATCAGTCAGTGTGCTTGGTGTTATTAGTTTTAAGCACATCTCAAGGGCTCTGTCTCCCTTTAATGTTAAACTGTCGGTATTAACAAAGTTTCCTTACCCCAGGCGCTAACACCATTCTCTGCTCTTTTCTCTGACTTCTTATATAAGGCAGGAAAACTTTTCTTAAATGTAGGTTAACAGATGACAGTGTGTTTACTTAAGCACTTTTTAATGGCTCTAGACATGTTTGCATTTCCCATGACATATGTGTGGAAAATGCTCCCAAAAGAACACTCCGACACTGCCACTCCAATATAACACCCGGTAATTAACTCCAGTAGGCTAAGTCCCTAAATCCTCCTCTCTCGGAAGGATTACGTGCTGCAGAAAACTTTAAACAAGTCAGCAGGGCCTCTGCAGCGGAAGGGCAGCAATCTCTGCAGCCGATTGTCCTGTTTAGGTGAGCGATGCCCGCTCTCTCATTGCAGGCACAGACATCAATGGTGCCCTGCTGGCTGCCGTGGGCGTGCTGGACAAAGCCGAGCAGCTGCCGGAGCGCAGCGTCTCCATGATCATTTTGCTGACAGATGGCCAGCCCACTTCTGGTGAGTGAATGCTATGCTCAGCCCTCCCTCCCTTGGGGTTTTTTATCTTTCACACTTGCATCCAAATATTTTAGACTCAGCCTGTGTTTTAGAAGAGCTTTGGAATACGCAGGCTGAGCTACTGAGGGATCTGGAGAGGTGGATTATGAGAGGGCTCTGCTGAGGGCTGTAGAGAGTGATGGCAGAGCCTGCCTGCCTGTGACTGCACATCCTTTAGCTGGGAATTGTTTTGCTGTGTACCATTTGCTGCATTCCCAGTCTAAATCTCACGGGAATTAGCGATACTCCAGGCACAGCTGAAACAAAAAAGTAGAATACCTAGAGACAAAACATGGGCATTTTGCAGATACTGTGTACAGTCCTATTTGAGAGGTATTGTTTGTTCTTCTTTACCCTCTGTGCCTCAAACTTGATATATTTTCAAGGTACTTGTTCTGTATTCTTTGCCTTCTCTGTCTTAATTAGTGATCAGCTGTGACAGCACAAACCAAAGAATTGGGATTGAAGTATCGGGTGAAATAAACCACAAATCCCAGTGTAATGGCAAAAACTCCCTTGTCTTGAACAGAGGTTTCTCTTAGTTTTGTGTGGCAGCAGCATCACTCCAAGGCCAGCAATATTAATTCACCTGTAAGACCTTAATAAGATCAGTCTGCCTTTTAGATTCTGTGAGCCATTCTTCTTTGGGGTTTGTTGATTTTGTTTGGGTTTTTAAATAAAATCCAGCTCACACTGCTGCCTCCCAGCACAGCTACAGTGAATCTCCAGTGCTCCCCACATCCAGCAATTAGAAATCAGGCCAGGGTGGAGTGTCAGGCATTATGGCCTATGCTGCCTTCCTTAGCAAAGCAGCTGAAAGGGAAAAATCTGAGCCGCTCTCATTATATTGGTACAGGCAGTGACATTTCCTGCCTGGAAATGCTAATGGGAAGCTCTCCATACATGGCCATCAGCAGCTCTTCAAATGGGGTAAGATGATGGTGTGAAAATCTTTTCCCTCTCACACAAAGGAGCTGGGAGAGAAGCATGGCTGAGTTCATTGGCAGTTTGTTGGAATTGCACCATTAACCAATCCATTCTTCTCTGAATTGACACACATAATTTTTATGGGTGGTACTTGTCTTTTGAATGCTTGATGAAGTATATCCATCCCTCGTGTTGTTAACTTGTAGTGTGTGTCCCTTCTGTACTAAAAATCTCCTCTGGCCCTGTAGTCCTATAAAATATTTTGCACTTAGCCATGACAACATCAGTAGAACCTAGTAAAAATCATTCGGGGGGAGAATCATGTTCTGGCACTCCATATGCAGAGTCGTGCTTTCATTTCCAATTCAATTACCAGCATTCTATCCCCTATCTTTTTAGTATTTTATTCTCAATTATTTTAAAAAACTTCAGGCAGAATTTTCCATTAACCTGCTGCAGTCTTTTTGCACTTGAAAAGACCCAAACCCACAATGGTGTTTTTGTTTCATTTACAGGTGAGAGAAGTGTGGAAATAATTCAAGAAAACGTTCAGAAAGCAATCAATGGGAAATATGCTCTCTTCTGCCTTGGCTTTGGGTTTGATGTCAGTTATAAATTCCTGGAGAAAATGGCCCTGAGCAATGGGGGAATAGCACGGCGTATCTATGAAAATGCTGATGCAGCCCTGCAGCTGCAGGTCAGGAGTAAGGAATGTGCCAGGAAAACCATCTATCAGCTGTAGCTTATGTCTAGTCCTGGCAGCAAAATCACGGATTTTCCAAGATGAAATGTTGGGGTTGAGTTTACCTGTTACTTCAGTGGAGAGAGGAAGGCAATTTTGGCATATCTGAGGATTTGTACCCTCCATGTATCCATGACTCAAAGTCCTCAAATCAGCCACATTCCAACAAACTGGGAAACTTACACATTTCTGTACTGTAAAAAGAGAAGTTGTCCAGGGGAAGTGGACAATTTCTGAGTTTGCAGTAGTCTTGCACTACTAAAGAAAAAGCTTTTTAAGGGGGCTTTAGTCATTCAACATACTACTTTGCACAATTTATGGTCATTTGTGTGTATTCTCTGTCTCACTGCTTTTCTTTAGGGCTTTTATCAAGAAGTGGCTACCCCAGTATTAATGCAAATTGAAATGCAGTATCCAGAAAATTCTGTTGAAGGATTAACCAAGAACAATTTCAAGCTGTTTTTTAAAGGATCTGAAATTACAGTGTCTGGAAAAATTAGCAATAAGCTGGATCTTTTGCCAGTGGAAATTAAAGCTCAGTCAGTAAGTGTTTAGTTTACTAATTGTGAAAAACATCTCTCCCTTCTGTTTTTTGTGGCACCACAGGAAGCTTCTAGAAGTGTTTGTTGTTTAGTATATGTTCTTTACATTTGGGCATTCAGCTCTCTCCCCATTGTTTGAACTCTCAGATAATTTGCTAAAATTACCCTCTCTTGAATTTGCTACAAAAGAAAAATCTTGAAGAATATCCACAAATAAGCAAACACCAATTTTAATTCAATTTTGTTGATTCTTTAACAAAATCCAAATACTGTGGCCTTTTAAGCACTTTTAGGTTTCTTTCGTTGTGCTGCAGTAGGGAATCTCAATTATTGATCTCAAAAATGCAAAAATAGAATTTAATTACCTCCTTTTTTGTCATTCTTACAAGTCCAGAAATACATATCTAAAATACATGCTTTTTATATACTTTGGAATTGCATTTTCCAATGGGAAAGAACAAAATTCAAGGACAGCAGGTACTGAAAGATATTCCTTTAAGTCTAATAATGTGACTATGAATGAAGTCTGAAACTTTTTTTTTAATGGTAAATTTTCTCCCACTTCAGCACACGAGTAACTTGACTCTTAAGGAAGAAGCAAATGTCAAAGAGAAGGAGCAAGTATTCCAAAATCAAAGATACATCTTTGGGAATTTCATAGAGAGACTATGGGCTTACTTGACTATTCAGCAACTTCTGGAAGAAGCGTAAGTGATTTCAATGCTTCACATAACCAACTTCTAACTTCTCAAAAGACAAATTCCAAATTCACAAATGATATGATCAGAAAATCAAAGAAACGGAAATATTTCTCCTGACAGTATCAAACCCATAAGATACTGGGAGAATGCTACATTACTGTATGATGAACATGTAGTGCCCTTCAGTTTTTGGTAGCGCTACAACATCCAATTTCATATATATGAACATGTAACGTAACACATTCTTCATGAAATTACTATGAGATAGATTTCAGTTGTATGGATTGTGTTGAGATCTTCTTGCATAACTAGAAATATTGTCTGTAGGTGAGGAAATGGCAATAGTTAGGGAATAGGACAATATGGATGTCCATAAGATACTTCCTAGATCATGTATCTATTACTTCTATGTATTTAAACCAAACATAGGCTCCGGTATTGCAAAGAATTAAGCATTTCCGTAATTTCAGGCACATGAACAGCTGAGTTATCCCCGTAAGACTACTAACCCTTCAATAGTAAATATCTGTGGAGACACAGCTGATATGTAAAGGAATCTGAAGGTGATTTGTTCAGAGTCTCTACACATTTTTGCTTCATCATTAACACAGACTTTAGTATTTCAGCCCAAGAAGAGGACCAGAAGGCCCTGGACGCCCAGGCCTTGGATCTGTCCCTGCGGTACAGCTTTGTCACACCCCTCACTTCCATGGTGGTCACCAAACCCCAGCAGCAGGAGGAGCTGGCAAACAAACCCACTGAGGCTGGTAAGAACAGCTCCCCTGAAACACTCTGCTCTTCTTGATTCGTTGTTGTTGACTTCCACTTGGGTTCATTTGATGGTGATATAACGAGGCAAATTGGAGGCAGGAGTTCAGGGATTGGCTTCCTTTCAAAATAAAACATGCAGGGTTTTTTTTTGAAAGGTGAAGTGATGAAACAGGCACTAAAACTGAAATGGAAAACAGTTTGTTTAAATATTAACTAAAAGTAGTCTAATAGCTGTTACTATTATATTCCTGACAATGAAAAAAGGCTCCACACTTTTCTCTGTAGCATTTAAGTGGAAAAATGAATGCAGGGGGGAAACCATGGCCTCAGTAGGAGTTTTGCAAGTGCTCTATATAACCATCCTTTAACACAAAACCCTCATCACCTGAAGCCCTTGTCCCAGTTTGCTGGTACACAGGGGTAAAGTAATTCAGTGTTGACTGTATGACATTCATCTGTCCCTCTTCCTCTTGACAGATAATGAGAAGCCCAGCAGTCTTCCAGCAGGAGGTAAATGTTTTCTTCTTTTCCAGTAGCATATTTTCATAGTCTCTAATAACAAAACAAACAAAATAGTTCATGATGTTTGTTCTATAGAGGGAAGTATCCGAGACTTGAAAAAAATGCATGAAGTAAATTGTAAGCAATGTCTATGTCTATGTAAGCAATGTCTACAGTCTATGCAGGTTAGGGGTAGATTCCATTCAGAATATCTCAAAGGTTAAAATTATCTATGCTCTTGAGGAAGAGTAGTTCTTCAAGTCAATGGTGTTAATGATTTTTTTCTGCTTCTTCCTACCACGTGTGAAGCATCTTTCAAAAGGTTCCACTCAAGAATGCCTTCTGAGGATGAGTCAGGTATTTTTTTCCTCTCTGGAAGCTGCATTTATTTGAATAATAATTTTATAGGTGAAGAACCTTGGTTTTGCTCTTGTTCTTTCACAGAAATGTATTGAGGGAATCGCAATGTCTTTGGAGGTTTCCTCTTTCAAGGTCGTGCTGGGGAGTTCAATAGCAGAACCACTCCTGTAAGGTATGTGATGCAATCATGAATAAAACTCTCTTTTCTTTCTCCAGGTTCTCGTAGAGTGAAGGGTGGGTCACCTGCTGGTAAGTACTTCTCCTCTGTTGCTCTTCAGAATAATTCTATGACATTAATTCCATATGTAGGGTCATAGCAACCTTATTCTAATAAGTGCATTTGGATTGGAGATGCCCACTTGACACACATTTTAGATTTTATTATATACATTTCAGTCCACAGACATTTTATAATGAACTATAAACTTTTGAAAACAACCTTGGTTCCTTTTCAGAAATAAAAAAATATACCTCCTGAAAATAAACATGGAAGATCTGGAAAAGTATATATTGGTAAGCTGAAAGAAATGAGTGTAAAACCAAAAAAATTAATCAGTCAGGAGGTATCTAGAAAATGCAGTGGGCAATAAGCAGGACAGATTCCCTGTTTCAAAGGGTGGGAAGGAAGGTGCAAGGCATAAACCCAAAGCAGCAGAACATTGGGAAAACCCTTTTCTTTCAGCTCGAAGGCGCTCTGAGATCCAAACTCGCGGCCACAGGAAGATGCTTTCAGCAGGTAACTGCTCACAGTGGGGTCAGAGGGGCTGGGCTGGGTGTGCTGCATTCAACACTGCCCAGTGATCCTTTAAAATGCAGCTCTAAACCCTTCCACAGCTCCAGCTGAGCATAGGCCCATGGCGTGGTCCATCCTGAGAGAAATAGGCACTGGATGTTGTGCTTTTTCCCCCCATTGGGACATCTTGTCTTAGGCAAGGCTCTCTCTAATCATCAGTGAAGAGCTCTGCTAAAAAGTTTCTGTCCAGCATTTGTCCTGGTTCCTCAGCTGACTTAGAGAAAAATGTTTCATTAAACTCTTTTAACTAATTTTAACTATTTCAGTTTCCAGGTCCAGAGACGCCAATAGAGCACAAGCTATTGGTTAGTGACACACATCCAAGTCCCATTTCAATTATTAATGTAACTGTAACATACACTTCTTCATGCAACAATGCTTTTTGTGACTGCACCAACTCTCTGAAAATCTTTTACCTCTTCTTGCAAATCTTACGTAGTTCTTTCCATTTATGTAGAAAAATCTACATAATCTGTGTTCCATAAGACCTCTCTGGCTTGAGGATATAAGAAATGCAGTATAACAAATCTTCATCCTAAGCATTTGTAAGGGCACATTGTCCTTAGTAAACTGTATGATTCAATGTCTGTTGCTTTCATTCATATCAGGGTACTGTGTCTGAGTGTGCTTTTCAACAATTATTGTTTTGTTCTTAATCATTCTATCCTATAAAAGCTATAACTGCTGTTTTAGGTATAAGTCTATAAATTATTTTTGCTGTGCCTCTCGAGGGCATAGGCTAGATTTTTTTTGTTGCTGATATTTTTCTTCTGGTTTTTCAGCCGATGAACATCCACAATTTCTCTTGCAATTACCCACACAAAATGAAAGAATCTGCTTAAATATTCCTACAAGAGGACAAACCTCTGTCCCCCTGCTGTCAGATCCAGAGCAAGGTGAGTGAGACATGTTACCCCAGTACCAAGACAAGGAGAGTCACTGAGTCTGTGAGTGCAGTTGGTGTTTTTGGAATAACCTCCTCTACTGAAGAGCCATCTCACACCTGCTGCCTTGCCCTGACCAGAGAGGCTGTGGTAAATTCTGCTTTTCTGTTAGGCAGTATTAATGATGCAACAGCTGGAGGCACTTCTCACAGGTCTGGCTGAGGGTCACCTTCTCCTCCTGGTGTCACGTCCTCCTCGCTCCTTAGGGTTTTCTCCTACCCAGCCCTTGGGGCTTTGGAGGATGCAGAGACCTCTGGGTCCCTGTGTGCCAACAGAAAGGCACATGCTCTGGATGCACAGCAGATTTTCCATGCTCCTGTCCTTGAGAAGCCATGGCCTGGGCCCCAGGCACCTGCTCTGATTATGGACCAGAGATGCCTCTGTGCAGGAGGTGGAAGCATGGGCTTAAACAAGCTCTAGTGACCCCACCACAATCTTGGGGCATGTGGAGCTGAAATCCAGAAATGCCCCACAAAACTAGGTTTGAGACCCTGGAGTCATTTCAGTAATAAAACTGGAGTGGGTTTATTAAGATCACTTGTGCCATAAGAGAAGAATCACCTGACAAATTTGTATTAAAGGACTCACTGTGACGGGGAAACTTGGAGATGGAAGAAATCACTTTGTGCAGTTTGATATCACCTATGTGAATCCCCCTGTGCAAATCCAAGTCTACACTCACACAATCCTTCTAAGCCATGATAAAAAGAACAGTCAGCTGTCATGGACGAAGTCAGCCTCCTCCACCATCCAGGGGTAAGAAACATCTTCCTGTCCTTTCCTAAACTTGAAAATGTGTCAGATCTTTGCTCATTCAGGCCTCTATTTTCCCATTTACCTGAAGTAAGTGCTTCAAATGTCCTTCTTCAGCAAGTATATCAGTATGAGTATCTGCAGAGTATCTTCATAACCCCCTTTTCAAATTTGGAGAAGAAAATAAGTTTTACTTTAATTCTCTGTGCCTGTGTAAAGAGAACCAGAACAACTGCACCATCAGCCTGCTGTTCATGTATTTATGTTCCAAAGGAAAGGAGCCATGCAGAGTAGCCTGGTGCCACCAGCAGCCACTTTGTGTTCCTCCAGGGCAGAGCCAGCGCTGCCAAGTGATATTTTTGACATTTACTGTCCCTTTAATACAGCACTTGGCTCCACACAGGCTGGGGTTTTCTTCCTCCTCAGTTTTAAGCAATAACTCTCATCTGGGAAGCTGACATTTTTTATGGGCAGGCATAAAGCCTTGGAATAGCTGTCTGTAACTAAATGTCTGCTGGAGGAGAAGGGACACTTTAAAAGCAGACTTTATTTGTAAGAGTAATTAGCAGGATCCTTCAGTACCAGAAGGAAGAGCTGAGTGTACCTGGCTCCCCCAGCCTTTTTATATTGCTGGAATAAGTCTCCACAAGGATCCCCTGCTGGCCTGGGGCAGGCAGGACATCGCTGCTCCCCCACACACAGTTTGAGACAATAACAAGTCCTACAACAACTGCTTTCAATTATTCTTGTAATACAAACAGAGCCAAGAACTGCCTGGATTTATGTCCCAGTATAATTTGCCAAGCAGAATGACCCTCCTGCTTCAATCCAGCACCCGAGCCCTTGCACCAGCACTTTGGGGGTGGCTTTGTTAATCCTCTCTGCAGGAAGCAAAATGACAATGACATTTGTGTTCTGCAAGCCCACCTAGGATCACAATAACATTAATGAGTCAGAAGAAAGGCAAGGTCTGAAAAACTTGTGAAATATCCAAGAAAAAAATATTTGACTGGTCATTAAAAAGATTGAATTATTTTATTAGTCTACCCTTTTCTCATTAAAATGGTGAGGGTTTTTTTCCCATCCAAGCTTTTCTTGTCATCATGGATAAAAAGATGTTTACATCAGCAAAAGAACTGTCCCTGGTAAATTTGCAAGACCTGTTGTGCAGCACAGAGAGAAAAAATATTCTACTCAATATTTTCTAGCTTAAAAATGACTACAAACAGATCAGGAAAAAATGCAGTTACGAAGAGATAAAAGGCAAAAATGAAATTATTTTGGATAATTAATGTCAGTTAGTTAAATACATATTCTTTTTTCACATTCTTCTTGGAAATAATTTCCTAATTTACTTCCTAGGCTGACAGTGTCAGTTGAAAAGGAAAGGAGTGTTACAGCATCACTTCCTGATACGGTCACAGTAAAAATCTCCTTGGTCAGGTTTCCAGATGATTTCCTTGGGCTCTACTTCTTGAACAGCGACCGTTTCTCAGACAAAGTCACTGGAGTTCTGGGTGTGTATCAGGATGGATGTGTGCAGCAAAGAGAAACTGTGCATTTAATTTATTCTTTTGGGACATTTAACTTCTACTGCCCAGCAATCCCAAAGAGGGGAGGCCTCACCCTGGAAACATAACATAAATAACACAATGTTTTCCACTCACCAGTGGCACAACTCTAAGTAGCCCATTATGGGTTTAGAAGATATTAAAATATGACAGAAATAATAGTTGGGCTTAACCTCAACAGTGCTGTGGAATGACATGATTGATGCAGAAAATTCATTTGATGTCAACTAACAGACTATAAATGATGGACATAAAATTGTAAACAATCATGGTTGGGAAATGAAAGCCAGCTGCTCCTGAACGTCTCAGCTCCAAAATTCCTGCTGGGACCTAAACTGAAGTTGCTTTGGAAACCTTGCAAATGGAGAGGCTCCATATTCCTAAAACCACAAGGAAGAAATAATTGTGAAAAACCATCAGAGAAAGGCTGAACCTTCCTGTGGAGAGTGTTAAGGGATAACAGGAAATTAAAGCTGAAACAGGAATTTTCTAAACTTTGGAGCATCCAAACATGATCTTTGGTTTGTTTTCTGAGCTGAAGAGCTACTCTCCTGGTGTTAGAGCTGCCATTTGGCTTAAACAAACAGCAATGCTCAGCTGGTTTGTATTTTTAAATAATTTCTATGTCTGTTGCTTAGGTCAATTTTATTCGAAAGCACAATTTGGGAGTCACTCCAACAATGATCAGACAGCTGTGGAAAGACTCCTGAGAGTGTATGGATCTGAGCAAGACGTTTCCAGGTACCAGATATGGAGGGGTGGGGGGGGAGTGAGGGCATTTGTTTTATCAGCAAATACCAGAGATCAAAAGAAATGAAGCTGAGGGAGTGTTTGTAAGAACACATCTCTTTGGTGTAAATAACTCGCATTTTAGTTTTTCCCCAATAGCCTGCATTTGTTGTTTAAGTGATGCTACAGGGCTCAAGGCTCCTATTTCATTGGGGGAAATAATTACACCCTGGGGGTACAGCTTGCATTGTTTTCCTGGACAGGAAGGGTATTTCCTCAGTTGGATTTACCATGAGAAAAATTTTCTATTCTTTTAGCACACATCTGTGATGGGGAAGAGATGCTGTGAGTGTGCAGGTCCTGGCAGTGCTGAGGTGCAGCTCTGCCCACACAGGTCTCTGACTCCTGTGCCATCTGCACATCAGGGCAATTCTGGCCCTGCCCTTTGATTGTGTTATCACAATTTCTCTTGTTTTGTTTTCATTTCAGGTTGTACAAGAAAGATTACAGGCTCGAGTCAGACAGTGAACCTGTTTCCTGTTGGTCAATAGATCTAACTCCCTAGGGGAAAAAAAAAAAATCTGTGAAGAAAATTATGCAAATGAAGCTCTTCCAAGTATTTTTGATACTTTCACCAAGAAAATGACACAGTAACAGTAAAGCCTTACTGTTGCTCTATGTGTGTTACAACTATTTTACCTTGAAAGAATTATACTTTCAAGATATAATGGTGTGTGTTTGTTTGCTATTTGAAAATGGTTTCTAATTTGCAATGTGGTTTTGTTGTTGAAGATTTATGTGAATGAACTAAATAAAATCAACATTATCAGCTAACAGTTTGATATAGACACATGGACTTAGGTTTCCAAGTAAAAATCAGTAGTGGCAACATCCAAGCCAAGAAATGTGTCATGCAAACAGCAATAGATTCCTAAAACTTTATCCCATTATGATGGTGGTGTTCTTGAACCATGCAGTTTGTAAAAATACCATGAAGTTTGAGGCAGTATTTCTTTACCATGTCTCTCATTTTCTATTTTATTGCTGTATTAGGGTTCTCTTGGAGGTTGTTCTGTCAGACCATTCAAAGCTCATGAAATTAGCAGTGAATGGGGCTGTGTGTGAGACGAAAACCCACACCAGCTGTGGTCCAGTTCTTTGTTGCAAAAGTCTCTGAGGCTCCCTTTTGAAAACATCTGCAGAACAGCCATTGGCTGGTTGCAAAACCTCTGGTTGCAAAACACAGCATTTCAACCCCAAAAGTTAGCAGCTTTTTTTGGCACCATTTCATACATTTTGCAAACATTGCATGATGTTTTACAAATAATGAACATCTGAAACCCAGCCTGCTTTGTGCAGAGATAATACTGCAGAGTAAACACACACACACAGAAGCCTCTGCCCATGAAATCCAAGCTGTATTTTCAGTCTTCTGCTTTTTGTAAGTTTTAATTCCAAAATTATTTTGTTTTAGAATTTCAATTCCTTTGTATCCTTGAACCCATAAATATGCCAGCATTGCAGGCAGTTTAACAGAAGTTGCTTTCTATCCTGCCAATAATAAATAACTGAAAAAACCTTTTTATTTTAAAGCAATGTACTAAAAGAGAAACGATTTCTTGCCAAAGTCAATATGCTAAAACAAACTGTGTAACTAGAAGCCTGCTTTTTAAAAGAAGTGTGCAGACATGATGCCAAGATATGTTTGTGTGAATTGCTTGTACTTTCAAGGTGCTGATTTTGCTGCACAAATTACATGACAAACAATGTGGAATTTGGAAACTGGAAGCACCAGATTGCTCACTTCAGTGCATCAAAAACAGTCTTCCCAATCTCATTGTTTCCATTAGAGCTGAACTTGGGATTTGAATCACAAGCTGTTGATCCAGGGTTCTATCAGCAGACTTGCTACAAATGAAATATTCCCTGCTTTCAGTTGTCAGGTGTCACCTCCTGCACAGCTGCCAGCAGCAGGGACAGAAACAGGTGCATAGATCAGGGAGCAGTGGCCCATGGCTGGGGCAGCTTTCACCTGGACCCTATGCTGGCAGTGAGGCTCAAGCAGGTGCAGGCCATGCTTGAGAGCTGCACCCAAACTGCAGTGCCTGAGCTTTCCCAGACTGCTGCTGCCCTGCTAATGCAGTTCTCCCTCGCTGCAAAGAAACTCTGAGCCAGGGAACTTTTTAAGGTACGATAGAAACTCCTCACTTTGCTCAAAGATTTTATCTGACTTTGAACAGACAAGTTGTGCTGACAGATTTCTGTGCTTTCTGCAGCAGCCTGAAGTCGCTGGTGTGCCTGGCTGCTGCAGCTCCCAAATCCCCTCTGCACGTGTGCTTTCCATTCTAAAAGTGAGTGCCATTCCACTCTTCCCTTGAATAATTGTGTCTCAATTTGTTATTTAGTCACTCTTTTCCTCTGCTTTTCAAGCCCCAGAGTGAGTTCTGGTGGATTTCTGATTTCTTATGTTCCCTTCCCTTGCTCAGAAGCTGAAGGCAGATGCAGTAATGATTATTTGGCACTTTGTAATTTCTAATTCCAACACAGAAGAGTGTCAGTGTATATGTAACAGATCTATACATATCTCACAGGATATGGCCCCACACTTCTCTTTTAACCAGAACTGTAGCACTGTAGCCATCAGTAGGAAGAGTAAATGTTTTATCTAACTGTGAGCATCTGTCTGCTGCTTCTCTCTGCCCTCTGTTACCTTTAGCTACCTTTGCTGTTACCTCCTGCCTTGCAGGAATCTCCCAGTGCTTATTGAACAGAAGCCTTGCAAAAGCAGACCAGAATCCCAGAGAGCAACTCGTGGCTCAGACAAGATTTCAATCACAGACAAGATTCCTGACACCTGCAGAGATTTGCCTCGCCTCCATAAATCAAACAGGAAAGTTCTGGCTGGCCCAGGATTGCCTTGTGCCCAAACTCTGCCAGCCAGGTAGGTCAAGGTCTGCAGTCCACTGCTCTGCTTTACTGTGTTAACAGAGCAAGTGAGGACGGGACCAGCCCCCATGGGCAGTGCCACAGCTCCTGTCTCAGGATCCCAAATGGATCGTTGCTTTATTTCATTCTATTCCATCTAATTGATTCTCTTACAAGAAAAATTTAGAACTATGTAAACTTAAGCTTGTTCTGGTCTTCTCTCACTCCATTCTGTTGCTCTTCCTGCCTTCCTCATTTTTCAGTCACATATTTCCTTCTGGAGAAACTACTGCTTTCTTTCACCATTTCTGTCTGGGTTTAGCAGGCAAAGATCTGCAGCCACTGTGACATCCTCTCCCCTCACCTATTTTTTTTCTTCTACAAAACTGCTGCTTTCAGTAAAGGATTCTGCTCCTCAGAAAGGCTTGTGTCTCCCACAAATTTAACAGTAAGTGTATCTTTCCTCAATGTTTTTGTCTTTGATTTTTCTGTTGCATTTTTTGTTCACCTCTACCCTTGTTCTTTCAATTTAAGCTATCGCATCTTCTATCATTTGTTTCTCCCACTACAATCCTCTTTTCTATGTCTTCTGCATTTTAGCTTTCCACACAATGACTTTTTTTATCCTATTACTCTTGGGGAATTTTATGCTTTGCCATGTGAGACCACAACTGCCTTTCTGTGGCTGAAATGATTAAAAGAAATCTTGAAGTAAATAAGAAATATGGAGGGGAGATAACATGTTTTTGGTTGGTTTGGTATTTTGCTTTAGAAGGAAGAGCTTGCAATATCTTGCAGTAAAAAAATGAATATATAAATAAATGGGGCACTTACCCTGAATGGGTTCATAAATACTTTTATGAGAACAGAAGGAAGGGTTTTCCTTAAGAAAGAGACTGTCCAAAAGAGCTATCATCAACTCAAACATGAGTGCTGCTTGCAATCTTGGTGTTTCATTAATTTATAAAGACTCAGACATTCAAAAGTTAGGTTCAAATAAAAATGCTAAAATACAGAAGTCCTGGATGCCAAGAATCTCCTCCTGTGCTGACAGCAGCCCTCAGCACTGCACAGTCAGGAGGTCAGGTGGCTCCAAGTACCACGGGATTACCCCAAAATCTGATCTGGGCTGTCAGATGTCCTCTTGTGCTCAATTTCAAAATGCATCTGGCACCCCAGGCTTTGTGAAACTCGCATGAGAACATTGAGCTGTCAGAATAACAGAACCAGACATTGAGTACTGATACTTTAATTTAATCACTCCTGACACTCAATTACTGACTAAAAATTGCATAGAGGGTTTCTGTTATGTTTTACAAAGTAAAGTCAGAATTTTAAACCTAACAAGGAGGACACTTCAGGGGATGAGGGACCTTGCTCTTCAGATTGGATCAAATACACAGTAAAACTCTGTAGGAGAGCCATCATACCTTGTCCTTGCTAAACATGGTATAGTTCTTATATGTTGAAAATGCTGTTCTTTCAGATGAATATTGTCTGCCTGTGCATTTGAAGGAAGTTGTAGTTGCTTAAAAGAGACTGGAAACAATATAATCTGTGTGAACACCATCTATCAGCCCAGCTCCATTGTCATGGACAAACCAGCAAGGAATATCAACACCGTGTTTAGGATCTCTTCTGTAATCCTTCTGCCAGCCCCTGAAAGGGAAAACACAGCCATGGGAGTATTGAGGTAGGAACTGCTCCTGGGCAAGGAATCTTGCCTAAGTCTTTGCTAAGGACTTCATCATTTTGTACCTTGTTACTGTCAGTTCATTGTTTTTAACAATCATTGTGGCATCTGGTTTCTTGGGATCAGATCCAGGATGAATTTCAAGTATGGTGAAGTCAATGGGCTGGAAAAACTGTCCTATAAAGAGAAGTGAAAATTACCATTTCAGGCATTAAAACAGAAGTAAACCAAACAGAAATCCCAGAATTTCTACATTCCTCTACTGGTTTCCATGTCCCTTCAGAGTTTTGATTGGATAAGCAAACACTAAGTTTCAGGTAATGCTGAACATATGCCTGTGATATTATTGGTATTATTTTCTGTTTATAACCCAGAATTGCATCCACATCATCTGGATGTAAGTTCCAGCTTCTGACTGCATAGAACAATTACAGCCTTTTCTAGATATCCTTCAAAATATCCTCACTTGGTGTCTTGTCTATTCAGTTGAATTTATTACATGTTTTCCAAGTCTTCAGCGTTTTAAAAATCAAATAATCCACGTGTTGACCTCTGAAATTTTGAGGTGCAATTATTCTCAGCAGAAGTACAATATTCTCTCTATAAATTATGTAGCCTCATAAGGAAAGACCATCAGGGAAACACTAAACAAAGTCATACCTAATAATCCATGGGTCTGCTCAGACAGTTTATCACTTTTCAGTGTATAGAGTCCCAGGAAATCTTGGTGGAGAGGATGCTTCTTCCATACTTGGTGCAAAACTACAACAAATGAGGCACCACTGCCCATTGAGAGCACCAGATTTTTTTTCCTGTTAATTATCAAAGTTAAACTGAGGAAAAAAGAAAAACATGACTTAGAACATTGTGTTTACCAGAGTTAACAGCAACAGAAAGAAACGTGAGAAGAAGAAACAAATGTAGCTTTATAAACTGCTCAGTGTTTTTTAAGAGAGAGGGTGTGCTGCCTGTTTTGATTCATGGAGTCTCTCTGTGTGTTCACAGTTGCAGAATCATATAAAATGACACTGGAAGACACTACCTGGCCTTTAAACTTTTCAGTAAGATGTTTTTAGCAAAACTTGTCCTTTAACAGTGTGATTAGTCACAGATAGGTTGGTGATACATAGATGCAGCATCTCATGCTCAGTGACGCAAATTCTATTGATAAAACTGTAATTTCTTTGCCTGGATGCTACATTACACTTTTTCCTTTAGTTTTTCAGATAAGTCAACTCCCAAACTGCGTATTTTAGTGCTAGAATAGAGAAGATATGTTTCTGAATGTGTCAGTGATATCATCCATGTTATTTATCACAATAAAAAATCATGTGTATGAATGACAGTTTGCTCTTTCTGCTGCACTACCAGGCCTTGAGAAGGCAGAAATTTTATTCTACACAGTGAAATGTAAAGGAGGATGAAGAGAAAATGTTGCCTGCTCCTTCTGTAAACCTTTTGCACAGGTATAAATGATTCTGCAATAGATCCCATGAGAAATATACCTGCTGACAAGAAAAAATATACCAATCCTGTACCTGCCACAAGTTCCATTTTTAAAATGGATATTTGTTTTTGGAACATTGTTATGCCTTTGACACTATGTCTGAAGTTACTCCTTAAGTATTTGCAAGACACTGCTACATAAAGCACAATATCAATCTAGTTTTACCTTAGTCATAGCAATAGAAAATCAGGGAAAAGTCTTCATTGACTTATTTCAAACAGAGAAATTTGTGACTCATTCAGCAGTTACACAATAAAGTAGAGAGCAGAATCCAGCAGGGCTTGAATCAACTGCTTGTGTAGATTCACACATGAATCTTAGAAGTATATTACTGATTAACATTTAAAAACAATTTAAGAAGAGGAGAAAGTAATACAAGAGCCTGATACTCTTTCTGTGAGTCTTACCCTGCTTGTTGCAAGGTGACTGAGTCTAGCCAGGTGAAACTTGTTTGTTCATCCCCATTCTGAATTGTGATGGTCTCAGGAGTTACTGTCAGCTTTACATCCAGCTGCTTATTTGCAATACCAAGTTTTCCAAAATAGGAGTTTTGGATCTTTGCATCACTATTTGCTCTCTTATCACCAATAAGTTCTCCATTCACTGTGATGCCTAATACAGAAATGAAACAAGTATTGTTTAATACACAGGACCCGATCAACTGATGTCAAGGAGTGTCTTGAAAATTTAATAACAAGAAATTAAATATGAGTTGAAAAATAGATCAGAATCACTTAGTCATGTTTGTACCAAAGCAAAATAAAATTCTGGGGCTTGTTCTGTGAATTTCCACAGAGCCAACATTCACTTTGTTGAGAAAAGTTCAGTTTTTCCCAAAGAACAGAGAGTTTGTGATGGGTACAGAGTCCGAGAGACATCAGTCGCTCTTTACCAGATACTCCACAAACTGGTGACCTAAGGATTATGTTATTGCTTCTACTACAACTCACTGAGACAAATTACTACTCTCAACCCTCACAGTGGTTTTGAAAGTAAGTTTAGAAGTTCATTTTTCTACAAGAAATGAAAAGAGTCATGGTAATGGTACGCTATCAGAGCTACAGGACCTCCTGCTAACTTTGCTGGGAATAAAAGCTTATCCTACAGCTGTCTTTATTATAAAGAGAGAAAGAGCCTTTAAACACATTTTGTTAGAAGTATCCTGTATTTAAAAAAAAAGTTTAAAACTCACCTGTAACTGGGTCGTTTATTAAATTTAAGATCATGCCAGGGTTTTCATTGATATTGAAACAAATGGCATCTTTTTTTTGTTGTACTGATATAATGAAGTGTGGGTCTCCATCAACTGTAAAGGCAAATCACTGGTGTCTGTATAGTGATACACAGGGTCAAAGCTCCATACGAGCAGTTAATGCTTAATATTTAAATTTAATAACTAAATATAAATTACTTAATAGAAAACAAGCAGTTATCTGATGGGAAAGAAGACTGAGAAAATGACTACATATAATTTCAATTACTTGGTCTTTAGAAGACATTGAGAGATGTTTAAAAAGTAAATTAAAATACTTGTCC
The DNA here is from genome assembly GCF_009819655.1 of Sylvia atricapilla. Lineage (NCBI taxonomy): Eukaryota > Metazoa > Chordata > Aves > Passeriformes > Sylviidae > Sylvia > Sylvia atricapilla. Next base: position 15,723,859 of record NC_089150.1, on the reverse strand, counting down.
CTTAAAAATGAAAAATGGCTGCTTTTATGGAAGGGAATTATTGAAAATATTCATAAGAATTGTGTAATTTAGCCTTAAATTTAGCCTTAAAACCTCTTCTGTTCTCTACACAGACACTACTCCAACTACTCACCACTAGTATACCATGTGGGTGGTGATGCATGTGTGTGATATAGTGGTGAAGCTGCAGAAGGAAACAAAGTTGTTAGAAAAACTCGCACCAAAATGGAAAATTGCATGGCCCACATAAGATATCAGAGAGTTAATATGCTAGGTAAATCACTAAGTGCATCCTAGTGTTTGAAGCATGTACTCTACAGAATGACAGTTTGTGTGCTGGGTTTGAATCAAAAAAGCTTCAGGATAGAGACAGATTTCACTTGCAGTCTGAATTGCTCTGAGGGTTTCAATATAGCCCAAGCAACCCATCTGAAGGACACAAATAATTCAGACTTGAGGATTAAGCTATCAGAAGGAAATGCAACATCATCCATTGAAAACTTCTGACTTTTTGGGTTTGTTTTTTTATCGTTGTTGTTGTTTGGGATTTTTTTCCAGAATGAATTTAAGTCTTTTCAGTGAAGACTTCAAAAAACTAGACAGAGACAGAGACTGGCACTAATTTCCAGAGGAAAGAAAAAATCTGACTCTCCCATTTCCAGGGTTGCACAGCCAGCAATTTGCTGGATCAGTTGCTGTCTCTTGAATAAAACAGATGCAATTTGCACAAGGGACTGAACATGTTGATTTAGCCACAGATGACATCACAGTCCCTTGTTCCATAAAATTCCAAAGGAAATGCAGAGTGAAGTCCATCCTGTGTTTTTGGGAAACAGCTTTCAGGAAAAAAAATGGTGGTTTGATGAACAGGCGTTTACTCTTATAAACTATTTAGCTGAAACTTTGTCACCTCATATTGTTCAACCTCTAAGTGTGCTTTCAGCAGTAAGCAGAATTTGGTAATATTTGTTAAAGTGTAGTTGTATTGCCAGAAAAGGCATCTCTGCCTCAGGTAATTTCAGTTGACAGATCCTGCTCCATTTAGAAAAGTGAAGTAAATTACTTACCCATCAAAGGACCTGTGAACATCCCTGCTTGAATGAAACAAAATGGTATTTTAGAGGCTAACAAAGACCAAAACCCAATCTCACCTACTTAATTCCTTCCTCCTTCCAAAACCAACCTCAAAATCTTGTAATTATGTACAAATTTCTAAATACTCCAAAGTAAAAATTTAGTCAAAACAGTTTATTTTAGCATTTACAAGGCAACAGTATTGAAGGGGCTGAAAGCACACCCTGCTTTCCACCACAAATGTCTCATCTCCAAGAGCATGGGGTTTGCTCTGTCTGGGACTGGGACAACCTGCTGTTCTCTGGTCCCTCTGTGCCACCTTGTTCTAAACTGTATTTCCAGGAAGGAAGAATTGCCCACCTGGTTCCACTTTTTTTACTCTTCTGCTCTTTTTACATCTGAAATTCTGTCAGGGTACCGGAAGACAGGGCTCTGTGCTTTAGAAGTGGCAATCATGGCATGAATGAAGACATCTTTGTCTTCAATAATGGGATTGCTTCACATGGGCACCTGGAAGTGCCCAGTGCCAGCCCTGGGGAGCAGCTCACTTGTCCTGGGCCTGAATTCTATGGTATGGTGGTGGGATGCTGCAATTGTCAGAAACAGGAACTAAACTGAAACCACTATTCACAGACTTATCCATCTGAGAAATTGTGTATCTATTTATAACATGATCTTGATTAATTCCCCATGAACTTCATGAAAATATTGCAGCCCAGATCAAATATGTAATGTAGAAAATCCATCTCTTTTAAAATACTAAGTGAATTTAATAAGAAATGTACATACCTTCAGCTGTTACCATGGGCAGGTAAGAAGTAAAAGGAAGAAAAAGAGAAATTTACAGTTTCAGTTATACAATTGCACAACAAGGATTCTGACCCTAATAAAACATTGTAAAAAAACTGTTTGAAAACTCAACCAGCTATCTTCAGTATTTTGTAATGCCATTTCTTCCCAGTGATACAACTCAGTATTTGTAGATCAAACAGAAATGTACAGAAAGTAAAGAGCTGTTATGTGGGGCAGCAGAACTGCTATTTATTATGCCTGTGACAAGAGCTCTTTTTGGAATTGTTCTATTGCTGTGCCATACCTATATTGCAAAATGTTCCTTACTGGTTTTACTGTTTTGTGATTTTCCAGGCATTTGGATGATTCTATTAATACTGACTGGATGATTTGGCACATTGATTTGTGAATTGAGACTGTTTTCTTACACAGGGGAAGTGCTTTGAGTATTTTCTCCTATTACTGCTCTATACTATCTATTTACAGAGAAAATTTCCTTGGAAAGAGGTTCAGAAAACATGGAAAGGAAAAGCAAATAACTGGAGATGACTGAGTGGATGCCACTTGTGTTGGGGGATGTTTGGGGGTTTCCATCTTAGGGAGGGAAGTTTCTAGCTGCAAACTTTAAAGTCATTATGTCGTGTAGTGACTTGAAGGTTGAATTAATCATGAAGGGGTTTTATGTCATTATTCCATTATGAGAGTCATGAAAAATACTGAAAAAATTTATCAGCAGAATTCCTGAAGAATGATTCAGAGTTGAAGGGCACTTAGCAATTCACTGGTTTCAGGATTTACTGCAGCTGTAAAAAACCTCACTAATCTCCAGTATCTCTGTTATGCTAAAATGCCTGAAGTTCCTATGCCAAAATCAGAAGATTAGAAAGCTTTTCATCCAGGAGGCAGCAGAGAGCCCACACAGAGCCTCCAAGGAACTTTTAGGGGCTTTAAACAGAAGTTGGGGAAAAATTAAAGAATGCAGATAGAAGAGATTGGAAAGCCTCTGTCAGACCTGTGGGATGAGGGTGGCCCAAACAATACAAGGAGATGAAGTTAGAATGCCTTGGGGGCACACTGAGCAGAGAGCACTGCCTTGCTTGGCCAGAGAGCAAAGAGGAACAGAATATTTGCTACACAGGGGTTAAACTGAGAGGCTGAAGTATAGGAAAGAAAAATGTTTCACTGAGCAAGGAGTTCATAATTAGCTAAAATATCAGAGGAGTTGAAAACAAATTGTGTGCTTTCAATATAATTGCTTCTCTTTCTGCAATATATGTGTGACTATTGTGTTTTACATATGTAATCTCAATCTTTTTACAACCTGATACATCCTGCATGAGGAAGAGCTCTTGCAAATTCTGCCTTTTCATGTGGAAAGAGGTTACTACATCTATCCCTAGGCTGAAGTATGTAGAAAAATAAAGGAGAAAGTGATGGTAAATCATCTGAATATAGCTGGATTATTAGATTAGAAATGCTTCTTGGTTTTCAGAGTCTTTTTCTGTAATAGTTTTTCTGTTTAGCTTAAAATACATTTATTTTAAATTTAGTACTTTGCCCATATGATTTAGTAATGAAGGATGGTTTGATGGAAATGTGCTTTACAATGAGAAGTAATTTTGCATAAACCACACGTGCCAGGCTTGGAAAGTAGATTTTTCAGATACATATTTAAAACTGTGCCCACATGAAAGCCTTTCTTTAGGGGAACATCAAAGGATTTGGCTTCTCAAATATAGTACAATTGTGTAGATGTCTATACCTTCAGTGGGTTTATCAGCAATCCCCTCTTCATTGCCATTTTCTTCTGGTTTTGTTACCACCATGGATGTCAGTGGTGTTACAAACTTGTACATTAGTGAGAGAGCCAGGGCTTGAGCTGTAAGATTTTCCTTTTCTTCTCCTGTAGCTGTAAGGCTGAATACAGGAAGAGAATCCCAGCATCAGATTGCTGAATCACTCACCACACTTCAGATTAAATATTTTAAAGTAAAGTCATTTCTCTGCAGCTAATTTATCAATAAGATATATCTGTTACAATCTAAGAGCACTTCTGATACTACTGTCTGTCCAAGAGAAAGGCATAACTGTGCTTTATACTGGCAATAATTTAAAATTGTTTCATTTGCAACCTGAAACAGGAATACTGAGGCTAGGGAGAAGAATAGTTGGTGGATCTCCCTCACTGTTTTTTATACTTTTCCATTGGCACCTCAGCTTCACATCCTAGAAACTGCAGGAGTCAGAGGGTGTAAGGGCTTCAGAGCTAAGGTAGGTATTATTATTCCAGTTATTATTATTATTCCAGGTATGATTACCGTTTTTCCAAGAGTTGTTCAATGGTAAGATAAGCCCAGAGCCTTTCAATGTACTCTCCAAATATGTATTGTTGTTCTTGGAAAGCCTGAGCTGTTTGCTCAGCATCTTGCTGTGTAGTGTATGACAGGGCATCATTAGCCTGTTGGGAGTAAGAACATTCTCTGTATTCACAAGTAGTAAGGGACTGACAGAACTTCCCAAAAATTAAGACCTTCACACCTGAAAATCTAATGAAATTGAAAACCAGCCTGGTTCTACACCAGAAAATTGCCAGTGTTGTATAAGGAATTTTGTCCCATTGCTCCTGGGAATTTAAGAGGCGTACACGATAGAACATAACCCAGTTTTTCACATTCACGGGGCATTCTTGTTCATAACAATGGAGGTAAGAGAAGCATTCAGTGATTTTGTTTAGCTCACAGAGGTCAAATAAATCCATACTTACACCTTCGCCTCTTACATCTACAGACAAATGGTTTTGGTTGATGTCTAGAAAGCGCCCAGCCACCACAATCTCAGATCCATCATAGAAATGCTTAAAGCTGTTAGTAGTTAGGTCTGATATTTCATTTTCTGGGTAGTTTAACTCCACATCTATGAGCATGGGATTTGACACCTCGTCATAAAACCCCTGTAGGATTGGAAAAAAAAAAAAAAAAACAAAACAAAACATTTAACTTCTGTAGTTTCTTTAATTCATGGGTAGATATGTAACCAGAAACATCCTGCTATTTCAGCAATGAAAACTAAAAGTGTATTTTATAAGAAATATTTAGATATCTAGTTAAATCTCAGGCCTAGAAATCTACAAATGATGGCAATGAGAAAGGACATACAAACTCTTCAGTCTTGCTAAGAGAGAGGAAAAATATTTGAGAATGTGCTGTGGATGATGAGTTCCATCAATATAAATCAAGAGAGATACCAAGCCTCCTGTTATTTGATAGAGATAATTTTCTACACCTCTTCTCTGCAGAGACTGACATGAGAACCTAATCAAAGGAGACTGGTATTCGATTTTAGCAGAGATTGCAATGCAATCTAATATCTAATTCTTTGGTGAATTCTTTGAATGGCTGCTACTGGAATATGAGAAGTAAAAAAAGACAACCCTGTATGGCCTATAGCAGTTTCCATGTCTTATGCAATTCTAAAATTCCTCTGGAGTGTGGTAAGATATACCTGCTTGCAGTAAGTTTCTAAAGAAAGACTATCTAGATATTTATGATCTGTAAATCTTCTTGTCCCTTCATAACCACATGATCTGTGAGGTGCAGGAGACGCAATGACTGCAGCAATTCCACCAGAGTGTCCTTCAGAACTGTGACTTGTGTCATCCTATGCCAAGTTTTAAACTCCCTGCCATAGCCCACAGTATCTCCCTTTTACTGTCCCTGTACTTCCTGCTGATATAAAAGAAGGAGAAAATTAAATGCAACTAAAGATCCCTACCAACTCAAACTATTCTATGATTTTAGTACTCTGACCACCACAGACTCTAGAGTATCTCAGTATCAGATAACACACTGGGATTTTGATTATTTGAAAACAATAATGTGAACAGTTATCTGACCTAATGTATCTCTGATCTCATGTACATGGTAATTACTGCACCTGAAGCTGCAAAGCTGCATCAGAGTCAGGATAAATCCGACGGGCCAATCCTTTATTCTCCAGTGCCATCCTCTCCAGGAAGCCGTAGTCAACACCACTGCCAAAGCCAAGATTGTATAAGGTGTATCTACCATCAATGGCCTTCTTCACTGCTTTCTCAATCTCATGAGTATTTGATACACCTGCATCAGACCAGGAAATGTTTGAGTTGTTTCCAAAATAAGATAAAACGATCACAAAATCAAATGTGACTTGGCATGTTCGGGTTTCTTAGGAGACATTACCAAAAGCTTGATTTAATGCTATGATCCTGGTATAGTAGCATTCAAATAATGAAAATATCCAGGAATCAAAGATGAAGGCCAATATTAACTAGCATTGTTTGTTAGTTAATGAACTCTCTTTATTATTCCATCCAACACAAACTTACCTACATTTGGTTGGCCATCTGTTAACATGATAATTATAGAAGCACTTCTCCTGGGCACAAGGTTTTCTTCATGAGCAGCATTCAGAATATCAATTCCTCTCATCAAACCACCGTGTAAATTTGTCACTATGAGGTAGACATAGAAATTTGGTTTTAGCAAAGGCTGTAAAAATAAAAGTCCATTTTTCACTGGGGTCTGAAGAGATTTCATTGCAGTAAGAAAATGAACGATTTGAATTTACAAGCAAGGGGATGTCTAGATAGAAAAGTACCTGGACTTTGGAAACATAAAGAGAAATAGATGTCACCTTCTGAGTAAAACTGAACTTCAGGAGTGCCTCATCAGCAATCTGAAAACCCAACAAACTGTAGCATTGTGTTCACAGAATCAATCAATAAATTAACTGACTCAATGACCTATTGGCAAGACCAGTCAAGTACTTACTGCCTTGAGCAGAAATTTGCCTAACAAACTTCCTTGCTTCATCCAGATTCTCAGGAGTGGCCTTGATTAATGTTTCTTTCCAGGTAGATATTTCACTATCAAATAATATGAAATTGAAGAAGTCATCTTCTTTGATGTCATCTAATATTTTTAATAGTGCTTCTTTTGTCTATAAGACAAAGAGATTTAATTATATGATTCAACATTTAACAGAATATGTGATTTTACATCATTAATCTCTCAGCACTGGGCTATTTTTTACTCCTACACAGTATATATTGCAAAAATTCTTGTTCTGTTCTTGCCAGTTCCTGTGTCCATTTCAGAGTAACTCTAGGGAAGTCAGCTGCAAGAATATCTGGTAAATCTTTGTAGCTGAGATGAAAATCAGCTTTCCTGTCATGGTTGGTTGCTTACACTGAGATAAGCTAGCATGGCAAATGGGCTAGAGGTTAGTGAAGAAGCTCATAAACAAGCATGCCTGGATATTTTGAAGCAGAACCAAAACCTGAAAATTCTGAACATTAGCTCAGTCATAACTCTGAAAAGACCTGCTGCTTTCCAGATACAGAATGAATAGAGAAAATGCACATAATCTGTATGCACAGCTTATTTTGGAACTGTCAAACACATGACAGTACTCTTTGGATATGTTGATATTTAGAGTTTGGAACTAATGACATTTATAAGTAAATATTGGCTAAATGTATAGATTTTGTAACACTGCAGACTAGTACATCTGGCACTGGGCATACAAGAGGTCACTCCACTAAGGCACTTTGTACAGCTTGAGCAGCATATGTGCACTGTAAAGCATTGTGTCCCTTCCAGCACCATCTCTCTCCCAGCATTTGTTGCAGCTCTTTCACTGGAACTCTATACAAATGTAGTAACTCACTTGTTCAATTTCTCTTCCAATCATTGAGCCACTGGTATCCAATACAAAAATAACATTCTTGGACAACTTCGGAAGATTTGTTGGTGCAAAGAAGTGTACAAAGTAGCCATTGACAATCTGAAAAAGAAAATGTTAAACAAAACCCACACCACCACCAAGAAGTTTGCTACATTTTAAAGGTAAAAGAGATTTTTTTTTACCTTTTTCTAGCCTCTGAATGGCCTAAAATGTTTTAATGGCCCTGACCAATCTCATCTCTGTCCATGGGCCCAGGAGTGTAATTTAATTGCAAGACTGGGCCTTTAGTCCCTGCCTGAGCTACAGTTTCAGATCATCTGTCTCCAGCTGTGTCACAGCTATACCTGTTTCTATCCATGGACTCCACTGTTTTGGATCCCAGCCTGAAGACTGACTCCTGCTCACACTCAGCTGTCTCTTGGGAAACAGCTGGCCCTTGCTGCTCACTGACCTTTACTGTGCAAGTTAAACTGTTCAACAGTTCAGAATTTCAAGTTGTTAGACTTACTTGCAAATTATCTGCAGTTGTTCTCTCCACATCATATCTTACAATAAAATCCCCATCCAAGAGAGACTGTGAGCAATTCGCACAGGTTCGCTGCTGATCAAGGGTTGGTTTGAAACAGATGTGGCCCTGAAAAGAAAAGCCTTCCTTAGATCTGAACCTTAATAGCTGAAAATCTTCTACAGAATGCATCTGCATTTTTTGAAGCTGGTATATTTATTTTCATAGACATAAGAATAACCTGTTTTATCAGGTTAGTTACTAGATTGTATGTATCCATATGTATTTGGAAAATTTTTGGTGGTAACTGACACATGAAGGCTGCTATCCAGGGCTTTCTCCATATGCTTACTTTCCCATCTGCTTTGTGGGGTCAGCTTTTCACTCTGAATGACACCTTTGATAAAACTGGTTTATGTTTTAGGAATTCTACAACCCCCATATAGGGGAAAACTCCTTGTTAGCAATTCAGTTTTTCTGTAAGAGATAATTTTACTGGTATCCAGGTTTCCTCTTGCTGCCATTGCTAGCACTGAAATCATTATTTCAGAATTATAACCATAATAAATGAATCATGGAATGCAGTAATCAATGTACCTTTTTTCCTGAAAAAGTTTTTTTAATGGTATTTTGCAGCTCATTGGTGATGAATGTTCCTTCTGCTTCCAGCTCAGTGATACCCTGGGGCTCAAAGACATCTACTTCAATCTGAAATATTAATTGAAAATTTACTGTGATTGATTAAACCATGATGTATCAACTCAGCCATTTACAAGAGGATAAGCAACTACAAATGTGACAAAGGGATTTTCATAAAAACAAAGAAATTTACTTTTGTAATTCATAATAGCAGTCCAAATCTACAGGTGTGTGGACACATTTTCAGCCAAAGAGGCCTTTTCAAACACAGAAGTTAAAAACAAAGCCAGAAATAAGTAAACTTTAATAGAAATATGAGTTGCTGGAAAGCTAGAGAGTGGTATCCTACGATGGCAGGTAGGCACAAAAAGCTGCAGTATTACAGAATGTGACGTGCATCACTGTGATTTAATGATGCTGTTGTTTCACAGCGGTGTGAGAAAGCTGGAGTTTATGCTATAAAGGCATATACTGTTACTCATGTTGGAATTCTGGAAACTTAGATTTTAAGTATTAATCCTAGCTTTAACACGAAGAAAAGAAGGTAAGAAAACAAAAAATTCCAAGGCATTGTAATAGCTTTTTCAGGTTTTCATTCAAGATTTCTTTTGGAATGCTCAGTAGATGAGCAAATTTGTCAGATTTACAAGTAAAAGTCTTCATTAAAGCATGCTGGTGAGTGCTCCCCATGTGACTCATGAGAAATATTATCATAGCCTTTAACTCACCTGTGAACCAGTGGGAATGACCATGGAACTCCACTTTCAACAGATACACAGAATTTCATCATCTCTTAAATTACAGTCACATTTGATCAGTTTGCCATTTACCTCAAAATCTTTGACAAGCTGCTTTGGTTTTACTTTGATGAACATTTCATATTTTCCAAACTGTCGCTTCAGCAGTTCCTCATATGTGAGTTCGAAAGTCACTTTACTGGCTGCTTTAATGTTGACTGAGACAGTGAATTTTTCTGTTTTTCTTCCTGAAGCTCTGTATTTAAGTGGGTAGGAGAAAGATCTTTATCCTCTTTCACAATATTTATTGTTGGAGGCGTATGGTTTTTGAAAGGAAATAAAACAAAGATGGGAATTTTGATCTATTGCTAAAAATCATCAATCAGTTCTTAGAATCACACTCAACCCATAGAATTTATTCAAGTTTCCCTGTGAAATTAATCCCTGGAATAGGTCACGCAAAATCAGTGAAAGTTGCAGGAATAGCCTGTCCATAGTTGCAGATAGTGCCTGTTTAGTCACAGGCTGTATTTCCTTTTTACAATTTGTGCCACAGTAACTATAATTTAATGATTGTTCTTTGGTCCCATAATGTCAACAAAGTGCCAGAACACAGCATTTCCAATCTCACAGTCTGCTATGGAGTGAAGCTGTGGAAGCCACACAAGACATGATGCTTACTTGACAAGACCAGCAGTCTGTCCTCGTGAAACAGCCTTCTCATATTGCTTTTTTGCTGCTTCTTTTTCCTTTATAGTTCCAGGATAGGTTACACCATCAATTGTCCTGCAGATGAAAAAGTCCTAGTTCAATTGAAGGTTATCATAGGAATTCTCCCTTTATTGATTTGTTTGCTAAGAACCACTTTCAGAGACCTGCTATTGCCAAGATTTGGACCCTTTCACTGAAGCCAGGCTCCTCAGTGAATTCAGTTGGAATGAAGAGCTCTGTGCTCAGTATCATAAAAAAATCTAAACCAATCTTTACTTTGAATTTGATCAAAACTGGGATACAGCAACACAACTTACACCTGCCATATTCCTACACTTTAGCAGCTTCACCATCTCATCTCATCTCATGGCAAACCAACTCTCTGGATGTGACTCACCTGTCTGGATATCACCATCTACAGAAGAGCATTTCATCCTTGAACTCCTTAGAGGACTAAGCAGCCATTTCTCATCACCTCACTCTATGGCAGAAGTTCTAAAATGCATTATGAGTGGCTGTGCCCTAAAACTACTGCTCCTCTTCACTGGAGATAAAGCAGGCACAGTGTGATTAGCAGAGATGGATGTGCTCAACTGAATCAAACCCCATCATGGTGGAGAGCTGCACATGATTGCAAGTAAAGGTACAAATGTAAAGGAATAATTCTACTGTCTGCCTTTCATTCAAATATGATTTTTAAATGAAGAGATAAATTAAGCTATAATGCCATCAGGGAAATTAAGTAATGGAACCCTCCTGGTTTGATAATATCAGAGTAAGTAAGAGGTATTTCTGAAAAGGTGGATGAATCTGCAGGAAAGGTCCCCCATTCCCTAAGGTTCCCTTCTATTCATGATGATGAATAGATATAATTGAAAATTAGTAATCTTTTCTACAGATGTACAAATGTTTGCCTTTTTCCACATATCTTGCATGTTAAGTTAATAATACCAGAAAATTACCCAGGAGGTGTTTAGAAATCTATTCAAATTGCAAAGTAAAAAATGAACATTTGGGTTCAGCTTCTTCTAGTTGCATTAGCACAGATTTTTAGTCTTCTTTAACAATATTGCAAAGATTACACACATGCTGAAGTTGGTAATGAAGGCTGTCTTAGGGAGTTCAACATCAAAGAAGACTTCCTTGGACACATTTCCACGATTGACAGCTCGACTGGTGATGACATTGTGTGCAAACCGGGAAGTCACTTTACTATCAATTTTCATGCTATAGATTTCTATCCCATCGACAACCTGTAGATTGAGAAATGAAAAAAGGCAAAAAGAGCACTTGCTATTACACTCGTGTGTGTTAACTCGTGTGTGTTATGACCATATTTTTAAAGAGAAACCACAGCAGAACATCAATCACTCCAAAGCAAAAAGAAAGATCTAATACAAGAATTGGTGCACAGCTATGTTTGCTTAGATATCTATTTCACTGGCATGATGGTGCTATTCCATGTCATAACTATAGACTTTAACAAAATACTACCACCACAGCAAAAATACTGCCATTATAAGAGTAGTTTTTTTCGACTGAGAGAGTGACTTTTAATGGTTATTCAAAGAGCAAACTGTTTACTGCTGCCTCACTGTACTAGTGACTGTAGAGGTGTAGATGATTCCTGGAGCAGGGATGTAAGTAATCCTCTTGTTTAAAAATAGACCAAATGCCTCCAAATTCCATTTTATGTTATACTCAGCTTCCTCCCAGCTGGAGCTCAGTCTTTTTTAAACAAGGAAGTGGGCAAGGCAATGCTTACTTTATTTGAATGAGCAGCTATAAGGTTTCTGGACACTAAGTGAAAGCATGGGTAACAACAGATGCTCCCACTAGGAACAACAAGGTCTGTTTTTTGCAGCAAAACCAGCACTGGAAAGAATCTTGGAGATTTTATGGTGGGCCTGATCTCTGCTGATTGATTAAGAAAGTCCCCTGTTTGGGGACCTTAAATCAAAGCATTTAAGCATTGCTGAAGGGGAATCCAGGTGTCAAGTGGAATCAGCCCGAGAGATGAAGTCTGCCTTCCTTAGCAATAACTACAATATACTACATAATATCGCTGTTACACAATAGCAACATAAAAGGAAAAACAAAACCAACATAGAATGAAAGTCTGTTAGAGATGACTTCAAAACAACTCAGGTATTTATTCAAATAAAACGAGATTAAAAATCATTTGTTCATCCTCTTTCCTTGTCCAGGAGCTTCCATCAGAACTTGGAAAGAAACTGCCTAGTTAGTCCTACTGCCTAAAACAGGCAGATCTGGGCTCTTTCCCTCGTCATACACTCAGAAATATCCATTTGCTCAGACTAGACTCACAAAAACATTTTGTGAACACAGTGAGAATATTCTTGTCACTATAAAATCTTGGTAGCCCAGACAAAACCAAGCCTTACTCACCAAGTCATTATCAGCATTTCGCTTCTGTAAAGAGAAAAAACAGGAAAAAAATCAGGACTTAGGTAGGAAAGCTGCATTTAGAAATAAATCCCTTAGCATCTCTGTAGTTGTCGCAAGTCAAAAGAAGTCCAGGAGAAGAAAGGCTTGAGAAAGGTCTTCATTAATAAACTGAAGTAAATTTGAGGAAAGAGCAGGTAAGGGATGTGAGGCAGGTTGTAGTTATTTTGCTTATGGCATTCCTAGCTTTGTTGAATCTTTTGGTTTTCATTTGATGTTAGTTTACCTTAAATACTGTGGTTTTGAAAGGTAAGTTAAACTCTGAATGTTGCTTACTTTATATTTTGCTCATGTGACACAAAAAGTGTCTTCTTCCAGCTGAAAATAAACATGGACCCTTGAAATTTGAGGGAGAAGGAGAGGAAAAGAGGCGCAAATGCTCAGTGTCATTTATAATTAAATTTCGTTGAGACTAAAGAACACAGTAAATCTGCTTAATAGGTCTTCCTTGAGTACAGGTTGGCTGTATGGTGGCCTCAAGTAAAACCAGAATATCTTGTCCTCATAGTGAAATCTTTTTCTTGAGAATTTCTAGATCTGGGTGCTGCAGCACGTTTTCTTTTCAAACTTATTCTCCTTTGGAAGAAATAAGAGTTGTATCAAAGCATAAAAACCCAGTTTGCCCTTTTTTCTCCCTGTCACACAAATCCAAACTATCAGGCAGATGCACCCTTACATTTTTTTCAGACTCCTAAATTTTTCCCATTTCAGCCCACCAGCCTCTCATCCTAACATGACCAGGTAGGAAGGTAATCCAGCAGGATTAGAGAGGAGAGGCTGTCATCACAAAAAGCTGCATGGAGGGGGAAAAAAAGCAGTTAAAAATGTGTGTGAGGGTTCCCATATTTGCTCCCAGAGTAGGTGCAAATATCAGAAGTTGTACAATATCACGTACTCTGCTCTGAAAGAGAGGACAAGCATTAAACAAACTTCCTGAGTGCTGTTAAAATAACAGCTTGTGTAACTCAATTCCCATCAGCTCAGCTGCAAACACCTTATCTCATCTGGTTCCAAGAGCCTCGGGGGTCACTTTTTGTGGAATTGTGTTTACCTACTACACCAAATGCAGAGGGAAGGACACAACAAATCAGATACACCTCTCAAGTACACTTAAGACTTTCAGTAGCTTTCACAGGTGGAAACTGAGACACAGAAGGGTGGGTTTTTTTGTTTATTTGGGGGTTCTTTTCAAGACACTATATTAAATCTGTGGTAATGCAAGGTTTGAGGGAGAAGGCTTCTCTTCTGCTGTGAAGAGTCTGGCAAAAAAAAAAAGTCTGTGTGCATTTCTTTAGGTTCATCTTTCAAACAGTTACTGCCATCCAGATGATTTCTGTGTGTCCACCTCTCCTTTACACAAGCATAATTAGATTTCTTTAGTATAAAGTGTGCACCAACTCAAATCTGACCTTTCCAATGTTGGAATTATCTTTTCCGTATCCATATTGTCATTACAGCTTGTCATTTCCCCTTGCAAAACAAACTGAGGTATGCACTCTGGGAAACAAAAAGATGGAACTCTGTGAAATGTCTGTTTGGTTGGTACAAACTTTTCCTTACAGTTGAACTACCAGGCAATGTATACAAAATACAAAAAAACCCCAAACAAAAAAAAAAAAAAAAAAAAAAAAAAAAAACCAATGAAACAAAAACCCAACAAAAAACGATAAAAATGTGTATAGCTACAAATTCTGCAATTCTGACTACTGCTTCCAAACTGAAAGATACTGTATCTGCATTTAAATTTCAGAGAATTGCTGTCATGCACATTCTTGATCAGAATTATGGCTTCAACAGTAGGTTTGAAGGAGTTCTATTTTGATTCTGTGAATATTTTGAGGGGTACCCTGCAATTTCCATTGAAACTACAGAAAAATGTCTCTGGGAAAGGCACTACTCACTTTGCACTCCACTTCAATGGAGATACTCAATCCAGCTGGACATCACCCAGCTACCTGCTCTAACTTACTCTGCTTTGCACAGGCGAGGGGATTATGTGACTCTGTGATTTTGTTCTGCATTTTTTTCATTTTTTAATGATTCACTTGGGTGTAACGTGGGCCATCACTAACATCAAGGTCATTTTGAGCTATGTGGGCAAAAAGCAATAGTGTGCCAATCAAAATTATTATGCAATTCTACACTAAAATGAGAATTAACATCCTCTACCCTGGGTAATCGTTACTTGATAAAATGTTACTGTATTATTTTCACCTATTTGCCAGGTGCACCAATTATTAGAATTTTATCATTTTTCAATTGTGCAACAGCAACAAACTCTTCTTTTGTTTAATACTGTTTTGCTGTGGCAGCAGAAAAGAATAGAGGTGCAAAAAACCTACATAAATTGGAGAGGAAAAGAAATTTGAACTCCCAAGAAAACAGAGAGGGAAAAGAGGACTCCATTACAGTACTTGCTGAAAGAAGCCCTGATTGTACAGCTTGGGAAACTAAGCCACAGCACTACTAAAAAACACAGCAAAGACTGTACAATTATCCTGCAGTGACTGCTGGGAATCCACAACACTGAACGAGGTATTTGCATATACCCCTAAATGCTACATAGGAAAACAACACATGAAAATGATCTCTGAATCTACAGCAACAGTGAAGATTTCATACCCCAAGTGATGCTAATCAGGTGCTACAGAGAAGAGCCCATAATGCAGCTCATCAGAGCAAGGTGTACCAGCACACACAGGGAACACCGATGTGGATTTTTGTTCGACTTTCAGCAGAATTTCTGCCAACTGTGTCTACGTGGCTGTGGCTCTAAAAGCAGCTTTGACAGCTCAAAGGTCATCAGCCAGCCAGAATTCCAGCCATGCTTCAGCACTGGATACTGCTTGCTTAAAGGGGCCAAGACACAGATGGGCACCGAGACCTTCACCCTACACAGCAATCTCCTCCATTTCAGCCAAATCACATTTGCATGAAGTACAGAACAAAAATGGGAGAATCAACTGACTTTTCCATAGTGCTCTGCATTTATGGATGGAGCATTATAGCGAGATTTGGCAGATTTCCATCTAGAAACAATTTAGCACTGCAAGACATACAGAGAGCCACAGGCACTATGGTAGTCAGCAGGGAAAAGCTATATTATATCTGGGCTACATGATGATTAAATAATAAGAATCTCTGGCATTTCCAGTTTGCAGCATTAAGTCTCACGTTGACTTTAAAAAGTTAGACATGTTAGTATTCTGATTTTCAAAGAAAAAGTCTTGGCAAAGATCACAACCTAATCCACAGCAATCAACTGTAAGTTGCTTTGTCCTGTTCTACCCAATAACTCAGAATGCTCCCTAAAGAGATTTGCCCTCTGTAACATTTCAGAGTCCATAGCCACTGAGAGAGAGGAAAATAATTTATGGAGGCAAGGAGTAGAGGCCAGCAACTTAACAAAAGAAAATTAGGCAAAACATCAGGCAGCGCTGCCTTACTCAGAGATCCAGTCAAAATCAGAATGGCCTCTTTGAGAGCTCTATCTCATGTTGTGCTAACATGCAAATCTTTTGAGAAAAATCCTACCATGTCATTTGGATAGTGGGCATTTATCCTGATGCCATGTTACATCTCTGTTTTCTGCTTCTTAGAGCCATCTTTTCATTTGTATTCCTTAACAGGTGCCAGTCAGTTCCCCAGCAGCACTGATTGCTTTACACATTTAAATATTTTACTAAAATATGTCACCATTATGTGGCGATGACAGTGAAAACAGAGCAAAGGGATGTTTTAAAAAGACAGAGAGAACTTCGGAGCTGATTAAAACTGAGGCAGATTAGAATCAACCAGCCTGAGTTCCAGCTTTTATCCTGTGTCCAGAGGTATCAGAGAACACAGAGCTCCCGCTGCCAGCATTTTATGAACTCTCTGATAAATGCTGATAAACTGCAAGAAATTAATCTTTGAGGAGTGGGAGCCCCGTACAGGGTTGATTACTTACCTTGTTGTTTCTGACATGTGTTAGCAAAAAGTCTGAGGATGCAAGGGCAGGAAACAATACTAAAATAAAAAGCAATAGACTGTTTTCCATTTTGGAAAAAAAGTGAGGTTCCAATTGGAATGATATCAATAAATATCTAATGCTTTGTTTACCAAGTGTTAATAAATAACCCAATGACAGAAGTGAGATTAAGCATTAGGCATTTGGGAAAGTTCAGACATTGGATTTTGAATTAGCATAATCTACAGAATACTGTTAGAAAAATCTGTTAAATAATTCACAGAATATTTCAGCAATGTCTCTTCTATATAATAGCTCCAAACAGAAATTCACAGCCATTTCTGTAGTGGCAACTGAGATTAATCTCCATCCCAGACCCACTTTTTTCCCAAATGAAAACTGTCATCTTTCTGATACTTCTTTAAAGGCTTTCCCTGGCTCAAATTTACAGCACCCATAACAGAGCTTGCAGTCTGTGAAGACCATTTAAGCTCCATTTCAAAAGTACCCCTGTAATCCTCCATATCACTCAGGTACCTGATTTTGGTGTCGTTATTTGACATATATCCTGTCCAGTCTAGAAACTTCCCATTACATGGGCTCCTATTCATCTTAATGGCTGAAACCAGCTTTGAGCTCCCAGGTCTCGCATCTTGCACGCTCAGTGAGTGCCCAGCCTGCAGGTGCAGAGCCATTTTTCTGCGTTTGTTACCTTGTGTGGTAAATGTAATGTATAAATTCGTGTATCAAAGATTTGGTCTATTAAAAAGCTACTCCAGGGCATCTCCGAGATTCCAAGACCTGGGGTGCAAGCTTCGAAACCACAAAATTTGCAACAGAAATGACACAGCAGGACTGGAGATGGCGCATTCATCAAGGATGGGCCTCCAATTCACAGCTGCTTGACATCTGATGTCAATATTGATGGGGAATCCGGAGCATGATCGAATCAGCACCCCAAAGACAAGATCCGGGAAGACTATCAACATCTTCTCACACTTACGGGAACCTCTGTCAAGACCTCGCTTGGAAATAGAGATACATCAATATTTGGACTTTCAATGGACCTAGCCTCAGGACAAATAAACCGTATAAAAACCCTTACACCAGGACATAGGGTGTGTGGTTGAGGTTGGACGGTACCTTTGTTACTGTCACTCTGCCCACCCACCATTCGATCGATGTTGTCCAATTTTATAGTGGCTTTTAAATTGTTTAATTGTCTTTTTAATTTGTTAAATAAATTCTGTTATTTTTAATTGGCTTTTTCTCATTTATAACACCTTGATAGTGTTAATTCTCTCTTAAACCTCTTAGCTGGTTCATTTCAGCCGTTAATGAAAGCCAGACTTCAAGCGCTGGGGGTTACATGCCCAGTGATAACAAAACATCCTATTTTCCTGTTTTCCTGCAGTCAGCGTTATGAGGTGCTCAACCACGGGAGAGCTCCAGGAGCTCCTTTTTACCCAGCCTGGAGATTTTTAACAATTTCTCTACCCCACGCAAAGGGACGGGGCGGCTCTGTGGAGCTGCAGCGCTGTGCCGGGGCTCAGGGCAGGCGGGGTGTTGTGGCACAGGCGTGTCCCTGTGGCGGGCCTCCCCCGGGCTCAGCACGGGGCTGTGCCGGAGCCGCCCGCCCGGGGCAGGCCCCACGCGGCTCCGTGAGGGGACAGCGCTGTGGCGGGGCCGCAGCGGAGCCCAGCGCCGGGCCTCCCTCAGCCGCGCTGCCCGCTCTCAACATGGCCGCCGCGCCCGCTTCCAAAATGGCCGCCGCGGCGCCGCGCCCGCGCCGGAAAGCTGCGCGCCGGGCGCTCCATGGCCGCGGCCGCCCCGGGCATCTCTATGGCAGCGGGCGCTGCCCGGGCCCGGAGGCGGGAGGATGTCCCTGGCTGCCTACTGCTTCCTGCGGGCCGTGGGCAAGGGCAGCTACGGGGAGGTGAGCCTGGCGCGGCACCGGCAGGACCGCAAGCAGGTAGCGAGGGGATGGGCCGCGGGCGGCTCGGCGTGAGGGGAATGGCCGGGGCTGGGCTGGCGGTGCCGCAGGGTCTGCTTCGGCTGTGACCCGCACCCAGCTCTGGTCCGGCTTTGGCTGGTGGCCCTGATCCACCCTGGGCATCACCTGGGACGTGGCATCATGTGAGGGAGCGGGTTTGACTACGGCCGGGTGCCAGGGTGGGGCTGTGACTGTCACCAGGTGTTGGGGTGTGTCTGCAGCCACCCGAGCTGCTGCTTCTGCTCTCTTCCCTTCTCTGTAAGAACTTTTATTAAAGGTGTGGGGGAGACTCTTCCCGGGAAGGTTGTGTCAGAAAAGAAGCGCAAGCATTTTTGTTGGAAAACTGAAGTAATCTGTCTAGTCTGGCCAAAGCAGAGGTGTTTGATAGGGAATGTGAGAGGGCAAAGAGACGGAGAAGATGCAGAGAGCAGTGCCACAGGAGCCTCCTGTGTGAGCCTCGTGCCCGGGATTTTTCTGGAGATGACGGGGGAAGGTTTGTTCAGGGATCAGAGGCTGTGTCCTTCCCGGATGAGGGCAATTCCCTGCTTGGAATCCCGAGGCAAATCCCTATGACCCGTGGCTTGGGTAGCAGTGATGGCAGGATTTGTTCCCTCCAGGCCATCGGACACAGTCCAATGTCCTCGAAGAGTTGCTAACCTCATCCTAAAAGTCAACAGTTCATTGGGGTCACTTTTGCTCGAATACCGGAATCACTTGGATGTCATTGTGGTCCTGCTGGTCATTAACACTGGCAAGAGCTTTGCTTCCTGTTTGTAGTTGCATCATAAATATTTGGTGTGGTTTACTGTGTTTTATCTTTTGCCAACTTTTACAAGCTTTCTTCTGTAGCAGGATGATCAGGATTTTTTTGTTGTGGCTTTGGCACAGTGCCATATGTTCTGTGAAAGAAATCATGTCTTATTTAGGCATACTTGCTGTTAACTGCTGGATTTTTGTGGAGAAGGTCTAGTAGCTTTAAGTGTTTAAAACAAAATGGAATTCATACACAAATTGGTATCAAATATGGTGGAAGAGTATTGCAATAGACTTCAGTAGAGAATCTTGCCAGGAAAACATACTCATTAAATTAAATATAATCGATGCCAAGTTTAAAGTAAGGCAAATATATGCTAATTTTTGCATTTTGGTGTGTATTTTCTAAAAGATGCTGATATAAGCTTAAATGGTTTCCATGCCCAAAGACAGAGTTGTAGTTGACTTGTCACATCGAACACAGTAGTTGCAGCATTTCTATTTTATTTTGAAGTTGGGTGATGCTGTACACAATTACCTGTGTGATATTGCTCCTGGAAGCTGATAATCACTGATTCTATCCAGCAGGCTTCTGAAACACAAGGTCACGAGGTGCTGTGGATTTCCTGGGTAATTTGTTCCCTTGGTATATAGGGGCATCTCCTCAGCACTAATTAAATGTGCTGGGCTATTTAATAGGCACAGCCTGGAGAGCAGACACTGAACTATCTCTGAGGAAGCCAAAATTCAGCAAGTAAAAATATTTTTAAAGTTTTGATTTAATGCCTCTCTGATAAGAGCAGGCTTAAATGTAACCATGACATGATTGTTCTGTGGGAAGCTGATGCCCCTAAAGTGATGTCCTTCAAAATTTTCATCAGGATAGGGCCAGGTCAGACCTAATATTGGTGTTGTGGGTGATGAAAATGTTCTGTGTATTTTATCATCTCATCTTCAGCTTCATGAATGTCTTTGTTGAAACCTGAAATTCCTTAGAATTACATTTAATATAGTATATATTAAGGAATCAGATAACAACTTTTGTATGTAGCTTTGAAAAATTCTTGACCCTTCTTAATAAAGAATAAAAGAAATTTAGAAATGAGTACAAGACCTTTTGTCTCTTTCAGATGGCTTTTATAATTTGTTTGCATATGACTACATACTTTATATGTGTAAGTTTACTATTGATGTGGTCTTTCTGAGAGTAATTGTCGTGCACAAACAGGTACTTCAGGCTTAAAAGACGAATAACACACATTGAAAATGAGAGTGGGGGAAAAAAAGAGAAATGTGAACATTAGTCAGAAGAAAGGAAAACACCACAAAACTCCTGAGCAGAGTTGTATTCAGGTGGATGAATGGAATACACCTCTTTCATTTTTATGGTATAAGGGCAGAAAAGAAGAAATTGTGCTTAACTTTCAGCCAAACTGCAGCCTCCATGTCGAATAATGAGTGCAGATTTCAAATACTGCATTTCCTTTAGGTCTGGGGAATTTCCTAGGGCTTCTGCAGAGTTACTTTCATCTCTTACCATTCACCTTGCTTTGTTCTTTTGCAGTATGTCATCAAAAAGTTAAACCTTAGAAGTGCTTCCAGCCGTGAGAGAAGAGCAGCAGAGCAAGAGGCACAGCTCCTGTCCCAGCTGAGACACCCCAACATTGTCACCTACAGAGAGTCCTGGCAGGGGGACGATGGCCACCTCTACATTGTGATGGGCTTCTGTGAGGGAGGAGACCTCTACCACAAACTCAAGGAGCAGAAGGGAAAACTCTTGCCTGAGAATCAGGTGGTGGAGTGGTTTGTCCAGATTGCCATGGCACTGCAGGTACAATGAAGTGTAATTTTGTCACCTTTACCTGTAAACTAAATTTGACTTTTTATGTATTTAAAAATTCCAGCTAAGCTACAGTCTTTGGATTCCTGTTTGACTGGGTTAGCAGCTAAATACAATGGTTATTAGTACATTAAAAACAGATAATTGCAGTAAAATCAACTATTTTTATTAAGAAATTGCTGATATATTTTATGTCCACATGTTGTAGCACAGTAGACAGTGGTTACCTGTGGGGTGTTTGCAACTCTTGTCTGAAATGATTCTCTGATTGATGAAGGTTTACATTAAATTTACAAAATGTAGGTTTTTTGGAAAAAAAAAAAAAAAGCATGTTATTTCAGAAGCATTTTGTGTTCCATCTCTTTAAAGATTTCTGTTTTTAATGGCAAATTTAGACTATTGATGCATCATTTCTATTAAGCCTTAACTTACTCTTTTAATTTTCTAATTGGAGGTTATGAAACTTTAAAGGCAATAGTTCCAGCAATAAAGACAAGATACAAATGTTAATATTAAAGAATAAGAAATTGGTTAGAGAATTCCACTTTAAAGTTGGCTGTTGTGATCAGAAATACACTATGGGTACTGCCTGTTGTTTATTATGACCTATTTTCTTCTTTGTTTACACAAAGCTCACATAGTAATTTCCTCTGATTTTTTTTGTACTAAGATTGTCAAGAAATGAACGCAGCAGAAAGTTAGTTACAGTCTAAACTTTTCATTTTTATTTCCTCTTTTCTGCTGATTTACAAGAGCCATGCAGGGAGATTTGGTTAAAGCAGTGCTAACTTTTGGGGCCCTGCCTGTATCAGGCCCTTCTAATGTTATTTCACCAATACTGTCTTAGCAGGTCACTCCTGATCTTGAGAGTGATTTATGTGTTCCACTTTTGTGTTTTCTTTCTTTGACTTGTGTAATGAGATTTTACTCTTCATTTTAAAAGAACCAATTAGAAGTTAATTAACCTTATTTATATGATTTTTCCCCCCTAGTATTTACATGAAAAGCACATTCTGCACAGAGATCTTAAAACTCAGAATATTTTCCTGACACGAACAAATATAATCAAAGTGGGAGATCTGGGAATAGCCAGAGTGCTGGAAAACCAGTATGACATGGCCAGCACTCTCATTGGCACTCCGTACTACATGAGCCCTGAACTCTTTTCTAACAAACCCTACAACTACAAGGTACAGTATGAAAATGTCATTTATCTGTTCTTAGGAATATTACTTTATTTGTCTGAGATTATTACAATCTTATCTGGGGATTTTGGTTTCTTATTGCTTCCAAGTCCTTTTAAACTTCCCAAAGACCAAACAAAAAATAGGAGAGAGATTTCTAGGAATGTCTGTTTCTGGAACTGTGTTTAGGAATTCATAGCACATGCTAAGTTATCCCAGCCAAAGTGTTGAGCAGGCTGCCTGTACCTCTCACAGCTGGAGAGATAGAGAATGGGAACAGAAATACTAGTCTGTATTAGAGAGATGCACTTTCTGAATTTATTATATGCCAGACAGGAAGTTTTACATTCAAAAGTTGTATTAGAAATAACAGCAGCATTAAAAAAAAAAACAAAAAAAACCAAAAAAAAACAAAAAACCCACACAAAAAACCCCAAACAAACAAACAAAAAAACCCCCCCAAAAAAACAAAAGGAAATTTTAATGAGAAGAATAAGCAGTGTTATTGTGAATTTTAAATATAACAGAATAAAGCAAACATGTTCCCCTGTTCAGCTCTTGCTGTAAACCACACACTAAATAAATATAAGTGCAATGAGCAAGAGCTGAGAGGAGACTTCTTCCAATGGAAAATCAAGATTTTTCATTTACTGTTAGGACTGATATTGTACAAAAAAAGGAAACAAGCAACTCTCCCCCTAAAAGTGTAGCTGATTTCTAAACTTCCTTTTGGAAAAAACTTGGGGATATTTGTAAGAAAATTGTTCACTTGGTCGAAATTAAAAATAAAAGAGTGAGGCTGAAGCCAAAAAGTTCGCAATGAGATTTGGGCTTAATTAGCTTAGTGCCATTAAAGGGCTCTTTGAAAGTAGGTAAATAGATAAAATTTGTACAACTAATAAGAAGTTCCCAAACATTTTTTCTTCCTCTTTTTTCAGTCTGATGTTTGGGCCTTGGGCTGCTGTGTTTATGAGATGGCTACACTGAAACATGCCTTCAATGCCAAGGACATGAACTCTTTGGCTTATCGAATTATTGAAGGGAAGGTAAAAACTCCTGAAATTTTTATATGTTCTTGGATTTCTATCTAGAAATTGAGATTATCTTTTCTAATCAAAGATATTGCATGGAGTTAAAAAATACTTGCATGTAACATACTCCATCATACATAAGACTGTTGTTTCATAGTGGTGGATCATGTGATACCAGACCAAGAGAGTTACTCCTTTGTAGATATGGCTAGAGTTTCTCATTATCCCATCATGTAATGAATATACTGATTAATTTTCAAAGTTTTAAGATGACTTTCTTAATATGCTTCTGGTTTTGCATAAACATTGCATAAAAACTAAATTACTGTGTGATGCCATTTTCCTGTTGTGTTAGATTAGCTTATATGAGTGCCTTCTTGCTTTGGCATATAAAGAAGTTAATATGGATTTATCTTTTATAAATTTTAAGCCGATTTACAGAACTTTTATTATTCATATTAATAAAATTAGGAACAGTTCTTAGACACACACTTGGAATGTCAGTATTTTGTTCAACATTAAGTAGTCAAGTAACTTTTACAATTTGAATAATGAGTCTGGTTTTTATACATATTTTTTATGTAGATGACCATAACGGTCACAAATAAACATTCTAGCAGTAGCTCCTGTTGAAGAATATATTAAATAATATCAGGTGTCCCTTTTCTTTCACAGCTGCCACCCATGCCAAAGGATTACAGCCCACAGCTGGTAGAAATAATACAAACTATGCTGAGTAAAAAACCTGAGGCAAGACCTAGTGTGAGAAGCATCCTGCGCCAGCCATATATCAAACAACAGATTTCTTTGTTTTTGGAAGCCACAAAGGCGTAAGACGTTTTCATTTGAGTGATTCTGTGCAAAATATTCATATTATTATCATCTGTTTTTTTACAACTTCTCCTGGGTTTTGTAGCAGGAAGTAAGTTACGTTATGTGCAGCTACAAAGCACACCAATGTGAGTTTCTTTGAATTCTTTGAGAAATATGAAGGAATTAGAATGGAACATATTTTTTCTGCAAATGCAGAATAAAACTATAGTGCTTAGAAATGCAGACTTGGTAGAAAACACATACCTTTCTGTATGGTTTTTGAGGCCATTTATCATCAGGGAGTTGAAAAATCAAGTGCCTTTTGATATACAATGATATAATTATTTTTCTTTATCAGGTTTAGTCAGTTGTTTTACTGCTTCCAGACGGAACTGACCTTGGTGCTCTGCAGAACAAGTGTGTATTGCTGGCAGAGTCTGAATCATGTTTTTAAGCTCCTTTTCTAGAATTGAAAATTAGGTTGTTGTGCACAGTCTGTTGAAAAATCCCAGTATCTGATACTCTTTGTATGAAAGCTCTTTAGTGCAGTGGAATTTTTTTTTTTTAATTAGTATAATCAAGAAATATCTTAAAATCTTGTTGATGGTGATTGAATGAGCAACTTTATTTTTTTTTTACAGGAAAGCTGCTAGAAATCATAAGAAAACACTGAATTCTAAACCTAAGGACCCTTGCTCTGTTGTCTCAGCCAAGAATGACTCTCACAGTGGGAGTGTTACACACCAAAATTACTCCTCTGAGCAAGCCAGAAAATACAAAGTGGTAAGATATGGGGGGTTTTTTACCTTAAAAAAAAGCCAACAAAACCCCTCTATAAAAAACTCAGTTTTATAAGAAATCCTTTGAACATGCCTGAGAATATTCGATCTGAATCCCAGCAATGTGTAATATTCATATTAGGGAAGGAACTGTTTTTAGATAAGAGTGCAAGTAATTAAACACCTCTGGATCAGTGAAGCTAATTGCAAGATCTGTGAGATGTTAACTAAACAACACCTGGTTTTATGTGAGTTACTCTTGGAGTATTTGGGGTCAAATAAGTTTTCAAATATTTCATGACAAGTGGTAATACTTTTTTCTAATCAAAAGCATATATTTAAAAACTAATTACAGTCACAACTAAAATTGTTTATTGTTAAAATTCTTTCCAGTGGTTAGAACAAACCTTTTGTAATGGTTAATCTTGTGCATGTTTTTTGTTTTCTGTAATAAGTCTGCTGTTCTGGGTTAGAGCTTTCAATATTGAAATACTTAATATGGAGCACATCCTAAAAACTCTTGGTGCTTGTTCCTCCCTTAGGGAAGAGCCAAGGGAGTACAGCTTTTCTTTCATGATCCTGGTGAAAAGTAGGTGTCCTCCATGTGTATAAATCAATACCTGAAATAGCTAATTTGCAAATCTGTATCTCTCTAAAAATGTGGATTTTGACTTTTTTGAGGCTCCTAATCTGCTATTGATCATAATTTCCTTTCAGTTTATATGCTCTGGTATGTTCTTGATTTTCCTTAGGTGCTTAGAGAATTCTTTCATATGTGTGTAAAATCCAAAAGACAATAACTTTTTTTGTTTTTCTTTTAATGCTAGGATGAAGATTGCATCAGCAAATGTAAAGCCACCAAATTTTGTCCCTCAGAGAAACCAGCTGTTGAGCTGGAAAGAAAACCAAGCAAAAATTATCTGAACAGCTTGGGAGACTCCATAGCTACAGTCAGTAGAGTGAACATTGATGTGTCCCTGTGTGAAAGGATGAACTGTGGAAGTGAGAAGTGCGGCAGTGAGAGTATTGCAAAGAGTAATAAAGCAAAGCATTTACATGTTCCAGGCAATTCTAAAATAACATCTAATAACCCACCAAATAAGGAAGATGGACAACAGCAAAGAGTAAAACAGGCTTTTAAAGCTGAAAGTGTTGAGTCTAAGCCATCTTCTGTTGATTCTGTAGAAGATGATGATGACACTTTGAAACTCCTGCAGCCTGTACCAAAAGACCAAAAGCAAACTGACCTGGTAATGCATTTATGCTTATTTAAAGTAGATTTAACCAGTGGCCAGCTCTTAAAATTTAGAGAACTGCTGCACATGTTTTTCTGTCAAAGTAGGATGTTGCTGATGCAATTATTGAGATTCTTAGGTGGTTAAGAGCCTTGGGTTCAGATTTGCAAAGGCAATATGGTGAAGTAGTTTTGGGATTGCATTTATCTAGATGATTGGCATTTCTGGTTTTACGGGGCAAAACCCCTGCTTTTCCAGCTGAGAACAGAGAGGGTAAGAATAGTTTTGTAACATTTGTTCTATGTTGTAAATAGGCCCGAATAACATTCATTTGGATGGGGGCTAATTGGTTGTGATTGTCCTCTCACTGCATTTCGGTCTACCAAGAGATTTTTAATGATAAATCATTATTTGTTGTAGAGCTTGAATTCTACTGAAAAGCTGCTGGCACCCTTTGTTCCTGTTGTCATTCAAGTAAGTGCCCTTCTTTGAAGGTTTAGTAGCTAAAGATGCTGGTACAGCAGGTATTTTATCTCTCAAGTAAGAATTTATTGTGGTTGTAACTAGTGCTATGTTAAGGTAGTTGCAGTCCAAATAAAGTGGCTTGTTTTGATATATATATTTATTTTTTTTAAGTGTGTTTGTATAAATCTGGAAATTACAGGTCTGTGTTTTTTAAAAAAATGCTTTTACTTATTAGGATGATGTCAGTCATGGAGCTTCAGGAGATGCTCAGGGAAGAATGACCTTCCACGTGCAGCCTCACAGCTCTGTCAGTGAACCCGCTCTCTCACGGCAGCAGCAGAGTGAGCTTGCTGAAGGCTGCTTAGAGAAGGTGCAGATACTTGAAAAATACTTCTCTTTCCTTTAAGACTCCTGTGTTTTTCCTCTTTAAACGTGGGACCTATTTTCTAGAAAAGGGTGGGTGTTTTAATGCTGTTCTTGTTTCATGTGTGTCTGTGTAACATCAGTGGTAACAAATGAAGATCACTGAAGGTGAATGTTAGAAGCAGCCTGAGTAAATCTTTGGAAATCCCAGTACCTCACAGGGATGAGGTGGATGTGCCAGATGGGCTGTGCCTTTATTGGGTTGCAGTGTTTCCTAGGAAATTCCATGAGGACATGTGACTACAAATCAGTACCTTTGTGGATAAGACTACTTGTGGTGGGTAGTGGCTTAGTAGTGCTTTAGAACAGATCTGTAATGGCTGCCCTGAGCTTCTGAGTGCAAACTGTAGAAATAAAATCTTGGCATGTACACAGGATAGAGCTCCTCTCAGTTCTTCCACACTGAGCAGGGAGGTTTCTTTGGGGAAAGGCACAAGGCTAGAGAAAAGCATGACTGGTGATTGATAACCTGGTTTTCTCTTTGGGTTTTGCTATTTGGGAATGGGGACAGTTGTTGCAAAGGCCTTGGCTGAAAAACAGTATGGGAGGAGGGGGATAAGATGCAGGGATGGAAAGAAGGGAGACGGATGCAAGCAGAGATGTGGAGAGGGAAGGATCAAGCTGGGAGATGTGAAGAGGTTACAATAGGATTCAAAATATCTGGCATCCAGCTTTACTATGCAGAAATGTCTTCTAGATTATAGAGTACTTAAACTTTTAATAATAGAAAAAAAAAATATTGCTCACTTCTCTGTCAAGTTCAGAGCAGTTTCTCCTCGGCCGCTACCTCTTCCTTCTGATGAGACCCCAAAGACAGCCCAGAGAGGTGCAGAGCACCCTGAGCCTGCAGATAGTGCCAAACCCAGCCAAGCAGCCATTCCAAAGGTTAGTGATGGAAACTGTGCCTGCTTGTTTTTGTCTAGTTCCTTCTGAGCAGTTTGTTCCATGAGTGTGTGCACAGTGAGTAAAGAAATGTGTAGTAGCTTCCTGCCTCAGTGTGGGATGAGCCTTGCTGAGCCTTGAAGGTCAAGAGCCCATTTTCTAGAGTTCAGATTGGTCACATTGAAGACAGTTTTGTAATAAATAATTAAGCATTAAATAATAGCTCCCTCTCCCATATCAGTTGAAAAGGATTTTTTGCTTAACAGGTGATTACAATACATAAGCCATAATGGTGATTGCAAGTTAATATCAATTTAACTTCCTTTGAAGGAGCGGCCCTTGTCAGCAAGAGAACGAAGGAGGCTGAAACAGTCTCGGGAGATGCTTCCCTCTGGTAATTTTCACGTTTACATGTTAACAGTTTATGTAGAAGTAGGCTAATAACTTCTTTGTGAAGAATTGATAACTTCTCATCTGTTCTTCACTGCCATCTTCAGAATGGTGTGCTAAGGGGGCAGTTCTTTGTTAAATAAAAAGTTCTGTTAACATGTCTGTATTTTCCTGCTTTTTAGTTACATTCAGTTGTGTTGACACCTGGTCTTTGAAATGTACATGAAATATAGAATATTCACTTTCAGACAGAAGCTTCAATGTTTTCTATTAGCAAAATACCTACTGCCCTGCCTGCCTTTTGCTAGGTGATGGAATTTTTCTTGCATGAGCACGAAACTATTCAGAATACATACAGCTTAGTTGTAAATGTCAAAATATTATCCTTCCAGTGGTTCCAGCGAGACAGTCATTAAATAGTGCAGGAGTTGAAGTGAAGTCACTTGTGGAAAATTGTGTTGAAGCTCCTCAGTCCTCATCAGATCCCAGTGTTTTTCAGGTAAACTTTGTCAAAAGTATTTCCTCCATGTAGGAACAGTAGTTTATGCCATATTGTTGAATTACTTGCAGCTATTAGCATTTTTGTTATTGATTCCCTTTTCCCTTAGAGAAAGAGAGAAGCCCATTGCCTGTCTGATGATGAGCTAAGCTCTTCCACAAGCTCTACAGACAAATCTGATGGTGATTCCAAAGAGAAGTAAGGATTTTGTTTAATACTGTGCAAGAGTTTTCACTGCTGTATTGGACCTTGACTTGGAGTGGGAAAAAAAAGGCTTTCAGGCTTTATCTCTGCATAGAGGAAAACAGCCCCATTGAATTACTGTCTCTCTGTGACTATACACTTCCCAGGCTGAACTTTCTGGACTGTGGGATTGTGTACTTCTGGTTTTGTGAACTGTAGCTTTCCAGGAAACCAATCTTCAGCACCAAAGGATATCTACTGTCTGCATGCATTAAAAGCACAAGTTAAAAAGGTGCCAGTGTGCTTCCTTTCCACTGTAAATGAGGCTGAATTTTTCTCTGATTTTTGTCAGTGTAAGCAGCTTTGAAAAGATGCAATTTGTTGTGTTACCAGAGTCAGCAGCAGCCAGTAGGATTGTGGAGTTTTGCAGTGACTGGGCTCTGAGCCTTTGTTGAATGAAATAGTACTGATGTTGCTATTGATAAAACTGCACCACAAAAAGGAATTCAACATGGAATACTTACTAGGACCTCAGTAAACTCATGGAAAGCCCATGGAATGCAGGATGGAAGTTGCATTATGATAATGACTGAATTATTTCTTCCTTCTCCCCTAGGAAAAACAATGTGAATGAAATGAATGACTTGGTGCAGCTGATGACGTGGACGCTGAAAATGGACTCCAAGGAGAACTCTGAGTGCTGTGTAACCTCGACCCCAGCCCCAGAGTTTAAACTTCACAGAAAATATCGAGATACTTTGATTTTGCATGGAAAATCACCTGATGAATCAGAGGAATTAAAAATGGAAGAGATTCCTTCAGGTCTGTTGCTCTGGGTTTCTGTGGAAATACTTCCTCGTCCCATATTCTTCTGCAGAATATGAAAATTGTCTGTACTAAAAGTAAATACTACTGCACTGATTTTTTGATTGTGTTTTATTTTTAATAGATATGTTACTGGTTCCTTACAAGATTAGGAGAATGATTGAAATCCTGAGATCTGATGTGGTGCAAGGATTGGGAGTGAAACTTCTTGAGAAGGTGTACAGAATCATGGAAGAAAATGATGAAGTGAAAAGAGAGGTGAATGTCTTTCATCATAAAATGCTTTATTTCTTTATAAACCTAGAGAAATGAGCAGGGTCTTCACCCTATTGAGACAGGGTACACTTTGATTCCAGAAAGTCTTTATGTAGTCATGGGCAGGCAAGGACCTAAGTATTTAGTAATTTTCACTCTTAAGTTTGATTCTAGATGTAGACTATGTTCAACTGCAACTTCTTCAGAAACCATCAGAGCCTTAGAATTATACCATGGTCCCTGAGTTTGGGGAAGGTGTGAGGGATGCAAATTTTACTCTGTGCTGTTTCTCCAGTAATAATTCCTTCTGTCTTTCCAATTTTTGCCTTCACATTACTTGCCTTATGCTGCTTATGTCCAAAATAAGATAATTCAACATTAGTCCCCCATGGAAGTGAATGAGGAATACCTCCAGTTCCTTTGATTCAAAACTAGTTACACTGACCAAGGCAGTATTTAACTTGTAACCTGTGAAGATCTTACATTTTAATTTTTTGGATGGGATTTGAAAGTCTCTTGCAACAACAGTTGTCTAAACATTTTTCTTCTCTCTCATCTACATTCCTAAGCTTCACGTGCTTCTTTCAGCTGAGTGCTTTGATTATGTTTTGTCAGTATTTTGGCCGCTTCTGCTTTTTTCCAATGCCAGTAAATGTTGTGGGTTTTGTTCTGGGTGTGTTCCAAACAGCTGCAGTTGCGGGAGCACATGAGAGACAAGTACGTGAGTTACAGTGCAAAGGCTCGGCACCTGAAATTCCTTGAAGAAAACATGAAGCTCTGACCAGAACCTTTTCCTTGAAGAAAAGAACTGTTTTCTAGCTCCTTTGATAGACTGGACCAGCTTACAAAGCATGTTCATCTGTTGATCTCCTTTGTTGGAATAACGAGGTGAACTTGCAGAAAATGTTATAGTTTGTAGTAATATTTTTCATGTTAAAATGTGAACCAGGCCATCACTTTCTCAAAGAGAAACTGTTTAGTTTAGTTTTTATTCTCTTAAAAAGTTGCTTTTCATAGATGCAAATAGGGGTGGATACCAAGTTTTGTATACTAAGGAGTGTCAAAAAAGATTATGTTCTGGTTTGAATTTGTCATAGCAAAAGGTTTTTGGTATGGTCTTATACTAAATACAGTAACAAAATCTTTGCCAATGCTCTGATGTGATAAACTATAATCTATTACATCAGTTAGTTGTGAAAATTTAGCATAAAGAGACAATTACTAATTTTTGTGGAACTCAAGGTCCTCAGATTGTGTAAATTGCCAGGTCCAAGTGCTGAAGGGGGTAGCTGCACTGCTTGTAAGGAGAGACTTAGCTCTTGTGTTTTGTTGCTGAGGCAGTCACCAAAGGTGGGGGAAAGTATTTGGTAACTGGATAAAATAAGTCTGAAAATGTTTGAAAGGAATGCAGCTATGATTACCATGGTTCCAGCTGGAGAAATCCCTTTGCCTTACAAATACTAATTCCTTTTAGGGATGAAAGTGCCCAAGACCAGAATCACTTAGGGAAAAGATAAAACACTTATTTCACTTTGTTTGCATCCAGAGTGTCTCGCTACAGCCCCCAGGCATTGTTGTGTACCATCCCTGCAGGAAAAGCACATATTTTTTAAATAATAAAGAAGTCAAATGGAATTGAATTTGTAAAATAAAATTATAAATGAGCAACCTGTCTCTTTTCCTGCCTGTAGCTGAAATACTGTAACCTCCAGCAGCTGTGAGGGAGGTTACTGACCTGACAGTAGTAAAATAAAACGCCATACCTATGGATCCTGCTGCCTCTCACACGCTACATGGTCAAGTTACAATGTTTCAAGAGCTATTCTTACTCTTCCCAGGGAAATTTATTTTAAACAAAAACTGCCACTTGGCAGTCTCCTCTCCTAGAACAGTTATTTTCAGAACTGTGGGGTATGTACCATTTCACAGTATTTGTTACAACCTGGCACTACTGCCAGCTTGTTTTACACACAGTTAAAAATATTTCAGTAGAAGTCCAGCTGTTTATTATCTTTCAGGCTATGGCAACAGCTTAACTAGAATGAATTTGATTCACTGTTTTCCTGCGATGTGACCTCCTGTAGCCTTCTGAAATTAATCCCCTCACCCGTGTTCCCAGTGACTCCCCTGAAATTCCAGACCCAGTTTCCACCCTTCATGCTCCCTGCAGAGCTTGGCTGTACTCATGATAGTATACAAAGTACTAAGAAAAAACCCAAACACCAAGCCAGGAAGTATTTCAGTGGAAATTAATTTAACAAAATTTAACAAATTAACAGCCTGGAAACCATACTTTTTAGCTTTTAGAGTGTCTCTTTGGCTTCCTGTCTGCTGCTTTCTTCTCTTCTGAGCCCGACTCCTGGACAGGGAGCCACTTGAGGGGATTGCGGCGGTACATGGGCCACGGAGGGAGTGTCAGCTGGGGGCAAAGGAGAGCAGTCAGAACATGATTTTTTGTACAGCTTATTAGGAAAACCTTCATCCCTAACTCATTATCAATTAGTCCTAAGAAAACTCATACAATTTTATACACAATTACAGTTTACATTGCAAAGTCATGCTTTTAACTATGTGACTAAAGCACCCCAGGTTGTAGCAAGGAGGAGGACAGCACTCACCCCGAAGAAAAAAGGGCTCCTGAATTGACTCCAGCATTCCCAGCACCTCCCACACTGCACTGAGACCCTCCACTTGCCTGGCATCACGGGTAAGGAACTCGGGGATGTGTAAGTAACTAAGGAGCAGGTGGATGACGATGCCAGAGAATTACAGGGGCTTTCCAAAACAGTGATGTGTGTGTGTGTCTGTCTTGATTGGTTAAATCGTGCTGTATCTGAATGCTTGAATGGTGTAAGAACCACGTGTAAAACTGGATTGGGAGTACCCCAATAGGAATGGGACACCTCTCATGCATGGATAAGGAATTACCCCTGAAATTCCATATTCTGCCTCCTCAGGGAGCAAGGGACAGCTGCAAAAATGTCATGACAAGCTGTTACTGCACAGAAAGTCTCCCTGTCCTTTCTGTTACCAATGCTGTCAGCTGGACTTAACTCCAACTTTTACTGAAGTGAAAAATGAACTCAAAAATGGTATTAAATTGCAAAAATTCTGCTAGCATTTCAAAAAAGCACTTAATGGGCTGCAAAGCACTTAATGCAGATCAAAGGAAGCACAAATATGTATTAATAAAATTATATTGCATGGCAAAATTAGTCTGTGCTAACAGCCCCTCAATTTAGCAATTATTCCAGATTAACAAGTGCATGTATTTTTTGGTCCGGGGAAAAAACATTCTTACCAAACATGATAAAGCAAATCCAGCCATAACTATGTAGACTGTCCATCCAAACTGTTCAGTGATGTATCCATAGATAAAACCAATTACCTGGAAAAAATATTTTAAAAAAACAAACTTTAAATGAAGAAAAACATTTCCCATTACATGATTAAGCTGCAGAGGGTGGATTTAGGTAGGAAAATACAGGTTTTTCAAAAGCAAAGTCCATACATTTTTCTAACCTTTCCAAAACTGCAGGCCAACAATAAAAGTAAAAGAGGGGAAGAAAAGCTTTAAACTATGAAAGCCCTTCCAACTTTATTTAAAGCTTTTAGTGAATCCCAAACAATAAGAAAAATACTTCTAAGATCTGAAAATAAAATAGTCTTTTATGTTCTCACACACGGGTCTACTATACTTACTGCAGAGACAAGAATGATTCCTTGAAAAATCTGTTCTGCTAATTTTTGGCCCTTGTAGTCCTGTGGAAAGAGACACTTTTTAGTCAGTTATTCAAAACACAGACCTGCTGACTTAACTCTTTCAGGTTAGATCCTACAGTCTACCTGACCATGGGTTCTCAGCGTTTTTGTTAACTTTCAAACCAGATTGGAATTATTTTTCTTACAGTGGCTGAAAACACCTCCTCTGCAGGCTTGACCACATCACCTAGAAACAGAAGTAAGGACTGTCTGACTGGGGTAAGTACTTCAAGTTCAAAATATCACTGTAATCACCTTAACATCACTAAGTAAAAGC
Organism: Sylvia atricapilla; assembly: GCF_009819655.1. Taxonomy (NCBI): domain Eukaryota; kingdom Metazoa; phylum Chordata; class Aves; order Passeriformes; family Sylviidae; genus Sylvia; species Sylvia atricapilla. The sequence goes on along the minus strand of NC_089150.1, from coordinate 15,689,673 downwards.
TGTATCACCACAGCAGAGGGTACACCTGAGCTAAATATCTCTAGGGTGGGTGCCAATAGGATGGTGCCAGAATTTCTTCAGTGGTGCCCATTGACAGGATGAGGAGTGATGGTCATAAACTAAAACACACGAAGTTCCACTTCAACACAGGGAATAATTTTATGTTGAGGATGGCAGAGCACTGGGACAGGCTGCCTAGAGAGGTGGTGGAGTGTCCCTCTCGGGAGACCTTCCAAATCCACCTGGATTCATTCCTGCTCCAGGTGACCCTGCCTTGGCACGGTTGGACTGGGTGATCTCCAGCGGTTCCTTCCAAACCCAGCTAATCTATGTTTGCGTGACGTTAAAAAACACACATTGCCTTCCGCCCGTCTATAGCAGAGTCAGGAAAGCACAGCTTTCACACAGCTGCGTAATACCTTCCTTTTACAGCATCAGAGTCCCAACTCCCAGGTCAAAATCCGGAATTACATGGATTCATCCCGCATCCCCCTGTCCATGCCTCGTACACGGGCGCCCAGATCGCGCAGGGGCGGCTGAGCCGGGGACACTAAAACCCGCGCCCGGCCGTGTCGCCCGCAGTGCCCCGGTGCCGAGGCGCGGGCGGGCCCTACCATCTGCGTGGGGATGGAGCGGAACACGCTCAGCATGGCGGCGGCGCTTCTCCGGCTTCTTCTCGCTCCTCTCGGCAGCGGTGTCGGCGCTCCCGGGCGGGGCCCTGCTGCTCGCGGGCTGCGGCGCGGCCTCTCGGCTCGTCGCGGCGGAGCGGAAGGCGGCCGCCGAGCTGGCCGGAAACCCGCCCCGTCCGCCCCGCCCAGAGCTCCGGCGCCCGGCGGCGCCGCCTCCAGCCTCGGCCATCGCGTCCGCGCTGCCGCCGCCGCTACCGCTGCTCCGCGGCTGCTCCGCTCCCTGCCGCCGGCCGGGACGCGTCTCCTCGGCAACGGCGGCTTCGCCCCGCAGGGGCCCGGCGGAGGCGCCTTCCCCGGCAGGTGCGAGGCGCCGCGGGGCCGCCTGTGGGGAACCCGAACTGACTGGGCACCCGCGGGCCGCCCTCCGCCCGAGCCTCGGGCTCTCCTCGCGGAGCCGCGGGGCGCTCGGCCCCGGTAGCGCGGCGGGCGGGCGCGGGTTCGGTGCCCGGCGGCGTCAGGCGCCTGGGCGAGCGCCCGCGGGCCGTGCGCTGCCGCGGGGGACGGCCCGTGAGGGGCCGGGGCGGTGCGGGGGACGGCCCGTGAGGGGCCGGGGCGGCGCGGGGGACGGCCCGTGAGGGGCCGGGGCGGCGCGGGGGACGGCCCGTGAGGGGCCGGGGCGGCGCGGGGGACGGCCCGTGAGGGGCCGGGGCGGTGCGGGGCAGCCGGGCGCGGCGCTGCCCACCCCGGAGCGGGGCTGTGCCCCGCGGTGTGCGCTGCGGGAGCGGCGCGGTGCGTGTTTTACTGTGGTCCGCGACCATCCGTCGTCGTGTCTCTGCCCCCAGCCCGCCTGCCGCGTTGTGTGAGGCGCTGCCCGCGGCTGTGCGCGCCTCAGCCCTGGCGCTGCGAATCGCAGAGCGCTTCTTTCCACAGCGGGACGTGGCGTTGTGCTCCCCAGGCAAAGCTCCGTGTCCCGCCCCGTGCCAGCGGTGCGGAGACAGCGCTGGAGAACAGAGCTCGGGGCAGGCTTTCGTTGGGCTCCGCTGATGTGTCTGGTTTGGGGGAGAAATGCAGCAGCGGGAAGGAGGTGGTTCTGATACATGTAATACTCGCAGCACAGTCTGAGGTGTTTTAATTTAGGGGTTTCATAGGTCTCTCACAGTTTCTGGAATTTTGCATGTTGTTAGAGAGCTTTCTGTGTGTTATTTAGAGCTCCTTCACACGCCAGGATACACAGCTCTTGTTCTGATTTCACCTTGACCCTTAAATAATGATCAAGCATGTTTGAATTTCTTACCGCAATCGCATTGGTGTTGTGTTTCTACCTCCTTCTACAGCACGATGGTGCTCCTTCTTTCCCACTTCTGTGATCTGTTCTGTGTGATGACACTTCAGCTGATACTTTGATATAGGTATTTTACGTGGAGAATATAATGGTTTTTAAAGCATGTAATGCTGTTTGTTAAAATCTCGTAAACACCAGAATCTTGCTGTTGGTTAAGTATGGAAAGGAACACACAACATTTTATCTAATTGTTCGGGTGCTTCCATGATGGTTAAATAGTTCCAACAGTAAAGAAAACATACATAACTTTGCAGATCTTCTCAGATTACTTGTGATTGGCAGAAAGTTTGGGTTTGGGTTTTTTTTCTGTCAGTGAAGTAAGTGGCAAGATCTGCATGTCTCCTTTTTATCACTGAGATCTTCTTTAGGTATATCATTGTAATGGGGGGTCCCTAACACAAGGAGGACAGAAGGAGGACACAAGGACCTGTTAGAGTCCCTTCCAGTGCCTAAAGGGCTCCAAGAGAGATGGAGAAGGGCATGGATGACAGGATGAGGGGGAATGGCTTCAAACTGACAGAGAGCTGGTTTAAATGAGATATTAAGAAAAAATTCTTCCCTGTGAAGGTGGTGTGGCCCTGGCACAGATTGCCCAGAGAAGCTGGGAATGATGTCTGTGCCCATGGCTGGGTTTGGAACCAGGTGATCTTAAAGGTTCCTTCCAACCTGTGATTCTGTGGTTGTAGTTAGGTACTTCCTGACATTTTAAAAATGTGACATAGGGTTTTATGTATGTAATAAAAATGACCAAGGGAAGCATTCATTGCCTTTGACACTGAAATTGTTGTGACACTCCTGGTGATAGTGTGCTATGCCTCATGGAAGTATGCACTGGCAGTGACTGCTGTATTTTTTTCTTGCAGGTTTGCAGGAACCTTATGCTAATAAAATAAGAATAGAAAAATGACGTTAAGGAAAGGTATGTGTATATATGCTTGTCTGATTTTTTAAGTATCTTTTGCATCTGAGTTTCTCTGGATATATTGATAGAAATTTTTCTTTTTAATTTTCAGTGAACATTTCCATCCTTATAGTGGCTGTTGTAATTTTTTTGCTAGTTATTCATCATAACTTCCTAAGCCTCAGTGACTTCTTGAGACGGGAATTGTCAGGTATGTTGGGTTTTATTTTAATTAATTTAAAAAAAGATTTGGTGGGAAAACACCTGCTCTGGCCAGACAGAACCCACCATGTGGTTTGGGTGAATTGGAAGGGGAAGTTAATAAGTTTAGAGGCATGGCAGAGGGAACTAAAGGTAAATGCAGACTACTGTAGCTCAGCCTTTTAATGCCTTGTGCTGTGTGTGAATATGTGTGGTTAAATGTGTGCAGTTTTCTGTAAATGTGGTGTTACTCTATTCATTAGCCTCTCAGATTCTCAAAAGCTGGTGCTCTGTTTGATACTGTAGTCCACACCTCAGCTCAGACATCCAAGTGCATAGCAGAGATAATTGAAGTACTGGGAATTTTAGTGTGGTAATAATACAAAATAATAAAAACAAGTATGCCATTTTTACTCCACAGATCCAAGTCCTTTAGGACTTCAGCCCATAGATTTCATTCCTGCAGCTCCCCAGAGGCTGACAGATGAGACGAATGACAAGGAGATTGCTGTGGTCATTGCAGCCTCAGATGAGAGGCTTGGGGGTGCAATTGCAGCCATGAACAGCATTTACCAGCACACCAGATCCAACGTGGTTTTCTACATTGTTACTTTGAATGATACTGTGGATCACTTGAGGTAATGATTTTTCCATTGGATTCCCACAACACTTCTCTATTTCTGAGAGGAGAGCAAGCTGCCTTTCCCTGGAGCTGCATTCCTCTGACTCCCAGCCCCATCTGCTGCTGCTGATGGCAGCTTTTTGACATCAAAAGCTGTGGGAGTCCCACCATTCCTCCTGGTCAGGTTTCAGGGATGGAAAAGAAACATCTTTTCCAGTGGACTTACATCCAGCCAGTGAGATTGGAATTTGTTTGTGGAAGGGTTGTAAAAGGTACTTCTACACTTCATCTAAGCACTCCAGATGCTGGCAATCATGTTTCTCCATTTTTGTAGATTGTTCTTTAGTTCTGTTATTCTAACCCCCTTCTGCCCACATGGGTGGTTTTGGGAAGGACCTATGATAACAGGACCGTGTATCTCTGATAAAACAAGAAGTGACCTTGTACCTTTCACATGTCCCAGATGTGCAGTCATTGACCCTGGACTTGTCCCTGTGGCCACACAGCACAGCACCAATGTCAGCACCAATTACATCCCAGATGTGTTTGTTGGGCAGGGAAATGAGTGGCCATATCAAGATCTGTGTCACTGTTAGCTGGATCTTCTGCTTTTCCCTTGATTTTGTCTCATCTAACAAGATCTGTGCCTTTCTTCTGCTTGCAGGACATGGCTGAGGAGCCCTCCACTGAAAAATATGAGATACCAAATTTTGGAATTTGACCCTCGTGTCTTAGAAGGCAAAGTGCAAGTGGATCCCCAAAAGGCAGACACCTTCAAACCAGTGAGGATGCTGCTGATTACTTTTTGGAATTAGTAGTTAATAACAATATATTTTGATGTTGGCTTTTGAACACAGCTAGAGATCAAAACCAGATCTGTTAGCATAGAAGCAGACTTTCATAACCAAATTCCTAAATTTCAGTAAAACTAAAAATTTCAGTAAAATTAGCGAGTGAAATTCTCTTTCACTAGATAGTGAGAGATGGATTTGAATATCTACATATGTATGCCTAGGAACATTTTTTGCTGCTAGCCACAATGAAACACAGCAGCTGGCATGTCATGCATGCCACCTCAGAGATGCTGCAGATCTATGTGTAGAAATAAGAAATTCTTATATAGACCAGTTTGAAAGTTTATCAATGCATACATTCATGGTAAACCAGGAATTGATGGAACCTGTTTATTTTAAATTAGTTGTAGGATATTGGTGCCTATTTTACTTCCTCAATAGAAGTTGTCTTGGATATTAATGCCATAGGTAAGTGCCAGAAAAATCAGTCAATTTCACATTTATTTGGACAATTTTTAAATTTAATTCTCCACTTCTCTTGCCTTGCTGTTCTCACAGTTAACCTTTGCAAGATTCTACTTGCCCAACTTGGTACCTCATGCAGAGAAGGTCATCTATGTGGATGATGATGTAATAGTGCAAGGTATGGGATCTTTCTTAGCTGCCACTGGCCTTTTGCTGAGGTCAGTATCTTATCTCTCACAGAACTCAAACATTTCTGGACAAAGTTTGTAAATAGGAGTGAATTGGATTAAACAGAGTAGCTATATCTGCTGTAACAATGGACTGAACAAAGCCTAACTTGGCACTTAGTCAGGATTGCTTTTGATTTTTCTGTGTTTGCTTCCTTTTTCCAGGTGATATTGTTGAACTTTACAACACTCCACTGAAACCTGGACATGCAGCTGCATTTTCAGATGACTGTGACTCAACCAGTAGTAAAGTTGCTGTCCGTGGAGCTGGCAGTCAGGTTAGTTTTAGTCTCATTCAATGATAACAATATTGTAGATCTCAGGCATTTGGGAATGTTCCAAATGCTGTAAGCCTAAACGTGACTGTCCCTGCCCACGCCAGTTTTACAAATGGGACCTGCAGTTTCTGTTCAGGCACAGTAAATTACTTGGAATTTTTGCTGTATTTTACAATGAGAGCAATTCTCATTGTGGAACAGCAGGTCTAAGAACATCCAAGGGACAATTTTTCATTTCTGAATATATTAAAAGTACTTTATCTGAGACTGGTACCATATTAATAATATGGATTTATTAAGATATATTTTAAAATATATAGTCTATATAATTGTATTGTTAAAATGTTACACCTCTTAAGCTTTCTTTCTCTCATTTTAAAGGAAGGGATATTTATTCTAACAACATCAACTGATGCCTGTCTGTTGTGAGTTGAGCAGAATTTTACTTTAGGAATTTCTTCATATATTTTAAGCTAATTTCTACTCTCTTTTTCCCCCCCAGTATAATTACATTGGGTTTTTAGATTACCAAAAAGAAACCATCCGAAAGCTTGCCATGAAAGCCAACACCTGCTCTTTCAATCCTGGTGTTTTTGTTGCCAATTTGACTGAATGGAAATCGCAGAACATCACTAAACAACTGGAGAAGTGGATGGCACTTAATGTGGTGTGAGTACCCCAGGCTGAGGGGCCAGCAGCTCAGGGCTTGGGTCCTGCTGGTGGCATTTCCCTCTTGGATGGAGGGCTGTGTGTGTATATCTCTGCTGCAAGTGAAAAACCAACTGATCAGCATCCTTTCAATTTCCAGAGAGGAGCTCTACAGTAAGACTCTGGCTGGCAGCATCACAACACCTCCACTGCTAATTGTATTTTACAAGCAACATTCCAGTATTGATCCCATGTGGAACGTCCGCCATCTCGGTACGTAGGAACCATTTGTGATGCTGCTCCCCCAGGGTGTCGCCCCAAGTTTTCTTGCTCTTCATTGTTTGTACTTTATATTTTGTATATTTTTAGAACTTACCTATTTTGTTTACATATTTCTCCTCTAGGAGGAGAAAGATGATTGATGGTGATGTTCACCAATAAGGTCGAAGAGGTGCTTACCTGTGTAGCCAATTTTTGACCTTCTTGTCAAAGTGTATATAAGATGGAGTCAGAAAATAAAGATTAGAACTTTCCTGTGACCTTTCTTCTGCCAGCTCATTCTTTCGTGTCCCTAACAGTGACACCAGGATGTTTTTCCAGATCTGTACCTCGGCACCTTGTGATGATGTAGCAAAGTGTGCTTTTATTCCCCTATTCTGTCCTTTGTTCTTTAGGAAAAATAGCTTTGCAATTCCATCTTTGGGCTTGTGGGCCTGAGTCTTTCTCAAATTCCTGGGGGTTAGTTCTTGAACTGACTTACTCACAAAATCCCTCTCATTTTCCACAAATATATTATATCTGATGTGATCCAAGGTGTTTCTTCCAAAACTGTTGAGAAGGACAGTTCATATCTGTTCTACTGGTGAAACCCCAGTGCTGGGGGAGCTTTTTCAGGTTGTGTTTTTGATGAACAATACATAGGCTGTTGAATTCATCTGGGTGTGAAGTGGGTTTTAAAGAACTTGGGAGTTAAGGCAGTGTATGAAAATAGACACAGAGAGATCAAAGTAACATTTAATTGCACCTGATTGTTTTTCATTTTACCCTTCTTTCTGCCTCCCCTATTACCTCCTTTCTACATAAATGATAAGATTTCCTTTGTTAAATCCTTTGAAGTTAACATTTTGCACCTTGGTGTTTCTGCTGCCTTTATTTCAAACACTAATGCTTCTTTTTCAATTGAAGGGTCTAGTGCTGGGAAAAGGTACTCTCCTCAGTTTGTGAAAGCTGCCAAGCTGCTCCACTGGAATGGACATTTCAAACCCTGGGGAAGAACAGCCTCCTATGCAGAAGTCTGGGAGAGGTGGTATGTCCCTGACCCTGCAGGCAAGTTCAACCTGATCCGCAGACACTCAGAAGCCTACGAAGCAAAGTAGAGTCCATTGGAATAATGATGTTTCCTCAGGAAATCTCTGGAGCCAAGCAGAACTTTTTTTTTTTAGCCAACTTATATTACAGAGCTGACCTTGCCTTCTGGAGCACAAGGTGATGCACTTATTCAGGTGCAGTTCTGAAATGTACAGGTCGAAAGGAGGCTTATGTCACCTGTGTGACACAAGATGCTACTCCAGCAGCACTACAGAAAACAAGGGGAGATCTCCACAAACTAGCACTTTTTTTGATGTCATTTCAGTTGTGTTCTCCTGCTCTTTAGGACAAGTCTTCTAGCAAGCAGGGGATCATTTTGTCAATTACAAAGTTTCGAAGAACAAGATACAAATTGAGCTGGTGCTTACACCAGTAAATCTTGCACAGCAATGTACTGTAATTAAGAGCTGCCTGGGTTTGGTTTTGTTTTGTTATCCTGTGAAATAATTCCCTCAACAACCCCTTCTTGCATGAAATCTCTCCTCCCAGCCATTTCTGTTTAAGTCTTTCTTACAGAATTCAGCAAAATTGAATCCTTTTTGAAAGATGAATCCTTCAAGTATTATTTCACTATGCAAAATGATTTTAACTGCCAGTGAACACTAAACCATTTTTTTGTAAAGTGATGGATGAAACTTTGTTCAAAAATAAAGCTAATTGTAACATGCTGATTTCAGCCTCAGGTAAATGGCAATCTAATTCCAGTCTTGATATAGGAAGTGTTTCCTTTGTACACAGCAGCAAGTGATTAAAGCCAAGGTGAATTGATCTGGTCTTTGTGAAAGCAATCTAATTCTAAAATATTTCAAACCACTTATTTTGGGGACCAGGCTGTAATAATTACAGATTAATTTTGTTATTGTTGAGTTCCTCATAGTTCTCTGGAGTGAGCTATGCTCTGCTATATTTTTTTCCTGCTGTGCCTTTCCCCATCTGGGAAATTACCAAGTGAGATGCCCGTGCCCCCTACAGTCAGTTGCCCATTACCTGGGCCACAGGTAAATTGGTTTGTTTTTTCAGTTGTATCGTGATAATTATTAGCAGCTGATATATCCCTGCAGCCACTGTGCCAGCTCCTCCATTTAACAGAGGTTTGTACTCAGGCTTGTGAAGAGCCCTCGGTGGAGGATGTTCAGACAAAAAGCTTTGTTTCATCCAAGGACACCTGAGTCTGCCTGGTCTGAAGGACAGCGCAGCAGAGGTAAAGCAATCCTTCATGACTGTGAATATGGTTTTATTTCTGCTTTAAAAGGATTTCAAACTGCTGTTCTCATTTGAGTCACTGCCTGTAGTTCTGTTTCTGTCAAGGATACCCTGATCTAGTTTGTTACATATTGTTTCTTATCCTGGATTTTGATGAACCATTAGAACAAGAACTATTCTTGTCCTTAAAGCAGGTAGGAGTAATGAAGTAAATTCACATACCAATTTAGAAAGATTTTACTTGGATTAGCTAGCACCAATGTAATTCAGCTGTGCAGGCTTAAAGGAACTGCCTCTTAATGTGTGCACTTGATACCTTTTTTAAGCTGCCTATGAGAGTCTGTGCCTCAGCATACATTGAGGGAAACACTTATTTATCAAAGAAAACAGAAATCATACTTTTCAGTTAATAGGAAGAAAACAGATGCACAAGAGATATTTAGTATGAGCAAATGAATGCTTAATTGTAGTCTTAGCATTTAATTCTTTGAGCAGCTGCAGGGCCTCTTGGCAGTTCTCTTGCTGTTCCACTTCTGCCATAGGCTGAGCACAGCAGCACATCCTTATTGCACAGGGCCGTGTTTTGCTTTTTGTTTCCCAGTTATTGCCAGGTGTAACAGGTGCCATCAGAAAACAACACTCTTGTTCAAGAGCACTGTAAGATCAATCAACTTGTTCCCCAGTGGAGATGGAATACTAATAAAATCTCATTTACCATTCCCAGTGAAGGTTCAGAAAATAATATAGTGTTTGGGTAAAGTACCTTGTATCTAGCTAGCATTTTCTAGCCAACCTTTACACGGAAAAATTTTTCAAGTTTGGGAAAATTGTACCAAAAAGTCATTGCCTGAAGTCATGCTCTAGACATAAAATCTTTCTAATTCTCTAAGAAAACTTGGATTGTGTGCAGGAATGAACATTTACTATGAAATTGAGTTGTTTGAATGTGATTAGAATGAACCATTTATCCTTTATTTTTCAAAGACAATGGGTTCATCCTCTTGAAAGGTCTTTTTATAAGGCAAAATGAACAGACTAAGTGAGTCTATTGGGAATTTTTAAATAGGCTTTAATATAGGAAATAAACATTATGACAAAGCTGAATAACAATCAGTTTCCTAGGCCTGTATAAAATCTGGAACTATCAAGGGAGATGCACTATTATGTACATTATTTGACAAAGCAACAACTGAGTCTTTGCAGCAGCTCTGGTTCTGCAGCACTCCTCCAGCTTCTGCTGCAGCCCCAGTCCTCCTGACTGTTCTGAAAGCCAGTAGTACTCTCCAAACAGTGCTTTCCCACCTGATTTGTCACACATAGTCTGTATTAAAATCATAGGCATCATCTTCATCTGCTGGTTTATCTAAGCTGAAGGACAGTGATCTAGAACGTTGATTTCCTGAGAAAAGAAAATCATGTGTTAGTGAAACCAGTGCAAATCCTGGAGGTACCAGAGCCTGTCCTTGTGCCAGGATTCTGAATACACACCTGCCCTCTGCTCTTTGGAATCTGTAGGAGTCCTTTGTTGTTTTCCAGGCTTTGCTTTTCTGGTGACCTGAACTTGGCTTTCCTACAAGTCAATGGTCAGTTATTATTTAAACATCACTAATGAAATCTCCCATGCAAATGAAACCTAACACAACCTGGGGACAGTGTGGATGTCCCCTTGTACTGCTGAGCCTCATTGCTGAGGCCAAGGCACTTGGAACAATGTTGCTTCCTTAATTCAGGAAAAAAACCCAACCCTCATGAAACCCTCATTTACCTCTTCGATATCATCATCTTCTTCTTCTTCCACATTATCTTCATCATCATCACTTTCTGTGAATTCCTCCTCCTCCTCTTCTTCCTCTTCTTCCTCCTTGCTTGTTTCCATGTTTCCCCGGACTGATCCTTCCTCTATCACTTTATCTTCCTCTATTGTCCCATTTGTCATTCCAGCTGACTGAAAAGCAATGCTGCTTGCTGGACTGGGGTGCTTTAAAGCTGCAGAAAACACAGGGAGTGTCTGTTCAGTCCCTGTTTTTCAGCACAGACATAATGCCCCCCCAAGAGGGGACACTACAGTTCTACCCCCTCCTTGCCATAGACAGGACTCCCACACAGGGCTCTGCCACCAAGGCAAGGACAATTCTCTGAGAAAAGCTTTCCCTGAGGCATCTACAGAAAACTGCAAGCTGGAAAACATGGATTTGAGTATAGGTAAGTTTACCTAAGTGGGTTTAGATTAGATGGCAGGAAAAAAGTTTTTGCTGTGAGGATGGTGAGGCCCTGGCACAAGTTTCCCAGAGAAGCTGTGGCTGCCCCATCCCTGGAAGTGCTTGAGGCAGGCTCGAGGGGGCTCTGAACAATCTGGTCTGAGTGAAAGGTGGCCCTGCCCACAGCAGGGGATTTGGAAGAAGATAGTCTTTAAGGCTCCTTCCAACCCAGGCCAATCTGTGACTGTGGTTAATGGAAGTCTATTACAGGAACAGTCCTACCTTGAACAGTGTTGCTGTTTTCTTGTTCTAGGTTATTTAAATTAAAGCCTTCCTGCATCTCAGCTATTTTTTGTTCTGTAAGATAGGGTGGTGGATTCTTAAATCCTGGGGGTTGTGAGTAGTACTTTATTCTGGCTCTGAGAAAATAAAAATCAGCATTAAAAAACAACTAAAGACAACACAGTTGAAAAATTTTAAAAATAAAACCCAGAGCACAAAGCTCTCAAACTAGTAACTGTTTAACAGCAGTTCAATTGATATTAAAATTTGACCTGAAATTGTCAACAGTATTAAGGGGAGAGCCCACTCCTCAGAGGAAAACACAATGGCACTCCGTCACCACAGATCACTACCTGTAAAATCATCAGCTGTAAAAGCAGCTGAGCCACTTGAGCAAGGGAGATAGTAACAGTCAATTACTGAATCTGAGTTACATTTATTCCTACCCTCAGAATATAGGAACCACCCTAAATTTCCATAGAAAGTTTGCCACATCCTTTCCTGTCTAGAGGAGGACAATGTGAACTTGGTATTTGAGAGGAAAGCAGATTTCCATTACAGGAACAGCCCATGGAGTAAAGTGCAACAGGCTTTGACTCTTCTTATGTATCCTTCACTACTTTAGAAAATTATCTGTGGATGGCATTCCCTAAATCTGTTGGACAATCCAGCTCTTTACCCAAGTAAAATCTGAGAAAGGAAGGGAAAAAAGCAGCCTCTCCTTTTTAAGTACTTTGCTGGACTCAGTGCTTCTGCTGTGCTAGATTAACAGTGAGAAGAGGGTGAGCAGCATAGAGCAAAGTTCACAGCATACATACCCTGTCCAGTCACAAAGGACTAATTTAGCCATATTTTCTATGTCAGGAACACCTCCCTTTTTCAACATGCCCCTCTTCTGAGCCAGTAAAGATAAAAACTCTTCAGGGTCCCTGAAATCCGGGATGTTATAGTGCATCATTACCTAGGGTAAAAGAAAATGGCACATTTAGAAAGAGATGCCCACCTTTCTCATAGTTTTAGGAATAAAGAGCAAATAAAGTTGGAAAGCAGTGAGGACAGAGTAAGTGAAAAGCTGTTTTTTCTCACATGTAGGAGTAAACATTACAAAGCAAAATGCCTACTTCATCAACAAACTCATCTGCCATTCACCCAGACTCGTGGGTGTTCAGAGACAGCACACTGGTCTGTGAAAACACTTCACACAGAACTGAAAGGCAATTAGGCTTAGGTTAATTTGCTTGAAACTAGAGTGAAATCAGAGTTGGATCTGAGGTCTTCACTGTAACCATAAGACAAAGAAAATAATCATCATTTTTCACTCTTTGATTGTGTGGTGATGAGGTCTTAAAAGCAGTGTTGTTTACTCTGGCTGTCAGGATTGTGGCATGCTGTTCTGCCTTCTGCTTGTAAGGATGAAGGATCACATTTGGCATTGCCACTTTGCATGGTTAGGGAAAGCAGTTCAAAAACTATCAGAATTAGCTAAAGCAAAATTGTTACAGTGCATTTCCCACACCCAAGCAAATGATTAGGAAAAGAGTTTTGATTTACCTCTGAACATGTAAGGAAGCCAAGCTACAAAGGTCTGTGCTCTCAGTGCCAAGAGAGGGACACCTATTGGGCTTTGGAAACATTTCTCAAAACACGTAGCTGTGCCTATTGGCAATTTGCCAAAAGAGCCCTCCTTGATCATTGTGTACTTAAGAAGGTGCACAGTGCTTTTTGGGGTGTCTTAGCCAGGTGTAAGGGGCCTTCCTACATCTGTGCAGGGCTTCCGTTTTGTTTCTGTATTTTCTCTTTAATTAAAACCTTTTGCTTTACAAAACACACCTAAGGAGCCCTCTTCCAATTACTCTAAGACATTCTGAGAACTGCTGGACCCTCAGAACTTGATACATCTTCGGGGGCTCATTACATGCTGGCCTCGTGTAAGATTGTAGCACAAAATGAACTTTCATTATTGGGCCTAAGAAACCTACAGAGAAGTCTGACACAGTGAAAGATGTAGAAAAAAGATGGAGCTCACCTGCTGCTTACTGCAGTGAGTTATTATGGCATTTACTCCTTCAAGGGCACCTGCTGAGTCTGATCCTTCAGGGTCTACGATACTTCTCAAGGCCAGAGCCAGGGCACTGTTAGAAGGATCTGCAATTATACTTGGACTGTCCAGCATCTTTGTCTGCTTATCAAGGTGCACAATTTGCATAGACCTGTTCAGAGAGAAATGCACTGTGAGCAGATAATCAGTGAAGGACTAGTAATGGTGAGGGATGCAAGACACAAAGCTCAGTGTTGGATTGAATGTACTTCATACAGTCAGTCTCATGGTTTTGTCATCATGCGCTTTGTGCGGGATAGAAATGGAAACAAACAAAACATCAAGTTTATACACTGTATCCCCCTGAGAGAGCTTGCATCACACATATCTTTCTTTCATCTTGCAAACTTTAATGTTCATTTAACACTGCACACTGGTGGGCTTTGCCCCTAACGGACTGAAGCACAACAAACAAGGAAAGGAACAGCTTTTAGACTGAGCTTACTTGGTAACACCTCTTGTCAGGCCAACATTGCAAGCACGCTTTCCTTTGAGGCTGTTGATTATGCTGCTCTTTCCCACATTAGGGAAACCTGAGGGAAAAAAAAATCACATAAAGCCTTGTAAGTTAAATAAGAAAACTTTTTAACATCGAACAAAACAGTTTCTTCTAGGTATCTTTGCTAAAGTAAGCATCAGTGTGAGATCAGAGTTGGATCTGAAGTCTTCACTATAGAAGTAAGACAAAGAATGTATCCTCATTTCTCACACTTGTAGGATATATGGTGCTACATTCCCTGGGATTTTTGTCAGGCACGGGGGAGGCAGTGCCTGTGGAGCACATATCCTGCCTTCCTTGTGCTCCCACAGATCCCCATGCTACACATGGAAGTGCACCATGGATCACTGTCAGCTGAAGTACTACAACACTGAGAGCCTTAGCTCAAAGGACAATTACTAGAAAGGTCATTAGCATAGCAGGTGTTAGCAGTTTTACCCAGTCTGCAAGACAGGATCCAAAAGCTCTATAGGAGAAGGAATTTTCTGATGTTTCTCCAAACACTTACCTACTACCCCAACCTGAATGGCTTTGGCTTGTGTCTTGCCATACTCCTGAAGAAGCTTCAAAAGGCATTTGCTTCCAAAATACTGAGACGTTTCTGAGAAATCAACACGTGCAGGTCTTTTTGTGACATGCCTCACCTGTTCCTGTTACAGGATTCAAAGGCAAAAAAACCTTGTGGTCAGGCGCTATTAATGAAGATAAAATATGGATACATAAATTTATTCATCACTGTAATTTCAGTGGTAATAATTCCCCCACTGTACTGCAAAGCTCAGTGAAAGTGTAAAGGCACATCCATCAGTCACAGAAGTGCAATCAAACCAGGGGAACAGGAACTGTAAAGATGTTTCAACACGTATGACTGCAAACACACAACTTTCTCATGGGACAGCCTGCAGTGGTCTTACCATAGTCTTGTCCTTCATCATTGTTGCTGACTTAAAAGCAACTGTTGGAAACTCCTTCTTCAAATAATTCAACCATTTCTCTATGTTGTCCTTTGGCACTAAATCTGGAAAGAAGAGCAGTTATTTCACTCCTTAAATTAATCTCATCATGACAAATAACATTTGGCTGAGAACTCCAGTATAAACTGGGTACATTCTAGAAGGGCACACAGAATTTCTTTTTCTGCCCTAGCAGAACACATCACAATTACATTTCTGGCCTCTGTATTTTAATGTTGGGTCTTGCTAGAAGACTTTGTATGGTAGAGAATGGTGTTCTGTGAGGGTAATCCCACAATCCTTGCAAAGGCTACTCTACCACAAAGTTCCCTTTGCTCTTGTTGTTGATCTTGGTATTTTATTTTCTTTATTTAGCTGCTGGTAACGTGGTAATTTCCAGCCTTTTTAGCGAGCTCAGAGTTGGATCTTATGTCTTCAATAGAATCTCAGATTCC
Source organism: Sylvia atricapilla (assembly GCF_009819655.1). Classification (NCBI taxonomy): domain Eukaryota; kingdom Metazoa; phylum Chordata; class Aves; order Passeriformes; family Sylviidae; genus Sylvia; species Sylvia atricapilla. The sequence goes on along the minus strand of NC_089150.1, from coordinate 15,674,510 downwards.
TTTAAAATCTTCATAGCTCACCTACCACAGAACCACAGTGCCAGGAACACTTTGAGAAAACCTGTGTTTCTTACCAATTTTGTTCAGAACCAACAGCAGCTTTTTGTTTCCTCCAGAGCCAGTGACAGCTTGTTCCAGCTGAGGACACCGGCAGCCCATTGGATCTCTGGCATCCAAAACCTCCAGAACCACGTCTGAGGCCTCAAGCACCTGGGTCAGAAAAAAGACAAGAATCAAATCAAACATCACAGACCAGACGACAACTCTGGTATAGCTGTGGCTTACAAAAATAGTTGTAAACACTTTTTGTTGTAAAATCCCTTACTTCAGTGTTCTGGTATATCACAAACAAACTTTGTGCTTTAAACAGTAATACGAAAAAAGGGAAATAACAAGTAGTTTCATTGCTGACTCTCACTGAATGATCTAAAAATAGTTAAAGCATTTCACCTTCACGAGCTCCCTGCAGAATGATTTCTTAGAATTTTTATTCAGCAGCTTTTTTGTCTTTCCATTAGATTTGCCAGAGGATTCCTAAAGCAAATAAAAACAAAAGGAAATTATTAAATTAGAATTAGCGTCTAATACTTGTGTGCATATTCAGCATGAAAATGTACCACGTAACATGCTGCTTAAGAAGGTGCAGTTTCAGGATGACTTCTACAGGTTCAAGGAATCAAAATCATTCAGGACCCCTACCTTTCCCTCTGCTTTCTCCTTGATTGTGGCTGCATTCTTTTTAGCTTCCAGCTTCCTCTTCTTTTCATGTTCTTTCTGTCTGTTAAGCTTCTGCTTTTGTTTCAGTTCTTCAAGCTGATTGCAAAGAAAAACCCAGGCCAGATAAAACATCTTTGAAGGTGGTAAGGAAGAATGTTCTTTCTCTCCATCCCTGACCCAAGCTCTTGAGCCAGCTCAGTTAGAAGTCCTGACTGTGCAAGTGACTCTGGGAACTCTTCTTTTTGCATCCTACCCAGAGGCAGCAATCCATTAGCTTGATCCCAAAACAGCAGCTCTGCAGCCACCACCAGAGCTGATAAAGGTGCTGCTCCCATGTCACACCAGTCCACACTGAAGACAGCAGATCCCCATTATGTGCAATCACATAATGCCATGATTTAACTCCTAGTACTTTGACCTCTGTATCCCACCAGTACAGGGATTTCTGATTGCATTAGAAACAACACTTCCAGCATGTTCACACACACAGTGAAGAAACAAAGACTAAAAATAAAAGAGCAAATCACTGCCCACTGTGCAAAGCTGGATTTTTTTTTTTTTACTTTTGCAAAGCACGAGTCTCCTGGGACCATCTACAATCTGCCAGAAGTGCACCTCTGAGTGCACACTTATGCACACAAAGCTTCCTTAAAGAAAGGGATGGTCTCAGCTCGTGTCCTCTTTACCACAAACAGCACTTTACCCTTTGCTTTCTTTGCTCCGCTTCCCGCAGCAGCTCTTCCTTAAACGGCGCAGCGCTGGGAATTCCGGGGTCTTTCTTGGGCTTTTTGTGTCCACGTTTCTTGGCCTCCTTCCTGACTTTTCGGTGATGTTCTCTGATCTGAAGACAAGCACAAGAAAACTTCCTCACTCTAAGGCAAAAAAACTTCATTGTACCGGCCCCCAAATCGCGAAACGCCGCGCTGAGGGCCGCGCTCGGCCGGGCCTTACCTTCTTCTGGATCTTGTAGCGCTTGTGGCAGCTCAGCCTCTTGCTCGCCTTCCTCAGCTCTGCAACGCACCGCGCCCGTCAGCGCCGTGTACCGACACACACATCCCCGCCACCGAGCTCCCGCCACCGCCGTTCCCCCGGGCCCCAGTCCCCGACTCCCGCCTCTTCGATCACCGCCGCTCGTGTGGTCACGGGCGGCCGCCACCACCCCCCCGGTGCCGGGCCATCCCTCGGTGCCGGGCTGCCGCCCGCGCCCTGCTCCCCCTGCCATCCCGCCGGTGCCAGGCTGCCGCCCGCGCCCTGCTCCCCCTGCCATCCCCCCCGGTGCCGGGCCATCCCCCCGGTGCCGGGCTGCCGCCCGCGCCCTGCTCCCCCTGCCATTCCCCCGCTGCCCGCCCCGGTGCCCGGCGCTCACTCGGCCGCTTCATGGCGCCGCCACGTGCTCCCGCCGGCGGGCGCTGCCGTAAAGCGCGCCGGCGCTGCCCCGCCGGAGTGTCGCGCGGGCTCGGCGCGTTGGGGGCTGGGCGCGCTTTGCGGCAGCGGCGGCGGCGGCACCGGCGGTGTCGGGACGGGCGGTACCGGCGGGACGGGCCGGGCCGGGCGGACCCCGCGCACCCACCCCGGGTCGGCCGCGGCTGCGGGAGGCGGAGCGGAGCCGGCGGGGTGAGCGGCGCGGGTGGGGCGCGGGCCGGAGCTTGGAGGCCGCTGCCTCCCTTTGTGTGGCGGCGCCGCCCGAGCGCGCAGCGGCCCCGCCGCGCCGGGCCCGGGGCGCCGAGCGCCGCCTGCCCCTGTCACCTGCCCCGGGCCTAGGCCGTGTCGCCGTCCCGGTTCCCGGCCGCTGGCCCGCCTCAGCCCTTCCCGCCCTGTTCCCGCCGGGCTCCCGGCGCCGGGCCGGGCCCGCGGGTGACAGCGGCCGCTCCGGGGCGGGCCCGGCGGCAGCGGCGGGTCCTGCCCGCTGTGGCGGCGGCGCGGGGCGGGCCCGGGACACCGAGCTGCCCGCCTGGTGCCGGGAAAGGGGGTTTCTTTGTCTCTCGCCGGGAATAACGCCTCACCTCCCGGGCAGGGGTTCTGGCTCTTTGGGGAAATTACATATTGGGTATCTTTGTTTCTCGTCCCGGTGTTGGTAAAACGATGGATGTGCTATTCCTCTCGCTTTTTCGCCAGCTTTGCCCTTTACAGTGCCTGGCTGCTGGCAGCCCCCGCTTCCCATCCCGTAGCAGGTTTCAGTAGGATCGGTAACCGGGGGAAATTCTGGCTGCGTTTTCCTGCCTTGTTCTCTTTGCTAAATTTACCCTGTTTCGTGGTTTTGGTGAAACGTGGGAGATCTAGATATCAATAAGTACTACCCGCGGTATCTATTGGCTTTTAGCTCTGCTCTGCCTAGAGGCAGAAAGTGAACCGTGTGCTAGAATGCAGTGTTTTGTTTTACGTATATTATATCCGATGTGTGTAAAACGTGTTTGTGCGGAGAGGTTGGAGGGAGTGACACTCGTGGTCCTTCTGTTGGGAGAGACAGCCTTCTCCCCGCTGTGTATATCAGCATACCTGTGAATTAGTAATGGTCAAAGCATTTGTCGCTGTGGTTTTGTGACATTTTTATGGCTGGTGGGGGCAATTACCAAGGAGATGCTCAAGCTCCTGTTGCATTGGAGGTGTTGCATTGGTAGTGGTGAAGATTCTTGGTGTGACTGTTGAGAGACCCGTGAGCCAGCAGTGCGATTGCAGAAGAAACTCTGGGAGAGAGGTTCTTCAGTCAAACTGTGTTTCAGTGCACAACTGAGTTCTCTGTGTTTAGGAGTGTGGCAGTCTAGGGAGAAGTTTGTGTTTTGATGCCTCGCCTTCAGCGGGAGTGTTACATCAGCTCACTCTCACTGCGTGAGTGTGGCGTTGTCCAGACTGATACATGTTTTGCATGGTTGTTAAAGGAGAAAAACGTGTTTTGGAGGCTGTGTATGAGTGGTGAGGACATCTTGATCACAGCAGTGCCAGAATATGGCTGAAAGCCACAGCATTGTGCCTCAGACAGTAGACATGGAGCAGCTGATGTGCTGGTTGTGAGGTTCCCAAATCCTTATTTCAGGATGGGATTGGACTGAGTGTACTTTTGGGTTCCTGACTGAAGCAGAATTATTGATTCTGGTAGTCCCTCCTGCCTTTCTTCCACAACCAAGGAACGTGTTTCCCAGCACGTGTCTGGTGGAGCCACTCCAGGCTGTAGCCCTCAGATGAAAGTTGGAGGCAGTGCCAGGGCATGAGGCTGTTGTCAGTTCCCAAAATGAATTGCCTGCTGATAAACCACAGAGCTTCTCTGCATGTCTTTTCATGTGTTATGAAAATGTCCAGAGTGCTGAACAGGAAAAGAATCTCTCTGGGGCTTGATTGAAGGCAGGAGTTGGAAGAACTACACAGAAACAAACATTTTGCCATAAAATGGTGCTGTTTATTTCACATGGAATTTCTGGGAAAAAATCAGGCTTGGAAAGTGCTTAGAAATTGAAACAGTGTCTTTTTAGTGTATGGCTGCATACTTCTTGCTTGCTTCTGAGCATAAAAATCCACTGTGAAGAGAGATGGAGGTGCATTATCTTAGAGTTTATTAAGTGTTTGTTGACCTTAAGATTATATTGTTATAAGCACTGTACTGCTTTGCATTCTGTAACTTTTATAGCATTCTGGTTTGTACTCTCAGGTCAGGTATCACTTCTGTTTACTTTCTGCTCTGCTTGATGAATCATTCTCTAGCAAGTGGCTGTGAAATCTGTAATGCATATTCAGGAACGTTAGAGAAATGTATTTTTACTGTGACAATGACAGAAGTGTCTAGCATCCTGTGTACAAAATTACTTCATAGAGTTTCTGCTGGGCTAAAAAAAGTTGCCTTCTGTTGTTTCTTGCTTTTTTCTCTGTCACTGTAATTATCCACTTTATTCTTTGATTTTATTCTTCATCTACCTACTCTGAATTTTCTTCCTTCTGTCTTTCCTTTTTCTTGTCTTCCAGTTGTGGCTGTACTAACACCATTACTGGTTTGCCACTCCTGGAGTGTCCCCTTCTCGCAGTATCTGTGCTTGCCCATCAGACACCATGAGGAGATTGGCTTTTCGAGGTGCTGGTTCTACTCTGGTAAATCTGGTAAATTATCGATTGTATCTCCATCCCTCTGCCTTGGCCTTTTGCTTTTCTTTTTCTTGTTAATTATTCTTACCTTATTCATCTCATGTGCATGCCTGAAGTGATCTCTGTCTCTAACAAAAATGCTTGAATTGAACGCAGTTACGTTGTGCTGCTGTACCTTGTCAGTCGTCTGACTGCCTCCTAAAAGAAATTCCTGGATTTGGTTGGAAAATGGGGATAGGCTGGGATAGAGGCATCTGTGCTGTCCTCAGCCTTTGAGATAGCCACAGTAAAGATACTTTTCTGATGCTGTCACTGGAAGTTGGGAAATAGCCAACAACTTGTTCCATAAATTACCATAGTTGTTGGATGGTGGTTATTCATTTGTCACTGCTTATGTTGGTAAATGCAAAACTGTGGCTGTAAGAGAAGGGGGTTTTATCTGCTTCTCCATGGCTGAGCTGTTCATCCCCCACATAATGTGGGAGTGGGAGATCCTACAGTGATTCAGACCTTTTTTTCACTTGAATATAACACAAGGTATTCTGTGTATTTTCATTTGTAATTTGTGTTGGTTGGTTGGTTGTTGTTTTTTTCTTTGTTGGTTTTTAGTGGTTTTTTTTTAGTTTGATGTGTAATTAAGTGTTTTTACACCAGAACTGAGCATGTGTCTCTGTACAACTTTTTTTGTTGAAAACAGTGGTTCTTGCTTAGTTGTCTTGCATGAGATGGGGTATGAAAATGTAGAGAATTTGAGAATATATTCTGCAAAGAGCTGCTAAATTCACCTCCATCAGCGTGAGCTTGGGGCTTTCTGGCCTTGCTGTCATTGATGACTATAAAACTGTAGGAACATTTTGATTTCCATTTACACTTGGTAATTTCCACAAAGTTGGAGTTTACAGAAATGGCTTAACTGACCTGTAGCATTTGGCAATGTATCATCAGAAGCTTTGCTAGCTCTGCAGGTAGCTCTCAGCAGAGGGTTTGGATGCAATGCCAGGGCTTTAAGAATGTTTCTGTTCATTATAGAAGAAGTTGGATTCCATGGGTTCCAAGAGGCGAAGAGCAACCTCTCCTTCCAGCAGCGTCAGCGGCGGAGACTTCGATGATGCCCATCACTCCACCAATATACCAGGCCCAAGCAGGAAGAGGAGGAGACTTTCCAATCTCCCAACTGTAGATCCTGTTAGTGCCTTCTTACTGATTGCACCTTTTTACTTGGGGGTACTCTATTCCTGTCTGGAATGTGCTGGACTGTAAAATTAATGATCATGTGGAGCACATGTACACTGGTCCTGAATCTGTTCCTGCCTTGGTTTAGGACCTCATCCAGCTCTGGCCTTCACTTGGTTCTGGCTCACCACTTCCATCTTTTTCTCTGCTGTTTTGTTTTTGCTGCTTTTCTCTTTTTGCTGATGATTTTAGCAGATGGAAGGATGTTGGAGAATGAGCTGAAATCACAATGTGCGGAAGTTTAGAGCTGTGTCTGCATAGCAAATACAGAGAAATGAGTGGGGAATGGCACTGAATGATTGCTGAAGTGTACAATGCCTCTGCTATGCCTTTGTATGAGCAGTCTAATGTTAATTAACTGCAGAGCAGAAAAACCCATGTTGTTGTTGTAGATGCCTGCAACTTGGAAAGAATTGCACTGAATTAATTTACATTTTGGGTGTTTTACTTAGAATTAGCATTGAAATAAAGCTCCCAGTGTTCAAAAAATTAATGGAAATCCTCCAGTACCTGGCACACTTGTCAGGTATCCTGCTAAAGTGTGAGGTGCTCCAATTGCTTCTCACTTCTGCTTTAGGGCATGCTGTGGATTGGCAGCTTGTCCTTCCCTTTATAAGCAGGCTTTTTTTTGTTACCTCCTTCAGATTCTCTCCCTTTTCCTTATTGCATTGTTCTTGCCTTTCAGATTGCTGTCTGCCATGAGCTGTACAACACCATCAGAGACTACAAAGATGAGCAGGGCAGGCTCCTTTGTGAGCTCTTCATCAGGGCACCCAAGAGAAGGTAAGGCCACAGGTCTGGTTAAACCTTGAGCCCGAGATTTAATCAGGGAGATGTGGAAATTGATAAATACTTTAGCAAAAATTTGTGAAAAATCTGAGCTACATTTGTCGTTGTTTCACATCAGTGTTTGATACAACTGTTTAATGTAATTATTCAAGGGGGCATGCTTACATTGGTGCTCTTTTTCACGGGAAAAACAAGGATACACTGACTTAATTTAAAATGTTTCTTGTGACACTTGCCTAAAACATCTGTGCCTTTGATTATGAGATACTCAGTATAAGTGGTGGGATGTAATAATAAGGACACAGCTTGGGAAGGGTAATGGAAGTGACCCTTGAAAATGCGGTAGCTGAGTAAGAGGCTGGATTTTGTCTTAAACTCAGAAAACTGAGGACAGTAACAGAACATACATGAAGTGATCTGACAGATAGAACACTGTCCAGATCTTTTAGCTGTAACAAATGTATTGGAACTTTCTTTGGTTTATTTAGTAATAAACATGCACAAGCTTTAGTGCTGTGGTTTGGATTTTACTGCTTGGAATTTGATGCCTGTTTTTGTCATTGCAACAGAAATCAGCCAGATTATTATGAAGTGGTTTCTCAGCCAATTGATTTAATGAAAATCCAACAAAAGCTGAAGATGGAGGAATATGATGATGTGAATGTGCTCACTGCTGATTTCCAGCTTCTCTTTAACAATGCAAAGGCTTACTATAAGGTGAGTAAACTACATGTAAAGGCTCAAATCCATTGTAAAAGGAGTAGAGATGTTCAAATTCTTCCTTGGTTTGGCCAAAACCTCTTCAGTTTCGCCTGAAATATTATTGGTTAGAGAACAGCACATGTTGCAGTTATTTGCATATATTTCTGTAGTGTTGACTGAATCTTTTTAAGATGGCTACAATGGCAATTGTTCTGTGGAAAATTGTAAAATGTGGGGATGATCTTCATGTAGTTTTCCGAAAGAGATCAAAAGCAAAAATGGAGATATAAACTGAGAAAAATATTCCTCTGTCAAAGCCTTCTCATTTACACCATCTATGTAACCTTTTGAAATGGAGAAATTTTTTTTCCCTCCCAGAAGGATATATTTATGCTAACAACAAACTTATGGTAGGAGTGTTGAATCTTTCTCTTTCATTTGCCATTTAATAAAATGAGAAAAAGGCACACTGACTGTCATGGTTAGTGGTGATAGATATGAATGCAATGTCATCTAGACAGCCCCCTTGGTAATTCCCCCGAACTGAGTGTGTGTTTTACTGTGGATGTTAATGGGTTTTATTGCAGTTTTCATAAGGAAATGGAGAAAAATTGGATTAATCTTGTTTAATGAAAGACTATGTTGGATCCATAAAGCAGTGAAATTGTATGTGGTGAATGATACAGCAAATCTACACCTGCTAATATTGCCTTTCACATATCTTTGACTTTGGAGATGATTCAGATGGGTGCCTTCTGAATAGCCCAGCTGGGGTAGCCAGGTGACATTCAGAAAGGCAGTGTTTGTTCAACTTGTGTGTGTGTGTAGCAGCGTCTTGAAAACCATCAGATTTATGGGTTAATGCATTTGCACATTCTGCTTCCAGGAGGAAAAGTACAAAGATTTCCAAATCCATTTTGTACTCCTGGAGCTTTGCAAGGCACTCAGTGTGAAGGTCCCAACATTAATGGGGTTTATGTGAAGGAAAAGGACTTGATGGCAGGAAAGAATGATTGGAGTTTTACAAAATGTGTGCTGCCTTTCTTATAGAATTGTGGCCTCAAAATTTAACCGTGTCATAGAGATCTTGCATTAGACTAAAAATAGGTATCCATTATTCCAGGATGAAGGAATGTTGGCATTTCCAGGGAATTATGGAGCTGTGTGCTGGAGGTGTGGCACACAAACTTAACCTCCTCTTCTTTTCACCTTTTGGCATGGCATGGACAAACCAGGGACAGTGATTGATTGCCAAGGTCTTTATTCCAGCAGGTGTTTTATTGGCAGTGCTCGAGCAGAACAGCAGCCTTTGGGGTTTTTTGTGCTTCTAGTCAAGTCTCTCATCCTGAGCATCTTGCACTAATACAGAAGGAAGCAGATTTGGGGAACAGGACACCCTTAAAAATCTGCTCTTCATAAGCAACACCTGGTCTAATGTGCTGAGAATATTTAAGCCTAATAAGGCAAGATTAAGAGCAGTTCTCATGTTGGTTTCTCATTTGTATTACAAGCTCTCAGAGGTTGAGAGAGTGAAATAAGGGTGCAATCAGCAGTAATAAGGTGACATTATCAGCAGGATTACCTGAAATAGAGCCTAAATGACAGAGGAAAGGGAAGGAAAAATACATGGGTGGTAAAGCTGTCTTTGTTCTGGGCAATGTTAATATGCACATGCTTGTCTGCCACTATCAGCTCTGTATTTATAGAAGTTAATTTTCTAACTAACGCTTCTACCTCTTCTAAAATATGTATCTAGAGGTGTACCCAGGCAGTAGCATGTTGTCAGGATCTTTGGAATTTTCCAGTTAATGCTGAGTGTAAACCATTGCAGTTCTTTCAAAGACATTTATTTGCATTCTTTTATAGAAGTTAATTGTCAAGTGCCATGCAATAATGGCAGTATTGGCTTAAATCAGATTTCTGGGATACTGAAATTTAGTCTGTTTTAAATGCTGGTGTTGTACTTCAGCAAAACCAAGTGTTTTCTCCAGATTAATCTAATTGTCTTGTCCAAGCCTCAACCCAGCTGATTTTATTGCTAAGTTTTCTGAAAGACTTGGATGCTTTCGAGTGATACAGATTACATTTTCTATTACTGATTTAATGTGTTTAATACCTTTCAGCTAATAACTTATAAATTCCCCTCAGATGAGAATGCCCTGAATTTTGACTGGAATGTTTGATTTGTTTTTACAGCCAGATTCTCCTGAGTATAAAGCTGCCTGCAAACTATGGGAGCTGTATTTGCGCACAAAAAATGAATTCGTTCAGAAAGGTGATGCTGAGGATGATGATGATGATGAGGAAGGACATGACAATCAAGCAAATTCTGAATTAGTAAGTGTGGGCATGACACCTGCAGAAAGGGGAGGCTGTAACTTGATGGCAGCTGACTCTGAGAGGGTGAAAAATCATTGAGTAATATTTTCATTGTTAAGTTATGCCCCAAAGGGTACTTCTTATGCAAGTTTGTTAGTTAATCACTTCATGACATTGTATGTGGTTTACTTTTGCCTAGCAAAAAAAAAAAAAAAAAAAGCTGTGAGGGTTTCTGATATGGGTAAAAGCATGGTTCTGGTTTAGTTGGAATAATAGGAAGTGTGCTTGAATTAATGCCAACACTGAGGTGTATTGCAAGCAAGATTCATGTCTAATATCATCAGTTATCAGCAAGTGCCCCATTCAGTCAGTGCAGCTGTTCCTGGAGTGTTATGAGAGGAAATTTGGGCTAGCCTGGTTTTTGTGGTGTTGAGATGCACATTTTCAGTAACTGTGATGTGTATCTCTCAGTCTGCAGTGTAAAGCTGAAATTGGAGTTTCTAGTATACCTTTAGCTACATAAACGATGTTGTCTTCAAAAATTGCATCTGTATTTTGTAGCTGATTTTTTTCTGCCTTTGAAGTGTAAATTCCTGTATTTCAGTGCAACTTGAAGCTCTCCTCTCTGGCTGCTATTAAAACTTTTTGTGATTTTTGTTTCCTACATTAGTCATCTCCAGGTTACCTGAAGGAAATTCTGGAACAGCTTCTTGAAGCTATAGCTGTTGCCACAAACCCCTCAGGACGCCTCATAAGTGAGCTCTTTCAGAAACTTCCTTCTAAAGTGGTGAGTATTTTAATAATGTAGGTTGTGTTCTAAGTTGGAAGCCTGGACATTTCCATAACTGATGTTCCAGGCTGTGATGGCCACGCTCAGGGGGCAGTTCTCTGTTCTGCCTCATCAGCAGCAAACTCTACCTGTTTTTACTGCTGTTTCAGAACAGTAGTGTTCTGTTTTTGTAGTGAAAGTTTTAACCAGAAGAATAAATATTCTGAAATGGCTTGTTTTGTGAGCTGTTAGAACAAAAGCTTTGTGACTGTTTATAGTAATACATAAATTATTTCTGTTTTCCAGCAATATCCAGATTATTATGCAATAATAAAGGAACCCATAGATCTTAAAACTATTGCCCAAAGGATACAGGTATGAACATATTAATGTGTTAGGGAACAGCCTTTTTTAACAGTAAGCATTCCAGAATTGTTAGAAGTCAGGACTCACAGTGGCAGGAAAGGCAATGTGTTTTCCCCCTGCTGTTAAAGAACCTGCACACTGTGGTGATTCAGTGTTCTGTGCTGGGTTAGTGCTGCAGAAGTAGCTGTGTGGAAGATCAAGCATTGTGAGCTGTGGAGTGCTGGCTTTGAGCCAGAGTATCTCAGGCTCCTTGATGTTTAATGGCTTAAAGCAGTTCCTTGGCAAGTGCTGCTCATGTAAAACATTGGAGTACTGAGGCTTGCTTGTGCATTATCATCACCTACTTCTGTTCTAGTGCTATAAATAGATGTTTTGTACTGATGCTTTTTTCATCTTACTTCTCCAGTAATCTGAAATACTGTTCTGTAATTCTAGCATTTTGTGTAGTAGAGAGGGATGGAACATAGACTGATTGAACTAGAGAGTAAAGTTAAAACAGCATTTTGTCAGAACTCTTCAAAATGAAGGTAGTATGATCTGTTAAGTGTTTTTTTTTAAATCTTAGCATTCATGAGCTTTATAAAGACTTAGCATATATGTATGTTACTGTCTGTGTCTGGTTACTTTTTCCAGATACTTATCTGTTATCCTTACAAATAAGTTGTTCTGCTATGAACATTCCCTTTATTGAATATGAATTCCTTTGCTTTTCACGATTGGCTTAGTTCTCATGCTGTCTGAAGGTTGCCACTTTAACCAGTTCTGCTTCTTGTTGTATAGAATGGAACTTATAAAAGCATTCATGCCATGGCCAAGGACATAGATCTTCTGGCAAAGAATGCTAAAACCTACAATGAGCCTGGATCCCAAGTATTCAAGGTTAGTTTCATTTGTTCATAGTGTGATTTGAGTTCAGATTTTCTTAACTACTTTCTGTGCTGATTGATCCTTAAGTAAGTCTTGAGCATAAAGCTCTCAAGACCCTGTTTGCATTTTTTTTAACAGCTTTTAGTGGGGTTTTCTTTTTTATATTGCTTTTAGTAGAATTGGGGTACAAAAATGACAAAAACTCAGCTTGAAGCTGCTCAGGTCTTCTATTCAGTTTTTTCAGGCCACTGTAAAAATACTGTGTGGGTGTATTTCAGGCAGACTTTGTTCCATGCTTCATTTCTCTTTCTCATGCAAAATTGTTTTTTGTCTAAATGTAAAAACACCTTTTTTTTTTTTTTTTTTTTTTTTTTTTTTTAAGATAGTTCGATGTATTGGTTACAATATTATTCACTTTCAACTTTAAACAAAAAATCTTTTAATTGACAGGATGCAAATGCGATTAAAAAGATATTTAATATGAAAAAGGCTGAGATTGAACACAGTGAGTTGGCCAAGTCAAGCCTCCGAATCAGGTACTACAAATAGAGTTCTTTCTATAATCTCATATAAAAACCTCTATTGACATTCCCTTAATTGTGCTATGGAGAGTATTGTGAGAAATAATGGCTTGAAAACTTAGTGTTGTTTTAAAAGTTGTGCATTGGTTAAAATACTTTTGGAAAAAAAGCTTTTTTCATTGAAACATTTCTGTGGTGAAATATTTTTGTGATGTACTTGATTATGAAAAATAGTGTCAGTGGATCTTTAATAAGTTATGGCCATCTTCCACCATATGTTATTAAGTTATTAACAGAAAATGAATAGTGAAGAACAAGGTGCTTTGTTTTTTTGATAAATGCTGGATGTTCTTGAACCTTGTTAGGAGCTGAAACCAAAGAGCTCACGAGTAGAGGCAGAAACATAGGAGCAGAGCCTTGCGCAAAAGATACTTAGAGGGAAGTCCACTCTTGTTTGAAAAGCCATTTTAGCCATGAAAAGAGGCACAGGAACCTGAAGATCTGGATTTATGAATCACTGAGGCAGAGATTTGGCCTGAATATGCAGATATAAAACAGAGTTGATAGCTCTATTTGTTTCATGGAATGATTTTACTTAGGAAACAGCATTTTCTTCCTGTGAAAATCCATAGTGTACAGAGAAGTGATGCAGTCATTATAAATGTTTCTTAACTGAAATGCAATTAAATTTCTACTCATATAAGCATTCTATTTACAAGTAACACTCAGAAGTAGGTTTAGATGTTATTTGTCAATGTGAGCTGTGTCATTTATCTCCAATAAATAAAGTGATGTCTTGCAAGCCATTCAAGGAGCTGAGAAACTCTGACAGGGTGGAATCTCTTTATATATTAGAGCTGTTTGCTGCTGTTTGTTGCAGGGAAACCACTGTTGTCATTTCCTGCAAAAGTTTGTATGGTACAACTGGAAGCACTGTAACTGCCTTACTTAAGTGGAAGGTAGTTTAATTTTTTCTGTGTATATGGTGCCAGTTTTAAAAGTGTTGCCTAGGATTGTTATGTGAAATAAGTGGAAGTTGCCTGGTTGATTTTTACTGCTCACTGTTTTGAGAAGTAGTTTTACTGGTTGGTTTGTTCAGCATCAGCATCCTTCCCATGGTAGGTGAATCACTGTTGGAGCACATAAAAATAAAAAGCAGAAATACTCTTAAGAGTAATTCCTGACACATAGGTGAATAATTTTTCTTCTTAAAAATAGTGCCAGGAGACTTTGATTCTACAGACAGTCAACATACTTACGTGTTTGCTTAGCAGTAACTAGAATTACACAGAGGCATAGAGGTTTTTTATTTAAATTGTGATTGTATTTTTATTTTTCTCACTGTGTTGGCCATTGAGGAAGCTCAGGATGTTAGGGTGTGTGTCATATTTATTTCTGAGGCTCAACGGTTTTTCTTTAAAATTAGCCTGATTGTGTAAGAAGGGATGACAGATAAATCACACTGGTATTTGTTAGCTGAATTCCTCTCTTGCACTGCCAACCCATTTCCACTTCTCAGCTGCCTTATTCTAGATGTTCTCTTGTGTACTGTGTCCTCAACAGACTTTCAAATTCTGAAGTAATCTATCAGAACCATTGACAGCTCCCTTCTTTGTTTCTCCAACTTGGGGGGAAAAATAATGTCTGAAGGTGGCTACAGTAATATTGGGCTGAATGCAGAAAAACTTGGGATAAGAGAAGAAGTGTCATGAAAACCAAACCTTTCACTTGCTATTGTGTATTTCACTGGTTGCTTTTTCTATTGAGCCATTTTTTTTGTTTGTTTTTTTTTTTTTCTTTCTCAAGAATATGCTTCACAGAATCATTATTTTTATTTAAATTGCTAAATGTTTGTCTTAAAGGGGACTTCTCCTTTACCTATTGCTGATTTGGGTAAAATTCCCTCATAAGTTCACTTCAAGTGCATTTTCTATATTTTTCTTCTGAATTTACATCTGTTGTTCTTTGTCACTGATGGCTCAAACTCAAGTCATCACAATGCTACTAACCTAAGCTTTATATGTTGCCCCTGTGTCAAAAAATGTTTTTATTGCAGAGCTCATTGTTTCCTTTGCCATGCTAAACGGCTCTTTGTGGGTGCATTTAACTGTCCTCCCTTAAAGTGGCAAAATTGAATAGCTTGATAATATGCACTGCCAACCAAGGTGACAGTGGCTTTAGGTGTTGATAAAACATGACTGGACTTGTGTGATTGGCATTATCAGGATGCTAAGGAACATTTTGTTGGCTGCTTTCACTGCTGTTTAGGCTGAGCTGTGTGTACAGCTATCAGTGCTTGAGCTAAATGTTACTTTCTTCTGACTTTATAAACAAAATCCTTTATAAACATAAATGCTGGAGCACTGAAAGGATCTCAGTATTACTTATCTTTTAGCTTCCAAATGTCTGTCTCTGAACTTTTTGGCTGATCTATCAAAGTGATTCTGTAAAAAGCTTTTTTCTTGCTGCATCTTTTCATGGGTTTATGGTGGGCCTGTTTCTTTTCCTCCCCCTTTCCTTGGCTTGCCTCTCCTGCCTTAAGGACTGCATCAAATTTGGCTGCTTCCAAGCTGACAGGTCCTTCCTCACAGGGTAAAGGCAGTGTTGGGGATGAGAGAAATTCTTCTAACAAATACTATCGGTAAGTAAATTGTGCCCTTGGAGGAAAAGCTGAGTCATCATCCTATGGAAATGCTAAATTTTGTTTGATTTTCTTCCTCATCCCTGCTGTGGTGCTTTGGGTTAGGATGAGATGAATGTTGGTAACACACTGATATGTAGTTAGTGCTGGGTGAGCAGTGTGTGCAGTCCTTTATACTGGCTGATGGACGGTGGCAGTGCTCTGTGGGGTACACAGCACACTGTGTACAGTGGGACAGCTGCAGCAGCTGGCTCTGGCAGCACAGGCATAAAGCCAGCTGGGCTGCTCAGCTGTGGCTGATGGCCCTGCTGAGGTAGGGAACCTGGTTGTGGAAGTGCATCTTGTAGGTGCTCATGGGCTCAACAACAGCAGAGCAGCCAGGGGTGGGTCAGGATGCTGGGGCCGGATCTGCACTGGCAGTGGGAAGGTGAATTAGTGCTCCAGGGGCCCGTGGCACCTCAGGGCATCACAGAAGAGGGGCTACAAGGGGATGTGCTCATGATCCAGGTGTGGACTTGCACACCCTGTCAATGGTGTTGCTATAAAAATGACCCAGGTGAATGAAGGTTTTTTGGTGGAAAGAGGCAAAGCACAGCAAGGACAGACCCAGAAGTGGCTTCATGAGGCCACAGCCCAGTACTGCACACCAGCACTGCTGCACTGGAGGACTGCAGGGACAGGTGGAGCCCAAAGTCATGGACTAAAGGAACTGAATGGATGTTTTACAGGGACGGCCCACAGACTAAGGAAATTATATCTGTGTGTTTGTATCAAAAGGCAGGAAAGGATGTACAGGAAAGTGTAGGGCCCAGGCATGCACTGAACCCATCTGCCTTTTCCCAGTTTTCACTTGGCTCCTGCAGGACAAGGCTGAGCCTGTTTCTGGAGGTGCCTGAAGAGTTCATCTTGTAAAAAGGCAGAGAGTGTCAGGCATAGCTTATAGAGTGATATGAAATACTGTGTCCGAGGTTTGGGACAAAAGAGAGTGATGCTGAAGAAGTCTTGGTGAGACAGTAGCTAGTATGGATGCCAGTTTACTCCACCTAACAGGCATAAGAGGCTGTTCCATGTGTAGGCACTGTGTGTGCTGAAAATACCAAAGGTGGGGATGAGGGAATGGGAGCAGATAGAAAATACAGCTTTTAGTGTGTTGAATTCCTTCCTGCAGACAAATCCCAATGAAACAGGGTCAAATAACGAAGTTATTAATTGGGAGAGACTTATCATTCTCCTTCTCTTGTAATTAATAAAATACTCAAGTATATGGGATAGGACAGAAGGTAGTAGGTTACAGCTCAGTTTTCTGGCTGTGTTGGATGGACAAGCTCATAAAATAGAGGCAGACTCATGGCTTGGTGAGAATTTCTCCTGTTAAAGGCTCCAGCCTTCTTTAGTCATGGCTGTGTTCCTGCTTATGGAGTCATGAGCTTCACTTGTTTGCTCACACACTTTGGGTGACTGTTAATGGTTAATGTGATAACCCTTTCCTTTGTTTTCATTTTAATTTTCTCCTTTTTTTTTAATTTTAAAATTTCTTTAACTTTTTCTCTTCCATAGTAACAAAAGATCAGCCCAAGGGGATCGTTTATCAGCAATAACCATGGCATTGCAATATGGATCAGAAAGTGATGAGGATGCAGCTTTGGCTGGTAGGAACTGAAATGCAGTTTCTCTAATTTCTTTCATTAAAATGTTCACAATGAGCAAGTCTGTAGAGCTTCTGATAAAGTCAGATACATTTATTTCAAAAATATTTTGCGCTCAGTGTGTAATTCCTTTGAATCTACAGCTAGTGAGATAGGGTAGGCTAAACTTGCAGACATACTTTGAATTTTCTGTGTGTTTCCAAGTATACTTACCCAAGCTTTAGGGAGCGTTTACTTCGTTGTATTCCTTCTAAAATGGAACAGAAGAGGAGATACTGGAGAAGACATTGGGTGCTCCATGTAGCAAATGAGATTGGTAGTGCTGGAATTGTTTCTTTGTTTAATTTTTTTGTTTACATTATTTCTTCACTGATGTTGAAAGATGCATCTGTTCAATATGTATTATTGGGGCATTTATTTCTTACCTGGTAATTGAACTGTACTCCCCACAGTTTTCTAGTGCATGGGTGTGTAGAATTTTTTGGATTTTAGCTTTTGCTGTAAACAAAAGCATTTTGATTCCTGGTTAGCTCAGAGTTTGGTTATTGCTTCAGGGCAGCTGTTTTCTGGGAGATGTGGGAAATATTTATTAGCTGAGTTTTGCTTGTTTGTTAGCTGTTATTTTTTCCAAATTGCAATGCTGTAGAAACATGTGACTTTTTATATTTTAGTGATTTAAATTCTTGCACTGATTGAACCACTTTCAGGTGCCACCTTTGCTATGGACATTACAGTGATTTTCATGGGACCTCTCTCTGTGAGACTTCTGCCTTGCTGCTGTGAAGCTCTCCTATCTTTATTGCATTCACCTAAGAGGCAATGTTATTTTTTTGGGCAGACTTGTCACCTCCTAAGATTTTCTGTCCTTCCAATGTACTACTTGGACAACTTTACGCTGTCAGTTGCTGGGTGACCAGGGTTTATCTTTAAACCAAGTGGTATTTTTATTAATTGTTCTGTTGTCTCATTTTTTTTCATTCCTCTAATGCTTGGTAAAGTAAATGAGAACAGGGCTCCGTGACTGAGCATTAATAGAACTCTCTCCTTCCTGAAACAGAGTACTGAATCTTTATGAGCTTCTTTGGTTGTAGTTGTTTCCTAAGCAATGAACAATATCAGTTTCCAACTGAGAGTTTATCCTGACAGCTGCAGATGGTGTTTTGGTGTGATGGACTGTGTAGAACATTTCCAGCTCCAGTGGAGAGCAGCTTTGGCAGCTCCCTTGCTCCTCATTACGAGTCTATAGAGGCAGGCAGAGGTGGTCATTATGTATTGCTTTCGTGTTTCTAATTTTGTAAACAAGAGTGTTTAATTCTTACTGTATCATTTAGAGACTGCCATAAAAACAAAAGCAGTATCCAGTTGTAAACAGTCTTATTCAGTTGACATTGAGCATTCGTTGTTGTTTGGGTGCTTTGGGGACCACAAAGGAGACAGTGGGGTTTTTTGTGGTATCTGCAAACTGTAGTTGTGGTAACAGCAGCACCAAAGGGCGATAACTGGCTGTCCCTCTCCTCTGCCAGTGCTTTTTGGGGATGTGGAACCAGGTGCTACTGAGTGTTAAAGAATCACTCTTGCATCACATTGTTTGCTCTATAAGAACAAAAATATTATTGCAAAAATAAGATTTTTTTCTACCTTCTAGTCTAAATGATACATTCTTCTTTGGCTCTTAATAGAGAGGTTCTTAACTTAAACTATAATTGTCTAGATATGTAAGAACATACGATGTTTACACATCACTTTTAAAAACATGCACATTAGAATGAAAATATTTATAGCTGTACATTATATAAATATAAAAATACAGTAAAACTATAATACATAAATGGTTTCATTTTAGTACCATTTAAAATTACTAATTAATACTTAATTTATGAAGATTTCTATTTAAGGAATGCCTTGTGTTCTACTTTAAGCACAAAGAAAGTACATTCCTTACTTAGGGTATTGAACTATTTTGTTGCTGGCTCACACATTGCAGAGAACAGCAAATGCTTGACTAGTCCCTTTATGTTTTCTCTTTCTTAGAAACAAGTTATTCTGCTTTTTCTGTTTGTTTCTTACTTTTTGGTGAAGCACTCAGAACTGAACAATTTGAGTAAACAGACCAAACTCTTTGGGCAGAGTAAACCATAATATATTTTTGAAACTTTTCCTGATTTCAGTGATAGCGCCAGTGGTTAGTTTCTACCTGAGTTTTTCTGTCTAGCTCCTGCTTTGCTGGCTGTGGTTTAGTGGATGCTGGGTCATTAAGTGATGCTGATTGGCATCATTAGGATAATTTTGAGTGTCACCCTGAATCAGTAATGAACATCTTCATTGCATGTTTGCACCTCTGCTGATGCCTGGTTGTGTTTTAGCTTTGCCTCTGACCCTGGTAGATCTCGCACACTGATGTAGATCTGGTGTCAGGCTGCAGAGGAGCAATGACAGCACTGTGTTGTTACAGTCTGAGTGTCCTTGTCACCATTTCTAAATGACTTTACTGAATGTGGATAGAGAACTTGAAGCTGTGCAGCCTCCTCTGAGCAATAATAATGGAAATGCCAGCTGGAAACCTGGTGTTAGAGAACTGTGTTTTGTGTAGCTGAATTACCCAGTGGGTCACCTGCCAGGCTGTCCTTCAGACTCACAGAGGGGAAAAGGGGTGAAGAATTTAACTCTAGCATGTGCAACGCCATGTAGGTTTTGTTATGTCTATCTGCAAGGTACAAATTGCACTGTTTGTGCTACTTGTAAGTGTAGTAGAATTGGCCATTTATTTCTTCCCATCCTGTGTTTCCAGTACCAGTGTTTTCTCAGTCCTGTTGTGTTTTGGCTGTTCATGTAGTGTTTCTCCTCATTTTATCTGCAGTGTTAGCTCTTCATAGCTTTTCTTTCAGTCATCCTAATCCTGAAACAAGATAACCAGAAAAGTTTGCTATAAAATTTTGAAATACTTACTATGAATTTTTTAGGCTTATTACATAATCACTGTAAAACATTTATTTCTTCTTCATTTGCTGTATATTTTAGAGAGGCATCATCAGGCTTTAGTGTCAATTTTTTCTGCTTCACAGTTTTGCATTGAGCTATGATTAGTATTGTCTTAAGAATTGCAATAAAGTGCCTTTTTTGTCAGCTTGAGGCTCATTAGATATGTGCTGTGTGATTTTTCTGAGGTGTGAATCTGACTACCAGAGAGGTGTTTCCTTTTCTTCTTCTTTAAACTATTATCCACCAAAAACCCCACTCTGAGTTGTCCTGCTGAGTTTCCTGTTTTTCCTTTCTCCCTGTGCAGCTGCTGCTCGTTACGAAGAGGGAGAGTCTGAAGCTGAGAGCATTACCTCCTTCATGGACACTTCCAGTCCTCTTTACCAGCTTTATGACACAGTGAGAAGTTGTCGGAATAACCAGGGCCAGCTCATCTCTGAACCCTTTTTCCACTTGCCCTCCAAGAAAAAGTATCCTGATTATTATCAGCAAATCAAAACACCCATTTCATTGCAGCAGATCAGGTAAGAAGACAGAATGCAAACTACATCTGGTGTGAAACTTTTCAAGGGTTTCTTTTATTCCCAGAATCTTCTCTTATGGTCAAGTTGTTGGTACCTAATGCAGTGTTTGAACCATCTCTCCTCTATATCTGATTGCTGCTTGTTTCAGCTCAGTCTGCATTAGTCTTTAGATCATCTGTGATACATGGCTGCTGGTGGGTTTATTTTTCATTGGATTTCATTTGTTATGTGCCTGAAAATTGCCATGTGAATAGTTCTGAAGGCTAGGTGTGCAGCAGAGATGAAAGTTTTTGCAGTACTCCCCACTTTTCTTTTCCCCTGACCATGATGGCTTGATTACCTCTTGCTGCCATGTTTTTTAAGTTAGTCTTCAGTGTGAATTGTAGGAAGATGGTTGCAGTTACAGTCCTCCTGTCTAGGTCACTGAGTAACTGTGGAGAATAATTATTTTCATGATGGTATAGCTGGTCTGGACTGAAGCCAGCAGTTCAGTATTAATAAATCTGTGAGCCATGGAAGGTCTGTGAGCTGCCAGAGTGCAGTTGTCAGATTAAAGACCAGAGTGAAGTGAGCAGTGTCTTTCTTTAGTGGCTCAAGATAAACCAGTATGATGGGTGTGAGCAGGGTCCTTGGAGCATTAACAGGATTGAATGGTGCTGCCCAGCCTCTGGGGCCCAGGCCTCCTGCCTGGTGCCCTCTGGGGCTCCAGGCCCTGCCTGACCCACACCCTGGGATACCAGTCCTTCAGCTTCAGTGAGGGAGCCCTCAGCCCTCCCACTGCTCATCCCTTTGTAATCCACTCTAATGCACAGGTCTGTACATTTTAGTTATCCATAGTACAGGCTGTCAGATTTGATGTAACTGTTGAATCAATAGTGTCTTTTTTAAAATCAGAAGCTAACAAAGGTGCTTTTTGGTTTATCTTGTCAGAGAGTGTTTTGCATGTGCTGGGGAATAAAAGCTGCCACACTGGTTATCTCTCCGTCAGTGGCTTTAAAGCATTTTTTCTTATATCTTAGTACAGCTGTAATAGTGGCAAAGAAAGTGTCTTGCCTTGAAAAAAGCACAAAATGTACTTGATGAAAAAGCGAGCAGTGAAATTGAGAAGAATCATTGGCAGTTTGTGCCTGAGTGTACCTAAAAGTGTTGGCTCAAATTATATATAAACAGATTTGTTTGAGAGAGATTTTCCATTAAAAATACCCTTGGTATCAGTTATAGAACAAACAGCTTGCCATAGAGAAGCAGCTGCATTTCTGCTTTCCTTACAGTGTAGGCAGGTTGCATCTGGCTGTGTGAGCAGCACAGAAATTCCATCCAAGTGTATGAAGAACTGTAGAAAAAAGTAAGTTGACTTACTGCCTGGGGGCTTAGAAAATAAAAAATGGAACAGCCAGGCTTTTTAGAAATAGTGTTTGAGGCTCACCAATTAAAGTATATTTGTAACTGCAAACTCTAAAATTCAACTGTCTTTTAAATTACTGTGTAATCTTCACTTCTTACTGTACCTAAAAAGCCTTGAAGTCATGCATATGTACAATAATTGATGTGCTTTAGGGAAAACTGAAGCATCATGACTTTGCTGGTACTGCTAATATGCCTTTAAGTATTCAAAACTGCCACTCAATTGGGGTAGAGATTGTTTGTGGGGTTTTGGGTGTTTGGTTTTCTGTGGGGTTTTTTCCTTCTTTTCTTGTGGTGGTGGGGTTTTTTTTGGTGCTTAGTGGTTTGGAGATTTTTTTTTTTTTTGAGATGTACATAAAGAGATCATATCTTCTGTTCCCAGATGGGGAGAGAAAAGTTTAGTGTCCCGGTGAAAAGCTGAAGGAGGTGGAGTGAAGTCTGCCATTCCTGTTTCATGTCTGTTTGGCTCTGGCATCTGGCTGCCTCAGCTGTCCTGCCACAGTGAACTGTGAAATGTGTGGCTGTTGCAAACTTTACAGCTTGTCATGTACTTTAGGGGGGTTGTGAGTGCTCAGTGCAGAAAAAGTCTTTAAAAGAATACATAATTTCCAGAGGGAGTGTGAGAGTGTGTTTTGGTTTAGTGAGATTTTACTATCCCAGCATCTCAGTCACTTTGAGTGTTATGAACCTCAATCATTTGAGCTGAGTGCTGATCCTGAGGCTGTTCCTGGATGTGGGAGGTAATAATGATGATGGCTTTTAGTTGTCTCCTAATTTCCTCCTGGCTTGCTGTTGGCAGAATCACAGAAGAGCTGAGGCTAAAAGGGAGATCATCCCTGCCCACAGCCTCGTGTCCAGTCAGGTTTTGATGATCTCCACAGATGGAATAAAAGAAAAAAGTTGCACAACTGATCTTAACCTGGTGTTTGAATTTTTTCAGTAGGAAATTTTTAGGCTGTTTGTCTAATAAGTGGACCTTTTGGTTATGTGGAAAGAGTATGTCTCACCTTCAGTCCTTGCAGACATTCCACCTGGAAGGACTGATGGGTTTGCAGTAGACATTTTAGGGAGTTGAGTGCCAACTTACAGTATTCTTTTAATTAATATTCTGATTTCAGCCAAATTAAATGTCATGCCAGTGTTGTTTTGGGCTTAGCAGTCTTATGAAACTGTAGCCTTTCATTTAAACTTTTTTTCCTCATTTTGCAAAGGTAATTTTGTTTAAAAGGAAATTGTTTTTAGCTGTACTCATGCTTTCAGGTACAATTATATCCCTGCCAATAATTTTCACAGAAATTTCTCTTAGTTTCTAATGTATAATTTGTGTTACGTTGGCAGTGGCTTTCTGTACAGCTGTGGGTTTGGTTAGTTTCAGCCTCGCTTTGTGAAATAAACTGATGTTTATAAAATCCTTTCTTCCCAAGATTGGTGAGATGGCTTGTTAAAAATTTATTGGAAGCCGCACTTCATCCTCTAATTCCAGGGAAGTCATGATGCTTGAGTTGTGTTGAGTATGAGTGTAATTAAATCTGTTCAAAATACTTATGTAAATAACCTACCTAATAAATTGTCCTGTTGTTTGCTGACAGCACCTACAGAGAATGGTTGGAGAGGAGATTCTTTGCAGGCCAGAACAGGATTACTTCTGTGCCTGTACATTTCTCATTCCTCATGTCCCTGGAAGTTGTCACTTTTCAAACCATTCAGAGTCTGGATTTTTACTTTTACTTCAGGCCTTTGATGAACAAAGTTGTGAATGTAAAATGTCTGCTTAAAATCAGGTGGCCTGCACCTTGATTGTGGGTAGTGGATAAGCAAATGGTGGCAGGAGCAAGCTTGGGACTGAAAGGTTTCATGTTAAATTTATTTTGTGGTAGTGATAATGGTCCTTCAAGCAGGGACACATTTAGCCAGTGCTGCAGAAACCAGCCTGGATTTAGAGGTGGAATGTGACTGGTGAATGTGCCAGGCAGGAGGGTGAGGAAGCTGTGACAGGCTTAGGGGCTTGTGCTGCTGCAGATTAATATTTTCTGCTGTATGTAATGAAGTATTGGAAGGTTTAAAAAAAGATGGCTAGAACTTGCAGCATTGGGCAAAAAACCACATTAGGCTAAGCATTAATTCATGTTGATTCATTTAGCATATGAGAAATGACTTTTTTGTTGTTGTTATTACTCCTCTTGTAACTGTTTTCATGTGAAGTGCATTTTGCACATACCACCAATCAACAACCAGGCATTTTTTAAGATAAGGCACAAATTGGAGGGTTTAACACAAGAGGTTCTGGGTGCTTTTGGCTCTCACTGAGAAGGAACGGAATCGATGGAGGGAAAGCAGCGTCTGAGGCTGTGCAGAGCTGGCCTGGCCTGAGCTCAGGGCTCAGGGGCACTGCAGCAGTTTCAGCAGGCTATGCTGCTGCCTCTCCTGAGTATGAAAACAGGACTTCAGTCTCACTACTTCCAAAATTCCTGAAACGATTCTTTGAGATCTGTTTCCCTAATATAGTCACGAGTGTAAGATGTTACTAGAGAATCAAAACGTAAATCCCATTTCTGTAGTTAGAGCTCTTTGACTATTGATTTATCATGAAAATGAGGGTATTAAAGAACTGTTTTGCACTGTGTAACAAGTGAAATAGTTGACTGGTATTTCTCTTTCACAGAACCAAGCTGAAGAACCATGAGTACGAAACTTTAGATCAGTTGGAGGCTGATCTGAATTTGATGTTTGAAAATGCCAAGCGCTACAATGTCCCCAATTCTGCCATCTATAAAAGAGTGCTGAAAATGCAGCAGGTTATGCAGGTATGTGGAGGAAAACAAACAGAAGGATATAACTTCACATGCAAATTTATTTCTCTAATGGGTATTTTTCCAAAATAATTTTTAACTAGACCTTATTTGCAGAAGTATTTTCTTGCTTAGGGGGAAGTATGGGAATGGAGAGCATCATGAAGTGATTTTTCCTCAGCCCACTTGCTGCCTTCTGTGATTTCTCTCAGTCACTTTATTCCTTACTGTGACTTCTAACCTAATTAAATTCTGAGAAAATTCATGATGTAGGGTTGTTTTTTAGAGTTTGCATGTAATTGAATAAGGCTAAAACCTTTCAGATTTCATTAAGTATTCCAGCTAAGTGCTGTAGTCTGAAATGGCATTGTTTTCACATTGGTTCCTCAAAAGTTGATCTGTCAGTTAGAAAGAACTATACTGCTCTTTAATTCTGTTCTGGAAATGTACAGCAGTGAGTTTGGCTTCAGGATTTGTTCTTTTTTCAGGCAAAGAAGAAGGAGCTGGCTAGGAGAGATGAAATTGAGGATGGGGACAGCATGATTTCTTCTGCTACATCTGATACTGGAAGCTCAAAAAGGAAAAGGTATCTGCTTCTGTAGTTCCTGCAAGCCATAACATTGCTGCATCTCTTTTTGTTAAAGAGAGTATTAAACCATGGTCTTTGGCATTTGTGTAAGGATTTGTAATTCTGAAATATCATTAAGTGTTGATTCGAATTAATTCAAAACTATTTGCTGACACTTATTTCCCTATTTTGGCTTATTAGTTGGCAGTTGTCAGCATCAGTTCAGTAAGTAAAATAGGCACTGTAATTGCACTGAATTAGATGATTTTGTCAGTGGATTTCAGGATTTTTTGTGGGGAGTTGTTTTATTTTACCCTGACAAATAGATAAACTCGTTATAAGAGGCTGATTACTTAGGGTCCTGTAACATAAACTAAATTCCCAGTGATTTGCAATAGACTCTTCTACTGAGCATAATGATAGCTTATGGAAGGTATTCTTTATAGAAATAGCTGTTTTGTAATTAATACTAGTGATGCATTTCACTCCAGCGAGACGTAGTTTCTCCAGTCTGCCTTATGGTGTCATTCAAAATAAATTCCAGCTCAGATAATACTATTGCAGTGGTAGCAACAGCCAGTGTAAAATTGCAATTCAGCATCTTTCTTTGGTGTTGCTTATGAACATCTTGGATATTTATTTCTTGTTTTGTCAGAGGAACAACAGTTGTGGAGGGAGGAGGGGAATGGAGTAGATCATTAGCAAAGGGTCACTGAAGAACAATCAAATAAGTGCAAAAATATACAGTCATTAAAAATCTTCAGAGAGAAAATATGAACATGCCTTTAGGAGGTAGTGCAGTCTAGGGATGCTGGGAAGAAGAAATGTAGTGGAAAAGAAGGGCAGGCCACAGAATCAAGTAATCAAGTAGGAACAAATTGCAAAAATTGCTAGCTTTGTGATCTTTGGAGTCAAAAAGGAGTACTAACCTAATCAGCAAGTCAAATTGTCATCAGTGAGCTTTTAACCCCATGCTGCTTTTGATCACCTTGTGCCAGACAACACTGAAGTGCTTGAAAGGAAAAAATCTGTCAGGCCTTGTCATCTAAGAACAATAAAAGAGGGAAGGGAAGAAGGGATTTTCCATGTTCATAGGCAAGGGAGATCAGAATGATGCCTGAAGAGCACCTGAAAATGCTTTTGATGTTGTTACTTCGATACTTGTTATCCATTCACTTGTGGAATGATAGCAAGGAAAAGAAGATCATAAATGCTGCTGATCACAGAAGTGAAGCAATGAGAGGAATTCCAAAATGTTGCTGGAAAAGAAAACCAGTAACCCCTGTAAAATTCATCCTGTTGGGAAAATAACAGTTACCCAGAAGAAAGTTGTCTGAATGTCCCATTTGATGTATCGGATGCATGACATGAATCTTGAGTATTGGCAGGCCTTTTGCTATTTCTGCTTTGGTTTTACTTTGCCTATGTCTGTTGAAATGAGTCAGAAAAACCTGGAAACACGTTAAAATAGGGAATTTGGCAGCATGTCTGTGTTCTGGCATTGCTCATCTGCTAGTGGGAACAGCTAACCAACATCTGCCAACAGTGGTAATTATTAGTCCATGGAACATATATTTTGAAGTTTTTTGTTGTTAGTTTTCTTCAGTTATTTCACTGATCTCACCAAGGAGTAAGAGGTATCCAAGGCAGAAGACTGTTCTGAATTAGGTATATTTAAATGTGTGATGAAAAGATCCATATCATGGGAAATCTGTTTTGCAGTTTGGTTTCTAATAAGTTGTACTGGGATATTTTGCACATTCTGCAATTGAAGGTAGTTTTTGTGGTGGTTGTTGTCTTTGCAAATAATATACTAGTCAAAGTTGTAACTACATCTGAGCTGAGACTATACATTATTGACATAAATTTTCTTCTCCCTTATTTGATTTGCTTATAGGCTATGTACTCTATGTGCAGGAAGACATGTACTGTTTTGTGATAAGCTGGGTCTTGGTTGTGCTGTCAGATTCCTTGAGATAACCGTAACAGCTACACAAAGGGTGACTAATATTTGTGGGGATAGCATGTACCATTTTCTACCTGGGTTCACAGTCTTGGTGAGGCTTTATTGACTTCAGACTTCATTTGCATTGACAGATATATAAGCAATTCTTTCTATTTCATCCTTGAAGTCCATCCTTGGTCCTTACTGAAGAATATATACAAAATTACTCTGAGATAAATAGCTCATGTCTTTGATATTCTGTGTTCACCACAAATAATCATGAAGGTACTGGAGATTTTTACCCTGTTCACTCTGGATTTCAAGCTCTTGGATCCAGGTGCCTGATCATGACTGGTCTGTTTTCTCTGCAGCTGGAAAGTGCTCAGAGCTCTTTTTGGCCTTTGCACTTTGAAAAATGAGTTAGTTGGTATATTTTGTAGAACACTTGACCTGAAGGCCAGTGAGAGAAAAATCATCTTGAAGAGTTGTTTCCTGTTTCTGTGTCAGGCTCCTGGTTATGATGCTGTTGTCATTTGCAAATTCTAGTGTACTATCTTAATGTTGAACTTCTTGTGTGTGTTTAGGTGGTTCTGGTTGTTTCATCATGGTAGAGGGTAATACAATTTTGATATTAGTGTTGGAAGTGGAGATAAGTGACATTTATTCCTTTCCTTTGTGTTCTTTTTAACCTGACAGTAAAAAGAACATACGAAAGCAGCGGATGAAGATATTGTACAACGCGGTTCTGGAAGCTCGAGAGCCCGGCACGGGCCGGCGGCTCTGTGATCTGTTCATGGTTAAACCATCCAAAAAGGACTATCCAGACTATTACAAAATTATCCTGGAGCCAATGGACTTGAAGATGATAGAGCACAACATCCGCAATGACAAGTACGCGGCAGAGGAGGCCATGATTGAGGACATGAAGCTCATGTTCCGGAACGCCAGGCATTACAACGAGGAAGGCTCCCAGGTACTCTCTGGGGTCAGCAGCCACGCTTCTCACTGCTGCTTTGCAAACATAAACTGCTGTTAGGATGGTTTAACTTGGACTATTACTCATATTATTTATTGTAATTGTTTATTGAACTAAAATAGAAATTCTCAGAACTTCTGAGAAAGGATGTCTTAGGAAGAAAACAGTTTTGTTTTCATGGAAGTGGAGAGTGCGGGATATCAGACTAGAAGACCCAATTTGTTTAACTCAGCAAAATGAGTCTGAAAGGAATGTGGTTTTCATTTAGAAGTGTTTTGTTGGGTGTATCTATATTGT
Source organism: Sylvia atricapilla (assembly GCF_009819655.1). Taxonomy (NCBI): domain Eukaryota; kingdom Metazoa; phylum Chordata; class Aves; order Passeriformes; family Sylviidae; genus Sylvia; species Sylvia atricapilla. The sequence continues at coordinate 15,646,393 of NC_089150.1, read as the reverse complement.
GGTGTTTCTCAGGCAGCAAGAATGATGTGAAACAGGGTGGTCATAAGAAACCTCCAGTTCTTTCTGATAAGGAGCTTGATCAGCTACTGCACAGGACTTCACCACCAGGATTGGGTTTGAATACCCCAGGGCTGTTCTAGTCCTTTGTACCTTGAGGAACCACAGTGGCTCAAGGAATCTTTCATTGTTCAACAGAAGGGTTTGATGAGGAAGTTGATAACACAGCTGCCTCTTGCCATTCTGTAGTCTTTGGAATAGAAATGCAGCTTAATTGGATATTTTCCTCAACGTTTGTAGCTCCCTGATTTAGATAGTGTCATCAGTTCTGTTTACCTGTGCAAGTCAGTTAAAAAGAAAGGCTTATTTCTGAAATGTACACCTTAAATAAAATACTCAGTTTTGCTTTCAGCTTTTCCAAATTAACGTTTAAGTGTTTCTTAGGAGCTAGTTCTAAACTAGTCTAAACACAGTAAACCTTGTTTTCGTTGGATTTTGATTACTTTACTGAATAATAGGTGTACAATGATGCCCATATGCTGGAAAAGATCCTTAAAGAAAAAAGGAAAGAGCTGGGACCCTTGGCTGAAGATGATGATGTTGCATCCCCTAAACTAAAGCTAAGTAAGACAACCTTTTGCGTTGCCTTGTCTCATTTCAGTGCTTAAGACACAATACAGGTGAACAGATCTTCCTTTTAGAATAGACGTGTTCTGCACAGTTGTTAACATTGACAAGGAAAGCAGAATTATATTTTCAAAATCTTCATAGCAATGGTATATCTGTATTTTACAATAGAATTAAGTTGCTGCATGTAGTGATTTCTAGGGAAAGTAACTTAGAGTGAAGAAAAAGACTTGTGAATGGGTGGAAGTATTAAGATTTAGTCATACAGTGTTATCCAGATGTTAAATGGTGCATTATGTGCTCAGTCAAGTAAAGGGCTTCTCAAATTGAGCAAATCTTCTAATTTCACTTGTTAAAGGTCTGGGATTTCCACAAAATCATAAAAAAAAAAAGTGGACTCAATTTGACAGATTATTGAAAGCCATGAAAAACATGGAAATGAAGTTTGCCACATCTGTTCCTCAAGCTGTTGCCCTTACAAACTTGCTGCTACTCAAATCTTATGTTCTCTTAATATGTGTTCAGAACTGAGCAAACTGAGATGGATAAAATTGCACAAAAAGCTTAAAGAAAATAGCCACACACAGTCCTCTTGCAAATTAAATGTGCAGCTCCTAGGTAAAGTACAGACTCTCAGGCAGAGTCTGTGCAGTGCAGTAACAGAGATCCTGAGTTAATCAAAATGCCAACCTAATAATCCCAATGGAGGCCTTAATTTACATTTTACTTGTAATAATCCTTTCTAATTTGGCATAAACATGTCATAAAGGAATCTGATAATATTTTGAATATTTAATATTAGTGATAGCAAAACCTCTGTTTTGCTATCACTAATATTTTAACAGGATTTTAACAGCTGCAGAGACAAATTCATGGAGAGCTGTAAGACCAAAATGAGTTTAGAGGAATTTGTTAGTGATGTTAGGTAGGAAAAGATGTTTTCCATGCTGAAGTCTGGGGAGGCCTTTGCCACGTGGAGCATGGAGTAACACATTCTTTGTTTGCTAAAGAGAGCATTAAAAAAAAAATTCAGAGTTATGAAAAATAAGGGAATGGAAGGGGCTTCATATTGTGCTCATGAAGTGGTTCTTCCATGCACAATTCTCCAGTGGAAACTGGAGATGGACAAAGAAGCGTGGAAATCCTTGGCTTTGTCGTTTTAACTGCTTTTTTTGGTTTTGTCGTGTTAGGTAGGAAAAGTGGCATATCTCCCAAAAAGTCCAAGTACATGACCCCAATGCAGCAGAAGCTGAACGAGGTGTACGAGGCCGTGAAGAACTACACGGACAAGCGCGGGCGGCGGCTGAGCGCCATCTTCCTGCGGCTGCCGTCCCGCTCCGAGCTCCCCGACTACTACCTCACCATCAAAAAGCCTGTGGACATGGAGAAGATCAGGAGCCACATGATGGCAAACAAATACCAGGACATCGACTCCATGGTGGAGGACTTTGTCATGATGTTCAATAACGCTTGCACCTACAATGAGCCGGAGTCTTTGATTTATAAAGATGCTCTGGTCCTCCACAAAGTTTTGCTTGAAACTCGGAGAGAAATAGAAGGAGATGAGGATTCTCATGTGCCCAATGTCACTTTGCTGATTCAGGAGCTTATCCATAACCTCTTTGTATCCGTTATGAGCCACCAGGATGATGAAGGCAGGTGCTACAGTGACTCCTTAGCTGAGATTCCTGCTGTTGATCCCAACTTCCCGAATAAACCTCCTCTGACTTTTGATATTATCCGAAAAAATGTTGAAAATAATCGCTATAGAAGATTGGACTTGTTCCAGGAAAACATGTTCGAGGTACTGGAGAGGGCACGGAGGATGAACAGGTGAGCAAACCCTTATTTTTCAGGTATCCTTGATCATGAGTTTTGCCTTCAATGTTAGACAAAGACTGAAGTTTTTTTAAGGTGTTTGCTTTCCTTGGTATGGGTGTTTGGAAAACTAGATCTCACAAGCTCTATCAGGTCTTCATTGGAATGTTTGCTTTGATTTGAAAACAAGGAATTAGTTGGTTTTCTCCTGAGAGATCATTTTGATAATGATCTTCCAAAGGAGCACCTTATGACTAACAGGTTCCTGTTATCTTTCAAATTGAAAAAGTGAAGAGAGCTGTTCTCGAACTGTTTAAATAGTGAATTACTCTTGTGAGGCAATCACACTTGGGTGAGTTGTGGTAACACCGTGCAAAAACTATGAACACTTGCAACTTTTTGTAGTATTTTGCATCAATTCAGTAGCGTTTTAGGGAACGTGCAGGTGAGACCTTGACTATGGAGAGGAGGTAGAAAATTACCTTAAAACATTTACTAGGAGGAGTATGGATAATTAAAATCAGTCAATTTTGTTAGTTAGTACTGTTATTACCCAAGTTTTCGGAGGTTAACAGATTGTAGAGGTCCAGTGACAAGTAGCCTTGGTCACAACTAGTTGCCTTTGATTTTCCTGGCATTTCAGGACTGGTGTATGCAAAAATACTGTTTTGGGTAAACTATAATGCAGATTGACAGTGGACTAACAGGTGAAGCATCACTAAATGCTCCATGGATTCAAGTCTCTGGTGCTGCTATTTATGAATAAGCACAGAAATCTATTGGCAGAGTGAAGCTTTCAATTGATCACAAAGAGTGGTGATTGATGAGTGTGTTTAGGCTCCTGTTTTACCCTGCACAAACTGTGTTTTTCCTGTGCTGCTCATGTTTTTGTACAGGACTGATTCGGAGATCTATGAGGATGCAGTGGAACTTCAGCAGTTCTTCATTAAAATTCGAGATGAACTGTGTAAAAATGGAGAGATTCTGCTGTCACCTGCTCTCAGCTACACCACCAAGCATCTTCACAATGATGTAGAAAAGGAAAAGAAGGAAAAGCTGCCCAAAGAAATAGAGGAGGATAAGCTCAAAAGGGAGGAGGAAAAGAGAGGTAGCTACTTTTGTTTCATTAGTTTCAAATGTACTAACTGAAAAATATACCCACACACATTATGTGTTGCTGCAGCTTTGCCTGCTGAAAGGACCTCAATAGTCTGCTTGTCCCCAGTCTTCCATTTTCAAGTTATGAGAGACTTATTTTATTATGATCCTTATCAGCCAGGCCAGAGGGCTTTTAAGAAAGAGAAGTGGGTAGATATTAACCCTATGTGAACTCTTTAATCAGAACACATTGGGGTAGTAATATTTCAAAGATATTAAAAAAAGTAGTTTTTTTACTTTAGTTTTCTGCTGATAATAAACCTAACAATGAATATTCCCACTGATCTTTTAGTCATTTTCTTTTTGGCAAATACTGATGGTGTGGTCTATGATCAGGCTTTTAACACTGCTACAGAACAGAGGTTTGAAAAGCCTTTTGTGTTTTGGCTACTGTGGATGTGAAGAGGAGTGGGCTTGCACTGTTTTGTAGGGCATGAGGCCTACCCTGAAGGTCCTTTATTTCACAGTTTCTGGCTGTTTCTGTCTATATTCCGTTGTGCACCATGTTTGAAGGAATAAGTAAGCTCTCCAATTGCTCCTTTCCACAGACAGGAGCAGAGCTCTTGGCAGTTTAGTCCTTGACTCTTCTTTCTACCATGGCCATCTTTCCTCATAGATGATAGCAGCAGAGAAGTCTGGTTACTTCAGGCTCAGAGTGAGGCACTGACATCAGGAATCCTGACTATTATGGAAATGTGACATTGCTAACATCTGTTTTTCCCTTCTTGCAATAAGAAGCTGAAAAGAGTGAAGATTCCTCTGGATCAGCTGGGCTGTCAAGTTTGCATCGGACCTACAGCCAGGACTGCAGCTTCAAGAACAGCATGTACCATGTGGGGGATTATGTGTATGTGGAGCCTGCAGAGGCCAACCTGCAGCCTCACATCGTCTGCATTGAGAGGCTGTGGGAAGATTCAGCTGGTAAGGATGTCCTTACTGCAGGGTGAAACTTCGTGTTATTTTTAGCTTCCAGTTTAGTTTTTTTTCCCCGTGTAGATGTTACTGACTTTATTTGTAGAAGTGTTTGGAGCAGTGAGGTTTTTGGGGTGGTGTTTTGTTTTTGTGGGGTTTTTTTTTGTTTGTTTTGTTTTGTTTTTTTGGTGGTTGCTGTTGTTGTTGTTTCTGAGTTGCTTTTTTTTAAAGGATATTACACATAGAAAACTCTTTGGATGGCATGTGCTTTTTTTGGCATTCATCTCTCCCTACCCTCAAATTGTAAGCCTTGCAGGGATGGGATTCTGAGTGGGGTGGATTTAGGTGCAGAAGAACATTGTTTTTCTGTGCTGAGAAAATTGGAACCAAAGATGGGCACAGGTTTCCTTTGATTTAGAAAAATAGTAAATATTTGTAACTTCTTTATAAGTTGTTGTTATCAATTTGAGTTTGTCATCATATGATTTGTCACAGCATAAAATGAAAGAAATAGTTCTTAAAAAATTTAAAAACAGTTTTCTGAGATTCTTTAAATAATCAGGTGATTGTTGTGTGGACTTGAAAGCCATTTCAAGGCCTGAAAGTGAAGATCTAGAAATAAGAACAAATTTCTCCTTTAGTTTGCTGAGTCAGGTTTTACTGGAGAAATAACAATTGGCAGGCTTTTTAAAAAACCTTATCCTTTTCTGAAAAGTTAACTATTGCCCTGTTTAAAGGCAAATTGCTCTTAGTATAAATGACTACATGGCCATTTGATTAATCAGTCAATTGCTAATTGTTCTTACTTGGCTCATGCACTAGAGAATGTCATTTTACATTTTTTCTTTCTATCTCCCTTCTCTATTTTTTTGTTGTTTTCTATTTTAAAGGAGAGAAATGGCTCTATGGCTGCTGGTTTTATCGACCAAATGAAACTTTTCACCTTGCAACACGAAAATTCCTGGAGAAAGAAGTTTTTAAAAGTGATTATTACAATAAAGTTCCTGTTAGCAAAATTTTAGGCAAATGTGTGGTCATGTTTGTCAAGGTGAGAGACTGTTCAGACTAATTTATAAAACAAGTAAAGCTTCTACTATTTCCTGCAGAGCTGTAGGCACTTGAAACACAGACACATTCCACCAATACCTAAATAAAATAGGACTTGCTTCTGTGGGCTGTTTGGATCTTTCTTTGCTTCCTGAGATATGTAGTTCACCCAGGTGATGGAGTTTCCCTGTGCTAGTTGATTTGTGCTTATGGTTGCCTCTGGCTTGATGAATGTGTCCTTTTTCCAAGTCAAAGCTCAGAAATCTTGTGAAAGTGGTTTTAGGCTGCAGATCTTGTTAATGTACTGGATTGGTAAATGAATAAAACCTAACTCTTCTCATATGCCAACCTGTACTGAATTAGCTCCTTCTCCAAGGGTGGGATTTCTTGTTTCTTGTTATTCTTAGTAAAACTTGGATGTCAAACTGGAAGAAGAGAACTCAGCAAAGAGCCTTCTGACAGAAGCATAGAAAAAACTGAAGCCATGGGAGGGTGTTCAGTGTGAGTCTATGGGCTGTGGGTGTTGCTGAAATATTTCATGTTTTTCCTTCAATCTGCAGGAATATTTTAAATTGTGCCCTGAAAACTTCAGAGATGAGGATGTCTATGTGTGCGAGTCTCGCTACTCTGCAAAGACAAAGTCTTTTAAGAAGATTAAACTGTGGACTATGCCTGTGAGCTCTGTCAGATTTGTCCCACGAGATGTGCCCCTGCCTGTGGTCAGAGTCGCTTCTGTGTTTGCCAATACAGACAAAGTAGATGAGGAGAAACACAGTGAAACACTGGAGGACAGTAAGGTGGGAGAAAGTATCCTTCATCTTGAAAAGGTATGCAAGGGCAACATTGTTTGTATTTGACAGATAGAGAGAGACAAAGTATTAGCCCTCATGGCTTGGGTTTCACCACATTCCAGACACAATAAAATATAAATGGATATCTTTCTGTGATAAATTATATTACAGACATTTGTAAAATAACACAAAATATAAATAGACATAACAGAAAATAATAAACTGTTTACAACTGTAAGTTGTAAATATTTGTTACAAGCATCTTTTTTGTGGCCATGTGATGGGGTTGATTGGGTTTTTTACCACTCCAAAAAATAACACTTTTACTCTAAAGCCTGCCCTAAACCTAAAGAACCAGTAAAATGAAAAGTCTAATCTTAGTTCATGGCAGTGCTAAAATGCTTTGTTGTGTAGCATTTCAGTAAAGCAGTCCAGTAGCTAGGCAGCAGTAAGAAATACATAATATACTATTGTTCTGAGGCATATGTATTGTATAATATATGCCTAAGAATATTTCTGTCCAACATAGTAGATAAAATGGTTCATTTAGTGTACCTAGAGTAAGAAAACAAATAAATTTAGGTAAATGTATTAAAATCAGCTAAATTTAATTAGTTTGTCTGAAATAAATTTTGAGCCGTGAAAAAATAAGAGACTCATAAAATATTATAAATCATTAAAGAAACTCATGAAAACTCCACTTTGCATTTTCTAACAGAACCTGAGAACACAGTACCCAGCACACCCATTCTCAGACACCTAGTGTATATTAGTGTATTTATTCACATCATGGCAAAAGATGGAATTAATTCTGCTGAGAGAACTAAAACTCACAGGGTTTTTTCCTCCCATGCCTTGGTGAGACAGCCCGTGTTTCTTTAGCTTTCTGGAATCCCAGGCTGAAAGATGAAATGAGGCACAATTTAAGATTTTAGTAAAAAGTGAGAAATTAAATAGGGTAAATTGTATGAATTTGTAAGCAATACGTGGAGTGTTCATATTATTGTATAAGAGAGTTGAATCATTACATTTTTGTGTGTGTTAGCTTGGCCATATATTCAGTTCTTGCTTCCTAAGCACATTACTGGGCTTTAAACGATCAAAGTGACAAGGCTTGGCTTGGCCAGTTTGCTTTGAAGCACCCAAACACAAAAGGCCCTGTAAATTACTATTCTGGCAAAATTAGACCTTTGTGAAATAGGAAAGCCTATGACAGATATGGAAGGTATCCTTGGCTTTGCAGTTTTATTTCAGGAAACTTGCATACACACCTCTGCTTAGTGCTTAGTTATTGTTGTTAACATAAAGGTAGAGAAAAGCCTTTTACTGGTACCTGGCATCTCTTTGTTTCTGTGCTTGGTTTTGCTCCTTCCTCAAGTTTCTAAATGCTTCTTCTTTTGCAGGACAAAGAAGATGTTCCAGTAGAAATGTCCAATGGGGAACCTGGTTGCCATTACTTTGAGCAGCTCTGCTACAATGACATGTGGCTGAAGGTTGGGGACTGCGTCTTCATAAAATCACACGGGCTGGTACGACCTCGAGTAGGAAGGTAAGGGCAGCTCCTTTGTTTGCAGTTTACAGCTGTGAAAATAACTTGGATAAATGGGGGTGGTTGCAAAAAGGTATAAAAGAGAATGGGAAAAAGTGTGAGTGAAGTGTTACAAGGTCTTGGTAGATTGAGGTGGAATTTTAGCTGCCTAAGAGAAGCCTGGTCCACATGTGCAGTTGGAATTGGCTGTTCTGTGTTCATTTTCCATTGATGGTCTTCCTGAATATCCTACTGTCTCATTTGGGAGAAATGACCTTTCATTTATGTTCCTGGTTTGGTTTCTTTGCAGAATTGAGAAGATGTGGGTGCGAGATGGAGCTGCCTATTTCTTTGGTCCAATCTTTATACATCCTGAAGAAACTGAGCATGAGCCAACTAAAATGTTCTACAAGAAGGAGGTGTTTTTGAGTAACTTAGAGGAGACCTGTCCCATGACTTGCATTTTAGGTAATTATTAACAGCTTTAATCTGATGAACATCTTTTCCTACAGAGTCTGAAGTGATTGAAGGCTGTGTGTAGGCTTGATTCCAAGTATGTCTTTTTCATTGAGGGGGAGAGGAGATATTATTCAGTGAGTTTCTAATTTCCATTCCTGCCTGTGGGACCTGTGGTGAGAAGTTACTATAAGGAGGCTTTCTTACAATGAGGGAATTACTTGTATGATATGAAAGTGAACATTGTTTGCAGCCAGAGAACAGAAAACTCCATTACTCTTGGATATTAATGTAATTACTCCAGTACATATTACCTGGAAAGTTGAAGGGAGGAGGAGGTTGAAATTTGATTTGTTGAAGAAGGCGATGGCTGTGTACTGTGTTTTGGAGTTGTGATGCTGTGATAAATACGGTAACTGACAGTGATCATGAGGGCTCATGATTTTGTGGGTTCTCTAGTTCTTAAAAAAATTCCAAAAGCTGCATTAAGTTGCTGTAGGTTTCTTGTGAGCACCATTAGTTGGTTGGAATATCAATTGATGTATTTTCCATAGTTGCACCAAATTCCAGGAATCTTCCAGACTAACGAGACAGGCAAAAAAAATGGACTTTCCACACTTTTTAAAAAGAGTCTGCTAGCGTGGCTGCCTTCTTACCCAGCTCTTTCATTTCTGCAGGAAAGTGTGTCGTTCTGTCATTCAAAGACTTCCTCTCCTGCAGACCAACAGAAATCTCAGAAAACGACGTTTTTCTTTGCGAGAGCCGCTACAACGAAAGCGACAAACAAATGAAGAAATTCAAGGGGTTGAAGAGGTTTTCACTGTCTGCCAAAGTTGTAGATGATGAAATATACTATTTTAGGTAAAAATGTGAGGGGAATGAGGGGGTCACCTGAGCACTCTTCTGGATTGTTGTGGACTGGCAGCTAAGCCCCCACTCAGCCTCTTGGTCACTGCCCTGCAGTGGAATAGGGGAGAGAATTTGCAGGGCAGAAGGAAGAAAAACTCCTGGCTCAAGTTTAAAAACAGTTGGAAAAGTGAAGCAAAGCTACATGCACAAACAGAGCAAGATAAGGAATTCATTCCCTACTTTTGATTAGCAGGCAGATGTTTACCTGTTTCCTGGAAAGCAGGGCCTTGGCACATGGAATGGTTACTGGCAAAGACAAATGCCATAACCCTGAATGTACCCTGTCCTCTCCTTCTCCCCATATTTTATTGCTGAGCACGGTGTCAGAGTATGAAATATCCCCTTGGTTGGTTTGGCTTAGCTGTCCTGGTTTCTCCCAAATCACTGCCCAGCCCCAGCCTGCTGGGGCACTGAGTAGGGAAGAGCAAAGGCCTTGATGCTGAGCTGTTCAGCACTAATCACAGCAGAATGTGTTATCCACACTATTGTCTCACGGATCCAAAACAATTAACCCATCCCAGCCTGACCCAGGATATCCACAGAAGTCAGAAGTGTAATTTCAGAGAACCACACTCTTGGGAAGAAATCCAGATAGCATCAGTCTTTTTATGATCTTAATACGATGGATGTTTTCTTTTTCTTCCTCTGACTTCACGAAAAGTCATTACCTTATCGGATTGGTACATCCTCTTGGATATTATGAAAATACTGAAGTGGTCATTGTGAGTAAGGAACACCTGTTGGTGAACATTCATATTAGTAAAAAAAAAGTATTAAGTTCTAACTTAAGTAAAATGTGAAATCTAAGGAAGCTATGGTGTTAACTGCCTTCTATCATAGAAATTAAGCACTTATATTGAAGTCCCCTTCTAACCCATAAAAAATCCTTCTAACAAGTGACTGAAATGAAACACTGGCCATAGACACAAAATTAGTTCTGCTCAGGGTTCTGAAAGGAAGCATAGGCACATCTCAAGTCACCACTGTTTCGATATTGTACAGTCAGAAATTAAGAAAAGTTAATTTTCTCTTCAAAAACAAGTTCTTTCTCCTGTAAGGCATGAGACTGTTCTCAGCTGCTTTTTGTCTTCCTCCTCCACCTTCCAGAAAACCCATTGTTCCTCAGAAAGAGCCATCTCCTCTACTGGAAAAGAAGATTCAGCAGCTGGAGGCAAAATTTGCTGAGTTGGAAGGAGGTGATGAGGACATGGAAGAGATGGGAGAGGAGGAAGGTGATATGACTGAAACACCTTCCATGCCTCAGCTCCAGGCCCCCTTAGCCAGTGATTTGGATATAATGCCTTATACTCCACCACAGGTAAGGACTTTCCTTCAGGAGCCTTTAAACCTTTATATTCCACATTCTTTTCCCAATCCAGATGATGTAACATTTTATCATACAAAAACAAAGGATTTATACTGAAGTTTACAAGTATATGGAGTAAATGACACAAAACAATTCTGGTGTGTCCGATATGATAATCAGATGATAGTGTTTCATTCCATAAAAATATTTTTAAAGAAAATCTTTCAGCTGAGAAAAATTCAGGGTATATTTTTATGTATTAGTGTTGTTTCTAATAATGAGGTTTTCTGTGATACTGATTCAGAAATACCAGGCCTTTACATAAAATTCAAATAAATATATAATATAATAATTTATATAATTTATATAAATTATATAACACAAACCCTGGAATTTGCGTAACTGAGTATGGAAACAGAGTGAGGAACTGCTTTAGCTAGAAATTCAACTAACCAAAAAAGTTTGTTTGCAACTGGATCTGTGTCAGCACACTCCCGCATCCAAGCTAATGCCAGTCTTAGAGGCAATGGGAATGATCTGCTGGGAACAGGAGGGAGTTTCAGATGCTTTTGTGACCAACAATGTGGATTTCTGCTGCATTACACTGAAAGGATGGGACCCTAGGGTAGAAATGTCTTAGGATGTTGTGAAAGAGTTGCTGAAGTTGAAAGCTTTTGCCTGGTTTGAGTGTGATGTTTTGCCCTGTGGGCAACCACCAGATGCATTTTCCCTTTCAAGGTTGCTCAGTGCTCTTGTTTAACACGCTGAATTTTATTGGCAGCTTGAAAAATCTTGAAGAGCATTCCAATAGAAGTGAAATTTTATCTAACAACTATTAAACCCCAGAACTTTTAAGCTTTTAGTTTTCTTCTGCCAACAAAGAAGCTCTTACAACAGCTGAGTGAGGAGACAAGACAAGTGAATTTGTGGTATTGTGGGGCTTGGCAGATGGGTGGGTGATGCTTTCCTGCTGCAGTTTTCTGTGAATGAAGTCAAAGTACTTGAAAAAAAGATGTGCCACTTCATTCTTTGCTTCAGCAGTATAGCTGAGAAAAGGCATAAAAGGGGCTCTGATTGATTTCTTCTTTTAACAAGTCTGAAAGTAAATATTCAGTTATCTGGCTCCAGTGGAAAAGACTGTTCATTTAAAGTGTGTGTATAGGAGATGGAAAAGAACTGAGAATGCAAGAACCAAATTCAGAATTCTTACAATTTCTCCAAGTCCTGTTTGCCCTTCCAAACTGGTGGGGAGGCTTTTACATTAGATTACTGTTACCAAAATTGTTGTAAGAACTGTATAGGCTTAAACAACTGGTAAACTTGTAGCTCTCTATTTGCAGATGTATCAGAGGCCAGACATATAATTAGATTTTCCTCTTTTTGGTTTGGGAATTCTCCATCTGCCAGTGTGGGCTTGCCCAAGAAGTCAGGATGGAATTGTATCTGCCCTGTATATCATCCCAAACCCTGTGTGAAGTTTTCTTCACTTCCTGCAGACAAGATATCTTTAGGTTCATAATGAAAACTTCAAAGATGGATTGCAAGTTAGTACAGTGAAGTTTAGAATTATATTTAAATGAGCCTCAGTTCATCTTCTGGTAAAACTTTTTAAGCATTTTGGTATTACTAAAACTTTGTTTTTAGGTGAGAAGAGAGTGTTGAACAGTGGGGTCAAAGCAGCCATTAGAAGGAGTCAGTAGCATGGTCAGGATTTCAGGAGAGGAAGGAAACAGTTGAATGTATTTTTGTTTCCTTTTTAACCTTTTTTACCTCCACCAGGTACTTGGAAACAATGGCACTTTTCAAGCTGTGACATATTTATAATATTTGGGGTATGAGAAAGGCCTTCAGAGGGTTTTGATGCGATGATACATTTGTGGATCTTATTGGTCAGAGTATTGATAAATTATGGTCTTCTGTGACAGATATAGGTGGAAGGGCCTTCAAAAAGAGGCTCCAGCTGTGGTATCTCAGTATAGAGATGTCAGAATAGGGTAATTTTTTGATGGCTGAAAACATCAAGGAGCTCTCACTGGGGGGCATCCATAGTAGGGAAAGCAAAGGAGCAGAATTTTTGTTACTCATCAACACAAGAACATGATGTGAATCTGTGGTGCAGGTAAACTGGGCTATCAAAACTGGGCTTTGGTTTTTCAGGGAGAAATGGCTACTTATGTAATGAGAAGTGAACACTGGAGAGAAAGGAAGGTCTGGCAGGCAAAATAACATTTAGAAGGTGGAACGAGTGAGAGTAGGCATTGCAAAGGCCAAGGAAGAAGTGGGGAAGCATTTTCCTAAAACGTGCGGTGGCAAATAAAGTACTTCTCTCAACTTGTGTTGGCAATGTCTCTGAACAGCTCAATGGACAAAATCAGTGACATGACACAATTCCTTTTATTTCTTCTGGCCTTCTCTTTTGTGCACTTGTGGTCATAACTGCTTTTTCTCACAGTCCACTCCCAAGTCTGTTAAGGGCAGCACCAAGAAGGAGGGATCAAAAAGGAAGATCAACATGAGTGGGTACATCTTGTTTAGCAGCGAGATGAGAGCTGTGATTAAAGCTCAGCACCCAGACTACTCCTTTGGAGAGCTCAGCAGACTTGTAGGAACTGAATGGAGAAACTTGGAAGCAACAAAGAAAGCAGAATATGAAGGTAAGTAAAAACTGAAATGCTGAACTCTTTTCTGCCTTTTTTTTTTTCTCAGCACTTTCTGTTGTTCAGATGACAAGTTTAATAAAATAAAATATTTATGTTTGTGTTCTGGACGTACCTTAAAGAGAAGTTCATATTGAAAGATGACTGAAGAGGAGCAAAGAGCATGTTTCAGTTATGTAGAGCACAACTGATAATTTAAATGTCTTTGCCACAAGTAACCAATTTACCAAAGAGCAAAAAAAATGGGGACAACTTAGAAATAAAGGGGTGTGGAGCTCCTGGGCTAGAAGTCAGTTGGAAAAATATTTTGTCAATGTTTCCCTAAAGGAGGACTGATGGGTATTTTGGGTGAGAAGCTCTTGAGAGCTGTAGCAGCAGGTAAGAAAGGCTTACAGAGGAGTGGGGAAAAGTTCATTATTAACAGTACTTAGAGCCCTTAGAGGCTTTGTACTGTACTGTAAATATGACCTATTTTTCAGGACAGTATTAATCAACTCTTGTAACTAATTTTGTCAAGAGGTTTCATATCCTGAAGTAAGCCTAGGAATATTTCATAATCATGAGATACTTTAGACCTATCTTTCATCCCTTTCCTCCCCTCTTTTCCTCAATTCCTTCCCTCCTTTCCTTTCTTTGCCTCCCTCCTTTTCTTCCCTCCCTCCTTTCCTTCCATTCCTTTCCTCCCTTCTGATAAATAATCATTGTGTTTTAACTTTTATTTGATTAAAATAAAATGCAGCTAATCTTTAACAGCCAGCCCTTACCCAAGCCAAATACATGGGGTTAACATCCATAGTTATTTCTCTAGTTAATAGCACGTCGACACTAATAACTACTGATGCAACATTATTGAAAGAAAATGCTCCTTTGAATAGGAACATTTCAACACCCTGGAAAGTTATGGCCCAATTAGGTTATAACTTTGGAAATAAGATTTGATAGGTTTTCTGCACACTCATAACTTGAAGGCAGCTTTGATCTTGAGGCTGGAAGCTTGCATGCTGTCACTGTCCACTCTTAGCCACCACAGTCCTTTCTGAATTTTCAGTAGCACCTCTTTGCAGCTCTGGAGGGTAACACAGCACCCTTTGCTCTGTGCAAGTTTGCTTTGGGAGGGAAATGGTAACGCTCTTTCTTTGTGAGACTACTGGGGGCTTACTTTGTTCTGTAGTTGTTTCCCTTTACACCCTTGTAGGTGCATGTGTGATCTTTTTATTGGCAGATCCCTCCTTAAAGCTTCATCCTTCAGCAGGAGGATGGCTGGCATGTCACTGCTTCCTTGCTTAGAGCAGCTTAAAGTCCTGCACTTCTGCAGGAAGGCTCTGTTTGTCCACCGTGTTAATGATTGTCTGTGTGCTTCCATTTTAATCTTCCTTCTCAATTAAAATTTTCCAAAGCTTTTGGAGTTTGAGCTTCAGTTTCCCTGGCTTGGTGTCTGACCCAAACTAGACTTACTTTTACTTGGTTTGGAGGGGTTGGGATGGGGTAACAAAGTGTCCAAATTGTGTTTGCTTACCTTGTGTGAAAGGAGAGAAACTCCACTCCTTCCCCTGTGAAGAGTCAAAATTCGTGGGTTCCCTGGTGTGGATGTGAACCAGGGAGCAGGGAGTGGGCATGGTTTGACAGCTCAGTTAAAAAGGGCCCTTCCATTTTCTGGTGAAAAGTGGTTTACATTTTAGATCCATTTTGACCCACTGAAAGTTTTGTTTGGTTTATGTGCAGGGTATTAGTTGGTTTTTTAGCAATAATTGAGTAAAGAACAAGCAATGTTGGAAGTGCCTGCATGGCTAAATAAAGTAAAATAAAAGGGATTGAGGGAAAAGCCTGTTGTAAGGAAAAGCTCTGTTCAGAGCAAAAGGTCTCTTTCCTGTCTCTTGAGATATGTTGGAAATGTTTGAATGCTCTCAAGTCCTGGCCTATGTGATTTGGGTTTATTATTGAGTGTTAGGGTGAATGCTTTAGGCTAAACTTTCAGATACCTTCTTGAGTTCCCTTTGGCAGTGTTATTCCATTTGTTACTTCTGTGGCAGTCACGGCATGCATAGGGGCTAGATAAAACTTGAGTACTGTCCTACGTCAGGTCCTTCTTCAAACTTCAGCACTCTGAAGTCTGATAAAGCTGAACACTTAACAGTAATTTCTCATTCATCAGAGTGTCTCTTTTGCTATTGTTTGACCATTTTTTGTTTTTTTAGCTGGCCAAAAATAGGTGAGAGTCAGAACAACTGCTTCATCTTTTCCCAAAGTGCTTGCTGTGCTCTGGAGAGGATTTTCTCATTTTTCAACTTCAGGATCTACCTTTGAATATCTTGTGTATTTTGTGCTCAACTGCATCTGAGTTGCCTGTATTAAATGTAGGAATTTCTCTGCGTCGTCGTCCCTTCCTGAAATTGCAGAAGTGGGAAGAAGGAAGGAAATGCCTTTGGAAATCAAACTGGTCTTTGAGTGTATGGAATTAGTGCTAGAAGCTGCACAAACAGGTTCTAGAGGAGTCAAAAGTGTGATAGATGTTCAAAGTCATGTCCTAGTAGAAGTGAGAGCACTGGCAGGATGCATAACTTAATCTCCTTGATGAACTTCTTAGCCTTCTTTTGACAGAGGACCTTGATTGCTGGCTTAGTGGCAGTTTCCATCTTTCACCAAATGCAAGAGAACTCATAGCCCTGCATTCACTGTTGTTGAAATTTGCTGGAGATGTATCCTGCATCCATTTATTCTTCCTTGTACCTCATTGTGCCAGTCATACACAATGTTCAGAGTAAACAAAGCAGGAACTTACATGCCCATGAAGCACCTGGAGTGGGCATTCAGTATTTCTCCTTTTTTGTTTGCTTGGCTTTTGTTTTTTTTTTCTTTCTTCTTCCCATGACCCTTTGCCCTTCCCTTAATATAAAATTGTCCTCTGGTCAGATTACCCTGCAGTAGATCTTTTGTTCTTGCAGTCACAGTGAGAGACTTGATTGAGATAATGACCAGATTCATCGTACAAAGGACACACATGACCTCCAGTGAGCAGCACAATGTGAGTTAGACATCTTCAGAAAAAAACCCAAAAAAACTCATAGGGGACAAAATGGGGAAATGACAGAAAGAGACAGAGAAAAATATTTTTGGTTTATCAAACTGCTGCTTGTTATATTCCAAAAACTAAGGGCCAGTATGCACTAGGGAAACTTTCCAAATGCTCCCCGATTTTGCCACCACTTTTCAGCTGTGTCAGTAGTAAAATATATGGGGAGCCCACAAATGACCGTGCCACCAGCTGGCACTACTGTCTGCTCTTTGCAGCATTCTTTAGGGCACACCTGGCAGATGTGGGGCTTCAATTCCCACAGCAGCTGGTAAAGGATCCACCCAAGAGCTGCTGGCCTTGGCTGCAGCTGGTTTGGCTGAGCCAGTGGTGTCAAAACAGGGAATGTTTTGCCATGTCCTGGTGCGGACCAAGCCTAGTGCTGGACTGCTGCTTCATGTTGGTAACACTGGTGTTATTATCATCAAATTTGTTCTTTTAATTTTTTTTTAATTTAATAATTTAATTTAATTATTTATTTTTTTAGAAAGACATAAAACTTTGTGGAATATTTTTCATGAAAGGTTCTCTAAAAGTCTTAGCTGCAGCCACATGAAATCAAATCATATGCTGTATAAAAAAGATTCATCTGTTCTACTTTATATTTGACTAAACTATGCCAGTGTCTGACTCTAGTCCTTTTTAATGAACAGATAATATTTTGAAAGTCTGGGTTACAAAACAGAACTGAAAATCTAAAATACTTTTACAGAGCGGGCAGCTAAAGTTGCTGAGCAGCAGGAGAGAGAGCGAGCAGCACAGCAGCAGAATTCCTCCCCCCGGGCAGGCACTCCTGTCGGGGCTCTTATGGGGGTGGTGCCGCCACCAACACCAATGGGAATGCTCAATCAGCAGTTGACACCCGTTGCAGGTAAAACGTAGGAGCTATGACCATTTTTTCCTCATCCACTTTATCAACCCCCTTCATAACTGAACACTCTCTTGGGTCACGTTGGAAGCAAAAGCTCAAACTCTTCAGTCCTTCTTCATGATGAACGTGCCTAGTGCAGCGGTGGCCTGGTGTCCAGCGTTACTTGCTCCAGTGGAGAGTAGCCTGTGGAAAATGCAGGGAAGCAGGGTGCTCCTTGTGCAGTGCTCCTGTTCTGGTAGTGTGCAGTCGTGTTGATTCACTCTGCCTCGCAGAGTTCACCTTTAGCCCTGCTGGGGCAGGAGGGCAACAGCTAAATAGTCTTCTAGTGCATGCAGCATCTGTGGCAGTGGTAAAGCAGGAGGGAAATTGTTGGGGGTTTAATTGTCAGGGAGGTGAGAGGCCAACAGAGTCTAATCCAGATTTTAAACCCAAGCAAAAGTTTTGTACAATTGCTTCTTAGGCACTGGTAAGCAGAGCAGACCAGGATCTAGAGCCGTTGCAGAAACAAAGACAAAATGACAACATTGCTGGTTTTATCAGGTTATTTTTCAGAATAGAACTGAGCTTGGAGAACTCTTCCACGAGGTCCCTGTTGCTGAGTGTTGAGCTCGTTACCAGTTGTAATCCGGCTTGATTTCATAGGGAGTATGCTCAGAGTAAGTATTTTCAGGATCAGATCTGAAGACAATGTAGTCCACTGAAGATTCTTGTATGGAAATCAGCCATACATGGGTGAGAAAATTAATTAGGTGTAACCTGATAGGTTGTTTCCCTTCCCCAGTTTCTAATTAAAATAAGAAATTGCTTCAGTCAAGGTCAAAATAGTGCTGAGTAGATAAAAACAAGTATTTGGAGGGGTTTTGGTTTGAGTTTCGGGGTCTTTTTAACTTTCCCTTAAGACATTCCAATTATTCCATTTATTCTTTTGTCATTTTTCTTTTTCTTTTTCATCTCGCAGGCTGTGGCCTTATTTTGAGCTGACAGCCTGAAGCGTTTTTCATCACGATCTCTAAATCCCCTTTCAGTAAATAGGCTGCATGGATGTTTAACTGAGGGCACGTTCCTTAGTTGGTTCATGATCTCTAGGTTACAAAGCATTTGTTTACACTGAGTTGCATTTTTCTTTTGGCTTTTTTTACTCTGTTTGTGGTAATTTCCCTCTGTTCTGTTTTTGCAGTTGGTGTATGTTTGTGTGTGTGTGTACACTTATCTGTGCATATATTAAGGAAGAGGAGGGGGGAAAGAAGAGTTTGCCAGTGCTGATCTCTTTTGCGAATAATTCAGTCTAGAATATGTAGAAATACCATCCTCTTGTGGTTGTGTTTTCTTTGTTTGGTTCTTGGGGTTTTTGGCACTGAGTCACTTTTCCAGTTTTTGGAAGCAGGTGTTGAAGGGCAGTAATACTTGCTGTTAACACTTGCTTAAAACTTCCCCAAAAATGTGCATTCTGCCAACTACACATGCTACCTTATTTCCTGTGACAGCAAACTTCTGTTTCAGGCCATTATCTTATTCAAGCAGATCAACACTCAAGGCTCTTCACTTTGGCTTTGGGAAATTCTTCCTTAAAATAGATGATGGAACAGATCCTTCTAAACTTTCTACTTTTGTGGCCCATTTGAAAAACAGTCTCATCTTTTGATTTTCACAAGTCCTACTTGGAAGTATCTTGTTCTGTTTGGGCCTCTTTCACATCCTCCTCCATCCTTGGATTGCTTTTCTCTAGTTCAGAGAGCTCCTCCATCACAGAATTTCTTTATGGCCCACAGGGCCAGGAAATCTGGAAGCCTTCTGAGATGTGTTTCTCTTAGTGTGCAGCACTTTAGTGTCTTCTACATTTAGGTATTGCAAAAGTTTACTTAATCTTAGGTTGTTATAATAAAAAACAGGAGAATGAGTAATTTCAAAGATATCCTAAATCACAGTTGTGGGAGCTGGAAATAGTTTGGCTGTGTTTGCTAATTTAAAATAAAAGTTTGCAATTCATACATGGGGTGAGAAAATGCTGCTCTTGCCTGGACTAGGCTACAAGAACTGATTTCTCATGGAGATTTGATGGCACCTTTATTAGCCAGTCGTTGAGTATTTTAATTGGAAATTAAGAACTAAGCTTCCATGATTGCTAAATATGGGTTTGATTTCTTGGAGAGTTTTTTGTTTGTTTTAAAGCTTCAGAAGTGCATTAACTGCACTGGAGGTGAGTCAGCAGCTCAGGGTGCACTAGAAGTACCAGACAATAGCTGCAGTGTGAAGGCTCTTTATGCCAAGCAGGCTTTTGTTGTGTTTCTTCTTTTCCTTTCTCCATTGGAAATACAAGTTTCCTGTAATAAATAAGTACAGATAAGGTTCCAGGTATTTGAAATAGGTACCTACAGCATATTTCACATGTCAGTCTAGGTGCCCTGTGGAAAATGAAGGCTCGAGTGAGCCTTTATTTTCTTGGTGTTTTCTCCACGTAAAGGTTTTGGGATTAGAGGTTTCTCAGTTTTGTAACATCCTGAAAAAGTGACAGGTTTAGCTTTTGTTTTGGAGCTCCTCCTCCTGTTTAGACCCTGAGCTTGTAACAACTTTGTTCTCAGTCAGAACTGGTAAGGGGTTTTGGCCAGTTTCATTCCAGAAATCTCTGTTTTGAAAGTTCTTTTTATGGATTACAGGGAGTGTGGCAAAGACTTGGTGGTTTCTTGGAGCACACTATAGAAGCCCCAGCAAATCTGCATTTCTAACTTACCTCATCTCTCTAGACCTGCTTCTGTCCTCTGTCATCTTTTCATTATCTTTCCAACCCCTTTCCTTGCTTACCTGGCAATGCATCCATTTAAATTTAACAGTCCAGGGCCTTATGAGCACAGTGCAGTTATACTGTGTAGGTTCACTACATAGATAGCAGAAAATCTGAGCCAGAGAAAGCTCTCGATTTTCTTCCCTCACATGCAGAAAACTTTTGGGTTTATTTAGCAGTTTAGCTAAATAAACTCAAAAGTTTAGCAGTAAATTTTTGAGCAGTAGCACAATACAGTGTTTGCAGAGTCACTGATTTTCCTCTAAAGACACTTCGCAGACATGGATAGTGAAATTCTGTGAGGAACTGCAGGTGCTCCTTTTAAGTCCTTTCACTTCAATATAGTGCCATGAGCATAAGTTACTGCAGCCCAGCACTTTAAACCCGAGTATAAAATTCGTGTTACTGCCTTAGTTCATACTGGAGATGGTTTAATAAAAATCACTCATCACTGCCATTAGTTTCAAGTATGTGAATGTTGTAGGGCTTTTGTGCATCAGTTTTGCATGTATATTGCAGGAAAATGTCTGAGGTTTTATTTTTGTGGCCTCTGAACTAGCCCACGGAGCAGGGCTGTCCGTGGGGCTGGCCAGTCAGTGTTGTGTTTGTAATCTGTATGCAGATGGCAGAGCTTTAAGCTGTATTAAAACTGCTT
This sequence comes from Sylvia atricapilla, assembly GCF_009819655.1. Lineage (NCBI taxonomy): Eukaryota > Metazoa > Chordata > Aves > Passeriformes > Sylviidae > Sylvia > Sylvia atricapilla. The sequence goes on along the minus strand of NC_089150.1, from coordinate 15,625,812 downwards.
GCATTAGTAACATTTAATTGTGGCTGAATTTATTCCTTGTCTTAACATATCTGAGTATCCAACATTTATTGCCCCGTGAGAAGCATACAAATACACTAAATACTAATTCATCAAAAGTATAGTGTTTCATATTTACAGCTTTTATTTTTAGTTTTTGGTTTGGTTGTTTTTGTTTTTGTTTTGTTTTTTGCAAGATACTAATTGTAGTACTGTCTTGCTGTACTAAAGGTGCTTTTTTGTGTGTGTGTGTGTGGATAGTGCATGTCTGTGCATACTGTGTAGACCATATTGCATGTTATTGATGCATGTTTGAAATTTATTGTGTCCTTCAAGGCATGATAAGTGGCTATCCACCGGTGCTGCCACCTTTGCAGGGCCCAGTTGATGGCATTGTTAGCATGGGCAGCATGCAGCCACTTCACCCAGGGGTGCCCCCACCCCACCAACTCCCGCCAGGTATGCCAGGCATCCCAGGCATCCCACCACCCGGTAAGAACCTCATCCTCATTCCCTCGTTATTTCATTGTCATGTACTTGGTTTAACCCATTGTTACAGGAGTTCTCTGCAGCTTCTTCTGGTCGTGGCATTGGTTTGTGAGCAGCAGCACTGCTGAATAGAGGGGTGTGCCAAACACTGACACAACAGCATGTCCAGTCAGCCCTCAGGGAAAAAGGGTGCTGGAGAAATGTGGTGCTGCTCCAGCAGGAGTTTTGCTCCAGCCAGAAACACCTCGATGGTTGTGCTTGAGTTTATCAGAGGTGTGAAAAGCTGAAATCAGCCTGTTCATATCCTTATGTCATTTGAATAGCATCTCTACACTCATCCTTTTCTTATTTGAAGTGGGCTTATATATGAAATTTATTGTTCTCATTCCTTACCAAAGTCTTTTTCAGTGTGTTAATGTTGGACTGCACTGAAATGAACCTGGTCATGTAAAACTCCTTGGCCACTGGGGCACTGATGTATTACTGTAAAACAGTGTTCAGATTAAAGCTTGCTGATAGAACAGTGACTGGAAACATGCAGGGACAAGGTGAATTCAGTATTCTCTGTGGCCAAATTTTCGATTGGTTTTTGAGAGAATTTCTACTGCATTTGCCATAGTTTTGTTACACTTCGAAAAGTGTGGCTTAAATGAAACAAATGTTTTACCAGTGCTAATGACATTAACATGTCCCAATTAAGGGGGAAAACATTCATGTGCCCTTTGATCCTGTTTCCTGCTGATTCATTTTTTGCCTCTAATAACTTGTGTGCCTATGAAAAAGATGTCATCCCTCTGTTCAGCAGTAAACAAGCTGTGGACAAAACGATCTCATTTGCCTCCTCCTCCCCTTTGCAACCATGTTTATCAGAAGCTCTGTTAAGAATTTTATCTGTACATAAATCATTTGGGTTGGGGAGTTTTCGTTTGCTTGCCTGATGTTTATGAAATCCATCAGCATTCCACGTGCAGCTTGGCCGGAGTGCACCATTCCCTGAGATGGCACCGAGAGAGAGCAGGACAAAAGCTGTGCAGTGGCACTTAGCACACATCAGCCAAACGTGTGGGAGGTGAATCCAGAACAGTGCATCCCTCTGAAGGGCTGTTCCCACTGCCATGGGCTGGATGTTTGTGTTTAAATCTGCCAGGATGTGGATTAGCAAAGAAATGATGTCTGGGAGTGGAGGACCCCACGTGGAGTGGTGCTCAACTGGGCACAGCAGGCTAAGGGTGAAGCTGTGCTCTGATTCTGGGAAGGGGAGGGTGCCTTCCTCCAGACCCCTTCCCTTTGGCTAAAAATAATTCCACTGCTTGTGTTTCCAATGTTTTTTCCCAACTTGACATACTGTTGGTACAGATGCATTTTAAATGGGAGCTGTGATCAAATGGAAAGTGTATTTGAAAAATGCTTTAGTGAGTGAAACCCAGTGGCACATCCTTTGATCACTGATACAGAGATCATGCATTTAATTAATGTAAATTAAACCCTCAGGAAGAGTACAGTTGGTCTGCAGCTTTTCCAATGAATGAACATGAGAAGTGGCACAAACAGAAAGAAAAGCAACAGCCCATGTAACTTTCTTTTTTTTAAGACCAGAGCATCTGTATGTAAAACGTCAGGAACTGCATGACTCTGATTCAGATCTGTACGTTTTTGTATGCAAGACTGACACAGTTGTGCTGCACTCTGCGCAGTAGGGAGAAGTCCCAACATGCTGGAGAAAAACAGCTTTTATTTTTTTGACATTGATTTCAAACATTCATTGTTCTGTATTTTAGGCTTTTGAAGTTTAATCTGCAAGTTGCGTTTTGTATTAGTGAGATCTAACAGAATTTGTGCATAGGCTTGAATTTCATCCTGCTGTGAACGTATTTTACAAAACTGAAAACAAGGAAATGTTAAGTGTTGCTAAAGCAGATCAGGATTTCCTTTCTTAAAGGAAAGGACTTCGGGAAGATCCTGTCAAGCCAAAGGTGTATATTGTAAATGAAAAGATGCAGTCAGGCAATCACTAAATAACATGAAAAAAACCTGAAAAGCAAAACCTATTCACTTTGCATTTCTCTAATTAAAATAATTCAATAGGCCACATATCAGTGTTTGGTAGTTGTCATGTTGGCTTTTTTTTTTTTTTTTTTTCATTCAGAAACTTGTGAAGTTTTTATTGGGGGCAAGGGGAATATTTGAATGTTGTACATCTACTTAAAATAACTGTGAGCAGTGATATCAAAGTATAAATTCTTACTATAGAAGACCAAAGAGGTATTTGTCACTGCTCTGAAGTAAGACTAATTATTTTATATTTTGGAATATAGGTGTTATAGGCCAAAATGTGTCCCCTATGGTAGGCACTCCAGCACCAGGAGCAAGTCCTTTTGGACAGCAGGTGAGTCATTTTTGCATTATTTATGAGGCTCTAAGGCTCAGAATCAGCTTTTGAGCAACATCCCAGTTCAGACATGTAGGGATGCACATAGGCTTTCCCAGGGAGAACAGAAATCAAGTGTTCTGATGTGTTTAGATCCAGTTAGTATCTCACACTCAGAGTATGTCTGGATTTGATGGTTGAATTGTTACACTGAGGAGGTTTGTCCAGTGAGGTATAAACAAGGTTCAGTATAAACAAGGCAGTGTTTTGTCTTAGTTTTCTACTAAACTGTGTTGTTTCAGCTTGCTGTGAAACTGCTGATAATTTAGATTTTGGGTGCTTTGTGACACAGAGAGGACATTGCCCATTATATCAGCTGTTGAGTAGCTAAAAAAACATTCATATTTCACAAACTGATGAAGCAGATGTTCATTGACAGTTCAGAATTTGTGAGCTGGGTAACTGTGATGATCTGATGTTTCTTCTCAGTGATTAATGCAGATTAACTGTTCAGATCATGTCCAATTTTATTGACTATTTTTTGCATGAGAGAGAGAAATGTGGTTTTGGCTTGAGGGTGTAAAGAAAGGGAGGGAGAGTGGCTATGCATGGGCAGATAGTGGTCGGATGGAGGGGAATTGTTTTAAACGAAAAGAGGAGAGGTTTAGATGCTGGGAAGAGGGTTTATATTCAGAGGCACAGGTTGCCCACAGAAGCTGTGCCTGCTCCACCCCTGGAGTGTTCAAGACCAGGTTGGATGGGACTTGGAGTGACCTAGTCTAGTGGAAAGTGTCTCTGCACATGGCAGGGGGTTGAAATGAGATGAGCTTTCAGGCTTCTTTCAACCCAAACCATTCTGTGAGTACCAGAAGTTAAGTGGTAGAGTGTTGATGTCATGACACTGAGTTGTTCCAGACCACGGGATGTCTGTACTGAGATCTCAGTCCTGCTCGTTAATCACAGTGGTAGGAATTCTTCTGTGTGACTGGGAATTTTCCTGCCTGCCAGTGATTCTGTGGAAATAACCCAGTTGTCCAAGGATCTGTGTCAGTTTAGATTAGATGTTGGATTAGATGTTTTAGAGTTAAATTCTGCACTTCACAAATCGGTATTTCTGATCAAATTGGAGAAAACATGAAATAAAAAAGGAGATAAAAGGTGTAATTAAGATTAGGAGAGAAGAGATATGGTGATGATAATCAAGAGTATATTTGCATAAATCAGAAATATGAATAATGTCTGTTGAGTATGAATGGTTGGTTTGCACTTCCTCTCTCTGTGCATCCCCTGGCCAAAGTGTGCATCTCCAGGGAAGTTTTGTCAGGCTTTTGCACGTAAGCTCAGTTGAAACTCCATTGCATGAGGCTGCCCCAAGGCTGGGGTGTCCCCTGCAGTCCCCCCGTGTGGCTGTGTGGTGTGACCCGTGTGTGGCTCTGTTTCAGATGGGGATCCTGGGCCCGCCGGGCCAGCAGGCGCCGCCGCCGTACCCCGGGCAGAGCCCCGCCAGCCAGCCCGTCATGCAGCAGCCCAGCACCCCCATGTTCGTCTCCCCGCCACCAAAGACACAGAGGCTCCTCCATTCTGAAGCCTACCTGAAATATATTGAGGGGCTCAGTGCCGAGTCCAACAGTATCAGCAAGTGGGACCAGACCCTGGCAGGTAAGGCTTTGGGTTCCTTGCAACCCCGTTCTTTTTGCTTTTATAGAAAATGGAAATAAATCTGCTGTTTGCTTATTAAAATATGTACATGCAGTTAATTCTTAAAGTCAAGTCAACAGGCTGAGAATATATATGTTATCCACAGGCAAATTCCACCAGTGTCGTATAAACCTAAGAATCAATGGTGTGGACTTAAATACTAAGAGCAAAAGTAAAGCATCTTATATTGTAGAATTATATTTGCCTTTTTCTAGAATATACCAGTAGGTAATTGTTGCAATCCATTTCCCACACACAAGCGAATGATTCTATATAAGGAAAACACTTTTGGTTTATCTCTGCAAATATAAGGAAGCCAAGCTAGAATCTTCTGTGCCCATGTCATGTAAAAACCTTTGCTTTACAAAACACACCTGAAGAGCTGTCTTGCTGTCAGGTTATATCTTTGTCTGACCCAGAGGGGGCAACTGAGAGGCATCCTAAAAACTTTTATTACATTTTCAGTCTCATGTGAAGGGTGAGACAATACAGGTGTTACAATTCATGCCATCACTATCAGAAGCTAAACTATTTCCTAATTACAATACATTATAAGTGTTTCTTGGCCTATTGGCTTTTGTCACACAATGTTGTAAATGCCTTTAAGCCAATCATCTAAAATTACCCCTCATGGGTCCTACTACAATGCATCTTTTGTAGTTTTATTTCTCCAAAGTATCTGGTCTATTTGCAAGACCATAATTTGAAACTTGTTTCCAGTTCCATTTCTCTCTCAACAATATCTGTCCTATTCCATGGAATTTCTAAGTCAGCATTTTTTATCTCAAAGTTAGCATACAGATACATACTATGTGAGCCTTCTATCAAGCTTTAAGAATCCTCTACACATCCATTTCCCACATCTCGCAAATATTATTAACCCATTTCTGAGGAACCTCAGGCCAACCCTCGGGAGTTGATACATCCTCGTGGGGCTCAGGACAGGCTGGCCTCGTGTGAGACGGCATGAGGTAATTGGAGCGTTTGTTGTGTTTTGCAGCACGGAGACGAGACGTGCACCTGTCCAAGGAGCAGGAGAGCCGGCTGCCCTCGCACTGGCTGAAGAGCAAGGGGGCTCACACCACCATGGCCGACGCGCTGTGGCGCCTGCGGGACCTGATGCTGCGGGACACCCTCAACATCCGCCAGGCCTACAACCTGGAGAACGTGTAGGCACAGCAACACTCCTGCTCCAGGAGCTCACGGGACAATAGCTGGTTTAGTTACTGGGTGGGAAGAGATAACCAACAATAATTTGTATTGCATTTTACTGTACATTGCAAGACCATTTTTATATAAGGACACTTTTAATAAGCATATTTCACTTTTTGTTATATTAAGTTGACTTTATCAAATACACAGATTTTTTGCATATGTTTCCTTTGTTTGAAAGGCAATTTCATAATTGGTTGAGTGTAGTCAAGGATTCATCTTTCTTATACTTATTGCTGAGAATCTGATGCCATTGTTTTTATATAAAAAAAAAAAAAAAACAAAACGGAAAACAAAGTATTTACAGATTGATACAGTGGAATGTGAATTAGTCATAGTTTACATCCTATAAGAATGTGTGTACCTGTGCTTGTGTGTGCTGGCCACTTCGGGCAGAACTGCTCAGGTGTGAACAGGGAGGATCTCTTAAAAGAAGCTAAAGGTAAAATGTGCTTTGGCACTAAGGGAAATTGGCATTCCAAGTCAACGCTGAGGCAGCTGAGTGGGCTACAGCAGCTGTGGAAGTGCTGGTGTGGATGGGACAAGGGTGTCTTGACTGCTCATGTTGTCCAGTCCTGTCCAGTTATTTAACTGTGTAGCCAAGGCCATTAAGGCCATTGTGATCCTAAATCAGTACCACAGTCCCTGTGCTGGCAGGCCCTTAGAGGGGAAGTGTTTCATCTGCCATGACCTGTGCTGGGAGTTCTGTGATGGCCCCAACACCCGGCAGTGGGACAGGGAAGCTCCTTCCCTGAGAGAGTCTGTCTGTGCTGGAAGAGGCTCGCAGAACTCAGGATCAGCTCAGGTCTTGGAAGGTAAGTTAGAGGAGAAAAGTGGAGTTGTTCTGTTAGTGAAGTAATGTGATGTTTTATTAAATTCACTCATACTCTGTTCATGATTGGGCATTGTAAGACATTTTTGTATCCTTTCTTTAAGTGTATTCATTAACCTTAGTGAAAGTTTTGCAATGCAAATTTGAGTGAAATTTGATGCTTAAATTAACTTGAAAGTAAAATACTACTGTATGGTATGGTATGTGTGAGGTCAGCATACCCAGTACATTGGAGAAATAGAATACTTGCATTGCAGCCTTCAAAGGGTTTGGGGTAGGGTTTCTTTTGTTTTGTTTTGTTTTTGTTTTTGTTTATCTAAGTAAAGTAGGTATCAACTCTTCTTGCCAAATTTCAAGGTTGTGGCTGCCTTCTGCTAAAGACTTACCTGTCCTCATAACTAACCAACCTTTTGGACTACAAAGTTATTTGTTTGAAGGTAAATCCTTTTCTTTATTTAATTTTGGAAAAAGAATTAATACTTTTGGATTGCTTTAAGTAACTGGGAAAGCTCTATGAATTTGGGAAAAGTCAGCAGGACTTTTGTCCTTGTGGGCACTGCAACTCAGCCCAAATGAACTGATTTACTGAAACATTTCATTTATGCTAGAGATGTTCATCATGTGGAAGTGAGTTCTAAAGTCTGTTAGTACAGAACATTTTCATTTCGATATATTTGGCAGAAGGTTAAATTAAATATTTTCCTTCAAATACTGGATATCTTGGGGTTTGTTTTGCTAATGGAATTAATACTCATGAGGGAAGTGACACTTGCAAGTATAAACTGTGATTTAATTTTACTGGCCAATTCCTCTCCCTCTCCAATTGCAATCAGTCATTGCATTAAATGCCCCAAGTAATTAGAAATAGGCACTTAGTCAGCTTAGGTCAGATGTGCATTGGATTGAAGGAAATGGAGCAAAACAACATAGAGGGAAATCCTGAACTCTACAAGTAGCACACCCATGGTACAGAAATTCTTTACTGGCCTTTGTAAATTACCAATTTTATTTAATAAAGTAGAAATTGAATAGTCTTAGACCACCCTTATAAAATGTGTTTCAGTTACTGTAGGTGTTGCAGTTTTTAGCCACAAAGATGGGATGTTGAAGTGAATCAGGCAGCAAAATCCTAGTTTTTGAGCATTTGGAACTATCATGAATTGTACTCATACACCACCAGATTCTCCTACTTCTCAGCATTAACAAAAATTACACCAAAGAACCTGGGATTAATTTTAATTAAATTATTGTTTTATTTATTTTCTTTTGAGGACTGGATGGGACTCCCTTTGGAGCCTGTATAACTCAGATGTTTAATTTATCTGAAGGTCAGTGATGAGCAGATGTGCAGCACTGGCTCTCTCCTGCCGAGCAGCTGAATCCCTCCTTTCACTGCTCTTTCTGGCCCAGGAGCAAGAGATTTGAAGTGCAAACAAAACCTGGCTCCTCCCTCAAGGCAGTGCAGAGCACTACCACTAAGCCACTGGGCTGGCCCTGATCAATTATTTTAAGCCTTATTTATTTCAAAATCGTTTCTCTCTATACTGGAGGCGTTTCAGTCGATTGCAGTGAAATTTAGGATATAATGGCTACAGTCTAGAATTCAAAACCAGCAAAAGAAACTTTTCTCACTCTGGTTAAAAAAAAAAAGAAAAAAAAAAAGAAAAAAAGACGTGTCTGTCTGTCTCTTTTCCTTTCTTTGTGGGTATTTGAGCCCCTCATCTGTTTTTCACTGCCGTTCATTTTACTGGCGTAAACAAAACTTTCATATTAAAATAAAAGGATGTGTGGGCAATGGTTGGCTTCTGTGAGAGTGGAAAATAGATAAAACTAGGACAGGTATTTTCATAAACCAGTTGGAGACAACTAATAATTATTTGTTCTCTTCCTCAGTCCTTCCCTTCCATGAGAAAATTTACTGTTTGTGTAAAAATTCAAAATGTTGATGTTGGTGACTTTTTTTCAGCATATGTTTTTGTACCTGGTTTATCCATGCTTGGCTTTTCATTAGATCTTGAATTCCTGAAGGCTGAGCTGCTAACCAGGTTTATAATATGTATGTACCATCACTTTGTTTACCTGAGTCTTTTTAATTTGAATAAAAATAGTTTGGAAAGTGTTTTGGATTAACCAGGTTTGAGTGTTCCATTAAGAGTTCTGTCAAGATTCTCTTTCAGGTAATTCTGGCTGTTGCTGGTCCAGATGCTCTCAAGTCTTTCATACATGTGTGCTTGTGTATGGATAAAATATCCTTTTTCTATTGTTCTGTGTATTTTGACATGTGCCTGTAGGTGATAAGAACAGTGGTGTTGAAAATTGAGCCATAACAAGCATTAACAGTGAACCTTGAAAAATATGTAAAGCAGTGGGAACCAGCTGAGTGGAGATGCTAAGATTCAGTCAGTCCTAGATATTCCCCTTATTAATTGGTTTGAAAATAAACAGCAAGCCTTCATTTCATAAGGAAGCTAATGTGGTTCAGGACTGTCTTTCCATGCAGCTGTTTAGTAGAGGACATTAGATGAGTAACATGGAAAAAGCATCTTTTACACAATTAAATTAGAACCAAGGATAGAAATTTTCTGCACAAACTGCAAGAAAAATAAAGTGATAGGAACCTCTCAAGGTGCCTGGCATAAAATTTAGAGAGCTATTTAAACAGTCAGAACACAGCATTACTTAATTAACACACATCCATGTTTTCGGCCTGTGGGATAAATGCTGCCTTTCACACAGGCTGCCAGCTTCACAGCACTTCTACCCTTCTGTTGCAGTTGCCCAGAGGAAACTAATTCTCATCATCCTCCACATCTTATTTGCTCAGTCTGAGATACTAAAGATCAACCATGAATGTATGTCGTTCCCTCTTGGCTGCAAGTGAACAAAACTGAAGTTTTAGAATGTCTCGGCACTGAACATTGTGTAAGGAATGGGCTCTGGTTCAGTGATACACATGAAATTTTGGTTAATAAAATGAAATCTTATATTTGTTTTGCCAACTGCATTTTCCAGCAAGTCTAATATGACCCTCATCTTCGGTATGAAGCATCAGCATCCACTACTGATTTCAGGAAGTTCCTCAGGAACAGCATTCATCCCACCAGTGTCAGGAAGATCTTTTCCCCTTTCTCTGAAGGAGCTGGGGATGGCCATGAGCGGAGTGCAGGTACAGTTTGGATCTGTGTATTAAGTTGTCTTGGTTTGGAAAGACAGGTGTCTCCCAGGGAAAGCCAGAGCCTCCCTTGGAACGGAGAACGTAAACCCCCTCTCTCCAAATTATTGTAATTTTGAAATTAAGAGGCTTTCAGCCAAAGATGTGGGAATAAGAATAACAGTTCTTTACTAGGAATATTAAAAATAAAAATGTAGTGGTAAAAAAAAAATAACAAACAAACAAAACAAGAAAACACTGACTCAGTCAGAATACAAACTGACCCCCTATTGGTCAGGATGTTGGGAGTAGTCCAGTTATGTCCTCCTGGAATGACAGATGGGGTTCCATTGGAACTGAGATGATCCTGTAGAAGGCTGTAGTTTTCCTCTGAAGGCCCAGTGGTGGTGAGATGGGTCTGCTCTCCCTCTGGGAATCCAGTGCAGACAGGCTGTGCTGGTGCTCTGAATCCCAGGTTTGATCCAGGTAGGAATGTTTGGCTCCTCGCCCTGGGTGGAGCCTCTCCCAGTGGGATGATGGAATTGTCTCAGCCCTGCAGTGAGCCTGGATGGCCCATGAACAGCAGATTCCCCCTGGAGGGAGGATGGGTCAAAGAACACTGCCCCAGCTGCTTTAACAGCTGCCCCATTGACAGAAGACACCCCCCTGCCCTGTGAGTGGTGAGGAATGGGCCATAGAAGAGATAAAGGAAACACCTCCCCAGCTGCTTTCAACAGATGGCAATAGAATACACACTGCTGGTCACACCTTGCACTGCAACCCAAGACTTAAGTCCAAAGTGAAAACATGCCTCTACTGATGACAGGAAGAGTTTTGCTCCAGGGAAAAATTCCCCAGTACATCAGATGGATGTTACTTCCTTTTGCTGCTTTTGAAAAGCTTGGACAAAACTGCTGCAGCCGTGTGCCAGGGAGGAGTGCAGGCTGGGCACAAACGCCCTTCCTTGTCTATAACTTCCTTCAGCTCTTCCCTGGCTCGCCACAGGTTTTTCAGCACACAGTTGAGTCCTTGTGTGCACAGCTGCAGGGGAATGATCAACAGATCCATTTTTTCTACAGAATCATTCTGGATTGGTGGTAGAGTGGTCCCCTCTCTAATGCTGGAGTGGTGAGCAGCACTGCTTGTGCGTAGGTGTCACTGTTTGTTCCAGATGATTTTTTTACTGCTGCTGCCTTACTGAGTTGAATTTTTCCATGCTTGGTATTCATTGCCCTGAGTTCCACAGTTTGGAAAGCTTGCAGCAGGAATGTTTTGCTGAGTCTCACCCAGGAGCTGTTGCTGTGGCCGTTGCAGAACACATGAAAATGCTGTTGGTCAGGCAAAGCTGCACTCCAGGCGGACACCGGCTGAATTCCCTGCAGAAGGAAGGGATGTGCTCAGCCTTGAAGCTGCCAGCGGCTTGGCAGAGCTAGAAGTGAAAGCTGTGACCCTGGCTCACTCCAGCAGCCTGGAACAGCCACACAGTGTTCCCTGAGTCCCAAGCCAAAGGAGAGCTCTTGCTTCCTCCCTGTTCCCTTTACCACAGCAGATGGAGGGGGGAAGCTGGAGGATGGGAGGGACACAGGGATATGGGAGTCAGAGAGTCCTGGGGAAGGCAAAGAGCATAGAATCAGAAGTCAGCAGGAATAAAACTGCAAAATCAAATGAAGACTTTGGTTGTTGAAGATGGGGTATGATTTAAAACTGATAATAAATCCCCTAGTGTGCTTGGCTGTGGAATGGGCTGGATTTCTGCAATGGGGAGTTGCAGCTATTCTGTTTTCCAGCATTAGTGAGAGACTGGCAAAATCTGAAAATGCTAAAAGGGCCAGCACTAGCAAACACACTGAGGATTGGAGACTGCAGCTCAGATTTCTAAATGTCAAGCTTCATATTCTGTCATAACAGATCTGTGTTGCCTGAAATGGTACGATGCCAACTCAGAGGATTTTATTCCTGCAGCAGTCACCAAGATCAGTGACATGGAACTCCCTGACACCAGGCATCGTGTGAGTGATTGTAGCCTCTCTCTGTTTACCTGGCTGGAGACATCTCAGAGACCTTCCAGATATGCCTGGCGCTCTCAGCTGCCAGTGGGAAACAGTCACTGCAAAACAAGCCAGAGGTCTGAAGTGAGAACTGGGCTTGGCTCAGGGCTGTCTGTGGGACACACTGCTACTAGTACAGGAGGGCTTAAGGGAAACCACAGGAACTTTTCGTATCAGGCTCCCAAGTCCTGAGAAATAACTAGAGCACAGGGCTCTTGATTGAACCCTCCCCTCCCTCTAATGGAAAACTTGTTCTATGAAAACAGCACAAAAGAGTTTCAAAAGGCTCAAGCAATAAAATCAGACGGAGATAAAGCTCAGCAGTTTTCAAAATCTGGCTTTTTTATTATTGCTTTATTCTTTAATGTACTGCTATGGTCAGGGTTGACTCCAGTGCAATGATCTGTGCCTGCAAAAAGCTGCTTGTTCGTGGGTTTTGGGTTCTACCTGGGAACTAAAGTCAAAGGTTCTAACTCTGAAATCAACGCTTTTCCTCAAGTGATTTACTTACTGCAAAATAGGCAGTGACACAGTCACATCTTTAATTGTCTGGTTTTATCCCTTGAAAACACAAGTAGCACTAATCCTCCAGATCAAGTCCTTGGAAAGCATAACACAAAAGTTCTCCTTTGTTTGCAAGTGGAGAACCTGCACCTTGACCTCTACAGAGCTGCTCTTGTCTCTGCAGTTGATGAAGATTTACAAAGGCTGACAGGAGGCAACACAGAACGCCTAAAAGGGCATGAACTCCCACGGGGTTGGTTTTAGGCTGATCTTAAGAATTGGTTTCTTTGTTGCACCTTCAGCCCTCAGAAATTAAGCAGTTGTATCAATGTAGGATCCTCGAAGATTACACTGAGCCCTCCCACGCTGCCAGTGTCACTGTGCAGGGAGCAGACACTGCTGGGACACAGCAGCTAGCCCTGTTTTCCTGCTTTAGAGGCAGGATTCCCACCCCAGGACTCAGAGGGGCCAGGACTGACACTGCACATTGCTCTGGTCCCCGTCAGATGTGGGCAGCACAGCCCAAACACACGGGTCACTTTCCAAGCACTGTGGGCTGAGCAAACAGGGAGCAGTAAATCTGCTCTCTTTAACCAGTTCAAATTGTGCCACACTGCAAAGAAAACAAATCAGCTGCCAGAGCAGTTCTGGTAAGTACAAAAGAAACAAACTCAAAATTACTATTTCCATTACGCTGAGATGGATGCACCATGTAATGTTTCTTCCCCACTGGTCTTGTCACAAGGGGGGTGTTTCACCAAGCAAACAAAAGCAACAGCCAGACTGTTTACTCAGTTTAGTTTATTTAAAAGCACTAAGCAAACATCAAATTAGTGGCAGAGGCCTAAATAAAATGAAATTTTCATTTAAATACAAATATTACAGATATGGAAAAACAAAACTGCCCAAACCATCTGAGTGTATTACACAAACATGTAGATCACAGTTCATCTTGCAGAGCCAATATCTTTCCCCACCATCGACGTGGCAGTGCTGCTGCTTTGGCACTTGGACAGTTAAAGCACTCAGGAGCTCCCCCTTGAAGAGTTTCAGCTAAAATTCCCCTTTCTCCATCCTTGCCTCGTATTGTCTTTCAGACTGTTTCCTACGGTAAACATCATCTGCAGAAAAAGATGTTTTGTATTAGAGTTTCCCCAGTGCAAGATGGTGTTAAATACATGAATCCTGTCATCTCTTTTTAAACTTTCCAATCCTAACTTCTCTTGCAGGCAACTGGAAATTCAAGCCAACAGAAATCTTTATTACCACTTAAAATAGCTCATGTTCTCTCTCCCATACAGGCTCAAGTTCTTCCCATCACTCCCAATGAAATGTTTTTCTAAGAAAATTAAGTTTCCAGTGCAAAACAGTTGTTTCTTGTCTACTTTCCCACGAGGGTAATTAAAATTACCAGTGCCCCAACTAGCTGAAGGGAAATTAAATTATAGGCATGAAGTCAATGCCTGAGGGCTTCCAGCCTGACTTGAGTATTTTAGTCTTTTTTATACAAACAAAACACAGGAATATTCCCACCTCCGTGGTCTTCCCAGTCATTCTTCCTGCTCCCTGATACCACATACAGTTGAGCTGATCCTTTCAATGAAGTAGACAAAAAATTTCTAGCAGGGTTTATTAAAGGGAAGAATGTCACATTAGAAATCAATGCCTTGACTAATAGAAAAGAAAGGCCGTTCGCCAACTTCTCATGAGCCATTTTCATACTTATTTTATAAGTTGTAAAAGTCACATTTCAAATGATGCCACACCTCTGCTTTAATGCTAGCAAACCTCATGAGTCTTTTTCAATCATCCCAGAGCGGTTTGAGTTGAGGGACCTTAAATCTCACCCTGTTCCATCCCCTTGCCATAAACAGGGACACTTTCTACTGGACCCGTTTTGCCCAAGCCCCATCCAGCCTGCCCTTGGCACTGCCCGGGCAGCCTGTGCCAGGGCCTCGCAATCCTCGGAGGAAAGAACTTTTTTCCCAATATCCAATCTAACCGTACCCTCTTTCAGCTAAAATTTTATTCAGTGCTCTAAGGCCAGGGTTTTTGTTTGTTCCTGCCCACGTTCCTGCTGGGGAGGCAGATGCTGCCCGAGCAGGAGCAGTGTGTGAGCGCAGGTCGGGGCCCCGCGCTGTTATGACGGGACTCTCCCACTCACAGAAGGTCTCTTTGCCGAAGCGGACGTTGATCATGAACCACTCCATGGCTCCGCCGAGCACGAAGAAGAAAGGCAGGAACCTGTAAAAGCCAAAGCGCCGCTGCCCGGGCACCAACTTCAAAAGCTGCTTCAGCCTCTCTCTGACCAGCATGGCCGGGCGACACCGGCGCCTACGCCCTTGGCGAGTGGAGGAGAGAACAGAGGGGGCGTGTGAGAGGCGGGCGGGACGCGCCGCGGTGGCACGGCGAGCGCAGCCGGCGGCGGCCGAGGCCCGGCCCGTCCCCGCGCCCACGGCGGCCCTCAGCCGCGCCGCCCCTCCCCTGAGGCGGGAACGCGCAGCCAATCAGGGCCGCGCCCGCCGCGCGCGACCCCCGCGCCGCTCACCTCCCGCGAGACGGCCCCGCGCGCGGCCGGACAGAAGGACGCGCCGAGCGCCCACGTGACCCCCGCCGACAGCGCCTCTCCCGATTGGCCGCGGCGGGGCGGGGGCGGGGCCCGGCTCGGGGAGCCCGTGAGGGCCCGGCCCCGCCCACCGAGCGCCGCCCGCCCGGCCCCTCGGGGCGGGGCGCGGCCCGGGCCGGCCCCTCGCACCGGGGATTGGCCGCCCGGCGCTACCGCCGCGGGCCGGGCGGCGAGCGGAGCCCAGCCGAGCAGCCTCGCTTGTGCGCGGCGCCCCGAGGCTGCGGCGTCCTGCGGGGCCATGGCGGCGCTGGGCTCGGCGGCGCTGCGGAGGGGCGGCGGCGCGGCCCCCCAGCTCCTCGCCGTGGCCCTGTCCTGCCAGAGCTGCCGGCACAAAGCCACCGGGGACGGCGGGCACGGGCAGCCCCGGGAGCAGCACCCGGCGAGCCCTGGCAGAGTCGGCGGCCAGCCCGTCCTGGCCGAGGGCGCCGACACCAAGACCTACCTGTGGGCCAGGTACCACGAGATGAAGAAGCTGGTCTACGGTAAGGGGGCTCCGCGTCCTGCGGGGGCCGGCCTTTCCATTCTTTTGCCTCTCCTTTCTCCTCTTTGTATCTGGGTGCCTTTCCCCGCCCCGCAGCCCTGGGGATGTGCCCGTGCTGTGCAGCTGCCGGGTTAGGGGCCCTTCTCCCCGGCGAGGCCAGCCACATCTTCCGTCGCCCGCGGCTCGCTGGAAAGGTTTTATTTCACTGAAACCTGCTCTTGGTCTTCCTCTCCCCATCCTGGGCTTCCTTCTGTGCACACTCCCCGGCTGGACTCAGCGTTACAGAACGTGCAGCGTATGTGAGACTTTCCATAACCAGCCTCCTCACACCGTGGGCAAATGGTCTGAATGAAAGGCTTGTCGCCTTTTTCTCCAGTTTGCCCTTGGCTGGCATATGGAATCGCGGTTGGACTAGGACAAATAGGTGGGGATGCTGAGTGAAGGGGTGACGAGTCCAAGTCGCCACTGCCACAAGGGTGATCCTGGAGAACACTGATGCTGCAGGTCCTGGGATGGGTCCTGGTCCTGAGCTCGGTTTGTGTTCCACGTGTCACACCTTTTGCTCATGAGTCTGTTTTTGCTTCTCTGACCAAGAAGTTACCTGGCTCTGTCGGATACTTTGAAATCTTGCCAAGTGAGGAGAGAACTCAGACGGCACAGCACATCTGTCTGTGTGTAAAACAGGATTGTGGTCTTTTTGGCGGCAGCAGACCTCTCCTAAAAATAGCTTTAATGACATGAGGGCAGGGAACCTTTTCCTGTTGGTTTCTTGATTCTTGGAATACTGAAGGTAAGCACTGTAGAGAGCTAGGAAGTGTGAGTTTGTGCCTGCTCTTAGAGAACTCTCCCTTGGCTTTTGTTTACCTAAGAGCTTGGATAAGGACAGCAGTCAGCCACAGGCATCTGGAAGAACTTTCTCCCTGTTCTGAGATGGGCAAGGTCTCTCATTTCTTCCTCCCCCATCTTCCAATCCCCTGGATTTGGCATAAAGTCTCGAATCCTTCATGATGCATAAACGTAAAGGAATTGGCTGCTAATCCGTTAAGTGCTCAGCCTGCTGCATTCCAGGATGAGAGCTCCTTTCCCAGCACCATTGAGAGCAGTACAGGATGCTGACAGAGGACTGCAGCTTTGGCAATACCCTCCCCGACTGAGTTGTGGTTTTAGCCCCACTGCTTGAAAGAAATTCCAATTTGCAATTGCTGTTTGGACCTTGCTATCGTCAAAGGCATTATTTTCTTTTCCATAATGGGATTGAAACCATAAATGCAGCTGTGTGTTAATAGGCTGTGTCACGGTCTCTTGGCAAAATGCTTGGTTTGCTACATGAGACTGTGAAGTTTGTGTCCATATAACTCTGTTGTGATGCAAGAGATACAGTTATTAATTGAGGTGGAGCAGTAATCACCCAGAGTAAATGCAAAATGAAGCCAGGTGAAGTAGCCCAAGTGTTACAGAGCAAACCTTCAGGTAGCCATCAGATATGTTGAAAAAAGCCCCGTTTCTTTAAAGAGTAGCTCGCCAAACTAAAATTTCAAGACTGTGCTGTTATTCAAATCTTGTCAGGGAGAGATGGAGTTGGTCCAAGTTGGTTTTAATTGTTGTGTTGATGACTGAACAGTTGTGCAGAATGTGGCATCAGTCTGTCCCTTCATGCCTGGTTTCTTACTCTGGGGTGAAGGTGAATGTCTTCTCAGTATTGCCCAGCACTGAGTTCGGTGGTGCCTCCTGCTCCTTCCCCCTCTGAAATGCCACCTTTGTGCAGTCCCTTGTCCTGTGTTGTCAGGTATTGTCCCTGCTTTGGAGAGAGCTCTCTGCCAGGGGAATTCATGGTGTGTTTTCACACCAGCACTTGCTTAGGACCAGGTCCATGGAGCACTGTTGCCTTTTTGCACGGTAAATGCTGACTGAGTTGGACAGGGGAGGATGTTCGGGATGAGTTTTTGTGCAGTAAAGCTCACTGGTGGTGCAGGTTTGGGGCCAGAGCAGAGGCACGAGAAGTTCTGACCTCAGTATAAACACCTCTGTGCTCTGCCAGGCGGGAGTGGGGTGATACAAATCACAGCTCGTCGTTGTTACACGATGAGTGCCCCTGAGGTGAAACCTCCTCTCCGTGTTGATTCAGGAGAAACCTTTCTCTTCATCATCCCCCCTGCCTATTGCAACACTTACGACCAAATTTCATTACCTGTAAAAATCTGAGGCACTTACTGTGCTTTTTTTTTTTTTTTTTCTTTTTTTTTTTTTCTTTTTTCCTGTGGCAAAAGGAAAAGTACATTCACATTAGCCAGAGGGATGGAGTTGAGCAAGACTTGCTGTTTTCTGGTCCGATAAATGTCAAGGAAGGCTGATAAGCTGTCTCAGTAAGCTTTGAAGTTTTGCACTCTAGGAAACATCCAGTCCTGAAACAAGGGGACTGCCAAACCAGTTGCTTTGACTATAAGCAAGTGTTTGTTTTTTCCTAGGTGTTCCAAATCTGTTAACAGTGGTTATACTAACTCAGCTTTTCTAGGGAACTTTTACAATATCTGCAAACATCTTGACTCTGCATGACAAGCTTGAGCGTGGTTAAATGTGAGAACAGCCAGAACTGGAAGAGTGACCAGTTATGTAAACTTCTCAATTCTGCTTTCTTGGATATAACTCATTTTTCTTGAGATGAATTCTTGCAGCATTTCTTTAGTGCCTTTGTATATTTTTAAAGTGTCATTTTGGAATGAAATTATACTTTTAAATATTGCTTTTAGTTAATGTAGATTTCACTTGCAGGAAATCACAAAATCTTTAGGCATAATGGCATAAACCCGAGGTCTTTTAACATGGTTCCTCTGAAATTAAACGGTCTTTAGATAATATTTTCCCTTTCCTACTCTCTTGGTAGAAGGATCTGCTTTGGCTGGTTGGGAGTGCTTTGCAGGAAGTGGCACAAAACAACACTTCAAGAGGATAAAGGGCTACTTGGAAGGGAGGAAAACTGGCAGTTTGTCTTTAGAAAGCAACTTAGTGTGAACAAGGGAAACTTTTCGATTCATGAAGAACATGGAGGATGATGGCCATCTGCTTCTCTGTACCCTTCTTTTCCCTGTTTGTCTTACAAAGAAATTAGTACAGCTGTCTGCCGTGTTGGACTTCTGGGAGTACAAAGGCTGTGAGGGATGCCGAGGAGCCGCTTCGTTTGTGTATAATTCTTCGCTAACATGCTGGATCTGAGGCTGAGATAACAGGAGCGTTTCCTGCAGGATTCTGTTGGCACCCCGGGAGCTCAGAAAAGCGGGAGACGTGCTTGGCACCTCCTGCCCAGAGCGTTTTTCACATCAGAAGGGGCCAGATGGTGTCTCTAGTGGCTGCTCACAGTTAATTACCTGCTTTTGTTTCCATCTCTGCTCCCCTGTTGGGGCTTGAGGGTTATTGCTTTCTAACAGAGTAGTTTATTGCCTGGGAAGAGACACCTGTACTCACACGGAGACTGATTGAAGCAGCTGTCCAGGTTCTCAGAGTGGGAAAATGAAGGAGATGTGTGTTTACTTTGTGTTTACACCCCAGTGTAAGAGATGCACGACATCAAACAGGCTTTCTTGTGGTCTGCCTTGGCTGCTGAATTTCAACATGTGCCTTAGACATGCAGGCACTTCCCTAAAAACTGTCGGAGTTGCAAACAGGAGCAAATTGTGCAAGCAGGCAGATTCCTGGGGCTGCATCCAGTGCAAGAGCAGCTTTTTCCCCACTGTCCTCCGATGTGCTCACCCTGCTTCTCCCTTAGATCGAACTTCCTGGGTGAAGTGCTGAGTAGGCAGTGACTAACTGATATTGTCTGCCTTTCTGGCTAGGACCCAGACAGAAAGAGTGATTGGGATTATGATCCGTTTTGGTCTTCATTTTGTCTTGTATGGTTGTTTTCTTTAATTTATATCTGTCCAACAATCTGTTATGGTGTCTTGGCAGAGGAAAAGCAAAAGCTATCGTTCTTGAAGAATGGCATCTCCATGAGCTTCTGGTGGGTGTCTGTTTTAGTTTGACAATTGCCAGGAAATCTGAGACAAAGATCCCTGGCAGATTACGTGCGTGTGGAGCATCAGCAGAGCAGCAGCGCCCAAGGCTGCAGCCCAGGACTTGATTAAGCACTAAGGATTGGTAACCACCCAGGAGCTTATCTGTGAAAAACAAACAAACCACCACAAAAAGAGCAAACCAAACCCCCAAACAAACAATTAAACCAAGCTTCTTGAAACCTGGCTCAGTAACCCTGAGGCATGTTTGGGTTCTTGTACTGAAACTGGTTTTGAGTGTGCTCCCAGGTTGTTCTTTCCCTGCTATAGTTGGAACCTGCATGGAGATTGTGTGAGTTTAAGGAGACAGAGACCTGCAGCTCTGTTGTTGATGCTGCAAAAGGACAATTACACTGAGACAAAAGTGCATCATGAATCTCTAGATTGAACCTCAGAGATTTCTGCCTTCCCGGAAGAGCAGTGACTTTGAAATTGCTGTAAATTCAACATGTAGGATGATGGAGTGGACAGAGCAAGCTGCGAGTTGTGAGTGATGTTGAATAGGAAACACAGCAAGGAGATGTGTGGTGCTTGGGGAAGTGAACGTAGGGAACACGTTGTGTGTGAGGCAGTGGGTATAAATCATTTTGGCTGGTGTGTGCATCCTTTATCAGCCCTTGGGAGGTAAGAGAGAGCATTCTGTGTAAGTGACTGACAAAATGTGAGTGGGGAAGAGGCTGTCAGAGGACAGTAGAGAGGCTCTGTACCTTGGAGGCTGGAAGGGAGGAGCGTTGCTTCACTCAGTGGGTCTAAATGTACTTCAGAAATCGTGCTGTGGCACAGTAACTGCTTATGCTCCTGATCACAGAGAGGACTTGCTTGGTGAAGCTCAGACTGCCCTCTCCTTGCTACAAAATTCTACTGCTCCCTTAGTTTTTCCTGATGGTACTTTTGCAAAAGCTGTGGCTAGCATGTGTGGTTGAATCTAGAAGACTCTCTTGTCTTCTGTGGAAAGAGAAGTGGAGTTCAGGCAATGGTATTTTGTCATGCTCTCAGGCTATCAAAATTTGCTGTCCTGAATCTGTTAGCAAAAGGGGAATGTTGGAAGAGCTTGACCTCTCTGTAGGGACACTGAGGCAGCAAGCTGGGTGCATTTGTCATGAAAAAAGTGCTTTAATAGAAGAGGAAAGATCTGCACATTTCCCCTGAGATGTGATTATGGTTGTGTCATCATTTTCCTTGTGAGGAAGAAAAATACCACCCAGCAAATCCCAGTGTGATCTTAGATAAACGTCTTTCCACAAGTTGACTTGAGGTGAGGACAGGAAGTGGAACTCTTTATTTCTGGTGCAAAGAGCATTTATGATTAAAGGATGAAAGTTGTCATCATCTGAATCCTATTTACATTTCCCATCTTTTAAAATCTCAGTGGAAAGTACTTGGATTGTATCCGCTCTCCTAAGCCTCTTCCAGGAACTTTGCCGCCAGCAGAGCACTGACAACAGAGAGCTTTTGTTCCTGGTGTGTAGCCAGTAAGTCAGCCCTCCTGCCTTAATATGCTGCTTTATTTTCTAGTGATTCCTCTCCACATGATCTGGTGAATTGTATCTGAAGGCCAAATGGAGGTCAGTTGGGAGAGAAGGATGGGTATGTTTTGGTACATAGTGATTGTTTTTTCCCCTGAGAAGGAAACATTTTGAAATATTTGAATCTATTTCTTTGGTTACCTCTCTGAATTAGGGCTCCCAAAAGAATTTCAGACTTTTGCCTGAATTCTGTTATAATTCCAGACAAAGTCTTTATTGGGAAGGACCGATGTCTCTTTCTAATAATGTATTTTTTTGTCCTAGAGACAGTGGAACTTGGTTTTATAGCAAGGAAGCACTAAAGAACCAGGACAGGGACCCTTGCTAAAAGCCAAAAGTTAAGGTAGGAAAAGGAAAAAATCCTACCCACTGATGCTGAATAGAATCTGGAAAGTGCCTGCTCTTCTTCTATCAAAGAGACAATTACCTATCTTGGAGGAGGGAGGAAATGTCTCCTTCCCCTTGATCCCCCAGTGTGGTTATGACCAGGCAATCTACTAAAAGGAACTATTTTTATTGCTCTTTCTTGCAAGGGACAGTTCTCATGGAGCAGGAAGCCTGTGAGAAGATCTGTTCTTGCCTCTCCCATTGCAGTGGAGTGCAAGCTCTCTCTGGACTAGCTCTGGGAAGGGGTCTATATATAGGTAGTTTAGCTACTTGGTCGCTTAACCCCATTCTCTCAGTGGTCTGGGGAGCAAAGTGTTATTCCCAGCCATCTGGAACAGTAACACATGCAAGGACTGAGCTGTGTCCACAGCTGTTTATCAGAGGAAAGCAGATAACTTGTTGCTGTCAGCATTGCATGCTCCAGGAGCATAACTTAGCGTGGGGTATTTTTTACATGTAGATGTTTGTACAAAACTTTGGTTTTTCCTGCCCATTAATACAAAAATTTAAAAAGTCTTAATGGTACTCAAAGGATTTATCTAGTCTGGTTGCCTCAGTGAGAAACAAAACATGCCAAAAGCCAAACCTCAAAATTTCTGATTTAGAGTAATCTAGATTTTCCAAGAGGACAGTTAGCCTGTTTGCTTGTGCGAGTCTAAAGTGAGGGATGTGTGTTTTTCTGGTGATTTATCACAGCTGCCTTTCACATTGAAGCTTGCAGAAACTGCAGCTGCTCTGAGATAGAAATTTGACACTTCAGAACCTCGGGTCTGCTTTGCTTCTTGTAGGCCAGAGACCAGGGGGCATTGTTTTGCAGCTTCCTGACAGAAAAGGTCAGTCTGACTGTGCAGATGGACAGAGAGCATTATCTCCAGGTGCAGCCAGAGTTTTCACAGAGTGTTTTTTCATGGGGAGATTACTTGAGTGAACTAATGGCAGCAGCCTTTGACAGCAGCTCTGTGCTCTTTGCTGCTGCTGTGTGGCATTTCCAGCTGCTGTCAGGTCCAGAACAAAAAGTCTAAGCTTCAGTAATGCTCTCAGTTTCTCTAACCTCTCCCCTTTCCCTTCTCTTAGATCTCCTTCCACCAGGAGTCTGCAATCTCCTCAACCCTGCTGCCATCTATGCTAACAATGAGATCAGCCTGGCAGATGTGGAGATCTATGGCTTTGACTACGACTACACATTAGCACAGTATTCTAATTTACTACACTCCATGATTTTCAACACTGCCAGAGACATCCTAATAGAACAATTCAAGGTAATGAGGCGCTAAAAATTTCCACTCACTTAAACTTGCTGCTGTCTTTGCATGCCCCAGACGTGCCTGTGCAGGTATTGTGCACATGTGTCAATTACTTGATTTATCGAGATAAATTTAATATTTCACAATCTTTGATTGCAGAATTAATTTCCTTTGAGATAATTTAACTTGATGTACGTTCCTGAGGTTTTATAAATGTGGAGTGGGGGCCTTAGTTTAAAAAAGCCCTGGTCAGCTGTACTCAGCTATGGAAATTATGCCTACAGATTGCTGGTTGGAGGTGCACATGGAGGCTAAGCAAAAACTGTGGGCCAACACTGAAGCTGTGCAAGACTTGGCATGTGCTGGTCATTGGGATGATGCCCTAGAGCATGTCCCAGAGCAGGCACCCTTTGTAATGGGTGACTGCTTATGCATTTTTTCTCATCGTGTCTTTCTGTTTAGAGGGGCTCTGTAGTGCCAATCTTTGCCAAATATATGAATTGGGTGGAGCTTAAGAGAAGTGTCCTCACTGCCTCAGTGAATCTGATGCTTTTTCACTACTGTCTCTTGCATGAGAAAAACTAGTTTTGGATATCCTGATCCTTTGTCTTGTTCCATTCATCCACTTGCTTTGCTGAAGGGGCAAAATTAGGCAGGACTAAATGAGCTCAACAGGTGAAATGATTTTGTTGATTTTCTGGTGCTTATGCTCTAATGATGGCACTGTTTGTGTTCCCAGTATCCGGAAAGGCTTGGGAAGTATGACTACATTCCAGGGTTTGCCATACGAGGACTTCACTATGATGTACAAAAGGTAAGCTGTACAAAGTTCACTCTCCTGGGCTTTGTCTCCCACTGTTATATTTTTAGTGGAAATACTTCATGTCATTGCTTGCAGTAACATCTGTCACCAAATGACCAGTGAGTCTGTGTGGCTGTGCTTTTCACTGCTTGGGTTCTTCTCCAAGGAAAAATGTCTATTGTGCCAGCCTGACCTCCAGCAGAACTGGACATTCTAGCAAAGGCCTCTGCTAAACAGTCTTGCCAATTTAAGTCAATTAATTCCACAGGCTAATTAATAGAAAACTGAGCTTGTTTATGTGATCATTTCTGTCTTTCAGGAAATTTAAACAACAAAACTCAATCCTGCATCTACAAGTACTTGCCAGGAGCAGAGGCATAATGTCTCACTCTAATAATAGAAATGACTTGTCAGGAGAATGCTTTAGGAAGCCTTCCCCACCCCCACCCCGAATAATAGGACTGCCTGGAATAAGATCCAAGCTACTTAAGATGCATACTTTTTAGGAACATGGGCAAGCAGAGTGCAGGCATTAGCTTTAACCCTTTTCAGTGCTTTGGTCCAATTCCCTGAAAGCCTGATGCCCAGTGATGTCATGCTGGCTGCTGCAGCCAGGCAGTCAGGTGGGAGCACAGCTGAGAAAGTTGCTTTCTTGCAATGTTGAGTTTTAGCAAATTCAGGGGAGTGCAGGCTGGAATGTGTGTGCTGTTCTCCAGCAGGAGAGATAAAAGAGAATGAAGGAAAAAATTGTAGAGGTTTTCTGTCTTTTGTCCTCAGTGTGGAGACAGCGTGGCAGCAGACCACTCGTGCCTCTGGCCTTACCAAGCAGTACGTAGATCTGTGGGAAACTGAAGGCTCTTTCTCCATTTAAATCTTTGGCTGCTGTGTCTGAGAAGCACAGGCGAGTGGCCTGGCCAAGCAAAGCACCCTTTGAAGGAAGCAGAAAGTAGCGAGCTCTCTTTTCTCAGGATCAGAGTTTGCAAAACACACAGAAATCTGGGTTGTGGCTGTCTTAAGTGAAACTTCCAGCATATTTTCCTGCACTCCTCATAGATTACTGGGAGACCTGGCCACAGTGTAACAAGATGCAGTATCCTTAATGAAGAAGTTTGATGCTCTGTTCCTTGTGCAAGCTGTGGAATGATGTGGGTTTAGTATGAGGCTGCTTTCCATGCCCAAGGACCTGTGTCACAGCTTCAGAATGATGGATGGAGAAGGATGGCTCATGATTAGGGGAGTCTGAGAGTAAAAATGCAAAGGAAGCTCTGTTACCAGCCTGATATGCACCTGAGCATTTTTCCTTCAATGTCTACTGGGGAGGGGAGAGCTCTTGTGTGAGGAAAATGACTGGGTGCAGCTGTGCTCTGAACTAAAACTTGCCCACTTAGTTCTGCTTAAGACAAACGTGGGGGCAAATGGTGCACACAAAGCTCCTTTGGAATGTGTGTTTTCTTGAAGGGAGATGAGAATAGACTGTGTTGAGTCACAGAAATATTGTTGTCCCTGTTTTTCAACTGCACCCCTGTCTACAAACTGGGGTGTAAGAGAGTTTGGTTCATAGAAAGATGGTCTTTTGCCAGAGAGGCCAATAAAAAGTCACAATGTGAATAAGTAAGTCTAAAAGTAGCTGGAGAGTAAGTGCTGTCTAAAGTGCATAGGTGTGGAATGCTCGTTTTCTGAATGTCATTTGTGTGGAACTTTAATAAGGCTTCAGTGTAAATTTTAAAAATAACCCAATTCTAACAGAGAATATCTATCTTTGTCACAGAGTCTTCTCATGAAGATTGACGCTTTCCATTATGTCCAGCTGGGGACTGCATATAGGTCTGTCAGTTCTGAAAATAATTTTCTAAATGCTTATGTATGCAAAAGTGGAATTTTACATCTGAGTGTATGTTCATGGCATATGTGGTTCTGCTTCTTTCCTGAGCAGAGCACAGTCTTGTCTGGCTCATCCTGTTTGCTCTTGCTTCAAATGCTTACCTGGCATATAATTGCAGGGAGTTATTTTTTTCTCAAGCATTTCAAGCCAGGTGTGGGTGGGAAGACCTGGAGCTTTTTGTAATGGTTAAAAGCACATCTGGTCACGTACACTGTGTGGTGTTTTAGCTGCAGCTGCATGGCTGGGAGCAAAGAGAGCCAATAGGAAAGGGCTCCTCTGTATGTGCTTCACAAATGGGCCTGTCTTTTCCAGGCAGGAGTGTATCCCAGCAGTGCTCTGCTGTGCTGTGGAGAGTGATCTGGGTGTGCCAATTACATCTTAAAGCAACATAGATCTGCCAATAAGTAATAATGCATCAGAATCTGGGCTCAGTTTAAGTGCTAGATTGTCCTATTTTTCATTTAGTTCTCCAAAAAGAGCTGTGTATGCTTTGGAATAAGTGCCTGAAACAAAGGCACTTATTTGCAGAGCAAATTTTTCTCCTATGAATTGTAAGACTGGAGAATGAGAAAACACCTTGCCTCAAAGAGGAGTGGGGTTGGTGTGTAAGAAGTAGTAATTTGTAAATATCAATAGCAAATCTCCTGTAAATCCTATGCTGTAATTCCTGAGCATGGAAGCCAATGTGTTTTTTTTTCCTTGCTCTCTGCCCTTTTGCTGTTAAGCTTCAGTCACAGTAAACACTCTAAGAATATTAAGAAGGGAGTTTCATAACCAGAGAGAATTGGCTTCTTTGAGTGCCAGCTCGGGGGGTTGAGTGGACCAGGGGGGTTGTACTGCCCCATATTTTACTTCACAGCTTCATAAAGAGATTTTTAGTGAAAACATGTTCTCTTTTTTTTTTTTTTTTTTTCCCTAGTGTCCTTTTGTAACTTTTTTTGAGTATCCTTCTTAACTGTCCTTTGCTGTTGAGGACAATTGAGGCAACATTTAACTTCTTAGATGCTGTATCATAACTGAGTAGAAAAGGAGAAAGGGAAAGTTGCCAACTGCTTGAGCAAACAGTCATCAAAATTGTGCAAGAGGTAAAACCTGCAGCAGTCAGATAACCTGATGTTGTAAACTGCACAGATGATCCATATTCCTGTTTTTTTTTTGGTGTTTTGGGAAAAATAGCCTCCTCTGTTGAATGGTCTTAGTCAAGATCTTGTTCTTAGTCAGGATCTTATTTAGGAAAACTGAGGAAGAAGGAAGCCCCATTTTCTGCAAGCCGTTTTCTTACATCCTTTTATTGAAAGTGATGAATCTCATGGAAACAACATCTCCAAGTTGGTTATGCAGTGCTGCCCAAGTCAGGTCTCAGGGCTGATTTGGTGGGGCAGTCCTGTCAGCAAATTGACAGCAGACAGAGAAGCCTCTGGCTGGACTGCTGGAATGTGGATAAAGCCCCTCAATTACCTTGTAGGAGCAAACAGGGTATCTGAAGAATGCCTTGGGAAAGATTTGTGAATCTTTAGAGCTGTCAGGCTCTCTGCCTGTCTCTTTTGAGCAGGAGGAATTTTTGAGCTTTAGGAAAGAGCCTGTTTGCCCCATGCTGTATTTCTCTACTGTTTGCAGCATTGTGAAGAATGTTGATTATTGACAAACTGTGTTTTTTTGTGTCTAGAGGGCTCAAACCGGTGCCTGATGAAGAGGTGATTGAACTCTATGGTGGTACACAGCACATCCCGCTGTACCAGATGAGTGACTTCTATGGCAAGGTATTGTAAGCCCTTGGCTGCTGCGATACAGCAGCCAAAGCTCTTGGGACAGCTTGGAAAACAGAGGGAATTGTGTGCACGTGTAAATGACTGCAGCCTCCCTTGGAACGGCTGGGTCCCCAGCGAGCTGCACTGTGTGTTTTTGTTCTAGTGGGAATATGCCCCAGAGGTTATTTAGCAGTTTAGCATCTGAAAGACATCTGCAAAGAATTTCTAAATACCAGGGCTATTGGCCTAGAGCTGAATGGCTTTGAAGACTGATAGGGAGATGTTCCCTGCTTGTTCCTTGGCCAGATGCAGCTCCCAAGCTACAGGGGCAGCCTGCTGTCCTGGTGTTTGCAGTGGTCTGTTCGGGAGGGGGTCTCTGTGTGCAGCAGCAGTATGGTGCTTGCACTGCCTTTTTTTGGTTTTGGGTAGGGTATTTTTTTTTCCCTTTATGTTAAGGATCTCCCTCCACACGCCTTTAGAAGTTCTCAGGGGGTATTATTCATAGGGTTGTAGTCCATGAGTGTAGGGAGTAGTAAAACACTGACATTCTGTCTGTAGGAGCTGTAAAAAATCCTTTGGTTGCCTGAACTAGAGGAAATGAAGAGACATTTTTCTTCCTTGAGTGTCTCATATGGTGCAGTGGCCAAACGGGACCTTCACATCCCTTCTCCCAGAACTACTTTGTTTCTTGCCTTAGTTCCTGTGCCTTAGGGGAAGCTGGAAGGATAAGGGCACACTTCCTCTAGTAATACCCCTGAGAGTATGCTCTGTGAAGTTTCCAGCAAGGTCACTTCTTGATTTTTCTCTTTCTCTCTTGGGAACAATTAATCTGAGTAGTTGCTTTCTGGATAAGTATATACTCTGTTTATAGCTTAGTGATGTGTCCAGCTTTGAAATAGGACATTTTTGTTTAGAATTTGATCTCTGTGTGTTAACTGCCCTTGACTGGCCTCCTCCTGTGCAACTCTCCTCACTCCTGTCAAACTTGAGATGATTTCATCTTTCTTATTAAATGAAACATGAAAGCTGCTTCAAGTTGTGGCCTTCTGTAGGACTAGGTGCTTATGCTGGGGTGCCTTTCTGTGCTTTGTATGTGCCAGGTCCTTTCTTCTTTCCTGTAGTTAGTATTGAAAAATTTGGCCACAGAAATAGAAATATCAGCTTAGTCTTTTTGAAGAGGTGAATGAATCTCCTCTCCTAGTAATGTAACAGACTCCATGAACTAATAGGTGGATCCCAAAGAGAACAAAAGTATTTACAACTATTTTACTATTACAACCAGTAATAGTGAACTACTTTCACTATTAAAGCTACATAATTTTACTATTATATAAGTATTTACAATGAATGCAAATTAATGCATTTGCATTCAGGAAATCTCTCAACCTGTGCCACTGAGTGGGACATATTTTCCCACATTAGTGAGAAAGATGAAAGAAGGCTTAAGGTGACTGTTGGTGTGAACAGGCGCAGTGAATTTGTGAGGAGGGAGCCTTTAGCAGGGGTCTTTGATTTGTTCTCCTCAGTCTGCCATGCTGATGTTTCTGCATGAGCAACAGGAAGGTTGCTAACAGGCAACAAGAGAAGTGGGTCTGATACAGTTGAAGAGTGTAAATACTTTCCCTTAAGGGTTTTCCTGGTTCTCTATTAGCAGGAGTGTGTGGACAGCTGCCAGCATCCCAACACCTGCAGTAGGTGGGCACAGATCTATCCCAGGGTTTGACACTGCAGCTGGTGTGGCTTTACATGTGATGACCTGTAATGAAGGTGAAGATTTCATGGGTGTCGTAGAAAAAGCACATGTAACATTCTGAAAGCACAGTCCAATTTCTGTCATGACTCCTGCCACTATGCCTGCCTAAGGAAGTCAAGGCCACTAAAGGGATTTGGGAGAGGTGGGACTTGCACTGTAGGAAAATGACACAAGGCACAAAAATTAAGTCAGAGTTGACAAGGTAAATCTTTGCTGTTAGCACTGAACATTTACCTGTCTTCTCGGTACTTCAGGTATTGAGAGGTAGGAGAGGTCCTTGCTCTGCTGCACTCTGCTAAATCCCATACCTAGTTACTTCAGTAGGAACTGCCTGTCTTTGTCCCTCTTGCTTCTTTCCCAGAATCTCTGAACAGGAAAAAAAGATGAAGGCTGTTTACAGAAACTTTTGGTTTTGCTAATGGAGAAATATTCCCTTAGCAACCAGACATCAAAATGGACAGAAGTGTTGGAAGGATTCAGTGAGTATCCTAAGCAGCACCACCATGTCTGGTGTATGGCCCTTTGTGTTGTCTTCTGCTGTAGGTGAAATTGTTCTGTGCTGGGTGGATGGAAATTCTATAACCCTCAGCACACCAACACAGCTTTTGATTGCAGCATTTTTTGGTAATACACCTCAAGCAAAAGGCTGTTTGTTGTTATTTTGCCCTTTTGACCCCAGTTTGTATTGCCCCAGGTATTGCCTTTAGACAGGATGGTCTCATGCCATCCTTATCCAGCCAGGTAAGGGTGAGATGTTCTCTTGTTACACATCCTGGCATGACAGGGCCACACCTTTGTCATTAGGCAGCAGAGGCCCTGTCAGTTTTCACCATCTGCACCTTCTCTGTTTTTCTAGATGCTGCTTTCATGTCTGTCTTTCACTCAGCACTAATAAACCCTTTCAGAAGGGGGGCAGTACTATCCTACAGCATTGCAACTTCACAGCTGTCAGTCCTGGATTGCTCAAAGCTCCTGCACAGGCACTATGGAACTGGATTGCCAGGCCACTGCTGGTGACCAGGTTCATGGGGAGGTCTGTGCTTCCCAAATTGCTTTCCATATATGGGACCTTAGTGACTGCCCCCATTCTGGTCTGGAACTTTAGCAATGGAAAAAAAAAAATTATCTCAGCTTCATCTTGCAAGGACTCACTGCAGTCCTCTGCACAGTCCTCTGTGGTACCTACAGAATAAACAAAGTTTATTTTACCGGAGAGCCTCTCTGGGGCAAAGTTGGCTCTTGGCCTGCTGATAGGTTTGTGATGGATTGGCAATAACAATAGCAAATCTGTGTGAGAGCTGCAACTCTGCCTAATGCAAGGGGAGTTATTCCTTGGTCAGGATGTAATTGTCCATTTCCACTTGACTGCTGGAGAGCTGGAGTTCTTTTTCCTCTGGGTTTTCTATAGTGACAGACAGGCATTGACAAATGGCTTGTTGGAGTTATTCTTACACTGCCTTGTGAAACCTTGCTGGAATGTGGTTTGAACAGCTTTGGTGCCCTGTGTCCAATGTCACAGCCTGGTTTTGGTGAGCAATGTGGCATCTTCAGCCTGCCTGCTCTGTAGCAGAGGATTGTTATGCTGTCAGAGCAAGGCTGGCTGCTGCTGTAGGAGAGGATTGTCTGTGTTAATGCCAAGGGTCCAGGTGGGAAGCAGGGGTTGAAATAAAAATATTTGGGACTGACTCCCTTCTTCCTCCATCTTTACCCTGTGGTATTAATAATGCTGGGTTTATTTAATGATTTATGTGAAGGAGACACCTCTTTCTTTAAGGCTGGTGTTTTGGTTGAGAGGAGAGGGCTGCTTGCTGAGTGGCTGGGACTTCCCACACGAGTGTTTTTCTTTTTGTTAGCCTGGAATGTATTTCAGATGATGCTGGGTGATATGAGTATGTTTGTTGGCTTTACTATTTTTTTCCCCCAGTATTTTTTGGTTTAACGTCTCCCTTTAATTTTTTGCTTTCCAGGGTCCATCACTTAAGCAGTTCATGGACATTTTTTCTCTTCCTGAAATGACACTGCTCTCTTCAGTCATTGATTATTTCATCAATCATGGCATTGAGTTTGACCAGGTGCATCTCTACAAGGACATATCTGTAAGTGAAATGTCAACTCACACCACATCAGAGCTGTGAGCTCTGCAGCACCCACACCAGGGGGCTGGCAGTGACCAGCCTGGTATGACAGCTCTGTTGTCCCTTTAGATCAAAGCATTACCAGGGAATATTCAAAGCTGTGTTTTCAAAACATGTTTGGGTTCTGTCTATACTACAGAGCTGGTGTTTCTGGTGTACCTTGTGTAGGAGCACCTAGGCTGCTTAGGCTGAAGGTCCTTCCATGGGAAATATGTCACAAAGCTTGTGTAAATGTTTTCTGCAGACTTTGAAATTGTTTTCCTTAGTATCTCATTTTTCAAAGAATCTTGGTCTAACCATGTGCCAAACAATTCACTTTTTACAGTGATTGTTGTAAAACACCTGTTCTTTCTTGCTCTGAAAACCCTGTACCCCTTTCAGCTGCAGAGTAGTCTGATCCAGTGGGTGACTGTAGCATTCATGTGTCATTTACTCCAAGGTGTTAAGTGGCTCTTGAAAGGGCTGTGTGGGATTATCAGCATTGTTGGGGCTGTTTGACTTCTTAGTTAATGCTGTAGGCAAGATGTGAGTGCTCGAGATTGCTGCTCTGGGTGACTTACGCTGACAGACAACACATTTTCCTTATTGCACTCCTTTTTCCATGGAGAAGGGTTTTTGATTGGTACCTGGTGGGAATCTTAGACTCACCCATGGGCTGTTCAGTTCTGGGAGGGAAATGAGGCTCCATGGGGAAATGGAGCTCCATGTCTGTGCTGCTGCTCTGTGATAAGGATTCACTTGTCAGCTGTGTGTCCTGACCTTCTGTTGGTGCTTGATAGCAATGTGCCAGCCCATTTCCCACAAGACCTTAACATATTTCTAGGGTGTTGGATGTTTCTTCTCTTGGGGTGGAGAAAATGGGAAAAGGGGATACAGCTGATTCCCGAGGCCTTTTGTGGAGAGTATCTTTGAACTTTCTTTTGAGGTTAAATGGATGTGTTCCTAATTGAAATTTTGAGAGCAGGGGGGTGGTTGCCACAGCTGATACATGTCCAATGCAGGGCAACTGGTGTGGTCCAGCCCTCAGACTCCTGAGTGTAATCCTGGCTTTGTCCTTTTGCTGGACAACATGTCATCCCTGAGGAACAACTAAAGTAGGCAAAGAAGAGAGCTATGATGGAAAATCTGTGGCAGTGCCTGAAATCTATATTGAAACTAGGGACCATCATGTGTGCTCCCCAGAAGAGTTTTTGCTTTTTTCCTGTACAATGATAATAAACAAATATTTTTGCAAAACTTATCCCCTTGCAGTACCCAAGTTCAAGTGTGAAGAAATGCTTTGTGAACACGAGCACAGAGATCCTTCTGTGCGTGCAGACAGGTGTCCCAGAGGATTTGCATAGCCCAGCTGTTAGGACAGCACTGGCTTAACCTGACACCCTGCTGTAACTCTTGGTGGCACTGCTGGTGCAGCCTGTGTGCTTAGGAGCAGGTTAAGTGCTACAGGCACTGCGCTGTGTCAAAAGGGCAGACCCTGGGGTATGGTAAAGGCTGGAGCTGACATGTAATTAAAGTAATCCTGTCGTACCAGTTTGGTCACTTCATATTTGAGAGTAACAATGAACAATTTACCCTGCTTCCCCTTGGAGGCATTTTGAGAGTCCTGTTTGACACCTACCAACACTCCAAGATTTTACCTGCAAAAACATTATCTTTTTTTGTTTTTTTTTTTCCTTCCTTTGTTTTTTTGGAGGGCAGGAGTTTAGGGAAAGTGCACTCTGAAGCTTTCTTCTCTGCAAAGGTAGTTTTGATGCAAGTCCAAAGTTCTGCTTACTTTTAGTGACAGTGCTGGTTAAGAGAAAGTTGTTTTCTTGTTAGAGCTCCTGCTCTCTGTTCAGATTCCTTCCAATAAGGCAATGAGATATGACCTCTGCCTTTTTACTCTTCAAATCCACATGGTGAAAAGAAGCTTCTAAAACTCAATTTTGAAGTGGTAATGCCTCCACCTTCATCATTCCATTTTAAGTTGTGAATTGTTCTTTCCAGATCTGAAGGAAAATTTTGGGGGGGCCGGGTCATGAGGTTTCCCCAGCACTGCCATGAGACCAGTTGACTGTGTGGCAAGTGTCCCTGTAGTGATGACAGTGGTGAGTGTGGGACTCAGTTTGAAAGGGCAGCTCCTGAAGGGGCATACACAGAGTAAGAGGAATTTAAGGGTCCTGGGGAAATGCAGCATTTGATTACCTGTGTAAATTGTCAGGGATGAAAATGGTGCTGTTCAAACAAGCATTTGTGTGTGCTAACCCTGAAAACCATGTGACAAGGTAAATCTTTGCTGTTAACACTGATTATTGACCTGTCTTCTTGGTACTTCAGGCATTGAGAGGTAGGAGAGGCCCTTGCTCTGTTGCACTCTGCTAAATCTGGAAATGGTTTTGTGGGTCTGGCATATCTTGCTGGATGGAGACTTGGGCAGAATCTCAGTTGGGTGTGTCCAAAAATTTGCTGTGTTTTGGCTTCTGGCCTGGAAAATAGCAGATATTTGGATGCCCTTGACAACATCTGTTTTAATTTGCTTCCCTCCCAGCTGTGTTTTGTGCCACCCTCCTAGCGGGAGCTTCTGCTCTGCCTGTGCACACTGGTCACCCAGAGCTAGAAGCTGTGGCCCTCCTTGGCTTGTGGGGTGCACCACATAATCACAGATGCTCTCCTCTGCTGCTCTTCACCCAGGCCACACTCCTATCCTTTGGGTCACACCTGGCAGAGCTTCCACAGACACAGGGAGGAAAGAAAAGCCACCTGGTGTCTGAGACAGCACAGTGTTGGGACAGTAAATGGTTGTGGTGTGGCACAGTCTTTATTGCCTTGGAACCTGTGGGGTAAGATGTGCTCGTTTCCAAGAGCAGGAAGGAATTTGGTTCCACAGAAAAGTTTTGAGGTTCTCCCCATTACACTGCATCAGCTGATCCACCCTGTTCTTCTTTTGACATCTTGGTGAGCCTTGTAGGCTCTGCAGCTTTGCAATGGTGGAGTTTTTGTTCATTCAACAAGGAGGGGCTGTATCATTACTGCCTTTGTCCTCTGGTGACAGTAGGTTTGCATGCTAGGAAACAGGAATGCCATGTTGTAAAACTGAAACATTTTCCCCCCTGCTCTTTTCTTTAGGATGCAATTAGAGATGTTCATGTGAAAGGAGTGATGTACAAATGGATTGAAAAAGATATGGGTGAGTTAAATAGAGCTCTGGTGTCAAATTCACTTGTCACTTGCTCAGTCTTTCTCTTTAGATAGGACTGATGGGTTTGAAGAATGCCACTTTGTCGCCATGGTGTTTCATGACCTGCCTGCCTGAGGATCTAACTCAGACCTTTTTGCACCTTTAGTGGTATAGGGGCTAGGTTTGGCTTGGTTTATAAAAATGTGGTCATGACTTACACCAAAGTGTTCTGATTGATGCTGTTTTTCATTCTGATACAGAACGGTATATTCTGCACGGGGATGAAATCTATGCTGTGCTAAACCGCCTGGTGAACCACAAGAAGAAGCTGTTCCTCATCACAAACAGTCCCTTTAGCTTTGTGTGAGTACTACTATTGCTCATCAATTGTCAGTAAGAGCTGTGCAGGGTGCTCCCTCCCCTGAGCACCTGGGATTTGTATGGGACAGGGTTTTGTGACAGTCATGGAGCTCTCTGGGAATTGTTAGTGGTGAATGTTGCACCCCTAGCATTGATCTCACTTCTTGAAGGAGTTACAAGGCTGTGGTTGGCTACAACATTACAGACCTTACACTTTCTATTGCCTCTAGCAGTGTTTGCTGTATCACAGACTTCTCTGGGCTTCCAGTGGTGCAGGAGAAAATGTGCAACAGCTTGAAACAAAGCACAGCATCAATGCTTCATACAATGAGACAGCCTTGGGAGGTTCACAGATCTGTTTTCTTCTCTGTTACTGAAATAAGAGTGAATTTAGGGCACGCTGTTGTAAAGAGGCAGTGTTGGGTGAAAAAAGAGAGTACTAGATCTGTTAATTTTTCTGTTCCTTTGCCCTTAGGGACAAAGGGATGAAGCACATGGTTGGCAAGAACTGGCGGGACTTATTCGACATGGTCATTGTGCAAGCGGACAAGCCCAACTTCTTCACTGACCGACGGAAGTACGTGTCCAAGGATTCCTGCTGGGCCTTCAGCCCCTCCCTGCAGGGGACTGCTCCTCTGGCCTGCCAGAAAGCAGTGCTTTGCTAAGCATAGTCTAGCTCCAGGAGGTATTCAGCCTTCCAATGCTCTCTCAGATACTCTCTGAGGAGGCAAGAATTGACCAGGCTGGGAATAAGTGGATAGAATGTGTAGAGCCAAGCAGAAAACGTGTTTCTAAAGTTGGTATGAGAGATGGCCATTTCTTGTCCTGAGAGCGGGATAAAATCTTTCATTTTCCTCTTCCCCATAGCAAATATTTGTGTGGTTTGTTTTTTGAGGTTTTTGGGGGTCTTGTTTGTACTGGATGCATGCTGTCTGGGGACTGGCAGCTCTGGAAGCCTTTGTATGTGGCAGCTGGGTTTTATAGTCAGTTAAGAGCTGCCAGTAGACAGGCTGCTGTCCTTACTTTGCTCTTTGGCTTCTTTGCTTTGGCACCTTGTGTCTGCTTAGTTGAGGGATTGCTCTACTCTTTTCTTTGTATGTATTTTCCTCCCCCACTACCCAGACCATTGGCATATGCTGGAGTTAACCAGTGGAATGGAATGGCTGTATAAGCTGTGCTGGCCTAGTAAAGGGTTTTTTAATGGGCTGCAGGTGAAGTGCTGTACAAGCACAGCCTGGAGCTATGATGATCCAGCCCTCTTGGAAATAAAACCTGTGGCTGTCTGGTGCCTAACATCCACTCATGGAGTGGAGAATGTCATGGCAAGCCCTCAGGAAAAACAGGAGACAGCTCAGTTCACCTGGTGAGCTCAACATGAGGACTGCTTGCCATTCTCTCCGCAGACTTGCTTTATCCTATTGGGACATTCCATTGTCTCTGTTGAGCTGGGGCTTAGCCAGGTTGGAAGAGCACATAAAGTGTTTCATGGCAAAGCCTTCTTAGCCTTGGCATTTCAGAGGGAGTCATTATGGTTATTTTCTTCCTCTCAGTATGTGAAAACAAGAAGAGTTGTTAGGGTTTTTGGCATGAAATGGTTACAGTCAATGGAAGCATTTTGAAAAGGTATTTCTCTTTCATGCTTTCTCTTCCCCTGAGAAAATAGTGCAGAAGGCCCAGAAGATCACTTAGAACTCATGTAGAGCTTTTATTTAAAGTTGTTACATAGGTAAACAAGTTTTGTGATTCAAATGTTCTGGTTGCTGGGTAACAATCACCAGAAATCAAAAGAAGTTGACATCTCCCCCCATTTTTTCCCAGACCTTTTCGAAAATTGGATGATAAAGGCTCACTGCAGTGGGACAAAATAAACCAGCTGGAGAAGGGAAAGATCTACAAAGAGGTAAAATGAATGGGTGCATAAAGGATGTCAACCAGGAGTCTGAAATGGTGGGGACTTGTAACATGCCTGCAGTTTTGGAAATCACCAGAAAAACAGGACAATCTGCCTGATCAGGGTGAGGGGAAATGATGGGTTCTGCTGTAGGACACTTGTTCATGTTTGGTGTTTGAAAAGTAAAACACAGAAATCCTTGAAAAGAGCACCTGTGTGGGTAGAGGGTGTTTGTAAGAAGGCATGCTCAGGGCTCTATGCTGGCTGTGGGCAGTGGGAGATGCCCTCTGTCCCCAAGAGCTCTTGCTGGTCTGGTAGGACACTGTCCCCAGAATGCTTTCAGCATGGCCTTGGCACTGGGGATGGAGGGACAGGGACAAATGGGAAAAGGCAGGGCAGGGCCAGCTAATTTAAGGTATGGGTATATATTAAGGTATTCCCTTTTCTGCCCAAAGGAATCAGTGCTGAGTTATCTCTGCCAGGCTGGGTTTTCCTTGCTGCTGCCTTGTGTGAGATGGGGTGGTGGGGAAACATCCCCTGGATGTGTGGGAGGGGCCAGTGAATGTCCTTTGCTCCTGTCTACAATGAAACCTTCACCCTGGAAGGTCTGCTGTGATTGTCCAGCATGGCCAGCTGAGCACTTTCCCCTCAGCTCTTCTGATTGTCCTGGGCCTGAAACTCTTGTCCTGGAGGGGCTCCCAAGAGTCTGGTAGTTGAGGCTAAAAAGGCACAGCTTTCTGAAACCTCTTGTGCATGCAAAGATCTTCCACACCTCACTCCAAATTGTTCTCCATAAAGTTGGAAAAAGTGGACTTATGTAGAATAAAGAAATAGGGAATAAAGAAACAAGGGTGATCAAATAGGGCACAAAACATCAACGAGGGTACAAAACCTGGCTCCTGACTCTCCCCTTCTGGAAGGACCAGCATGTCTGAAGATAAGCTGCAGCTCTGGTGAACTTGCTCCCCTGGGTGTTGTCCTTGCAGCTGGTCTGTTCCCTGGGACAAGTTGCCCCTGGCTTTAGGACGGTTTGTTCTTGATTATTTGAGCTGTCCAATCCCACGGGAAGAAACTGTTAGTGAGATTGAGGTCAAGTAGCTGGGACCTGACCTGTGGTAGCAGAGTAGGTCATGGCCTTGAGTAGTGCTGTTGGGAAACCTCTGTCTGGTGGGTCCGCCAAAGTGCTGGGCTGGTGTCCCATCCTCTGCCAAGAGCTAGGAGCTGGGAACATGCTAGTAGAGCTCATTCCCAGGGGATTAGCTGCTCCCTCAGGAGAAAGGCACACCTCACCCATGGAGTTTATTGCTGCATTAAGTCCTGCTCTCGACTCACTCTCATCTTGTGGCCACAGGTTGCTCACCAATGTAAATAGTGCATTGAGGAAGGGAAAAGATGAGGGAGGAAGGTGGGCTGGCGTAGGATTTTGGGCCCCTCTCCAGTTATTCCCCACAATTATATTTATCTGACTGCATTAAGATTGTTGCCTAACTTGTTCTTAGGATGTGATGAAGAGTGTATCCTGGTTGTAGCCCATCCTGTCTCCAGGATTTTTAGTTTCTTGGAGTGCCACAATATGCTTCTTTCTGGCAAGTGTTAGTGGCCATGGACCTGTGCTTGTGGTGTTGCCAGGGGCCTCTGAGCTGTTCCTGTCCTCTAAAGCAGGGCTGGATGGCAGATGTTTGCTGTGGGTATCCCATGGAATGAGACCTTAGGGATTGGTGTTTTGCCCTAGGGACTGGGAAGTGGAAGTGATGCCCTCTAGTCCCTCTGTTCCAACAGATGTGGTGTTTTCTGTAAGTGCCAAGTTTGTACTCCCATCCCTCTCCAGATCTGTGATCTTGGGGGAAAGAAGGGCAGACCTGGAGGTCTCAGAACAGATCTGTGGCTCCGTGGAGCTCCAAGCACAAGGTTCCTGGCTGCCAGGTCCATTGCTGTTTGAAGTGACTGGAGCACAGCAAGAGGACTCTCCTCCTTCCAAGGCTGTCCTCCATTTCCTTCTCTGCCAGTGGCTTCTTGAGCATCCCTCATGTGAGCAGCAGCAACTTTGTGTCCAAGAAGTGCAGAGGCTGCCGGGTCCTGTTTCTGTGCTGCTAAGGGAAGTCTGCTCAGCTCCAGGAATGCTGCAGGAACAGAAGGCCCAGGTCCCTGGTCCTGGGCAGCCTTAGCTGTGCATACAGCAAACTGCCAGTGGCAGTGTTTGAGGGCTTTCTGGCCAGGCTGGTGCTGGTGGTTGGAGGGGCTGGCTCCCTCCTGCCACCGGAGACTGGCCAGAGGGATTGCTGCTGAGTGGCTCATAGGTTTGCACTGACTGCTTGTGCTGGTCTGCTGGCATTGATGGGGGCATTTCCTTTCCTAGTGGGTTCTTTTTCATGACTCATGTGGAAAACTTGTGTGGAGATGGAAGGGTAGTCCCTGAAGTGCCTTCTGTGCATGTATGGATGTTGGGAAAGCCTTGAAAGCTGCTTGGTGCTGTGCTTTAGCTGATGCTTTGGGGTTTGGTTTTTTTTACTCAGCTGTGAATCTGTGCAGGCTGCCTGGCTCTTTCGGCTTGGTTAAACAATTCCTGTGGACGTGAGAGTGTTGTTATTCTTTGGGGTTGGGATATAGAACAGCTCCTTGATTCTACAAGGAGCTGTTCTTGTAGCCTTGCCTGGCAGTGGTCACCTTCCCTGTCGTGCACCCTGTGAGGTGAAATCATTATCACCTAAGACCAACAACTAAACCCAGAACAGCTGGGTTTTTTTCTGCTCATCCTCAAGCTCTTCTAATTTAGGTGTCTCTTGGCCTCTAAACTGCCTCCTTTTGTTGCCTTTTAAGACCATCTTGTCTTCTTGACTTGCTATGCCCTAGGCCACAGAATTTCCCCTGAATTCCCTGTTTGCCAATCTCTTTGAAAGAGTTTTTGCATTTTTCTCTAGCCTTAAAAAAGCTGAGGCATGTACAGGGGATTGTCACATGGGAAAAAAGTGAAGTGAGGTAGGGAAGGAGAGAAACCTCTGGGTGTAGATGGTGGGGCAGAGAGCAGGTTGACAGCCCATGACAGTGCTCACACCTGGATGTAGTAGGGTGGCTTTGTACCCACGTTTCACTCTGAGCTCCTGTCACTTGCAGGGCAACCTCTTTGACTTCCTGAGGCTGACGGGCTGGCGTGGATCCAAAGTGCTCTACTTTGGTGACCATCTGTACAGTGACCTTGCGGTGAGTCAAATGTCTCTGCTCTCCAGTGAGGTGGGAGTGATCCCCTGTGGCTGCAGCTGGCCTGGAGATAAGGCAGGACCTGCTCTGAGTGCTCAGGGCTGGGTGGGTGGTCCCCTGCACAGGACACACAGGCTTCCCCACTGACAGATGCAAGCACTGGAGAAAAGGTTCCTGAAGTACTTTCTGTGCGTGAAGTGTGAATTTGAGAGCAATTTGTATTGATCCCACCTTTTTAGGTGCTTCGTGCAACTGATCCTAGTGACCAGGAGATGGTTGTTACTGGCATGGGCCATGGATGGCTGTCCCCTGAGAATGTGAAATGAGAACAAACACACTCTTCTAGGAACCAGGGCTGTGTTTGGCTTTCAGTCTTTATGTTGAATTCTTGGTTGTTTTTTCACCCTGACCCCCAGGACCTCATGCTGCGTCATGGCTGGAGGACTGGAGCCATCGTTCCTGAGCTGGAGACGGAGATCCGGATCATAAACACGGAGCAGTACATGCACTCCCTGACCTGGCAGCAGGCTCTGACAGGGCTGCTGGAAAGAATGCAGGTAAACAGCTCCTGGCTGAGCAGGACAGGCTAGATGCTGCCTTCTGAGTCTGAATTTTGAGTTTACCATGGGGATGAGGGGATGTACCATCTTGCCTGGTTCTCAAAAATATCTCATCCTCCTCCTGGTGCAGTGGGCTCTGGGTTTGTGAGTTACAGAGGAAATTGCAGGGAGCTGATGTGTGGCCTGTAGGACTGATGTGATGCTTTCTACTGATGTCTTTGCAGATGTATCAGGATGCAGAGTCAAAGCAAGTATTGCTGGAGTGGATGAAGGAACGGCAGGAGATCAGGTGAGCATTTTCCCCCCTCACTTGTGAGGCCTCTTAGGGGTTCCCAGGCCCTGTTTTGTAACCTGCTTTGGGGATAATGCTGCTGCAGCTGCTGCACTCTGGCCCTGCCTGGTGTCACTTGCCTCTGGGTGGAGGCCATGCAGCACTGCAGTCCTGCAGCCTGGGAGACTGGACTGGTTTGAAGGCAAGTGGGAAGGGGGAGTGCTGGGAGAGGTTGGTTGGCTGTCTGCTACATAACAGGTGGAGTAAGAGTGCATTGAATATTCATCAGTCTCACTGCACAGGGACTGGTCTGCATCACGGCCTCAGGAGGCCATACTTGGGGTGATCCCCTCATGCTCAGGGAGCAGTGTGGCCCAGGGCTTAAGGAGTGGGAAGAATCTGTGACCAGAGCTTTAGCTAAAAAACACGATCTCTTTCTTCTCAGGTCTCTGACAAAGAACCTGTTCAACCCCCAGTTTGGCAGCATCTTCCGCACATTCCACAACCCCACGTACTTCTCCCGACGGCTGGTGCGCTTCTCTGATATCTACATGGCTTCCATCAGCTGCCTGCTCAACTACGACGTGAATTTCACCTTCTACCCCCGGCGCACCCCTCTGCAGCACGAGGCCCCGCTCTGGATGGATCAGCTGTGCACGGGCTGCATGAAAACCCCCTTCCTGGAGGAGATGGTGCACATCCGGTGAGGGGC
Organism: Sylvia atricapilla; assembly: GCF_009819655.1. Classification (NCBI taxonomy): domain Eukaryota; kingdom Metazoa; phylum Chordata; class Aves; order Passeriformes; family Sylviidae; genus Sylvia; species Sylvia atricapilla. The sequence goes on along the minus strand of NC_089150.1, from coordinate 15,584,737 downwards.
ATGTGCTGCAGGCAGCAGCGGGGCTGGAGCGGGCCGGGCCGCTCGGCCGGCAGCACCTCTGTCTACCACTAAAGGGCGTCTGACACTTGCGTAGGTGTGTAGATGGTGTGTTTATTTTCTCCTTTCACTGGCTCCATCCCTTTCCCTGAAGTGCACTGCAGGCTGGACAGAGGATGGGTGCTTGTGCAGGGAGTCCTCTCTAGGAGTAGGTGAGATGGAGGGGCCAAAGCTGGCAGATGGGACACTGCCCCTCCCTGCTCTGTGCCCAGACAAGTGGCTCAGGCATGGAGCTCCACATCTCCAGTGCTTGGTGAGAACAACCCACAGGAGCTATGACAAGGTGTGCCAGGTCTATAGCCTGGCACTGCAGCATGAGTGACTCTGCAGATGGACAGGGAGGGTCAGGGCTGCCAGCTGGGCAACCACTCAAGCCCAGCAGAGAGTGAGTGCATCACATGACAAAGCAGCAGCAGTGATACCTGTCCAGCAGCCCTCAGCCCCATCCTGCTCCCCACCAGACTGGTCTGTCCAGCTGGGGACTCTGGCAGGTCACTGGGCAGGATGTGCAAGCCTTGGGTGTGGCAGTAGGTCACAGGGTCTCAAAGGTACTGTTTGGGGGCATGGCTGGTTTTTGAGAAAGCTTAAGGCTGTGCACTGTTGGTATTTCTGGGTTTGGTGCCATGTGACATCAATACTTTGGCCACTGCTGTGGTATGTTCTGTTGTGAGCTGCAGAGGGATGTGTTCAGCCCTTCAGGGAAGGTGCAGGGTTGGCAGCAGAGGTGGTGACCTTCCATCTGTGTTTGCTGAGAGGTGGCCTAAGGTGGCTGGAGGGGCAGGCGAGGATGTTTGGGGAGGGGGCGAGTGTGAAGTGCTGTGGGGAGCATGGCCAGGCCAAGCCCTGTGGTGCCTCCTTAGCAGAAGGAAGAGCAAAGATATGCTAATACTGATGCCAGAGCCCCTAGGATAGGATTGCTGGTCCTGTCAAGGCATCAGACTGCCCCAGGGCCAGGCAGGGGCCTGGGGAGAGGGCAGGTGAGGTGGAGAGGGGATGGTGGGAGTTGGTGCCACTCCATCCTGGTTGACCCTAAGGGACAGGAGATCATGCCCTCAGAAAGCTGAGTGGTGTGTGGGAAGTGATGGATACAGGACAAAGAGATGGTGATAGTGATTGCCTTGGTCTTCCTTCTCCTCCCTGCGCTGCCACACCATTTGCAGATGGCAACAAGGGTCACAGTGCCAGCTTGCTCAGGGGCAGTCAGTGTTGAGGTGACAGGGAGGAGAGAGGGAAAGGAGGGCCTGGCAGTGAGCAGGCACAGAGGTGAATGGGTGACTGCAGACTGGGGGAGGGCTGTGGGTTTGGAGGGAGCTGAGGATGAGCACTGGGCCGTGGTGATGGCTGTAAGGGCTGGGGGTGTCAGTGCAGGGGCAGCTGAGGAAGAGGAACCAGGGCGCTGTGGAGGACCCTGTGCCAGGACGCGTGACTCAAAGAAAGGCTGTGTGTATCAGCAACCCTCAGTGAGTCTCACACACACACACACGCACACACACACACACAGAGTCTTCTCCTGCATGTTCCTCCCCAGTGCTGTGCCAGGCTGGCCTGTCAGTCTGTCACTTGTGTGTCACTGCCTTGTCTTTGTGCCATGTGCCAGCCTCTTGCACACTTTCAAGATGCCTTGTGCTTAACTCAGTGGCTCGGACAATCTGTTAACGTGGCTGCACTAATCAAACTCCTGTAGTAGGTGCATGTGGCACTTGTCTTTGTGCTGTGTGTAGTGTGTAGCTCAATAAACGTCTGCAGCATGTGTAACTAACTGACTAACCCGCTCTCTGTGCTCACAGGGGCCTCTCTGCCTGCCCTGGAGGCACAACCAACGGCAGCCTGTGCTGAAGCCGGGGTGGGCATTGGGCACAGCGAGGCTGAGGCGTTCAGCACGGAGCCCTTACAGCGGTAGTGCAGTCAGGGGCCACCCCGAAAGGGGGCTCGGGGTAGTGACTGACGTGACTCGTACCTGACCACGGGGCACAGGAGCGAGGCCCTGCGGGCCCCGGGGGATGCTGCATGTGAACACCGAGGGCCGTACGTCCCTGGGAGCGGCTGAACCGGTCCCTGGCCGCTGGAGGTTTGGGCAGGCACCACCTGGTACGGGGGGCCGTGACAGGCGCTGGGCGGGGGCGACAAGGGGCTGGAGCTCCCACCTGCTGGGGGCGCTGCTACCGGCGGGGCGGGCGCTGGGAGTGCGGGGCGGCGAGGCAGGCGCGGGCACAGGCGGTGGCGCTGAGCTGTTTATTTCCCGGCGGCGCGGGGCGGCCGGGGCCGCGCGGGGTCACTGCGGGAACCCGCGGGGATCGGTGCCGGCGTCCGCCAGGGGCGGGTCCTGCGGGGGAGAGCGCGGCGTGAGCAAGGGGCGGGGCAAGGGGGCGGGGCAAAAGGGCAAAGGGGCGGGTTGGGGCGGGGCTTACGTGCAGCAGTTCGTAGTCGGGGGCGTGGCCGCCGTACAGCGGGTTGGGGATGGCCACGAGCGGCCGCTGTGGGCGGGGCCTGGCGGCGCGCGGACCCGCGCGCTCGGGCCGCGGCTCCTCCTCTTCCGGCTCCTCGTCCCCGCGGAGGTCGGCCTGGAACGGGAGCGGCGGTGCGCGGGGCTGCGGCACCGGGGCGGCAATCCGGGCACGCGCCCTCCCTGCCCGTGGCGTGCCGGCCCCTCGCGCGCAGCCACCGGGACCCCGCCCGACCCCCCGGCTCCATCCATCGCCCCCGTCCCAGGTAGTGCCCGAGCTCCCCAGCTCGCCCGTACCTGGTAGTACCCGAACTGTCCCTGCTGCCGCCGCCTCTTCACCCAGTAGTAGGCGACGCCGGCACCCGCCGCCAGTGCCAGCGCGAAGGACAGCGCTGACAACGTTCCCGTGGCCACGGAGCCCGAGCCCTGCCCTGCGCCGTTCACCTGTGCCGAGAACAGCGGGCCCGTCACGGCGCTGCCCCGGCACCGCCCCTGCTGCTGTGGGACCGTGGGCAGCCCTCCCAAAACTGAGCCATGCCAGAGAGCAGAGGACAAGGCCAGGTCTTGGGATGACTCTGTCACATCGTGCCCTGATCCCAGCCCTGTTCATGCCCCAGACTCACCTGGCCAAGGTGAACAACGGGCAGCGGGATCCTCAGTGGCTCTGCTATCACGTGAATAATGCCATTGAAAGCTATGATGTCCCACTCCACAATCATCGTGTCATTGATCCCCTTAGCGTCCTACAGCACAGGACACAGATGATGTCCCCTGCCCAGAAAGGCTCCCCATCATTCCCTATCTCAAAAGAGACGTGGTGAAAACTTGTGGCTTTTTTTGCCCTCTGCCAAGGCTAAACCTACTGCGTGTTCTGTACTGTTGCTTGCTGGGAGGTCTGATACACGGAGGTCATATCCTGACTGTGATGGGATGATGGTGCCCGTTGTGAGGTTGGAGCTGAAGAGGATGACATTGCTGGATGACACATGGAGCTTCAGTTCTTCTCCTGTCAGTGTCTGAATAAGCACCAGTGCACAGGGGTGAGAAATGGATGAGCTGGTGTCTCCCTTTCCTTGCTGCTGTGCAGCCAAACCCAGACTCTCTCGATGGCCACAAACAGTTCCATTCATGGATAGCACAGCACAGAATGACTGTGCAGAGCAGAGGGGATTTGCCACCCTTAGGATTGTCAAAACTCAGCTGGAAAAGCCTCTAAGCATCCTGACCTAAATGGCTCTTCTGAGAGTATGTCCGGGCTGGAGACCTCCAATCCACTGGTCCTTTCTGACCCACATTCCTCTACCTTCCCCAGACTATTTGACACCATCATGCCAGCTTTGGTGACACTGACACCAGCTTTTGGTGCTCTCCTCTGGAGCTCTGACAGTTCATCCCTGCTTGCTTACCTCATTGTCTGCAAAACCAGAATTCAGAGGGGCAAAGAGAGTTTTGGGAGCAGAGACATCAGACAAATACATGAAAAAATCCAGTCCTTCTTCCGTGTCATTGGCAAAATTGAGCAACATCTGGAAGAGATGGGAGATCTTATCCATCAGCTGGCACATTGCTGGCAGCACAATGCCATCACCTTCCCCAGCCCTAGGAAGAAACCCCCCCTGTGTCTGTAGCCTCTGCCTTGCACACAGACCAAACCCCAACTCCTCCCAGGTCCAGCTGCTCCCTCCCTCTGCCTTGCTGCTCCTGCAGAGCCAGGAGAGTGTTGCTTACAGAATAGAAGGTGGAGAAGCGGTCCTGCTCTGCAAGCACATCGGGCAGTTTCCCACTGCACCAGTACCCATCTCCCACAAACCCATCACGGCAGGTGCAGGTCACATCTGCAAAGGAACACCAGGGTGTGATTGGACTCACCAGTGCTGGTGCATCAACCACCTTTTGATTTCTGGATACCCTGATCACATTCCCTCTGGACACGGGCATGGGGAGAGGGGGTGTGCCCCCCTGCCCTCATGCTCCAGGGCAGTTTCCTGCCCTGACACAGCTCTTGTGCCCAACAGGGCTGTCCCCAGGAAAAGTGCTGGCACCACTCACCCTTCTCCTGGTAGCAGAACGCATCCCAGGTCTCGCTCAGGTTGCTTCGGAAGCCATAGTCTACAATGCCCACATGGCTGGACCCACAGCTGGGGTTGGGGTAGGCTGTGGGGTATCCAGCTGTGCCGTTGTCCAGCCAACCCACCAAGCACAGATGGAATCCCATCTAGAAAAGCAAAACCAATTATTAGATTAAAAATAGCTCTGTCCCAGGTTTTCTGCCCCAATGGACATTCCCATTGTGCCTCATCCAACCTACCCCAAACACCCCAACACCCAAAGTGTTGGGCACGGTCACAAGTCCCATCTCAGTGTCACAGGCAAGACCCACCAGCCCTCCTGTTTCATGGTATGGATGGAGCAAATAGGGCTTGGCTCAGGGGGTGAGAGGTCACCCACCCACATGTCAGCCCTGGGCCCCAGGAAATGCATGGCCTGCCCCAGCCCCATGAGGTGACCGAGCCACCCGTGCCCTGACCTGCTGTGCTGCTGCCAGCTGCTGGAACGTGGCCAGGGAAGCACCTTCTGCAGCACAGGCTGCCTGAGCCTGCTCATAAGTGAAGTCGTACTTTTTTCGGGGTGACTGCAGGTGAAACACACCCATGGTCTTATCTGAAAAACACCAAAGTCCAGGAGCATCAGTACAGGACACACTGAGCCACCTCCCTGGGCAGCCGTGTGGCTCCCTGTGTGACCGTGGGCAGCACTGCCGTGGGGGTGGGAGGTGGACAAGGCACAGAGTGAGGGAGAGGCTTCCTCTGAGCTTCTCGCCTCCCACATGGGAGCCACTGCCACCAGAGGCCGTCTCACATCACATGGGAGCAGACAAGGATGGCTCACTCTTCCCATATGACATGCAGGGAAAAGGGGAATGTGGAAACCACACCAAGCTACAGAGGTGAGTCCCTGTCCCCTTGGCCATCCCAGCCTCCAGCTCTCCAGGCCAAAGGTGAGGGATGAGGGAATGTAACCTCTCCGTGGAAGATCGTCCCTGGCCCTGCAGGGCTGAGCACACTCACCGTGGAAGTGCAGGTCAGTGCAGACGGCCTCCCGATGGCACTGCCCGTTGTCTTCCAGGCAGCGGTCTGTGGGGGGCACCGCCTCCTCCAGGCACTGCACCCCGTCACCCACGTAGCCCTGCTTGCACTCGCAGCGCCGCTCGTTCTGCAGCACAAGGGAAGGTGGCAACTGTGTGAGTGCAAACACACAGATGCCAGCTGGGGATCCTTGCATCCTTGTGGAGTTGGGGATGAGCTTTCAGAATCCTTCTACAGCCTGCTGGGGCTGTGACAGAGCTGTGAAAAGCCACATGGCCTGTCCTACCCCCTCACCCAGGCAGTGTCACATGGAGTCCGTGGCCATGCTGTCTGTTTGAGCTGAGCTTTGAGGCACATGGCTCCTGACTCCTGCACTGCACTGTGCTCCCAGTCCCATCTTCTGGCCTGTGGTGATCAGCTTTGGCTCTTTTGCAAAAACGGCCAGCATTGTCCTTGAAGGACCATCCAGGAGCCCCCCAAACAGCCCAGGGATGACACAACTGACACAGGTTTTGCTCCTTAGAAAGAGGAGTGTGGGGGGAAACTGCCTCAGTATAACATCCCCAGAACTGTCACAGCAGCACAGCCCTTGCCTGGCGGTAACCACCCGCAGGATGAGCACACCACCGGAGAGGAGCGGCAGGGTACCGCAGCAGCGGGGACACTGTCGCATGGCTGTCCCAGGGCACCCAGCTGTGCGGATGTCCCCGGCCCTGGGGCCGCGCTCACCGGGCCGGTGCTGATGCAGAGGGCGTGCTCGCTGCAGTCCCCATTCCTGCCGTCGGCGCAGCGGTCGATGGGCTCGCAGATGTAGCCGTCCCCGCTGTAGCCGGGGCCGCAGGCGCAGGACACGTTCACGCCGGTTTGTGAGCACTGTGCGTGCCTGGCACAGCCCCCGTTGTCCTGGCCGCACATGTCGATCACTGCGGGAGGGAAGTCCTGCCTTAACTGAACCATCTCATGAGGTGTCCTGGGGGTCAGCCCGGCGTCCTGCCAGTTCACCTCCTGCCCGGTTCCCCCCCGCTCGCCACCCCTCAGCCCAGCCTCGGTGGCCGCTCCGTACCTGAGCAGGTTCTCCCGTCCCCTTCGTAGTGCAGGTCGCACTCGCAGAGGTTGCCGGCGCGGCAGGCGGCCTGGGCGTGGCACGGGGGAGAGCAGGTGGGTGTCACCACTGAAACCAGAACACACCCGGCTCACGGTGACCGCAGGGCTGGGACACGGGCACGGCTGCCACCACTAGTCTCTGCCCCGGCCACCTGCCCAACACTCCCACCTCTCTCCTCCTCCCGTTCTCTTCTGCAGGTGCCTTGCCCCAACACAGAGGTTTGTTACTCCATCAAATACACCTCAGACCTTCACCTCAGCCTCAAGCCCTTCTTGGAGCACTTCTGAGCTCAAAGACTCGTTCATGATCCAGTAGAGCTTTTCTCTTCCACCCCTTCCTCACCACCCCAACCCTTGTGAAATTCAACAGCACGTGGCAGATCTCGGGATGAGCCTCACAACTGAGACCTCCTTTTTGGAGATATTTCTGAACAGCTGCTTGAACTACCCAGCTCCTGGGAAAGCAGCCATGTGGCAGCAGGTCCCAGGGAATAGCTGAGCATCCCTCACCCAGTCTGGTCTCACAGCGCTCCCCAGTCCAGCCCTCGGCACAGAAGCAGAAGCCGTCACCGTGCAGGCCTGCATTGCACACCCCGTTCTCTGTACAGTTGCACTCTGTGAGGAATGAGCAAACACAGCATTCATGCCTTGTGGAAAGGCCCTGGGACAGCCATGTGGCAGAAACGTGGCATTGTGTGAAGGTGTGAAGGTGGGCACAGGAGCCTGACACATCCCTTCCTGCCAGTCCTGGCCCCTTGTCACACATGCCCTTCACAGAAGAAGAGAAGCCTCTGCACCCACAATACCCCATCACTCCTCTCCCTTGGGCATTTCTGGAATGTATCTCTCACTCTGAAACATTCCTGGAGGCCCTGTGGGGCCCAGTTTGAGATGGGAGGATGAAGGGCTCTCTTTTCCCTCTCTGCTGTTGTCTCACTTGGGCACAGGTCCATGCTGAGCATGTCTCAGGTGATGCTCTTTCTGTACAGGGTTCATCACAACTGTATCCCCCAGCTCAGAGTGCAGTGAAATACTTTCTCCCAAACTGGGACTCTCAGCTGTGCCCGACAAACGAGGAGGGGTCTTTGAGCCTGTGGCTTTATCAGGTGGGCAGCAAAGGGCTCAGCCCAGCACGTCCCGGCTGGCTCCTGCAGCCCGCTGTGCCGCAGCCCCTGCGCAGCCCCCGGCTCCTGCGCCCCCCGGCTCCTGCAGCCCCCCGGCTCCTGCGGCCCCCGGCTCCTGCGGCCCCCGGCTCCTGCAGCCCCCCGGCTCCTGCGGCCCCCGGCTCCTTCGGCCCCCGGCTCCTGCGGCCCCCGGCTCCTGCGGCCCCCGGCTCCTGCGGCCCCCGGCTCCTGCAGCCCCGCCCAGCCGCGGTACCTCGGCATTCCGGGCCGTATCTGCCGGGCGCGCAGAGCTCGCAGCCCGTCCCGATGAACTCCTGGCTGCAGTTGCAGGTCCCCGAGCCGCTGATTTTGTCGTCGCAGGCCCCACGGTTATTGCACGGCGCCTCCGGCCCTCCTGGGCACACTGCAAATGGGGCACCTCAGTGAGGCTCTGGTGACAAAGGGACCCTGTGCTGCAGGGGAGTCACCCGCTGCCCCCCACAGACCCCCACACCAGGTGCCCCTGAGCTGCTGCTCACGGAGTGCTCGGACCACAGACAGCTCAGCAGTCTGGGGACTGAGTGCTAGGGTCATCTCATGACAGGAAAACTTAGGACTGGGGGCAAGAGGGACAGATTTGGCACAGCTTCCAGCCTGGGAAGAAATCCTGCTGTGATGTGCTGGATCTGTGCTGTCCTGCCTCACTTTGCCAGCAGACTCACTGAAAGCTGCCCGTGGCACAGAGGGCAGAGGAATGGTTGAGCCTTGACACCATCTAGAGGTGAGTGACATGTCTGACAGCCACCCCCAGCTGCCTAGGGCCCAGGCTCTTCACAGAGACAAGATATTCTCCAAGGAAAGGGAACTCCCTGTTGTAATCCCAGGGTATTGCTCCCTGCCCACCCTTCTCCAGGGAAGCACGCTCCTGGATGTCGGATGCGCTGGATCAGTAACGCCCCTTCCCGCAGGGGACAGGGCGTGGCTCTCACCCCGACAGTCCCGGCCGTAGTGGTTGGCACAGCACTGCGGGACCCACTGGCTGGAAAAGCAGCTCCTCCTGCAGCCTCGTCGCAGAGGCCCCCTGGAAGTGAAGTGTCTCCTAAAGGGGCCCCACGGGGACTGGCCCCACACCGGCCGCAGCAGGGAGTTGTGGTGGAGCAGGAACGTGTTCCTCAGCAGCGGGTTTCCGTAATAGTAGCAGCGCTTGGTTTCCCCCTGTGAGGAAACAGGTGAAACACAGAGTTTGCCACACTGGTCACTGACAACTCCCGTTGACCTTTCTTGTGCCACTCAGATTCATGCTAAGTAACAGAGGCTTCCTAACATGTGCTGGGGCTGGTGACAATAGAGCCCCAGAGGAACCTCAGGGACAGGCCAGGAGACAGCAGTGAGAATGGGGTACAGCCACTGCCTGCCACAGCTGCTCACCATGGGATCCCTTAGCCACTCCCAGGCTGAGTTCTTTTGCTCAGAGCACCCAGAGCCATCCCCAGTGCTGTTAGAGGGACCCCTGTGCCACTGTCACCCACCAAGCAAAGACCCCATATTTTTCAGCCCAGCTCCTGCATGACTTGGCAAGCCATGGACCATGTGACTGAGCCAAGGGCTTGTAACATGCGGGTGGTCCTTCATTTTACTGCTAAGAGATGAGGGGCACATAGGTGTTGCCATCAGTCCCCGAAAAGGCCTCCCTGGTGACAAAGCTGTGAGCTTTACCCGTTGAGCAGAGCCAGCAGGGCAGGATGGCTCAAAGCCACAGAGTCCACAGCTCCCTGCAGATGCCTGTGGAGGGGAGAAAGAAACCTCACAACAACTCAGTCCGTGCTGCTGCCTTTCTTGGCTGCTGAGAGCTTTGCCAAGGAAGAGCAGCAAGCCCTCCAGACATCCCTCTTCCCAGGCACAGGGTTGCACAGGTGGCCCAGATCCTCATTCACCTCACCACAGGTGCTTACCTGCAGCTCAACCAAGGTGAACTCATCACACCGAGATCCCAGATCCGGTGGCTCCAACAGTCTGTCAATGCCATAAGCAATGCCCCCGTTGAACTCCATGTGCCTCTGGATGATGGTGGCCTCGCCGTCCCCCACCAGAATCTCCCCCTAACAGAGGAAGAAAGCAACTTGTGATTCTGTCACGTCCTATATCCTGGCTGTACCATCCAAAAGTTGCATGGTTTTGGCTGCCATGGCTTGTTAATCATCCCAAGAACTCCAAAATGTCTGTGCACGTGTCCTTGATCATCCTTCCCACTTAACATTTTTCACAGCCACCTGTCCTAAGGATGGCCTCTGTCCATGCAGCACATGCTCTCTAAAGGTTGTGGCACCATGGGGTTGGCTTTGCAGCCAGGTCACTGTGACACTCATGGGCAGGTACCACACACCTCTGCACTTCCCTGCCAGCTGGCCATGCCTTGTGCCTCTTTACAGCCCAGCTGTAGCCAGGGAGCGAGGTGTCCCAGCCTGCAGCACCCCAGCTCCATGTTCACTCCCTGCCAGAAGCGTCAGTTGTCCCGTGGCTGTGCCCAGGAACACTGGCCCCATGGGAAGCCAAGCCTGGAATCACCAACACTCACCACGTGGGATTTGCTGCAGCTGAAGGAGATGATAGAGCCATGCATGGTCCGTATGGTTTCAACCTGGGGCACGTTACCAGCGACAATCTGAGAGGGAAAAAGAAGAATGTGAAGGAGAGACTGGCGAAACTGACAGTTCATGTTCACACGTGGTGTGGACAGGGGTGGGTGGCCAGCCTCGGAGGGGTGGGATGTGGCAGTCCCTGAAGCTGTGTGGGTGGCACAGCACGGCTGTGCTGGGTTAGTCACAGATTCCTGCACAGCGAGAGGCCAGTGTGAGAAAGCACGGCCTGACTTTGCTCAGCTGGACTTTCCCCTCACTCATACCCCTGTATGCAGGAGCCTGTTTGTGAGCCCCGCAGCTCCCCAGAAGCTGATGGCAGAAGGTTTCAACTCAGCCACCAGAGCTTCACAGCGACTCTGTAGGTACCTCAAATGCTCAAACAGCTTTGGGTCTTCTCAAGAGAACTGATATGCTGCGTGTTCTATGGCAGCAAAATATTTGACAAGGTCGCTCTGACTCAGCCATAGCAGCGAGTGTGGCCCAGGCAGCTCTAAGCCCTGTGCTGTCGCATTTACCTTTGTGTCCCTGATCATGTGTGCTTTGAGGTAGGAGGCCAGCACGTCCCGGTGCTCCCTGCGGTACAGGAACTTCTGCCGGCTCTCCGGGAGGGCGCGGAACGCGGCGTCCGTGGGCCAGAGCAGCGTGAAGGGTCTGTGCACCGGGTCTCCGAGCAGCGGCAGCAGCTCCGCGTCCTGCCCGAGAGCACAGAGGGAAGGAGCCCACGCTGGCCGTGCACAGGCACACACACAGCGCCTCCCCCAGGGCAGCAGGGCCAGCGGCTCACCTGCAGCAGCTTGCTGTAAGTGCTGTACCCAAACGCCTCGGCCACGTCCGTGATGTTCTGCGGCAGGCGGAGGAAAAGGAAACAACTGACACCAAGGGTTCCCCATGCAGCACCAGCAATGCAGGGGAGAAACCAGACAGGCAACAACTTCAGTAGCTACACACAGGTTTTTATCTCTGTCACCATCATGCTGATGATATGGCCTGGAATGGGCTGGCATTCAGCAGCCACCACTTTTCTGATTCATCCTGGATAGACACTGCTATGGCAGGAGCTGGGATAAATTCCAGCACTCTGTTTTGCTGCACAGGAAATGTGTTATATTCTGTAAAATGCAGGCTCTATAAGTGCCTAATGCTTGCTTAAGGAGCCACAGAGAGGCATTGGCAAACTCATGCTGCAACCTGCTTTGTGCTGGAAAAAGAGTGTAATGATTGGCACGGGAAAAAGATCCTCCTGCCTACATCCAGAACTGTTGTTCCCTAGTGATGGAAAAGGCCCCTTATGTTCCAAACATGTCTATGCCACAAGTGCTGTCACCTTCACAAGCCAAATCTGTGGCCTCAGACAACCCCTAGGCAGTCAGAGACAGGCAGGAAGAGCAGCCCAGGCAGCTTTGGGCTGAGGCAGCATTGCTGGGAGAGAGATCCTGTCCCTGAGCTCACCACAGCCCTGACACCAGGGCACGGCTCCAGCCTTACCTGTAAGAGCCTTGAGGAAATGTTCTGGCCCACCAGGTCGCTGGGAATGAGGATCTTGTTGATGAAGTGAATGACCCCGTTCACACCCACGATGTCACTTGTGACCACTCTGGCTTCCTCATTGAGAGTGATGCTATTCTGCGAGAGAGGGGACCTGCAGGACCTGCACCAGCCACAGCACCGCCCTGGGAGTGTCTGTGGGCCCTGGGCAAGTCACCTGCCACAGCCACAGCGCCTTCACATGACATCCTGACAAATGGGACAGCTAAGAGAATTACCTCGTTCACTGTGATCTTTATTTTGTGGCCAGATAAAGATGTAAGGGACTCCTGGCCTTCCAGATCACTGGAGAGCAACTTCTGGCAGCCCACCATGTGGTAGCGAAGCAGGTCCCGGAGGAGGCCTCTGCTCTTCCACTCCTCAAACTACAGACAGAGAACAGGAGTGAGGTCACACCAGCGCACTTTGCCTTGCACACAGGGCCCTCAGCCCCGACAAGGGAGACTTGGGTTGCCTGGGTTCCCTCTGACTCACCCCTGCAGTGAAGACAGTCCCCCCAAAACACACTGAAGGCACAAAACCATTTGAGAGCTTTGGGAAATTTCAACCAGCTTGGCTAGTCAGTGATGGGGTTAGGATATTCCATTACACTGACAGCAAAAAGCTGCCATTCTCTTATTCCTGAGAATGAGTAAGGGGTCTGTCACAGACACATGGGAGCTGTGCTGTCACCAGCCCCATGGGCACCAAAGCCACCACACGCCATGGATCTGGCACAGTTCCTCTGAGGCCTACAAAACATCATCTCCAACAAGGGTCTCCTTAGAAGAGTAGATATGTCCATCCCTGTCCAGGTTGTTGCCTCAGTTAGATGCCTCCAAACTTCTGCTTTTACACTGATGGAGAGCAGGGGATGCCTTTAACTCTCCATGGTGCAGCCCCTTTGCCTTGATTCACTAAGCAGAACAGTCCCAGAGGGGACATTGACACAACTGCAGCTGTCAAACCCCTGACAAAGCTTGGCATGGGAGGGCACTTACCACTGTGGTGTTTCCTATGAAATCTGTCTGTGGGACGAAGACAGTGAAAGGCCCTGCCCCGCTGAGTTCTTTGATGCTTTCTGCCTGTGTTAGAAGAGCATTTGTGGGAAGGGAAGCAGCAGACATTATTCCAGTTAGCAAGACCTTTTGCAGAAAGCCCTAGGTGGGATTTACTTCACAGACACAAGGACAAAGCTGTCACCAACCTGTACAATCCTAAAGAACATGGATGCATCTGGAATCCTTCCGAGCTCCTTAAACAAAGGAAATAACTTGGTGTTAGCAGAGTCCCTTCCACTTGCTCCTCACGAACCAGCACAGCGACCTGCTCCTTCCAGTCTGGGTCACTCTCCCACCCCAAAGAGACACCAGTTCTCCCTGACACACTGCAGGGATCTTCCCTCCCTCCCTCCCCAGCTCTGCAGGCACAGATGACATGGATGTTGCAGTGAACTCTGCACCACTCACAAGTGCTGCAGGATGGAGTGGACAGAAGATGAAAGCTGACTGGTTCTGCAGCACCTGTCTCATGGGTAACTGTCCTGTGCTCATGGGACACCTTGAGTGCTTCACAAAATCTCTGCTTTAATCTCGCTGTGCTGCCACTGCCCCTTCTGGGTGCTGTCCAGAGGGCAGACATACCCTAGCAAGGCAATGTCCTCTCCTCACCACTCTGGCTCTCAGTAAGAGCGGAGGAACACACAGTGTCTCTCCATCTCAGAGTCCATCTCTTTCTCGTGGCTCTGCTGTGGGCACAAGTTTTATTTGCCACTGCCTGATAAAGGTCACCAGCTTGCCCAAGGACAGCCATTGTACTGGCAAGAGAACTGGACACAGGCTTCTGCCCTCCAGACTGGGTCCCAAGTCCTGGCATGGCCACAGGGGACACCTGCCCTCATCCCACTGGGGAGAAGTGAGTTGCCTTGGGAGAAAACATTGTCGCTCCCATTTGTTTATGACATGAAGCAAGCAGTCCCCTGGAGGTATGGAAAATGTTGCTGACAGCAGTAGAGTGTTCCCTCCCTTTGGAGCAAAGTCAAAGTCACTTTGCCATGATTCTCTCCCATAGCTGGGGACAGCAAACACACCTACGATTTATGGAGAGTTTGCTCAAAGCACCTATCTCCTCTCCAACACTACACACGTGTCAATGTGACACCAAGATCTCCTCAGCCTCTGGAGAGGAGGGAGTGTTTTGCTGCAGGGCAGGGACACAGAAGGTGCAGCACACGCCTCTCACCTGATGCACTTTGCCACGGCAGGTGAAGCCATCTCCAATGCTGTGCCAGGAGCAGGAGCAGTTCCGAGTGCCAGGGCCTGTGTACTTGCAGAGTCCAAAGGGGCTGCAGCCTCCATTGTTCTGGCAGGGAAAGCAAAAGGCTGCTTGGAGGGGCTTCTCCAACCACCTGAACTGCTGCTTGCATGTGGGAGCTGCAAACTCCATCCAGCCCAGTGAAACAAAACCATCCCTCCCCCTTGTTTAGTGCCTTAGAATAAACCTCACCCAAATTCTCAAGGGTTTCCCAGCACCAATCCTCCCACAAAATAAGACTTTCACACCTCACTTTGGAGCACAGAGTCCATGACAAAGCCCCTGACTCGGGGACAGTTTGACACGGCAGGGATGCCAGGAGCACAGAACACTCTGAGGCTTTTGAGCACATCTCACATGAAATTGACTCATAGGCAAAAACCCACATGCCTCCAACCCTATGCCTCTCTTTCCACCCTGAGGCAATGCTGTGTGACTGACAATAAATGCAGATGACTGCAGGAGGCAGTGGAGACCAAACACACACAAGGAAATCCTTCAGTATGTGGAAAGGCAAGATTTCAGCTCCAACCAACCAGGCTAACACTGTTCTGCTGCTAACTCTTGGGAGAAGGGAACGCTTCCAGGCCTTCACCTCTAGAAGCAGCCAAATGCAGACATACCTGTTCACACAAGTTGATGGGGTTGCACTGGCTCACACCATCCCCACTGTAACCAGGCAGGCAGTTGCAGGCGACCTGGAGGGAGAACAGAGTGAGACATAGATTTGAAAAATCCCAGCTGATCCTTTATAGTAGATTAAAGAACATATATTGTATGCTAGAATGTATTCCAAGTAGTATTTTGAAATATATGAAATGGCATTTAGTGAACACTGAATGCTGTGTCTGTTAGCCTTTTGCATATATTTGATCACCACAAGTATGGCATACCTTCTGCATACTCAGAAAAAGAACTATAAGAACTAGCCTAAACAGCAGAATAACAGGGCTAAGACCGCAGATAAAAAACAGAACACAGACTCTAAAATTATATGTTCCCTTGAAAAGGTGTCAAGAGAGCCAAAGCACACATAGGAGAGATAGAAGTAAAGAGGTGAATGCCAGAGACCCCCACCACAGCCCAAACCACCACCACCAAAGACTGAGTATGCCCAGTTGCCACACCAAGCCAGGATGGGCAGGGTCAAAGAATTAACATGTATGAAGAGGGACCATGGAATGTCATGCATATGCAAGACCTCAGAGAATAATAAAAGGGGCAAGTTCCCTGGTGGTAGGTGTGTCTTTAGTGAAATTATTCCCCACACATCTAAATGTCAATAAATACATACCGCTCTAACAACTATTATTTGTTGTGGAGTTTTTTCCACAGAGTTTCAAGAGTGTTGGGCTCAAACTTGAACCCAATAAAGGAGACACACCAGGGCTGCCCTGGACAGAAGGCAAGTGGTGTAGCACCCATTGCTGCCTCTGTGAATAACCAAGCTTGTTTCCACAACAAATATAACCCGAGACTGCCTTCAGCCTCTGGCCAGCAAAGCCATTTGCTCTCATGGAAACAATCTTTTCATGCTCTTCCAAGGCCTTCTCTACATGGAAGGGAGGAAGCACAAAGCAGCGCACTGCAGTGGACAGGGCTGTCTCTAGGAGAATTACACAGCTGTGACAACTTCCATAAAAAAGTTGCCCTGACATCCACCCCACACACTCACCTTCTTTGGGCCTGTTTTGATGCACTCTGCGTTGGTGTGGCAGCCCCCATTGCCTTCGAGACAGAGATCAATTTCTGCAGCAAAACAATAAGGCCAAGTTATTGCTGAGGGCTGCTCAAGGCAGCTGGGAGCAGGTGATCCAAAGAGGTATTGGGAAAGCAACAGGAGAACTTTCCCTGCTTGGAGAACACTTTCCTGGGAATGTGTCTCATGAAAGCAAAGGAATAGAGTGCAACTGCAAGTTTACTCCCGACACACGTGGGTCTCTGAGCTGTGACAAATCTGCCCACAGAAAATTCCAATTCTGTCTGGGTGTACTTTAAAGAATATGAGAGGACTGGACTTCTCCTAGCTCCATCTTCCCCCAGAGCACCACTGTGGGAGACTCCCCTCACCCTCTGTCTCTGGGCCTCTCTATGACATGCATAAGAGCAAGAAACCTTGCAGGAATCTTTTTGTTTGAGACCAAAACACTGGTGGTTTAGTCTGAAACTCCCCTTAGTATTGATGCTGCTTCTCTGCTACCCTCAAAACACACCCTGACCACTCACCCATGCAGAGTGTCCCGTCCCCAGCATAGCCTTCCTTGCAAGCACAGGTCCTCTCTCCTGGGGACACTTTGGTGCACACAGCATGCTTGGAGCAGCCACCGTGGTCAATAGTGCAGGGATCTATTTCTGTGACCAAAAACAAGAGGAGCAGAATCAGCTCAGAGCACCTAGGAATGATCAGCTGTGCCAGAATGATTATCTTTCTTTACAAAATCTCAACATCTTGTTGAAATCCCTTTTTTTCACAATGCAAATGTTGGTTCTTTAAGCACATGGGGCCTCATCCACACCTGAGAGAGGTCAGTCCAAGTAAATAAGCTGAGCGTAAATAACCTCCAAATTGGAAATCTTGCCCTCACAGCATTTTCTCACTGACCACTAATGGTTAGATGAGAAAAAATATATCTACCTGAACAACATACATGTTGGAGGTTTTTGTTTTGTTTTGTTCTTAATTTTTTTCTTTTTCCCCTCTGATTTGCCTTCCAACAAGGGCAATACTGAAAAGAAATTGGAATGTCTACCAGTGTTTTGGCTGTTACGATTTTATCACTTTCTTTTTCCCCAGACTGTTTGCTTTTTGACATAAACAAGGTTTGTAATGTAGCTCTGGTGAAGTACCTAAAATTCCACCTCATTCTGGCTCTATTGCTGCATTATCACCTGATTTTGCCAGCAAAAGGAAGAATCACAAAGTTCTAGGGAATCGAAGCACCCACATTCCAAGGATTCATGGCCAAAATTGTTATAACTTTGCCCCCAATATTGTGATATTAGTGTGATATCACCAATATGTGATATTAGAACGAGCACAATCTGTTCATGTGCATCAGACAGTAAGAACTGCCCTCCTGCACTTTCCTGCCTTTTTACCCCTCTCTTGAAGGCTTTAACAACATCAGGAGCATCCTGTGTAAAGCTCTGGACTGGAAAACACCTCTACATCTGAACATGGCAGAGTTCATGGTGGATGGCTGAGAGGAAAAGAATGTGAGTGATCTTTCCTCTGGCAACTTCCTGCCATTTATTTCACCTTGTCTTTTCTGGACACACCTGTGCAATGAGTGCCGTTCCCTGTGTATCCAGCAGAGCAGAAGCAGGTAGGTTGGGAATCTGTGGAACTGTTAAGGCAGCTGAAACGAGACAGGGATAAACAATCACTGACAGCACCTCCTGATTTGCCCATCTGGTGGGAAGCGCTGTACAAATCTGGCGTATGCAGGAGACCACAATGACCACAGGATGCACATTCCAGGTATTCTTTTACAGCTCCAAACACTCCAGTCACCCTGGCCAGGACCTGGTGTCCAGCCCAGGCCTCCCACAGTGCACCCTCACCACAGCCACGAGCTTCTGCAAGGTACAAGGGGGATGGCAGGGTCCCTGCCTAAAACAGGAGTCTGGATAATGGATGGAGAAGGGAGTACGAGGGAGTCATTCCAGCCCTGTTTCATTCCTTGGCAGGGCAGAAAAAGCTTGTAAATGGCTGGTTGATTTGAATAAGGCCAGCCTTGGGGTACATTGGAATCTCTTCTTTCTCCCATCCACACATGCTGAAGGAACTTAGAATTGATTTATGCTTGGACAGAAAATCCTTGGTGAGACTACATGTGGCTCAGGTCCAAAGAGAGTTCCCAGAAAGGAGCTGACAATTATGCATCTTTGATGAGCAGGCACCTTCTGCCAGCCCTCTGCCAAGCCCTAAGCCAGAACCACCTCTGTGTAAAACACACAAACTCACATGGATGACTCGGCCCCTTGCCTGCACTTACTTGGCCATTTGGTGGCAAGTGTTATTGCATAAGTCAATCTTGATTCCTGCAAGAGAAAACACAAATATAACTTGGAATTTTCAGCTGGAGCCACTTCTGCCATCTAGAGAAAAGGAGCGTGAAAACCAGGAGTGATGCTAACTCTCTTGTCCTGTGTGGCAGCAGGAAAATCTCATAGGATTTATGTTTTGGCACTTTTCAAGGGAGTGAATTTGATGTTCTTTGTCTGAGCTAATGGTTCAATTTGATTTTATCTGTGTGGCTTCTGCACTGTAAGGAACAAAACTTGGACTGAAACCTTGTTAATCCAGAATACAGAGCCATTTGGTTTTGGCCCTTTTGAAGCAAAAGATGAACTGCTTTCATGCTTGACATTTACACTAGATAAGACAGCTCTGCTTGATTTCTGTTTCTAAATTCACGACAAAATCAACCTTTGTCTGGAAACACTTAAAATCCCAATGTATCTAGAAGCTCAGGTTTCTCCTCGTCCAAGTGCTAACCAAAACCCCAAATTCTTCTTCAACATGTTACTTTGACACACAATGACAGATTTATTGAAAACTGCAGACCACAGCCTGAGCTCACTGAGTGACTGAATCTGTGAGCAGAAAAAGCAGCCCAGCAAACACATTGGGGCCTTTTGAAAATTCCAGTCAAGCCCTGCCACTTTCTTAGGAAAGCAACAAGAATCATGACCAACATAATGTGGCTGGAAGCTCCTATTTCATTCCCAGAGCAAGGGGTTGTTTTAGAGGTGCCTCTAATCTCAGTGGAGGTAGAAGAAGGGATAGGCTTTTCTTGGTTTACCAAAATAACTCAAGAGTTCATGTACATTTGGGGAAGACACAGCAAATGCAGTTTGTGTGCAGGAATGAGAAAGCAGAGTCTGGAAGGGTTTTGGGGGAGATCAGAGTGCATGTGACTCTGTGGTCAGAGCAGACAGAGCTGCTCTGGCAACTTGATAGGATCACTCAGATTTCTCTGCCACCGTTGCAGCAGGGGCCCCTCCACACTCACGTACTTTCCTGGCAGGTAGGGCCCGTCCACCCTGGGAAGCACTCGCAGCTCCCGTCCCCTCGCAGCCCGTCGTTACAGATGCCATTGTCACAGGCACACTCTGCAGGGGCAACACCAACACCACTGTCAATCCAACCAGGGCTCACCAGCAGTCTTGCTGCCATTTAACTACCTGCACTGCTCCTGATCCAACACATCAAAGTGCCCTCAAGAAAGTGTCACAGAAGTATCAGAAGAAAATGGCACAGGAGTATCAGCTCTTGATCCCTCACTGCCAGGCCAAAAAGGCCCAGGAAGAGATTGCCTGCCTCTGCTGTACTTTGGGCGGCAGGAGGAAGAGCAGCACAGCACATGCTTGGTTTGAGGATGCAAAACGAGGTCACTCCTGTGGCTGGCCACTCCTGCTGTCTCTCTCTGAGAGACCTGGCAGCCATTTGCCTGTCTCAGAGAAACTGGGACCTTTCTGCTGTCCCACCACCCCTCCTGAGAGCTGAGATGTGGCCACTTTTCTGCCCTTGCAGGCGGTTTCCAGAGCCAAGCTGCCACGGCCCTCGGTGTTACCTGATTTGCAGTCTGCTCCGTATCGCCCCACTTCACACATCTCACAGGCAGTGCCGTGGAATCCCTCCAGGCACCGGCACTCCCCGCTGCCCTGGCTGCCATCCTGGCACTCCCCGTTCCCGGAGCACCACTGGCCCGGCTTCCCGGGACACATCTCACACATGTGCCCGTAGTAGCCGGGGCAGCAGACGGACCTCTGGAAAACCAACAAGAACAAGCTGGAGTGAGCCATCCTGTGCAGCATAGACAAGGTACAGCTTTATTGTGGGAGCTCTTTGATTCCCCTCTCTGTGTGACAGTCGTAATTTCTGACAACACGTGGAAGGAACAGGGAGGATGGAGTGAACACCCTGAAATGGGGCGTTCTGTTGCCCAGAGCTTCATGTAAAAATCTGCACAGCCTGCCCTTGAGAAACACAGGCCCTTTGGAGAGTAACTGAAGTATCCTGTGCCCTTCCAGCCTATCTCTTGTCTGTGTCCTCAGTGTGTCTCTCTGCTGGGCAGAGAGAGGCTCTGCCAGGAGGTGATTTGGCTCCAGAGCCTGATTTAACTGCTCTCACTTCTTTCTGCATCTACCTATGGGAAGAAAATCACGATGGGACAAAGTTGGACAGTACAGATGATGAGAAACACCATCTAATGAAGCAATGCAAGTGCCAGATGAGGTACAAGTGCTGACTGAAACTCTCTATGTGAGTACAGTAAGTCTAACTCCCTCTCTCCCTTTTCAATTTCCCATTCCCTCCACACTTCCCAAGTGACACTGTAACACCTGTAAGACGTCAAATTCACACAAGTCTTTCTTTTACCATTTTCTATTTAAGTGTTTTCTTCCAGCAACTCATTTTCACAAAACTGGTAGGAGCCATAACACACACAACATGGGGTGTGAGACCTTCTGCTCCCTGCTTTGGTTCAGCTTCAATGAGTCATCAGTTACTCGGGAAGGCACAGGCACAAGCAGAATACCATCATTCATGCCTCATTTCCTTAGGAAACCAGATTGCAAACATTCAACTCCTTCTCTTCCTCTGCAGGACAAAACCCAGAGCAACAATACCAAAGCAGCAGATCCCAATCCATCACTGCCCAGACATTTCTGCAGATTTTTTGTTGTTCCAGTGCCCTCCACCTCCAGGATGGAGACTGATTCCCAGACAACCCCAGTCTCAGCTATGCAAAGGCACAAACACTGCCAGGACTTCAGCACAGCCTGCACTTCCACGGCTGTGCTCCTGACACCCATCTGGCTTTTGCCAAAATGAATTGGAGGCAAATGTTTTGCTCACCAGAGAAACTTTTGCACAGGTGAAATGGCAGCCCAGTATTCTTGTACCCGCAGAGCGCAATTCACAGTGAGCGAGATTCCTTCTTCCAGGGGCTTCCTGAGGACATCATCAACACAGATACAGACAGGAGATATCACAATATTTGACAAACAATGTACATTTTGGTATATGGCAGTGCTCTTGCTTTGTATCAAGAATTTGTATCAAGAATACATTTGTATCAAGAATGCTCTTGCTTTGACAAGAATAGCCCCAAAAATCTGAACTATTCAGAGATGAGACAATGAGGCATCTATGGATGTGTGATATCACCACACAGAATCTATTTTTTACCTGCCCAATCCATGGTACATGTTAGTCTGAATGCTGAGGGAAAAAGAATTGGGAACCTTTGGGCATAGGGCAAAGCAGCAAGGCCTAAGAAGCCAGATATAGCTGCTAGGCAATTCACAGCCAGCATGGAAATGAAATGCTTAGTTGTTTTCCTCTCTGGAAATGTTTGTCACTCACTCACAAACAAGCTGCAGGCACAACCAGCCCATCTGTGTGAACAAATCAATGGTCTAGGCAGGGAAATTGCTACAGGCACCCCTAAATTTTCTTTTCTTGATGATAATGCCAAAAGACTCAACCATAAAATAATAATAATAAAAGGACGTTTCTTCCATGTTAAGTGGGAAAACTAAAGAGCTCCTGAAATTCAGGCAAAGCCTGGTGCCAGCTCTGGGTGGAGTTTCATGATTCATGTCCACGTTTTTCCTGTGTTACCCTCACTTGGTTTCTGCTTCTCCTTGCAAACCTTGGCAATGGATGAGCCACAGAGGACTCAAAGGCAGGTTTTTTCAGGTATCAAGATGAAACCTATAGAGCAATTAAAGGACTTCACAGCATTATCTGCAACCTCCCTGTGAGCTGTCACATGAATCCAAGACTCACCACAAGAACTGATCCAGAAGGACACTTGATCCCCTTCTCACACTTGCCGCACCTTGACTAGGGCACAGAGAACAGGAGAAGTCACAGGTGTGCCCTGTACCCACATCACACCAAGACACTAATCTTCAATTACAAATGCTGCTCTACAGGCTGCTGGCTGGGACAAAGATGTTTTTTTATCTCTGTGGCTCAAAACACCGAGAGAAGAGATCATATGCCACACCTTTCCTGAGTCTCAGGGATTTTTGTAGCCCTGGGGTCCCTTCACATAAGGCTGTAAATACAATTTTCCTGATCTGTAGCAGGCAGACTTACTTCAGTCTGACAGTGCAATCTCCAGGTTTAGTGGCTCATTTGCCACGAGCCACAAGGTACATGCAAGCGGGACTTTTGGCCATGACTCCCAGGAAAAACAGGGAGCATTTTCTAAGGGAGCTTGTGGTCATGGCGTGCAAAAACTCGGCTGGACTTTCCTTCCACAGCTGAGTGTCTGGGAGTCCCAGCACTACCCAGCCCCATGGCTGGCACTGTGAGGGAGGCTCAGCAAGGGAACTGAACAGAATCTGCACAAAAGCTGTGTTTAGATGTACAGAATCTCGAGGGAGGAAATGCCAAATCTCCACAATGCCCCATTCCATGAGGCTCCTCTGGGCTTAGACCATGTCTTGTCCATGAGGACAGCCAAGGTGGGTTGTCTGTTAGTCATCAGTTTGGCTCAGCAGGTGGAGGAGCCCTGTGAAATGGTGTCAGCTCCTTGGCCATCACCATTACCTTCAGTATGGTGGTGGTATTGGCAGTGCAGCGATTCTTCTGGACCTGGAGCACCTGGGACACCCCGATCAGGATGCCGTTCTTCGTCTCAAAGGATTGTCCATCCAAAGGAATATTATTGACAAACTTCTGCAAAAGCAGTTCATAACAGCTGAGACAATAACCTTCAACTCCTTTTGCATGGATTGCTTGGCTGCTCCAAGACAGCCCCAGCAGTAAAGTTGTGAGGATGTACAAAAGAGAAATGGGAGTATTGAGTCAGCAGCCTTAGGAAGTGACAGGTAAAGCCAGAGCCACAGATGGCAGAACAGTCTGCCTCCCTTACCTGGGTGCTGTTTTGGTAAAACATCAGCCAGTAGGAGAGCCCTAACATGCTGCTCTTATGAACTCCACTTCTCAAGTCTGCAGGCAAGAGCTTCTCTCCCAGTACAATGTGGTACTGCACTGTTTCATTGTCCTAAATCCACAAAAATACAAATGTTTGGAGTCTTTTGACTTCCTAGACTACAATTCAGTCAGAGGTATGGCACCTGTAATGGCTAATTAAGCCCACAGACCCCTAGTAACTCTCCATCACAGATAACTGATCACACTTGATGACTCTGATACTTGATGAACCTATTTCATGTTTTCTGGAACCTTTCAGAAGTCTGAAAATTGCCACAGACATCCAGGAAGTGGAACATGTTGTGCCATCCATCCACATACTAATTTACTTTGCACTTGGGGTCCAAATATTCTTGCCATATCCCTGCAACACCCCTGGAAATCCTCTCATTTCTCTGCCACATTTCTTCCAGCTTTTAATATCAGATATTCATCTCATTTGCATGCTGAAATCCCCTGAGCTTGTTGACTATTTGGCAGTGTACAATGCCCCTGCACCCACCACAACACAAATTCAAACTGCAAGCCAGCAGTGAGCTTACCAGCTGGGTCACATTGGCAGCACGGCAGTACTCCTCAATGGAATTATTTCCAGGAACAAAAATTGTGTATTGTTCAGAGGACTCAACTTTCCCAATGAGCTGGTACTCCTAAAAAATGTCCAAACAGTAACATTAGCAATTACCTTTGTACCCACTAAAACCCAAACCACATGTGAGATCAATTACAAAGGCAAGAGGAAATGCTTGGAAATGGGATGTACAACTTCTACTCAGCCGTAACACATCTGGTCACTTGCTCCTTGTCCTGGTTGACATAAGAGCAGCTCCCAGCTATGAATATCCTTCCCTTTCTTCTGGTTTTCTCTGTCTTGTATAGGCATCAGAACACCTGCAGTAGACAGGTCATCTTCTACTGTAACACATGCCAGTGATCTAGACATCTAACTGTAATTATATAACTCTTTGGCTGCTCAAAAGCTTTCCTGGAAGATCCCTCATGTAGGACACACAATCTCCCTTTCTTACCCAAATTTAGGTCCCCCAGTGTAAGGTAAGGTGGGAATTTGCTCAAAAGGCTGTTCTGACAGTGAGGGCTGTGCTCAGCTCGACTGCTTACCTCTAGCAGCTCTTTGAATGTGCTGAATGAGGCTACTGTGCTGAGCTGTTCTTGCAGACCAGGGGGGCTCGATGGGATTTCTCCTGGGGATGGCAACAAAACCTGCAGAAAAAGTGGGTTCAGAGCAAGGCTGAGCAAGGGGCTGAGGGGAATCACACTGGACTCCTGCCCTGCTTGCAAGAAAGGCAATTAAAAGGCCTCATTTTACACAGCCCTGCAATAGCCTGAACTATTCTATCAGCCAAGAGAAGGGGAACTCTCTTCCTACTTGTCCTGGAGACAAATGTTTTAAACACTGAACACTGCAGCACAGGAAACATCTGTCAGGACCTTGTGATAACCTCATCTATTTTCCCTTTGTATCCCTTCCTAACCATCCAGGCATGTGATCCTCCTTGGCCCTATCACAGAGGCTGCCACAGAACCCAGCTGCTACAACTGCAGCATTTCCCAGTGCCACCTGTACTGACATACCTTACTGAGGACGTGGATGATGCCATTGCTGGCAGGGATGTCACTGACTATGACACTTGCATTCTGGATGGTCAATACCTGCACAAGAACCAGAGGGAGAAGCAAAAGGATTAGGAAAAGCCAAGCAAGTTCAAAACTAATTTGTTGTTCATTCAAGGCTGCACATGGTTAATCTTGGTATAGTTTTTAAAAGATGCCTGCATTTGAGGGCACCCAGGCTCCTCACTGGATACAGCAGCCCCTCAGCAGTTAAATTTGAGATTGGTACAGGTTATGTAAGAAACCCTTACACCACTCGTGGTGTTTATCTGCCATCTGGTCTGTGGGTTGAGAGTGGGTAATTCTGGCCCATCGTGCTTTTTGAGATTTTCAGCAGTGAAGACACCTTCAAGGAAGTGGGCTCTGAGGGGAACAAAATCAGATAAAGAAAAGATTAGGGAAGTGTTGGTAATGTAAGGGAGATAAGACCATGCCACCCAACATTCACATCTCTCATGGGAAGTAGTTTAGCACATGGAGAGAACAATGGAGAGAATTGTTCTGATGCCATCTCCCTGGGAAAATCTCTCTGCAAATACATGAAAAATAAACCTACTTCCCACGGTCTGTGGTCTGTTATGTTTTAAAAGGCTACTTAATTTTTGCCTGATAGATATTTAAATTTGCTTCTATAGATATTTCCTTATTGCACAAGAAAAAAAAAATCTCATGGCTCTTTTACTGTTGTTTGGCCCAGTAAAGTGAAGGCAGGAGGCTCCTCATACCTGACTAAAAACGGCAGCATGTAAGGGGTCAACCAGAAATCTTTGTCAGCATTGCTCAAGTTCTTGATAGCTGCCTCTGATGGCACCAGGACAGTGACATTGGCTCCTGCTGGGATGCTGAAGAGAGATTTCTGTTGTCCAAAGCACAAAAATGAACAAATAAGACACGCCACTGCCACATCTGTAGTGCCAAATACACCCAACAGCCATCCTGCTCTCACAGTCACATGAAAGGGATATAAAGGAACAATCTCCTGGGCTCTCCTGGGCACAGCAATCAATGAGTGCCACAGGTGGTTTAGCTGAAACAGCTGACACCTGATTGTCAAGGGAAAATCTGCTGCTTTAAGGTCTACCTTCCCTATTCAGTTTTCCTTCAGACACATTCAATCATATATCCACAAATCCCTTTTGAATCCCCAACATCAGCTCCTGGGGGAGTGACCAAGATAACTGCTGGCAAAAGCAATTTTGTATGCAGCAGGTCGGATGAGCTAAAGCTCCAGTTAGAGACTGTCCATCACAGTGTTTCTATAGACATGATGCAGTCTGTGGAGGGTCTCTCTTATTCCCACACTAGAGACAGGGAAGCAGCAATGAGTAAAGGAACAAATATGCAGTCTAATGTCCCAAAGGATGTTCTTCTGAAAAAAAAAGCTTTATAATGCTACCCATTCTTTCCCTTCTGTGCTGTTTTTTGATGGCCAGGAGTTACAGATGGTACAACCACGAAAATTAAGTGTAATGCAGCCCCAGCTTCCTCTTGTGAGAGAAACAAAGCCCCTAGACACACTCATGACCCTTATTCTACCACAAGCTCCACAGTTTTTCTACAGTTTTTCTGCTCTGTAATAATTTCTCCTTTGTTTTGTTTTGTTTTCTCTAAAGTAAAAGATGAATTGAATTGCTTGTCCTCTCACTCACTCATTCACAGACTTCACCTCTACAGAACTTGCCTGTGTGGGTGTACCATGGTTTCTCTTACCTTAACCCAGTCATAGAAGCCTGCAAAGTGGGAATTCCTGGCCAGCTCCTTTCAAACAGAAACAACAGAAGAGTTACCTCTGCTGAGCACAGGTTACAGCACTGGGGGACTCAGGGTGGGGGAAAGGAGCCCTTTGCAATATCAAATCTGCAACAATGACTTTGACATTCTTCTCGCTTCACAACCATTACAGGTGTATTGTGAGGAGAGATGGGCGCGTCTAAAACCAAACTTCAGCCATTAAAATATGTATTTCCAAATAAACATGCTCTTTTCAACTCATCTACAGTTCATCCATGTGTATCAGGGACAAAAGGTTGAATCTGCAATGGCCTTTGATATTTCGAATGACAGAGAATGGGCCTAAAAGCTCTGACCTGAAAAACTTTCTGAATAACAAAGGAAGGATGACTTATTGCACAGGACAGGTGCTCACTGCACAGGGGTGAAGCAGCTTAGAAATTATGGTTTCACTGGCAGTAATTAGTTCTGGCATCACTTCTGTCCCTGTGGCCTTGGAATACACTTGGGCTTCACACTGATCCTGGTAGAAGGAGTCAACTCAGGTAACAGGGAAAAGTGAAGAGAGAACCAGTTCTCTCCAGTCTCAAAAAGGCCTCAGACATTTGCTCCTCACTAACTTTTAGAATGTCCCCATAGCACGTCATGCCATCCCCAACATAGCCTTCAGAGCAAACACAGGATCTCTCTCCTCCACCAAGAGGTACACACGTAGCCTGCAAGGAAAGGAAGAAGAAATTAGAGAGCAAACACAGCTTATGTAGTGTTACACCTATCTCAGGATTGAATTCTGGCCTTCCAGGGGCTGGGCTAGAGTAGCACCCACAAACACCTTCCACCTGCTGCCTTTATCGTGGCCCTGAGTGTTACCCTCACACAGCTAGGCCCAGGTGATGGCTTCAGTCGTGTGAACCCACAAAAATCAGAGGATCCATCTTGGGAGAACATCAGTGCAGGCCAGACAACATAACATAAACCTTTGCCATTCTCTCAATGCCATGGCTGCTGCAAAACCTGTCAGAGAGCAGGTGAGCCTCCCCTGCCATCCAGGCTGAGGACAGCTCTGTAACTACTCACCAGGTCGTGGCAGCCACCATTGTCCATGAGGCATGGGTTGATGGCGTCACAGCTGTGGCCATCGCCAGCATAACCCCTCTTGCAGACACACTTGCTCTGCAAGAAAGAGATGTTTTAGTTTTATAGACTTCCCAGAGCATCCGCATGTACTATCCAAAAAATGTCTAAGGCAGCAAAACTTATCCTTAAATTATTTTCCTAAGTTTTCTTCCTGGTCCCTCAAGACCTGGAAATGTGGAGTTGTTTCCTTAGCAGAGCATCATACTCTATCACAGTACACAAGCACATTGATCACTTGCATTGCTTGGCTGTTGGGGCCACTTGAAAATGATGGTTTCCTCCTTTATTTCCAGGTTTTTAGGGAATGACACAGACTTTGTGAACGGCAGAAAGAGGAGTTCATTTCAAAGCTTCCTGCTTTCAAGATATCCAGGAGAGCATATGCACATCTCACTTCACTAAAATCTGCCACAGCTTTTGTGCCTTTGTTTCAGCACACTGTGCAATGCTCCCCATATTCAGTGGGGAGAAGCAGCACCCTGAGAATTCTCCCCTCATGGCACCTTCCTCCCACCTCAACACGTGTTGCTCTTGGCCCAGCTGCCTCCACAGACTGTCTGAACAGCTGCACGTGCTCTTCAGTGCTGTGGTCTGAGGACAGGGGCATGCAGCAACTGGTGCCTTAGGTCAAATTGTATGACACAGTGTACTCCTGTCCCTTTGCTGCACAAGACCCAGAGTTGAGCAGCAGTCCTGAACACACCAGTGCACCTCACATACAAGAGCACTGTGGTGCTGCAGCTGGTTGATTCTGGCAGTGGTCAAAGCAAGCTTGGCTGCTGGCCAGCCCAATTTCTACCTCTAGCAATCCAAGGCCAACTCAGAGCAGCTGAGGGAGTGACAATTCCACCTCCAGGCTGCTTATCTGGGCTCATACCTGTCCAGGCCCAATGTAGACGCAGTCGGCGTTGAGGTGGCAGTTCCCTCTGCTCTCCAGCACACAGTTGTCGATGGGCACACAGGCCTTGCCATCCCCAGTCCAGCCCACATTGCACTGGCAGCTGGCAGTGCCAGGGCCTGTGCTGGTGCACAGGGCCTTCAGGAGAAGGGAGAGAGAAGGAATTACACCCAGCAGAAGGGAGAGAGTGCAGTGAAAATACAGCAACAAATCTCCTTCCTCACACTGTGGAGAATTTCTGACTGACCAACTCTGATTCCAGCACTGGGGATGGAGGGTGGAAGCATCTTCTCCAGAAAAGTCATAGAAAACTTCATAATAAAGTGATTCTGGAGACATTTTGTGTTTTAAGAGAGGTAGACACTTATGTCTAAGGTGGCTCAGAACACACAGGACATTCATTATCATCATGTAAAGCTCTTCCATTACACAATAAGTATTCCCTGAAGAGGAGGACCACATCACCTGTCCGGATGTCTGGGATGGAATCAATGATAGATGGCAGACCTCTCTTAGGAAAAGACCTACTTTGTACCCAGTGCCATCCTATTTTCTTGTATATAGCCTGATGTCTTCTTCTGACTGCAGGGTCTAATTTATGATGAGATCTAACTCTTTGGCAGTAATTTACAATATGAAGCACCACAGTTTTTAACCATGGATAAAAATGTAGTGTTGATGGTTACTGAGAATATGAGTTGGATCTCACAGTTAAGCTACAGAGAAAGTAACATGTTAGAAGAGCTGGAGGGGAATATCATTGCAAACCAAAAATTATCTATACAGCTAATCTGTCTGTATGGCTTATAAAATATCTGTTATGAACCAGCCAAACTGTCCTTGGCGTCACATTTTGGCACCAACCCAAATGATTGACATCTTTACAATGATTTTGCCAAGACACTTGTTATTATTGCACCTCATCTGACAGACAGGAAAAATTAGCACAAAAAATCTGTAACAGTCCCAAGAGTCCTGGATCCCTGCCCTGACTGAGAGGATCTGTCTCTCCATGCTTCACAGTCTGACCACACTTACATTCTGTGAACAGCCTCCCCGTTCTGGCTGAATGCACAGGTCAATGGGCTGGCAGGAAAACCCGTCCCCTTCGTATCCATCCTTGCAGA
This sequence comes from Sylvia atricapilla, assembly GCF_009819655.1. NCBI lineage: Eukaryota > Metazoa > Chordata > Aves > Passeriformes > Sylviidae > Sylvia > Sylvia atricapilla. The sequence continues at coordinate 15,554,981 of NC_089150.1, read as the reverse complement.
TGCACCTTAAAAGTATACACAAAAGGGATGCAGGTAGAGCATTGCCTTAAGCAAGCAAGATTTATTACTAGTAAGTTGGCTCAGTTACTCAAACAATCTCGTGCACCTAGTACACAGACACACACACAGAGCCACAGGTGTGAGGCCATGTGCCTGTACAATGGCAATGTGCCCTGAACATGCCAGAGACTGACCTTGCTGTGTCATTGAGGCTGCAGACAGCGTGTTGGTGACAGTACTGGGACAGCTCACTCAGGCCACAGTTGTTGGATGTCTTGTCACAGAATTTCCCAGTATAGCCTTCCTTACAGGACCAGGACTGGCACACTCCCCCACTGCCAGGCCTGTTGTCACAGACACCGTGGACACAGCCACAATCTGTCAAGGACATGCAGTAAGATCAGTAAGTACAAAACGTCCAGAATCCACCACAGTTGTAGATTCCCAACTTTCCTTCACAATCTCTTCTGTCACCAAATAATCATTCCATCTGGGTTTATTTTTGACAGAGGGATGTCTGCTGAGAGACATCCCTCACAAATCAAGCCTGGCCAGGGAACATATCCTGTGACTGCCTGGCTCCAAGTTTTCTATAGGCTGTAAGAACAGACTCAAATTTAGGCTATCAAGCTTAAGGTCATTGTCAACCATCTTTTGTTTCCTAACAGGAGACATCTAAATTAGGTTGATGTTTCCAAAACACCATATTAAACATGTTTTCTCCACTGTCATTTGAAGAGACATATATGTTAGCATTTTTGCCACTTCCTTCATGATGCTGGTCTTGCCAGAAAGAAGTCCAATATACATGAATTTGCACCATTATCCTTGTTTCAAATTTTCCCTCAATCTCTTCATCAGAGTTACCAACCTTCATCACAATTCTCGCCGTGCTTGTTTGGGTTTGCACAGATGTGGCAAGCTGTGCCTTTGAAACCTTCAAAGCAGTGACAGTTGCCATTCCCTTGAATGCCATCACTGCACTGAAAGGAAAAGAACAAAAAAACCAAAGTGATTGAAACTCAGAGAAATGCCAAGGCATTGATATCCATCAGAGGCACTTTGATACTCGTAGGAACAAACAAGACTTTGAAGAGTGGTAGAAGTAATACAAGATCCCACACAGCCAGAGCTGTGCCCAGCAGCCATGACCTAATTCACACTAAATATGTGCCATTCTCTCTGGATCTTCTGCTCCCTGGAGCACAAACTCTGAATTTTACTTATCTCAAACTGCACTCTCCAACCACACTGATATACCTACTCATTGTAATGCAGGAGGTTCCTCCACACTTACATTTCCCCGGCCATAGCATGGACTAGAAAATCCCCCTGGGCATGGCATGCAGTCTGGACCAAAGAACCCTTTGCAGCATCCAGGTTTCTGGGGAAAAAAAAATAAAATAAAAAATTGGTAAGGTTTGACACGACTTAACAAGAATTTGCTTGGGTACTCCTGTGCTCACAATTCTCAAATTCTGCTCCTTGTCCCCGCCATGGAAAGAAACAGAATATTGTATTTAGCATCTGTGTTTCTTAGGAGCTCCTGTGCTTAAATTATTTTTCAACAATGACTCTCTTCCTGCTTACAACCAATACTTCTCAGAACAAACCATTATTTTCTGCCTGTTCTGACCTCAACATACAGGATGCATACTTTTTATGAACTTTAAATTCTTTAATGGCACTGGTCCACTCACTCTTACTTTATCCTTGCCCAGGACTCTCTTCCCATGGAGGGATGCAGTAGTCCTGGACTGCAGGCCTTATCATGACTGACCAAAGGAAGAACAATCATAATACAATCAGCAATATTTAATGAAACACTCACAAATCATTCCATAGAGTTGGCATTGTGAGAGCTGCAGACAAACACGAGGTCCATAAATTCACTTATGAACCGTCTGACATAAACAGGATGCAATCACTTCACAGCTTACAGCACTTTCCCTGTGCTCAGCTTCCTTTGGGAGAAATGCTAAGGCTGGGACACTCCAATTAACACTGCACCATCATGGCTTCCAACAGGGATGCTTTATTTTATTTATTTATTGCACTCCGGTTTAACTAAGCTGCCTTCTAACACTTGCAGTGGGCTGGTACACTGTGTTCTCCTGGACAAAGGTAGCTTGTTTATGTGACGGTCCTGGGGACAGCTTTCCTTTTGCTCCCATCCAGCCCTCTCAACTCAGAGTCAGAGCTCTCCTTGGTGAATGAGGAAAAGCAGAGCTGAGCTCCTTTCAGAGGAATGTATTCCTCCAGGACACTCACCGTGATGGTTTGATTGCAGTACCTGGCACACCCCTTCTTCAGGACATTCAGGCCCTGTGGATCATGGATGTAAACACATTCCTTTGGGGAGAGTGTTGGTTCCTGCACAAAAAAAACCAAGCCATTAGCACTGTCACCTTCCCCTTTGCCCTTTTTGCTGCAGAGAGCAACTGTGGCTATCTCTGAGCTGGGGAAGTTGATTGAGGAGCCAAGGTGAACAGCACACAGTTGTGGCAGACCTAGGAGGAACCAAGGCACACAGTGGCCTCCTCTTGCTCCCAAGAGTCCCCAAGCCTGAGCCAAGGTGCTGCCCTTTAGGTCTAATAACAGTACCTGTGATAAGGGAGAGAGCAAGCACAGGGGGAGGAAGGGAGGGAGAGGAGACAAGGGGGAGACAAGGGTGGCAGGGAAGAGAAACAGAGGGTAAGAAGGAGGGGAGGAAAGAGATAGGAGAGGAGTGAGAGGGAGAGTGGGGCATAGAAAGAGTAAGGAGAGAATGAGAGTGAGGGAGGGAAGGAAAAAGACAAAGGTGAGGTGAAGAGAGGAAGACATAGGATAAAGAGTTGCAAATAACATTGGAACAATGCTCAGCGACCTGTCATGGAGTTGGGCACAGGTAGAACTCGGCCCCAGGTGATTCTGACTTTGCCAGCCTCAATCAGAGAGGAAAATGAGCAACTGGTGATTTTGCAGATCTCTACTTCAGACATCCATGCTGAGACAGCATTAGCAAGTTGTCCCAAACGTCAGACCTCTCAGAGGACACCCAAGGGTTTAAGGGTGGTGAGCACCCCTCTGGCTTTCACAAACAACATGTTGGGTCTGGCCTTCACATTGCAATTTCCTGGAACTTGCTGTTCTGCTAACCTCAGCATGGGATAACAAATAGCAGCACTCTTCCTTCCTCCACCTTCAGCTAGCTCTGCTCGTCTCTGAATCAACAGGGAGCACAGGCCAGGAACAAACTCTTTCTCACTCTCTTCAGAGCAGAAAGGTTATTGTGATTCTCTGGCTGTGATATAAGCAGAAGCAGTGGATGGTACTTGTGGAATTAGGTTTGCTGCTGAGACTCTGGAGGAGCTGGCAAACCCTGCATTTGAACAGCAAAGCTCTGCCTGAGGCAGAGCAGAAGTGCTAAAACTGCAAGTCTACAATTTCTTTTAGACCAGGATTTCTCACTGTGCTCCACATCGATTCAGCAAGCAGACTCCAGAATAAGACTTCACAGAGCAGTTAGTGTGCAACAGTCTGGGATCACAAAGCTTGGGTTCATACCCCCTAGCAAGCCTCTCTACTGGCTGCCTTTCCTGCTCTCTCTTTATTTGAAAGTGGTTTGAGTTAGAAACATCGGCGTGTCTGTCATAATGCAAAGAAACTACAGAAATAACTACAAATATTTACCATTTCCTTGCTGCCAGGTGGGCAAATGCTGTTGTTGAGGGCCTCACAATCCACACAAGAGCCCTGTTAAGAAAAGAAGAAGCAAAAATGTAATCTTCCCAAAAGAACTTCCCTGTGCCAAGAATGCTACAGAGCTACTGTTCCCAGTACATATATCTAAAACCTCACAGCATATATCTGAAATATTTAACTGCTTCCACACTCTGAAATGTGCTAAGTTCATCACCCAAATAAAATTTCTCATGTGTCTCAAGGACCTGCCTGGAGCTGGGGTCTGTCTGCACTCTGAGTTTCTCTGCCACTAGACATCCTGCTAGGCTAGAAAGCACTTTGGGCATCCAAGCAGCAAGACTTGCTGAATCAGCAAGTTATATGGACACTCTGGCCCCTTGGGATTCACTGTGTCTCTCCAAACCTCATTCAGAGCCTCATTTTCTTTCCTCTGTAACCGACCAATGATCAAACTGGGGAGCAAGCACCTCAGATAAGGTGTATGAAACAGTTCATGTGGGAATACTGCACAGCATTTGTAGGTCCTGCTACTGAATGCCTGCTTCCTGTCCAGGCTACAGGACACCAGTGCTGACAGAGGTGGGAACAAAGCCTGTCAACGGAGTTAGCAACTCTAGTGGGAAGAAGAACATATAAAGGAAAAGGTAAATGTACTTTGAAATCAAAGGTGGGATGGGTGCACAGAAAGAAAAACAACCTACAGGGAACATTTGCTGACTAGCAGGAAAGCAGTGCCAAGCGCAAACAGAAGAAACACTGACAAGGCTGCCAAAGTTCACACTAGGGTTCACACAACACTCAGACAGACCACATTTTCCAAATGCAGTTTACACAGCCTGCTTTTGGTCCTCCAGGTGAGTGTGGGATGCATAGCAAGTGCCAGTTGTGCTTGAGCATGAGAATGGGAGAAGCTGACTTACCATCACAATCTTATGTTGCTCTTCATTGCATCTGTGAGGCAAAATGGGAACTATTGAAGGAGGGATGAAGATGCCATCCAAAGTATGAATTATACCATTTGAAGCCACAATGTCTCGCATTTTTAAGGGGATCCCTGATTCATCCATCAGAATTCTTCCCTGATGCAGAAACACAATTTTAGCCCATTAGACAGGATCAACCACATAAAGCCGATGTGGAAACAGATGGTTCACAACATCAAGGCAACCACACAAAAGTGGTCAAGCCTCTTAATGAAGTCAGAGATTGGATAAGGAGCAAACTAATTAAACTCATTTAAGTCTAGCTTTTTTAAGCAGAGGAGGAAGCAGAGATTGGCTGAAATCACATCGTCCAGAACCACATGCAGACCTTCTCCTACCACAGAAGGGTTTGCCCTGAAGGGTTCTGATTCACACTTACATCTGCACTAACGTTGATGGTAAGTATCTGGTTAGCCATTGTAACAATGTGTGGCATCATTATCAGTTTCTCTACAGTCACCTGAAATAAAACACAAGGTGGTGGTACCATGAAAAAGCAGGGTGATTTCAATGCAGCCTACAGAATCCTTCCATGATTCCTGCCACTTGAAAAACTTCTCACCAGGACTTAACATTTACATTTCATGAAATACCACAGAAACAAACAATGGGTCAGAGGGTAATCCAGGACTTTGTGTGAACTGTTTGCAGAACCACAAACACAGCAGTGCTGGTGGCAGCTGCCTTGCTTTTCATTCCTTGTTTAGGTAACTGTCCAGCACAGCTGAAATCAAGTGTCTCTAACAGAGTCTGTTACTAATACAGCTGCAAGTAGGGTCAGACTAATAATGTTTTTTTCTAGGACATAGTCAATAAACAATGAAAGTTCAGCCAGAAACAAAATAGAGAACATATTTTGACTGAAAAAAATAAGACAGAAAAAAGATGTAAACTGCAGCTTCTGTACTCAGAAACTTAATGATTTGAATAGACAATTCTGAGAACCAGGACAAGTGTGAGTTTTGTGTCCTGCAGCAAATTCTGCTGGACAGTATTTTCATTGTAAAGGCCATCCAACTAGGGAGCACCAACACTCCAGAAAACTCAGAGTTTCTTGATGGAGAGCACAGCTGTCCCTTTTGGCAACTCCTTTCATGGCAAACATTTTGCCTCATAAGATCCTGAGTCGCATCTCTGCTTCTCCAGGGGAAATCCAGGAAGCAGCAACTGAAATCATCAACACTGTGACCTCTATGCCACACAAGAGTTGCTAATGTGTTGGTCTGAAGGAGGTCTGGGGTTAAAGCTGCCTGCCTTACCGCTGCTGAAGTATAGATGTGATGTTTTACCAGTTCCTGAAGCTTATTTATGCCCTAAGGAAAGAAGAGAGCATGAGAATTAGATACGCCTTCAATGCTCAGCAGTAGCAGGAGGCAACTACATTTTCTTCTGATCAGTGATTGACAATGCCAATGCCCATAGCAGTGAATTCACTTGGTGAATAAGTTCCTTCATTTTCCCCTGCCCAAAGCTGGGGTGAGGAATGAAAGCCAAAAACCAGATTTAAGCAATCTGGCTGACCATATTTCTCACTGAGAGTTCCCACTCCCAGCACCCACTTCTCTCCTAGAGCCTTACAGAAACAAAGACATGGTTTAGGCACCCCCAGGAAGAATAACTTGCAGCAGTGACCAGATCCATTACACAAAGTCATTCCAGCACAGCCTAGTGCAACTCAGCCAGCTCAGGATGTCTTACGGTAGTATGGGCTCCTACCTCTGTGAAAAGATAAATGAGCCTTCCATCTCTCAGCTTATCCACACCATCATTGCTGGGCACAAAGACAGTGAAGGGGCCTGGTCCATCCAGTATTGCAGGCAGGCCACAGTTCTGCAAAAACAACAGAAGATTTCATCACGGATCTAACATGGGTCACTGAGGGGGTTCCACCAGGAACTGAGAGGAAATGTTAAACAGCTCACTAAAGGCAGAGCTGTTGTAAAGCAAAATGTGCAAGAGGCAACTGGACACCGGGGGTAGGTGTGTGATATAACAGAAGTGTAAGTGCCACAAAACCACAGCTGGGACAATGAAGGCACTGGTGGGAATACAGCAAATATGAACAAGGGAGCCCTGGGCTAATGCTCCCTGCATGCTTTAAACACACAGAGACTAAACTGTGGTCAACAACATGCTTTGGAGAACAACTCTCCAGGGACAAAGGGGAATGGGACATGGGGAGGAAGATGGGAAAGCAGCCTGTACCCTTGCTGCTTGTGCCAGATCCCCTAAAGATGTGAAAACTCCATTCTTTTCCATTGCATTTGCTTAGGTAAAGTAGGAAAATAAAAAGAAAAAATGACACAGAATAAAACATCCAGAAAGAAAGCCAAAGCACTGAGATGTATTTAAATGCTATTCAAAATTCTCCCCAAATCAGCAGCAGGTTTTGTACAGCAGCAATATCCCAGCCTCCTGGGCAGACACAAACTTGCTTACCTCCAGTATAGTTTCAAATCTACTGAAGATCTCCATCGAAGCAAGGATCTCACCAATGGTTTTCTGCAAGAAGATACAAAGAGGAAAAACATGGCTGGGGCTGAAGCCAGATCTGAGGACGTACTTGAATGCCCAGCTTTGCATGTAAGGATCTGCAGAAAATCATCATCCTCAAAGAGATGGGCATATTCTAATGATTATTTGTTCTCACTTAAAATACAGAGAACTTTTCGATTATAATTTCAAAATCCACTATAGACAGATTAAAGAAAATCTTCTTTTGAATATTATGTGAAAAATACTTTTCAATACTTGTCCTGTAACATACATATTTTGTAAGATACAGCTGAAGAAGAGCTCATTTGCTGTCATTTTATTAATGAAAGTAGAAGTCTCTTTTCATCCAAGCACTGTAAAAGCACAATTGTGAGACTTTTATCTGGCTTATGCAGTACTATTAGCTACTTTTAAAGGTATTTTAATAATACCTAATAGGCCTTATCAGGGCTGAAAACTAAATAAGTAGCTTTTTCCGTTTAAAAAAAACCTCACTGATTTGGAAGATTAATGATGAAAATTGCTTTTTATAAAGTGTTTATTCTGCTGTCCCATAAAAGAGAATAAATATAAATGCCTCTGTACCTGTGGGTTTCTGAGGTTGTCAGTGCTGGTTTTTTTCCTGAGGCTGTTGACAACATGTATGATGCCATTGGCTGCTGGGAGATTTGATTGCAAGATGTTGTACAGTTCCCCTGGCAGGTCTTGATACCGGAAAGATTTGATGTATGTCTAAACAATAATAATAATAATAATAATAATTTATTTCCTTGTGGTACATCTGTGTTACCATGATACAGGTATAAATCAGTTCTTATGGGTCAGCAAGAGGAAGGCACAGCCAGAGTTAAGGGGTGTAAGACAAGCACCCCATCCTTCTTGAGTTTGGGTGATATTTTGATCCTTAGTGGTGTTTTTAAGCCTTAATTCAGAAAAAAAGAGACATCATCTGGGACACCCTGCTCCAGAATTGAGCGTGAGCAATGCTTGATCACAGCTCTGGATTACTAAAGGATGCCCTAGCCACCACACAGCTGATTTGGAGGCAATCCTGGACATACAGCCTTGACTGCAGCTTTTATTGACTCACTGTACCCACAAGGAGTCATCACAACAAAGCCAGAGGAGTCAGGGTCACTGAATTACAATTTATGTACAATTATGGTCCTTCCACTTTGCATGGATCCCTGCACTGAAGCCTGGTGCGTGAGGGTGTCCCAGGGTTAACCTACAAACTAATATCCAAGTCTTTTCATTTTACCATGTTCATTTTTAATTGCTCCTGCCTGCCCTAAACTTGAGTTCACTCATTTCACATCACTCAGGACTCTGAAACAAAGGAAGGCGAGTGCACACTTCCCAGATCAAAAGGCTCCTGAGTAAACCAACAGGAAAGAATTTTAAAAGGAGCATTGACACACTAAGTTCGGATTCCCCTCCTCCCAATAGTGCTTTGTCCTTTTGATGTAATATGACCTAGACCTCGAGGCCAAGGCTGGATCCTCAGAGAGGAAACACAGGGCTCTCCCCCTTGGCACCTGTGAGCTTGCATGCAGGAAAGGTGCAAAATGGAGAGAGAGAGCAGTGGATACCAGGAAATGTGAGTCAATTGGAAAAGGAAAAAAAGAGCCTTCCATATCAGAACACAACAATGAAAAGTTCTTTGCTAGGAGGACTAAGGAAAATAACATAGAAAGAGGGGGAAAGAGAAACTAGAAGAGGAAATATTCAGTGCGTGGCTGTGTCCAACCACACAAACTCCAAGGGAGCATTCAGCCTGAAGGGAGACTGTTGCCTCTTCCACATCAGCCACATGGAAATTATAGCTGCTGACGGTGTAGGGAAAAGGTCTCTGCTCCAGACCACAGTGCATATAGAGAGCATGGAAAGACCATTCACATGTCAGATTCTTGGTTGCCTGTGAGACAGCAGATGTGGTTGCTTGGGGTGTCTGGTCTTAAATCACCTTGCTTTAGATTGCACAAAGGAGCTGCTTGTTTTGATCACAGAAAAAGGTTTTCTGCTGAAGAAAGCCCACCAAGAAAACCATGCTCAAGCTCCAGCCTGTTCTATGTGAAAACAGGTCCAGGCCTTCAGGAGATTCCTTACTTGTCTAGTGAATGTCAGCTGATGTCCTGACAAGGTCCACATAGTCTTGGTTTTTATCATGTCTTCTATCATGTGCAGACCAGGAACAATGTGCATTCTGCACAACTGCTCAGCAGTGGTGTCCTTTGGGGAGGAAAGCCCACACAAAAAAAAGAAAAATGACACATTCTTTCAAAAACTTCATTTACCACAATACCACCTTTCTCCCAGCTAACACACACATAGAAATTCTTAGCATACAAGACTGAGCTTTCCTCTTCTTTTTGATTCACTGGAGTGGCACTCTAGCAAAACCCTTCTGTTCGTGTACACGTCCAAGAGGGAGACCGATTAACCTGCGAGTAACTTTAGAGAAATCCCCTGGAGAGAAACCTATTGGACTTGGACAAATTAAAAATTATCCTTGCATGCTCCACATTACAAAATTTGCTGAAGCTCCCCAAGTGCAATCTTTGCCTATGCTGGACAATGTAGGTGATCTAATCTGCTGAAATTACATTTAGTTTCCTTCTTTCTTCTCTGGGTTTACCATCGTGGGTATTTTTTAGAATAATCTTCTGTCAATACTGATTTAGGTGGAAGTGATCCTTGGGGGAACAGGTAGACTAGGTAACTTGGGGTCTCTCCTGATATATTTTCCATGGATCCTGAAGTTACTATTTTTGACCAAAGGTTGAAATTCCAATACTTTAGTGTAATACTGCCCCTTTTGAAAATCACACCCTCAGGAGATAAAAAGCCACTCAAAGTTTTAAGAACAGTCATACATAAGAGGTTTGAGCTTTGCAAGAAGAATGACCAGAAAGTATTATACTTCCTGACATTAAAAACAAAAAATGACCAAGCTCTGTCAGTATCGAAGAAAGAAATAGAGGTTTTAAAAATAATGTGAGGGATGTAACATCCTCTGTAAAACTGCAGCTTAACCAGACAATGTAAAGTATTCCCAAGAGATTATTTCTATAAACAGTGTACGCCAAAGTTCCTCTCTTGTGTCAATCAGGCTGGAGAGCTCCAGCAGTACAGAAACTTAAGACAAAAATTTGCTAAAACCAAGAACACTTACGTTGAATTCCATTCTATCAAGAATGGGAAGAAGGGATGGTACAAAGACTGTGAAGGGCCCATATTTAGTCAGCAATGTTGAGCACCCAGAAGCTGTAAAAAGAGGTTTAGGCAGCGACTGTTTAACCACAGCAATAAATATTCCTCTTGTCAACAGCACAATTCAATCTACACATTATCAGACTGGTACAAGCAACAAGTATTTATTTACAAGGAAGCAGAGGGAGTTTGGCTACCCTGTCCCCAGCTTGCTCCATTCCCCAAGCAAAATAAAAAAGCATTTACCAAACATTTTCTTGGCGACGTTTAGCTTCCTAATAAACCTTCCTCGCAAATTAAGCTGATTTATCTCACCCAAGAGATCTTTATAGCAACTTCTCCCATCTCCAATCTCCCCTTCTTTGCACACACAGCTACGAGACAAGGATGAAACATAACAAACCACTATAAATCACTTTGCAACACATTCAACAATTGCCAAGTAGAACAACATGTCAGTATCTACACTTGAAAGACCAGTCTCAGCTCTAAGATCTTGGAACCATAAAATGGTTTGGGCTGGAAGGAACCTTAAAGATCACTTAGTTCAACCCCCCCTGTCATGGGCAGTGACACCTTCCACTAGACCAGGTTGCTCAGGGCTCCACCCAACCTGGCCTTGAACTCTTCCAGGGATGCAGGTAAGAGCTGACTAACTTCTGCCTAAACTGAGTGACAGGAAAAAAGATGCACATTTCTGCCAGGCAAGCCAATTTTTATCTACTCAAAGAGAATGAAGATGCTTACTCAGATACAAACAACATAAGGATTGTCTGCTCTAGAGTTCAGGGTACAGATTGCCACAATATGATTATTGACACTTTTCTAATTAGATATTTAGTCAGTTGTAGTAATTTCAGCATCTGAAAATCTGAGGTAATACATAAACCCCACAGGCTAAGTGACAATCTATCAAACAACTCCTATGTGACCCCTTGGCTTCAGTGAGAAGCCAGCCCAAGCACATCAGGTACCTACAGTTTTGTCTGGAACTCACTGAGGGGCCCAGACAGGTTAATGACTTTTCCAGAAAAGCTTATCTACATGTGAAAATCTCTGTCCTGGTTCACACGGATTTCTAGTCATCACTCAGAGACTACCAAAGATGTTTTTTCCCGTTTGGGCTTTGTCCAAGTATCAGCTCTGCTCTTTCTGTTTCAGCCATGCAAAGACATGCACACAGGGGAGGAATTTGACATCACTCCAGCCTCAGAGGGCTCAGTGCCAGCTGCTGGGGAACAGATCTGTAAGGCAGGGACAGCACTGAACACTGTGTCCTGCACTGTGCTAGCAGATCTTCACAACGGGAAGCCACTGTGTTTCAGTCTTGGCCTGGAGCACACAGGGAGCGAGTGGATACTAACAGTTTTAGCATATTGGAGAAGGAAGGATCAAGGAGATGGGATTGCTCTTTCCCTCTTCAGTGGCTCAGAGAAGCTCTGGCTTTTCTTGAAAACACACAAAATTCTCAGCTGAAGCTTTCTCTGGTGTTTGAGAGGCCATTATGCAAAAATGATCCTCTATCCACCTATATCCTCTATCCTCTATATTTCTCATCTAAGGGGTACAAACTTGAAGATGTTTTACTCCAGAGGACTATGTGAGGTCTGGTGTTTCTTCTCTCAATTTCCGCCTTCTATGTCACTCTGAAACTCTATTTATTGCTTACAGGTCTGACTGGGAGAAGAAACAAAGTCTTATTCCTCAGAAATAAATGTGCACAAATGTTAACAAACAAGCCATCCATCTCCCTTTTAATGGTTATTAACTTCTACCACCCCTAGCTTGGGGAGCTACACCTCCAGCTCACATCACAGAAGACTCTGCCATCCCAGATTTAAAGCATTTTGTGACCCACATGCAATAATTTACAATGACTGATGTAAAACTCTACTTTGAATAGATTTGTTACAAACAGGTTATTCTCAAAGGGCAACTCTGGCCCGTAGTCCTGAGATCACCCTCAGTTTCTTCAAAATTCAGCTCATCCAAACCAAATTTCCATTCTAGCCACAGAATGAGCTTCTTTATTTGCAGTTTTCAAACTGGCTTACCTCGGAGTTCCCTGAGAGTTAATTTCACATGTAGCAGTCGCGTCGCAAAGATACTGGTGGCAGTCATTGGGAAATGCCAAACACTCAGATGAAGGAGTTCTCCTACTCATCCCAGGCTTGCAAACACAAGTTGCCTAAGGGAAGGCAACACATTGATCACAGAGCTGCATTCCCCATCTTTTACCCTGTGAGTTATCCCACAAAACAACTGTGTAGTTTTCCTTTGCAAAATCTGAGGTGAGGAGAGCAGATTTGACCAACACATCCATCAGTTCATGTGAAGAACTGCTCCCCTGGCCATTTTTCAGACCAGCTGTTATTGCCCTACCTCTCCTGGATGTCTGTAAACACAAAGTGTAGAGTTTTCTGGGCAGCCTCCATTGCTGTCAACACAAGGGTTGATGGGCTGGCAAATCTTCCCATCTCCTTGATATCCTTCTTTGCAGGTACATTCATATGTACGTGGTCCAAGAACTTTACATACAGCAAAGGGGGAACATGGAGAAGGAGCACAAGGATCCTCAGCTGCAATTAAAGAGATTAGAGGTGAGCAGAACCAAACATCTGTTTTCAAAACAGCACTTAATGCAGCACAGCACTCTGCAAGGCATGGAAAGAATGGAGCACAAGGAATTTGTACTATTAAACTTCTAACATTTCATAGGGAAATTAAATCATTCCAAACAGCAGACATTTGGGGGTCTTTATTCTGAGGAATTTGGGTGACACATTTTCCATGTTACGTAAGTCACAGAAGTGTGAGTGATAGAGGATGCTTGGATTGACTCTGAATTTGCATCGTATCTGAGGATACATGAAACTGCAGTTTGGTCAGAAAAATCTGTAAAGAGACAGAGAAAACAGCTATCTATAGCTACCAGATCACATGCATCTTATCAACTTTCTTTTGAGGAAACAAATTCAAAAACTTAAATTTGAAATCAGTGAAGAACTCCTTGGACTCCACACCTTATTATTTAAACTCATTCAGACTCACCAACATCCTGGTGTCACTATTTAGTGCATAATTATAAGTGAGTGCTGGATGGAACTTGCAACTCTAATTTACTTCTTGCTTTTATGACCAAGTGAGAGGAGAGCCAAAAGCTTAGCCTTTAATCTTACGGGCATTCCTGAAAAAATGGGTTTTAAACCTCTACGATGAAGTAGGCATTGTGTTCACAGCAATCAAACTCCTCTGCAGATACCAATGTGACAAGACTTTTTTTCTAAACAGGACCGTTTAGGGTCACAGAGAAGTTTCTCACCTTGGCAAGTGCTGCCCTGTTTTCTGTAGCCCAGCTTGCAGTCACACACAGCTGTCCCATCCCTCACCACACACTCGCTGTTGGCTTCGCACGTGACGCCTTTGCAAATGGGGAGCTCTGCAGTCACACAACACAGAGAGTTTCCCTTTGAGCATGTAGGGCACTGGTAGAAGATATAATTCACTGTCCTGGTTCACCTAGTCACCCTAGGATGTTCACTTTGCAGAATAACTGGAAATAAAGGCAAATATGGTTTCTGAGGACCCCAAACTGGCACAAAAGCCAGAGGATATGAGCCACGCAGGCAGATCTAAGTTCCTGGCTGCCTAGGTAGTCAGGTCCCCCAAGGCTGAAAGAAGGGATCTGGCTGGTGTCCAGAGAAAGAACAGAGGCATACAGAGATGGTATCCTAATACCATCTTAATAACATCTTAACCCCTGTCCCAAAGTGGGGAGTAGACCCCAGCTCTTCCCTCTGTCTCAATCTCCAAGGCTCAGATCATCTTTCCTCTACATTCTCAGCCTATTGTGTGTCTCCCTGCCCCTTCAGGGACACCCAAGCCCATATCATAGGTCTGCTCTCCCAGCCCCTCCGCAGCTACCAGTGTGTTTACCTTGGTCACACCTGGGGCCTGTGTAGCCTGCATAGCATGTGCAGCTCCCATTCCCAGTGACGCCACTGTTGCATTCCCCGTGCACACAGTCACACTCTGCAAGGGAAGTCCAGACAAAGCATTAGCCCTTTGGCTGCCAGGAAATGCACAGGGCTCCAGGAACACACTGGACAGAAGCCATAGGACTTGGCATCCTGATTTTCCACCAATAATCCACTAGCTCCTTTTAAAATTCAGCTGTGCCAGTCAGAGCTTTGAGAGGGCAAATTGCATATCATGGGCTCAAGAAAATGAGATAAGAGCAGCCCTGAATGCAAGACCTAGACCAGCTTTTCAGGTGTGTATTTCAACACATGAGCACAACCACCAAGGTCATACCTATCTCACCTTTGTGGACACAAGGAAGCAGGAGATAGACAAAACGGGCTCCTGTAACAGCCAGGCTCCACTGCCTGTAATTCACTTCCCAAAATGCTATACATGACAGGTAGCACAGTGTGTAATCATTTTTTATAGAGGACAGCAAGAAAGAAGCTGGGAGACAAGTGGAGCTGTTACAGGAGCCTGAAATACAGCTGGGAAGTGAGTGGTGGGTTGTTTCAGGGATGCAGGTAATGGCCTGGCTAGAAAGAGAGAGGAAAGTGGGATAGCCCTGGTAAGGAGGGATAGAGAGATTTACAATAGGAAAAATGGACTGTTTGAGTGACAGACTAAGAATCATTTATTTAATGGGACAGTGCAGAAGGGCACAAAGATAAAATGTCCAGACATCTGCCACTGAATTTTGCCAGCTCTTTGCCACTTTTGCCCTCTCCAGCACCTTCCTCACTCAACCTCTTCCTACTCCTTCTTTGTTTTCAGTTATTTTTGTGGAGGTTTCACTTGAATGACTTGCTCTTACCTGACTGACAGTCTGGGCCAAAACGATTTTGATCCCGGCAATTCTGGCAGCCATACCCACTGTATTGCTCCTAGAAGGGTCCCAAAATGTGCCAGATATTATTTTTCTGTATCACTCTGTTGTTTCACACATCATTATACTTTAAAGTCTCTCCCATTTTTGATTTTCTGTGACATCTGAAGCAGCACAGTGAAAACTGATCTGTGTTTTCCAGATCAGTTCAGTGCTCCAGTACTAACCAGCCTCCATGGCAAAGGAGATGCCAGTGCAAGCTGACACACAGAAGGCAGGCAAATGCCAAGAAACTGGTGGGCACTGAGGAAATAATATCCTAATTAGAGACAGACAGGAATGTTCCAGCTGGCTCCTGATATCTCTCTGAAAAAGGAATCTGGAATTCATTAATACCTGTGGGATTTTTAACATCGATTTTACAGGGCTCAGGGACCTTCAACATACATTTTAGTTGATATAAGGTGTCTTTGAGTTAAATCCAAAATCTTTTCTCAATAAAGAGTTCAAGAGGTAGGATTTCAACTGCTAATTAAGGATGCTGTAAAAATATACAGTTCATTAGGGAAGTTTCAAGTCTGACACTGATTCATTACCCTATACATTTTAGAAACAACACTATTCAATTCAAATGTGCAGGAATTGTTTGGTTGGACTACGTCTGGAATGGTAAAGAAAAATGAAAAAATATCTGCCCTAAATTCTCTTTCTCATCTCTCCTGCTTTTCCTGAGAGAGGGAGCCTCTGCCTACCTGGGTACAGCTCATTAGTAGCCAAGTGTCTCAGGGCTTCTTGCAGCCACAGACAGACAAAATTATTTCAACTGATCAGGGGTTAAATTAATGCAATTCTTTCCTTATTTCAACCTTGAGATTCTTCCCAGCTCCACACCATCATCAACAGTGTTTTAGTGCTATTGCCAACAACACCAATGCTGCAGGAAAACCACAAGACACTGACGCTGGGATGAAAGGAGTGGCAAATGACCTTCCAGGCAGAAGGGCTGCCTCCACCCACCTGCACCCACAGGCACCACACAGACAACTCCCTCTGACAGAGGACATCACCCTCAGAGGAAATCATGCACTGACCTTGCAGATGCAGGTCCCATTTCGCTGTATGCCATCCAAGCATGTCCCATGGCCATTGCAGGGATTTTCAGAGCCACCTGGACACTCTGGCAGGTAAGAAAAAGGACAGATGAGATTAAATTGAACAACCAGCACCTCTCCATCTCCTCCTGTCCCAGGTGTTCCAGCTGTGCAAAACAAGGGTCTCTTCACCAGCAAATTATCCAGCATGCCTAACACTGTCCCAGGGGTGAAAGGTCTAAGGAAAAGTCCCAACAAGCCATAACTAAATCTCAACAAAGGCACTGAAACATCATTTAAGGTTGGGCCACTGCTGCCAGCAGCACTGAGAGTGAGGGCAGCTCTGGAACTGGGGACAGACAGGAGCCTGCTTTGCAAAGACATAATTTTCAGCTCTCCTTGACTTCATGAAGAGCTGGAAGTGTGCCCAGAAAAACTGGGTCCCCACATATTTAGAGTGGGGTACCTCCAAATTCTGAGGACTATTTCTGATAATTCTGAAATCTGTGATTTCTCTGATGAAACTAGTTGCTTATTCAAAGCCAGTATGAGAACAAGGCTCAAGCACCCAGTCTCTCATTTTTTGCAGAACTGGAGGGGGTCTTTCCATATTCCATCAGACAAATACGTGAGAAATGTTTAGCTTAGTAGGTCTTGGTTTCAGATTTTTGAGACAAGACAAAACAAATTCTCATTACTTGGCATAAATCTGAGTGTGAGTTTTAGGATGGTTATTTTCACCTTGGGTTGGGACTGCTAAGTATTTTGTGTGGCTGAATGGCTGACTAACTCCAGACTATAGACCAGCACACGTGGCACACACACTGCAGACAACAGGGATAGCGGAAAGATCTTCCTCTTCCTTTGGAAACTTTTGTAAAGAGGAACAAAAACATCCCTTTCCAAAAGTTTATTTTTATAGAAGAGACAAAAGGAAGTTCCACCACAGGAGGTTATGTTATGTGTTAAATGTAAGGGATTCAACTCATCTGGAGCAGAGATTATACATTGAACTGATAGATATGCTCCCAGACAGATAATGGAGACCTTGTGAGTGTTCAAGAAATAATGAAAATTAATCACCTCAAATATATTTAATGCCTCCTATTAAAACTGGTTTGACCTGTTCAACAGCTGGAGGGTGTTGCAAAACCCCCAAAACTTACCATAGCACTCTGTACCCCAGAATCCTGGACAGCACTTTCTCTCCTCAATTTCCTTCTTACACATGTGATGGCACCCTGGCAGGGAAAGGGTATTTTCTCCTAACTTGACAGAGTATCTTAAAAAGAATAATCCAAGATTATGATTATACCACAAATCCAGCACAGGTCTGCTGGAGGGTTTCTAGGCAATCACACTGCAGCACCCTGAGCTCTGAAGGGAAGGAAGGGCCCTCATCCCCTGTTCCATGCACACACACAAGAAGTTTCACTCCAGTTATGTCTTCACTAAAGAGTCCCATTGATTTGAGCCTGAAAGACTGGTTAGAAGAAACCTGTCAGGGACTGGGCATGAGACAGGATCTTGCATCAGGATGGGGACCTTGGGTCCTGAAGGGTTAAACAGCACAGAAACAAAGTTAGGATTTCCAGGGTGACTCAGCATTCCATTTCATATCCAAAATAAGTTTGAAAGAACAAACTCTCCTTTCAGGACTCATCCCTTTCTGTCTTTTACTAAAGATTCCAGATCAAAATGCAGTAAATTTGGATCTAATAGCCATATTATTCACTCTATTAAATCTTGGACAAATGCCTTAAATTTCTGAAATAAGCATCTTCTTTTCTATCCATCATCCCTCCCCTCTACACAGAGGGTGAGTCCTTAGTGGCAGTGCCTCTTGTTCTGCACGTACGTGCTACAAAACTATTCTTGGGTCTGTCCAACAACCACCACCAGAGTAGATAACACACAGAAAAGCTGCATAGACTCACATTATTCTTACACTTCATTTTATTTTTGGCACCACATCCTTCCCAAAAGGAACTTGGAAATTGTCTCAATAGCATTGCTGCTTTGGCTTCCATCTGACTCCTGTGTGTGTGCAAAAAGTGCTATAAACTGCAAAACTGCCACCACTATTTTTAAAGTATTTTGAGGGAATTAGACAAAGAGCAGACAACGGAGCTCTATATTAACAGTTAGCATTCACTGTCGAATACACACACAAACAATAATCTATAGGTTTCATTTTACAAAAGCCTCCTAGTAAATTCAGTTTTACTTCATCCTTTCGTACCAGCCAAGCTCAACAGACTATGAGCAAGGAACACATGAACAAGCAATTGTCATAGAATGAACTAGGAAGGTTAAAAGTTCAGAGGATTATTGCTGGAAGCTGGGAGGATATACAAGGAGAACTATCATTATATTATTTTCCTAATAAGCCACTAAGGAATTCTGGGTTTGAAACAGGTTCCTTGCTAGACAGACCTCTGTTAAATTGCTACAGCAGGATTAGCAAACTGAGGTTTTTTAGGGCAAGTTAAGAGGTTATTTTCATTTAATTTGCTCTGTGTGTATAGAACCTGCCCAGAAAAAGTCCGTGGGATTTGCAAGGAGACAAAAGTAACAATGATAGGGGCCATAAAACCATCTGAAAAACAGACTCTGTGGACCTTTACAGCTTTACGTGTGTGTTCTCCTGAAGACACACACTACTCCCTCCACAGAAGGGCTGAGCCAAAAGCATAACAGAGTTAGGAAATGGGCCTTACCTGCAGTCCCTCACCCCATATCTTAGGGTGGTCTTTAACCAGCCTCTTGGACACAACATTTTAGGCACTGCACCACAAGAAGTACAAGCTGTATTCAAGGTGAACATCGTCTTGACATTGCATCGCATGGATTTTAACTTAAGAAAAAAAAGACAGAACGGAAATAGCCCCAGATTAAATTGCTATCCCAGGCACTTATCTTGCCAATCTTGTAATATCTTTATCAAGTTGCACCATTCATTAGATATCACTGGGGAGGTCAGTAGCCATTGCAGCTGCTGGGAGGTGCCACACACTCCCGTGGACTAAACCCCCCTGCCATGGTGCTGCATGCTTGGATCCACCTGGATCTCAGCTAGAAGCAACAGGGCAGATCACAGCTATGTTATCCCTCCCCTATGACCCACAGGAAATATTCTAACCATTTCTAAAATAATCACAGCTCTGCACTGCTAATTTCAGCTGGTCTTTTACAAATATGTGGTAGCGGTGTGTGAGGACAAGCCCTAAATTAAAAACCCTTGCCAGAAGAAACTGAATTAAAAGGGCAACACAGCATTTATCTTTCCCATGCCACTGATAAAATCCAGTTTATTGCTCTTCCATGAGTCTGACTGTGTTAGTTCAGTCTATTTCCCACAGCCAGAAGCTGTTCACAGAAATATTTCTTATGGCAATTGTCTGTGAGGAGGCACAGGGAGGTGGATGAAAAGGAAAGGTGTTCTGCACCTCTCTGAACACCTTAATGCTTTGACCCCAGGTGAGAAGGACTCCACACACATTGGCAGGAAGATCAGGTAGGACACTTGGATATATCACATGGCTGGTCAATGTCAGCTAAGTCTTTCCATCCAACCAGAATTACTTTAGGGGTTTGGTTTTCCTCACAGGGCTTTCCTGCACCCCTGCACAACCTTGCTTCTCCGAGTGAAACACAGATGACAAAGTACAGCCTCAGAGTGAGTGACCATCATCATCGCCTGCCAAACTGTCATTAAAACTTGTGACTTTGCTCCAAAAGTTTCCTTGAATTTCTAAACTACTGGAAACAAGTAACTGCATGGAAACCTCATTGGTAATTTTGAAAAAAGACAGTATTTGCCACTGCTGATGACAGAGAAAAGTTGGGAGGCATGAGCTGTGTATGCCCCAGAAGGTCATTGACTGGAAAAAAACCCACAGAGCGAATCCCAACTGTGCCTCTACAGGTATTGTATTTTCTAAAAATAAAAACATTAGATCAAATTTTGGGAGGAGGCCTTGATCTGGAATTTTTAAGCCAACCCTGAACAATACTGATAATGCAGCAGCCCTCCTGTCCCCAGAACTCCTCATTTTGGATTCCCATCAGCAGTCTCAGCTTTGCTTCCTCTGAACTTAAGCCCAAATACATACATATGCCTTAAAGCAAGGGAGGAAGTTCCTATCAGTTATCAAGAGCTCAGGAAGGACCTCCCAGATGATTGGCAGCAGACTCTGTCAGCAAAACCTCCTGAGAGATAACCCTCATGTCTCAAGTCCCCAGGGACATGTCCCTGGAATATCTCCCAACTCCTTCCCTCTGACTGGAGTTGTTGAAGATTTTCTCATATTTATGGATCCACCTTCTGCAGCCATACATGCAAGAATGCTGCCCCATGAAGGAAATTATTTCTGGGTCTGTGGTTGCCCTTCCCATGGATATTAACTTCTCGTTGTGCTTCTGACACTTTCCTACCATACAGCAACCTCCAGTTCCCCAGCAGCAGAATTCCTAAGGAACCTCTTATGTCAAGGACTCCCTTGCATTATAAAGAGCTCAAAACCAATCTGAGATCCACCAAATCCACCTCTCCTGTGGGCACCAGCTGATATAATTCTGTAGAACAGAGATCAGCTTTGCTCTTCCTTACGCTTCCACACAGAGCAGGCAGAGGAGATTTCCCATGTTTCATGGAGCAAAACAGAGAAGGCAAACAATATGGATGAATAAACAAGGCTCTGCCTCCAGAGTACTGTGCCTCTAAAGATCAGCAGTGCCATGGACGGGGTAGGGAAGAAGTCCCTCCAGCCATCTGATTGGATCTTAAATTAGGACTCCAGATTAAAGCTGGCCTTTTGAAAGGAGCCAGTTGAAGCCAGGCACATGGGTCTCACAGAACAGCACAGCTCCACCTTTTAGTTCCGCCAAATCCCAGCGTTAGCCTTTCCTGAGACAATGCCTCGGAAAAGGAATGGGAAGATGCCTGAGCAAGAAATACAGATGTGGACTCCTTCCTGTGAGTTAAAATTATGCCACAAACCTTTACCAGGTATCTGAGCCACCTTATCTTATCAAAAAGACCAATAAACAGTAGAGCACAAAACATTACATTAAAATTATCCAACTTTCTATTTCATCTGTACTTTCAGGGATCAGACACAGTTGGGCCATTAAATGTGTTCTCTGTCATGGTGGTGGAGGAAGACACCATTATTCATACATTATTCTATTTCCTTTCTCTTTCCTTCATCAATGTGGCTCCACATCTCAATGGAAATGAAGAGTGGGAGAGGTGGATATCTGTCATTCCTCCCTGTTGGCATGTTTAATTACTTGCAGACCTCTAAGACAAGACAGTTATTGTGGGATCCCCCTGTACCCTACTGGGACACTTGATAAGTTTAGGCAGCTTTCCAGTAAGACCTTCCCTTTTTTATAAGGAAATATGCTTGTGTCAGCAGCAACAGACAGGAGGAAAGAGGAAGAAAACAGCTGAGTGGAAAAGTATTTAAAAAAAAGTATTTAAAAAAAAAATCCCTTCTAATTTGAGTGACAGAACTGATGAAGCAGTCATTTTCTGGAAAGTTTTGCTTCTTAAGAAAGGAGAAGAGGGAATCAAGGAACATAAATGCAAGAGTCTGGATACTCAGATTCTGGAGAGGATGAAAGACAGACAGAAGTTTGATTCAGAAGTGGCTCCTGGGGCACAGCCTCATGGAAAACAATGATGCACTGCTCCCTTGGGCTCATCTTTGACTGCTGTTCCTAAGTGCAAAGCCGCTGGAAAGGAAGCAGCAAGAGGGAATGTCTGTCCCTGTGATGCAGCAGTGCTGCCTGGTGACAGTCACTGTTCTCATCAGGTGATGTTAAGAGCCTGGACTGGGTCACAGTTTGTGTAAAAAGTAACAGGAAAGGAGGACTGATGCTCTCAAATATCTCCAAAATAAAAATAATTTTTTAAAGCAGAAGACATCCAGCTGTAGCCAAGTCAAGAGCCAGGGTGCATGTGTCCTCCAGGCTGTGCTGTGCTCCCTCCCTGCACTCAAATGCTTGTGCAAGAGTAACCACTGCTCTCTGCACTCAGCTGAGACACATCAAAGCTTCTGGATGCTGCAGTGTTTCCTTCCCTCCTCTCTGAACAGATGTCCCTCACTTCTCAAGCGCTCGTTTCTCGTATTCCACCTCAAGAGAATAAGCTGGGAAGTATTTCGTAAGGGCTAGTTTCATTCCCCTCATTTTCACTCTTTATCTTTTCCTCCCAAACCATAACACAAATCCTTCTGCATGGTAAAAATCTCAAGGAAGAAAGAAAAACATATTTGGACGTCAGTGTTCGGCTCCAACAATCCTGGGAGCCAGTTCTGGAAATAGCCATTATCTAATGAATCACCAAGTTTCCAGTGCATTTGTCCTTTACAAAACAGAGCTGTAGACACAGGCTTGAGTCATTATAGTCATGTACCTCTCCAAATAGTTCTCAATAACTCTTGAGCTGAACAGAGCAGCAGCTCCTCCACACACACTCTTCACGCTTGTTCAAGGAAGACATCAAGAAGTTTATCAAGAGGATGAACAATGAAGCTCAGAGATCACACAGAATGAGATCTACTGTTGCCCTGTGTGTTTCCCAGCATCTCAGCTGCAGAGCAGTGGAAACATGGGGGTGCTGAGACCACTCTCCTCATTTCCCACCTTCCTCCATTCCTCCTCCAGCACAGTCTGGGACTGGCCTCCTCCCAGCAGAAAAACTTCCATGGTTCTCACATCTGCAGCATCTTCCCCAGCCCACAGCAAGAGGTACAAAAAACCAAATCAGACTAACAAAGTCGCTGTCATGCTTTAACCATTAAAGCTGATCCCTGAGGTAACGTCACTGAAAACCAGGTAGCACACAATCTTTCTTCTCTCTCAATGGTCCCTGTGAGCCAAGAAAAGCCTCCCATGGAATTACAGCACTTTTATTCCAACCAGACCCAATGGGTTTTCTAAACTGCCAGAGAAGGCTTAATTAGGTCCTTATTTTTCCTTATCTTCCATTATAACCTTTCAAATCTTTCTTTTCTTTCTCCATAAAGAAGGAAGTTTTGAGTAAAAAACTATAAAAGGGAGTTACTTCTGCTTTAAATAAACTGCTCCAGAGGTGATTCAAAACATTTAACTTCTCTGTGAGTACTCACTACCTGATAATGTAACTGTTTCATGCCAAGCCAGACTCCTCAGTAGTTACAGAGATCGACAGTGAGAGAGATCTCCAGAGATCTCCAAGTAAAGAGACCTACATTTCGACTTCTGCCAGCTGAAGACATGAGCCCATGTCTCTGAACAAAATCTGAAATTCATCTGACTGGAACCCACATCTCCAGACAGATGAAATCCTTCCCTAGAGACACTTTTTTTTTTATGTTGGTGCTCAAGTCACTGGAATGATCCTAGAAGCCTTCCTAGCATTCAGTTATGGTCCTTTCATGCACAAATCTATACAGAAGTTTCCATGCAAAGGTCTGACACTGAAGCATCTTTCTGGTCCTCTGGCTTTTTCTAAATCAAGTCCTTAAGACCCACAGGTCTGTTCACTCCCCACAAGGCCCTGCTGTGCCATTCAAGACAAGACAACCCTCCACAGGGTGTTTCCCTTCTCAAGGGAATTTCTGAATGCCCCCCACAACTCCAGGATTAGCAGACCAGTTCATTGCTCCAAAAGCAGAACACAAGGAAGAGGATGGCAAAGACACTATAATGTGAATTCCAGCCCACAGGAACTGGGCTGCCTCACCGTGGAGTCTAGAGAACAGACCTATAAAGGTATCACACATTCTCCTAGGTGCTGCTGCTAAACACAAGAACAGAGATGAAGGAATCAAAAGAAAATCAACAAAATTGAAATAAAATGGAAAGTATTCAACATCCTTACTGCAGAGCTTTTGGGAAATATACTTGAATCAAACTGTTGCAAAGGGACAAATTGATGAGACTTTTTTTTTTTTTAAGTGAACTTATGGATCTGCCCTGATGAATACAAAGTTCCCAACCTACATACTGAAATTAGCAGAAGATGCTGAGTATTTCCCTCTGGTGTTGTTTCTTTCAAGTTCAATGCCGAACATAGACACAAATTTAATCTGATTTAAAACTCAAGCAGCTCCTTTCAACCTTATATTTAGTTCTTCAGTTTGGACTACAGAGAAGATACCTGACAGCCCTACGGTTTTTACTGATTTTATTCTGCACCTAACTAAACATAGATGAAACAGTGTGTTGTTTGCTACCATCCAAATACGAAGAACTGCTCAATGAACATTAAACAAAGACCCGCAGACTTACCTTCTGACTCTGGCAGTCAGCTGTGGGAGTGAAGCATGCTGCTAGGAAGAGAAACAGCAATCCAGGAGGATGCATTTTCAGGCTTTTACAGGCAGGACCCTTTACACAAAAGGGGTGGTGAGGGAGGCTGCAGTTTCTGTAAGATAACACCGCCTTACTAAGAATCAGATCCAAGACAAACCAGAGGTTAAAAGTAAACACGGAGAGAGCATTTTTGCACTGTGCTTTTTGGCTGCAAAGCCTTCAGAAATGGATCTGCTACTTCTAGCGTTATTTCTGAATCAACATAACCTTTTTCTTTCCATTCTTTTTTTTAAATGCACAAGCAGAGCTCCTTAGTAAAAGGTTTACTCAAAACAGGAACATCTACGGATTTCCTCTTACATATCAGTTCAAAACAGAAGGAAGGAAATCCTTAGTTTTCAACTAATTGGAATGAAAAGAGGTTAACTGTATGCTTAACAGAAGGCAAATCCAATGGGCAAACTTAAATACCATAAATTTGTGAAGGGTACATTAATTTCCTTTTGCCACTGATGTGAATACGTCCATAACGCCTCAAAGTGAAGTTAGAGCTGAGCACTGCCTATCCCAAAGCATGCAAGAACAAAGCAATGCAAGTGACAGGCTGTGCTTTGGAGCAGGAACGGAGCACATTGCATCAATCAATCAGTCAAGAACTTTGGGCAGGCTTTGATATTTTTTAAAATAGTTGACTTTCTCAGCAAGAAAAGCTGATGCTATTCAGCAATAGCAAAATTTATATTTTTCCAAACACTCTGCTGACAGCTTGATGAATCCAAGGAGCACTTCCACAGCACTCAGAACAGGAAAGTTCCAAAACAGGATTAAAAAAAATACACACTAACCTGAGGTACAGTCTGCAATTCATATTCTCCTTTTGAACATTACAAAGAATTGATTTTTGACAGATTTTCCATAGCCTTTATCTCCCTGCACTGCCAAGAGAGCCCACTATCCTGAGCAGTCTAAGGACGGCTTCTGTTAGCAACAAATCTCACCAAGAAATGAGGCACCTTCACATTTTCAAGCCATTAATAGTACATGAAGGTGCCTAAACGAAACCAGGACAGGGAGCTATTCTTGTGTTTACATAAATTATGAGAGTACTAATACTTTTTTGTCCCACATCCCCACAAAGACACACACGCTGTAACATATGAGGTGTAATAGGAAGTGCTGTACTTACTGGTGCTGTTAGTCGTGCTTTACTTCTGCCTTCATCCTACGGGGAAAGGCAGCATGATGAACAGCCAGCCCTGCTATATATCCTGCACTAACAGGAAGCAGATAAGGCACACAACCATCCCCTGCAACCCATGTGAGCAGCACCAGCCCACAGCTCAACCTGACAGCTCAGCCCACTTGTCCTGCCACAGGACAGCTGCAGCCCTGGGACAGTCACTGCCCAACTGGTGCCACTCTGTCAAGGTTAGAGGGCTCACACTGCTCTGGTAATCGTTTGGTACCCTGAAAGTCTTCGAAATGAGGCAGAGGCCTCATGGCTCCAGCCAGCTCTGGTGAGATGGGAAAGTCACAAATGGACAGTGGGGACACTCTTGTAGAGAATGGAAGCTGTACAGTGCTTTCTTGGCCTGCAGTCATGGTCCTGAGCGGGCCATGGAAACACAAGAATGCGGCTGCTCCTTCTCTCCATGCTGCCCCAGAAGGATGGTGAAGATTGTTGATGGGTTTTTCAAGAGCTGGCTGTATGACACAGGGATTGAGTTGTCAGCATCCACACATAAAGGATAAGATTTTAAGGAGAAAATAGCTCAGCTTGGGGCACCTGAAGATGCATTGGCTTCTAAACGGCTCAGCACTGAAAATGGTACAGGGCAAGAAAAGACACACAAAGACTAATCCCAGAGTGTTCCGCTGTGCTTATCATCACTGTATCTGACCTACTGCAGGAAAACCAGGAAGGGAGAGAAATGCTTGGTGAAATTCCTGTCTGAATTAAATAAATCAGATTCACAGCAACATCAAAAGGTTCACAGCCAGCTTCCTTATCTGACCTCACCTCAACTGAAGGCTAGCAATACAACAGCAATACACAGGCTAAAAATGCAAACAGTGAGTACAGCAGCAGAGCATAAACTGAAAAATCAAGAGGTCATCTGTCATTATACACTGCTTTCCTGATCAAGCAGCATAAGCAGTGTGTGTTTCAGCCAGTGCCTATGAGCTGCTCTGAGAGAATGGAAACTTTGCTGACCACTGCTGCTGGATGTGGAACACTAAAATCTGCAACAATTCTGGATCTTCATGAGTCTGAAAATGAGTGAAACACCAACCACCTTTAAATCAATAGGTGGCCAAGAGCCATTAATAAAGTTCACTGCACAGAAGCCAAGGTGCTCTCAGCAGCAGTTCAGCTGGCAGTGTCATCAAAGATGGCGACGCCAGCAGAGAAAACAGCACAGGAATAAAAAATGAGCCAAACAAACCCAAATTATTGCTCCACTCACAGTTGCTGTTCTCTTCTGATGAATGGATTTCTCCTAGGCAAATAAATGTATTTTCTCATGGATGACATCTATAAAGACTTTATGCCTTAGAGGCAAAATGCATTGGATCAATTTTTTGATTCCACTGTTTTGTCCAATACTCTTCAAAACTGTCAGCAAATAGAAACCCCAGTTTCCTCACTCATTTCAACATTAGACCTGCTCATGCACAGAGGCATCTCTACAAAGTATTTTAAACCCCCAAAATCTCATAAAGCAAGATCCTGAGATCTGCCAGAGAGCCTTCATCAAAAGAGAAAATTTAGGCAAGACTTGTAAAGATCTGATGACAGAACACACAAACAGCTCTGTGCAGGCAGGGTTCACGTTCTAGTTAAAGCTTGATTGAAATAGGACTGCACAAATCCAGTTTTAAAACATACAGTAGGAGTTGCCAACGGTCTGCCCATGTGTTTATCTGTGAGGTTTCACACATGGACTTTTATCTGTTTTGGAAAGCATGGAGATTGACTCATCTGTCAAGTGTCTCTTGCCCACATAACAGAAAGTGGCTGGTTTAGCAGGAAAAAGTCACAGATGTGGGTCTCAGAAATGTCTTCAAACTCTGGCCCTGACTTCTTTGAGATGACTTCTACAAAACACTTAAAATGTACTTTGCGGTCTCAGTCTCCTGCATGCGCAGGAACACTCAGGACATCAGCAGTGGGCAGCAGGAATACTCAAGATTTTTCCCTCTCAGGGAAAATTCCCTCTCTTTTTCTTTATGCATCAATGACAAACTGTGTCCTCTAAAGCAACTTATCTAAAACCTGGCATTTTTATTGTGTACACACTAACATTTAAAGTTGAGAAGCTGCTGGTAAAAATTACTCAACCTCTTTCACAGGAAAAGAAATCAAATCCCCACCTGGATAAAGGCAAAGGATAAGGCTATAAACCCTCTCAGACTCCCTGCCTGTGCCACACACTGTGTTTTAAAATGCTGGGTCACCAGCTCTGCTCTGTGAAGTGTGTGCAGCTCCGACTAGATTGGGCAACTTCCTTCTACTGAAATCTTTAGTTTAGAAACTACAGAGCCAAAGCAAGTGATTTGCCATCCAGTCCACCTTGTGGCAGCTTCTCTGGGAACATTTGGTTACATTCACAGAGAGAAAAGGACTCTTGTCCTGCACTTCTGGCAAAGCTGGGAAAGGACATTAAGTCCCTTTGCTCTGAATTGTAAGGGTGTAAGAAGGCTGTAAGTTTGGAAAGGATTAAGCTGTCAAGCCAACAGTGTTTGTGTGTAGGAAGGGGACCAGCTGAACCACACTTACCCAAAATATTCTCAGGGTCCTGGTGAATATGCAAGGGCACAGTCCTAACTTTCCTTTCCTCTTGGCAAGCTGGAAGAAACAGGAATTTCAAGGTTTGCTCATAAAAGCAAAAGAACCTGCAAGGATTGCACAGAGAATAGGAGTCTGTTTATCCTTTTCTTTCTCACAGACAGTAGTCCAATTCCAAGGAGACAGGTACAGCTGCCTGGGCACAATGTTGTTACACAATTCAGAAAGAAATTGTTGTGGTCCTGTTACTCCAAATCTCTACGGGCAGCAGTACCAACATCAGTGAATAAATGCTTTGTCTGGCCTATCACTTTCTCTTGACTCAGAGTTTTTTACATGTTCTGCTGCAGTGAAAACCAGTGACATTTTCTTGTCTCTTGGTTTTAATTTTATACCTTTCCCATTTATTAAGCAGCACTCTGGGATTGTACTGGAAAGTCAGTCTCTAAATTCCCCACAGATATCCAGTAGTGATTGTAATTCTGGGTAAAACTCTTTGTTTCTATAGCTGAGCTACTGAAACTCAATACCTGCTGACAGGAGCACAGTGGCAGAGATGGTGAGCTCTCCCATGATGCTGCTGATTCTTCAGGCCCTGTTGTCTACAAAAGATAGAAAGGGGCTACAATGTGCTTGACTCAAGCTGTAGCCAACAGTTTGCCAAGGATAGCACAGAATGTCTGCCTGAGAACAGATGGAGATGGGAGTCAGATTCCTGCTAGCTCTGCCTTTTCAGCAACTTCAGAGATGCTAGGAGTTCCTGTCATCATCTCTCAGAGACCCTGAAGACAGAAGAACAAGGGTTTGGTGCCCACCTTATCACCTCTGGCTACTGCTCTTCATGCACCTATGCGGGTAGATTTTTTTTAGTGTCTTTTTTTAGTGCTTTCTGGGTCTAATGAATTTTGTATCCTTCCTTTTTCACATCAAATTTTAGCTTTCCAAGTTTCTAAAAGCTCTTAATCATCAGGTAGACACCAAGAAACAGAAGCTTGTAGTCTGCTCTAAGCCACAACTTCCCACTTTTCCTTATGTGGCTGTTTTTCTGCCTAAGATTTGGTATGTTAGAAGATTAGTACTGCAGAAGTAAACTTTCTGATCAGGATGCAAGTAAGATGCAGCAGCACTCTCTCTTATATCACTTAAAAAACCCCACCTCATTATCAAGGCTGGTAAGAACAAGAAGGCAAACCAGAGGGGCTGATGGAAATACATGACTGTGCAGTACATCCACAGCCAGGCAGATCAGAGTTCTGCAAAGCAGCACAGGAACGGACAGGATGCAGGTCACACTGTCATTTCTTCTTGCAGAGAAAACAGCCTGATGAGGTTCATTTACAATTTTTAAGTTGTAATACAAGGGAAGATCTTTGGGCAGATCCTTGGCAGAAAATATTGGACAAAAATAATTGTCTGGGTCTTCGTAGGGTGGCAAAAATCTACATCAGCTGCAAAGCCAGAACACAGAAGTTTGAGAGTTAGGGAGATACTTTCCTGACAAAGGTTCTCTCACCTGCCTCTGTGTGTTTCTGGTCATAACTTCAGCTACTCAGATATTCTTTTAATGTTGAACAAGGGTTGGAAGCTGGAAAGAATTTGAGGATAAAGGGCTACTAAAGAGAAATATGCCTGCAGGGTTTTCTAGTGCTCTTGCAAAAAGAGAGAAGAAATCAAGACTGTTCTATGTGACCTCAGCTATTGACAGTGACTTCATTCTGCAGAGCTTTCTGTAGAAACTGAATGTGCAAAATTCTGGGAAATCTTCATGTACTGAAGCAATCAGTTTAGTTTCAAGATGAACAATTGTACATTTTCAAGAAAATCTCACTTATATCCCTGTATTTAAGAACAAAAGATTACATTAAAATTAGGCAATAAAGATTGGCACTGAGGAATGACAGTTTATAAAAATTTTCAGCCTCATACTGCTCTTAAATAAACAGAAATGCACACTCACAAAGCACTAACTCCAGCAGGTTCTAACACAGAGGCATGGCTCCTCTGGAGACTGACTGGGAAAGTTTTAGCTGTTCAGGCTGGAAAAAAAAGCAGGCACAGGGAGACCTCACTAAAGCCGTATCACCATTTAATGGTTTTTTATAATGAGGGACTTTTTACCTCTGCAGACGGTGATACAGCCATGGGGGATGTCTTTTAATTAAAAAGAAGATATTTAGATTAGATGTTAGGAAGAAATTCTTTATTTAGAAGTTCTGGTACAGGGTACAGGACCAGAGATACTGTGGATGCCCCATCCCTGGAAGTGTCCAAGGCCAGGCTGGATGGAGTCCACAGAAAATTGTTCAAGGGGGTGGCATCCCTGCCCATGGAAGGGGGATTGGAATGAGATTATCTTGAAAGTCCATTGCAACACAAATCATTCTGTGATTCTATGAAAGCAGCAAGGGATTAGATATCTGGTAGCAGGAGAGAAGGGGATTTCTTGTTTGGGGTTTGGTTGGGCTGTTATTACTAATTTTTTTCCAGGTAAAAAATGGAAAAAGAGGTGAAGTATTAGGGGAAAAGCTTTATCTAGCCCATGCTCAATTTGGCAGAGAATAAAATGATTTCTTGAAAAAATGCCCTGCAAATAAACAATTATGATGGTACCACAGGTAAGATAGTTAATGGAAGAATCAAAACATACTGCAGTATGTACTGAACATTTCATTAATCTTAAAATTTGATCAATGCTTACCAAGTCAACAAGGAGGAATTACAGCTGTTTCCTGGATTAATAATCTGATCCAAAGGGACAGATCCTACATTTTAAACAGCTGAGAACTTAAAAAGAATTTCAAGTTTAACAAATGCAAAGATTAATTTTTGCTGCCATAAAAATTGAAAAAGAGGCCTTACCTGCTCACAGTATATAACAAACAGGGCCTTATCCCTGCTTACTCTAATGTAAGATTTTCTAATAACCACTACTGTATTAAAACATCTTTAAACAGTTAGGTTTTACAGAACTCGTGTCTGTCTCAAGCACAGGGCACACTCCAGAACAGCCCTTATTTTTAAGATGGAAGCAGGGCTGACTTATCCAGGAGCAGTGACAAGTAAAACTCCCATATGAGAGACAGATCCCTCCATGCTGGCTCAAGTTCCAGGCAGTTCCAGAGGACTCTTTACAGATTCCCTTAGTATTCATTTATAAATTCACTTGTAAATTATCTGGTCATTTGGTATGTTCTCAAACGCTTTTGAAAATGTTTAAGTTGCCACAGGGTCCTCAAGTGTCACCTTGGACAATTATTAATAAATGATTAAAATAACTACTTCAGAACTAGTGAAGACCAAAGGTTTCTTTCAATTACTTTATTTCTAGAATGCTTAATTTAGAAATTAGCTTTTCCTATCAAATTATAATTAATCTTAAATAAACATAAGAAACCTTGAGATTTCAGAGAACAGAAGAGCTCCAAAGTACAGGAAAATTCAGTTTTCTCTAAGAGCCTGCAGTACCTACCTGAACTGTTCAGTTCAGTCTCAAGTTAAGGAGTTAGGCTTCCTCTGCCAAACTGGGAGCAGAGCTGCACTCCAGTTATGCTCCTCATCTCTGCTTGCTTAGGGAGCTCCACTGCATCCTGCAATACAACTTGACTTTGGCTGTCTTTGTCATCCTTGCACTGACTGCAACATTCCTGGCTTCTGAAATCCAAAAAGCACAGCCAAGCTCTGCAACAGCATGGAAAAATACTCTGTGAAACCACCAAATTCCTAACACCACTGTGGACCCACCATTCTTGGACAAAACTCATAACCTGTTTGGACCAGGCCCTGGGCAATCTGTTTGAAGGTTGCCCTGTTTAAAGTTTGACTGTTGGATCTCCAGAGGTCTATTTTGACCCAGATTTCTCTATGTGTTTAAGGGGCATCAGTTTTAAGCAGCATCAGCTGCCACGTAAATATCAAAACTGTTCTTCCCCTCTTAATCCCATTGGAGAGAGAACATTTTTTTTTAAAGTCTCAACATCTGTCTTCATAATGGTGACAGGGAATTTTACTGTCATGGGGGTAACTAAAAACTTGTTGGGCACAATAACTATCAAGTTAAACATGACATCTTAGAAAGAAAATCCCTAATATCTAAAAGATAAGCAAAAGTACTTGAAATAAATCCTCAAGTTGTGTTTAGAGGCTGCAGATCCTCAGTTTCCATGACTCAGCTGTATTTCTGGGCTAACCATCTTGTTATAGTAGAATGAACTATTTCTTCTTTCATCTTGCTGCACATTTTATACTTTACAATGCACTCTAGGAACAGAATGTGTGCTGCTGAACTGCCATATGGTATCCTGGAAACACAAGATATAAACTTGAATAAAGACAAGGCCAAAAGAAAACTGTCAAATTACACTTTATTTGTATTGACAAGATAGGCAAAAGAAAGACTTTGTGTTCAGAGATACAAATCCATTATTTGCTGACAAAATGCTGATATACCCACATTAGGTATTTGCACTTTCAAGACAATACTGAGAGGATCTTTACCAAGCAATTCTTTTATCCTTGGATAAGGAAAATTAATGCCTGTGAAAATAGTCTCATATGAAAATTTGTTACCTGCTTGTGCCTCAAATTTTACTGTTAAGTTCATGATTGGCAGCAAATAATTACACTTGGCCTCAAAGAAAAACTTATGCAAAACCGTAAGGTCATTAAATAATAAGCATTAGCAGCATACCCAAAATACTTCTTGTACAAAGAACATTGCACTTAAACATACACAAGCATTTACCCTTATTTACACATTAGAATTTGTATAGAACAGCAAGACTGATATATACAGAAAAATAGTGGAAACCTTAACAGCCCCAGACGACAGAATATCTAGTGTTGACTCCTTCAATTTTCCATACAGTTTCCCAGGATGTCTCATGGGTTTGGTTTTTTTTTTTTCACTATATACTATTGCATAAAAATAGACTGTACAAGAAGGTCAGTCCCCAGTTAACAATTTAGAGTATTTCTATGTACTATGACATGTTCACTGCACCAGGGAGAGTCCAGGTCAGCTCCTCATGACAACAAAGAGAACTTGACTGGTGCTATCTACTTAAACACTGTGCTTTACTTTGTAATACACACTGAAATCACTTGGCTGTGCTGTAACTAGCCAGTGAGTTCCAAAGGCAATTCCCTACCACACAGGATCTCCCACTGTCTTGCAAGCAATGAAATTAATTTCTCCCTGCTTTCTGCACTTGGGATAAAAATGTACCACTGGATCTCTCTGCTCCTGCTGCCCTCTTGTTTGGAATTTCCCTTTGGGACACTATCAGTTTCTCCAAAGTGATCCAGTGTTAAATTCTGCATCAGGTCCTGATTCTGAACATCATCAAACACAAATGTAAGGGCCTGTGGATATGTCTGATACCCCATGAGTACTCTGTCTAAATCCCGGATTCGTCTTCCATCTGCAAGCTGATACTTGTCTCTCTTTGGTGGCTCCTTGGCAAATTCAGGTAGTGGGTAACTGATATAGTCTTCATCAAAGAGGAACAAATCAGAGCTGGTCAATATCAGTGTTTTAGGTTGAAGTGAACTAGTGTTCTGAGCAGATCCTTCAAAGTGATTTACTTGAAATGCCAACACATACAGAAGGATGTTGAGGGATGGAAGACTGGTCAAACCATCCATCTTCTCTGCCACTAGAAAAGCAAGGTCCCCAATTTCCTCTTCATTTGGATAAATAAACTTGACTCTGCTAGAGTGAATCAGTTCATAATTCTCCATTTTTCCTGCAAGAAACATACATTATTATATCTCTATTTAGCGCTATACAACACTTTCTTAATGTACTAGAATAAACAACAGCCCTTGACAGCTGGCTCCAGCTGGAAAAATTCAAGTTTTGTATCTATTAATACATGTTTTTGCTTATAAACAATATACTAATAATTTTATTCAGATTGTAAGTCTCTGCTGGAGTCCTCCTTGCATTACCAACATACTTTTCTGCAAATTTCTAACCATGTATCCAGGGTGAATGCAAGTTCACTTGTGCAAGACTCTTACATACACTTAACAATTCAGCTCACGTAAGGCACATCTAAGATAATTAAAGTCAGGGAGTTTAGTTGAAGTCTCACATAGGAAATGACTGATGCACAAATGTCTCTCAAAAGAGTTTTTAATCAGCACAGTTTAGGTGAAGGCTTAAGTATGATGCCTAAATATGTCATGACATGTAGAAAAGACCACTCACCTGTGTTTTTACTCCCAAATTCAGAGTAGAAGTCCTTATCTACTGGTTCAGGTGAAGGAGTGCGTGCAAGCAGTGACAGGACTGCCATAAGCTGCTGTATGAAGGTGTGAGTGTTGTAACTGTCTCTCGTCAGGCAGGTGACAATGTGATCTGCAGAATGTCCTGAGGAGAACACAGAACATAATTCACTCACTGATCTGTATGTGGCATTACCATTTCTTGAACCAACATGCAACTGCCATCAGATTCTTTTAAAGGATTATTTCTCTTGAAAACACGTATCATTATTCAGAAATCTTCCAAATTCTTGAAAACAGCAATGGAACCCTTACAAATACCTCAAAACCAACATAATTTCACTTTATTTAAAATACAATGTATACTTATTATTCAAATATGCTCTAGAGATTCAAGAAAAAAAAAGCAACAGAAAACCTCACTTCCATCTCCCTAATAAAGACAGGGATTCATCTAAAAGACTAGACAGAATAGAACAGGAAAAACTTAAAGCACAAGATGTACTCACCAGTAATTCGGAAGTATTGGTCAAACAGGCCAACGTTTACTGACTGCAGGTCATTAAGTTTCAGGACAAAGCAGCAAGAGAGATGGAAAGAACTGTTTTCACAGTCTGAGTTTTCTTTGTTCCAAAAATCTGTTGAAGGATATATGATAAAAAGGTCAAATGAAAAAGATAATTGTGTCCATATGTGTAATTTTTATATTACAGTCTAATACTTATGTCACACTTGAAGAAAAAAAATTAGAAAAAATTGGTACACTGGCTAAAAATTTCTTGAGCAAAATCCAAGCAAATTTTATTAGCAGCATTTTTTAAGCATTTCTCACACACTAGATTTAAATCAGCACATGCATTAACACCACACTTTAAGCAAACGCCCACCATGAGGTTCACCATCCTTCACTTTCCATTTTCACTATGAAAGGAACTGTGAAATGACATCAGAGAAAAGCATGGATCCAAAGGCAGCTAAAAGCATCTGCCTGAGAAGCAGACATGACCCAAGACCCTGTCTTTTGAACATAAAAGCCTTGTGCAAATACTGACCCCTTCAACTAGGAGCTCTAATTAAGAATATTGACCCAAACTGGTTCTTAGACTGAGGACAAACACACAGAGAGAGATCAAGCAGGTCATGCAATTAAAGGATGAAAGTAACTATTGTACCTGACTGGTGCTCATCTGCATGAATGAAAGAATCATCCAACAGAAAGTAAATAGCTTTTGTTGAGAGAAGCACACAAGCCATCACTTCCACATTGGGAGTCTTGTAAAACAGAACTGACGACCACATCAGGTGTCTCAACTCTTCGTTTTCCACCTAAGATGTAAATTTCATTTCATAAACACATAAACTTTGATATCTGAGACAGTTTCATCACCTTAGAGGCAACTTTAGACCCCCAGAGAAACAACTTCAAAATCTTAAGCATCTGAATATGCTCTGGTCAAAGACAGGTAGCTCACTTCAAAGCTGCTAAATGAGGCCACAAGGCAGCCACTGAAAATATCTTGTGCTGAATATAGGAAAATTATTTTGCTGTTATAATCAAACAATTCCTTGTTTTCTGACCAAAATTAGAAAAAAACAGAAAAACATCTCATTTAGAAGAAAGACTTATTAGGGCTGACACTGCAGACAAAACTTTAATCACCAGCTGAGCAGTGGCTTCCCAAACCTCAAGTCTGCTGAGCCTTCAGGTGATCCTGAGGGTTGGATTCAAAGACCCTGGAGAGAGGACAGGAGCACAGCCTGCCACTGCAGCTGCTGTTCCACCTCAGCATCTTCCCAGCTTCTAACTTGATGGGCTTACTGTGAACCCTTAAATGAGTCACCTGCTTTTCTTATCAGTTTCTCCTGATATAAAAAGAGAACCACAGCTTGTAACTGTGCTTACTTAAAACATCTGGAAGAGAGGTAAAGGAATAAGAAAAATGTATCTATTTCTCAAGCTTTTCAATTGACATTTGTACTCAGATCACAGTGATTTATGACTCAAAAAGCCACATCATAAATTTTGGGTAATATTTGTACTTTTTGATTTGATATTCCCCCAACAGACTTTAATGATTTTCAGAAATCAGGTTTATCTGTTCATATTTCTGGAGTACTTGCAGCCAGGCACATTTGTTGTATGTGTCAGAACACTTATTTATTGATTTAGTTAAGAACCATCCCAAAATTATTTCATTCCTGTTATTTTCTTTCCTTTTGACACTTCAAAGAAAAAAGAGGAACATTCTTGGAGGAAACATATCTTCAAGACATACACCAGTGTAATCTCCTGCTCAGCACCTCAGATCCTGAAGGCAAAATATGCCTTGCAGGATCCCAATTGCTGTAGCAGGGAACCCAAAATTGAATAACACACAAATTCTTGATCAAAATACTTCCAGGTTGTCCAGAGCCTTATTTTTGTGGTTAAATTTGATCAGGAAAGTTTTTATAGATACTGTGCAGTACAGAAAGGTCACAAAGCATGTTTTTGTACACTTGGTATAGACACGATACCTCTGCAATGTTGCTATGGAAAAATTCAACCAGGGCTCTTCCCTTCAGCCCAGATACATACTGCAGAGACACAGAAACATGAAGGTGAACAGGAATCTGGTTGTCTTCTGTTATCTTCTGCATAAGAAACTCAGATGGGTACAAGGATGACAGTGTCAGATGAGGCTTGCATAAACTAGAAAAGATCCAGAACACGAATTATCAAAATGTAAAGATCTACACAGCTTTTACCCTACAAGAATATTTGTACTTCATTCAAAAATTTAAATGAAGTAACTTCCATTTTTAATAGTTTAAATCATTTATCTTGAGCATAGCTGTCAATCTGCCATGACATCAGCCTGCAGGCACATGAAATAGGAAGTTTCCTTCCATCAGAAATTAAATTTTACATTGCAGCAACAAAACAGGAAAAAAAAAAAAAAAGGTAGACTGCTACAGTCCAGGATAACCATTCACACTTACTCCATACTAGCACAGTGCAGAAGTACTTTGTTAATACTACAGTCTAAACCCAATCACAATGACAGCAGCAAACACAGAGGGTCAGGCCACAGCAAGCACTGTGCAAGAGACGTTTCACAGAAATCATTACCTGACTGCCTGACCGTGTCTGTTTGTCTCCACTACATGATTTCTTACACCATCCGTTTTGCTTGAAGCTTTGAAAATAATAATAGTCTTAACATCCTGCAGGAGTGTCCTTAAAAGGCTGTAGATCCTTAGGAAGTGGAATTTCTCATGAGGTAGAACAAACACTGCTGTAACCAATCTGTATCCAACAAGCAACTCCAGCACGTGTCCATCCAAAAAGGAACCCTTCTGCTGGGTGGCACCATGAGTTGGATGCAGCACAAGTGATGCTAGTGGAATTCTATTCAGCTTAAATACACTTCCCACCTCTTCTGTGCCTACCCATTTATCTGGCAGTAAACTGAAATCCACCTTTACTATGTACAAATGCTGGGGTGTTAGAAATATCCAACATGGGTGGACCACACAGGGACTCTGGTCAGAAGATTTATATACTGAAGAATAAAGTGCAGAACACAAAACATTCTTTGACCATTCCTTCTTATTGCCAGCTGACTCTGGTTGATGCAAGACTTTCTGAACATTGGTTTTATTCCCATAAACAAGATATGTTGGGAAACAACCTTTTATTTCAACATCTTCTGCTGAAATGCAATTCAATTCCATAAGCTGACAGAGAAATTCTTGGAGGTTGGCTTTTCTACAGTACCACGTGGAGCTTGGTAACACTGATGTGTAGTGTTGAGAGCAACATGTTTGTAAACAGGAATAAAAGTCTTGAAGATTCTGGGAGTCTGAAACAATAAACAAGCAGTGGTCATTGTTTTTCAGCTTCAGAGTTAAACAGACTTCTGGCAGGAGAAAGCCAGATTCTATTAGATCAGTGTAGGGAAAACACAGTGTTAATTTCAAGGCAGAAGGGATGTGCTGGCAATTTCCTCTCAATTCCTGATGAGGAATCTCAAACACAGCTAGCATCTCATCGGTCAAAACCAAACAGGAAGCAAACTGTCTGAGTCCTTTATGAATGTGAACTGAAAAGCTCCAGAGAATTTTGACTATGTCAACACTCTCCACTGCTACATTGTCGGATGACTGAGTATCCAAAGTAGTGCTGAACTCAAAAGTCTGATCTCCTTCATGAAGTCCCATTTCAAAATACCCATCTTCTTTGTCTGTGCTTGTGGAATTACCCACAGGGCTTCTTTTATTCTCTGTGAGGGAGGGGGCAGATTTCTGCACAGCCTGCACTATCAAGGCAGAAAGGTGCTGGATAAAGTCTTGGTTGGTGGCAGTGTAGGACATACAATTAAAAGGCAAGATGATGGTGTTACCAGGGTCAGGCACTGCACAGTGTTCTTCCTCTGAACTCTCCAAACTTCAAAAGAGAGAAGAAGTCCAGTAAGTACAAATAGGGTTTTTTTGGGTTTCAAAACAGTTATGGCTATCTACAATTCATGGTGCTGCTTCTCAGAACTTTGATATTTGCTCTTGTTAATACAGTTAAATCAGTGTAATTTTGTAGAACATCTTTGTACTGCACAGCCATTGATTTTAAAGGCTGGTAGTGTGTAATCCTATAATTAAAAATTAGAATAAGAAAGTAAAAACTAAAATGTTTAACTCCTCTTTCCTTTCCCACCTCCAGTAAGCACAATCTCATGAGCTAAAGGACTAGACAATATGGCTATTGCTGGTTTTGAAACCACTAACTGCATTCCAGGGTTCAAAAGTTAAAAACACTGTACACCATATTTTGATTCAAAAAACCAGAGGCAGAATACAATGGAAGAGACTGTTCAGCCTTAAAGGCTGGGTTTAAGAACACAGTATCCACTGTTATTACCCAAAAGCTAACAAGGATTTAAACCAGAATTTATTTATGTAGCTTACCACACATCATGACCACCACCATACTCTTCACATGAAGCCAATAAAGATGCAGGTGCCTAGAGGAGAAGAAAGTAACATCAGGAAGCTGTAAACTACCCAAGAGTTCAGCACATGTAAGAAGCAAAGTCAATGCTGGCTCATGCTTTTTAAAGCTGGCCAAGTCCTGCTGTACTCACAGGCAGCTTAGCAGCCATCCTTTGAGGACCCACAAATACTGTTTGCTTTAGGCTGGGCACTCAACTAAGGCAGAAGAAGAATGAACTCTGCTGCTGACCTGAGAACAGATCCAACCCGTGACCCAGGCATTTCAGCACTCTACAAACTTTCACTGAATTAGTGTAACATGAAGCAAAACGGTAAAGGATCCTGACAAAGACCAACTACACTGGTAGCAAAGGAAGAGACACACCCAAGTCTTGCTGTCTTATTCCTGAAGCCATGCATATGAAGTGTGCTTCTAATACCACAAATGAAATTACAAACCAGAAGTTATCAGATAGGAGGAGATTGAAGGAGACAAATTAAGGCCATTGCCCATTGACAGGGCATTGACAGGTTCTTCCACTCTACCAGCAAGAGAATTGCCTTTCAAAAACTGAAACTGTAATATGATAAGACACAATTCTTACACTCAGCAACTAAATAGCTATTAAATGATGTTACACTAGTACTGGGTAAACACCTCAAAGCCACAGTGGCAACAGTTCTCTGCAACTCTGGTAAAACTGCATTTAATTTATAAGCTGGACCAAACTCCCTTGAATCAAAATTGGGGCTGCCTCCTTTATAAATAGCTCTGAGAAGCAAAAAACCCCTTTGCTATGGATTACTATGAAAATCTAAATTTAACATCAGAAACTTTACAAAAGCTTTTTAAAATACTATAATATAAACAGAAGTGTGGCAATTACCTGAATTTTATATCTGGAGTCTGGTATTTCAAAGCATCTCTGGGGAACTGTATGGTCTGTAGGAGTCGAACCACTGGATTGCAAAAAACTGCTGGCTAGGACTGTTTCTTCACAAATTATTTCTAGAACAAATACAAGTAGCTCTTTAAATCACTCAAGTAAAACAAAAATAAGTATCTAATAGTATCTGCCAATCAAGTGGAATTATAACTTTATAATCAAGATCTAATCATAAATCATTAAAGCTAACCATTAAAGACTGCTACAGCTTCTTTCTCAAACTAACAATTTATTTGAATCTCAAATTCTCATTTAATAAATCTTCACACAATTCAGTTTTAACAGAATTAGACAACTGCTAGGCTGGCAGAGCCTTCTTCATGAACTTTGTAGCATACTCCCAAATTTCTGCAAGCTTCAAGTGAACAATATCTGTAATAACTGCGTACAAACTTCAACCAGACTGAGAAGCTCTGGTCTCTCAAATGCCATTTAAGATAGTATCTCACCTTATTTGGAACCCTTTTCAAGGGTTCGAAGCTGAATCATCAGTAAGAACTTATCATGAGTAAATACAAGGCAGAATTCTCAGGGACGCTTGACTTTTTGCCAGTTTGATATTCACAGCACCAAACTGACACAACAGAGCAAATCAGTTTTCACTATTGCCACTGAGCCAGCCAGATCAAGTATTTAAACATGCAAATAATCAACAAAATTACAGTGTGGACATGTTTCTGGCTCAAGCATAAAAACTCCTGTATGTATCTTTCTGGACTGATGGAAAGTTCAGCAGATTGCACCAAGACATCTCATGGTCAGAGGAAACACAAGAGGTATTTATTACTTGAACAAAATACTGTGTTAGCAAGAAGGAAACTCAAATTGACAGGAAAACCAGAACATGACAGCATTATTTTTGATTTTCTGTTTCCTACATAAATATTTAATCTTTTTCCATAAGCCATTTCCCAATGACATTTAGTATGAATAATATGTTACGGAAACAGATGGCGTCTGGAAAATGCAGAGAAAACAATTCATAGAAATAACATATCAGGAAATTAATTCCATTATTCCCGACTTAAGGTCTAACAGTGAAACTTATTGCTTAGCATATTTCCATTTTTTAAAAATAGATTGCTCAAAACTGGTATTTTAAAAACAACTCTAAATAGTTAGATATGTAGCAAATTTTTATTGTTGAAGCTGAGAAACAGCCTGCAGAGTCCCCATTTTCCCATTATTTATAAAAGCCTTCCCCAAAATTCTACTGAAGGAATCTTATGGAAAAGGACTACAGTAAATAAACCTTGAATCATATACCACTCTATAGAACTCCTAAGTCCTTTAGAAAGACCCACACTTTCTTTTCTCCCAAGATTCCTTTGCTCCTAAATATTTACTGTAGTAGAAAAAATATATTGATAACTAATTTGAACAGTCCCAGGGGTTGCGGACATGCATTTTTACAGCAAGTCCTGCATAAAACTGCAGGTTGTTATATAGTTACAGGACTGAGACAGTTTGTCTAGTGCTTAATGTTTTAAAGCAAGCATTGACTTGATTTTGGAAAAACTGGCATTTTTTTCTGCAGATGAAAAATTATCTAGAAGGGCTACAAAGGCAAAGTACATAAATAGCAACTAAATCTGTATCAAGGTGTCTGCCCCTTAATCAAATGCTGTCAGAACAGTTTCATTTTTTGGAGTGAACTAAGAAACCTCTGCTGATTCTGCAGAAGTCACAGCAATGGACTTTTTCCAAAGACCAAGCTCCTCAGGGATGTTTCTCTCCCTTATCCACCAATCCACTGATTAATGGTAAGAGGAAGCTGTGCCACTCCAAGAAATTGAGAAGATAATCCCTACTCTTTTAAATGGGTACCAAGTCTTCTCTCCCTATGCATTTTCCACTGCACTTTTCAATCAGACAAAAGCCAAAACCATGAAGTATTTTTATCTCTTTTTCTCAGTTACAAGTGAATATTCACATTAGTGAGTCCTTTGGGCTAAAGAGGAAAGTTAAGTCATTCTTCCAAGTTTCTAACACAACAGGCACATTCATTTGAAACACAGAGTAAAAAACTTGAGGTGAGGTCAGCAGGTACTGTAGAGCACAAGAGATGTGCTGAAATCACCAACTCAGCCAGAACACTAATCTAACAGGTGTCTTTCTCATCTCTTTTCTCCATCTTCCTCCTGGTGTGAAAGAAATGCAGCTCTTACAAAAAGCACTAATGGAACATATGCTTCTTGAGCTCGCATTCTCCAGATCAAGAATGGGTGGAGAAGCAATTTTAAAATATGTCTCTGTATGCCACAGTTTTCCATTAAGGCATGACTCTAAACCTGGAAATGGCATCTAGTCCTCTGCAGGATGGTGCAGCAAAAAGTTCTGTACCCAAACTCTCACTCCAGGTATGGGAACTACAGGTGAGTTTTGCTGAGTCACATTCCATATAACTTTCACTTTCAAAGCCAAGTCTACCAGGTCTTTGTGTTTGTCTTTAAAGCCCTAAATCCATGCACATAATATTCATGTATATCAATGCAGCTTCGAAAAGCAGAACCAAGAGGCTCAGCCCAGCAGCACGATACATACATGATTACCTTGGCTGGAGCTGACAGGACGAGGCAGAGAGGGAGAGGAAGGACGAACAGTAAGAGAAGAACAGTTTGATTTGGAGCTGGCAGCAGTGAGCCTGGAGTCCTCACTGATCTAACAAAGAAAGTATGCAGCAATTAAAGAAAAAACCTAAATACACAGGACACATGAGATCCTGAACTAAAATAAGGTCTATACAAGCTTTTTCAATTTTAGTAAAAGGAAAGTTAGTGCCAGCTTTTATTTTTTTTTTTTGTGGAGGGGTGGTGGGGGTGGTCAATTACTTTAAGTCTCAATTTTCACACTAAGGTGGAATTTCACTAAGAATTCTTTTAGAGAAGTCATTCTGACCACTGTATTGACAAAATAAGCAGTTTCACAAGTCAAAAGAATGAAAACAAGGTTTCTACATTGTAGGGACAGAACCTCTTCTGTCCCTAAGTTGACTTCCAAACCAAGACTAACCAACTACACAGCACACAGCCAGGTACGAGGGAAG
Source organism: Sylvia atricapilla (assembly GCF_009819655.1). Classification (NCBI taxonomy): domain Eukaryota; kingdom Metazoa; phylum Chordata; class Aves; order Passeriformes; family Sylviidae; genus Sylvia; species Sylvia atricapilla. Next base: position 15,511,379 of record NC_089150.1, on the reverse strand, counting down.
GCGAGGAGAATTCAGATTTCTGATTTTCCCACTGCTGATTACCCACAGGAAGAGAGTTTGGGGAAGTAATTTCAATGCTCAGCAATGCAAGAAGTAAAATCACAGCTCTGCAATACTTGTATAAGATACAAAATATGCCTGTTAAGATCGACTGTGAATTCACTATGTACATCATTAAGTGATTTTATCTTTTCCTCCCACTTCCTCTCTCCCAAGCCAGCCCAAAAAGGAAGGTCAGGTAACTACCAAAACTGCATTGAAAACTAAATAGGAAAAAGAGGCAACATTAAAGCTCATACCACATTAAAATACAAAACAAAAATTTTAATGCTAAGGAAAATCTAGTGCATTCTGCTTACATCTAACTTGTAGAAGCAATTTTGTAAACTTCTGTACACTGCATATTCTACTTCTCTCACAGCACCAGACTCACCTTTTTATCAGAGTTGCTGAGTTTGTATTTCACCTCCTTCGCTTTTTGAATAGCTTTTAGCACTTCCACTGTATCTAGTTCCTTTTCAGTGGTAACAATGTTATCCAAACAAACCTAAAAAAAAAGTTAACATCTCTAAAAGTATTGAAAATGAGGCATTCTGCAATTTTTTATTAATGGAATAATCAAAAACTACCATAGCTCAATGCAAACTACGTGCATCTTTGTAACCATTACACATTTACAATTACCACATTAGACCTTGAGCTAAAGTCAATTTAAGGCAAACTCAGCAAGGTTTGGCCAGTTTAACACTTTCCAGCACAACAGTGTTTCAATATTAACAGCTTGTTACCCAATGAGAGCAGGGTGAAATGTAATTTAGATCCAGGAGCACAGCTGGGTAACACTCATGGTTTTATTCTCCAAACACCTGCTCCAATGCACACTAAAAACTCATCAGGTTTTAAGAACATCTGCACCACTCTCCTCAGCAGGCTGAAAAGAGGATTAGAAGAGCAGCACTGGGGCTCACCTCTGAGGCTCTGTCTCCAAACTGAGCGAGGACTTTGGTCCGGTAATCAGGGATGATGCTCAGGGGGTTGCTGGATAACATCACCTTTTCCAAGCACGGGAGGCTGCCGATATTTTTCACTTCATCAATCTGAAAGTATTTGAATAAAAGCATGAATACAGACTGGCAAAATGAAAATGAGCACACAGAGTGAGCATTTCTTGCATAGATTTCATACATACAACAACCAGGAAAAACCACTACGAGCAACTTTTATTTATTTGCAGCTTGATCCACTAAAAGAAATGGCTCATGATCTAACACACATTTTGACAGCAAAAGTCAGCAGTTACCTGTTCTATTTTGTTGTTGCTCAGATCCAAGTTGACTAATGAGTACAGTTTGTTAAGGCCAGACAGCCTTTCCAGCTGATTTCCTGCTAAATTCAGAGTTTTGATGTTTCCCAGTTTTGTGTGAACACCTTCTAGTGACGTAAGTTTGTTGTAGGATAAGTCCAGGTGAACAAGGTTGTACAGATGCTACAACAGCACAGAAAATTCATGTCATACACCAAGTAAAACTTAACAAAGATGCTATATAATGGCTGGCTCATTTTATTGTGCAAGAGTGTTTTTTATGCTGGACAATACATAGCACGAAAAACATGGCATGAAACTCTTCATTGCAAAGGTTAAAGCTTGTAGAAATGGAATTTCCTCTGCTGTATTTTTACCAACTCACACATACAGCTAGCAGAGAATGAATTTCATTAAGAACTAAATGTTGTATATCAATATTGGCTAAGAAATTAAAATATCCAGGAGCAGCTAAGAAAAATATCATTAAAAGAGTCCTTGATGTTAAAAAAAGAAGCTATTTGGGCTAAATATTCTCCATGAAGTAAGCAACAAAATTCTGAAACATGAAAATCTGTGTTTTAAGGTCTCGGGCAACTGGGTAATAAAACCACCTTCAAATGCATCACTCACCTGTAGATTTTCTACCAGAGACACTCCATTGTGACTTAAATCCAGGAACTCAATCTTTGGAATTAATTTCTAGAAGGGAAAATAAATACATGTTAAATGCACTTTAGTTTGAAGTCAGGCCACACTTCCTTCAGTATCTGATGACCAACAAAAGCAATGGAAAGGTGTCATCCAATGCAGTCTCTCTCCCCAGCTTTTGGCATTAGGAAAACATTCTGGGTGACTTGGTGCAAAGAAGAGCTGACTCCTCCTCTTAAGAAAACCAGGTTACTCTGAGAGGCACTATTAAGTTTTAATCTGAAACCTGGTTTATTACTGAAGACAAATAATTTATCCTAGTTTATCCCCACTAACTATAGATCAAACTCACTAATGCTGCTTTGGTCTTACCAAACAGATAAACCAGGGGATTTATGCTACACACAAATGTGGATAGCGACAGTAGTACTAAAACCCAGAGTAAGTCGATTACTGATTACACCAGCCAAAAACGACAAGGTCACACAAACTTGTAGCAAATGCATTTTAACTCAGAATTCCTTTTATTTTTGGAAGTTTCAAACCCTGAACTTGATGCTGAATTCTGACATAAGTGTTTTGCATCTGTATTATTTTGGTTGTAATCTCAGCATTGATTTTCCTTATAGTTAAGACCCGGACACAGACCTGAAACATCTAAAATCAACATCACAAAAAATCATGAATAAGATAATTATGCTCCAAGTCCATGATGTCTGGTCGAGCTACACGGGTAACAATTTCCTGCTTCACAAGAGTAGCCTAAGTAAAAAGCTATGTTCATATTTTACCACGTTCTTGTGATGAATGTGATTTTTTTTCCTAATATCTGATTTACAAAACAAAATTCTAAAGTACTGGCAAAATATTCCAAATTTTGTTTTCATGCTGTTCATATTGTTTTGATGTCAAGAAAGCTGCCAGCAAGTCACAGGTTTTTAAATATGCAGGATGCTTCAGCCTTGATAACTTCAAAGTTGAGCCATGAGGTGTTTTTTCTTTAAAAAAAAAAACCTAATTGGCTCCTATGGCCAAGGCAAACAGTAAAAGTATGTTTCAAAAAGTGAGAATTCATGGAAATGTTGCCTATAGACCACAAAATGACAAAACCACTCTCCTTTAGCAAAGGAAATAAAGTTCTTCTAGAACAAATCTCCGAAGCACTAGCTTGGGAAGATAACCAACAGAAAGTGCAATTGAAGATTCTCCAGAAAAAGTAGTAGAGTGAATCCAAAATCCTTGCTGTGCCAGATAAGTCATACTTTTTTCCCACAAACGAAAAATATTTCTTACCACTGAATCATCAATTTCAGAGATGCTATTGTGACTCATATCTAAAGTTGTTAATGTTCTCCAGGTTGGGATAATTGCTGTCACTGGACAACTTGAATTGTCCAGTGCATCCTCTGGCTCCCACTGATCAAACTCAGAGGCCTCAGGCACCAGGATTTCCTATTTAAGAGAAGGACATCAATATTTGGCTTACATCTTCAGGGAAACCTAATGGTTTTGGAAACTATCCCAACAATCTCATGTAGGCAACGTGAAAAATGTCCCTGGGAAGGAACACATCCAAACACTTTCTTCACCGAAACTTATCCTTCTGTAAGGTTAGAAACCCCTTAGAGTTCCATGGTTTTAAAAACAGAACCTGCAATGGGCAGTACAGAAAACTCCATGGACTCCAATGGATATTTATTTCCCCATTATGCATGTTGGTTTTGCATGTGCCTTGAACTCTCACCAGAAGTAGGAACCTGCTCTTACCTTCATTGATGTTGCTGAAAATCGAACGCTCAGTGTGGCCAGAGCATGTTTTGATGAAGTCAACCCCTTGATAAGCTTTCCCCCACAATGACTGATCTGTTTAAAAAAAATCACATTACAAAGTCAGAAATGTTAGGACAGGCAAATAAGTCACAAAAGAGGCAGCTAAAAACTTCAACAGCAGATTCTACAGCAATCTGCAAAGTAGTTACAGCACTCCCTTAAAATCCCTCCTGTGATTATCAGGTCAGAAATACTGACACTTGGCAAAGCCAAAGCAAGAAATTAGAGATGTAACTAAAGAAAAGTGAAATTCAAATACATATTCAAACAAAGCTTCTCCACTAGCTTTCCATCTGTCCCGCATATTCAAGGTGAAACTACCCAGCTGATTTAACAGGTCACAGCATTTTACTGTTACCAAAAAGAGAGGTATCTCAAGCTATATGGCTCTACCTGCAGACACATTAATTTGGGTATCAGATGATCAGATGTCCTTTTCATCATAAGAAAAAAGAAATGCTTAGAAAGTGAGTCTACTAATCTAACAATTTAATGCTATACACAGCTAATTACACAGACTAAGTTTAAGATTACAAAGTTTCTTTTTCTGTAGCTCAATTTGAAACAACATTACTGAGAACCTGCTACAGTGCCTGCGCATATCCTTCTCTGTGTACAGTCACACACTGAGACCATGAGAGCTGGCACATTTGCTGGTGTATCAGGGAAACCATACTGAATTGACAGAGCTCCTCCCATTCTTGAAAAAATTCTTCCCTGTTAATTTTTGGACAGTGTTTACTTTGGAATTAAAGTGTTCATCTAGTGCCAAAATTGTGTTTTCACAAAAACACAATTTCAAAAGTCTTCCAGATCTAAAATCTTTTTTACCCCCTCATTCATGCTCACAGAAAAGGGGAAATTTAATACAATGTGTTAGACTCTCTCAGTCTACAGCCAATTGTAGTTTCTTTCCTACATGAGAACGACAATAAATCATTGACTTCAAAAATCCACTTCAGCTCTCAACCAACAACTGTCTCCTATCAATGAGACAATAGCATTCATGTACTGTAAAAGGTACAGCAGCCACCAAAAGTGTCCAGAATACAGACTGCGTGACAAAAGTGAATATTCTCTCTCTGGAAAGACCTGGAGTGGTCAAGAAGGTATTTCAAAAAACACCCACTGAAAACTGCTGGAAATTCTGGTATTTACATTGCAAGCAAAGCAATGAAAAAAATCTGCAAATTATCAAGCAAGCAGCACTACACCCAAAAGTGCAATTTCACAAACAAATGTAATGTCAGGACATTTTCACAAATACTTGACTACTTTATTTTTTCCCAAATAAAAAGCTCTTTGTAATAAGGGATTCTACTACAGCCACTTGCTAGTTCTTAAGGGCAGTGGAAAAGTGCTCAGGCATAGGTTTTGTGTGAATATGAACACACACAGTACAAGCTTCTTCTAATTTAAATGTTGTGTCCTTATTTCCAAAACTTGTGAAAAAACATTATTTCACAAATGAAACAGTCCTCCTAAACTCTGCATTCCCCAATTCCAGCAGCAAAGCAAAGCAGAGAACCACCAATTCTGAGATATATGCAGCAGGCCTGGCATTTGCAGAGCACCTACAAATTTATGAGCAGTATCTCAGACCTTACCTCTATTTGATGAAGTGATTTGAAAATAGACAGATCAAAAGGCAAGTGATGCTCCTGAATGTTACTGGTTCCAAAAAGTCCCCCTGTTCCAGTGACCTGGCATTTAAGACATTAAAGAACTGAGTTAGTGCACACAAGCCAACTTGTTCACATTCCAGTCTTACACAGCCAATGGCCTAAGGGCAGTGGCTTGGAAAGACAGCCAAGTTCCAACCAATTTTTCAAATATGGAATGATTCATAACATTTGCAGGTTAATTCTTCAGGAAAACAAATACTAGTTGCTCCAGCTAAGTGCACTGAACTACAAGTGCCACCTTGTGCTTGCATTCTGTAGCACATGGGGCATGCAAAGAGCAGTACCATAAGCAAGGCTGGCCATGGCTACATTCTCAGCTGAAAATCAGAGTTACATTCACTGAAAACAAATTCCTTGAAACCTGTGAACCCTCCAAGTCAGCACTGTCTTTAATTCCACCACAAGGCACTGACAAACTGTGTTTGAAGAAAACAAGCATTACACTGATGGCACATCAATAAAAATGCAACTGATATTTCCATATGGCCATGGGATTCTGGCCTCAGAGCATGTCAGCAGCATAAAAAGCAGGTGGTTTCATTTATGTTTGCTGTGAATAGAATTTTGAGAGAAAACTCTTAAGGTTTTTCTCTGGTTTTGTGTCTTACAAGCTCTGAATGTGCCCACTCACAAGCATTCAGAAGGGCTAGAAATTCCTCAGATGGCAATTTTTCTAAACAATAAACTCTTCTCCAGCCAGAAAATCCTCCCTTTAGAGAATTTCATACAGACAGACTATGACAAAGGCAACTGAGGAGCCCCAGGAACACCAGCACAGCCATGGTTTTGCTTTCCTTTCTACCATTTTATTTCAGCTTTGAACATACAACACAGTTAAAAGGCAGCTCCTCATAATAGCAATAAAGGGGCTAAAATGAGTTTTTGAGTCACAGCAAGCAGTGTTAAAAATTACTCAGGTAAAGTCTAATTCACTTATTGGGTAGAAACAAGCGCCAAATTGTCTCCTGACAAAAACTATCTGTTCTGAGACCATTTTACATTTATTCTGTAATGGCATTTTAGCCAGAAATTCAGGGCCACCGATGAAACTGAGGTGCTTTTTAGGGTTTTATTTTTAACTTTCAGATGCAGTCAGACAGTGAGAAAGGGGGATTTATATAGATGCACATATGCACATGTACTCATAAACACTGGCTTACCCACAGTGCCTGCAAAGAAAACAAGGTTGAAGAGGTCATTATTTATTTCTTTACTCATCCCTACTGGCACCCAGCAAGATTCTGTGTCTGCATCTATACAGAGGACACTGCTGAAAAGATCACATCACACAGCAAACACCTTGGCTAGAGGACAACAAGGATTGAAGGCTGGCAGCACAAACACCTATTTAACACTGAGCTCACCTTTAGATACTTGAGTCTACAAGTGAAATCCAGAATATGCCCTAGATCTGTTTTGGCATCTCCATTAGCACAGGTAGGTTTGCCCTGCAGCAGCTGCTGAGTGACAGCATACAACTGCAAGGGCCTGATGGTGAAGACTTCTCCAGCCATTAAGAGCTGCTCTCCTGAAAAACAGAGTAGCTTAGGATGAAACATGGAAAATGTAATGATACATGTTTGCCATTTATACTCTAAGATGAAAATTGAGGTAGCAAAACAATTTTTTTAAGCCAAAATAATTCAGGTATTCAAATGGGCATTCATCATACGGACCCAAAGTTCCTAATGCAACTAATAGCAAATTTGCCTCAGTCTTAACAGGACTGGAATCAAAGTTCCTTTATGTTGTAACGATAATGTATTCATTATTCATATTCATAATGAATATGCATATGAATAATGAATACATTAATAACTTGAGATATCTCTAAGTTTATAGCAGCTAAGCTTTTTTCTGTTCAGAAAATACAGCATCTGCTATCTAAAATACAGACCTCAGATCTTTAGCCATGCTGCCTAAATGCAGGTGCACTGTACTAAGTAAGTTTTTCAGAAAATACAGGTATTTTCTGCATGTTAGTAGCAAAGCAAATGCCCAGAACAGAAAACGTCCAATCTAATTATAATTTTACAATCTAATTTAGCAGTAGAACAGCAGGAAGCTGCATACAAAAGCCTCTCTGAAGGCACCATAACCTGGACATAGGCTACAGCAGCTGCAACACACACATGGAACAAATATCTTTCCTTTCTTCCCTTTAGGGACACCACTTTGAATTCAAGAACAAGAAAGCATCAGCTTTTGTGATAAGCAGAGCTCTCAGAAATGCTCTGAGGAGTAAAATTCCCATCAGCTTCAGTGGGAGCAAGTCCAAGAGTCCAGCTGCACATACATTACTGGAAGGTTACACTAATACAGAGCAGTCAGTGACACATCAACAATTCTCATATCAGAGAGACTGCAGGCACTAGAAAGCCAGCAAACATTTCTTTACAAGCTTCCTTAACATATTCCCAAATTCCCTGAATGGAATCCCCAAGGTGGCTTCACCTAAAGGTAACTTTCTGCCAGGAGAATCTGAAATGGCATTGCTGAAACAGGCTTCACCTATCATGCCTACCATGCTTCAGCCAACTGGAATTAGACAGTAGCATCTTGCATGTCCTTCAAAACAAAAATAGCAGGGATTAAGCCTTTCACATGTCTCCTGCTGTTAATGGAGCAGCTGGAGCTGTTGTAGGTACAGTAAGAGCATTTCATTTTCATCTGCCAGCCTCAGAAAAGCACACCCTTAAATTAACTGACCAGAAAGTCTCCTGTCTCCTGAATTCTGGAAGAATAATATTTAGATAGGTAAAGTGATCTTTTGCATTTAATACACTATCAAGTCTCACTACAGACTACACAGACTATCAGGACTCACTGACTGAAAACAAGTTTCCTTACAGCTTACACTAAAAACACACTGAGACAAAAGCTCCTGATCACTGCTGCCATATCCCTTAAGGATACAGACTAGGAGGCCCCTTACAAAACATAAATTCACCAATTTCTTGTTTCCAACAGTGGCTGCAAGACTGTTGCAGCTCCTCACAAAATGCCTGAATTAAAGTGCAAGCAGCAAGAAAAAGACAGTAAGAAGGAAGGGTGAGAAAAAGTATCAGTCAGATATGGAAGATCAGATCTCTCATTGTCTGGAGGTAAGATATGAAAGGTATGTGAATGCATGAACATAGAGGAAAAACATTCCTGGATAAATACTGCAAGTTCCTTACCTTTGTGAAAGAGCTCTTCAGCCAATGCAGCAGTGATCCCATTGATCTCCTGCAAACAACAAACCATTGTAATCGACTGTTATTTACATGCTTATAGTTCCAATTTTCTAATTTGTACCTTTAGTGAAGCATCTTTTTTTTTGCTGTGGTAGAGGACTGATTTAAAAAAAAATAAAACTAAATCAGGGTGACTGTTTTACAGATTTCTTTGTAACTTGAAAATGGTTTATTAAAAACTACTTGAAATTGTTTTATTTCATATGATTTTCACTTCTAAGATGAAAGACAGTGAACTACATTTAAATAATCCCATTCTGCACACATTAGAAAAGGGCAGCAGCAACTAGAGCAAGTTACTATTAGCCATCATTAGCCCAACTTGGAAGACAGCTCTGTTTTGAAGAAAATATTACAAGTGTAGTGTTCTTTGAATTTTAATATTAAGACTATTCTAATGCCTCAAGCACTCAACGTTTCCTCAGAATACCACTAATACAGAGAAAGCTTTAGATTACCAAGTCTACAGAAAAAAAAGAGATATGAAAAGTAAGTAGTCTTCTAGACTTCAACTCTACTATGTTTGCTGCAAAGTAATGCAAACCTCTCCTTTCCTCATCATCCCTCTTCTCCCCCCTAGACCCACCCAGGTGCTCAACCTCCATTCCTGGCACTGACAGATCCAGCATGAAAGGCTGAAAACTCTCAGTGCAGGGATTTGCACTTTCTAAACCTGCAGGTGCACAAAGATCAGTGCAAGTATTTCCCACCTGGGCACATCTCTCTCCACAAAAAGCAAATGCTCTGTGCAAGTCCAGAAATAGTTCTGAGCACTTCCAACAGCTCCCTTTCAAAGGCCCATGAAAAGAACAAAATAAAACTCTTTGTGAGGGTGAAGCTTCCCCCAGACAAACATCCCATTTTAAGGTAGCTGCAAAGTATAAACAGATATTATGGATCATCAGCACATGAATACTTCATGAGCTTACTTTGCTGACAAATACCTCATGATTTATAACAAGGGAATACATCCACAGGACATCTGCAGCAGACAGCTCAGCTCATTTGATGAAGCAAGGATTTTAGAACATCACATTCTTAGTGCAACTGAAACCCCTTTCACTGAGGATGAACAAAGCCTCCACGCCATAGTTTTGAGAACAACAAGCTCAAAGCTGTATTCCAAACAAAAACAAACAATTCTGATTCGCATTTGAATAAGCCAATTACACTCATCTGGCAAGCACAGACTTAATTGAAAACTCTACTCTGTATCTCTTTTGTCATCTGGGACACAGAGCCAATTTTTTTTTTTTTAACTTTTATAATTGGAACAAGATTATGACTTAGACTGTTCAGTGACTAGCAGGCAAAAAGAAAAAAGAACTCTATTCCTCTGTCACACCCACAAGAGACCTCTGTCTTAGCTGTAATTACTAAAATGCATCACACCCACAGAAGTCCATTGTTTGCAGGTGTCTCTGACAGCAGTTTGTGGGTACTCAATACTTTTCCTGCAAAACCTTCTATATGTCACTTAACAAACCCAATCTTCTAAGATGACAAAGACTACGCAACAAAACAAGCATCCCCATATCACTGCAGAAATCCTTTGCTGTGTTCAAGTAACCAAGTTCTATATTGCTGTCACATGCAACAGTTTCTCTTTGCTACCCTGTACCCAAGAGCAACTGAAGGCTTCAAAGTGAGTTTAATGTATCTATGGCTGGCATTGCTACTCCATTTAGTTCTACTGACCCAGGAAATAAAATTAAATAATTCTTATTGGAAACACTACAAAAAAAATTAAGACTAAAAATATTGTAGCCTTCCTACATATATTAAGGAGGCAATATCAGGGATTATAATGGCTCCAGTATGTACATGGGTTGTCTGGTAATGAAGATATTTTAAAAGATCAAAGTCCTGCAGAATTGCTGTGGTAAATATTTAGCTTTTCTACTAAATAATTACCACTTTTTTGTAAATATTTAAAAGTATTCTAAAGTTCCAAGCAAGAGCCAAATGAGTTTACAGTTAAGTCAGATTCCCTCAAAGCAAAGAAATGCAGATTAAGCAACAACTTTGCTCATAATATCCAAGAGCAGTTTAGAAACAGGGAAGTATTCATATCCAAATACTGCTAGCACTTTGGAAAAGCAGAAAAAGATTACATTAAAAGAGGAAAAAACAGTCTTCTGAGAAATAAGTCAGGGGCTAGGAAGAACTTCTGCCCAGACAAAAACCATGTGGAAGTTACAATCACTGAAACTTAATGAAACAGATGTCATTTGCAAAACAGAACAGGCAGAAAACAAAAATTAGGCAATTTGCTCGTGATTGCAGGAATTTTGGTCTATTTGAACAGAATTCTCCCTACACTGTCAGACATTTTTAATAAATTTAAAATTTCAAATCCATTTCAGAGGGCTTCATAGCTACAAATCTGTGCTTCTCTTTCAATTCTGCAAGGCAATAGCAACACTGTGAAATAAACTTACTCTTTTTATCTAACAGACTTTAAAGTCTCACCAGGATAATTACGTTCATGTAACATAACCTTTGTTGCTAAAACTTAATTAACACCTAATGGATCACTTGTGACTAATTTCTGAAGCTTTTCTATGAACCCATGAAAGTGCTTCTCAAAACATCCCACCCCAAAGCAGTTACTGCTCCTTCTTTCCGTTCAGTTCTCCAGTGCTTTTTTCTCTTTATGAAATTCGTTCTCGCCCTTACAACATGATGCCATATTGCAAAAAAAGCCTAATTATACACAAGAGATGAACAAATTGCAGAGTGAACATGAAATCAAGTAATTGCTTCTTGCTTCAAGTGTCCTTTACGGTAACGTTCTGTCTGCTGGAGCTATTTCTCCAAAGGCCACTCCATTGTGCTTCCACAGAGGAGCATCATTTTTCTTCATTTGGGAAACTGGAAACTGTTTCAGTGTGAACCACAACCATTAGCCACGAAGTAGAGGGGTGTGGGTCCATTATGCAATGCTCACTTGAGAGCCAGCACTTTTGACTTCAGCCTAACCAATTCAGACTCACATTTATTCACAGCTTCCAACTCCCCTGCCAGCATTTATTTTCTCTTCTTAGAGTCCCTGCCCACACTACTTCCCAGCACAGTGTCTACTGCAATAAAAAGTGGTGTCAAAAATCTTAAAAATATGCTTTGCTATATTGTGCAAAACATTGAAAAAGAACCATTTCAGCAAATTAACGAAGATTTCACAGAATTCTCTCCAAGTCAGAGAACTAGTGAAAGACACTCAAGCCTCTGTTCAGACACTAAAAACATAACTTACATATAAATGAAAGTGTAGGAAATGTGACAAAACTTTTGGTGCAGTAACAGGGAACTTGAGCAGCAGAGTTTGCAGATAGATCTCCAGTTCCTTTTGTCTTTTCTCCACAAGGCTTTTGGAATTTTTTCCAATGATCTTCTTTGGAGGTAACAAATTTTTATCTATTTTCTTCTCTGAAACAAGCTGAAAGACAAAGATCAGAGTTAATACCTGTCACACCATCTGAACTCACACAAAAGATACAATGGAACACATTAAGTGCATGTTGCCTGAGCCTGAGAAGATCCAAAAATAAAATTACTTCAGTAAAATTAGCTACTGCCTTCGAAGTATTAGGTATTTTCTGAAAGAACATTTTGTCATGGAATGAACAGAGTTTAATAACAGTGTCTGGTCAAAGAATCACTCACAGTACCAGAGCAGAATGTAACAAATGTAACAAAACAACAAAATAACCAGTGCATTTCTGAGAAAGCAGAATACTCTTGAATAAACTAGACTTCTCCTCATTTTTATTTGTTTTTTAGGAGCACTGATTTGTAACTATCCCATGCTACTTTAAGGACATTTTTATCATTCACCCCAATGAGACTTTGGTCACCAAATCAGCTGATCATAAACATCCTTCTCAGGAAAAAGTTCAGTGACTCCAGCCTGAACTCTCCTCTCTGACACAGCTTCCATCCAAAAGTTGTCCAGGTCAATGTTCCCCAATTCAAGAGGGGAATGTAACAGGGGCAAGTAATAATGTTCTCACAAAAAGGACTTAGTCTGTGGTTCAGGCAGCATGTGGCAGATATTCTCTCTCTTTATGGAAGAAAGAAATTATGTAAACCATTCTGTCAAACTGAACAACAAGAACTGTACAAAGTTTTGTAAGAGAGTGAGGTCACAGCATTAACATTCTTACCTTTTCATGCAGGTCATGGAAATCACTGTAACGATGTTTGACTGTCCACTGATGATTGCCAACACTAACCTGAATAATGTACACCTGAAAAGACAAAATTCAAGTAAGGACACTGCAAAACATTTGCCTGAAAGAGCAGCTGACTGTGAGACCTGCTGGTTGATGGAGCACTGTCAGGTGGGTCTCTGTTCTAAGGAAACACTAACCCCAGCTCTGAGGTGACTTTGCTGATGTGGGATGTCTGATCTCACTTCCCAGGGTGCTCCACAAGAAGGTGCAGATGCCTCAGTGTAAAGCAACGACTTTCATTTTTGCAACCCAAAGGTTAAAATAGCCAAGGGCTCTAAGGTACTTCTTTTTCTGAAAGTTTCTGCTAACTGAAGTTAGTATTCATAGCTACCCACAAGCCTGAGATGGCAGCATCCCTTCTTCCATCTACCAAGTTCCACAATGGGCAGAGGAACTTGGCAAGCATCCTGCTGTCACTTCAGTTAAGCAGAAATCTGGAGCTTAACCCTTCAGAAAACTGAACAAACCATTTGGTTGGGTGGATGCTATTTTATTCCATTTAGGGTGAAACACACAAGACATCTTCCTGAAGAGTTACAGTGCTCAAAGGATCACTACAATTATCTAAGGCAACCCAACATCTCCTAATACAAAATAAGTATTTCTAGCCATGCATGTACCAAACAAAGATTTTCATTCTAGGTGACTTTCTGGATTGAACAGTACTGGTTTTGCAGGAAACTCAGCCTACCTTTAGATATGCCAGAAACAAGCCATCCCAAAGACATTTCAAAGATACAGATAAAACACAAGCAAACAAACAAGGCCCTACAAAACCAGTTCCACAACTACTTGAATACAACAAATTAAATAAATTATATTATTCAATCCAACTATACTCTTTGGGGAAAACACCAACTTGTAATCTTGCATTAAATACAGTTGAGAACTTGCTTACTACCACAGATCACCCAGAGCTGACTCATAGCTGCTATGAAGATGATACACATCTAGTTGCTAAACCCACTTGAGAAAACAAAAAGCATCAACAGTTTCAATCTGTTACATAAAAGACCAGTCTTCACTTACTGCAAATACAGAGCAGCACAATGTCAAGCATTAAATAGAATACCACCTGCATTTTAGAAGATGAACTATCGTTCCTGCCAGTTTTATTCCTGTAAGCATCTGACAGTGGCTCCCTGAACAAACCCCAAGCCCTACAGAGAACCCAACCATGATGTCTGACTGGTGCACCCAGTGAGTGACACAGCGGTGCTGGGATGAGCACAGAAAACACACAAGGATGCCCACACAGAATTATGGACTCAATGAAGGCCGGTGCCTGCTTTCCTTTCATGTTGTATTGGGAAACAGCAGATCAGGATTAATCACTGTGCACTGCTGACAAACCAGAACAGGAACAACACCAGCATTCAAAAGCACCTCATAACCCTGAGAAAAGCAGGGAGAGACTCAAAGAAACTAAACTTAGAAGTAAAGAAGTAGTGAATTTATATGCCATAATAAAAATACCAGTTCTTTTGAAAAGCTGACTGTGTTAAATTACGGCAGAGAAAGCAGCATATCTAAATGCAATGCACATTGAGTATGCAAGGCATGAAACCTCAGATCAGACACTGGAAACTCAGTAACTTCACATGTCCCAACTGACAACTCACCAGGTGAGCAAGGAAACCCCTCCTCTCTGTATAAAACACAGAGTAAATTTGTAATAAAGGTTTAATATCCTTTTGCTGAAATGGCAAGCACTGACCACTTCTAGAAAAACAGCACTTATTGAAATGGACAGTCTGGTTGGGAAAGTACCTGTTAAAGTGTTTGCATGCACTGATACAATTCCTTTCAGTTAAGTCTTTAAAAGGCTGTAGCATTTCCCATCCAGAAGGCAGCCAGAGCAGGCAGTAAATATTCACCCTCCCAAGCAGCATCAGTATGAAGAGACAGCAATGGATTTCACATCAATCCACAAGCTGCCATTATCATGAAGAATAAATATATAAATGCAATATGCTGATGTGCATATTAAGACTTGTCTTAATATAGAAACAAATAATTTTAAAGCAAAAAATCCCCTTAGATATCTCACTGTTTTAGGAGATTAAGTTCATGATCAACTAACTTTGAGTGCACTAATAGGACAATGCTGACATCTTAAGGTTCTCCAAGGGCTGCCTGTCACACCAAGTGCTAAAGGAATACACGGATAGATGATGACATAGTCACACTGCACTCTCCTGCAGACATAAAGAAATACACCATTTGAAATCCCCACCCATCTTTCCACCACAAACTGCACACTTCTTTTGAACTAAAACATAACACCCTTTACCTTCACAGGACTTCCTCCTTCACCTGTCTCTACCAAACCCTCCTGTATAAGAGGGACAAAAATGTTGGTTCCATTCTACTTTGTAAAGTGTTTGGGATATTTGCAGTGCTGTATATTTTCTTTATTTTCTAGCAAGCCACTATAAGTTTTTTGCAGTTAAGAGCCCACATCACCAAATAGCATCCCTTCATCTTCCTAAATACTGAGGGGTGAAAGACCTACTAAACATCTTTAAACCAGCTATTAAATGAACAGCAGCAATTCCAGACTGCTTTTTGCTCACTTCCTATGCACAGTACAAAAACCTGCCCACCTTACTTTACATGGAGAACTTGCATTTCTACAGTGTGCCTCATCCCACTGCACATGCTCCAGTGCTGTAAAAAAACCAAACAACGACCCAGCACTTAAATGACAGGGCTCTCTACAGGAAGCCTGGGACACAGGTGTGACTACAGCCAGTAGTTCCCAAATTCCAGAGCAGTGATGCAGCCACATCTCCTCCTCCCTCCCTCATCAAGTAGTCAGACAGTTTACACCCATTCAAGGAAGCAACAGTATTTTCCTTAAATACCGAAGTTAGTATTTATGTTAAAAACAGCTGCAAAAAACCAGGAAAAGCAGGAAGGCAGTTTTAGGCCAAACAAATGCATAGCAGGAAACAAACGAAGCACTGACAACCTTGAGGGCTTCTACTCAAAACCAGTCCTCAGTCAGCATCAGCTGGGCCAGCACACTCAGGAGAAAAACCCTGCAGAAATGCTCACAGATTACTAACCCAACAGAAAACATCAACCAGTGCAGGATTTTTTCCTGCTGGATTTACCCATACCTTGCCTTTCATGCTAAAAACTCCAACAAGAATCACGTTTTTGAAAGTACCTTCAGCATTACACAGGACTGTGGGCCTCCCTGATACATTCTACAGCATCTAATATCACAACTGTCAAACGGATGTCATTACAGTCCCCCTCTATTGAGACTGAGCTCTGAGATACAGAGTACAACGGGCAGCTCATACACCACAAAAAAAACCAGTTAACTCTTTTAAAAACAAGGATGTAACAAGGATCACTGCCACCTGACCACAAGGTAATGGATGAAGATGCAGGTTGCTACAGCCGTATTTCCTTTCTTACCTTTACCAAATCTGACTTATTTTTACATCATTTAACAATCTCTGTCCTGGTGCAGATCTTTGTCATGTCCTTAAGCATCACTCAGCTACTTATGAACACTAAACACATGCTATTTTTTTCAAAAACTTTTCATCCCATGATGAATTTTGTAAAACTTCTGCTTTCATTTCAAGATTTATTCCCACATTTCTTATGGCTTGGGCCTGTCTCATAAAAGCTGACAGCAGCCTTGGAGTCCTGCTAACACCTTCAGGAGGTTTACACACATGCAAGCTTAGTGCCAACATGCCTTCAAAAATGCAGCAAGAGAATCAAAGTAGGACCAAATACTGGTAAATCTTGTCTTTCCCCCACTGTACTTTTAAAGCTCTCAAGAAAAATGGCATTAAAGCAGCATGGTATTTCCATAACCACTAAAGAAAGAAATCTAGTCTTGAAAAAGTAAGCTTCCTTGGGCTTAGCTACAGCAGGTTAAAATGTTATCCTCAACTATCAGTTGATCAGACGAACACTACCTGCAGAGTTACACACCTAAACTGCAGCTCAATCTAGAACATTAATTGTATTACCAAAGGGTGGCCCAACCACAGCACTTGTTTGCAGACTGAACCAGCAAAGGAGCTTGTTTCACCTCCTGCACCATAACTACCAGAGGGATAAGGGGGCAGATGACATAGAGATTTTGTCAACTGAATGCACTTGATTTTGTCATTCACTGGTATTGCATAATACTGATGGAAATTCTCATCACCAGCACTGCTGAGTCTTGGTTCACACCTGACGTGGAAGTTTCCAGCCCCCACGCCACAGATCTCACCGTGCCCCTCTGAGCTGACTGAGGGATGAACCACATCCTGACACAGTAACACCTCAACAGCACTGGTACCATTTCTGAGAATACACATCACACAGCTAAGAGAATCAGCTCAGGCACTTATCAAAAATCCATTTCAACCTTGTAGCCAGCTCCTTCACCGAATGCTCCAAAGGTCTGTAAATATGGCAACTCACCACCTGAAAGTCATTCCCACAATCGTGTTTCAAGGGTCATCACCGGGGAAGGAGTTAGGCTCCTCATGTGCCACGGCTGTGTAAAGCTCTGTCCTACTAACAACTCAGAAATCACTCTCCTGTTGCTGTTTTCCCTGGGTACCTTTCAGAGGCAGGAGCACAAAATATTACTCGAATCCATCACACAACTTTCCAAATACTGTCTTTCTAAACCCTTTCCTTTTTTTCCCCACAGCAGAAAGTCTGATGTAATCCATTTGCATTCTACTGAAAAAAAGGTCTTTCAAATCACACTAAAGTAAGGCAGAAGGAGAAAACATTTTTTAGTTATATAACTGAAGGGTGGTGTGCGTGAGACATTTTCTGTCTGCAATTATACTGAGGTTTGTTTAATGATGAGCTTCTTCCTGAAAAACAAACCAATTAACCAATTTTGTCTGGTAGAATGTGACCAGACAAAACAAAAACTTATATGTCAAAAGCTTCATTCCTTCCCCAAATGAAAACACTGCTAGCAATTTCTTTTTTTTAATTTTTTTTTTTTTTTTGGTGGGAATCTACGTCTGCCCCAAATAATCTGATTTCCTCTGGAAATAAGATCAGAGGGTTTTTTTATGATTCTTCCACATGAAGAAAAGATTTCCTGCTTTGTTTAGTCCAGCTTAGAAAGCTATGTTTACTCGACAGCGATCTTCCATAAACATACGCACATACACAGAGATGTATACGGGCAAGAACACGGACATTTGCCTCTCCCAAAGGACCAAGGCAACCCGGAGCTCGAGGCCGCTGTTCCCGGCTGAGCCCCGCTCCCCCGCAGCTCCTTCCCCCGAAGCCCCTCGGAAACTTGAGCCAAATATCTCGCTCGGTCCTCAGCCCGGGCACAGCTCCGGGCGGGCGCTGCTGCCGGAGCCAGCCCGGCACGGAGGCCGGCCGCACCCGCTCCCCCGGCCCCGCTGAGGCGGCGGCCCGCTGCCCCATCCCCGCTGCCGCACGTCCCGCACGGCCTCCGCGCTCCGCACCGTGTATGTCTCCACCAGCTCGGAGCCCAGGACTCGGGCCTCCCGCGGGGGCTCCTCGCCGTCCTCGCCTCCCGCCGCCGCCTCCATGTCGCCGGGCGAAGCGCCGGGGCGCAGCCGCTCAGGCCGCCACGGCTCCCCCGCGGCCGCCGCCGCCGCCCGCGCCCGCCGCCCGCCCGGCCCGCACTGCCGCCGCCGCCATCTTGGCTCGACGCCCTCAGGGCGCGGCGCGCCCCGCCCGCGCCGCTTTATGCGCACCTGGGGGCGGGGCTCGGGACCAGGGGGCGGGGCCTGAGCGGGGGCGGTCCCCAATGCGGGGCCGGGGTGGGGCTATGGCCCAGGGGGCGGGGCTTAGACCGCCGGGACGCGCATGCGCGTTCGCTGGGCGCGCGGGGCCTAGCGCAGTACCGCGCGGTGCAATCCAATGGGATTTAATGGAATATAGTCCGATCCAATGGAATCCGATGGAATGGAATCCAATCCAGTGCATCCAGTGGAATAGAATCCAATCCAGTGCAGTCCAATCGAATCCAACAGAATAGACTCCAACCCAATGGAATCTGATGGAATAGAATCCAATCCAGTGCAGTCCAGTGGAATTCAGTGGAATAGAATCCAGTCTAATGCAATCCAATGGAATTCAACAGAATAGAATCCAATGAAATAGAATCCAGTCGAATGCAGTCCGGTTCAATACAGTGCAATGCAGCGCAATCCAGTACAATCCTGTGCAATCCAACCCGGCCCAATCCAGTGCAGTCTAGTGGGATGCAATCGCTGCAGTGGAGGTGCTGAGGGCTGAGCCCCCTCCAGCACTGTGGCTGTGACACTGCCCCAGCTGCCGGCAGCTCGTGGGGCACATCTGTGCGCACCAAGGGCTGCTGGAGGCTGGACAGTGTCACGCTGGGCTGAGGTGCCGCCGCAGTGGTTCTGTGGCTGAGCTGCCTGGTGCTACCCCAGAAACAGAGCTGAGGAGTTGGGCTTATGGGCCAGACTTCAGGAAAGAGCCCAGAGTGAACTTGAGGCATTGTTTGGGGTGATTTACTGACAGCATGGACTCTACTGTCGCTGTCCCACTGAGCATGGGGAAGGTTTTAAGCATGTGGCACACTAAAGGATCTTGCTTGGAATTTGTAACAGAAGTGGATAATCTAAAAGATGGCAAGCAAACCCTCCTTAGCTTTTTCCCCTGAGCTGAACCTGAGTTGCCCTGAGGGGGAGTCATACTATGGCAGCCTTTCTGACAGGTTCAGTGTGCACCTCAGGAAGAGAAAATTGCAGGAGGGAGGATATAACTAGGTTTTTTAGGAGTATCTGAGTGTATTAAAATTGAGAGGTTGTCTAGAAAGATTATGTTTTGGCAGAAGGATGCATCAAGCATCCATCAAGACTTTGAAATAAACTCTGTGCTACATTACACACAGGGGAGAGGGATTATGTTTTGGACTGTCAAGTCAAGGAAATTTTGTTAAAAAGTACCTTCCAGCAAAATGAAAGTAATATTTATCTGCCCTTCCTTATGCTACCTAAGAGAGGATGCAATTAGCCCAGTATGGTGTAATTAATTGCAACTGAAGTGTAAATGTCCTGGCTGAATGCATGGAGCTGTAGGGGCAATGCTGGTGTCTCACAGATGCCACCAGGACAGTGGTAGCAAATGAGCAAACATACCTCTGCAAACAGAACTGGAAAAACTAATTTTGGGGTTTTTTTCACTGAAAACTGTTTTCCCTTGGTCAGGATGTAGCCGAAGAATGATGTGTACAAGGACAAAACACAGAGAGTACAGGCAGCCCAATAGGGATTTTCTAATGCTGTCCCAGCATCAGGAACTGCTGCTGAGCTCTTCATGAGATAATAAGTGGGTTTGGAGAGCAACTTTAATTAAGCTTCCTCTGAATGTCCCATTCCCTTAATTAAATAAAAATTTGCAGCCCTGGCTCGGCTGTCATGTTTGATCAGTGCCAGTCTCCTGAATCCTCCTCGTAAAGCAGTTCCTGCCTGCAGGCACAGTGGTGGCTCCTGGTGTGACAGCCCTGTCCTGGCTCACGGAGAAGAGGAAATGACAGGAGCAATGTGGCTGGGGAAGGGGGAAAACGGGTCCTCCCTCAGCTAAAACGTTCCGAGTAGGGTATAGGAAGCAATAAATTAAAGAATTTTGCTGTTGCTGGGTCTGGGCTCTCTCAGGGCCAGGTGCCCAAGGAAGGGAAGAGGGATACTAGAGCATTTTGCTGCAGTTTGGAGCCACGACACAGCCAAAGGAGCCCTGCAAACATCCCTGATCTCGAATAAAATTGCAACTTAGTTAGGTTTCTGCCTTTTATTTCCTTATATTTGACCTCAAGAATACCTCTGCTAGTTTTGCAATGGGTCACAGCTGCTTGGAAACGAGAGCCTGAAACGAGGTTTTGGAGGAAAAAAGCTCAGTAAAGCTTCCCACTTGCCTTGGTAGCTTGGAGTGACTAACAAGTGGGACAGCACGTCAGGATGCAGCTGGAGCCAGAGCCAACAGGCTGTACCTGACCCCAGTGACAGCCGCTGTGTCACCAAGCCAGCCATGCCCAGATTAAGGGCACTTGTGCTGGCAGCCCTCCTCGGACTATAGATAGCCACATTCCCTCTGCCATGGGGCTCCCGTGAGGAGGCAAAGGAAGCAGCCTTGGGGTGAGGAGAGGGTGGTTTTCCCTCAGAACACCCCATGGCTGCAGGAGCCACGCCCAGTGCTTTGCATGGCACAGGCTTCGGGTTTCCCTACAAAACCCCAATTCCCAATTCTTTTGTAAGCAAGCAGCTCAGGAGAGCCAGGGGATGCTGGAAGCTGTGTCTCCAGGCAGCCGGTGGGGAGGCAGGGGTTGGCATTGTGCCACTCGCCTGCGCCTCTTCCCCGGGAGGAACATCACCTCCTGCTGCCAGATGGGATTTCATCCTTTCCTCTGGGCTCAGCTCTGTTCTGTAAGTTTCTGCTCGCATCAGATGTTCGCAGAACTGCAGCTTTCCCGTGGCAGTGTGTTGGGTGGCAGTGGCCCAGATTCCCCCTCTCTAAGCACACAGAGACCCTTCCTCCACACCCCAACCTGAATTTCATCCCAGCTCTCTCCAGCAGACCTTTTAAAGGCAACGTTAGAGCCCCCCTCCTGCGCTACATTTACCCTAAATGTATTCCGGTGCATCCCAGGGGCTGCTCTCAGGGTGACTCAGAGTCATCATTTCCTGGGATGGAGCGATAGGGCCAGGTGTGATTCCTCAGCTCCTGCCCTGGAGCCTGGTAGTGCCCAGAGCTGGCACCTGCCACCCCACTGTCTCTGCGCTGAATCCCAAGGGGGGAGAAGCAGCCAGGGGCTGGGGCTTGCCTTGGGGCAGAACTTCCTTGGGAAGGTCTCTCTGGGGTTACCTAGGGGGTTTTGGGTGATTGTTTGGTTCTGGGGGACAGCAGGTCTCCCATCTCTACCTGTGCACTTACCTAAGAAAAAGCTCCAATGCCCTTTAACAAAATAGCTACTTCCCCCTGCCACTTTTTCTGACTTTCGTGTGTTAAAGGGAACCAAAACATTAAATACATCCAAATTAGGAAGACTAACTGCTTCAAAAATCAAATCCTTAAATGTAACATTTTTCCTTTTTATTCCATCTGCTACCCCTATGCTGAGCAGAGGCAGGGCTGGGCTGAAGCCTGCTGGGTTGAAGGGCAAACCAAGGCCAGCAGGGGCCCACAGGACCACAGTTCCTATCAGGCTCTGCAGTGAGTTAATCTTTCAGGACTCCAAACCTGGGAGGATGTGATGTGGGGATGGCTTTGTGCTCACCTGCATCCCTCCTTTGTGCTGACACCACCTGGCTCCCTTGTTAAAGCTGCTTTGGCTTGGACATTCCATAGGGACTGCAGCACGATTCCTCTTAAGGGGGGAATCTTAGAAAATATGAAAACTAACAGTTGCATCAATTGCATTTTCAGTTTTGCGAACTAATTCTTAAATAAAGCAGCTGGAGGTGAGGCTTTGCCACCCTGAGGTGTCAGAGCCCTCTGGACACAAGAGGGAGTGCTGAATCATTAAAAAGAGAGATTTGTCTTTGGTTGCTGTGGATTAAAACACTCGTCGCTGCACTGCTCATCACTTGGAGGACTTTGGTGTGTCTTGCTCTCCACCATGGCGGGGTAAATCTGTGGTAAATCCGCAGTAAATCCAGGAGTGTGGATTTTAGCCATTTGCAGTGGGGACAGGTCAACTTCCTGGCTGGGTGAAATGAGCCATGATTTCCTAAAGGACCGGCAATTATCCCTGGAATCAAACCGAGTTGATACCCCCATTCTGATAGCTGGTCCCCACATTTTGCAGCCCCAGCTGGAAACAGAAGGCTGGGGTAAAGCGCCACCTGCCTCCACACTTCTCTCGGTGGCACAGGGAGCGCACATTCCCCCGTGCTCGGTGCCTGTCCAGTCGCAATTCCCAGCGGAATTTGGGACACCCAGCACGAGGGGCCCTCGCACCCTCCGTTCCCACCGTCCCAGGGGACATTTGCTGCTGGACAGGGATATTTTGGGACACGTGCCTTAGCTGTAATTCCCAGTTCTGTTGGGCACAGCATAACCTTTCTAACGCAGCTTCCATGGGGGGGAACGCTGCGGAGGTGGAGGTGACACGGTGGCACGGGTCCAGTCCGGACAGCCACGAGCCGCAATATATCAGCAATTTCGGCAGGTCCTGCTGAAAAGCGGTGGCTCGATCCCACAACAAAGTCACGAGGAGCCCTCCAGCTGCCGCGGAGCGGGGCTGGGGCTGGCCCCGGACGTGCCAGCGCCAGGCTGGGCAGTGTCCCCATCGCAAGGCACGCAGGCGAGGCATTCCTGGGGGGCCGGCCATGGGGCTGCCGTGGGCTGGGCCCAGCCCCGGGGCCAGCACCCCCCTATATCAGCCGTGCCCGCGGGGCAGCGCCGGCACACGGACCCTGACCGCCCGCTCCGGCCATGGATGACATTTATAAGGCAGCGGTGAGTGTCGCCCCTTGGGGCCGTGGGCTGCGGGAAAAGGGGGTCTGAAATAGTTCCAGGGATTGTTGTTGTAAGTTCTCCAAAGCTGTGACAGCAGTAATTCAGCGGGTAAATGGAAATGAGAAATAATTATAGGGCAGCAACTTTTAGGCAACATCCTCATCCAGGACACAGAACCTTCCCTCTCACGGCTCTGGAAGTTTCACGCTCCTCTTACAAGTGTGAAACTCTCAACTTGCTGTTAAATTATTTACAGTGACCCCCTGGTTTCTCATTGAAAAGCAGGGAGATGGCTCCTAGATGAAGTTATAAATCTCAATAAAACCTGCCTGGCATCAGAGATGACTCTTGGTTTTAGCCCAGACAAAGCAGAGGAGGATATCCCAGGAAATAAACATTATTTGTGTGGGTTAAAACTCACCCTCTCCTTTCTGGTGCTTTACAACTCTGCCATTGCTATGTTCCCCTGCTCTTTAGCTGAATATTTTTCAGGGGGGGTTTAAAAAACCCTTGTTTTTTCTCAGTTATTTCCAAACGTCCTCCTCCGCTTTGTTGCTCCTGCTCTGTGCTATGCAGAATACAGAATGTGAGCTATGCCCTGGGGAACGTGGAGCATCCTTAGGCTATTTTAACTTCCACAGCTGCACGCTGTGCTCACTGTGTAAACCCAAAGTATTTGGTCTGTAATAAGAACACTGCATTATTCTGTAATGTAGACAGACAGAGATATGTGAGTGGAATAAGGATGAAAATAGATTCTGGCTTGTGTGGATTGCTATTGCATCCATAACTGGATTTACAGTAAGAGCTTTTTGGTGCTTTTTCCCCCCTTAAATATATAGGTCATCAAGTTTGATTTTAAGCAAGAGCACAAAAAATGCATCATACAAGATTTATCATTATTCCAAGGTTTTTAGAGGGAAGAAATGTAGTCCTCGGTAGGTAATTGAAGAAAAAAACCTCCAGTGTTCACACATCCCCTGTCCCTTGGTCAGCCTCGAAACCTATGAAATGGAACCCCTGTAATGATCCTGACAGTGTGAAAAGGTTCAGGAAAGGCTGAGTCCCTCAACCAACACTTTCAAAAGGGAGAAAAATGGAACCTGTAATATCAAAGAAAAATCCAGGCCTTTATAATTACGGTTTTTAATTAAATATGTTCTCTGTGACTCAAGGCACAGGCTCTTTCTCATTGTGTAGGGACCACACGCCCATTAGTTTGGTAAATGTAGGGTTTGAGTCCTGGGCATTAAAATTCCCAACACCTTTACAGAGGCAAAACAAGTCCAAGCCAGGCACAGCTGAGACAAACAGCTCTTTTGTCCAGCTATTTCCCACAATTTAGACTGTAAGAAAACATTTACCTGTGAAAGAAAAAAGTTGAAGAATTTCAGTTTCGCCTGTCTGACTTCCAGAGGGAACCATGGTATGGAGAGAAGAGCTGATAAAAGCAAATACAGCAGATTTGGCATTACCACGGCTGCTGCAATGCTGTGAGCTTACAGCTTGCCTTCCTACACTGCAGTCAGAAAAACCTGTTCCTGGAATGTTGTGGAGGGAAAAGAGGAATAAGGCAGCAAACAGCACCCATGTCCAGAGTGAACTATGAACAGCTCAAGAGGCATCTCTGTCACAAAAATGTCGCTCTCTACCAACAATGCATTTAATTTTTATACACCACATCTATCATGTCGGTACTCAAGAAGGCTTCAAAAGTGATTAGTTGTATATTTTCTACGTGCTGGTAGCATATATTAATATGACATTTATGCCAAATCCCCTACGTGCAGCCAGAGAACCCAATGGATTTCCATCTTACCCACTCATGCCTAGATAAGGGTGTGCAAACACAAAGCTATTTTGGGAATATTTTTAGGCTCTGTTAAGCGGTGCCTAGAACAGTGCCAGAGACAAGTGTCCAGATAAAGGGCTGCAAGGATAAATACCAAAGCCTGGGAACAATTAGGCAGCTCATCTTTATCTCCAGCACCTCTCTCACCCAGGCTTATAAATAGCGATTGCAACAAGAGTGTTACAGAGCAGGACGTGGCTGTGGCCGTCGTGGTGGTGGCTGCCCTTGCTCTGCCCAGACGATGTCTGCAGAGGGCCAGCAGCTGCCTGCCCTCAGCAGCACCAGAAACACACTGGGCTTGGGTTTCCTCCAGTAGTGGAGAAAAATTCTGCCGCTGTCCTTAGTGCTTTCAGACAAGTCCTCACCTCCTGGAGCAAGGGCAGGGGGATAAAATGCTCTGCCTGCTTCCCACAGGCTCTGTCCCACTAAGGAAAAGTACTTTCTCTGCTTCTTGCTGCAAGCAGAAAGAACCAGCTGGACTTTGCAAAACCATTACCCTTTGGGGCAAAAGAATCAGCTTTTGCTCAAAGACAGTACCACAACCCTGGGTTGTGGGGTTCTGCCCCCAACGAAACAGGGCAGGGATGGGTGTTGGGGGCCACTTGCATGGGGGTGGCAGCAAGGAGACTTCAGTGGGGTCAGACAGGGCAGGCATGGGCTCCTACCTGGCTGGATCTAGCAGCCTACCTGGCTGTTGAGCAGCATAGGAAGGAAAAGTTGATGTTTTCATGGATGCTACCAAAGGGGCAGTTGGAGATGGTGGTGAGGGCAGCAAATTCAGCTAAGCAGTACCTGGAATGAAGGCAGAGAGAAATGCATTTATACAGGTATGGCACAGAGCTGACTGATTCCCCTTTGCTCTCCTTATTGATTATTTTCATTAATTGGTGCTATCTGATGGTCTGTGGGGATTGAATAAGGGCAGAGTTTGGGAACAATCTGCCAGCCCATGTCAGCTAATGCCTGTTGCCTTCACAGGCCATTTCTTCAGAGAGATTCCCAACACAGGCTAAAGCTAGTAGCAGCTCCCTTCAGTGCCAGACACCTTTGTAAGAGCCCCGTCTCAGATGGAAGCAGAGCAGTTAAGCTCTGGATAGGGCAGGAGTTTCCTGAATCCAGGGCTGAAAAACAACTACCAGGGATAGTCTGGTCTACCTCTCCCTCCCCAGGGAACTTTCAAGCACATCTCATCTCTGATCTGGCATTGGCCTACAAACAACCAGCCCCCAGCAGTATAGCCATCCTGCAATGAAACCTGCCAGTGACAAGAAATTATCCCCAAATGTTTGACAGAGGCATATTCTTTTCCCAGTGGGCTTTCCCTGCTTGTACAAAGGTTATTTCTGTCATGTATTAGCATCTATTACTCTAGAGAAGTTATGTTGACTTCAAAGGAGATGTGAATAATTTTTTTAAGGGGAAGAATATCAGACTACAAAAACTTGTGGTGTCAAAACCCTCCTGGCTGTACATTCCTTGGTCAATGAGTTTGCCTCTTATGAGGTTTGGTTGACCCTGGCAAAGGCTGTTGAATGAATAATGCGTCCATTTAGCAAGTAGTGACGCTGACAATACAAAAATGACTTGGTGTCTGTGTTTTCCTTACAGGTTGAGCAGCTGACAGAAGAGCAAAAAAATGGTAGGTGCATCTTCAACCTGACACCACAGCCTAAAGTCGAGCTCCCCAGCCAGCAGCCCTGCCTGCCTCAGCAATAACACTCTGGAAAATGCTTTGCCCAGACTGGCCAAGGCAGGGCATGACCCAGGGATTTTGATCCACCAGCATTTCCAGCCAGGTAGTTCCTGTGGTGTGCCTGGGTGTCCCACACCGCCATGCCTGGCCACTCCTGGGATGCACAGTCAGGGGAGGCTGTGCCTGGGATGAGCCCCCAGCCTGCAGGATCGAGGTGCAGCGCAGGACCCCCTCACATCTCCTCTCCCCTCTCTCTCCAGAGTTCAAGGCTGCCTTCGACATCTTCGTGCTGGGGGCAGAGGATGGATGCATCAGCACCAAGGAGCTGGGGAAGGTGATGAGGATGCTGGGGCAGAACCCCACCCCTGAGGAGCTGCAGGAGATGATAGATGAGGTGGATGAAGATGGTGAGAAATTTGGGGTTCTTCCCCTCTCCCAAGCACCATCCCCACATCTGGGGGTGTGGGGGCCATCTGTGCAGTGCTGGCAGGATCCATGCTGGGGATGGTCAAAGCTGTGGGGTGCAATCTGCTGTACATTCAAATGGCACTAGACACCCACCAAACCTCAGCATGGTTCCTTTAGGGAATTTCCAAGCAAAGGAAAACTATAGAAATTTTTATTCCTACAATGATCAGACTGCTTGAACTGATTTTGGGGGGTACTGTGAAATTGTACACATCCTTTTAAAGAACAAAATGTAGGCTGAATGGAGGAACTTCCATTTCAGAAATGCCATTTAGAGCATTCTATCATCAGGAATGTCTCTCACTGCTCAAGTGTGCACACCCCCACATAACTAACTGTCAATACCAGTTAAATCAGTGTACTGATTTAATACTGATGATCACATATAACAAAATCCACTGTGGGCATTTGGGCAGAAATACCACACTAAGTAACTGGAAAATAAAAAATCAGTTAAAAATCAGGCAAAAAAGGAAAGCATCTGAGTCTTTGAAAATGACACTACAATACTGCGGATACAAAACCACACTGCATGAATACCTGCCTTCTGGAGCTTTCAGTATTAATACCTAAATGAGATGGATAGGTATCTCCATGGAAAGAATTTCCATTCTTTGGTGCTTCCAGAAGGACTTTTGCCAAGGCAAAATGACTGTGAAAGGTAAAAATTCACTTTTTACCTTTCAGTAAAGGTCGGAGAAGGGCCTCAGTCACTTATTCCAGCGTCCTGAGAGCTGACTTTTGGTGCAGGGCTGCTCTCCTGAGCTTTGCCCCTTGGTTGCTGAAGGGCAGTGTGATCTGTCATTGTCATTGCCATCCACCCCCCACAGCTCCAGCTGGGCTCCCCTTTCCTGCATTCCTCAAGCCCAGTATGAGAAGAGGCTGAGGCATCAGACCTTGTATATTCTGCCAGTTTCACTTGTATAGACACTGTCTGATGGCAGTCTTAGTTTTTAACTTTAACAATAATGTGTTTAACCCCACCACTTAAGGGGTTCTGAATTCATGTGGCTGTGCAGGGAAGCTGGTGGGGCCAGTCTGGTGGAGCTGCTCTTGGAGGAGTGTGGAGCTCAGTCAGGGTGCTGGTGCTGACCAGCTGGCCCAGAAAGTCCATTCCTCCTGCAGGCAGTGGCACCGTGGACTTTGATGAGTTCCTGGTTATGATGGTCCGGTGTATGAAAGATGACAGCAAAGGAAAAAC
The DNA here is from genome assembly GCF_009819655.1 of Sylvia atricapilla. Taxonomy (NCBI): domain Eukaryota; kingdom Metazoa; phylum Chordata; class Aves; order Passeriformes; family Sylviidae; genus Sylvia; species Sylvia atricapilla. Next base: position 15,482,776 of record NC_089150.1, on the reverse strand, counting down.
CGAGGAGGAACTCTCAGACCTCTTCAGGATGTTTGATAAGTAAGAGCCAGGAGCACAGTGTGGTGGGGTGGCGGGAGGGGTGCAGCCAGCCTGGCTCCTCTCTCCAGCAGCTCTGTCTGGCCCTGAGCTCTTCTGTCCTGGCACAGAAACGCTGATGGCTACATTGACCTTGAGGAGCTGAAGATCATGCTGCAGGCCACAGGGGAGACCATCACCGAGGATGACATAGAAGAACTGATGAAAGACGGGGATAAAAACAACGATGGCAGGATTGACTATGACGGTAGGAGTCTTTCTTGCATGTGGTTTGGTCACAAGCCCTTGGTCACCCCCTGGGCAGCTCCCATGGTCTTGGCTGCCTTCTCAGATGAGTGTGAGCTCATGCACGCAGTGCTGGGCAATATGTCTGATGTGTGCACAGGGATGGGAGGTTCTTGTGCTTGTGAAATGGGAGCAAGGACCTGGGGCTGCCTTAACTGTCGCCTTGCTGCACTGAAGCACTGCCACTTTTCACCAGTCCCCTCCTGCCCCTTAACACAAACACCATCTCTAAGGGGCTGTTCCTTTGAATGTGATGCTGACAAAATGATCCCCAGGCCATTTCTGAGCTGAGTCAGAGATCATGTCCCCCCCTGGCACTCACCTCCAGTGTTTTGGTGGCAGCTGAGGGTGAAGCTGGGCTCCAGTGACATTTCCAGCAGGAGTCACGAGGAGTCCTCCCCACAGTCAGAGGAAGAGTAGCCATCCCCCCCTTGGCCTCTTGCATATCCTGAGGGTGGAAGAGGAGACAGGGCTGGGAAAAGCTGCCAGGAGCACACTTGGCAGCTGTGAGGGTTCTTCAGTCTCACCTCACACCTCTTGTATCCAATGTCTTCCCCTTGGCAGAGTTCCTGGAGTTTATGAAGGGGGTTGAATAAATCTGAGGCCAGATGGACAGCTTGAATCTCCTAAACCCTCCAGCTCTGCATCTCATCTCCTTGACAAAGTCCCCTGGCTACTGGCATGAAGACTGAGTGCTGAGAAGGGTGGCCAGGGGGAAATAAAACCTGTTAATACCCAGTGCCTCAGCTGGTCATTCCTTGGAGGTTCAGTGACAGCTTCACCCCTGTTGTGTACTCATGATTAATGAAACCACTACTGGGGGCTTCTTCTGGCAAGGTGACATCACAGCTGGAGCTTTAAGCCTCCAAGGAAGTGTTTTGCTGCCAGCCCAGTGACAAAGTCCATCCAGCAGGGCCATGGGTGCTCTGTGGGAGCTGCCATGTTCCATCTCCTCACCCCGCCATGGTGAGCAGGCTCGGGAGGTGGCACTGGTGCCTGCTGCTTTAACTGGAGCACTGGCAGCATTTTAGCAATGAAATATGAGTTAAAACTCACTTCAGCCATCACTGAAATCCATATGTCAGGGACAGTCTCTCTCTCCCACTTTCACCATAGCTATCCTGAAGGTACCACTCCCTCCTCCCCACCAGCCCAATTGGCACCCTGTGATGCCAAAAGAAGACCTCAATTTGCTTTGGCATCATGACTAAAAGCCATTCCTAAGCTGGACTGGATGCTCCTTCCTGTCTCTCCCAGCCTGGTGGGAGGCAGGTACTGACTCCTCGTAGTCCTCCTGCAGCTCTGGAATCTTCACTACAAAAAACAAGACCCCAACTTTCCCTGACAAATCACATGGATTTGGGCGGCTGAGAAGTGCCCGAGGGCGGTGTGAGTGTGAGCTCCAGGCCCAGGGTGACAGCAGGGCCAAGGAGCCACGCTGTCCCCAGGGGCCCTCAGCACCGTCTCCTCTCATCCCAAGGAAGCGCAGCATTCCTGTGGCATTAGCAGCTCTCCCTGCACATAGCTGCCTCCTCCCATCGAATTACAGCCCCAGCACAACTCACACATTGCAGTCGTGTCGCTAAAGTCAATCGTTTACCCAAGCAAAGTAAACATTGGCAGGGCGAGGCACGGGCCTGTGTTGATGCTGCCCCCGGCCTTGTGTGGCCACGCTGCCGGGCCCGTGCCCCAGGTCTGCTGCCTTCTCCTTCCCCTGCCTTTCCTCCACAAACCACAGTTTTTCCCCTCACTTCTGTGGAAATAACACCCCAAAGCAGCTGTGACACAACCTCATTTACAGCAGTAACGAAATATTGCGATCTCATTTATAGCAATAATGGAATATTGCAGTTCAGGGCAAACAGGCCTGAGGTGAAACAGGGGTGAGAGAGGTGGTTGATTGTTTGCAAGAACATGGCTATCTTTCCTCTAGACCAGCAGCACTAAATATTTTGCTCAATCAAAACTATAACAATGGAAAAACTGAGAAAATGAACCTAGCTAGAAACCTAGAGTATTTTGGAAACAGCTCTAATGCAAACATCTGTGTGACCCACTCTGATTTGGAGTCTCCCCAAGGGTTCCAAGCCCTGATGCCATAGCTTCTGCAGATCAGCAGGAGTACAGGTGTACCAGAAGGCAATGGAAACGTGGGTCTAAGAGCCCTGTGACAGGAAATGCTCTCAGGTGTTAACAGATTCTGTTTCCAACTAATCTATAACCTAGAGATGAAAAAGAAACATTGTCTGTCTCCACAGTGTAGCAGCAGCAGTTCTTTCCCACAGAAACCTGTGAGAACACAGCACGTCCTCATGTTTCACCCCAGGACTGGGAACCTCCAGAGTTGCCAATAGATGGGTTTTAGCCAGGAGCTGAGGTGATGCCACCTGTCCCCACACCCATGGCCACCCAGCCCACGGGCAACCCACCCCTGCACTCACATCACACCAGGCATCACTGACAGCCCCCTTTTCCTCCTCTGCCTTGGCCAAACCCCAGCATCCAAAGGACTTCTCCAAGATATTCTCCACTGCCTCCTGATAGGCTTTGGCTCTCTGGAGGTTGAACAAGAGAAAAAATAAGTTTAACCCCTTTCCTTCAGTCAGCTTGGTGGCTTGGACTGTGCTGTGTCCCAGGGAAAAGGATGGCTGGGAAGAGCCACCTGGCCCTGTGCCTTGGCTCTTCCCCCTTGGCTCAATGGCACTGGCAGCAGAAAGCCACAGCCTCACTGGCTGCCCACCCTTTTCCAAGAGTAAAGCAGGGAAGGTGGTGGCTGAAGAGAGAAGACAAAGGTCTTGTAGCAGCCAAAACTTGTCATTAGAAGAGCAGATGCACTGGGACTATTCAGGCTTTTCCCATCCTTAGAACAGGAGGTTGGGAAGCCAGGAAAACTGCTGCCAGGCTGGACTGCCTTTACACACTGCCTGTCCTCCCAGTCAGACAGCAAATGCTGCAGGGTGAGGAGCTGTGGGTGGATTTCACTGTTGGCTAAAACACAGGAACAACTGCACAAGGAATGTAACACGACATGACAGGCCAGTGAGTGGGTGAGCAGGCTGAAAAAACACTCACCCCTGGAGGATCAGCCTGGCTCAGTCCCCACGCAGGGGATGTGCCAACAATGAATGAACACCACCCTGAGGAATCCATGTATCTGTGCAACTTCAAACCCGTTTGCAGTTTTCACTGCATGTGCAGTGAACCTCTGGTGCCTAAAATCATTTCAGGAAAGTGACACAAGTCCACATTATCTGGGGAAAAAGAAGCCATTAACTCTTTTTTTAAAATCAGGCAAAAAGTAATTTACCAGTCTCTAAAACAGTGCTGAGATCTGTGTGCTCTTACCTCCCCAGCAGAGACAGGAACTGTGCAGGCAGGTGACAGCAGTCCATACCACCAGACACTGCCACAGTTCTCAGGCCATTGTTCTGCTTGCCTTTGCTATAGATTTAAACTCCTGCCCTGGTTTGCAGCTTTATCAATGTATTTGAGGCTTCTCCTCAGCCCTCAATAAAACTTTGCTGTGTGGACCAAGTGACTGCAGGAAGCTCTGATGAAATGTTGTGGACACTGCATAAATTTGCCAGCAGGGCAGTGGCAGTGTAACGTGAGCTAAGGTACATCAGATAAACACTTCACCAAGCCAAAGCCCCTGAGGTGTAGAAACACCTGCAACAGCCTTAAAAACCTGGGCAAAGCAGAACTCACATTCTGCTGCTGCTTCTTTTTGACCACACTACTGAAAGGCAGTAAGGGGGGACAGAGCAGTGCGTGTCCAGGCCATTTTTATCATCATTGTGAACATCAATGTCCCCAGTGAATGCCCCATTGGAGCATTTTGCAGGGCTTTGATTTCCCCACCCCATTCTGTGCTCTTGGCTTTCAGAGCAATGGCTCACCTTTGCCAATGAGATGATTTGGTATTTGGTTACACGCCCTTTGCTCTTTTTCTTTTTTAAATCAAAGCAGAGAGAGGAGCCAAACTGGAACTTGATACTGAGTCCTCTTAATTGCAAAGGGGAGAAATAATCTGCAGCAAGTATGACGTACAGCAGCAGCAAGCATAAGATGCATAAGCTGATGTACAGCAGTTGTTAAGCATTGAGATGCCTTTGAGCTCTGTCTTCCTGCAGGATACCAATCACGAGAGTTTTGAAGTTTTTAAATATCAAAGATGACAGAGCTCTGCGTAATAGGAATAGTTTCAAGTGGGCCACAGCTGCCAGTTCACCCTCCTGGGCTCTGTATATGTAATGCCCCCAAAAAGGGTCTCCAACCTCAGTTCACCAACAGAACTTAAATGATTTCACAAGGCAGGAGAAAGAGGATGGAGACTCACCAGAGGAAGAGTCAGCACAAACTCCCCTCCACAGCTTTCTTTTCTGGGCTGGCACAACTGTACAAACAGGAAGGCTGTCAACAGAGGTGTCACGGGGTTAGCCAATGCGATAGGTGGTCACTGATGTCCACGCAGTGTCCTGCAGAACCACCACGTGTGCAGGGAGCACTCAGCAACAAACCTGACACCAACCTGCTGTGGAAGCTCACAAAATTCCTGTCTCTTGCTACACAATGCCTGGATTAAGGTTACGTTCCTCTGTGCTGCATTTTGTCACGCAGCTGCTATTTTGGTCAGAAAGTCAGCAAGCCCTTATTTGGGAAGCTGTCCCACTGAAGGGCAGCATGAAGGGCAGTGAGATGAAAAGGCTGCTTCTCAAGGCAGGCCTGGGGGAGCTGCCTGCAGCCACAGGAAGCCCAAATCTTGCCCTCTGCTTCTCGTTAACATTCCAACATCCTTTTCTCAGCCTGACCCCTGCCTCTCTTCCCTCAGACTGCATCTTGTGGGTGAGCTACTCCCACAACACAAGCACTCCAGGGAAGACACCACAGGGGTTGAGATGAAATCTCTCTTCTTACATGGAAAAGTTTTAGTGCTGGAGATTTAAAATGCAGAAGTTACACTGGGTAGAAAATCTGCAGATACACAGGTAAAGATGTAGACGGACAAACACCAAGTGCTCTGTTCAGAGGTTTTCCTTTGCTCTTGTAGCACACATCTTCACCAGGCTGACTCTCACTGCAGAATCCCCACTCCCATCTCCTTCAACACCAGCAGTAGCTCCACTCTCTGTGTGCCTTAACCATTTAGCAGGCAGCAGAGTGAACCTTGCCAATGAACTTTGTCATGCTGTCGCTTAATATTAAATCTGTTTTTCACTGAAACCTTTGCTGGTGATCTTTTAAGTTCCTCAAACACTTGTAACAGGCTGACAAACACCAACCTCCACAAAAGCCCCAGAGATGCACACAGTAGAAATCAGACAGCTGAGGGCTACAGACAACCCTGACTTTACAACCCTCTGGACCTGTGAGTTTCAAATTAGCAAGTCTCTTTACATTGCTTGGTTTAGGGGTTTCTCGGTCAAAAACAATTAAAAAGTGGGAACTGGGAAAAGGCTTCTGAATTTAAGCCTGAAAGAATTCAAACTAACACACGTAATTTTGGTAATTGTATAAACTATTAAAAAAATAAACTATATGAATTGGATATTCCAGCTAAAATTATGGGGTTTTATCCAGCAAGTGTTTTGCTGCTCTACTGCAGTCAGAAGGTACCTGCAAACTTCCAGTCCTGCTGACTCCACGGATTTACCCCACCGGGTGGACATGTGCTGGAACTGCAATTCCAGAACAGCTGATGGCATTCCAACAGGTGCCTCCTGCCAGAAAAGTACAGCCCCTTTCAGAGCTCAAAGCCCTGAGTCAGCTTTGAGGGGGCCCTGGAGAGTGAAGCCCTCTCCTGACATACAAAATAGCAGGAGCAAAAGCCGGGCTTCAGCTCCTCCCGGGATTTTCCATGTTACTCCTCTCATCTCCCCAAGGCAGCACATTTTGTTACTGGAGTGAAAGACATTTCCTAAAATCAGTCACTACTGAAAGATGTGTATTTTGTACATTCCTAACCCCTTACATGTTCCCATGGGTAGCTCCATTGACGCCTCAGTATCAATGAGCATTTCAGGACACAACACAGAGCAACTCTAACACAAACCCCTGTGGTGTCCCACACCCCAGCCAGCACTCCTTACCCTCCTTTTTCCCAGGATTCCCACAGCTGCAGGGAACCACAGAGCAAAGCAGCAGACTTGTAACAGCCCTGGAAATTCCACCTTGCTGTAACAACACCAGGAATCATCACTAAAGTCGTGGTACCAGAGAAAGGAAATGTCACCCCAGTTTTCAAAAGCACAAAGAGGATCCAGGGAACTACAAGCCAGGCAGGCTCCCTGGGTCACTACTCACAGGCTTGATGAACAGCTGGCAGCTAAAACACAACTCAGACAAGGCTTCTGGAGGGCTCTCCTCAAATTCAGGTGGTGAAGGCTTTGTTACATACAATTTTATTTAAAAAAACTGCTGTAACACACATGCCAGTAAGAAAACTGGGTCTTTTTATTAAAGCACATCAGTCTTTTTTCTGCTGAGCAGCCTGCTGAGCTGCCTGCTTGGCATTGTTGGCCTGCATCTTCTTCAGCCCCTTTTTGTTGTGTTTCTTTGCAAACCTCATGTTCCTCAGAAACTTGGGATCAACCTATAAAAATAAAGGAAAAATAAGCCATGTTGCAGAAGACACATATGAAAACATTTATAGCTCCATATTGTCCCAATTATTCCCAAATGCAAGCTGTGACTTTTTTTCTGATTTTTCAACAAAATAATTTTAGTCATCTGCAACAAGGCTTTAACAGCTGTTTTCCTTAACCACCATAAACAAAAAAAATCTCAAACCCCAGTAATAAACATAAAGGAAGAACAGGATGGGCAAAGCTGCAGAAGGGGCAGCAGGACTGCACCCTCACTGAGCTTTGACAAATATTTACACCACATCCAAAAAGCTCTGTAGGTTGTGACATCTAAAAAAGCAAATAAAATCACAACCCTCCCCTAACAAAATTTACTGTTTTCACTTTAAAGTGTCGAAAAAGACCCTGTTGTACCATTTGGATAATCTCAGAAAAAGCAATATACTGCCACTTTCATGTGTGTTTGCCCAGAAATGCCAATTCCTCTTATTTTGTAAGTGAAATTATCTGGATTACTATAGACAGTAAGCAATATTGACGGAGAGGGAGAGGGGAGGGAGAGAAGGAGACACAGCAGGACTCAAAAGGGAAAGGAACCATTTAACTGGCAAGTGTTTTACTGGAAACAGCACTCAGTGACAGCCACCAGAACAGGGCAGGGAAAACACTGGCCACTGACTAAAATGCAGTTTTATAGGCATACAAGGGCAGATTTCATGTGGGTTAGAAATATCCCAGCTGCATGTCAGGTAAGTAAAAGAACTGAACCCCACAGTGGTTCTGACCACCTGGAACAAAGGCCTCTGTCTGCAAAAAATGCGGCAGTCAAAATAATACAAGTTCTGGGTTTTTTTCACAGTTAAGCCTCAGTGACTCAACAGCTTAGGAATATCAGTAGAAATACTCACCCCTTTGAGAGATTCGTATCTATGGGTTTTGGGCTTCTTGATGCCATTTCTGTGCCATTTACGGGCTATGTGGAAAACGAGACAAATACTTAAATTACAGTTTCTGCTATTATTTAGCAGCTGCATAAACAATATTTCTTTTTAAGCGTACCTGACTATCAGAATGATGTGGAATAGACAATTTTCAGACCCTATCCAAACTACATTTGAATTAAAACCACCTCCATGCTCATCCCTCTGCATGGGCTTCCAATCCAAAGACTCCAGGCAGCTCATTAATTAATGACACGCTGACAGCACCACCAGCACAATAAAAGGCCTCACCCATTAATAAATTCAAGCATTTGTGGCAGTGTCAGAGGGCACTGTCACTGTGCAGGACCAAGCAGAACCAACTCGTGACCTCTGCTAAGTCACAGCACTGATGAGAAGACCCCAAACATGAACTATTCCATCACTGTGGCCATCTCTGGATTGCACAGGATCCCAGAGATTAAGCTTTTCAGGAACATCAGACAATGATGTCTGGGTTGGAAATTAAAACTTTAAAGACCATCCTGTTTTACCCCCTGGCCAAGGGCAAGGACATCTCTCACCAAGACCAGGTTGCTCCAAGCCCTGTCCAACCTGGCTTAGGACACTTCCAGGCATGGAGCAGCCACAGCTTCTCTGGGCACCCTGTGCCAGGGCCTCCCCGCCCTCACAGGGAAACACTTCTTCCTCATATCCAACCTAAGCCTGCTCTCTGTCAGTGTGAGGCCATTCCCGAGTCCTGTCACTGCCTGCTCTTGTAAAGGGTCCCTCTGCCTGCTGGGTTGGTGATGATCACCACAGAATCACTCAGGTTGGAAAAGGCCTCTGAGATCTTCGAGTCCAACCTACGACCCAACACCACCCGGCCAACCAGATCAAGGCACATTCAGTCTTTCCTTAAACACCTCCAGGGACGGTGACATCACCACCTCTGTCACCACCTCCTCTCTGGGCAGCCCGTTCCAATGTCTAAGCACCTTTCTTGTGAAAAAATTCTTCCTGATGTCCAACCTAAACCTCCCCGGGCACAGTTGAAGTCTGTGTCCTGTCGTCCTATTGCTGGTTACCTGGGAGAAGAGGCCGACCCCCAGACTTCTAACGTAAAAAATCCTGTTTTTCTGCTTACATGTTAATTCTAAACTGAGCCCAAACAAGTCTGGACTCTTGTAATATTCCTTTAAACTCCCCCATTCGATCTCTGCGCAGCACCATCTTATCTCGCTGCACATCCCCGGGCAGACCGCGCTGCCATCACCGCGCCGCTCCCAGCCCGGTTAAACCCTCCTGGACCCCCGCCTCGCTCACACTGGTTGTGCGTGGTGTGGTTCTTGGACTTGGCCATGGTCGCACCTGCGGAAGAAACACACACTGCTCAGCCGGGCCGGGTTGGTGAGGGCCGCCCGGCTCCCGCACCGAGCCCGCCCGGCCCCGAGCCCTCGCCTATCGCCCCGCTCCGACAGCCCCGACGCGGCCCCTCCACCCTGCCCGGCCCGACCCGACCCAGTCAGGCCCGGCCCGCCCACGGGCCCGGATGGTGCCGGATGGGCCCGGATGGTGCCGGGGCCGCCCTCACCGGAGCCGCGCTCGCCGCCGCCGCCGGACCGGAAGAGAGGGAGCACCGCGGGGGCCGCCGGGAAGCGGGGCCGGGCCGGAACCCCGCGTCCTGTAGTTCCGCCGGGCAGTTTCCCCGTTGCCTTCCCGTACCGCTCCGCTTCCCGCTGCCGCCGCTCCCCACGGTCGCCGCTCCCGCTCCGTGAGGGACCTGAGGCCGCCGCCGCTCCCGCCCCGGGAAGGCCCCGCCGCGGCAGGACCCGTGACACCCAGTGACGCGGCGGACCCGGTCCCTCGGCAACGCCATTCCCCCGGCAGCGCTGTTCCCCACCAACATGGTTCCCACCAACACGGTCCCCCCTAACGTGGCGCCCGTCCATGGCCTCTGGCGGCGCGGCCGACGGAGCCGAGGCCCGAGGCCGCTCTGCGCGGGGCCCTGCCCGACCGCCGTGCGAGCCTGAGGCCCGAGGCCACAAAGGAATCCGGGCAGGTTCTTCTGCGTGTTGCACCGCACTCGGGCGATGCAGTCAGGCACGGGCCATGCTCCGCAGGGCAGGTTAATTCAATGCTGTTGATCTTTATTCGTATGAAACACCAGAGGCTCGAAGAGCTCTGTTTGCTTTCAGATAATTGGCAGCGTTGGCTGTGCCCCCTCGGTGACCCCCAAACCCCTCCCCGTGCCCAGCAAAGATGTGGCACACTGCAGGGGTTTGTGCCGTGTTCGAACCATGCTGCAAGGTTAAAGTTTAACTCCTGCAAAGTTTACGGACTGAGACTTAGGTATTTTAGTATGTGAAAGACACTGAAATGATGACCATGATGGGAATATTTCCTCATGGAAAGGGTAGACATTGCACTGGCTTGCCCAGTGTGATGGTGGAGCCACCTTCCCTGGAGGTGTTCAGGGAAAGACTGCATTTGTGGTCATGGGTTGGGGCATTTCCCACAGTGAAGTGTTACAGGAATAACGGCAACCAAAGGACAAGCTTCCCCAAGCCCCTTGGGTTTTATCTGTTGACTAATTGCAGCATTTCTGGCCAAGGCTGCTGTGATTTCAGAAGGGAGCCTCTGAAATACAAGCAGAAAAGGCCCAGGCTCTTCTGCGTTGTGGGAACATACTGCCACCTTTTCCACACAGAGTTCACGGAATCACAAGGCTGGAAAAGTCCAACCCATGCTCTAACACCTCCACTAAACCATGGCACCAAGTGCCACATCCATTTTTTTTTTTTTAAACACATCCAGGGATGGTGACCACCACCTCTCTGGGCAGACCATTCCAATACTTGATCACCCTTTCTGTGAAAAACTTTTTCTTATATCCAACATATATTTCCTTTGGCACAGCTTAAGACTGTGTCCTCTTGTTCCGTCAGTTGCTGCCTGGCATTTTATGGCATTGCCTTTATTTTACAATGAGAGGCACAAGTGACTTGCTTAAAATAAGCCAGCCTGAACAAACCAGCCCAGAGATCAAAAGCCCCATGTGAGAAATGATGGTCACTTTTTAAAATTTCCACGGTTTATTAAACCTTAACAAAATATAATGAAGGACTGAATAAGGAGAAAGAGCAGCACTGGGAGTTTCCATGACCAGGAGCCACATGCTCATCTACAAAACGGATGTCCTGCTTTTTATAGCCTTGCCCCGCAAAGTCTTGTCAGTCAACCTCTTCTTTGCTGTCCATTGGTGGAGCTCGCTTTCTGACATCTTGACTACAGGTCAGGTGTTGCCACAGTAACAGCTGGCCCAAGTGTCCCACATGGCCCAAAGGCCATCCCTTGACAGCAGTGTAAGAGGGAGGGGAAAGAGGATTACGGGAGGACATAGTACAGTAGCATACCTACACATGTACAAAACTTCTAACATACATGTAATATTTATCCCTTAATTGTGAGAGCCAACCATCTCATTACTCATCTATGACACCCATGTTATAAATGCATGTTATAATATTGGCTTTTCACAACTATTAAAATGGATGCTATATGTATAATGTTAAACTAGCTTTGCTATAAAGATATAGTTTTTATTTCTGGTATCAATTAAACTTAGACATAGTAGTGAAATAGCTGATAGGTTTATGCTTGTAATTGAACTGCCTGTTTGGTTGGGATAAGATCCAGTGAAGGTATGATGAAGACTGTTGCTACTGATACGCCAACTCTCAGCACCTGCCAACTGTAGAAAGTATGGACCAAAACCCAAGCTGGAGGTGATAATAAGAGTGGACTAAAACCACAGCCAAGAAATGCACATGCTCTAAAAAGGTGGACCCGAGGAGGAGCCATGCTAAACAGTTCTTGGAACATGTAAACTAGTTTGGGGAAAAGTTTAAATGTGCCTAATTGTTTATGAATATGCAATAGGCTGATGCAATAGAAAAGGTATGTAAAGGGTGTCTCTGAAACAGCTGAATGCCAAGCACCCCACCGTTAAAAACTTTCCTTTCATATCTTTGTCTCCTATTGTCCTCATTTAAACTTCTGACTTTTACCAGGATAGTGAACCTCATTTTTCACACCCATGACCAGTACAGAGAGTGAACTGGACATTTTTTCAGTGGCTGATTGCTTGCAGAGCAATTGCTACTCTGCCTCAATTTCAGATACCTATAAACAAGCTCTTCCTATTATAGAAACAGGGAAAAATAGATTATCCTTAGTAGTTTGGCAACACTGATGACAGAGAAATGAAAATAGGCAGGAAAAGAAAGCTAATGCAATTTAATTTCAGTATTTCACTTATTCTGAGCAAGACCTAAGATGCAAAGTGCATTTGGCCTCATTTCCCAGCCCCATCCCCATTCTGGGCAGCTGTGTAAAAATAGATGAAAATAGCAATATTCTTTTACTGTCATTTTGCAGCTGGAATATGAAGGTCTGCTCAAAATCCTCCTTGATATGCAAACATCTGGCTTTTTAAACTGTTGTTTTTTAAAATTCCTTCCACTGTAGTGAGCTGCAGTCTTAAAATATTTGTACATCACTTTGGCCAGCTAACTGCAGCCAACAGTAGAGAGAAACCCTGACTTTCCTGATAGCACAAAGAGCCAAGCTCAGTGGAAGACAGAACTGAATCCCAGAGGTGTGTTTGCCTCTCTTGCATTGCAAAAGGCAGAAAGGCTGTCAGTGCCCTTAGTTTGGCCATTAGATTATGAAAACTCTTGATCTTTTTAACTAATTGCTGAGCTTTCTTCCATAGGAAGAAATAGAAGTGTTTACTTTGGGGTGCTGTCTGCCTTTTCCAAGTTTTTTTCAGGGTCTTGCTGCAATTATTGCTGTTGGAACTCCCTGGGAGTCTTTCCCAGCTGCTGCTGGGGCCACTCAGATGAGCAGTCAGACATGTGGGGATTAGAGAAGCTGTGCTTAATGCCCAGGTGATTACAAGATCTATAATCCAAATTATTAAAATAAAACTGTGGAAGAACATTCAGTTCGTGGAGCTGAGTGTAACATATTCAGGGTAGTTTATGAATCACTGCAAAGCAGTGCAGAGTACGAGGTGAAAAGGATGATCCAAGGCAGGATCAAGGCTTCTGTACAGTGCTGGGTGATCAAGCCTCCTCGAATTTCTCCCATGCCCTGATGTGCTGCTGTGCCTCTAATTATGGTGTTACTGAGAACAATTGGCCAGTTCAAAACCTTTAGTCATGCTCCTAGTGATTACAGACTTAATTAGTTCATGTTAGCCCAAGTGTCCTCGATTAAAGGAGCTGCGATTGTTAAATAGGATGTTCATTACTCCAGCTGCAAAACAATTATGAAAAAATCATAACATAAAAATCTCACAGTGCCTTTGACAACTGTATCTCAGTCACTGTCCTTGCAACAGGCACACTTACGCTGGTTGATCTCTGTCAGGTTTGTCACAGTTTTCATGCTGACCCATTTCAGCAGCCTCTCCTGACTTGCCTCCTCCCTCCCTGTGAGGTGACTTGGGTTAAAGAATTGCTGTGGCTGCCTCCATTCAGTGATGCCAGGGACTGTCCATTGTCCAGCATGTGCCAGTGCCAGAGCTGAGCCAGGCTGAGTTTTACAAGCCTTGAACAGAGGCTGGGGCTGGTCATTTCCCAAAACATGAAGATGACAAGGAAAGGCCATGTTCATGTCGGATGTTTGGCACAGTGTGACGACACAGCTCCCCAGCGCCCTGAACACAGAACCAGTGATAAGCACTTTCAGGTGCTGACTCTGCTCGGCACGGGCTCTGGGGCACCCCTACAAACTGCTCCCTCGTGGGGAGGTAACAGGCAGTGGGGACACTGCAAGGATGCTTTTGGCTGTCCCTGACGGCTCACACGGAAGATTCTCACCCTGGGCTGCTTCCAGGGTGACTCAGGCACTTCAGCCACCCCCCATTCCCACCTCGCTCTGCAGACACCACTGAGCCCAGGGCTGTGCCTTGTCAGGGAGAGAACCCCGTGGGATATGGCCACCTTCATCACCCTCCTTCCCCCCAGCAAGCAGAGCCAGCGCTGGGCGGTGTGGCAGGTCCCTGCCCTGGCAGGTGCCGGTGGCTTTGGGGCCATTTCAGGGCTGTTCCCAGTCCGAGAGCAGACAGGGCTGGGCTGTGCTGTAAAGCCGAGCGATGCTGGAGGGGAGCGAGGGAGACTGAGGGACAGTCCCCGGGGATAAAGGCCGAGACGCCTCCAGAGAAGCCGGGAACAACGGGGCATGGAGGCACTAGAGGGAGCCTGAGCATCACAGATCCCGCTCTGGCGCAGGGTGGGAGAATTAGTCCCGCTCAGGGAGAACGGGCATCACCAGCAAGTAACAGCGGGTTTCACACAGCAGTTTCGCCCTTGACCTGGCATCCTACCCGGCTGTGCCTTTCCCCACGGATAGTTTTTATAATTTCCTTGAAGGCATAAAGAAATAGTTTCATTGATGGAAATTGCCAGTCTTCCAGCGGAGAGACAGCTGGCTCAGAGCATTTGGGATAGGAGGTGAGAAAAATCACTGGCAACTGGTGGCAATCGTCAGATGGAAGGGTTCAGGAGAAAAGCAATTTTTGCAAGGCAGTGGAGAGCAGAAGTTCTGATCTCCAGCTGCAGATATCCCTGTGGGAAGGGGAGCTGTCACAACACAACCTTGCAAGTGCTCCTGGACTGATGGCAGGGACATGGGAACAGTAGCTGAAGTTTATGTCCTTGATTGGTGCATTCCAGTTAGCACCAGTTAGGAGAGCTGAGGCACCAGAAGAGGCTGGAGACCTGCAATCTTTTATTTTATTTTTGGATGTTTCTGTTCCCAGTACATCTGAAAAGTGCATCTTCTTTTACAATGTCTGCAAGGGCCGGAATTTGCTTTTAACAGCATACTCAGGTTCACCTCAGTAGAAATCAGAGATGAGTGAGGAGGGGCCAGAAACAAATCCTTCATCACCCCTGGCTGCTGTTGGGGGCTTTCGTTCTCCCCTCAGATCAGCCCAGACCCTCCATACACATTGCACAAGCGTGTTCCTGTGAGCAGCTTCCTGCCGTGAAGACAGGAGGAAAAATCAGGCAGCAGTCTGCAATGCAGCCCTGACCTTTCTCTCCAGGACTGCCACCTCCTCCCACTCTCCCTGGAGCTGGCACTACGAAGAGCTGGTTTCCTCTTGTTATTTTTCCACCTCCACTTCTTCCTCCAGAGGGGAGGCCGTGCTGGTGGCCCACGTACCGGTGACTCACAGGCTGGGACCTGCGAGGAGCCAGCTGAGCCTGGCCAAACTTAGAAACATCTCATTTTCCATTGCCTACACCCTGGATGCTGCTTCTGGCTGGGTTCATCGCTGGAGACCTTCTCCAGCTACCTGTGGGGTTTGGGAGGACCAGCAGGAGCTGGGCTGAGATGGAGCAGCTCTTGATGCAGATAAATTCCATCTCGGTCAGTGTTTGTCCAGCTTGCTTATAGCTGAAACCCACGAGATGTTCTGGACATCAAAGAGGGCTTTTCATGCTTGGGAAACATGTAAATAAAGACATATTTATTGCACAGTCGTTCCGTTTTTCTGGAAGCATTTGAATGATTTGAGGGGAGCTTAGGGGTTTAAAAGCTGATTCTCCATCTGTGTCAATCAGCCTGGTCCATCTGGCTGGATGTCCTCAAACCAACAGATGACAACTACAATCACAGAGCCTGGGGCACCTGCAAGGAGGGGAGCGTCGGCCTGCGAAGGTGGAGGTGCTGCTGTGGTTGAGGCTGGGAATGGGAAATAGCCGAGCGATGGCCAGGCTGGCAGCAGTGGAGCAGGCAGAGCAGGGACCTGCAGCTCCTGGGCAGCTACAGCCGGCGGAGCGGGACCCTGCAGCTCCCGGGGCCCGCCGGCGGGGATAGCGCCGGGAAGGGAGCAGCCGTGTGCGCGCAGCCCACGCTCAGCGCTTTAATGGGATTTTCCAGAACGCTTTTTGCCCCAGTAACGGAAAAGGAAGCTCGCCTGCCGCTTCCGAAGGCTGGGGTGAACGTGTGCAGGCGACGTGACACCTGCTCAGCCCGCACTTGCCGAGAGGCCGGCTGTTCCCGAGGAGGGAGCGGCCCCGCAGGCACAGCGCGCACCGAGCAGCTGAGCGCCGCGGGGAGGAGGCGCACGGAGGCGGCTGGGAGAAACGGAGAGGGCTGACCTAAATAGATGCTCAGCTAATTTATTCATTTCTCTGCTTTATTATTTAACACAACTTCGAAACAGCTCGGGACCTCTGGTTCCTCTCAGCTCTGCTGCTGACGTTGGGATGGGGTTATTTTTTACCTGATGTTGCTGGCTTGCTCAGCACCCCTCTCTCCCAGCAGGCAGGCCAGGCACACCATGGGAAAGCTCCAAAACAACCACTTTCTAGCCCAGAGCACAGAAAGGACTTATTTTAAGTTATTTTGAGCTTTTGCTTCACCTCCTGCCTAAGAAGCTGTTCGAATTTTGGCCCGCTTTATGCATTGCTAATAGGGAGATTTATAGCCAACTTAGCTGGCTGAGGAGGGGATCGGTGGGTTCATGCAGCACGAGGCAGCCTCCAGCCTCCAGGCAGGCTGCCAAAGGCAGCCCCAGGCTTTGCAGCACAGGGGCTTTCAAGGATAAACCTGGAGCCTGTCTCTCTCCCAGCCAGCCTCTTCGCTCCTCAAATCCCAGCAATCCCCTGAAACACTGTCCAGGAGGAATTTATTACTAGAAGGACACGGAGCCCCAGCTGCTGGCAGAGCTATTCAGGCTGCGGTTCACCCCACGGGCTGCACGTGTCCTCTGTGAGCCCACGTCACGTTTTAGCACTGCTGACCTTGAACAGCCACAAGCTGGGGAAAAAAAATTGATGCTTGTGCAGGTTGTCTGAACCCCTGCACCATTTCTGTGCAGACACAAGGGACACGGGCAGGGCTGCTCCATGTGGAGTGACTGCTTCCAGGGATTCAAATCATACAGCACCCGACTTGTGCCAGGCAGGGCTCTTTAATTTTTCATTACAGTTCGTCACTTGATGGATGAATTTAGGCCAGTGTTGTATACAGTTACCGAGCCCCTCTGTTGTGATTTTTAGACTGGATTATTCATCGACCTGCTTGATTCCTTATAGATTTCTAAGCAGTAAAACGAGCCCTGATGCTGTTTGGCTCGGCAGTAGGGGCATCTCAGCTCACCCGCCTTCACACTGCTGGAGAGTTTGATGATGTTGCTGGGAGTGGGATAGTGCAAAATAGCAGAAATGAAGCAGTTAAGGAGGCTGCAAGTTGAAGTCTTCCAAACCAGCAGGCACCGAAGGGAAACAGTTGGGTGTGGGAATGAGGTGCTGCTTCCCTGGTACAGTCAGCTCCTCTCCAGGCAGTGTGAATCCTGGGCAGGGTCCTGTCCTGGCAGCCCACAGGGTGAGCAGCCTAGCCTGTACCGGGCTTGGATCTGAAGGGCTTTGTGGTAGTTGTTTTTAATATAAAGCAATGCTTTGGTCCGAGAGGCTTCCAAGGCCAAAAAGAATGAACATGGAAAGAACAGAGGCAGCCCAAGTGAGCTGAAGTTTCTCTTTCCCTCCCTATACCCTGGAGTGGATTTTGGTGGATGATGCCCCAGATTGTCCTAATGAGGGCAGAAGGGCCTTACATATCCCACACCCTCTGGGCCTGGGGTTTTGTTCCCTGGCACCTTAATTGCACAGGGCTGATTAGGACGGGGTTAAGGGTAACTGAGTGTCACACTGCCATTTAGGATCCTTCACGTGGGCACAGCTTCTGCCCTGCAAGAGAGGGGAAAGTGCCTTACTGAACCAGAGTGGGCAGCAGGCTTGAGGTAAGGCCCTGGTGTGGCTGCCAGCTCGCTTTTATCTGCACCGAGAGGATTATTGGGAAGCTATGTTGACAATGCTGTGGCTAAAAAGGAAAATGAACTTCCTCACAAAGACAGTTTGTTTGTGCAAAGTGGAGGGAGAATAAAGAAGCTGCCAAAAAAAGCTGACATTAAACCCGCTGCTTACCTGCAGCTCATCCGATACCATGACTGAAACCTCTCATTTGCAGCAACATAATCCAAGATGTTCTTTCTGCAAAGCAAAAAACAAAAGTAGGTTATTGCTCAAGCAGAGCTGGGGAGGGATAAAGAGAGAAGCAGGACCTGATCCTGCCGGGTTCTGCATGTTCTGCTCTCTGAGCAGGGTTAAAACCCTGGCTAGCAGCCTGACTTGGGGGTTTTGGAAAGAACTTGCACACAATCCCTTTCCAAACCTTTAGGAAAGGGCTTCCTGTGCTGCAGAGGCAGGGCTGGAGGCAGAGCACGGGGCTCTCAGCTGCCTTCAGTTCCTGCCCCTCTAACCCAGGGACATGGTGGCAAGACACAAACCAGTAATCCTCAGCACTCTCGTAGCACATGTCAAAGGGCTTCACTGGGAGAGAATTAATGACTCTCCACAAAACTAGGGCTGCCCTTTCCCACCCCTCCCTGCTTTCTTTTGGATGCATTACCTGCTCCAGCCACTGGGTCATCCCACCTTTCCCGGGATGCAGAGATGCTGCATACAGACTTTGCTCAGCAACAGCAAAATCCTCCCCTCTGCAGCACCGAGCAGATCTTGCGCTATTTCTTTTCCTGCCTTTAGATGTGCTGAAATCCACGTGGCTGTGTCTGCTGATTGATTTTAGCCATGGTTCTGTACCAGGATCTTTTCAGAAGGTCTTGCTAATTTAGAAATCCTGTCCTCATCAAAATCACTAATGCAAACACCTGTTGGTGTGCTCCCTGCACCTTTTTGGGGCCCCTGCAGCCACCCTGTCTCTCTTGGAAGGCTGCCTCTTATCCTGGGTGGCAGCAGCAGAAGGTTCCCTAAATGCTGTCCTTGGATATTAAAGACATAAATTACTGAGCTGCCCTTCCACAAAATCAATGCTGAGAAATGACTGACACCATTCTTTTTTACATAATTCAAATTACCATGGCTGCAGGGAAAGGGACTGGGATTGGCAAACAGGTTTGGTGCAGAGTTCCCAGTTCCCACCAAAGAACAGTGGGAGGTGCTTGGTGGTCCCCCCTGAGTGCAGGCCACCACAGTGGCTGTACCTGTGCCACCTGAGGGCTTTAAATACTGCCCAACCTGTTCTGGAAATGGTGCTCAGGGGCGCTGATTTCAGCCTGATACCAGCTGCTTCCCTATGACAAAACGGGCTTTATTAGGAAAATAATATGGGCTGTGGCAACACTTCATTAGCCCTGCTCCCACCCCACCCCCTGACAGCCGAGTACCAGAATAACTGAGCTGGTCCCACACAGGGGTGATGCCCTGGGACACAGGACTGCCAGTGAAGGAGAAGAACAGCCTGAAATTTTAACACAGCCCTCCCCTCTCATATCAGCCTCGTCTCACTTGTGTTAGGCATGGCCTGATTTATGCTTTAAAACACATTTCCTTCAACAGTAGTTTTACTTGGGCTTTTCAAAAACTTCATGAACCCAAATAAATCCTTAGGAAGTCTCTGGCAAGTGGACAGCTTCAAGCATCCTTGGCACTCAGCAAATCTGATACATCCAGAGGAGATGGAGAGGGCAGAGTGCCCAGCTAAGATCTGGAGGCAGGTGAACTTCAAGCATTTTTCACTAAAGCTCCAAAACTGTAGGTTAAGTCAAGTGTTTTAGCATAAGACATCAAGCCATCTGACATGCAGTCAGGAAGAGGATGCAGGACAGACCTCAGGAGTCCTTACTCTCTCCAGACACGTAGAAGATCTCTCTTTTCCCCTGCTAGTCTGCGTCATCGTGCTGCCACCCCTTCAATTGCTGCAGAATCCTGAAAAATTAACAGCTAAAGGTTTTTCTTGCCTGCTCTGGCCACGTGAAGCAACCTTCTGTTCGCATGGAAGCAACTGAAGTGTTTCTTAAAACAGCTTTTCCTCCTGTCATTAAATATTGAAGAGAGCAGCACCAGGGGAAGCCACGAGCTTTTATGGAGGCAGGACGGCACAGCGCTGGGAAGCACGCGGAGACCGATTTAAACAGTAATGAGATGGCAGCACAGCTCGGCTGTATCCTCGCCTTGCTCCCGCTCCCCGCAGCATCCCCGGCGCCGCATGCGGCTGCGTGGGGCGGGCAGCCTGCGAGAGATGTGCCAGCCTCGTCCCGGCTGGCAGACCTGCTGAACGGAACCGCGGTGACCTGCAAACCAAGGGCTCGTCAGGACCAGGGCCGTGCCGGGGCGGGGGCAGAGCGTGGAGCAGCTCCTTTGGCTCCCCACCAGCGCTGCCGCTGCTCTGCCGCACTTTGGGGGAGCGGAGGGGGCCACAGGGACGGTGTCTCCGCGCTCTGCAGTTGCTGTAGCAACTGCGGTGTCTCTGGCGGCAGAGAACACGTTTCTTGCAGCCAGCCCGAGTGTGAGCTGCTGAACAGAAAGCAGATTGATTTTTTCCCCCCCCTCCCTGCTAGCAAAAAGCCCCCCTGTGCCCTCCCCGCCCCCAGCAGCCAGAGCCCAGGAGGGATGAAGACAGCACCTGGACACCAGCCCAGGGCAGACCCACGGGGATGCTGCCGCGTCTGGCTGCTCCCGGGAAATCTTCTGCACACGAGGCAAAGCCTCAGCACCTTCTCGAAACCCTTCTCTGATCCCCTTGGCTCCTTGGCAAGGACAAGCCGCCTGTCCCTGATCCAGGCTCCAAGGCAGGGTGGGTTGCTGCAGTCATTCGGGCTCATCCCCGGGGCAACTCAGACCTGAATTAATTTCCACACGAAACAGAGCATCTGCTTTGGTGGGGAGGGACCAGTCGTGATCAAAACATTCTCAGAGGAGGAGGATCAGCATAAGCTTTGCTAAGTTACTTCCCTGGGTAATGATTTTTAAATAATAGAGCCTTTATCACAGCCTGGATTCATTCGGTGCCCATTTCCCACCACCTGATGAGACTTGGCTTCCTAAATCCCGTTACTCCCCATTTCCATCACCTTTGCACATCACACGCCCTGACCTGCTCTGTCTACATTTTCTCTCTGAGAAACCAGAGAGACAGCATTCCTTGAGCCAGCTCTTAGAATGTGTTGGTGCCTCTTCTCTGAGCCTCAGCCCGTGGTGATTTCACTGGTGTTTGATCCCAAGGCACACTGTCCCACCATCGTGTCAGGACCATCCTTTGGCCACTGCAGATATCAATTCAGAGCCCATCAGCCTGGCTTAGGCTCCACTCTGGGTATGTGACATTTCTTTTTTCCTTCACCACTGACTTTATATTAGTTTCAAATAAAGCATACCTTGCTGGCCAACACATCCACCAGCTTCCATCAGCAGGTAGCTACACAGGAGGACAAAGCAAACAAAGCTTAGTGCAAAGGGTTCAGTGTTGCTCATCACCCATGGCTCTGGCTTGTATCTCCTTTGGTTTCATTTGCAGAGTTCAGCCCTGGCCTTGCGTAGATGCAGAGACCTGCCCTGATTTTCCAGAATGCCACGAGCTCTGATCCAGCCTTTTTACCACCTGTCTTTGGGATGGCTGCCAGGGAGGGCAGGAATTGCAAGGAGGGCTGTTTTTCATGAGAGGGGGAAGCAAAAAGGGAGCGAGTTTGGTTTCCCATGTTCAGAGTCCACCCTCTAAACATTTCCTGGTGGGAACCAAATCTTCCTTCTGCAGGTGATCACCTGTATACCACAAGATAAGAGATGAGCAATGCTCAGGAAGGGGCAGTAGTAACCCAAAATAGGTTTTTTCCACTGTAATCATTACTTAAGGTGCCATTTCTTACCCAGTGTTTTTGGGGCTGCAGCTGGAGCTTTATATTCCCTGGGAAGTTTTCTTGAAGAACAGGTTGGCCAGTTGGGGAATGTTTCACTGCTATTTTCAGCCTGGGATGTTTTCCTTTTTTTTGGTTTTTTTTTCAAAGTACAACAAAAAACCTGTCAACAAGTCACAAAAGAGTGATCTCAGTCTAAAATATGAGCCCTGGCACGGGAAAGCATTTGACTCAGAAGCCACTTCCCATCGTTGGAGACTTGAAGTATGTTCCACTTCGTCATCCTGAAGGTCTTTAGGCACTTATAAAAACAGAGTTTATTTATCCACAGTCAGAACAGCCTATCTATTATCTTGAAGGCTGAATTCAGAAAGTTTCTTCAGAAATCTATTGGTTTCATTCCTACTAGTCTGAACAGAAGTTTTCCACAAAGTCTGTCAAAATACAAATGTCTCAATTCCAATTTCCCTTGGTCTTTAGCAAGACATTACATTAATTGTGTTAAAAAGCACTTTTATTAGTTACTGAGAAAGCAGGAGTCTGGCAGCTCTTCTTGACCACGAGCTATTCACTTTTGTGAAGTCTCCTTTAACAGTGCTTTGATCCAAAGCAGTGGTTTTCTCCACCAGCAAATTCAGCAGTGCCTGAAGCCAAAGGGACCAGCTCCAGGCAACGATTATTGGCTGCAGGTTTGAAGGGCTCCTACTGCTGCCTGGGCAAAGCCTTTCTGTTCCTCTCCAGGCTCTCACATCCCCGGTGTCAGAACAAAGGGAGTGGGGGAAGCACACGGTCAGCCTGAGGCCAGGAGCACAGGCAGAAATGCAGAATGGGAGAGTTTCATCCCTACCTGTGACACTTTTGGGAGGGTTCAGTGAGCTGTCAAAGAGCCCGAAGGAGTTTTGCTTTAGTCTAATTGTGCATGAGGCTGTCCGGCCAAAACAGCCCAGCCTGGTGACAATGTGGCATCTACTCTGCAAGGGAAAGGTGGCAATGAAGAAAAACAGCATTTCCCAGTCCTCAAGGGGCAAGGAAATTATATTCCCTATCTAATCTCCATGGAGATTGCTCCTGCCAATGTTCAGTCATTCCAGAGCTGTGTCAGCAGCCAGAACCCCAAACTTCCCACCTGCTGCCTTGCATCAGCCCTCCTGACTTCCTGGAGCCAACACAAGGAGAGCATGAGGGGTAGGATGGGCACTCGGAGCCAGCTGCAGGATCCATGCAGCTCCCTGGGATATAAGCACTATGGTGAGATACAGCTGGGTCATCAGCATTAAACGAAAATCTCAGCTCTGCTGTATATTTCCTATTGGCTGTCCCATTCTGAACAAGGTGACAGACATTAAGTGGCATCAAGTGACACGAATTGAGGCTGGACTTTACCTCATGGCACTTTTTTGAGCACCTCCAATCCCACTCCAAACTGAGTTCCTGCTTATACTTCAGCTCCGAAAATACTTCAAAGAGTTCCAACACAGGCACATTCAATCCCCGTGTGGAAGAAGGCAGTGCTCTGATAATTGAGACGTTAATGCTGAAAGACTGAGCAGGATTCCCTTGGCTGCCATGGCTTGGCTGCTGGGAGCTTATGAAAAGAAAATAAACAAATTGGGACTTGGTTGAAATAGCCAATGGTGTGAAACCTGGAGATTTCTGGATGCAGCTGGGCTGGAAAGGACCATGTGTAAAGGGTTGGAGGATCCCTCCTGTGGTTGTGTAAATACCTTTGCACTGATGTTGCAAGTTGCAAATGTTGGCAGGGCTGACAGAATTACACATATCTGACTGCACACTCGTACACTGTCATCTTCTAGCCAGGCACGTGCAGATGCCCTCTGCAGAAGGATGGCCAGGACAGGCTCAGGTGAGAGCCCAAGTCCTTTTGGGAGCAGAGAAGTCCCTGCAGAAATAGTTTGTTGGATGCTCGGGTATCTGTAGAGGGATCTGTTGGTTGGCAGAAGCCCAGAGAGGGGAGATTTCAGACAGGGGGAAAAGCTGTGCCACCCAAAAAGTGCAGCCCAGCTCCTGTCACAACCCTGTGATCCACCATTGGTTAAACACAAATTTGCTGGGGAAAATAAATGCTCTTAGGTTTGAGGATGGGTATCGGATACACAAACCTTACAGCTCCTGCCCCTGTAGAGCAGCTGAACACATTTTGTTCAGAAAAATGCCTTCTCAGCCTCCCTTGCTGCCCCTTGAGGGTCTGGTGCCCTCTTACCTACAAGAGTGCAAAGGATCCAACATCAGGAAGGGCCTTCATTCAGCCCAGACCCTTAATCTTCTCATTTTATTTTAGTACTCCATCCAAAATTTTAGACCAGAAGTGGCAATTAAGTCCTGAGCAAGGTCTGGTCACAGCTTCTGCATGGGACATGGCTCCTGCACCAGAGGCCAAGTGCAAAGTGGTAGAGGGACCTCATTGCCTATAATTTAGCCCTGTTTTTCTTTCAAGCACTGGCCCAATAATGATTTCTGGAGGTCAGATGGTGCAATTCATTGAGTGTCTGCACCTGATGCTCTCACATGTGCTGCTTTTACTCCTGTGTGATCCAATGGTCTCATCAGAACCAGCCCTGACTTCTCCTGGCTCGATGGAGAGGAGAATCTGGCATTTCCATTATTTAGCCTGTGGACACAGCCCTGTCCAGCCTGACAAACAGCTCTGTCACATGCCCTTTGCATGGCAGGGGAGAGCCTCAATTACACAGCGGTGGCCACACATGGGCCACCAGCTCCACTGTTTACAGGAAGCACCAGCACACAGCATGGAATTAGAAAGACCACAAGGAAGTGAGGGATTATTTACTGAAGATTAAAGGGCATGGAAAAACCACAGGACAAATCAGTGGGGCCTAAGCAATGGTAGCTGCTATTTCAGTCTTCCAGCTGCTGGCATTTGTACTGGTCATGCTGCGATGGGAGAACTGGTGAGGAATTAAGGACAGAAGGCTGCTCTGCTTTTGGACCAGTAAAACACACCAAAGAATAGGCCCCAAACCTGCTGAAAGGATGGGAGAGATTTCTAGTTCTTTCCCCAACCCTTCCTGTATGTCTTCCTCCAGCCCAGCTGTGATTCCTACTTGTGGACTGCCCCTCCAGGCCAAACAGCTCTGGCCAGACCTGCCTCTCAGCAGAGCAACTGGGATGTGCCCATGGGTTAAGCCCAGATGAGTCAAGATAAAGCATCTCCTCAAACCTGGAAAGTTCAACTGCCCACGGGTTCATCTAATTTTTGGTGAGATCTGCTTTTCGGCTAGGTCTGGCCACCAGGATTTCAGTGTTGCTAATGAGCTCTGACATTTAACTGCAACTGGATCTGGTCTGTCAGTGTGTGCCCACCTCTTTCTGCAGCTGTAGATACACAACTGCTGTTCCTGGGGCTCTCCAGGATGGCCACATACTCAACCACATTTTCCTGAAAATCCTGCAAGGTTTTCCCAGTGCTTGGCTATACTTCCTATAGCATTTTGCTCCTGGCAGGTAAAGCTGTTTGCAGTGCTGCTGTCCTTGTCCCACAGCTGGCAGTATTGCCATTGCTAGTCTCCTGTCACTGGCAGGAAGTTTTGGGATAGCATCTAAACTCCTTCACCAAGCCCTCTCTCAGGGAGTCAGGTGAATCTTTGGCTCCCTCTTTTTCAAAAGACACAGATGTCACTTTATCACTTCCCCCGCAGCCTCTGCTGTACCTCAATGCCACAAAACAACAGGCCACCACTACGTGCCAAGTGACAACATCCCCCATCCATCCCCACAGTGATACAGACTGAGCTTCCACCACCATCAAAGCAGCTTCTCCAGCAGCCCTGGGGCCCCCTGTGCTCAGTGTGGGGTGGTGATTCAGCTCTGACTCAGTGGGAAGGTGGCCACTGCTCCCTGCACTGTCCATGGGGAAATTACAGAGCTACAGCAAAGGCAGCAGGGAGGGAAGGAGGCTCCCCGTGGTGAGGAGGAGCCCACAAAAGGCTCCCACTGACATTTCCCTCTCTCTGTATCCATGTGGCTGAGGGAACACGATGGCATTGCCCTTATGTTTGACCAGAGCAGTGCTTGGCTGCTGGTGCCATGCCACAGACTCCACCTTGAAAGCTAAGAGAAGCTCTACATTTTTCTTACAAAAAAAAAAAAAAATAGAGAAAAAGAAAAGCATAAATGAGCTTATTCTACAACTTCAGAGGAATACCCAGCCGTTGTTAGCTTGACACAGGCTGCAAAAAGTGATGGCTAAGAAAATAAAACCTTATTCTTTCCTGTATGTGTTGGCTGAAAAATAACTCTTCCATGGGCCACCAGCTGCATTTCTATCAGCTACGTGGCTGATCCACAACTCAGTGACTTCCAGAGCAGGACCTGACTTGCTGCACATCACAAAAGGAAATTGGAGAACTGGGTTTACATCATTTTTGAGGGGTCTTTAGGCACACTGTGCACACTGTACCCCATGCAGATGTCCTCAGCAGGACGTCCCATCCTGGGCTGGCAGCAGCTGGAGGGAAGGCAATGCCATCTCTCAGTGAACGTTAGCATAGAAACTCTCCAGAATATTTCCTTCTTCCTGTCCTCTGCATAGAGAAAACATTGCCACAAGGTCAAACAGTGCCCAGGTGAGGCTCAGGCACCTGCAATGACAATCTCAGAGCTGCTGAGACACCAAGGGTGACGACCTCTGCCTCAGAGAACCAGCACTGCCAGTAAATTGGTTCAATGGCACTTTCTCCCCTCAGAGATGAGGACTAAGAGCCAGGGCATGCAGAGAAAATAGCCATGCCACAGATGCTCAATTAATTAACTCAATTAATTTTTACCAGGGCCTTTTGAGTCATTCCTTGTAGCTGTCTGTGCCAGGCGAGCTGGGCGCCGTCGCCTGCTGCAGCCTTGTCTGAAGCAGTAACGTGGCTCTGAAGATGTATTCCTCCCCACTCACCATATAACTTGCTTCTGCCACCAATCCACATAATTTTCCCTTATTATTGAAGCGGTAAAATCAACCTCAGGAGCTCAGAGTCCAGGAATAGGGATTCTCAGTTTGGAGTCTGCGGCTGTCCTGTGCAGTTCAGTGACATATGAAGGGAAAGAAAAAAAGATCCCATTAATAACTCCAATTCCCTCCTCAATAATTTTACCCAAACAAACTTCCCACCCAAACCAGTGGTTTTTAAAAGATTGGTTTAGAAGGCAGGAAGTGCTAGTAAATACACTCTTTCCCTGTCACAGCTGCAATTCCACTTTGAAACACATCTGACTTCAGAGACTGGCTTGGATTTTTTTGGCTTATGCTATTTTTCCTCCTTTATTCAGCGTTCAAAATGGCCGCAAGAAGGAGTTAAACCAGAGCCCAGTGATGCCAAGGCATTGCTCCCCTGCATCCTTCTGCCCTGTGTTCTGGGGTCCCGGGAGCAGCCATGGGCAGGGCAGAGGTGGCCGGGGTTGTGTTTGGGACTGTTTCCTCCACATCCTTGTGTGCATCCGTGGGTGTGCCAGTTTAGGGAACAGACGGTGACTCTCTTTTGAGGTCTCTAAAATCAGGAAAGCAGCTCCCCCACTGACACCAGTGAGCAGAGAGCAAAATGGGTCCCGGGCAATTTTATCAGCTGTGGCTCCAGCCCACGGGCCGATGGAGAAGCGCTGCCCCATGGAGAGGGTGGGATCTCTCCTCTGCAGCCGCGCACCCGCTCGTGGCTGGGCAGTGCCCTTCCCAGCAAAACCACCACTAGTCACTTCAGGGCATCAGTGACCCAACAAATTACAGGGAGGGACAAAAACGGGATTTCGCTTTAACTTGGGAACTTCTTTTTTTTTTTTTTTTTTTCCTTATGAAGTGGCCAAAGTTTTTCAGGTGTGCTACACAGCCCAGCAAGAGCCTGTTCCCGTGCTGGCCCATCCTTCAGCAGCCGGCTGCCCGCAGAGGGCCGAGGAGAGGGCCGCTGCAGGGATGTATCCCGATCCGGGATTTCAAGGATTCCCCTGCTGCCGCGGGAGCCTCATTATCTGGGGGCACAGGCAGGGGACTGGCTTGGTGACAGCAAGTCTGCTCAGTCACAGCTCAGATGGCTTAATAGAAACTGGATCCAACTGGTCCAGCCTGGCGGGTTTTGATTTAAACTGCAGTTATAAGGTGTGATTAGAGGCGGGGGACGCTGTGCCAGGAGCTACGACGTGAAGCAAAAAAACATATATTAAGAAAAAAAAGTCCTTCATCCTTCCCCTGAACCTATATGTGTTTTTCCATCATTAATCCTTTGTCTGCCACTGACAGATTCCCAAGGAAATCCCGGGCTGCCCGAGGACACCTTTGGCTCTGCTGCTTCAATCTACAGAGATCTGTTGGCACTGCAGGGGGATTTGACCACTGAAGTTCTGACATTTATGGGTTTGCTATCAATAATAACCACTGCAAATCTTCACAGGGACCAGCTGAGTCTTTCCTGACACTGTGCCTGAGAGCCAAGGAAGTTTGTGCCCTTCGTGCATCCCTCACATTGCCCAGACAGGGCTGGACAGGGGCTGTGTTTGGCTGCCTTCTTTTTGGGTTCCTCCTATACTGTAGTGCACAGGAGGCAGTGTAGAAGGGGCAGTGCTTTTTTGGACAGTCTTTGAACTGTCTGGAAACAGTTAAATCAGGTCTATTTTTCCTGTCTCCAGCTAGTTGCCCAAAACCTCAATAGTTAATTTGGCAACTGGAGACCTTTGGAGACGTTAACACAGTTCAAACCTCCAGCCCATATGGATAAAATTGTAATTCAATAAAATTGCTGGTTCTTTATCTTCCTGTGGCATCGTCACACAGTTAATTTCAAGCTTTCCAGTAAGCTGTAATGTATCTTTTAACCTAAGAGCTCTTTTGCATGACACTGAAATAGGTCCCAGTCAATATACATCTGCTGCCAACACAAATGTATGGTTCAGCAACAGTAAAGAGGATATAAAAGACTCCCACGTTACAAATGCAGGAGGCAGAGGATATTTTAGCGTGGCAGCGGTTACACTTTTGGCAGCTTTGCTATAAGAAACTTCGTTTTCAGAGCCTTAAAATATTCCCTGTGCAGTGCAGACTGACATATTTGCTTTCAGCAGAGCTGTCTCAGGGGCCAGGGCTAGTGAACGGAGCTCAAGGATGTGGGGGAAAGCAAAGAAGATGGAATTAATATCAACTTATGTTTAAACAGGCTATTTCTTCACAGAATGCAAATATTTATAAATGCCATCAGATCCTGATAGGATTATTTCCATGAATACAGATGGGCACTCAGGAGGTACCTGCAGGCAGCGTGCCCAGCCCTGGGGCTGCTTCAGGAGCTGGGGCAAGGCAAAGAAGCTGAGTGGGCAGGTCAGGAATTGAAAACATGGGGGAAAAGAGATGTAAGACAACAACCTTATGTAGGAAAAGTCTCTGGAGACTTCCACTGTCTTCCATCTGCTGGAGATCTCAAGTTCCCTGCCAAGATGCCACTAATGGGTGCTGGACTGAGGTATTACTGCCTCGAAGCAGACGGAGCCCATCCAAACTGGCAGGTGGATGTTGGCTTCCACATGTCTCCCAAGTCATCCTGGAATCTCATGATCCACTGTGTTACCTGTGGAGAAAATCAGTCCTACCTTGGTGCACTCTGGAACGGTCAGAGCAGCTGTGAAACCTTGATCCAGGCAGTTTTTTGAGCAGAAAAGGGGAACTTGTCTCACGTGGCTGATGGGGAAAGGAGGCAGCAAGGGCAGCAGCAGCAGAGCCACAGTTTGCCTGCTCTCTGCCCCTCATAGGCAAGGCAGAGCTGTCCTCCAGACCCCCGGATGCTGAGGGCCACGCACTCTGTCCCTTGGCTTTGGGAATCCAGACCAGTAAAGGAGAACAACAGGAAGGTTGTGTCAAAACTTCAGGACAGATTTCCAGACACTTAGGGACTAGTGAACCAGAGGCAGAGCACAGGAGCAGGAGGAAGGTGGCTTTTTACTGTGTCCTGACTCCAAAATGACATTTCCCAGGGTCTGACTTGTGGCAGGAAAGGAGTGAAATCTTTGTGTCGTGTCTGATCAGTTTGAACCATCAATTTCTTGCAGAAGGGACATCTGAGAACACAGATGGGCCAGGACTGAGCAGAAAGCAAGTGTGAAGCCATGGTCTGCTCAAGAAAATACTGGGAAAGGGGCAATTGTTGACCTGGCCCAGGGTGTGAGCTGAGCATCAAACCCAAGAGAGCTCTGGCAAGAGGATCCAGCAGGACTGTTCTGTGTCAGGTGCAGGCCAGACACCAAGAAATTTCTGATGTCCAAGCTTAAAAGTGGAGTAAATAACTGAACAATGCAATTTCAAAATGTTCTCTGCCCACATACAACTCTAGAAATTCAACCCTGTTTGTTAGAGTTTCTAAGCCAGCGAGAAAAAGCACTTCTTATCATCAAGCCTCCTTAGAAAAGCTCATTGCTGCTTGTGCTGAACCTGGATGGGGTCTTGGCACAGAGGATTTGGAGACCATGTGATGGCATTATAGTTTCATGCTAATCTGTCCTCATGGTGTGCTATTAAAGATAAATAAAAACCACGGCTTCCTAATCCACAGGTTACTAACTGTGGGAAAAACACATTTGTCACTGCCTTAGCAAGGGCTTAAAAGTGTCACACTTTTGTGTTTATTTATTACAAAGCGAATGTATAAACGCGTTGGTACTAACCTGAGCATCTGCATTGCAAAACGCATGGAGCTGCTCCTGCAGGACCAAACCCTCACACCTTCAGCAGAAACCCTGTGCCAAGCCCTGCTGCTGTGGGGGGCTTCACGAGGGATGGCCCAACCCCTTCGGGCATGGACAGCTCGGGAGATTTGGCAATAAATGCTCCTGCCCATGGCAAATTTGTTGGGATTCCCAGGAAGTAAAAGAAAGAAAGAAGTTGTTTTGATAGTAGATTAAGTATCAAAGGAATGAAAATAACCAGGTATTTTGCAACCTGCAGGCTGAGCCCTCTGCCATGAATCCAGGTGTTCCTGCCTGGGGTGAAACTCTCCTCAGTTCAAAGAGGCAGCACGACAGCACTGGGACTCTGCACAGATGCACGAGGCCCAGGACAAGGTCTTGATTGCAGACTTCAGAGAAGCATTTTCATTTCATTCTGCCTCTCCACCAGCCAGCTGAGGCAGTTCCTAAGGGGGAATTCTGCCCAGACCAAGGAACAGTTTCCTCCTCTTGCTTTTGCCATAGAAGACGAGGAAATAAATGACCTCCTAGCTGAGCAATGAGGCAGACAGCGAGTGTCTCCCACCAGACTGCAAGTCCTCCTGCAGGGACACTCCTGTGCTCTACACACACAGAGCAACGGGGTCCCACACCCTTGGAGGGAGGATCAGCCAACATTTTGTCAACCAGTAAATAAAGACGAATTAGTCCTAGGAAAAAACCTAACTCAATGTCTGCTCCACTGAACAAACTTTCTTTTGAATGCTGAGAAGATACCTGGGTTCAGCCTCTGCTGCTCCTTCTGTCCCAGCACACAGTGAGGCACCAGCCACCCACTCCTAATTAACTTGATGGGTAACTCAGCAGCACAGATCACCTCAAGTTACCTTGGCCACGGAACACAGCGGATCCTTCCACAATGAAACAGCATGGCAGGAATTATCCCAATCCATAATTGCTCTGAGCAGACAATAAACCAGCTTGTGCTGGTGGAAGTAGCCACTCGGAGGTAATAACCCAGTGAGTAACAATAATGGCAGCAGATACTTGATAGAAAGCAGGGAACAAAAGAGAAAGCTTTCTCTATTGAACAGAGAGCGGATATTTTCTGTTTGCTTCCTTCATTTCAGAAATGCACTTGGCTGTTTGGAGAGCAATGGAGCACAGCACGAGGGGGTTGGGGCTGGGGGAGGAAGGGGTCGTTCTTCACTGCTGAGATCATGAATAGGAAAATTGGTTTTCTTCTTTTAATCTTTCTTGGATTTCTACACAGCTGGTATTCAGGCATTTTCTTTTCTTTTCTTTTCTTTTCTTTTCTTTTCTTTTCTTTTCTTTTCTTTTCTTTTCTTTTCTTTTCTTTTCTTTTCTTTTCTTTTCTTTTCTTTTCTTGAAATTGCGTATGAGTGGGGGAAAAAATGAAAACTTGTTCTGGGATGGTTAAAAAAGGGCATTGAGGTACAGACATACTTGTTCCCCCCATCCACACCCTGTGAGTGCTCAAGACTGGGTAACAGGAGGGTTGAACTGTTCTTATCTGAGGAAAATTCCTAAACCCAGGAGCTTGCCTATGCGTGGTGCAGGTGCCTCCTGCTCCTGCTTCTGCACGTGGCTGTGACCTCTGGTTGCCCAAGCTGCTCATACCAGGGGTCTGGCTACTTGCCCTGTATGTGCTGGCCCACGGCTCTGCTGCCCTGGCCCCAGCCCAGAGCTCGTGCAGGGCTATTACCCACCTGCCTCTGATGAATCGGTCACCGAGAGCAAGACATGGGGCAAAGAAAAGAAGTTACCTCATGCTCCTCAAGTGCCACAAAGGCAGCAGCATGGCAGGAGCAGGTGGGCAGTGACTCAGCCCTGAGGATGTTTGTGCTCGTGTGGCTCTGGCCCTGCACCAAGTGCTTGGCACCCGCTCTGCAGTGATGCCTATTCCATGCTTGGCTCCCTCCTGCTTCCCCAGCTGTGCCACCTGCCCCCAAGTCACCCCCTGCCCCCAGGGGGCTGGCACAGGCAGGGGTGTCAGTGCCACCGTGGCTGCCGTGGAGAGGACAGGAGGTGGGTGACATGGAAATCACACCAAAGGGAAATCACCCAGGTGTGAAAGATGGCACAGGAAAACCCAGGGGCAATTGTGGGGGGTTTAGAGATCCAAGTGGGCACAACACAGCCCCGCTCCAGCCACCCCAGGCTGTGCCCTGCAGCATCGCTAAGCCTGCAGCCAGCCATCTGCAGCATAGAGCACGGGGGAAGGCTCTAGAGGCTGCAGGGGCTAAGCACTGCTCATTAAAGTGCTGTGGAAATGTGAATGAAGCAGCTGAATGGAAGAAGAAATGAATGAAGGAGGGAAGAGGAAGTGAATGAATATTGCATTGACTTGGTGCCTTTCATCCCAGGATGGCAGAGCTGTGCAGCACAGCTGATGGGCAGGCACCCTGTTGGTGCTCCCCGGAGAAACCCTCGGTCAAAACAAATCAGATTATTTTCTCTTGACAGAGCCCTTCAGGGAAAGGCAAACAGGGAGATGTGGCATATGGATTCATATTACTGGAAGCACAAGGTTTTCCCTCAAAAAAATCCCACCAACTCCCCCTTAATCGATGTGACAGATCATTACTTTTTGATTTGCTCTTGTTCTTGCTATTCCAGACACTGTGTGATTTCCATGGCAACAGCATCCCAGCCACCCCAGGCCTTGTCCTAACCTATGTCATCTGCTGTCAAGTCACACTAGTGCCTAACCTGCAGAGAGGAGCAGCCTTTTGCACTTGGGGGTTAAAGACCCCTCTTTCCACCCTCTGCAGCCCAACCCTGTGAGCCCCAGGGAACCTCTTGCAGCCAGGCACTGCACAGGGCTTGCAGGCAGCTGTGGCAGAGCATGTGGAAATGAAAAAAAATATTTTCTAGAGGTTTTATTGCACTGTTTTAGGACACAATCAGCTGAACCCGCTGGGGAGCCTGACTGAAACTGGGATCCAGCATGGTTTGAATGGGGATGATGGGAAGGAGCTGTAAGATGCTGTTGCTCCCTTGGTAATGCAAAGCAAGGTAGGGACCAAATGGGGGTGCTTTGGGGAAGAGAGAGAATCCAGCTTTACTTCTGGTTCGGAGGGAAAGTATGCTCTCTTCTTCTCCACCTTCTGAAGGAAAACTAGCCTGGGATGTGATCCTGCAGTAACCTGGTGTGACCACCACGAGCAGCACATCCTGCCCGGAGGAGCATCCAGCCCCCCTGGAATGTGGTGCCACTGATCCCCCCTCAGGGCCAGTGTGATCCCACCTGCCTGCATGGAACTGGGGTGTTGTCACCCCCCAACATCCTGTAGGTGCTCCTCTGGCAATTCGCAGAGTGACATTTCCAAGTGGGGCCACACCAGCTGTTTTACAGGTGTTTAGTAGAGTATTGGAGGCCAGATGCAAAGCTCAGGGATCATCTGTGGGCTTTGAGTAGTTTTTTGAATGGACCTGAAGAGCACAAAGCCTGCTGTGCGTGGGGGTCTGCGTACACAGCCTTCTGTGCTGAATGAACCAGTGCTGAGAGCCCTGCTCACACAGGAACCGCCTCCGTGGCCCAAGGAGCTGCAGCAGGTTGGTTGGGTTTGCCTCCTTCACTTATCCTGCTCCCTGCAGCAAGCAGCTTCCCTCTGAAAGGCCAGGGAGGATTGACAGTGCTGAGTGCTGCTACAGGGACTGGGAATGGGCTGTGGTAGAGCACACAGGGACAGTCAGTCATCACCTCACCCGAGCCAGCAGATTTGTTTGTCCCTTCTTCAGCCACATCACCTTTGTGATTCAAGGTTTGCCCCAGCACAGCAGGGTGTTTTCCTGCCAAAGGTTTGCTGCCCTGCCTCTGTATCAGCCTGCATCCGTATAAGCTGTGTTGAATTTCATGGTAACCCTGCAGAGTTATTGCTCTGTAACTAACACAATTGCTAGACTTAGCTCACCACATCCAAATATTAACCAAGCACCAAATGCTGGGCCATGGGCCTGGTTTCCCTGCTTCCCACGAGGAGTCTGCCCACTGGGCTTGGCAGTTGCAGGACTGGACCTAGATGAGAGGATCCATTTGCAGGCTGGATCTGCCAATCACTCCAAGCAGCTACCTTGAGCAAGGCTGACTGCTCAAAACCTCCCTGCTGGAGTTTTTACAGTTGCATTCAATCAACCCTTTGTTTACCTTCCCTTCCCAGATGGACAAAAGAGATGTTCTGTCCTGCCATAGCCTGAGCTCAGTTGCTTTATCTGACTGCCAATGGCCTGGGCTTGGAGGTCAAAGGCTCTTGGTTGAATTCTGGACCAGTTCCTTGGCCTTGCATGGTGAAGCATCTGGTTGGCTTTGGAGCATCCATGTTCACAGCACAGTAATTTCTCCAACTACTTCAACACAAACTGCTTCATGGAGGGCCCCAGCCAGAGCTGGGACAACTTTGGTGACCGTGGGTCTGAAAAGGGACACAGCTTTAAGGAAGGGAAGGGAGCACGTTTCTGTAATGCCATCACCTACCCTTCAAGAGCTTTTCATGCTGATGCAGGGCTTAGCACTGAACCTAAATATATTCAGATAACTTAATAAAAACCAAGGGTCTAAAATACATATCATGGCAAAGCCTGGATTAAATAAGCTATCAATATCCTCTTTATAATTAAAATAGGAGAAAAACCTGTAACCCCTCAGCTTTACAGGGAGTAGAGTGCTATGGCTCTTACTGGGAGCAATGGATATAATATAACCCAGGCCAGGGATTAACTGCTTTGCCAGCTCTGCAAAAGGATGGGTGACCCTGGTGCCATTCAGCCAGGAGAGCTTTCCAGAACAGGGCCAGCTGCAGGAAACACTGGGTGTTGTTCTGGGGCTGCGTGGGCAGGACCAGAGCAGAGCTGCTCCTTTCCAGCTTAACCTCCCCAGAGCACTCAGGCAGAGCCAGCCCAGGCTGTGTGGAGCTGGAGCACTGCTCCTTCCACCCACACAGACACTCTTCGGGAGAGAAGAAGAGGGAAAAAAAATAAATCAGAAAACAAATTGAGGGTTACCTCCGTGTTTTCTTTGCCTGCCACCCCCATCACTCCTCTTCAGCCTAATCATTCTCTTCCTCTTCAATCAGGGCCGATTTGCGAGAGGAGCAGCTCCCAGTGCCTGTGTGCAAAAGCCTTTAATTGCTGTCATGTGGGAGGCAATGCCAGGCTCCCCTCCAGGGCCTTTTCATACTTTTTGGAAGACACTGCTCCAGGACTTGACGCCCCAAGATGCCATTTGTCAGACTTTATTTAAAAGGAGCATTCTCTGCCTGTTGGGAGTCTGAGGAGAAAGCTCCTAACAATCCATGTGCACTGCTGCTGCATGGACATGGCAATCACATCTGGGCAGTGGCTGGTTCTGGCTGCCCCGTGGGGTATCAGGCTGGCAGCAGCCCCTGCCTGTGGCAGTCACCACATTCAAACCCTGAGAGCTGCACTGCTCTGTCCCTCTGCTGCTGCTCCTCCTGTTTCTTGACTGGGGATGTAGAAGAGACTGCAAATGGGGTCACAGAGGAACAAAGAAAATTCGGGGAGACCTGGCAATTGTTAGATGAAGTGGCCCCAAAGCATCCTCTCCCAGGAGTCCCCAAGCCTGCCTCTCTGGGAGCACACTGGCAATGGAAGGCATGTTCCCTCCTGCACAGTGTGGGGTTTGGGATCAGCCAGGGGTTTGTGTTTTATCCTGCACAGGAAAACAGGAATGCAGAGCCTCCATAAACCAACCTGGCAGACCCAGCAAGCAGGGAGGGGAACCCCCTTGCCTCTGCTTGTCCCCCCAAGCTGCAGGCAAGACTCGGGGCGGGATGGCTCTTTGGGGTGAGACAGGGTGAGTTGTCTTAACCATACACACAGTCTGAGCTGAGACCTGTGACTCTGTCCAGAGTGACCTCGCAGCTTGAGCTCAGCATGCACTGAGATACACAGGAAAGGGTGCCAGAAGATTTCCAGATGTCCAGGACCAGCACTCCTGGGACATACTCTGTGAATTACACCCACCAGAGCTATCCTTCTACTATTTCATCTTTGGAGCATCACCTGTGGCAGAGAAAACTGCAGAGGATTTCTGGAGAGCCTCTGCCAGTGGGTGGCACTGCAAAACCAGCAGTACGGAAGGAGCAGCACTGCAAGGGCCTGGGGGTGGAACAGCAGCGCAGACACTGCACTCACAGAGTGCTGCACATCTCCCATGGACTGGATATGGGCATCGTGGGGATGCTGCAGCCTGGCTGCTGGGAGCAGGGGAGCTGCTGGAGAGGAACAGGCACAGGGGCAGGCAAGGAGGCATCACCAAGGGGTTTGAGGTGGTGTGGGGTCAGCCCAGCCAGCAGGAGTGCGAATCCATCCACGTCCCCGTTGGACAGAGCCAATTCATGTCCATGTGGATAACCTCCTCAAAGGTAGGAGCAGCTCCTCAGCTTCCCCTGTTCTCCCACTGTAATGTTCTATCCACAGCTAAAAGTCACGTCAGGAATCACCCAAAAATGTAAGGTGTCACCCAAAAATGTAAGGTGTCACCCCTGGGAAGTGGACAGGCTCCTGCCCCCAGCCTGTAGCCCCAGTGAAGAACATGGTGTGGTAGGTGTGAGAGCTTTTGGACCATCTTGCCTGCAGGCACAGGACCTCTGGAAGCACCACAGCCACCAGAGATGTGCATGACCCAGGGGACTGGGAGCCCCGAGGGAAAGTGTGCTGCATCACTTCCTGGCCAAGTGGGAACTAAGGATCCCACTGAGGCAGCTGGGTAAACCTTGAGAGTGCTAAAACAGGCTCTACACCAATGACTGGTGTGGTCTGAGGGTCCATGTGCAAGATCTAGAGTTCTGCTCCAGTTCCAAAGTGGTTGTGCTCCTCACACGCCTCCTGACGGATTCTACCCCCCACTGCACCTCATCTACATCATCTACACCTGATGTTCCCACCTCTGGTGTTTAAGTGTTGCCTTGACCAGTTAATTGCCAGAAGGTCTCCAGTTAGATTTCATATCCCCATGCAGCTAAAAATGCTCTGAACTCTCCAAGGCAGTAAATGCTCTGTTCTTCCTCCTTTCCCTAAGAGGCAACAAACAAAGGACCATCTTCTTCCTCTCCCCCATGATGTCCCAGCAGTAGCTGGGAACCACAAAGCTTTAGAGGAGTGGGCTTATGTAGTCCCAGTCTGACTCCAGGACCATGAGGCCTCATGCTAGGAGTGGGGTATCTTTGAAGAGGAAGTCAGAAGGATGGGCAGGGAGCAGAAAAGCCTGGGTTGTGCAGAGGGAATTTGGCTCTGAAGGGCTGTGCTCTCTGCCTGGCAGGGGCACCATCTCTGCTAAGGTGGATTTTCTCCGGCAGGTCAAAGGCTTCATCCAGCAGACTGTGGACTAGCAGGAGACCAGAGTGCCACCTCAAGAGGAGGAGGAGGAAGGTACTCCCATTATTAGTGTTTAAAGATGTGGCACAAGGGCTTCCTCCAGCCTCTTCTTCCTGCAGGGAACACTCTGCTGACTGGCATGGCGGAGGTGGCTGCAGAATCCCATCTCCTGCCTGCCCACATCCATGCTTACAGAAATGCCTGGGTACAGCCCACTGCAGACTGGGGAAGAGCTTCAATCTGGCCCTTCTGCTGCAAGCAGATCTGATTTGCTCCTAGTTCTGAGCGCTCTGTAATTACAGTACATCCCACTTAATCGGGATGTGCTTAATTGGGAAATCCACTTACCAGGATGTCACCTAGGGAACCGATTTAAGCTTGATAACACTTAAGAGCAATGCCTGCTGCTTTATAGGGAAGGTAATTCTCCTACAGGGAGATGCCTTCAGGTGGCTGAATCATACTCCTCCTTCCAGCAGCATCCAATGCTCCTGGCTGCTTGTTCCTGCAACAGATTTCAGCTTTCCCCTTAACTAGGTTACAGGCAGGAAATACACCAACTGCTCCTGCCAGCTCACTGCTGTCCTCTGCTCCAGCTGAACAGGCTGCCACTGCCACGTGGCCAGCCCTCAGCTATCCCCTTCCTGGACCCACACACCCAGCACACCCGACCCCTTTCCCCCTTTGAAGACGGCTTTCCTTCCATGGATGGGACTACTTTTGAAGTTGGTAACGTGATTAGGCCTGGCCAAGCTGCTCTTTGCAGCAGAAGAGGGAGCAAGATGAACTGGTCATCACCTGGATCAGGGCAGAGCAAGACTTTTGGCATCCCTTACTATTAACCCCAACACTTGTCCTCCCCTCACTTCCCTCCAGCAATCAAACACAGCAAATGTCCAAATGTCCAATGACAATTAAAAGGGGACCTGGGAACAGTCTTTAGAGTGAAAGTTGAGTTAAGCACTTGGAAAGGCCAGTTTTCTGTCTGCTTTTCCATGGGATGAGGGTTTATATGGTCACTCTATCTGTGCATGCACACACAGATCTTACAGATACCACCAGTAACCTCTAAACCTGTTGATCAGTCTGGGCAGAGAGAACCAGCCTTTCCAAAAATGACAAATTTCCACAGATTTTGCAGTAGCAAGAACCAGAGGAGAAAAAACTTACAAATATCCAGCCCACCACCATCTCTAAGGGATGGGGCAGCCTTTGCATCCCCAAACCCCCATGAGGCCTCTTTCCATGTGAGAGGGATGCCAGCTGCTCTAGGATCATTAATCCTCCAACTTTTTGGCATCACCTGGCTTATTTCTGCTGCTCTCAGCCAGACGACCTTTCCTTCCCCAACTGCACAAAACCACACTGCCCCTCTTCTAAAGATGAGCCC
The DNA here is from genome assembly GCF_009819655.1 of Sylvia atricapilla. NCBI lineage: Eukaryota > Metazoa > Chordata > Aves > Passeriformes > Sylviidae > Sylvia > Sylvia atricapilla. The sequence continues at coordinate 15,443,809 of NC_089150.1, read as the reverse complement.
TTGGATGGAGGCTGCCTTTGTTACCAAAATATCTGTCCCATGCAGCAACAACTCAACGCAACTTTTCAAGAAGCTGAGCTGATCTTTTTGTTCTCACCAACCCGGAGGAGCTGGGGTGAGCCAAGGCAAACTCTTTGGATGCATAATTGTGATTGCCTTCAAACACTTGAAAATGCAATAGCCTGACATCAAATGAGGGATTTTTATGGCTGCACATGTCTTGTGTTTCTCTGAACAAGCCAACTTCCAGATTAGATACATTGGCTTTTTTAAGTGCTATAAAATATGCAAAGGCACTTGTAATGTATAGTGATTTCTGTATAAACAAGAGGTAAGTGCTAAAATGTCTCCTGATTTATTGTTTTGCTTCTCCTAACCCACGCTGGGAGAAGGGGTAAATGCAATCCTCTTTGGCTTCTTCCAGCCCAGAGACAGAAGGAAGATAAAACATCCCATACTACAGAACCTGTGCCTTTCAGCCACCCTGGTAACTGGAGAAGAGAAAACCCTCTCAGCTCCCGAGTGTCACAACCAACAGCACACACAGCAAATGCCTTTCCAAGGTGCAACACAAGGTGAGTGGTGAAACTCCTCCATCACAGCAGCACCTGGCTGGGCACCGTGGGCTGGGCAGCACCTCCCAACAAAGATGCTGGACCTAGTGCTGGATGGAGGGTCCAAACAATCAAATCTCCCCAATGAACCACACTGAAAGAGGCAGGCCTCTGTTTTCCTGACAGTACGGTCACCTCCTTGTCTCCTCCTCTTGTTCCTGCCCCTCTTTTCCTTCACACTGCTATAACCCAGGCAGAAACACGCAAGGCTGTACAATGGGGTTGCTCTCCATGTCACTTGTGTTGGCTTAAATATACATGCTGAACCATTACCTTGACACAGATGTCTCAGGGGCTGGGCTTTTTGCTAAAACTGAGCCGTGAAGAGGCTTGGCAAAGGAAAACATCCCAGCAACCAAGGCTCACATTTTCTGAGCCTGGGTGGAAGAAATGAAGTACCAGCTCAAACTCTGTTTTAGTGTGAGGAGAACAGCACCATTTATCAGAGCCAAACAGGTTCTTCCCCTCCCCTGCTACAGAGCCAAGCTGTCCCCTTGCCATGCTGGGGCTCTTCCCCAGAGCCAAGGCAAGGCTGCCACCAGCCAGGGCTCTGTGGCCACTGCCAGGGCACTGCTGGCAGTCAGTGCCACAGCCACTACCAGCCAACACCAGGGTGAGTGGCCCAGCCTTATCTGGCAGAGCTCACTGAAGTCAGGTCCAGACAGAGCCCGTGGGACAGGGATGAGTCCTTATGAGCGGGAGGTTTTTAAGCGCGTGCCTTTGTGCCAGGCGTGTTCAAACCCATCCATTCCCACTGAGCAACTGCAGCTCTCTGCTGCCAGCACGAACATGTCCGCCCTCCTGGGCCGCCTCTCACATCCGTTTTTACACATAACAATGGTTGTACAACAGTCTGGAGGGTCAGCAGACCCGCAATCTTTAAATTAACCTTGTGCATTTTTGTGGAAAAGCAACACTTACCCTTCGCAGGGTTTATGTGACATGGATTCCATGTGCTTTGTTACTGCAAATTAAACACAATTATCTAACAACTGCCAATAGTGCTCTTTGCATCACTGCATCTCTTGCATGACTGCATCCTAAAAGCTGTTTACCATGACCATGGTTAAAATGCAGATTATTTTTAAGGTTTTCAGTGCATTTGCTGTCAGATGAGAAGGGAAGAGTCCAGCACTTGCAGGTGTGAGCTGGCTGGATGGGAACCTTCATGTCACCATCAGAATGGCACCTCAGTTACCTGGCTGTCTTCACGCCCGTAAGAGAAATATGAAGGGAGGGGAGGAGATGTGGAAAGGAGAGAATATCCTCAAATGGAAAAAAACACACAGCAAAGACAGGATCAAGTATCAAATGTTGAAGGATCCTTCACTTGCAGCTCCTGTAAGTGGTCCCTGCTCAATCCTTGGGGTGCCAGAAACCCCTCCTCCTCTCCTTTCTTTTCAGGGCCAGCACACAGCAGAGGTGCTGGATGAGCAGCACCAGCTCTCCTGCTTCCCTCCTGAAGTCCTGGGACCTGATCATCCACCCTTTTTATTTTTGAAAAGACTGGGGTTACAAACCATTGTTTTCCAGCTAATTGCAGAGAGCTGGAAAGGCAAAACACAGCAATATTTGCTAACTGCAAATATTTGGAGACCTCAGTCCAAACTGTATTGATTCACCGAGTGTAAACATAGGCAGGGAGAGAGCTTCAGGCACTTCAGCATCTCACGGCTAATTAAAGGTGGGAGAAATTTGTCTCAGCAAGTTGTGAGCCTTGTACATCTCCAGTGTGACTAAGCTCCCGTGCAATATCTAATTTACCAGGAGGGGTGATGAGCTGCCAGCACCATGTTCCTGCAGGCACAGGGGGCTAATTGAATACAGTTGGATGCTCCAGGGCAATGCTGCTTGCCAGCTTACCTGCACCATCGCAGTCCCAATCGGCCTTGCACGCTGCAAGACAGCTCAGTGGGAATTTTTAATTGTGAAGGAGTATTCAAAAAATCCTGACAAAATCTGAGGGCTTGACCAGAATGATGGGTTCTTGTGGTTTGTGCAGGGCTGCTTTTCCAATGAGGCAAATTGGGTTCTTCTCCTGCAATCCAGCAATGGTGAAACATGCTCCTAACACTCACAGGACCTTGAGGCTTTCAACCTCCTCTGAGTCCTGTCCTTAACCATGGTGACAAAGTCATGGCTCCATCTTGCTTGGTATTAGTGATGCAAATCAAGATCAATTTCTCCATAAATAGCTCATTACCAATGGTTCTGTCCTTTGTCTCCAACTCTAGGTGAAGAGAAGGAAATCGGCAGCAGCTGCTCATCTTACGGAAAAAAGACATTTCTCAGAGGGTACAACTGATCTATAACAGTGCTTTGGGAATTTGGGAACTGCGCTCTACACCCCAGAGCTCTCTGTGGGGAAAGGTGGAGGTACTCAGAGGTCCCAATTTCCATTTCATTTCCCCATTGTTTCCCTGGGCTGCAAATGCTTCTTTCCTTACCTTTCCAGCCCAACCTGACTCACAGGCCAGGCCTCTCCCAGTTGTCAGCTGGCCCCACTTTGCAGCTATGCCAGTTTTGGCTAATTTGCCCAAGAGTCAGTGTGGCTACAAGGAGCTCTGCCCTAGGCAAGGGTAAGAAACCAGCCACTCTTCATGGTTTTGGGGATTCAAAGATCCCCTTCCAAGCACCTGGGAATCCCCACCTGTCCCTGTTTCCCTGGGATAACCTGCCCAGGGGGAGGTGACCTTGCTGGCTGGACTGATGCTGTCACCACCACTGCTGCCCACCACTTGTGGGCTCGGTGGCTCCCTTTTCCAGCCAGCATTAAAGGCAGCCAGCCACTGACTCCACAGCAGAGGCTCCCAGAGGACAGGCTGGAACTGTTCATCCGGAGACAGAGATCATTTTTAAAGGGAAATCCTGCTCACTTCCCAAAATGAGGTAGGCTTTTGCCAGCACGGAGCCCCAGTCAAATGCACTTGTGGCACCAAATGCACCACTAAAAGAAAAAGACTTGCTCTGTGGAACAGAGCTGTGGTTTTCAAAGCTAACAGGGAGAAAGGGCACTGTAAATACCTGGAGGAAGCATGGGCACAGCTTATTAATAGACACTTGCTGTGAGACTTTAGGCTGTATGACAAGGCTTTCACTGTCCTCCTAATGTCCTCAGATGCCCTGTTCCTGTACTGAGCTGGGCTCTGTAAGCGTGCAGCACATCCATCAGACCTGCTCACTGAGATGAAGCACAAAAGATGGGTTAATGCAGCTCATACCAGTGCTTTCATTACTTGAGAATTCACCACCTGTGTTCAGCTGCTGGGGAGAAGCTCCTGTCCCCAGCTCCTGTAAAGGATCCAGCCAAATATTTTGATAAGCACAGATGAGGGCCTGAGGAAGGCAGACAAGAATGCCAAGTAGGGTCATCCCCAAAAAACTGAATTGCAGGGGTTTAACATTTCCTGAACTGCCAGAAGGAGCTAATGTTATCTTTACACTCCAGCTCATGCACTCATTCCCCAAAAGGCTGCACAAAGTATTTGCTCTCTGGTTTTTCTCCTGTGCTGCTGTCAAGACAGCTCCTGAGTTTTGAATCAAAAGCCACTCCTGATATTTAAGGCTATTATGAGCTGGGTTTATGTATTCCTGCTTAACAAAGCCTTGTCTAACAAAGGGTGCCTAAAGGGATCCTTTCCCAATGAAAGTCATGACAGAAAATTAACAGCTCCTGTGAGTGATGGAACAGTGACTGGTCCCTGCACTGCCCCATTACAGGAATCTCAGCAGGGTCACACAGGTCTTATTCCTTGTTTCCAGATACAGACTCTTATCAAAGACAGATGGACTGTTTTTGGAGAGAACTGTCTTTTTGCCAGGGGAGAAAGGGAGAACAGTCCTCAAACAGCCCTCCTGCCCCAGGTGAAACTGGGGAGAGCAGGTCCATGGGCATTTAGGGACTTTTACCTCCAGACTCCTGGGTTATTTCAGCCTTTCTCCTCCCAGCTTGCTGATTGCTCAGGGCCTAAAGATGCACAGATTCATGTTATTAAATGGCCCTTTCTGTTGACATTTTTATTTTTAGGAAATATCACTGAAACATTCACCACTGCTGCTTAGAGGTAATGGAAAAAAGAGGTGAGCTCCAGATTCTGGGTGATGGGGAGGCAGGCAGCCAAGCTGGGCTGGGCTGTGGCCTGGTGTCTACAGTCCCTGCCCTGAGCAGGGATGTGATGGAATCGTGGCAGTGTCCTCAGCAGCTTCTGGCCACGCTGACCCCTCCCCTAAAGGTTAAAACATCTGTGAGCTGGAGACAGGCTGGGATCAGTGGCAGCGAATTCAAACAGAACTTCACTCAAAGAGACTGCTGAGCACCCAGGGGTGCTGCCTTGCCCAGGGTGGGACATCCATGGACAACCTCTCTTGGGATTGCTGGGCCAGGACACTGGAGACAATCTGGGTTCCTTCCTCAAGATTGCTTTTGTGGCTTCGCACTGAATCCCTCCCCACTTTGTGCCAGGCAGGCTGAAGAGAAGAACACCCTGAGAGAACAGGAGTTACTCCAAATGGAACACTTTGCAAAATACATTCCTCTGACACCTGCTCAGCAGTGGGGAAGTGCTGGTGGGATGTGAGCTGGATTGTCACCCTTGTCCCTTTCTGTCCTTCCCTGGTGTGGGGCTGGGCTGGCTCCACCACACCCTGACACGCTTTGGTGCTGCTGGAAGGACTGGTGAACGTGTTCCTTGCCTGAACACAGTGACAGGCCCTGGTAACCCATGAGAGCTGCAGCCACCTGCCCTGGGAAAGCCACAGCAGCAGGAGCCAGGAAGGACCTGTGAATGAAACCCTCCCAGGCAGCACCATCAGGGGCACAGAGGCTCAGCTAAACTCCTGCCTGCCTTCTGTCTGTCCCAGATTGTGAGGAAAACATCAGAAGCAGTGCTGGCATGTCACCCACTGGGTGGTGACTGAAGTATTGTTACTCTGGGGCTTTGCCCTCGCCCTGGGGTCCTCCCCTGGGCTATCTGCCCTGCCCACTATGCCTGGCACAGGCAGCGAGGGGTACCCACCATCCCAGGAGCCACCATCCAAGAGGAACCAGCAGGTGGCAGATGGCTAGAGAGGGAAAGCATGTCTTTTGGAGAGGATTGTGCTTTTGGTAAGCTTAGGCAAGTTTTAAGTTTAACTCCAGTTTTGTCCTTTGAAGCAATCAGTGGAATATTTTAGAAGTCTCTGTCAGAAACCAAACGTGCCACCAAAACACTGGTGTGGGGGGAAAAACCCTAGGAAACGTTAGGTCAAAGTGATCATATTCTCTCACTGATTTTCATGTGGGTGGCATCACCAGCCTAGACACCATCACATGCCTGCAGCTGAACACACGCAGGCACACACTAATTGATAACTAACGTGTCCTTTTTCCAGGACTTTGCCTGGAAAACACTCGTATCCCTCTGCAAAATGATTTTCTAAAGCCCTGGCCTGTGAGGGGCTGCTGAGCCGCCTGTGCCCTGAGCAGAGGGTGCAGCCACAATTGCCCCGTTGTGCCAAACGAGGAGCGCCGGGTGCAGCGGGAACACTTGACCACAAAGACCTGAGCTGTGCTTAATAGAGCTCTTGTAGTGCTCACCTGCTAAGAGCCTTAACTTCTTAAGGCTGCATTCTGCCAGGGTTTAGGCAAAGCAGGCTCCCAGCAGGGTGCTGGACTGATTTCCTTTCCCACGAAAATAGACTTATGACTTTGCGCTTGTTCCTTGTCCCCAGGTCCCATTTTCTTTTCCAGGTAGAGGGGAGAGGAATTTGATGGATTATAATTAAGAAGGGGTTGCTCTGAACAAGGAAGGGGCAGGAAGGGTCATGCAGAATGTGACTGAATTGCCTGATGAAGAGATGTTTTAATGGGAAAAGTCTTGTGAGAGGAGAGCTTTAGGGCTCTTCTCTGCATAGCAGGTGGGTATTTACAGACATGCTCTGGTTGAGTTTCCTTTGTCTGTAGGTGGACACTGGACTTTCTAGGCCTCCCTTTTACTCTGCAGTGATGCTCAGCAGCAGTAACTGTGACAGGAGAGGGAGGATTTGTACTGCTTGTGTTGGGAAGCCCCATTGCAGGGCCATCGGGAAGGAGCTGCTCATGAGACCACAGAACTCACATACAAAATAAAATAAAATAAAAGTAACTGCTGATATATAATATAACCCTTCCCAGGCCTCCAGCACCATTCACCCTAGAGCCTCAGAGCACTGTACAAACAGTAATTAAAACTTCCCAGCCCCCAGCTTTGCCAACGGCGCTGAATTCATTTTCCAGTGTGGGAAAATAAGCCTTTTATGATTAAGAGACAGGACGCAATTTTAACAGCAGGAGAGGTTATTGATGACACATAAGCTGGGGTATGAGCCTTGGTCTTTCCTAGCAACAGGGGGATTTTCAAGGCAAGAACAAGGCTGATCTCCTATCCACCATGGACATTATGCATCTCTAGCACTGCAGTGGGCAACACAAGACCACCAGCTCCATGCATTCAGCCCTAGTGGCTACAATCCAACTTGCTTTGCAGAGATAAAGGCTGAAGGAAGTGAAGGGCCCAGGGGGAATATGGCTGGAGATGCCTGTGACAAGCCCCAGTCCAGTTACTCCTCCTAGAGCATCAATCTGCCTTATCAAGCACTGTCAGGTCCACTGTGCCACTCTCCTGACCCTCATGTCTGATTTCCATGAGAAATGTGATACCAGAAACATCCTGCAAGAAGGAAAGGAATGCCTGAACATGCCAGAGCTTGGCTTAGTTCAGAGCTTGCATTGCAGCCCAGAAACACTGGCCCTTTGGTTTTGGGTTAACTTAGCACAGTAACCAGTCCAACATCAAAGAGCCTGTCCCTCTCCAGGCTCCTGCCTGCTCCATGCTCCATCCAGGAGCCCTTGGACAAAAATCTTGCACTGTTGGGTGTGGACACAGCTCTTGGGTTCAGTATGGGCCCATAGGAGCTACTCAACAACGTGTGCTGCTTTCAGGGCTCCCTGGAGCCCTTGGCCAACATTCCCTTGCCATGGTTAATGTGCTGTCTCCAGTGCCCGCCCAGGCAGTGCCTGCTCCCTTCCCCTCCATCCCAGCACTGCCTTCAGGCTGGCCAGCCAAACCCCCTCTGCTCTTAACAGCCTTGTGAATCCTGAAGGACCATTCAGGAGGAAAAAGCAATTTTAACTTAGGAAACAGATTATCTTCCTGTTCTGCCAACACTGCCCTGAAATCACTGAGCCCAGAGCCCCCGGCCCTGCAGGGGCTGTCTGGAAACCACAGGGCTTGGTGAGAGGTCCCATGGCAGAGGGGAAGGGCCCCAACAACCAGAAATTTCAGCCTCCTGTCACTGTTGGGCTGTTTCCAGACACATGCCAGCACCACCCGTGTCTGCTTGCTCCAGGGAGAGCTGCTGCAGTCTCCCAGCAGCTGGAGAGGTGCTTATGGAGGCAGCAGTGCTGCACTGAGGGTTACTGGGCTCTTTGTAATGGATTCTCCACACCTGCCATTATTTCCAGTCCTGAGTCAAGGGAAAGGGAATGGGTGGCTTGAAGGGCTTTGGTGGATCCTGTGGTTCTGCAGTTGAGCTCTGGAGAGCTGGGCACTCACTCTGCCTCTCTTGTCATCCCTGCAGGCTGATCTCCACGGAGAATGGGGATCCAATGTGGGCTCACTGTGTTTTGTGTGTGAAAGTAACAGTCTCCTGTAAAGGAAAAAGAGAGACCTGGAAATCTGCTGCTTTCATTAGGCTTTCTTTGGGGCTGGCTTAGCTGTTGGGAATCAATGCAGCCATGAAGAAAGCAGCCCATGGGACTCTGCTCAGAGTGCCTAATTCCTATTAAATAAATAGGAAGGGAAGCAGCAGCACTGCAACAGGGAATGTTCCCAGTGGACAATGTGATTTCAAATGAATTTTTCCATGGAGGGGTTCTCCCACTTGCCCAGCAGGCCTGTGGAGGCCAGAAAGGCTCAGAGATTGCCCTGCACCAGCAATTCCACAGTCCTCACTCCATCACCTTTCTAGGACCCAAAATTTCTGCTTTTCTCTGAGCCAGAATGATGCCAAACTACAACTATTGAAATCTTTCCGACTGTGCTCTTTCTCCATCCCTGCTGTGGCCTGAAAGGTGATTTCTGAGCTCAAAGTGCACCATCAGAGCAATTGCTGTGCTCACAGCCAGCCCCACTGCCTGGCACAGCTGTGCCTGCACAGCCCCACCACCCACTGCAGCAATCTGGTGGCAAAGGCTGGGCTGAGCTGGAAGGGCACGAGGTTTGTGCCTTGATGGCACCCTGTTTCTGACCCGGACAGGCTTTAGAATTGTAACAAAGTCACAGGTAAACAGGAATGCTGTTTCAATAAAGCTGGATTAATCAGAAATTATTTCCCAGATGGCAGCAGCAGATGGAGGAGAGCCCACCCTCACTGAGGGTCACTTCTGCCAGGATAGAAGGTAGCATAGGGCTGAACAAGAGCATTTGTCTGAACTCATAGGCCACAGACACATCTGAAGGAATGTTTCCTTTGGAGCAAAAGGGGCAGGTCTCTGCTTTCACTCACCATATACCCACGGCAGCTCGCTCCTCCTCTTGGCACACGGTTCTCATCCCTCAGCTGACATCCCATGGCAGCAAACACTAATCACATCCTCCTCCTAAGACGGAGATAACAGGCTTTGGCAGGACAAGGGACCTCCCAGCAGCCCCTGCAAAGCCAATCTCGTGGCCTGGGGTCCCCCCAGTGCAAATCCCCACGGTTCTTGTTTGCTGAGCTGGGACAGAGTGGGCACCGGGGCTTTAGCCGATGTTGGTCAGAAAATAACCGTGAGAAAGGAATAAACCAATTAATTGCTGACCCACTGACAGCCAACACCTCTCCCCCACCTCCTCCTGCACAATAAAACCTGTCTCCTCAGCTCAAGCAGATTTAGGGTTGCTGCAAAGAGCCTAGAGGAGGAAAAAAACCTTTCCCACTTCAGCTAATAATATTTCCAGATAATCTGTTTGAGGCAGCACCCTCTGCGAACCAGGAAAGCCTTTAAGAGCCGTTAACATCTTTATTCAGACTTCCTCATCCTCCCCCAGACAAGCTGTGATTAATTATCCAATCCGCCCCGATCCCCCTGGGAAACAGCTCTGGGTGCAGGCATTCATCCGAGGATTTGCAGGGTCCCTCTGTGGGGTGGGAGCAGCTCCTGCTCTCCCCGCTGGCCCCCGATAAGCAGGAAGGGGCTGGAGGGGAACAAACTGCTCCCGGCCCTGCACTTACATCAGCAAGGGCATGGAATGAGGGCAGGGCAGGTTAATGCAGGGTCTTGGCAGCTCATGGCTTTTTCTCTGGCTGGTGACCACAGATATGACCAGCTGGGCTGTCCCTGGGAGCCCTGCCCTGGGAAGGTGCCCCTGGAACCCCAGCCCCTTTGGTTCCTGGATTCACAGCCCTCCTTCCACCTTCATGGCTCTCTGACTTGGCTTGCTTGGAGGACACTTTCCTACCGTTTTCCAGTCCTGCCAGAGATGTTGGGGATGAAGAAGGCAGGGAGGAGAGGGGAATTACTGCCTCTCAGGCTGCTGCTGGGATGCTGTGCCTGAGAGGTGCCCCTGTGTAGGCTGCTGCAGACCAATGCAGCTCATAACACTCATCTTGTACATGCACTGTCCCACGTGTGCTACCTTCACCCACCAAATCTGGGCTCTTTTTGTGTCCCAGGGTAATTCTCCCATCCCTGTGGCTGCACACAGCCTCTCCTGGCTGTTCAAAGGGAGGATCAGAGCTGCTCCAAGATCATGGTATTACCAACCAATTTACAGAACCCAACAGGGGCACATTCCCCTTGTCCCAAATGCCAATCTCCATCCCACTGGAGATGACACCAAGTCCATGTTTGTCCACCATAGTCCTTAATCCATGATTAGCTGTAGTCCTTAGGCTGTTTAAGGATTGACATATTATCTGGATGCCCAGATCTGGATGCCCAGATCCCCTCCCCTCTGGCAGGATGCCTCCTCTGGGGGGTCTATGGTAGTGTCACGCACATGTTTTATGACTTTTCTCACTGTACAAAGTCCCTGTAAATCCCCCATTTTCGGGGGAGACTCCCCATCCCATCCCAAGGCCTGCCCACACAGCTGCTGTGAGCGAGGGGGCTCCAGGGGCTGGCATGTCCATGTTGTGCAGCCATGGAAAACCTGTAATTAAGGGGACACAGCAGCCTTCCTTACAGGTTCTAAGCTGAAGTTCCATGGTTTTATGACACTTGAAGGAGCTCCTTTCCATTGGACCCTGACCAAGAACTCACCCCTGTCAGCTGCATTTTGTCTGCTGGTCTATTTATACCTGCCAGGGACAAAACCTCAGAAATATCCTGGTCCACCACCTCAAAACAGTATCTGCCATCACTGCTTTCTACCACCCACCTCTAGGAACATTCAGCCAGGAAATAAAACCAGAGAGCACAGTAGAAGCTCGGGAGTCCCAAATAGTTTTACAAATGAAAACTGTTGTCCTCTCCTTGTTCTCTTCTCCTCATAACCAGAACAACATGTTTAGGTCATTTTCAAACAAGAGTACTTAAGGTTCAGCATCTTGTGTGCTCTTTGACAAGGTGCCAAAGAAAGAGTGAGGAGAAAGAGAGAACATTTCTGCCAGATGGGTGCCAGTTCCCCCAGGGTGCTTCACAGCCCCAGGTGTTGGTTTGCATCACACCTACACACTCTGCTTTCTGGGCTGGGCTTGGTTTCAACACTCCCTTTATTTTTAGCCACACTTTCAAGAAAGGGGGAAAGAAAAATCTCAGAACTTCTGCAGCTTCCTGAAGGCCTTGAGAAAGAGAAAGCTGAGGAGTGAGCAGGGAGGGCCATAGTCCTCCTCCCTACAGAAGGCTCCAGCCAGCCCAAGAGATGTCTCTGCCTGTGTTCCAGTCCGTGTCCAGGAGCAGTGGTCATCCATTAGGCTTGGCCAGGTGCTGGACAAGTGCAGAATGGAACAGGGCCATGCTCTGGTTCTGCCCACGGTGAGGGCACAGCTGGTACTCCTGTGTGTAACTCCTCCTGCATCCATCCCGAAGGCAACCTGTGCTGCAGATCCAGCACTTTGCTCATGGGGATAGCCACTACTGGGGCAGGAGGTGTGAGTTAAAAACAGGTGCTGCAGGAAGTGGTTTGGGTGATTTAGTAGGTGGCACCTTCTCTCTGAAGTTTGCAGCATGATGAAACTGCTCAGCGGGGAGATCTGGGCTCTGTGCTGCTGCAGGAGCTGCATTTTAATGACATTCCAAGCTCACCACTTGTGGTCACCCAAGATCCCACTTCCTGCAAGGGTGGAGGTGATGGCTCCAGTGTCCTGAGCAGGCTCCAGTCTCCAATAATTCTGCTCTGCTGAGCCAAGAGCTGCAGGAATTTCCACTAGGACACACTATTCCTTACTCTTTTTCCCTCCTATAACTCTCCCTCCTATAACATCTTTCCCTCCTGGGTGCCAGAAAACAGCATTTTACCAAGGCATTTCAAATTCAAATGTTTCCCATTGTCTTGGAAGGGCTTTTCCAGTTTTGTCCCATGCTTTCCCTCTAGGATCCACCAACCCCAGGGACTGCTTCACTTGGCTGGTGTAATTCTCTGCTCAGCCGTTGGTTTTGCTCTCTTCCAACTCACCCTGGGCTGTGAAGGTCATGGACATCCCCAGCTTCGGCTGAGCTGGTGCCCCACAGCAGCCTCCACCTGCCCCGTTCTCCATCACCACCCAGGAAGGTGTCAACTGCACCTTGGTCCTTGACAGGAGATGCCAGCTGCTACCAGAAAAGGAAAAATCGATTGTGAGACTGACATTAACAAAATATGAGATTGTGACCTGGGACAGACTGAGGCCACAGAGAGCATTTTAAATAATTCACTGTCCTGAAAGTAAAGCGCATTAGTGGGAAAAACATTCAGGTCCTTTCCCAGTGGCACTAACTTCTATGTAACCAGAGCTGATACCGTGAGATGAGAGCAAAATGAGACTACTGCTGGGTAGGGAATCTTGGCATTTCAAAACGTATTTGAAAATAACAGTTTTCCCCCCACCCCTCCCACCAAAATTATTTACAAACATTAAAATATTCTGTTTCAGTAGTATTGCCTACAAGACAACTAAATCTAAAATAAAATAAAAACACAAAATGCTGAAACAAATTGCAAATCCCTGAGATGTGTGCTGGCAAAACATTCATCCAAATCACTGCCTTCTGCAAAAATGCTTCTATTTTAGCAAACCCGCAGTTTTCCGGGGGTAGACTGATCCACCAGAGCCTTCTGAACCCACAGCAAGTGGCAACGGAGGCTGAAGAGAGACACTGTGTGGGAGGCAACATTTAAAATGTCGCCGTTCTGCTTTTCACTTGAAACCACTCCAAGGGCCGTGGGGAAGCAGTCGAGAGCAGCAGTTGTGCTTTGGCTGGCTGGAAAAGTTGCTGCCAGTGCCTGGGCAGAGCGTGGGGTCACCCAGAAAAGCCCTGCTCATCCACAAACGCTCCTGGAAGGGTGGATGTTACCCAGGCCATTATTTTAAATTTATCTCGGCGGTTCAATGGAATTGTGCTCACACAGCTGATGTGTCTGTGCTGGGTAAGCTCAGCCTAGCACAGGGGGCTGCTGAGGACGTTGTGCTGGTGGCATTCATCTCAGCTGCTGTGCTGCCTGGGGGGCAGCAGGAAGGGACTGCCACAGACAGGCAAAGGGCATTTCATTATCTTCATCATTCGTGTTTTCTTGGCAGAGGCAGCTCTTCACTGGGGAGAAAGGTTTCCCTTGGGATGAATGAATGAATGAGTGAGTGAATGAAGGGTGCACAAATGTGTGGGGTTGGAGGTGTGGCAGCTCTGACCCCTCACAGCTCACACCCACACACACCGTGGGGCTGGGTCACAGTCACAGGTCAGCAATGTCTTCTCTGCGATGGCAGAACCTTTCCAGACTTCTTGGGAGCCCAAGTTGGCTTCTAGGTGTCCATGGCACCTTGCAACAACAGCCCCGTGCAAAAATTCAGACTCAGTTCCTTTCCTGGATGCTGAAATCACTGCAGAAATCCCAGTGGTAAATGACTCTGAAGCTGGACAACACTTGAGGGATAGCACTCCCTCCTGCTCCTGCCAGGCCAAGAGGTCCTGCTGCTCACAGGGATGCTCCAAACAGCCAGGCAAGGGAAGACCTGGGAGAGAAACATAGAAAACTATGGCTTCACCTTAAAAGGTCAGTTCTGTTGCTTGCCATGTGATGTGCTCAGAACCCCCCAAAGGTGATTAAACACCCGGTAGTTATTAGATCACACACAGATAATCCTCCCTGTACCTGGCAGCTGATTCATTATGATTCATAAACTCCAGCAGTGTTAAGGCTCCCGAACAGAGGCAGTGTGCTGAAAACTCTCCTCCACAGCTTTAGCAGCAGAAAACCCTGAGGGGCTGACACAGGAGACCCCCAGAGCTGATGTCCATGCACTCATTAGGGGCCTCCTTAATTTTAAGGACAGAACAGGGCTCCTTGCACCTTTTCCACCAGGGAGCTGTGAGATCCATGAGCCACCTGGGAGGTGGCAGGGGACAGAGCAGTGACATGTGGGAGCCTAGAAGGGGGCACATAGGAAAGAGATGTTATTGGCTGGTTAGGAAGGGGAAAAGGGCAGAGAGAACTGAGGTTTGTCTCCTTCATCTCCACAGCAGTTGGCTCTGGGCTAGGGTGAGTCACAACAAGAGAGTTTGATTAGAGAGAGCTTGATTCATGAAGTGGATGCAATTAAAACCTTGGATCCTCAGGGTTGGTTTTAGTAGCTACATTAAACTGCATCAACTCTTGCCTCACTGTGGGCCATGGAGGGGCTGTTTCTGCTCCTCCACTTTCTTTGAACTGCTCTTGCTGCAGCTCCTCAGGTCGAGGCCAAATCCAGCTGAGGTGCTGAGGACGAGCAGGAGCAGGGTCTGTCTCCCTGAGCATCAAAACAGGAGCAGAGAATAGGCCTGAGAAAAAGGGAGCTAATCCAGAGAGGAAAAATCCTTCAAAGATTATTAAATACAAAGGCAAAAATGATGCCTCAGAAAGATCCTGAGTGCAAACTCATGTGTGGGCAGCATGTATGCAGGAGGCCTGAGGAAGCTCCTGTGTCACCTTTTTCCAGAGGCATCTGCTCTGGCTCCTTTGCAGGAGCAGAAAAGGAGCTGGTTGGACTGTGGATCTGATTCCAAGTGATTCTTAGCAGAGATGAGATGAATAACTGCCTGTGAATGTGGCTGGATCTCTGGAGAGCGTTGCAGTCACCCTTTTTGCTCTGATAAGTGAGAAACAGCAGCTTTGCCCCAGGCAGCAGGTTTTTGGGTCCTCAGTGTGAAGAACTGGAAGCTCTAGGGGCAGGAGCAGCCACTGCTTCCCAAAACTCCCCTGCCAGACCCCTCAGGCCAGATCCAGGACTGACCCCAAAAGGGAGCACCACAGAGGCTGGGAAGATGAAAAAACCTCATGCCCATCCATCCTGATGTCATGAAAATTTTGATGCTGAGATGTGCTGGTGTCACCAAGTTCACAGGTGTGAAACCCCATGAAATGTTTCATTCTCATAAATCGCTTGCTCTAAGTGCCTTCTGAGGAATTCATGGGAACGTTTTCTATTTGACACAGAGATACTTTCAATTATGAAAGATGGCTAAAAATAAAAGGAAATTATACTGTTCAGACATCTCTGGAGGTGGAGACAGGAGAGGAAACCGTCAAGGAGAGCCAGGGAAGAGATTTCTGTTAGAAGTAGAGAAAGGCTACTTATTTTTACAGACAGAAAATGTCAGGAGGCAGCCTGACTTGAAAATCTGGAGTCTGTCACTCACCTTCTCTATTAATAATTTGACCTCAACTATTTAGGGTCTGAGCCAGAGAACTGGAGTTAACAGTCGTGTTGGTCTCTTTCTCTGGTTGCAGGGGGTTTGATCACTCTCTGAAAATTCTCAGCCGTAGAGGTTTTGTTTTTTTTTTTAACGTGTTTTCCTTTTTTGTAATAAAAAATTGTATTATTTATTTTTTAATGCAGGACCCCAGCCTGTGACATTGAGACTCTTTCTGGACTTTCCCTTTGATGTGAGAAGCTTGGGCTGATAACCTGGAGCTTCTTGTAGGCTCAGTGAGTCCATGGGATGTCTGATGCTGATAAAACATTTACGTTTTGTAGCAAAAATGACCTGTCTGAGAGCAGGGCTTGAATCATAAATACTTTATGGATCAGCCCATTGAAATAAGAGATTTATTCCTCTGCCACCCATAACAGGTTGCTCAGCTTTTCCTACAGACCACTGTGAGAGGGACCTGGCTGAGCTGCAGTCACCATCTCTCTCTCTACATTTTTTTAATTTAAGTTACTACCTGAACAAATATAAAACATACTGAGAGCTTTTTGTCTGCTCTGGCATTGAGTAAAACGTGTCTTGCACTCCACACACGTAACCAGGGAAAAGGGGGGCAGTTGGAAAATACAATTCTGGAGCTTGATACAATTTGGTGTTTGTTATCTCTTGTTTCTTCTACATAGCAAATCAAAGTCACAAGGAAAATATTAAAAATTACCACGAAAGGGAACAGTTTTGTTCTATAGATGGGAGCTGAAAGGTCTCTAGACCTCTCTTCCATTCCATAGCACCTGTTTTTAGAGATGCCTTTAGCTAAGTGCTGCGGCATTGATTTGGGCTGTGTTCTCTGAGCCACATGCTCTAATTTTAAGTGATCGGGGACTTAATTACCTACACTCTTCCTTGTATTTTGAGCAGCCATTTTAAGTTAAAAATACCAGGCATGTTCAGTGTTTTAGGAGAGCATTCCTGTGCTATTCCAAATGGAAAATCATCTTCAGTACAGTGCATTTTCCTCAAAATCACCACTGAAGAGTGAAGGGGTCCAGTCAGCCCCCAGCACAACTTATTCCAACAGCAGATGTGTTGAGCCCTGGGAGTTCAATGTGCTCTTGTACACACTTGGGCCCACAGACCTGGTGTGAAATGTAGATAATCAGGGCTTTATTTCTAAACAACACTCAATCATTTTTTAGGGGTAGAAAACTGTTCTCTGTTAGCCAGCAGACTTGATGTGCCTCCCGCCACACTTACAGTGGGTCACAGCAGAAGGCTGCAGAGTGATTTTGGGGTAGGCATCTTCCCACTGCACACAAACAGCTTCTCACCAGCACTCTCCCATGCCCAAGAAGTTTGCTTGTGGGGCTCCCTTCCCTCATGAGCAGCCCAAGGCAGTACAATTGTCCTGGGAGGAAGGAGATAACAGGAATCATAATGAAGGTGGATGTTCTCCTGGTGCAGCTAAGCTTGGGATAAACACTGACCTTTAGAGGAGAGGGAAGAATTCAGACCTCCCATGAAGAGATTAATTTCCAGAACTTTTTCTGGTTCCCCCCTCCTCACCCCCCCCCAACAAATTTGTCATCTCTCTGCCAGATTTAGGGAATAACTTTTTAAATGAGAATGCTTCATCCATAGTCACAAAATGGCAGGTACAGAGTACCATTACAGAGTAACCATGGAAAAAACCTCTGCCAGAGGAAATGACCCAGCATGGCACATGATGTCTTGGGCAGTTCTGCACATTCCCATCCTCCCTTTGCTTTCCCCTCTCTCGCAGAATTCACAGAATGACTAGGTTGGAAGAGGCCAACCTTTCCATTCATCTTATTTCCAATGAGACAAGGCAACTCTAACACCACCAAAGGCACTTTTACTGACTCTCCAAAGCTCCTAAGCACCTAAAAGAGTCAGAGGTGTCTCTGGATGGACTTTGGGATGGAGAGCAGGGGGAGCAGACCCCCCATCAGGAGTCCTGCCAGTGTCAGGACACACCTGGCAAGGGAAGCAAGTCCTTGGCAGGATTTGTGCTCACAGAAGCAGGAGAAGATTTGCTGGAGGTGCTGAGAGGCAGCTCAGTGGTGATGTAGCTCTTGCAGAGCTGTAGCTGTACCCTGGGACAGAGGAACTCGCCTCCAACAAAGGACCCACCCCTCTGAGAACAAGGGCTGATGCTGACTGGTGAGCAAAGGCTGCTGGAAAAACCTGGGCCTGAGAGGGAAAAAAGGTCTTTGTGTCATGAACACTCCCCAAAGAGCGTCCCTTAGGAGAGCGCAGCCAGCAAGATGAAATTGCCATTCATGCTTTTTAGAGATGTTCAGTGTATCAGGAATTCAATTAAGAAAATGTTCCACTGCAGGAAGCTAAAAAATTATCATTATTGTAGAGGAAGGAAACATTTTTAATGCATTAATTTTTTAAAATGACATCCCTACTGACAATGAACTTTTCCTTGCAGCACCCAGGCCAGTAAAGGAGAGCAGTTTTCTTTAGCAATGGGGAGCAGCAGCAAGAAGATCACAAAAAGGGTTTTCTGTGGGATGCAGAGCACTGGGGAATGCCAGACTGGATACTGGGCCCTGAGCTCTTGTCTAGAGGAGATGACCAGTGGATCCTTGATTTTACCTGTAACTTGCTCTACATCTTTCCAGTTTAGGAACCTGACCTAGATGAAGGTAATGTAAGTGGTCACCATTGACTCAAAAAAGGCTGTGAGCCCAAAGAAAAAGGTGCTTCTGTGAACTTCCCTCATATCCCCAGACCAGGATTTTCTGCCTACATGGATTTTTGTGTTATATTTGCATAGTGCCAATACCCCATATCTGAGGAAGAGGTGGGTGGGTCTCTGCTGGTGCCTCCATACCTAGGAAATAAAGCAATGATTCAGTTCAAAGCAAAAGGTGTTCCCAAGAACCTCCTCAAAGTAAATCTGGAGGGGGGAGGTGGATTGGATTTTTTATTTGCAGGACAAGATATCACATGGAAATCCAAGAATAGAATAAGTTGCAGGGGAGGGAGAGGAGGAGGAAGAAATCACTGCTTTTTGCATTTCTTGTTCCCTTTCCAAACCTTGTGCATGCCACAGTTTTAATTAATAACTCTGTCACCCATTCTAGAGTTCAAACAAAGGAGTATAAGGAGGATGTATTTCAGGCACACAGGTACCTGGGTAAAATGAAGTGGTGGCTTTATATTTCAAGGCCTCATTGTGGGGCTCCAGCTTTTACTCAAAAGTTGTTCTCTGCCAGGAATTACCTAAGCCATTACCTCAGGAGGTCACTTTGAAGCTGGGCTCAAAAAGTGTTTAAATTTTTTAAAAATCAAATACATTGTTTAGAGGCTCAATGCAATAACCAGACAGACAAACACAACCACCAGCAATAACCTTTCTCTGCAAGGCTCCTCTGTCACTCATGTGTCCCACCTGACACATGAGTGTGTCTCATCCGTGCAGGCACTGTGTTGTTTCCTAGTGATGGCTTGGTACGTTCCCCTCTGACTTTGGAGCCAGGAGCACCTCAGCTGTGTCCTGCCCTCTCCAGGAGTGGCAATCCTGCTCAGTCTCTGCCCCATGTGCTTCAGGCTCACTGTAGAGCACTGGGCCTGTTTGTCTTTCCCTCTGCCACACTCGTGCTGCACATCTCTGTACACTTCCCACCTCCACCAGGTAAGAACATTCTCCTTTTCACAGGCTGGGAAAGTGGGACTTTCCAGGACCACACAGAAATAAGAGGCAATCTCTGCAGGCCCCACTGACCTCTTTAATTTTTGAACAGCTCTTTCCCCTTTGGGCAAGTCACAGAGTAACTGGAACTGTCTGCACATAACTTCTGTGGAGGTAGCAAACACCTCATAGGGCGCTGCTGGTGTGACACATTCAGGCTGTCCCTGATCACCACTTTTCTGCACAGACAGTTTGATGATACTGCTTCTCCTTAACTGCACCAAATGTTTAAGTCAGGAGAGCAACAGTGCCACAAAGAATTCACGGGGAAAAGAGACAATATCCACCCACCCAGGAGGGTTGCTCCAGAGACAGACCCTGCAACCAGAGCTTGGGTGGTTGGTAAATGAAATGATGGAGGTAAAAAAAAAATCATCTGAAGCTGCTGTTTCCATTTCTGTGGGGTTTTGACAGCAGGAAATGCTTGATAACCCTGCATATTCAGTGGCAGAGGATGTTGTTGATTTCCTTCTGGCCGTTCACTGAGTGCCAGCTTGGCCTCCAGAGTACCTGGTGAGGACCCAGCTTGTGATGGGAGGGACATCCCTACAGCTCCACCAGCTCCTTCTCCTCCACTGTGTGAAAAATGCATGTGAAAAACTGTTTTTTGTTGACCTCACAAAAAGGAGCTTTTTGAAAGCACTGAAAGAGGAGATATCACCGTATCCAAAACACCGGCAGCAGAGAAGAGTGTCTGACCATCAGACCCAGCCTTTCCCCAGACACTCTCACAGCCAGTGAAGGTAAAGGCCTCTTTGGTTCAGCAAATTCAGGACTTTTCCTCAGCATCCAGACAGGACACAAGCTCATGTCCCAGTCTCCACCTTCTCCTCTCCAGAAGCTTCAGAGAGGCTTGGCTGAAGGCTTCAGCACAGCTCGTGCCCGGGTGAGCTCCTCATCCCAGCCTACAGTGTGCTTTGGGAGTGGGCAGTCTAAAGGAGCAGAAGGATGAGTCAGGGGAAGGATTTCATGACACACCAGCACATTTGGTGGCTGAGGAGAAGCCTGCTGGTGCAGGAGAGCAGGCCAGCCACAGGGACCTGCTAACACAAATCTCCAAATGGATCCAAACATTGCAGTGCAGAAAACCAGGGCCACAATCCTCCAAAATCAGTGTATAAGGGGGTGCCAAGGAGTTCGTGGGAAGGACTTGGAGAAACCCAAACTAAAAGCCAGAGGCATGGAAAAAGCATGCAGCAGAAACACCCTCCAGGACAGGCATGGAGGGGTCCAGGAGGGTCTCTGGTAGCACAGAGCAGAGAAAGAGCAGGTAATGAGAGTACCATGGGCAGGAGGGTGTCACTGTGTGTCTGAGCCCTCTGGGAGACACCAAATGTCACTCCCAGAAAATCAGCAAGTTACCACCAGTTTCAGAAGTGCCTGGAAGATTGACTCCCTATCCTGAGAATATCGAGCCCTTTCATCAAAAAGAATAAAACAGATTTTAGTCTTTCCATTTTCCTGCACAACTCAAAAGTGCCACAGAAAGCACAAAACTTATCACATCACAGCAATTCTTTTGGCATCAAATTCTAAAATTCCTTCTAAGAAAAAACCAAAAGTGGCTAGAAAGGGTTTGGAGCCAAGAGGGTTTGCTGTGAGCAGTACCTAATGCTTTAGGTGGCCATTCTTCCACAGCTTCTCCAGTTCTCCTGTCTTCCATGTATTGCCAAATACCAGCCTTGAGGATGCATTTTTTGGGCAGCAAAGGCATTTCAACGCAGAACAACAAGGTTTACAAGACGTGGCATGTCAGGCTGCCCCAGAATACTGCAGAGGAGGTCACCAGCATCTCCCTGAGAACAGATGAAATGAGCTTCAAACCAGGCAAAGCTGCTGCCCTAATGGAGCTCCAGAAACTCCCTGGGGGTGTGTGAGAGCGTGAATGCCTCCACACCAAAACCAAAAAGACCCAGGAAAATATAAAAGGCAAAACTTGGCTGAGGGAGCACAGGGTGCCTGAGAAGGTCTGTTTTGTGAATCAGTGTAAAGTGCTTCAATTGCCTTCCCCTAAAATCACAGTCCTCATTGCAGTTGTGTGGACAAAGCCAGTCCATAAGGACCCAGAATTTAAAATCCTGATGAAAGCCCCCATTTGCTTCCAAGGAGCAGAGAAACCAGAAAAAGCACAGTGCAGGCAAACGCAAAAGCATTTGCTCTTTCAACACCTACGAGCACATTTTTCTTTTTATGATCCATTTGGAAAACAGTGTCTTCAGCAAAGAACAAAAATAATCCTCTCGTCAGGCACCCCGAGGCATGGCAGTGGTCCCAGAAGCAAATCACCAGCCCCAGATCTGGGTGCTGCTGGGGAGTTTAACGAGGGTGACATGTCCTGCCACGCAGGGAACACACCTTTGGGAGACAACAGCCCTGCTCAGGGCTGGGAGCTCAGTTCTGGCTGATCCCCCTTCCCCCAGCCCCCTGCCCACAGTGCCAGGAGTGCTTGAGAAACCCTCCTCAAACGCAGCATTTCCCTTTTCTGGCACTGCCAAGACGAGTCTCCAGCACACCCCAGTCCCTGCCTTGGGGCTGTTGTTCTGAACAGCCTCCGGTATTTCCTCCAGTGCCTGCAAACTGGGAGAAACTGAGGGTGTATTATGGGGTGCCTTTGAAGGGTTTCAAAGCCTAGAGATCATGTAAACACGAAATAAGTGTGATTCATTTGGGGGGGCACTGCTGCCAAGGCAGCCAGGCAGGAGTGTGGCTTCTCATATGAATTGGGATCGCATTTGCATTAGATTAAAGCAAGAAAAAATTGCCAGCAAAATGGGATTAAGAATATTTATGGATCCTATTGGCTTGATGTATGTGTCTCCCAAGTGATGGAAACTGAGTACAAAATTGAGAAACTTCAGCAATCTGTGGGGGAAAAGAGACAGACAGCAATGACTTTTTAATGCTTTATACTTTTTTTTTTTTTCAGTGGATTTGGTGCTCACAGAAAGCAATTATAATAAAAGGTTTGAAAAAGAAGGTGAATATAGCAATGTTTTTTCTTTCTAGAAAGACCAATCCACCATCTTAAGATCTCAAATCACTTTTCAAACTTAAGGTGATCTTAACTGCATTAGGGCAAGAGCCACAAGTAAAATTCTGTCAATACCCAACCCCTCGCAGATGCAATGACATGGGTGACTTTTATACCTGCCCTTCAGTGCTCTGGACATTGAGAACACTCTGCTTCTCAGTGCAAAACCCTGTATGCACAAAGCTTGAATTTCTAACCTTCAGTAGCTTCCACTGGGGGCTTCCAGGGGCTGGCATTCTCCCATCACACGCCTCAGGGATCAGAAGGAGGTGCCTTTCTCTGCATTTCTGCAGCTCAAATGTAGCTCCACCAAACTCTTTTTCCTCCAGACTCTTATGTCCCTGCCATACTCCTCTGTAAGCTAAAGCTGGTTCCCAAGGGACAGGTGACCCTTTACAACCCACAACCATAACATCCTTTCGTGCCTATTCAGTCCAGACCCACACTTCTAGGTAGGACATCTGCTCTTTCCTGGTTTTGTTTTGTTTCCATGTTGCACAGACAGTTCCCTGGGCTGCTCCAGCCTTGGGCACAGTGGCAGCTCTTTGCAAACATCTCCAGCACAATCAGGGGCTGAAGCTGGAGCTGTATCTGCTTGGCCTGAGACCAGATCACAGGAAACAGCAGCCTGCCCTGCAGAGATCATTTCCACCTTTGTTAGCTTTTGGCTCCAGCATCTATTTTGGTAGATGCTGAGGTCTGAAGCTGTTAGTAAGGAAATGGAAAAGGGCAATGGCCATGCTTTAACTCTTGCTTGGGAGCAGCATTAGCCCATGGTACAGTGTCCATGTTGTGATGTTGATACATTTAACTAAGACTAAAGAAGAAAAAAAGGAAAAAAAAGGAAAAAAAAAAAAAAAAGAACAGACATCACTTGCTTACAAAAAGCCATCACTGAGCAATGTTCCAGGGCTGATCCATGGACATGGAGGGAGGAGACTCACCGAGGCTGGTTGCTCACCATGCAACTCATTTTTGTGTATTGGGACAGTCCTGTATCAGCACCCCATGCCAGGAACCTTGGCTAAAGCATAAGGGCTGAATTTTCAGCCTGGAAACACCTCAGAAAGGACAGCATCAGCTCCTCTCGCTCCTCTGCAGCCCCCACCAAAGGAAAACACAGCCCAAAGCAGCAGCAAAGACAGAGCAGGGAGAGAATGGCCACAGACCAGCAGGCTGCCCCCCATCAGCTCTGCTAGCTCCCTTCACACCCCCCTGGCCCTGCAAAAACACCCTCAGAGCTCTGAGTCCACTGTCAGCCAGGGACACACATCCTGAATTCCCCTCACATCTGCCAGAGAAGTGCAAGGAAGTTTTTCAGTCCACAGAACTCAATCCTGAGGTACAAAACTATGACAAGAGAAGCCCAAGGGTTAAAGCTGGGCTTTACTTTTCTGCTGGCATTCCATCAAAAAGAGTTCCACCCCCAGCACTTCAAATTACTACAGATAAAACAGCAACAAAGATGCAAAACTGGTTTAGAAAGTACCTCATAATTTCCTTTTAAGCTTCCACTTCAGAACGAAAAAAAAGCCCTTCTTGCTTTGAAATAAATGGCTCTGGACAGGCAGAGGTGGGGGACACACAGTGTGTTCTCATAAATTCATGTTTGAATTGAGAGAAGGAAACAAACTTCTGAGTATTTGCAGCCTCAATAGCTGGGCATATTCCTCTCAAGGATCTTTATCTGCTCCACCTTCATCACACCTCTATTGCACAAAAACACTGAAGAAAAACCAAACTTCCTGATTCACATAATCATACTGGTGGATTGACACAGTTACAATTTATTCTGCTGTAAAATCAATGCAGAAAACACTGAAAGAAGGGAATGAAACCTAGGACCACAAAATTAAAGAGGAAACCAGGAAAACATGAGGTAAGGTACATACAGCAAATTTAATTTAAACTACCTAGAGGTAGACAGCAAAGGTAAATTAGTTACCATACACTAAATTTCTTTGTTTGGACCCTTCAGAATGAATATATGGGCTGGAGGGTTTGATGTACAGGATGGATGTGAGGACTTTCAGCATCAGGACTGAGCCACTGAACTGCCCCTAGGCCCTCTGCAGGAAACTCAGAACCTTTGGTGCTCCAGGTTAAAGGAGCCACACTGTAAAGAAAAAGCCCAGGAAATGTATAGAAAGCCTCAGAGGTTGCTCATCTTTGTATCTCACTGGCTGCTGAGCACAAACACTGAAAAAATAATGGGAAATGACGGCTTGGCAATAACAAAGGCAGGAAACCACCTGATTAGCATCCAGCTTCTGCCCAAGTTAACATGGATGAGAGCTACTGCCTCCTGGAGCAGGTGACCTCACAAAATTGATGGCCCTGGCAGGGCCTTGACCCCTGTCCCTTGGCCAGCACTTGCTCCACATGTGTTGAGCACAAGGAGGCCCTCTTGCTGCTTGTGGCCTTTGTGGAGACCCAGCAGTGGGGATGAACTGGTCACTGGTGCAGGAAATGGAGAGGAGCATCTCTCACCCCCAGGGACCTTTGCCTGCTGCCTCCTCCTGAGCTTTGCCTCTCCACCTGCCTCCTGAGCTGGAGCAACACGTTCACCAGATGAGAGGTTGGCTGAGCCAAGGCTGGCTGCTCCTGGGGTGCCAGAGACCACCAGGGTGTGGGCAAAAACCACCTGTGGGCTTTGTGGTGAGCAGAACCCCAGAGAGAAGTCATCTGCTCAAAATAGCACTTGTCACGTCACCTGTCAGCTGGCACGGGGCACGGCAGCTCCCCTCAAATAACAGCAATGGAACAATGCAAACAAGAGCAGGGCTTAGTCACTTGTTCGAGTCTCATCCCCTTTTGTTTTTACAGATGTGCAGTTCACGGAAATGAGATGATTAGCTCATCAAAGCATCTGTCATCTGAGAGACAAACCAGCCTTTCACAAACGCATCCAAGTGACAAGACCTGTCGGATATAGGCTGTGGGGAATCTCTCTGAGTCTTATTTTTGGATCTATTATAATCAGCCCTTACCAGCTTATTAGTTATCTCCAACACATCAACAGGGAAGGAAAAGATAAACACATAAAAACGTGTCATAGCAATCTGAAAATGGTGGGGGTTTTTTCCCTGAAGGAAAAAAAATCCTTGCACTTTTACAGCTCTTTCTTTTCTGTACAGCTTGGCCTTTACTCCTGGAAGACTTAAATGAATTTCCAAATTATTTAAATGGAATAAGTTTTAATTTTATCTTCTTAAAATTGAGACACCTTAAAATGAATGTATCTGGTTGTCATGGGCTTTGCCAACCAAAGCAAAACTACCGGTGTGTGGAACACTGGACAAGTTGCTTTGCTACTTTTCCAGATCAGGTGAGAAAGAGTGGTCAGACGCTTCAAAGCTCTCGACTGGGGCTCAGGGGATTGGAACTGAGCCTCAATCTCCCCCTTGGGCTGCCTGTGTCTGATGGCACCCCAGGACATCCCTGCTGTCTGATGCACAACGCCTGTGAGCACAGGGGGGTTAAATTCAGCTGGAGCCACACTGATGGTAGGGCTATATTGAATCCTAGAATGCTTTGGGTTGGAAGGGACCTTAAGAGTTATCTGGTTCAGCAAAGATATTTACTGGCCTTCAGGATGCAGCAATGGAGCACAAAGGGACTCAATTTTTTATTTTTTTTTAAATTATGAAAGACAAAATTACTGGGGCTGAAAGGGAGATTACTCATTTGTTCTTAGACCTTTGCTGTTAATGCTACCACACCTACTGTGGGAGCAGTGGCAAGCTGTTGGCTTTGCCTCCTGCTTGGCCCAGTGCCAGCCAGCCCAGCCTGTGCCATCCCTGCCCCTGTGCCTGCCCAGTGAGCAGCCAGCTTGGAATCACTGCTCTGCAAGTCTGCACAGCTCCAGGCACAGCCCAGACCTCACGTGTGCTCTGCAGGCAGGGAGGAGGAGAGCCCAGCCACAGAGAGATGTGAGCACTGGAAACAAACGGAAATGACACAGCCTGGGCATGAAGAGACATGTACAGTTGGTGTGGGGGGAAGAAAATGGGTTATAGTGTAAAATCGAGCATTATCTGTCAGTTCTGACTAGCTCCTGACAGCATGACAGCTCCTTGCAAGCACAGAGACACTGTTTGGCCTCAAACAGCCCCAAGCACAAGACAGCAGAGTGGGAGAGGGCTGGGAACTTCAAAGGACTAATCCTTGGCTTTGCTGCCTAGCCTGCTAATGACACTACAGTATAACAGTTTTTGGGAATTGAAGCCTGGCCTTCCCTTTGCCCACTGACATCACAGGGGACACGGCCACTTCAGGCCACTGCAGTTTCATTTTGCCTCATTCTTTGATCAGATGCAACATTAGCTGCCTCCTGGTGATGGCCACGGCCCTCTAAAATGCCCATGGTGTGTACCCTGTCCAGATCCCTGTTACTGCCCTGAACCCAGCCCCTCTGCTCTCCAGAATGCCCCCACAGAACAGGCTGAGGCTGGGCACTGCTCTCCCAACACCGGGCACTCTCTTCTGAAACAGAAAATACTTGTGTTGGGCACTGCTCAGCAGCGTTTAACAAAGCTTTCCAATCCCTGCTTTCTGCATTTCCACCTTTCATCAGTTTTCTGGGGAGCACTGAAGCCTCTTTTGTGTGACAGGGAGATGGGAAGAGACTTTGGTATAGGCAGCTGTTGAGCCCTCCAGGCCAAAATGGCTTTCCACCCCTATTCTCATTCTTCTCTCCTGTTTTCTACTCATTCTTTTCCCTTCCTAAGCCTACGAGATGTCTGAATGTCCTGTTTGCCCCCAGGCAGATCAGGATCAGCAGCGTGGTGGCAAGCAGAAATCCTCCCTTGTTTGGTGGCTCTTCCCAGCCTCAGTGTTCCTGGGAGCTCCTGAGTCACAGGGATTTTCTGTCAGGACCTGCCTGGGGGATGACTCAGCCCAAGCCCACACGTTTGGGGCAGATGTCAGAGCTGTGGGGAGGCCCTGGCAGGTGCCTCCTGCAGCCTTCAGCAGGCAGCATGTGGAGCAACACTGCATGGTCACTTGGAGTAGCAGAAACCACTTGTTTGGGTCCCCTCATCCTCTTCCAGCCACAACCAGTGCCAGCCCTGGTCCCTAATGGACAACTGAACCATCCCTACAAATTAGAGATGCTTAGAGCTTGTGCACAGCAGCACAGCCTGTCCATCCAAAACCAAAGGAGGGAAGAGGCAGATTTCATTAGCTCCTAGCCAGTTCAACCCCACCACAGGCTGAGCTATTTGTAAGAATTACAAATATTACAATAAAAGATTACTTGCCTCTTTCCCTTGAAGTCCCAGCTTGGCTGTTCCCTCATGCTTCAACATCTCCTCCCAAGTACATCATCAGCTTGTTCCAGACAAGATGCCAACAAATGTCATCTCCAGGTGGGGACAATGCCCCGAGTTAACAGCTCAACAGACACACCAGACAGCTGTGGTGGTAAGCAGAGGCCCACAGGTGATGGTGATGCCCTGAAGGTTGTGTGTTAATCACAATAAATTAATTGGCAGAGAGGAAAAAATGCCATTTTCCTCTATTTAAACACCCGTAAGTGACATTAGGAGTTACTTAATAAAGTAACTGAAAATTCTACAGTGTTCCACAACTTACTGGACTCCGAGGAGAAGCAAGTCAGTAAGAAACTTTATATTTTCAGCATTTTCTTTCTAATTTTCCTTTTTGTTCTACCCATAAAAAAGAACAGAAATACGACGGCAGATGTTGAACATCACGATCATTCTGTAGAAAACTCTACACTGGGCCTGCAGTGACACGAAACCAGAGAATCAGATTATATAATTTTTCATAAAGTTGGGAGAGCTGGTCTCCAAGGGCAAATACCAAGTCACTTAGCAGCTATCCTGCCATAATAGCTTTCAGCTTTCCAATGGAATTTTTCCTGGGTTTCTTCCAAAAACTAATAAGACTAAAGCTTCCTGGAACGAGCTCGCTCTGTAGAATTTCCCCTGCTCACCACTGGACAGCAGATGTGTGTCTGCAGGGCTAAATGCACCAGAGGATTTATTCCTTAGCTTAGGTGGTCTGGCCAGAAGTTCCTGCTGGTGCTTCCCTTCCTGGGCCTGCCTGCAGTTGGGCTCTTTCCTCAGGCAGCAGTGGGACCTTGCAGTGGTCATCAGTGCACCCTGGCCGCCCGTCCTTGTCACACAGCTCACGGCCACCCCTCCCTCAGGCTGCAGTAGAAGTGCAGCTGGCACTGCCGGAGGTAACACCTTGGATTCCAAAAGTCCTCAGTAAACATGCTACCAGAGTTGGTGGGATCTGGGCACCTCATTCCCCTAAGTCAGGGCAGGAGTTGCAACCCCATCCTAAAGCAGCTAATCCTGTAGGTAGCTCCTCAACTCGTCACTGAGATCTGGGGATTAGAAACCAACCATCCACACACAGAATTTGTGCCTGTTGCCTAGAAGACAAGCAGTACATCAGGGGGTCAAATCCCAAAAGGAAATGCCTTTTGCTTTTCATGTTTCAGTCCCAGTGGCTGCTCAAAGACTTATTGTATCATGAATATCTGCATGGAGCTTATTCTGAGCGGTTTACTGGAAAATTATGACTTGTCAGCAATTAGCATAAAGTGAGTAGGAGCTGAAGGCAGAACAGCCCATTATAAAGGACTTTTTAGACAGAGGTCTGACACTGGCGCTCAAAAGAATATTTAAAGAGTAATTCCTAAACAGCTTCAGGTCAAGCAGATATTTTATATAATGAATGCAGGAAAGTCTGATTTACAATTGGAGTCTAAAGAGTTCCTTACTTTTGAAAACGAAATTTTTTCTCCTCATCTTATAATTTCTATTTGGAAAAACAAATCCCTTGCAATGCACACCTGGCATTTCATTTGACTTTTCCAGAAGATTCTAGGGAGAGACCACTAAATACTCAGCTCAGTGTCTTCAGGCCCCTTCTGTGTACCTCTTTCTTAAGAAGCCAACTGAAATAAGAGGGACAATTTTACTTTATGTTTCCAGGGTCTGCATAAGCCTTCAGTAAAGGTGTGAAGGTAAATATAATTCCCTCAGTCCCATTCTTCCTGCTCTGCTATGGACAGCTGGTGAGTTGGATTGTTTGTCACACTGGAAAAATCAAGAGAAGCTGTCAGAGCTCCCTGGCAGTTCCCTTTGGGCCATCAGGTGATTCTCCGCCATGGCTGACGGTGAAGCTGGGACCACATCCTGTCCCATGGCAGGACTTTACATGCCCTGTGATCAGAGAAGGAGGTGGTTTAGCAGCATGAGAATTTGCTCTCTTCCATGTGAAAACTCTGGATAATTAATTTTTCTACTGTTATATGGGTAAGGATATGAAAGCAGACACAGCAGCCCAGGGACAGCCAAGAGACCACAGGTGTCCTTCACCCCACTTGCCACTGCTGAAATCTACTGGCTAAACCTGCTCCTGTTCCACGTCAAAATCCTGCCAAATCTCCAGTGCCAAGAAATCACTGCCTAATTCTTCTGGGATTATGATGCATTCCTTCCTTAGACTTACAAACCCATTTCCTTCTCAGTGGCAGAGGATTAAATTTCTTTCAGAATCAGCGGAAACACTCTGTGCTCTTACATATAATGTATTAGTATTAGAGAAAATTCATCTCTGATCTCATTCATCATTTGCTTCAGTCCTCTTGGCAGACAATATATCAGTCTTTTAACAGCACAGGCTTCTTACTGTCTCAGAGAAAAAGCTTTGGCATCTGGTTCAGCCACTGAACTCCAGCATGACCTGAGTCCTCAGTGGACAACAGCACAGGTCCTGCAAAATTATTCAGTTCCACATGGCTTCCCATTAGTGACCTTCATTAGAAACCTGAGGCTTCCACACTGAAAGCTCATCTGTACCAACCTGCTACGCCAGGGCTCCACGTGCTCTTCTGAATGACTTTCCTTCCCACATTTCTCATTGTCTGTGAAGTGGTGCAGAAGTGGATTAAATAAACTATCATCTCAGTTAGTGATAATGAGAAAATTGAAACAAGCTGTTCCATAAATGTGATAATTATCTAGTAAATTAAATGAGATATTTAAAGTGTCCACCCGGCAGTGGCCAGGGAACTTCTCTTACTCTGCATTTCTTTTATCTGGGAGAAAGAGGAATTATCACAACCTCCTGCAAACCAGAGACTTCAATGGACACCCTGTCATTAAAATCATCTGTCTTTCCACACTTGCTGCACTGGACCCTGCACAGTAACTGCTGGCTGCTCAGAGACCGAGACATTCAGCTCTGGATGTTGCTGGTGCTAATGGCCTATTAACAGGGACCAGATTCCTGTGTGTTGTCTCCTGGAGACTGGGGCTGGGGACACCAGAGGACACCAGGGAGAGGACTGCTGTCGTGCACATACTGCCTAGAAATCCACTGCAGATAGTCTGGGCTGCAGGGATGGCTGGGGTTTGGGAATTTACTGGAGATGCTGGGGAAGAGAAACCCAACAAATTCAAAGGGCAAATTAGAAGAAGTTTTTGATAGATGAATGAAGGGAAAAAGCATCAGTGTTTCATACCTGGTTGTTTACTTGGATGTCACTAAAGATGTTGGGCAGGAGGCAGGAATCAGCTTATTTACCACTGTCTGTCTTCTGCCCAAATGCCTGAATCTCAGGAAATGCAATTTAAAAAAAAAAAAAAAAAAAACAAAAACAAAAAAAAAAAAAACAAAACAAAAAAAAACCCCACCACCTTCAGAAATTGGGAGTATGCATTTAATATTTTGTTTTCCCACGCAAAACCTTGATGAAAAGCAAAATAGTTTCCTGGTTTTGTCCCATTCTGCACTGAGGCTCTGTTGATCCCATCCATGGCAGGCCAACCTGCTCCCAAGCACACTCTGCAGTGGGGCTGCTAAACCTAAGAGATGGGCAAGGATCCGGCCCCAGAGTGAAGGAATGATCTCACAAAGGGACCCATGAACCACAGAACCAGAAAGCTTGGGAAAGACCTCCAACATCTTCCAGTCCAACCCTTCACCCAACACTGCCAAACCCCCTGAACCATATCACAACGGGCCATATCTGCTCCTCTTTTGAACACCTCCAGGGATGGTGACTCCACTACTGCCATGGGTGGCCTGTTCCAATGATTAACCACCCTTTCAGTTAAAAAATTCTGTCTGATGTCCAACCTGAACTTCCCCTGGCCCAGCCTGAGGCCATTTTCCCTTGTGAATGCAGAAGTGTCCAGAGAGCTTGCACCCAGCAGTGCTCTGGCCTGCAGTCACTGCCAGCTGCTCCCACTGAGATGCAGCAGCTCTGGGTATTTTGGAGCTTACACAAGAGCCTCAACAAACCACAAACCACAAAATGCAGAACAGGCCCATAGTGTCCCCAAGAAGTCATAACTACCTGCAAGGAAGCAGGTCTTGCTGGAGAAGGTGGTGCTGGGCACTCTCTATGAGAGCACTTTGCTCCAGCAAACTCCTCCTCTCCCTTTCAGGCAGATTATCCTGGGGTTGGAGTAAAGACACAGACAAAGAGCACAGTGCTAATTCACAGTCTGAATCCATCTGAGCCAAAGGAAACCTCTGTGGCAGCCCTGGAGAACAGAAGCTGCAAGTTCCAACTGGCCATGGGAGGGCAAACTGCTCCAAGCATTGCTGTACAGTTCAACTCCAGCACTGCTAACTTTGCTTGCAGCCAGCCTCCCTTCTTGAAAGGCAGTCCAAGCCTGCCTTCCAAGGAGTTTTAATTTAAGGGCTTGGAAATTTTGGAAGGGCTCTTATTTCAACCAGACAGAAGCTTTGGAAAAGGCAATGAGCGAAGCAGGACACTCTGGGAATGTCCTGCCACTCCCGGGCCAGCACAGGAATTCCTCTTTTCCCCAATGGCACTAACATCGAGGCAGGCCTTCAGCATAACCCAGTCAAAGCAGGCTGCTAGGAAACTGCTGGAGACAGTTAAAAATAGGGATTGTGCTGATCCAGTTAACTGCTAATGGAGAAGGCAGCGATTCCTCACTGGGGGCACATCACTGCCACTGCTCTTCTTTAGCAGTCTCTCCCCTGTGCTGCCTTGGACTGTCCCAGCTCTCTCTTGCGTTTTCCTTTATAGACTGTTTTCCTCCTAACACAGCAGAAATCAACTCCGAAGAGCCATTTTTGTGGCTGGCCTGTTTTCAGTGCATTTGCTGCCCTGCAGTCCTGATGGCAATGAGCATCAATCAACAAGGAGTGGGTACTGCAGCCCATCACCATGGAGAGGAGCAGGGTGTCAGCACAGGACCTGGAGATCACTCTGCCCAGCAGCAACCCCTGTGTCTGCACACACATCTCCACTCTATTTCATAGCCCTTTAGCACGGAAAAGCAACAAGGTGGTATCCTTGCAAATATCTTGACCTCCTTATATTTATTGTTGAATTTCAAGATGAAGATCAGAGTTTTGTGTGCATGGGCCAGTTCCCAAGGGCTTTATGTCCTTTTAGCACTCTGTATGGCCACATTATACAGCACTATCATAGCTGGAAAGTGGTGAGAATCATTAACATCATGAAAAGCCAAACTTAAGAGCAGAGTTCCAGGTCAGCCAGCGAGCCACTCACTACCCATCTGCAGACAGTACCTCTGGCAAGCACTTCTCATGGCTGCCTAATGCCTAGGATGGAGAAAAGCCTCTTTTTAATATATTTGGAAATATTTGGAGTTTAGTTAAAAAATTAGGAAGCAAGTAGACTTGTATCTACTCTCTCAAGCCAGCTGTCACTGGCACCTGAAAACCCTTGGAGGAAACAAAAGGACTTGCTCTATTTCTCTGAGGTATCATGGAGCAACTGTTGGGCAAAGCTCATGCAAATGCCATTGCTCAAATAGAGCAGCATGGAAATGCAGAGGGTTGAAGGCAAAAGGCACAGATTGCAGCCAGGTTTGGACAAGAAGCTTTCCAAGTCCAGTGATAAGAAAAGCCAGCCCGTGTCTTCCTGACCTGCTACCTTAACAAAACCTGAGCCACGAAAACTTTGAAAACTGCCAAAGTGAGCTCCTTATCTACCACCCCCTCTGTTTGTCTAGTAACAACCCACCCTGTCCAGGCACTAGGAAGGACCAAAGAGTCTGGGCTGCAGTTTCTCAGTGACCATGTGGATGTGGAGGTGCAAACCCAGTGCTGTTTCTCACAGACCTGGCAGTCCTCCCAGTGCCATAAAGAGTTTTGCTCGAGTAAGCACCCAGGAGGGTCCAGCAAGCTCCAGTAAGCACCAGCTCTGCTTGGTGAGTGGAGACCTTGCCAGAGCTGGGAAGAGAGGCACTCATGCAGAGAGGCAGCCTGGTGAGAGGTGAAACCTGCTGGCTTTCAGGCCAGGAGGGCCAGGAGAAACCAAGCAGTGACCACAAGGGCAGCTGCCCTGTGCTTGAGCTGCTCAGCTCAAATCCATCCTTCAACCCTGACAGCAAGCAGCTCAGGGCCCTGCTCATCCTGTGCTCTCACATCTGCACAGCGCCAATAGGCAGCAGGCAGCTGCTGCACTGCTGTGCATTCAGTGCTGACACCTTCGAGTGGTTTTGGGTCCTGTTTTGGTCTGCCTGGAGCTTGGCTGTGCCTGAGGGCTAAAGCCACTCAGCAGCAACACTCCCGTTTGGTGCTGGAGCCTTGGAGGCCACGTGAAGCATCATCCCCAGCACAGGTGATGAGGAAAAGCTTTCTGGGACTGAGCTTACACACCAAACCTCCAAATCACTGCCTGGGTGTGAGCACAGCAGCGCCTGGGCATTGCACACAGCTAGATCCCTGCTGTGCTGTGCTTTCCAGGGACCAGCACAGAGGAGGATGGCAGCAGGGCCCAGGGCAGCTGTTCCCCTTCACAAGCAGTGCTTTGCCACGGTTCCTGCAATGTGAGGGACCAAGCCAGGCAGGATCTTCCCATTCTACTGCTGCTCCAGCAGGAACAGGAGGTTGGGTTGACAGCACCTGATCCCAGACCACAGCTGAAGAGAATGCTTCCAGATCATTGCACAAATAATAATAGTATTAACGGAATTACAGGAAATCCTTGCTTTTCTAATTCCAATTCCAGGTTGAAAAGCAGTGTTACTAACAGGCACACATGAGCTCATCTGCTTTGATTAAAGAGCAACTCTCTAATCTCTGCCTGGACTCTGCCCTGGGTTTTAATGCCTGATTAACTCCCCCCTGCCAGGATTATTTTGCATCTTTGCATATTTTGGAGCTCTTCATTTTAGTTTATTGCTACAGACAAGGAGCTATTTGAAACAACTTCCATTTGCACTGGCAATTTAGGGCACTGTGTGTGAGTTTGTGGCTGAGTGGTGGCTGAAGCACAATTCAAGGGACTTTTAGGGCAATCTGCTTCTCAGGGAGCAAACACAGGACAGCACACTCTCAACATCAAGGAGGGTGTCACTGTGTGTCTTAGCCCTCTGGGAGACACCAGATGTCAC
Source organism: Sylvia atricapilla (assembly GCF_009819655.1). Lineage (NCBI taxonomy): Eukaryota > Metazoa > Chordata > Aves > Passeriformes > Sylviidae > Sylvia > Sylvia atricapilla. The sequence continues at coordinate 15,409,227 of NC_089150.1, read as the reverse complement.
TTCCAGAAAATCAGCAAGTTACCACCAGTTTCAGAAGTGCCTGGAAGATTGACTCCCTATCCTGAGAATATCGAGCCCTTTCATCAAAAAGAATAAAACAGATTTTAGGCTTTCCATTTTCCTGCACAACTCAAAAGTGCTGCAGAAAGCACAAAGCTTATCACATCACAGCAATTCTTCTGGCATCAAATTCTAAAATTCCTTCTAAGAAAAAACCAAAAGTGGCTAGAAAGGGTTTGGAGCCAAGAGGGTTTGCTGTGAGCAGTACCTAATGCTTTAGGTGGCCATTCTTCCACAGCTTCTCCAGTTCTCCTGTCTCCTATGTATTGCCAAATACCAGCCTTGAGGATGCATTTTTTGGGCAGCAAAGGCATTTCAACGCAGAACAACCAGGTTTACAGGGTTTAACAGGGTTACAGGGTGGGACGGGGAAAGGGAAGGAGAATGGGGTTCAGTCACTGCCTCAAGACCAAAGAAGCAAAGAGAATATTTTCACAACAGTCCCCTTAAAGGAGGAAAAAAATGTCCCTGTTAAATCAGGTAACTGGGTCACACCAGCGAGCTGATGGAACGCAAAGTCCTGAAGGATAACCATGCTTTGGGGTGGCGGGGTGGAAAGCTTCCTGCAACAGCTCAATGAGTAACAGCACCATGAAACAAAGAGCATATCAGGTGATTCATGTACAGCTCTGCAGGTGCCCACCACGCTGCAGCCACCAGAAAAGGCTCACTCGTGTTAAGGCAATTCTGCCCACAGGCTGTCCCAAACCTTCAGCATTTTTCCCTTCCTTCCTTTGTTTTTGCACGCATCCAATTATTGAGGATGTTGATAGAGAAATGGGATTTCTGGTCTCTGGAAGCCCATCTGCTGCCTCTGTTTATTTCCTGAAGTTGTCACAGCCATCTCGTAATGAATTCCAGTGTCAGGACCACAGTAGTGGCTCTTCCCCTGGGAAACACAGAGGGAAACCACCCTGATGGAGAAAACAGGCCCACAGTACCCAAAGGACCCCGAAGACATGGGAAAGAGCAGAAGGTAGCCCCGTGTTTCATGAGGCTCCCACCAATGAAGAAAAATCTGGGAAACATGATTTGCTTCAGCAACACATCCCAGCAGGCTGGAAACCTGAGGAACTGTTCTGCAAAGTGCTGCTGGAACACTGCACACTTCCAGTCCACCAGAGCCGCCCTCCCACTGGGGTCCCTGGTCGGGCCAAGAAGTCACTCTAGCTTGATGCTGATATAACCAGACCTGACTGGCCAAAGAAGGCCACAGAAACTGTCTGAGGGGATAAATCTGGCCGTGGGTTTTCAGAAGCTCAAGATCTTTGAGGTGGATTTACCCAAACCTTCCCTTGCTGTGAGCACATCACCAGAAGCCCCCGTGACTGCCTCCTACTCCTGAGCAGTGAACTCCTGGAATAAAGAACTACAGTAAAAGGGTGAAAACTACCCCTCAAAAAAGGATTAAAACAAACTCCTCTCCCACTCGTGACTGGAAGACAAGTCCTTTCTTTTAGGCTTGGTTTTACTGAGCCTTCTACATTGCTGTGAGCTCATACAGTCTTCTCCAGGTGTCTTTCTACCCATCAGCTCTGTGGCCTGGCTCTGCACCCCTGTTCTGTTCCCCTGAGGAGCTTCCAGCTGATTTCTCAAGCAGTTGGGTTCCTTGTCAACCTGTTCCTGCCTCCCTTCCCCATTAGGCTCAGTGTCCCGTAGCCAACTCAGATGTTTATCCAAAAGAGCAGGCTCTGGGTGGGCAGATCTTTCTGCCTTTCTGGGCCAGACCTAGGGCAGGAGCACATCTCACCAGGACAGAATATCCACCCAGCTGGGCACAGAGCAGACTACACACACCATTAGATGGCTGGAGAAGCCAAATTTCCCAGGGGAATTAACTGTACCACTGTTGCACATGCTGTGGAGTGGCTTAAGGGGCAGACTCAAAAGAGCAGACAAAGCAATGCTCCCCAGGACTGTGCAGAAACCTTCAAATGAGCCAGCTCACATCTGGCTTCCACCCTTTCTGCACTCCCCTTTCCTGCCTGCCTCATGCCTTGAATGTCTGTGCAGATTTTGCAAGGTTACAAGCAAGTAAAACAGAGCTTTGCTCTCCAGCTCAACACTTGGCTACACCAGCTCCAGGGAGGAGCAGGGGTTTGTTCTCAGCTCCAGTGTGCCACAGCTAAGGCTTAGCTTTAGCTAAGACGAAATAAATCTGGTCATGGCAAGTCCAGTTCAGCTGGCCTGGCTTATCCTAGAAGTCCCGAGGTGGGTTAGAGAGCTTGTACAGAGACCTCAGTCAGTCATGGTGAGTCCAGAGAGCAGACATCTCACTGGGCAAGGAGCTGGGCAGGGCCAAAACTCAAACCAGTCAGTGTCTAGATCCAAGAGTTTTGAGCTCCCTATATAAGAGAGTTTCAAACAATAAAATAGGCTGTTTGTCTTATGATAAAGAGGACCCGAGTCATGATTTCTGTCTCCCACTTATGACAGTCACATAACAGGACTGGATCTGCCTGCTCAGTCCCGCCTGCACCTCGCAGCCATAACACGTTTGTGGCAGGTGAGCTCTCCCTTTCTGAATGCTCCCAGAGGGATTGGGGCCAGTCCAGGAGCACAGGCACACTGGGGGCATTCAAACCCCCATGGAAAGCACACTGGGCTCTGCCATCCTGTCCTGCAGATTCAAGCATCAGGGCAGGCATAACATCTGACATTTCAGTTTTGCTTTCTACAAGCTTGGTGAATCAACAGGACTTACTGAAATAACCCAGGAAGAGACACAGTTAAGGTTTCCTTACAGGATGGACGCATTGCTCAACTGAGCTGTCTTTGGAGGGGCCCACATGATGAAGGAAGCACAGTGGGCTGTCCTAAGTGAAGTGCAGCTTTGGGGATGATTTACTGTCCAAAATATCAACTGAAGACATGATGCTATGCAGGAGAAAGAACAGAATCAGGGCTCCTCGTGATCCCAGCTGGCAGGATGAGCATGTGCAGTGTGGGAGAGCAAACAGACAGTGGGAGAGTGAAGTGGAGAAAATAAGGCAAATGTATGAGAGGCAGATGAGTATCATCAGTTTAACCAGCAGAACACCATCAGCTCTGATGGGCTTTGGGTCATTTAAGAAGCGGTAAAACAAAACAACAAATGAGTTTGTTTTCTTTCTTTTCTCTCTTTCTAAGCAGCATTGATAAATTCAACCCAGCTCGTGCCGGAATACACGTGGCTTCCTTTTTACTTGTGAGTTTCCCTAGTTCAAGATTATACATCTCATTTCTCCACTTTTCCAGAACAAAGACAGCACTGTTTTGTTACAGTACAGCTACTTAGTCACTGCTGAACCAAGCCAGGAAACCTGGTATGTCAGAAAAAGAATGAATAAAGGATTTGATTAGGGCAAAGGGAAGAGGGAAAGGGCAATAGATATGAGATTTGTCTTGTTGCTGCGCTCAGTTATTAGAAGCAGTGGGGACTCTGGTATTGCACTTGAAAAGTTGACAATAAAGCCTTTAATAAACCAATTATTGGCTGATATACTTTATACAAATGTAGGGACTTTGGTGGCAGCAAGGAGTTTTACACTTACTAAGTGCAGCTCTTAAGATATACTCTTTCCTAATTTCTAAAAAAGTACCATTCACAAAGCTAATATCCACCACAAAAATAGTCCTGTTCAGCTGCTGAGGACTCACTGCCTGTGTATCTCAGCAGGGCTCCGAGGCAGAAAGCACTGGATTTTTGGCCTTTTATTCCTACAGGCAGCATCGCTACTCACTTCGGTTAGAGAGCTTTCCAAACAGGAGCTGACCCATTTCTGCCTGTGGCACTGAGGGCACCTCTCCCACTAATCTCGTGTGTCAGTGTGGTGTGGTTGGAAACACTTGTCTCTGAGACAGCAGGTTAGGGCTTTGCTGAGTCCCACACACCATGTCCTTTAATGCAGTGTCAACCAAGGATAAGCCAAGGACCTAGGGCGAGGGATGATCCATTACAATTTCATGCTGGGTGGGAGCTGTATTGTTAAAAACACAGCTCCAGCTTCCAGATGAGAAGCCAAGCCTGAGCTGCCACCTGGCTGTATGTGCTCCAGGTTTGAGGAGAACGGCATACTCACATTTTCTCCCTTCTGTGGCTCAGCACGACAACGCGACTGAAACTAACGGCGATTTTAAAACTAATAAAATAAATGTGGCTGGAAAATCAGAAACAGCACAGTTTTAAAAGGGACAGCAGAGAGAAAGAAATGCATTTCCCTTGATAAAGGGAGAGGTTTCTGTCATGGGGCCGTGGAGGGCTGGGCAGAGGAGAGGCGATGGGCAGTGACATTTACACTGCGGAGACCGCTCCCGTCCTCCGCCCGCAGCGCTGCCTCCCTTCCTGCTCAGGGACACCTCCACACGGGCACCCTTCTGCAAATGGCAGTGCTGGGGATGACCTTTCATCGCTGGCAACAGCTGAGCACACGTGTGGCACTGCCCGTCCCCTCCCTGACACCAGCACCGTGCCCAGCCTCACCCGAGCACTCCTGGCCAGAGCAGCCCCTGGCCACGGCTTTGGGTCTGCATCCCTTCAGTCTTTCTGCTCTGGGTGCAGAAAGAAAGTGGGAGCAGATCTGCCAACATTCTCCAGAAATAACTCCAGTGCCATTTCTACACCAGCAACATCCTCCAGCTGCTGTGAAAGTGGTCTGGAAGGGTGTCTGGTGTTAATAAACCCACACCTTTTCACAGTAAAACACAGCGCCTCTGGGGCTCAGAGGTCTACAGAGCTTGTTTGTATACTGGAAAGCCACAAAGAATTATCCCGTCTGACTTCCCATGCATCCCAGCCTATTCATTTTCACTCAGTTGCCCAATATTTAAGATTAATTTCCCCAAAAATAAGATTATTGGCTTCTGTTGATTACACCTATCTCAAAAGAGGGACTATTAGAGTGCTTGAGACAAGGCAGCCTCTGCTGTGGGTGATTTGTCTCCAAGGCTCACTGTCCCCACTGCCAAAAACACAAGCCCTGTTGAACTTTCTTTGCTTCTGTTCCCCAGCCAGGGATGAGCTCCCCTGATTAACCTCCCAAGATCAAGGAGCCCTTCCACATCTGGTGCTTTCTCTCTGTGCAGGTACTTGGGCACAGAAGTCAAATTGCTTCTCACTTCTCTCTGCCACGGTCAGGAGGTTTCTTTTCCCTTGACGCCTGTTTTCTCTGCCTCTCCTCTCTTTTTGTGGCTCTGTGCTGTGCCTTCCCTGTTTTTTTCAGACAAGCCATTAAAAACCCAGGGGCAGGGCTGCATCCGTGGCTCACTGAACCTTGGGATGCTGCAGCCTTTAGCATCAGCACAGGGGACTTGCTGCACCAAGAGGAGCACATTTGCCAAATGAATCCACCTCCCACCAAGGTGGGTTAAAATAAAATTGAGGCTGATAAAAATGAAAAAAGAGCAAACTAAAATCAACTGGATTCTCCTTTGCTCTTGTTATCCAGGAACTTGGGAAGCCTTTCTACAAAGCCACATAAGCACTTTGCTTTAGCTGTAGCCACTTTGGGCATGTATTAGCCAGGAAAGATCTTAACACAGTTCAGAAACTGCTTCCAGCATCACTCCTGAACCAGAATCACTATCTGGCATCTTAGCAGATAAGTGCAGATACTGAATTCCTATGTGCTTTTCTGAAAATTATTTCTTAAATTATTTTAATCTGCTTACATTTTTTAGTGATCATTAATGGGCACAATTTGGTGTATTTTAGTGTGCAGTGAGGCAGCCCTGGGATGGACCAAGGAGAGTCACATTGTCCTGTACTCAGCTGCTGCAGTGGAAATCACTCCCCCCCTTCCTTGCTTCTGGAAACAGAAAAGGATCTAAGTCTCCATGGGATTTTTTTGGCCTGGAGTACAAAAACAACTAAATCTTCAGTGGGTGAAAAAGGCTTCACCTAGGAGATGTGATCCTCCTCACTAGAGACTGCCAGCACAGACAATTTGTCCTGGGGAACCATCAGAGAGGAGCTAACCGAGCATAGGTCAGAGAGAAAGATGCAATTTGAGCCTTGCTTTCTCCCTTCCCTTCCCTGCTGCCTCGTGCCAAGACTAAAAAGTCAGTTTAGATGGGATGAAGAGAAAAACACCACCAGTCCCTTTTTTCTGCCACAGTCCTTCCCTTCCCCTGAGCTCACCCCGGTGCCAAGCCGTCTCACGGGCCATGGTAGAGCTGGGGAGATTCCCTACACATCAGGTGTGTTTGAACTGAAGGTACATAGGAAGTGTCTGTCCATACGAGGACAGACACACCCCAAAAGCAGCCCTGGGTTTTGGGCATTTGTGCGTGCTCTTAAGCAGACAGATCATGTGTCTTTCCACTTGTACTAAAACCTCTACTTACCCCTCTTCAGTTAATATTGCTGTTCAGCAGGACTTTATTCCCTGAAAGACTCAGGCAGACTTCTTCACACTCTAGTTTTCAGTTGCTGCCATCTGCTTCCCTCTTCAGACCAAGCAAGAGCAAGAAGTCAATCAAGGCCACTGCAATGGCAAAAAAACCACTTTTCAATGTGGTGAGCTTGCAAACACCTTGAAAGCATGTAGAAAGAAAGGCAAGGTGTCTTCCTCCAGGCTTTCCTACAGCTGTGGTACTTCAGCCTGCCCAGCAAAGCCTCCTCAAGTTTACCCAGCCATGAGCTAATTGGGAAAGGTTTAGTACAATCACTAATAGAAGGACTGTGAAAGCAAACTAGCTTCAAAACTCAGTAAAGTCCTCGTTTAGCTGTTAATTTGCTTAACTCCACCTGAAGGATGAGATTGCCTGGACCAAAAAAATCTCCTCCCCTTATCACTTAATACTACTGCACTTTTATGTCAAAATAATATGGCAGTGGTACTATGCTCCCCTCAAGACCTGGCTCACAGCACATAAACGGTGGTTATGTGCTTACTGACGGGTATCACCACCACTCTTCTGAGTTACTTATACTGAAAAGTTGCTGGAAAAAAATTCAACAAGAGGAAGCAGCCTCCCTGATTTTGCGTCTATCCAACCAAAATGGTGCTTTTCATATAAAAACCAGGGAGCAAAAGCAGCATCCCTGGATGTTTGTACAAGTGCAGGCTGCTCAGAGCTGTGGCCCAAAAGGTTCACAGCCTGGGGGCAGAGGCTGTGATCTGGTTCTTGCCCTCCTGCATGTCCCGACTCTTTTCCACTCAGACTGTCAAGAGCACGTGTAAGGCTCCACAAATGAACATTTGTGAAACATTTTAAGATCTCGAGATAGGAGTGGCTATAAAATCCCCCAGAACTATTGATGTGCTTTATTATTTATTAATGCTGCTGTCGTCCACTTCAGCCTGGAGCTCCCGAAGTGTTTTGAACAACAAAAAGAACCACCGTGCCTAGGCAGAGCCTTGAGTTCTGCAGCAAAGTGACCTCTGTGGGCTTCAGAAGGCCATTTTCACGAGCAGTTTTGAGCGGGACAAAGCCAGCAGGGGAAAGCAAAGCAGTGAGAAAACGCCTCCTGAGATGCCAAGTCAAGCCCTGGCCGCCCAGGCCTCCTGGAGCAATGTGGGGGCTTTTGGAGGGGTCTGCTGGATGAGGCAGGGTGTCCCTCCGAGGTGACAGGTTCTGCTCTGTGGCTGTGTCACACAGCGCAGCCTTAGAACGGCAAGCCTTGCCCTTGGAGCCCCGCATCCAGGCTCAGATTAGCAGGGAGAGGCTTGTCCCGGCCGGGAGAGGTCGGGAGGGTCAGGAGGGCAGAGCAGCACCCACGACCCCTCTGGCCACAGGCCGGACCTTCCCCAGCGGGGACCCGGCCTCCAGCCGGGCCGGTTTTCTCTGCATTGTGTCTGTAATCGAAGCACAAAAGCCGCTCGTTTAAGAGGGTTTAAATGGTTAAAGGCATTTGTTTCTCTGAAAAGAGAATGAAATTGCTATTGACACCTCTATAAAAGAGAAGCTTTTCAGGCTCACTAGGAAAGCAACAGACAGGAGTCTTCCTCACTTTGTTGCCCGCAATTAGATCTGCAGCCTCCTCCTTTGCTCTTGTAAAAGGAATAGGTATCGGTGTCTTCAAAGGATGGGAAACTTAATGGCCTCATCGGCGGTTTGATGAATAATTCATCACTCTGCATTAATCGGGAAGTTAACTAAGGTCTGGAGAGAGACAGTCGTTAATGCAGAAAAACATCTTGGGGCAGTCACGCTGGGTGCTGGGTGAGGAAGGCACAGGATGGTCTCGGCACACACTGCATCCTTCAGAGAGCGCTGATGGACAGGCGCTGCCTGCGCCCAGGGCCATACACCGGGGACCTTCAAAGGAAGGTAGAGACCTCCAGGTGTGTCAGGCTCCCTTCCCTCACACAGGTGCACGCTCAGGATAAAAGGCCCTGTGTGTGTGACACCCCCCCAGGCCCCCCAGCACTGCTCAGAGCAGTCCTGGGCTGTGGCTCCACTCTGGGAGTCACCGAGCAGCACCAGGTCGTCCTTGGGCTCAGAGAACCTCAGCCCGCTCTTTGGCATGGCCAACAAGGCCACAGTGCCCACCAGCGAGTCACATCAGCTCATGCACATGCCATGGGAGGACAGCCACCTCCATCCCTGCTGCATGGATGGGGCTTGGCAATTCTAGCCAGCATTTTGGGTGTTTCCTTGGGTTCCTCTTCAAAAGCAAAGCCATTCCCTCTCTGGGCTTTCTGCAGTGCCTCCCACAGGAGCCCCTCACTGCTGCGCTGGAAAAAAAATAAATAATATTGCACATGACTCACTGGTTGTAGTGGTGAAACATGAGGAAAGAAGGTAACAGCCAAACCTGTTTAAACACATTGGCCTGACTGACGTTTTCAAGAAAACAACAGCAGAGTTGTGCCCATTGGAGCCTTCTCAGAGAAATGCTAAACATGCCATTGAAAATATCATCTGTTCAGATTCGGTTCAGATTTAATCATCCTCCATTCACCCTTTCCAAAAATAAAATGGAAAAAAAAAAAAAAAAGGGAGAAAAAGAAATCTTTCTGGCTGAAACATTTGGTTCTTGCTCAAGAATCTGGTCTGAATTTTATGAAGGTTTCCTGAAAGTGGAGATCAAGGGGCTGGTTTGGGGCTCAGAAAAAGCCCTCTGGCAGGATGAAGAAGAGAAAACTGCCAGAGACTGAGACTGATACTTTGTCATTAACTTATTGGGAACACTGCACAGGACTGTTCCTGCTAATTAAAACCAGTGGTGACCAAAGCTCATTTGCAGAGATTGGGCTTTGGCCAAACGTTTGTGTGTGGATGAGGAAATGAGATCATAAAAGTCACAACTGGGCTCCAAGCTTGGGATGTGTAATTGCCTCTCACACCTTGCTTCCCGGCCCCTCCAAATACTCCCTTTTCTAGTAAAAGTGGTAGTGCAGTTACTCATGTCTATTTTGAGCTAGTGGACCACAGAAAGGGACCAAGAAAATCCCTGCACTGGGGCTATCCTGGATTAAAACTGCTCTGAGGCTGTTTCCCCTCCAGCTGAATGTGGCTTCTCTACTTATGACTTTTGCATGCAGGATTTCTCCTCAGGTAAAAATCTGTGCCACCGTGAATTTAGCCAGAAGGATACCGAGATCTATAGGATCTGCCAGAACTAGGGCTTGGTTTACAGCTCAGAGAAGAGCAGCCCTTCCCTGCTGAGCCATGGATCCATGGGGATGCCTGAAATCCTTGTGTGTGACACTCATCTCGGAGATGGGCTCCCCACGACCTCCCCCAACCCTATGGGTGGACAACGGGCAGAGGCCCTGATGGCATTTCCCCAAAATCTGAACTTGTGGCACTCTTTTATCCATGAGGTAGGTAGGGCTGGTGGGCTGATGTGAGCAACGCCGCAGAACTGCTGCCTACTTAAATATATATATACACAGGGGAGGAAAATCCGCACTGCCTTCAGCAGATACTGTGATCTAAGTCATAATACGCCCACTGGCACGTCCACCTCCGTAAATGTTCCGTCACAAGTGTCCCCTCACAACAATACCCCTGGGTTGGAGCAGGAAAATCACGTAGCATCTCTCCTACCCTGCAGTAAGCAACGCATCCACACGCTGAGGCTGCCCCAAATACCAGGGTTTTGTTACACCAGTGTAGTTTTGCTGGGAAGTTTCTGAGACATGACCTTACATGCCATGACTTTTCCTCCAGGACTAAAGCAGTGCCTGTTTGGCACCCTCAGCCAGACCCAAATCTCTGCTGATAAAAGGTGTCCAACCGAAAGAATGTCGAACCAGTGATTAAGACAACTCATCTCCTCTAATGGTAGATCTTCTCATTTGTTTTCTTCTGAGAGGACAGAATCAAAGCCTGAATTAACTAATTCCCTCCAGCTGTACACCAACTAATTGCACTGGCTGTCTATCCTCAGCTCACTCATCCATCTGACAGCCATTACTCCTGATGTGCCTGAAAAGATGGTTTGTACACGGGGAGTGGCTCTGTCTCTTTTCCCAAGGAAACTAGCAGTCTTTGGAAAGAACCATTCTTCACCATCACAGCCTGATCTCATGACTCTTTCTCCCAGAAAACACAATGTTAAAACAGAAAATTGAGCAGAAAATATCCTATCTGAATGCTTGGGATTGCACAAGGTTTTCAAAGAGGCAGCATGTCCCCAAAATGGCATCAGCAACAAGCATGGCGCAGCAGAGCAGTAGGGACATGGGGGAAGTTTTGGAATTCCGGGTTATTTGGTGGTATCGAGATTTTTGGTGTGTTATGGGTGACTTTATGAAAGGCCACGAGAGCACAGCCCATGCCATCTCTACTGCAAAGGCTGCACTCAGGCAGGAAGGATCCTTCTGGATACTCATGAAAGCACACCTGACCCCCCTCTCTCTTCAGGGCTCTCAGAGGGGGACAGAGGGGACAGTTCTGTGTCCCTTATCTTCTGTGCATCCTCAATGACAGCATCCCTTCCAGGACTGCACATCCTGCACCCAATGGGACAAATTCCCACTGGCTTCCATGGCAGTTCCACTGTCTGCTGCCCCGACTGGGAGAAGTGACAATTCTCCTACACCTGGGGTTTCACATAGAACTGGCCCCTTCCACCAAAACAACTGCCCTGCACGTGCTGTTCCAGAGGACTGTGCAGGGCAGGCCCTGCTGATGGGTCCAGGGGGAAATCAAACTTCAGGGCATGAACTGGAGGGGTGCTGCAGCAGAGGCCAGGGACATTGGAGTCAAGCAGGGAAGAGAATGAATCCCACTGTGAAAGTGGTGTGTAGAGGAATGGGGCTGAAAATGATGGTGGTGACATCCCCCACAGTGGGAAAGGAAAGGCAAGATTGAAGGGAGGGATGGGAGAAGACAGGCAAAGATTCCAACATCAACTCACCAAAGACGTCTCCTGGACCTGCTCTGTCCTGACGTGTCCAACCTTTGGTGCTGGGACTATCTGCCCAAAGGAAAAGGGAGAAAGGTGTTCAGGACAGGCACTTCTAGGCTGGCACCTGCCTTGCCCTACTTGCACCAGAGACAGGGAGCAGTCCCTGCTCCTCTCCAAAACACAGCTCGTGAAGAGAAAGGACCCAAGGCAAGAGACACTGGGAGACACAATAAGGAAAAAGTGTGAAGGCACAGACAAAACAGTCCTTGTGCTTTATCTCCCAATTCCAGACTGCCCTGCCAAAAGAAACACAGTTATCTCCTCCTGCTCTTCCGCCACCTCTCACGGTTCTTGTGATACAGGGGAAAATCTCCAGCACTTCTGAAGCCCTCAACATGGGCCCTTCTCCCCAGAAGCCTTGTAAAACCTCCTCTGGCTCTCCACATAGCTCTGTCACCATCCTGGGTCCCACACATCCCCTCCATGTACCCCATGCTTGCTGGTGCCTAGGCCATGCTTTACTGGTTTATTTTCATCTGCTCGCTTCTTGGGCTGACTGGGCACGGTTTTATTTTGTTATTGTTGTTCCTGGATATTATTAAATACAAATAAACCCTCCCCAAGTGTTTCTTGCAAACTCAGACAGGATTGAGACTCTCAGACCCCTGGTTCCTTCTAATGAGAAATGCAATGAGCAAGAGTGGGCTGTGCTCCTCCAGCTTCACCCCTTCTCCCTCTCCAAGGCTCCCTCCATGCCTTGATCAGTCACAGAGGTGAGGAAGACTTCTTGCTTAGCACACAGGGACTCCAGTGTACCCAAGTCTACAGCTGAAAGTACAGCAGTTTCTTCCATCCTTACATTAAATGGCTCTCCCTCACTGGTCACAGCCTGAGCTGGAGGAGACCCCTGAGATGAAGTGGGGCTGCAGGAAGCACCACTGCTTTGCAGGGAGGTGTGAAAACTACTCAGCTTCCAACACCTCTGAAAATCTGAGAGTGTTTTAGAGCTTTTGCCTTAACTAGAGATTAGATGGACTTCAGTTGTTTTGCCTGAGTGCCTCTGTGCAGCAGTACCTGGGAATGAGCAGTGGCAGGACAATGGAAGCAAACCACTTGTATAGATTGTTCCTGTGTTTAGTGCCCACAGAGGAGACAAGAGCCTGAAATTCTGCTTCTGCTGACTTGCTAAATAACCACAGACCATATTGTGAAAGCAGACGTTTCATGAAATGAAGACAACTTTTCCATGTGTTTTACAAGATGACTGACCCTGGGGGTGTTCAACATCCTCTGTTTCATCTGTACCTCCTGTAATACACTTAAAAACTTCAGGTACTTCTTCAAATGACTGCCTTTTACTGCCATGGTCACTGTGTGCATCCTGGCCTGGCAGGCACTTTACCAGGTGACCGTGGCAGAAAACGAAGCTGTCTGTGGGGAAGACCCTGGACATCAGTTTCCTCACAACATTCAGCAGCTGAGGAGGAAAACAGCTGTGGAAACCTATGCTGCCATCTGAGGCTCTCAAACAAGCATGGTGGAGCACCTGAGGCTTCCATGAAACCCTGTGCAAGTTTCGCTGCATTTGTTTTAAATAGTGAGCTTCTTAATACCATGCAAAGGCCACTTAATACCATTGAAAGGCAGGCAGTGGAGGGGGACAGCCCTGGTGACACAGAGTCCCTGGCAAGCAGCTGTTCTTTACATGGCAGTGTCCATCCCCTGTGCTGATCTCAGGATACCAGGCACCAGCGTAGGTCCAAGGTATGAAATTTGAGAGTTCTCCCCAAGAACAGTGTGGTGGGTAACACAGTTCTCTGCACTCAAGCCAAGGATTAAGAAATTCTCATTACTGCAATTTCCAGTCACATTTTTCAGAGTGTGACTCATTCAGGGTCACACTCTAAATACAGGAAAGACCTAAAATAGGTCGAGGTGCCCTGACCCTCAGGGCCAGGTGTGAACTACTCAACCATGCCTGTCAGATTGGGCAAAAAAAGTGCAGAGCTCTGGAGTTATGACAAGGTTTCACAACCTTCCATCTCAGAGCTTGGAGAAAGGAAGTGACATTAAAAATTATTTAAAAGAAGAAAAAGAAAAAAAAAAACCCCTACCAGCACTAGTGACAAGATTACCTGCTGACAAAAAGAAAGGTACTGAGAAATAGTCTACACAGGTGGCTCTAAAAATTATGAGGCAGGAAAAGGAAAGAGGAAATGTAATTGACAGAATAGCCTCTCTCACACTAATGCCATTCTTGACACCTGAACAAGTGATTTTAAAGATGGCTAAAATAATATTTACATTCTTACAAAATCACTGGATTTTGAAGACAACTCTGTTAGGTCATCTCCAGGGAACAGAAGAATGATGGGCTAATTAGCTGTGTTTGCTAAAAAATGCTTTGCTTCTTTTTGTTATTATTTGCTACACACTTCTCTCCTGGACTGAGACTTCTCTGTGTGAGATACTGCACACGCAGACTGAGCAACAGCTCTGGGCTCCAGATGTTTACTCCTGGCGAGTGTTTGCACTGTGGTGGTTCTCTGAGGCCACATCCAAGCACAATAAAATCCCACAGCGAAGGTGAGCTCACCCTCAGCAGCTGCCAGCTCTGCTCTGCTCCAGAGCTCTCTGTTCACTGGTGTTACCCAGCAAAGGCAGGATGTGCTTTACCCAAAACCCGTTTGCTCAGTTGATTAGAGAAAAAGCAGAGCTGACCTGAAACTGCAAATCAGGCCTGGGTTCCAAACTTAGACAGGTCATGCCATTATTCCCTCTTTTCACACATTGGATGCTTTCCTGCTTCTGCTCAGAAACTAAAATGAACACACCTGAAGGGCAGTTTAGTGGGATGGGGTTTGTGGTGACACGGGCAGGTCTGAACACAGCTGGGGAAAACACATCAGGGAGCTGGAGAGGGCCACATCTGCTCACTCTACACTCCCTGCACCAACCAGTGTCCACAACCCAAGGAACCAGTAATTCTGCCTCAAAACAAGCCCTTGTCACTGATTTCATGACCCCCGTTGTCTTTATCTCAGCACCAGTTTTTTTCCTTTTCATCCTCCTGATTCTGTCCCCCATCCCACCAGAGGGGACCAAGCAAACAGCCTGTGTGGGGCTTGGCTGCTGGCTGGGGTTAAACCATGACAGAAGGAAAAGGGGAAAGTGAGGGAAGTGTTGCACCAGGGAAGGACAAATAAAGTTCTCCTGTATGCTAGGGGAGTATCACAGTTCTCCAGATAAATGGAGGGCATACCCATCATTTCTGAGTGATCATTTAACCTTCATCATCAAACCTCATTTCAGGATCAAATCTTCCCAAAGCCAGATGCTTGTAACACTGCAACCCTCACCATATGATTTATTCTGGGTAATCTGCCTTTGCAACATGCTATGTGCCTCCTTTGGCACTATGGAAACCCACAAATGACATGGATAAAAGAGCAGCGAGCTTTATGCTTGCTCAAAGACAGTATAGGAGAAATGACCAAGTATAACTTTATTGTTAATACAGCCTAATTCTCAAATCCACTGGGGAGTTGCTGCCAGATAGTTTTCTGGTAAAGAAATATCACTAGCCTGAAGCCAAAGGTTGATTTAAAGCTGTATCTGTGTGGAGAGGTTATAAAGCTAGAGACGTGATTCTAAGGGAGAAAAGGAACGGATGATTTAGAACAAAAGACTGTGTTCAAAGTACTAATTACAAATGAACCAATTCTTGCACTTATGCCAGTAGGAAAACTTAAAAGATAAACAAAGAGCATCACTAAAGTGCTGGGGTAGTGTCTGTCTCTTTCTAGCCTGAGAAGATCATTAATAAACATTCAGGTATTTGTGAAAATGTTTCACAGGACTTCCTTAATTTTTACCAAACACTTAGTTCTCCAAAGATTTTTTGTAGAAGTCTGTTACTTATTAATTTTTTTTCTTGGACTTTCAGCTCTGAGTTTTAAGGCTTTGATTCATGGAGCAGAAACAACGGCATGTGATCTCGTCAGCCACCCACCCTCCCAACTGTGGAGACCAAACCTTTGGTGCAAATCCTCTCAACTGCTGAGAAAATGTTAACCAGGAACACACTTGCAAAAACCAGAACCAGTTTGTGAACAAATGAACGTTTCACTGTAAGAGCTTCGGGGGGGGGAAAAGAGATCTTATAGCATGGAATACAAAGCTGCATTTTTTTAATGGCTTTGAGACCTTTTATGAGGTATGAGCTGCAGATTATTGGGGTATACCCAGCTCATGGAAATCACTGTGGCTGCTTCAAGTTCTATGTATCTAGATTGATTTAGATCAACTGGATGTTGAGCACAGGCGTCTCAAATAAATCTTGCTGGACCTCGCTATTCCTAAACATGCTGAATTTTAGTGGTTTTTCACAATGGGAAGAACATTCTAGTGAGTGTTAAACTGAACTAATGCTCTCACATAACATGTGCACACCAGAGGGTCTACAGAAGTACATCGTGTACATTAGCTTAGCTGCAATCGCTGATAAAAGTAAAATTGAACTCTAAACACAAATGAGAAACTTGAAGTTGGGATGATCCAACATAATCCTAAAGTATGTTACCACCATCAAGGCATAATTTCTTCTCCATCACTAGGTGGATGCACCTTCTGGGGGAGGAAGACAGGCTAAGGAGGAGTTGAGTGCCAAGAGATGATCTGAATACTTGGGATAATAAGGGACAAAGGAGTAGCCCCTAAACCGGGAAATTCTGAGTTGGATTTTCCTAAAATCTCATGAGCATAAAATGCTCAGTTTCCACTGGGATGATCTGGCACCTCTATCTCCAGGTCCTGTCAGGTGCCTTAAAAGCCCTGGTCTTTACCAGAGGATGCATTTTTTAACCTCAATCCACAAAGTGTCCCCGAGTGCAGCCCCACTCAGCAATGGGTTCATTCCAGCCAAGAGGAAGGGTCTGTCTCTCAGACACTTCCCACCTTTCCGCCATCCCCGCTGGACTGCAGAAAGCTTTCCCAGGGAACTGTGTGCCCAAGCAAAGGAAAAGCCAAGCAAACAAAAGACCCTTTGATCGTTTTATTAGGGTACAACCTACAGTACTCCTTTATGCCAAAACTGGGACAGGAAATACAGACGTGACTTCTGGGAGCCCTCTCCCCTCGTTATCACTGGAAAGGACGGGAACTTTGTGTCGTATTTAGCCAGAGATGCACACGGCTTGTGACGCTCTCTTCTGCAAGATGTAAACAAACTGGCAGCCAAGAAGATTCTCTCTCTGGGTTGTTTATATGCTTTTCCTCTGACCTGGTCACTTCTTTCCTGCCCAACTGCTTGCTGTGGGAATGTATTCCCAAGTGCTCATGTCCAAGCCTTTTTTACTCTCCTGCCTGAAAAACCTCTCTCTGCCCTGATGCTGCCTTGAGGGAACACACTGAGGCTGTGCCTCTCTCCAGGCCCTGGTTTGGGCAAACCCCACCAGCCACTGGGAGTCACTTTAGCTTTGGTGAGAGGAAGTCAAATCTGTGTAGTTTCCGGTTTGGGCTCTAATTGCCTGTGTAGACAGGGACATGGTCCTATGGATAAACCTCCTGGGCAGCACAAGGACAGCCCTGGTGACCAACAGAAAGTGGCACTTGTGTCTGTGGTGCCAGACCAAATGCAGTATGGAGAGGGTTTGTGGCTCTGCTGCCCAGGCTGATTCCCCTCCTGTCCAGCTTTCTCCAATCTGCGGGACCCTCAGTGCCATGGTAAAGAACAAGACTCCTTAGGGGATGTCCCTTTTGCACCTCAAGATACGAGAAATGGGAGCCTGTGCCGCAGCCAGTCCTGTCCTCCAACTCCAGCCTGGGCCACCAGGTGGGCCCTTGCAAATTCAGACCCTGGGTTTCAAATCCACTAAGAGCCAGGCGAGGCAGCCCCATGGGGTTGGAAACTCCCCATTCTGAGAGACTGTTTGATCCCACCATCAGCAGGAGAAGGGCCCAGCCTCCCCATGGGCCCAGGCTGCCCTGTGGACTCCCTTGAACACACAAGGACAAAGACTATGGACTTTTTTATTTCAGAAGTAATTAACTGGCAGCCTCCCCTGAGCCTCTTCTATTGCTTCCTGGGCACATCTCTGAAATTAACCTCAGAGCTAATGAAGCCAATTACCAACAGCAGACATGGTCTCCCTCTAATTATTTTCCCTGGAAAGGTCACTCAAACTGGCACATTGTGAAACCCAGCTAATTGCATTGTCTGCTCACAGCACTGAGCTGGCTCCTGTAGGGCTCTGCCGGGCTTGGGGGACCTCCTGTGCCACAGCCTCCAGCAGGGGAAGGAGAGGAACCCACTGCCAAGGCCTCCTTGCCACCAACGTTGCTCGTGGATCCAGGCTCTGACTGCTCCCCCTCCTTTCAGATGTGGCCAGCCAGCCCTGCAGTCAAGGCAGAAGATTAGATGAACGTGCCAAGCTATCTGGGTATCAGAAGGAAGTGTCTGGATGTTTCTCTTTGGAAACTTTTGGTTTAATTTTTTTTTTAATTTTGTTTATTTTCTTCATTAGGAAAGAAAGGGAGGGAGAATTTTGGTCGGAAAAATCCAAACCCATGGCCCAGCTCTGGGACATGGAGAGGGATGTGGTTGGAAATATCAGCTGTAGAAGAAAGAGCTCAGTGAGGGCGCTGCCCCATTTCTAAATTAACAATGGGGGGAGGAGGAAATCCTGGTAATTTTGAAAATTATCTAGATAAAATATGGTCAGACCAAACCAAAGAAATGGCACAGGCCAGGACAAGAATGTCTTACACTGTTTTCTTTTGGCAAAACATTTCTGATAGAACAACCAGCGATGCTCTTGAAGAGTCCATGAAGCTACAGATTCTCCACTCTCTGAGGTTTTTACTGGCCCTGCCCTATTTAATCTCCATGATTACCAAAGTATTTCTGAGAAACCACCAAGCCTTGCCCTCACCAGCCCGCAGAGCAGCTCAGGAAGGGGAAAGAACATCTTTCCTCATGTTTATTTTGTATTTTCATACAATAAAAGTAGAATGCAACATACTGTGCCCTGTCTTTGTCACCTTCATCCAGCAGCAAATACAGCTCCAGTGCAAGACCCCAGTGTCTTTCATCCTGTGGATCAGAGCTCACCACATCCCAACTTTCTCTGTAAGGTTGTAGAAAGAAAGCTAAAATTTTGCGGCACTTCTCAAATCCTGTCTTTGACATTTGGGATTAAAGAGGACAAAGTATTTATGCCTACAAATGGATGCTATTTGGGAATTTGAGTGGGAAGTACTGCTGTGACTGCTTGTTACGTAACCAAGATGAACCTGGAGGTTTTCTACCCCAATTCCCAAAGTACAGCAGGAGCTCTGCTATTTCTGATGGGCTTCCCTGAGCCCACCAGCACCACCATAATCAGATTGCTGTCAGGCTCCAGCTTGTTTCCAAACACATGACCAAAACTCATGTGGGGATTAATGCAACATCCATCCCTCTGGCAGGGCAATCCAGGATGGACTATCCAGCTGCTGGCCTGGACCCTGCAGCTCGCTTTTATCAGAGGTTACTTTGGAAAGAGAACGTACTAAATCAAAAGTAGTTAACAAAAGATACGTGATCCATCAAAAGCAAGCTCCAGATGCTGCATTTCTGGCATCAGCAGCAACAGGATCCAAGCAGCTGGATGTAAGACCAGCTGTGTGGACTCTCTCCCTCTTCCCCTCCTGTCTCCCCTCCGTGTCTCGGGGCGCAGTGTGCCTGTGCCCCGATGTGACACAGCCCTAATCACATTCACATGTCAGGTCACACCAGGCGGGAGATGATGTGTGTGACCACATTAAAGAAGGGAATTTTTCCCTTTGAGATTTCTTTGTTGGCTTTAATAAAGGCTCCCTCTGGGCTTTCATGCTTCAAAGGAAAAGGGGAGAGGGACCATCTTCACACATCCTAATTAACAACGTTTAATAATTGTTCTTGCATGCTGCTTTGGTTCTGCATCTTTGGCACTTCATCTTCGTTTCTCAAAGGAAGGAGGACTTTTCTGAAAGGGTTTAGAGAGCATCAGTGTCCTACAGCCTGGATAAAGCTTGGAAAGCCATGGTGTAGAGATGAATATTCCAAAAGATTTGCACGTAATTCTGTACAGAGGATGCAGTGGCAGAGGCACACATGGGGTCATGGGTGACCAGATACATCTTCTGCAGTTTCTTTCTTAGGCTGGAGGATGAAAGTACTTTGTTGGCCTCTCCTCTGCCCTGTGAGAGGACAGAGTGGAGCTGCTGCTCTGACATTTCTGTTGGGAGGTTTGGAAGGCAGCACAAAATCAGCATGCCATCAACACATCCCCATCACCTCTGAGGTACCTGGCACTGTACAAACAGAGTCTCAGAGCCTCCTGAAATCAGATCGTGGATCTCACAGTGAAGTCCAGGAGGGACCAGGGAACACCAGTATCTTTTGGGAAGCCAATAGAGAGTAGGTCAGTCATACCCTTGATATTTTTAAGTGACACTGAGTTTTCAGTAAGAAACAGAATTTCTTCCAACTGTCTGCCCACTGGAAAAAAAGTCCCATGTGTATCTGTAAAGGAAGTGCACTGGCACTCAAGACCTGTTTTTGGGGCTCCTGTGCCATCAGTGCAGCCCTCCTGTACACACCAGCTGCACAACAGAGCTCCTGCCAGCTCCCACCACTTCTCATTGCAGGGCAAGATACAGCTTCAGTGCCCTGGAGATTGCAACACCAGTGTCTCTGACTCAGACAGCTCTTGCACCTGAGACAGGGACCAAAGGCTTCCCCGAAATGACCCATTCCAACTCTAGATAATTCTTAGAGCTCTGTCCAGAGAAGGGAGTTTTGGAAACCCACCATGGATTTTTGAAGTTATTTCCCAGTCTTTAGGACTCTCCACTTCCTTGACAGACTATAGTGTTCACAATAGCCACACATCCTCACACCAGCTCCTTCATTCTCACAGCAACAAAAAACCTTCATCCTTGTGCTAAGATCCTCTCAAGAGTCTGAATGGTCAGGAACTCTCACATCTATTTTGTGTAAGGGAAAAACCAAGTACACGTGATTTCCATACCACAGGAGTGGGATTACCTGGGCAGTGTGTCACTATGTCTGTAAGTCATATCCCAATACCTAAACCACAAAACTGTGCCTCTTATGGAAAGCTCCTGGGCTAAATACAGAGCTCTCACCCCTTCTAACATGCTCAGCTGGAAGATCTGGGGCTTTGTAGTGCATCGAGAGTCACAAGTGGTTTTCCTGCCCTTCCCTGCAATGATCCACTTGAGCAGTTCCCATCACCACTCAGTGGTGGGAAGACTCCTACCTGGCACTGAATTTAACAAGGCAGCCTGTGTAGGGCAGCTCAGAGCCCATCCTGCGTGGACCTCTCTGAAACCCTGCTACAAGATCCAAGGGGTTGTTTGGTTTGTTTTTTTTTTTTTTTGCCTGAAAATGCTGCAATGAGTATTTGAGCTACAGCCATGGACACAAGAGGTCCCAATGCCATTCACAAAATATTTAGGCAGAGGAGGATTGCAGTCCATTTAAATTTTTAAGGGCAGTGTAGGCACTATTTCTGTCTGGCTTATGAAGGTAAATAAGAGTGCTCAAGCTGATAACATGACTAAAAACAGGAGGACTGGCAGGGCTCCAGGCCTGAGGACTGATGGTTTGGGGAAGATACAAAGAACCTGCCAGGAATACACTGGGTTTAGGCTCAGGCCTGTTATGGCCTTGGGTAATTGAATGCTACGTTTGTTAACCAACATGAAATGCAGGAGTCTATAGAAACCACATGTTTTCCATCCATTCCATGTGCTCCATCAGCTTGATGGAGTTAGATGATGCAGACAGACAGTCTGAGATCTGGGTTAAATAAGTTGAACTGCTTTATTTTTCTCTTGGCATTGCAGTGGGCGCAAGAAATTCTCACAGGGTGGAACATCTGGAACACATTATTCATTAAGAGTGAAAGATGCTGTTGTGTTTGTGGAGGAACCAAGCACGCTTCTTGCAAGCATCTGACACAAACCAGAGTGACAATTAACGGCATGGCAGCTTTCTTTAAAGGGTATTAGTTCTGCCTCATGTTAAATAAAGCCTTTGTCAGCTTAGCTGACAGTGCAGGTTTCCAAGAAGGCATTTCCCCAGCCCAGGGAGAGACATGAAAGAAGTGGCAGCCTGGCATTTGCACGGGCAGCAGGGGAAATTCCTACATACAGTAGCAAGATGGAACTCCTGTCAGATTTAGAGCACAGTAGGAAGTGATGCTATGACTTCTATTGACACATAGATGATATTTTTCACCCAACAGCTTCCTCATAAAACTAATACAGAAATACAGTGTAAGTCAGCCAGAAATCTGTGGATTTCAGTCAAAATCAGATGAGCCAAAGCAGCAAACAAAAGGATTTTCTATTCTTTAGTGGCTGGTGGCTCAGGCTCTTGCACAGAATGTGGGAGCCTTGGATTGGGTCCCATCTTTCCTTGAAGGACCTTTAGTTCAGACCTTAGTCCAGTTTTTCAGCTGCTTTTTTCCCTGGCTAAGACACCACATCCTGTAACCAGCAGTGGTCTGTATCCTGTGAGTGACGTGTTTCTTTCCTACAAAAAATCACCGAGGAAAGCAAGGTGAAAAGCTGGACACAAAACTGGACAGAGAATCAAGATTACTTCCTTGGAGGACAGATGGCAACAACCTGAGTCAGGAGAGGCTGCACATCATGGGTGCTGCAAGGGGATGGAGGTGATCCAAGGGAAGCATGAAAGAGTTGAGACTGAGGATGTCATCACACAACTGAGCAAGCTGGGTCAGCTGAAAGAAGGAAAGAAAGACAGGGCACCTGAACTACAAGGTCAGTGGACAAAAAGGACTTAGGAAGACAGAGAAAAGATCCTTCTTGTGCTTTTGGCTGATGATACCAGCATGTCTTCCACCTCCCAGATGGGAACAACAACCTTTCTGAACTACAGGTTTTTGTTAAAGCAAGTATGTACGCGCGTACCTCAGGATACACTTGCCACATGATGCCAATGCCAAAACCATGCTCAGCAATACATTTTAACTCTTCAGGAAACTACCTTTGTTTTCCTTTTCTGGCTATGAACAATTCAAGTAATTTTTACTTACTCCAGGCTCTTACTCACTCTTCCAGAAATTAGAAAATATCTTCTAATAAGACCCAGAACAATTTTACATAAAAATGCCTACTCATTTTACCATGCTAACAGAAGAGCTACTTCATGTTCAGAGAGAATGAACAAATAAATATATTTTCAGACCATAATGGCAGAAAAGTGCTTCCACTCTATGTTTGCATCAATTACTTCCTTCTGTTTAAACCCATGACTAATTACCCTTGGAAGCAAATAGCTAACATCCAGTCGAGTACAGGCATCCCTTTTAATTTAATCAAGAACTCATCTAGCCTGAAAATCATGGCAATTATCAATGAAGTGGAGGGTTTTATGGACCCTAACCCCACATCAGAAAGTGCAGTGCATCATAGGAGGGTGACTTCCAGAAAGGATGAAGGGAAATGTCCAGATTATGGACAAAAATGCAAACTTTGTGAGGTAACTTCAGAGAGGCACTCATGACTACTCAGGAAGATGCAGAGAGTAGTGTTTGATTCAGCCTCAAAAGTCAATGGCCTAATTTTCAGTAAAAATTAAATATTTGCTGTGAAAATAGGGGTTTTGTGGAAATCCCTGGATTTTTCCTCCAGAAGGTAAACTAGGTATAAACCTCCAAGCCATCATCATTAAAAATCCTTTGGGATTACTTTTGCCTCCCCTCCACATGTACTCTAAACCAATTCTTCCTGCAGTTCAATACAGACTGGGTCATCACAAGACCTTTAAGCTGCCCCTGGGGTTCAAACTAATTTTTTGTACACCCATACACATGAGAAAGGCACATTGAGGAGACCACACACACACTGTACCAGCTTTCTTAAGGGCTACCCCATCTACAGCCATTATAGCTGTCACATCACCTCACTGCATATCTTTGCCTGCTCGTGAATTCAGCTGACACACTGTGTACCCAGCAAAGCAGCCAGGGTAATGCTGTGAGCAATATTTTGAGATTTTTTGCCATAGTTTCTAATATGCAAACACAGTTACAGGTTTTTTGCCTTGTTACCATCACATAGTCTTATTCCAGTTTTGGCCTCCCTCACTTCACTGGTTAGAAACAGGCTGGCTTTCAGAGAGGGGAGTTTGAGCAAAAGAGGAGGGACAGACCCATATCTTCTTCCCCTCCAGAGACCAACACTGAAAACAAATCACAAGAATTAGAATCACAGTATCACAAAATGGTTTGAGTTGGAAGGGACCTTCAAGATCATCTTGTTCCAACCTCTGGTAGAGGCAGGGAACCTTCCACTAGACCAGGTTTCTGAAAACCATTCCCCTTGTCCTGTCACTACATGCCTGTGTGAAAAGTCATAATGGTGTTCGTAAGGCAGCATTGGGGGTAATTTCTTGTTTTTTAACATCCATATGTTGGGAATACACCACATATGTTTAACAGGAAACCCAGAGCTAAAGCAAAAATGGTATGTGAAAAAGAAGGTCCTTTACCTCATCAAGTCCCGGCAAGAGCAAGGAGAATTAGTGGTTTCTTCCACTGACATTTTGCATTAGTCCTTTTGGAGGAGGCTCAATGTAATGTTAATTAGATATGTCGCTAAAAAAACCCTCCAAAACCAACAAGAGATGTCCATGGGTGTTTTTAATGCCTCTGTACACCACGCATCTCAACGCAAGACTTCTGAGACAGAAAAAGACAACATTAAGCAGCATATGTATTCATGTGTTTATATATATGCATAAAAATATATATTCTCATCTCCAAAGATCAAGTCAGATCACTGGGAGATTCTTGTATCTAACAAGAAACTTCACCAAGCCAAAAGCCAAGAAGCATTTGATTAAAACAACGAATTAAAGTTTGGCATGGGTACTGTGAAAACCTTAGAAGCTGTTGGCTATCAAAGCTTTTCTCCTGAAAGAGAAATCATCATTGCCTGCCAGAGACAGTAGCAGCTCTGCAGGCTCATGTGCTGCTCTGCTCCATGTTTTCTCATCCTTGAGCAGCCACTGGCCAAAACCGATGTGAGATACAGAGAGGAATGATTTGCTGGTACAGTATTTGCCTTTTGACAGTGTGTCAAATCACGAGGTTCCAGATTCTAAAAAATTCCTGTTTCTCAGATAAATATTTCAGTTTATAATCAGAACTAATTTCCCATAAGTTTACAGAAGCCATGACTCATCCATACTTGAAGGAGAATTGTAGGGCTGCTTTCTGACCAAATACCCCATTAGATTGTGTATTGCCTTGTCTTGCAAATCTTCCTACAAATAGCACATGCACAGAGCAAAAGCTTTGATACCCAAGTATTGTAATTACAGAGCTAGATCACACCTCAGCTTCTAATTTTCCAAGGTCAAAAGTTATTTATCAAGACGCAGAAGGGCTTCTGGTCTTTATAAATAAAATAACTAAGAGACATGAATTTGTAGAGTTTGGGTTCTGACTTCGCACTCAAACCCTTACAAAAGTGAGGGATAATTCTAAGACATAAGAAACCTTTGATCTTCTCAGTAAGATGGAGTATGTTTTTCTTGCCAGTTTGTACATGTTTCAACAGCCTTCTGCCAGTTTTGCCCTTCTGGAACTTCAGGTTTAAACAAATCCAGGATGCCACAGGGAAAACCAAAGTTGATGTAGAAGCAGCAAAGCCTGTTCATCTCCAAAAATCACTCATATGCATCTGTGAGCAGATGCAAAGATATCTTTGGAAACACTAAGTAGGGAGGTGAGGATGCAGGAAAATGGCAGAGAGGATGGTTTTATGTTCATTCCTCCATGCACTCACGTGGGATTCCTCTGAGCAAGTCCTAACCATGCAGACACAGACCTCAGGCAGAAATGGAAGCTCCCAGTCCCTCCTGGGATTGTTGGGCAGGACACTCTGCAGGTGGACCACAGGCCAACAGAGTAGCTCTCTGAAAAAAAGGGCACCTCAGCGGATCATCAGCTCCAGCTCTATGCACTCCAAGAAGGCAGGACTGGATGCCAAAATTACCCCTGAAGCCACAGCAGCCCCTGGGTTCAGCAGCTTTGCTCTCTGGTGTCACTGTGCCCAGCATCCATCCCCACTCCCCAAATGGACAGTGATGCTGGAATTTTGTTTTCTGAATAGGCCTTTGAGGTTTTTTGCTGTGCTCTGGTCACAGAAGGTGTTTTTTGTCCCATGGCTCACTTCCCTCCTGCAGAGGCCGGGAATGCCCCTGGGAGGTTCCAAGGCAACCAAGGGAAGGCTGCTCTTGCCACAAGCCTGGGCAAACACAGGTGGTGAACAAATGTCGAGGCAAGAAAAGAGAAGTACAGAGTTAAGGAGAGACCAAAGGGGAGAGAAGAAAAGGAGCAGAAATCGGCAGCAAGGCAGACTGTGGAGTGGGAGGAATGCCCATGGACTGAGGAAGAAAGGAAAGGAACAAGACAAGCAGAGGGTTGTGGCAGCTGCGTGATGACAGGCACTGGGATGAGCCGACAGATACAAGATCCAGCAACAGTTGTGACCTAAAAGTTTACAAAGGCTGATTTCTTTCCCGGACTCGCACTTTACAGGACTTGAACTCAGGAAGAGAGAAAACCACAGACTCTGTGTCTGCTCAGCCTGCCCGGGACATCCTTTAAGAACCAGCCAAAACCCAGAAGTGCTGTGATGTGTGACTGGAGGCCATGAAGAACTCATGCAAGAGAGCAAATCCCAGGGGAGCCACCCATTTCCCAGTGGTGGCTGGCTCAGAGAGAGGCTGCCTGGCCTCTGGGATGTTGGCTGTGGGCACTGAAGGGCCTGTACAGAATTAGCTCCTGAACAGAGCATTAACTCCATCAGCTGGACAAGCTCTCTTTTATGGCTGGAGACCCAAGTTGCATTTATTATACTCCATTCAGGTTTGCAGGAGAGCCTTCCTGGAGCAAATTAAATACTTTCTTCTCTTCCTCTTCTTCTTTTCTTCACTTTTTTCTTTAAAGACAAAAAAAGCCAAAGCACGCTCTGCTGTTACATGCAAAAGCCAAAGCAAGGACACGAGCATTGCCTCAGGACCCAGAAGTGAATTTTAAGCCATTTCACTGCAGCAGATAAACTGATAAAAGTGGCTCACAGCCAGCAGGGTTTATACCTGCACAAGCAACACCCAGTGGACTTCCTGTCCATCACCATAATTGCTGCAAGGGAATTCACAGGGAATAGGGAACACAGACCTGAAATGCTGGCTTTGCTTTTCTTCTTCTTCTTCTTCATTAGTGCTTATTTTAACTTTCTCCTGAAAGTAAATGGGCAAGTTCCACTACTGGCAGCTGAAGACACTGTTTATTGCCAAGATGAAAAACTAATGTTCCCTTGCTATAGGCTTTATATTTAAAGCAGAAGGAAGAACATGGTTCAAGACTGCTAATGCAGCTGGCTGCTATTAAAGAAAAAAAATTCTCCTCTAAGCTGGCTTTGATGCCAAACAAAAGAAACAGCTAAAGGTTTTCCCCCAAATGAAGTATCTTTTCATGAAACAGAGTCCTCAATGGGAAAATATGTAGGTAAGAATCTTGGTGTGGGCAATGTTCTGAAAAGCTGCTTTAGGTTTTCCTTCAGTATAAACTACAGCTCTATCTCCATCATGCTGTCCTATGGCAGGAGCACAGAAACCATAAAGGTGCAGCTCCCACAGGTGGGACTCCCTGCCCAAGCTGTGCATCGTGGCACGGAGATGGGAAATGCAAAGGAAACACATTTAACTCATGGAATATCCTGAGCTGAAAAGGACCCACAAGGATCCTTAATTCCAACCCCTGACCCAGCACATGACAGGCCAAGAACCTCACAATGTCCCTGAGAGCATTCTCCAAGCATTCCTTGAGCTCTGTCAGGCTTGGTGCTGTGGCCATTCCCTGAGGAGCCTGTTCCAGTGCCCAAACACCTTCTGAGGGAAGAACCTTTTCCTGATATCCAACCTAAACCTCCCCTGACCCAGCTTCATCTCATTCCCTCAGGTCTTATCAGTGGTCACCAGAGAGTTTGCACCAAGACCTTCTGTGCCCAGGTTTGCTTGCATGAGGGGGGTGGTTGCCTTTGTCCAATGGGCTCTGCTCCCCTCCCGTGCTACCCTGCAGCCACTCCTCTCACCAAGAGGGAATACTGACTTTAAAATTGGTTTTCCTGCTCCTAAGCCAACACACAATATTGTACTTTTACATTTAATGGGTTTGAAACATTCAGATTCCCTTCTGGTCCCAAATGCATATGCATTTCTTCATGTGCTCAAGCCTAAACTAACCCAGCTCCAATTCCTGAAAATGAATACTTAGGGATGAACTTAATTTAAAACATGTGAGCAGTCTCACTGAGGTCAGTGGGATTATGCTTGAATGTAGCTGCTTTTTAACAGACCCCAGCCATGCATCTCCCTGCTACACCCCAAAACAAGGGCCAGGAAAACTCAGTGACAGCCAATTTTGCCACAGAAGAACTTTGCCCAGGAGGAAAAAAGGAAAAAAAAAGTAAACAGGAAATGGAGAAATGAAGCCATTTCCCCCAACATCAGAAAGCAAGTCACTAATACATCCAAGTACCAACGATCCAGGGAACAACAGCTCCAGTGTTCACAGGGAACCACACATGGGGCTTTCACATCACAGCATGCATAAGGGCTTCAACCACAGCAGTGTTTTAACTGCCCATCTTCCCAGAAGAGTCTTAAGGGGAATTAAAGACAAGTCTGGCCTGATGAGATTATTGTATCAGTCTCCTCCAAATAAATGCAATCTAAAAATAGCAGCAGAGGACAGATATTGCATCTCACCAAGAGGCAGATTAGCTGCCCTCGCTGTAGGCACACAAAAGCAGGCCAGACAGATGTTTATGCTGGGAGATTTAGTGCCATCTGCATTTGTCAAGTTGTTTGATAACTTCATACTCAAGAACATTTCTATCCTCATTTCAGAAACATCCTGGTTTCCAGCAAAAAGTGCTGCTGGCACCAGAATTCCCCCCCCCCCCTGCTGTTTTCTGCACAGCAGAAATCAGAGGAGTTTATCACTCGGAAAGAAAAGCTGTAGATGGGTGGCAGTTTTCACTGAGCTTCTGGTGGGTCTTCCCTTCCCTCCTTTCCCCCTTTAAAAGGTGGTGCTGTGCCCATGCAATATGGACAAGCTGGATCCTTTCTTTCCCCGGGCTCCTGGCTGCAAAGCAAACAAGCAGTGCCAGCCCAGTGCTATTCTTCCTTTGCTGGTGCTCTGCGGGGAGACGGGATCCCATTTACCCCAGAAGCTCTGCCGCTGTGTTTCAGCTCTACAGGGACACTCCTTAATCTGCACAAGGAATCCAAAGGGCTTGGAACAATAAGAGAGAAGGAAATCATTGTTTTAAGACACGTACTGAAATATCATTGTGACGATGTATTTAACAGATGGGGCCAGATTCAGGCTCCCCTGGGCGCGTTTCTCAGAACCAGTCTGCCCCGTCTTTTCTGTGGGTAGAAAAACAGGAGGGGCTTCTTCAACCACATGGAGAAGTGATGGTAGCTAGGGTCCAGGGTATTGAAGACCCTAGTTGTGCCAGGGTGATACTGCCAGGCATTTTGCAGGGCTTGAACATGGCATTTTGTGCATGGCCATATTTCTACACTATTCAAAGAGTTCAGAAACCTTTGGGGGAAACATTCACTGTAAAAAGGGTAGTAAGAGACTCAAAAGGCTGTATCTATTTACACATTGGCCGGCAAAGGCTCTTGACCTGCTAGGGGACAGCACACAGGGAACAAAGTGCCTGCTGGACACTCAGATTTGGTAAGGGCTGCATGCCTGGGCCCCTCTGGCTGCTGCTGAAACCCAGCCCCTTCTGTACAGGAAGGAGGTCTGCACATCCCATTAGCTGTTCTGGACCTGCCACCCAGCAAACACTGGCAAGAACAAGGTGTCAGAGCATCCCTGCTGCCCTCAGCACTGCTGCTGGTGGAGAGTTCTGTGGAAGTGTCCTCAGAAGCACATGATTCAGATCAGAAGTGTGGGTAGGATGGAGAAGTCCTGATCTTCTCCACTCCCTGCGCCTTTCCTCCCAACCACACAGAGGGCTCTGGCTATGAGAACAGGATTCTTACAGGTGCAGGCATGTCCTGCCAGCTAACAGATCCAGGATCTGACCAGAAATAGCCAAAGCAAACCCCAAAATATGTAGTGTGGACATCAGGTCCTTAGCAAAAATACTTCATTCTCCAGGTCCATTTCATGCAGATGCCACCTAAGCTGCAATGAGGTTGCTGTGTGCATCCTGTGCCCCATCCTGGGGTGCCACCTGAGACACTGTACAACACAACCTGCCATCACAGGGTGCTGAGTGAGGACAGCCTGAGACTGCAGGCCTGTTTTGAAGGACACTCTATTCCAAGTTTCAAGGGCACATGCACTGGCTCAATCCATCTGGATTGCTGCAATTGCAGGTGACCTTCAGTACCAGAGCCCATCTCACTGTCTCCTGACAGCCCCAGGACCAGTAACTCCCCCTTGACACACACAGGGGATCAGCTGGGGTGCCCAGCCAGCAGGATCCACAGTCAGCTGATGATATTTGGATTCCCCTCCGAGAGATGCTGCACAGCCAGGGCTGGCAGAGAGATTTGGGGTGAGAACTCCCAACAGTCCCAACTGGGAGCTGGAGACCTAAAACTCTGTCGTAGGGAGCTCTGAAAATATCAGCTCAAGTTTGTTTCAGGAGCAGTGCTGGGATTCCTCCTCCTCCCTCCCTCCTTCTCTTCAGCAGCACAATGTGGCCCTTTCTCCAGGGATCTGCAGGGCTCAGCATCAGGGCTCAGCATCAGGGCTCAGGGGCCGTTCGGAAGGAGGAACCCGCGGTTTGACCCCTGCTCCATTGAGAGACCTTTTGTGCCTCTGCAAAGCCCCGCACTGAGCCTTGGCCCCGCGGCCAGCGGAGGGGAGCGCTGCAGGAAGCGGGGATTTATTCTGCTGCTGACAATCGGGAGCAGCAGTGTCCTCTGGTGCCTTCATTGTCCAAAGGTGTTTGAGTGTAAAGCTCGCACATAATAGCGACTTTCCAGCGATGCCTGTTGAAAAAGCCCTTTGGAGCTCGCCAGCTCTGCCGGGAATGCCAGACCTCAGGTGTCCGGGCTTATCTTCCAACCAAACTCATTTATTTAACAGCCAACTCTGATTACTCCTTGTAGTTAAAAGAAAGCCCCAAAACAAAGGCTCAGCAGCCGTGTGCTCCTCAGCCATTCAGTGCTGCTGGAGTGGGAAGCAGGTGCTCCGAGCTCTGCGTTCCCACTCCGGTTTGGAGAGGCTGGAATAAGACCCTGCCTTTTGAAATGTCCGCTCGAAAGGAAAGAAAGAGGCAGCACAGCCTCACTTCGCAGGCTGGGAGCAGCGAAGGGCTCAGCTCATTCATAGCATGAGCTGGCCAAACGCTGCAAAAAGAATTCTCACGGAAATTTCTGCAAATAAAATATGGAAACGAATCCAGCTAAGCGGCTTTTACTTTTTTTTTTTTTTTTTTTTTTTTTTTTTTTTTTTTTTTTTTTTTTTTTTTTTTTAACGGTGTTTTCTAAGTGCTTGGGGAGTGCACATTTTTCACCTCTCTACATACCTCCTTTGCTGATAAACAGGCATTTGCAATGGAAACAGGTTGGCTATCAGGAGGAATTTCTTCACAGAAAGGGTTGTTAACATTGGAGTGAACTGCCCGGGAGGTGCTGGAGTCACCATCCCTGGAGGTGTTCAAAGTGGCACTCAGTGTCATGGTCTTGGTGACAAGATAATGTTTGGCCAAAGGTTGGACTCCGTGAATCTCTAAGGTTTTTTCCAACCTCCTTGATTCCGTGATTCTGATTCTAAGAAACAACCATCTCCATTATCCTGCAATGACAATCCGAGCACTCAAGCAGCCATCCCATCAGCATCCCACTCTGTCACAAAGGCAGAAGGACTGGAAGTTCTTGGTTGGCAGAGCTCTCATCTTTGAAGAAAAACATTCATCAAACTGCAAACTTAGTTGGGGTAGGGAGGGGGGAAACCTTGCAAAAGAAGTTTTTAGTAGGAGCAAAAGATAGTTTATCACATAAGTCACAAACTGCAGCTTGAAATCATTCAAATACAGGTCAAGGTGCCAGTGTCATCTCTCTTTTGCCCTCATAAATAATATTAATTGGTATTTGTTATGCAGAGGTATTAAAAGAAAGGATGAGGAGGAGATGCTTGTGCTGACACAGGCCCAAAGGCTCTGCTTTCCCAGGGCTTGGTGTACTCTGGGATACTGCATCAGGAGATACTGCATCAGGAGGAGCAGGAGCAACTGCTCTGAAATCGTGCTTGCACATGGAAACATACTCTGGCCAAGCAGCAAACATGAGTGGGATATCCTGAACCTTTGTGTTTGCTTTCTAAAATTTATTCCACAAAAAAGTTTGCTGTTTCCTCTCCCTTTTTTCACTGGTCAACCAAGCAGCAACAGTGGGGCTAAAGCACTGGTCCAGCTCAACTGGTTTCTGTGCTGCAGCATACCCCAGGACTTGGACAAAGGCTCCTTGTCCTGCTCTTACTACACACAGTATGACCAGGCAGAGCCCATGTCAGCACTGAATGAGCCCAGCCTTACCACCCAGATCAGACAACAGCAGCACCTTCAGCTCAAAATGGCCCAGACAAATCTCAGCATCTCTGGAATTTGGCTGCTCCTCCAGCTCTCAAGCCCACAAGCCTTGCTGTGCACTGAGGCCCTTCTGAAATGCACCCTCCCTCCTAACCCAGCTATGTTAAGATAATAGCATCCCCCCACCTCCCTTTTTAATAAAGCTGCCAGTTTTCAAGATGCATCACAGTAATTTCTTAAAAGCTACAGGCCATCAGTGCTGCCTAAGTGCTCTTTACAGGGAGTATGGCACTGGGGAACTGCAGAGAACTCACAAGCTAAAAATATTTCCACCTCATTATATGCTCCAGTGGATTACTCAATAATTACACTTATTTGATCCAAAGGCAATTACTATTTTGCTAATCAGGTGTCCCTTTTGTTAATACACAAAGTCAGCCATGCCACCATTATTCTTGGTCATGCCTCATGCCTGCAGCAGCAGGGCCACTGCACTCACACCAGCCTGCAAGGAGGGTGCTCATCCTCAGTCATCAACTCTGAACATCTCATCCTCCTCCTGCAGGGGTAGGGCTTCTGTATCCAAGTCATGGTCAAGCTCAGACAGAACCAAAGTGACTGTCAGAGGCTCTGCACAAGCCTTCTAGCTCCAGAACAGGGACATTTGCCAGAGATTCACTCTGCCTGCACTGAGCACTTCATACCACGGGTGATGCCTTCAGTGTGACACAGACACAGCACAGTGGCAGCTCTGTGTGGGTGTGACAACCACTGTCCATGCTGGAGTGAAAAGGAGACTCTGCAAACCCATCCTTATCACAAGGTGCCATTGGAAACACGTCACCAAAACCTCTCCAGAAGCCTGAAACACCTCCAGGAGCTACGTGCAGCAACAAGCTGGTGACCTGGAGTTGGATTTAGGCTGTGCATGAGGGTTTCTTTTACAAGCACTAGGCAAGCAAAGCCATTCTGACTTCCCGTGTGTTTAGTACCATTGCTGTGCCAGAGCTGCCCCAGCAGAAGTGGCCAAGGCAGCCCACGCAGGGAAGGAAACAGCCCCGTCGGGGTGATGACAACCCCTCTGCCATGAGAGCTGCAGACATCACTCCCGGTGACTGGCAGCAATGTTTCCAGCTGGCCCAGCCAGACCAGGAGCCTTAAGGGGCCTTGGACCATTTTCACCCCCCGGAGCTTAGAGTTTCAACCACCCTCCCATGCAAAAGTATCAGTTCAGTGCATGCTTTGTCTTTGGTCTCCTGTTGCTGTTTCATGGGATGGGTTTCTAGGAGCAGAGAGAGGGAAAAAGCTGCCATGCTGCCAGTGGAAAATATGCGGGAATGAGAGGTCAGCAGTACAGTCCCCTCAAAATCCCAAAGACATGTTAAAGGCTTTATTGTTTGGCATCTAATACTGGGTCCTGCTTTGTCTCTTCTCTCTGTGTTTAAAGCTACACTAGCTTTTGGATTTTTGTCCAAGTCTGACCAGTTACCGAAAGGCATTTTTATTCTCCCCACAGTCATTTCTGGGAAGAGTAATTAATTTATGTTAATTTGGAGAGAAAAGGCATCGCAATTAACTTTTCCAGTCCAGATATAAATGGTAATATATTAAAACCTACTGGTGATAAAAAGATAAGACACCTAAGTTATGATCTTTACACCATAAACTGCCACTTATTGAAAGAAACAATAAGTTATTTTGAGTAGTTTCAACCCTTTCAAATAGTCTAACTTAAAACAATAGTCCATTTTTTTTATCTGAGCTAAAATGCTTCAGGCTTCTTCCTCCCAAATCAGACCATCTTCTGTTCACTGTTAACTGGTGATCCAGAAACAAGAAATTACCTTAACAACTCCAGATTGGCTGTGCTAGGTATGGGAGATATTGGAGGACTCAGCTGTATGCAGATGAGAAGGAAGGAAAGAAATTCAGCAGGATTTTACTTTCCACTGAGTATTTTACACTCCTGTTTTCCATGTGAGATGCTTTTTGTGTTTTTCTTTCAAAACAAAAACCTGTTTTCAGCAAATGAACCAGAACACATGAAGTAGAATACAGAGTTGGTGAAACATAGGTAAAAACCCCTAAAATCTAGGGACTCCTATGTTCTGCCACTCTGAGCCTGGACCAGGAGCTGGCTACAGTCTTGCCTTTAGTTCAAAACCACCCTAAGCGATGCTAATTGGGAACTTCAGATAGTGTTGGAGTCCCAGATTTCAAAGAGGCACAAAGGAAGGACAAGTGCTCAAGTACCAGAGCAAAATGATTTTGTTCAGTGGCTGGGTGGATATAGAGAATGGTGGAGAGCATGGTCAGGGCTACAGCTCATTTCCTGCAGGGAAAGTGAGACAAGAAAAGCACTGGGAATAAAAGTATTGCTCAGCAGGAAAACTCAGTTTTACAACTGCCCTACCTCTTCTTCCCTGGTAACACCAAGACATCCACCAGCTACATGAAATCTCACTGTCTAGAGTAAAAGCTAAATTACTGACAGCAGGCAGAGAGCAAGGTGAAGAGCTACTGAATCAGCTGCATTGGGAAGGAACGGCACTGGTTTCCCCCCAGAAACATCCCACTCTGGGGATGGAGGAAAGCCCTCATTGATCTCCAGGTGCTGATGCTACCTCAGTGGCACTTAGTGCTAGTTTGCAGCATTTAAGGATAATTATAGGCTTGAGCCACACAGGTAACTCAATCCATCAGAAAACACATCCCAGAGTCAGGCTTTATTCTCCCTAAACCACGGGCCTTTGGGGTTGCATGGACACACACTTCAGCCCACAGCTGAATGACAAAACTGAAGCTGACAGGTTGTTTACAGAGGAAAAAAGCTCTGAAGTAATTGCTGGCAAATTACCATGAGGAACATTATCAAGCAACAAGGCAAATCCCCTTCAAGAGGGGAAGATGTGCTGCTTGCACTGGTGTGTCCTTGGGGATATGGCTTAAACCCCACTGCTGGCTGCACTGAGAGCAAGGGCTCAGGGCTGGAAATTCAAGGCTCCTTTCATACTGTGTTATTTGTCAGGAGGGAACAGCTAATAGCCTTTTGTCAGTGGTTTCTGTGCCTTCTCTCCAAAATCAAATTACTTTGTGCAAATGGAAAATTACCTGAGAAAACAGGCAGGTGTTTAAGAAGGGATTGGGATCCTCCAAAGAGGAGTTAGGTGTACAGTGCCAACATCTCCCCAGTGGAAACCCCTGCAAAGCATAGCCAGGTTGAGATCAGGTTCATAAGTGCTCTCTGATGTCTGTGTGATCCTTCTAGACTTGTCAGCCTCAGCAGTCCTGGAAGCAGGTCCCCAGGAAAAAAGCAGGAATTACCCACATCCTTCCCATCCTGTACCTAAAGACCAAGTACAGCTCTTGCTGTCTCCTCTCCCAGCTGGTTTCTTCTGTTTCCCCAGCTAGCTTTCCATAAGCTTTGGAGACGCTTGACACCTTCCCCAGCTCTTCACCCTGGCAAACATCATGGGCATTCCTCAAGACACTCAAAAGCTCATAGCAACCATCCCACCAGGGAAGGTTGGCTCCTCCAGCCAAAGCAAAACACCACAAGAAGCCAGCTGGGACTGGGCAGCCAACTTTGACTCTCTGAGACAGCCCATCCTCTCTACCCATTCATCACTCAGTTTCTACCAAATTTTATCAAAGGTTTATCAAAGTGTCCTGAAGGATCCTGGCAACTGTCAACATCTTTGTCACTGTTAGTTCATTGCCTGTTCCTACTTCATTTTCCACAGGGTTACAGGGATCTGTCACATTTCAGGGCAGTTTGCAAGGGTGGAAAACAGTTTATTTATCTTTTACCTTTATTTATTTATATTTACTCATGGTATTATATTATTTAATATTATAAATAAATTAATACATGAAATATTTCTCAATTTAGGTTTATTTGGTGCAATGGAGGGACAATCCCACAGCATCAAGATGTCAGACATTCTCCCAGAACCAAGGCAGTGAGAAAGCAGCACCACAGGGCTTAGAAAACAGGCTCCCAGGGTTTCACGATCCATCCACCAGACCACAGGGCTTCTGCACACTCTGCTGCTGCTGGCAAAGGACAAGGGAACAGGAATTACTCCCTCCAATGACTCTGGGTTTTTGCAGCCCGGGTCTCTTGGTATAGGAACTGCAGAGTCATTTAGGTGAAGGACTCATCAATGATTTAGGGTTTCTCTTACTGGGGAAAAGAAAAAGCTCTCGACGAGCAGCAGGTTCTCTGTGTAGACAAGGGGCAGGGCTAGGACTCAGATCACTTTGCAGCAGCAGGCAGGTGCCAGGGAGTTCTGATCAGTGCAGAACCAGAACACACAGTGTAGCATCCTGACCACAGCCAAGTTTCAGACCCCTGTGAGTGCCCAGCCCCAACCTGTTCCTTAATGCTTTGAGCTCTACAAGTAAGAAAAGCATCACTGCTGACAGGCACAGGACAGCTTTCCCTGCACCACAACAGCCAAGTTGCTCAGCTGAAGAACACTCAACACCAATGTTTGTTAATGGTACAGCAATGGCTGCAGAGCCCGAGTAGGCAGATGTAAGGTTCCCTACAAAGCCGACCAAAACTTCTGTTTGCTTCTGGGAGCCTTCTGAGGTTCAAAGATCTTTAATAAACAAGGCAGCAATTGAAAGCCTATCACTGGCTTCCCTGGCAGTTGGTCTGCAGGGAGCAGAAGCTTGTAGAGAAGGTACTGAGCTCCAGCTGGCAGACACCAGCCAAACTCCAGCACATTTGTAGGGAAAGTTTAGGGCAACATGGCTGGCTTCTCTGCTTGGAACACAGAGCAGCTTTCCCTCCCCTTGGATACACCAGCAGTGGGATTTAAGGTTTCCAATCAAGGGCCTGAAAATGAATGGGGTTCTCCTGCCCCCAGAGACCCAGGACCAGTGTGAAGGCGGGATGCCCATGGGGAGGGATATTTATCTGGGTTCCCTTAGGAGTATTGTAGTGGCAATAATGATGACCCAGCAATTTAAATTAGGACATACAAAGGCTTTTCTTAGAATAAAAGTTCTTAGAGCATGTAGGACGGCCACTGCAAACAGCAAAATTTCTCCACAACCATAAAACCTCACAAAACCCCCAAAACCACAGGCAGGAAATTAAAGAGAATTCAGAGGAAAAACAACGCCGAATGATTATATCTCTGCAGGGATCATACTGGGAAAAGCTAAAAAAGAACAAAGACCTTGATCTTTCAAACACAGGGCTGTGCTCAGCCCAGCCAGCAGGAGCTGCAAAGGCTCAGACGGGGCACCAGGGACCACGGACACAACAGGGCCCAGGAGACCCCCCTTTATTTCTGCCTTGCTCTTTATTAATTCCAAAACTGGAACCCAGTCCAGACAGGCTGAGGCCACAGGCTTATTGCACTCGCTTACATTTTCCCCCCCTTAACTTTCTTTTTCTCCGCTTCAGCTCTTGTAGTACCATTTTTATTTTAGCTAATGAATCCCTGCCCACACATGCGAGAGACTCCAAAACACCCACAGACCAGAGGCAGGGGAAGGAAATGCCGGAATTGTTTGCTGAAATCTGGCAGAGGCTATTTTTCGCGAGAGGCCAGAGGAACACAGTGTTCTCCAGAGATCCTGAGAAGGGTGAGGTCAGAGACTGGCTTCTGCCACAAGGCCTCAGCATTGGGAGGCTTTTCTGTCTTTTGCAATTACATAATGTCTTTTCCATGCCTCAAGTTGGTTGCTTTCAGATTGCTGGAGAGAGCTCTGAAATGACACACTCCACAGCTTAAAAAAAAAAAAAAACAACCAAAAAACCACACAACACACTTCTGCTCACATAAAACTGCAAAACCTCGTTTCCTGCCACAGTCCCGTATTGTAACAGATGGAGGAAAGGCGGGGGAAAGGGCTTTTTTTTCCCTCTTTCATTTTCCATATTATCCATGTGTTGGCAACACACTGCTGTCACAGAGTGGTGGAAAGTTCATTTACGGGAAACCTTCCGAAACTGGAGCAGCTCATAAAACTTTTAATGCAGACCTGGTTAAAAAATAATGACATGAGACCTGAACGTTTTTCAGTGCAGTTGGGGAATGCATTAATTCTATTTCTACACCTTGAGCAAATCATGATATTAAGAACTATTTTAACCCTAGAAAGAGAAAAAGTCACCAAAAAGGGCAGAATAGGGATTAAGTGAGAGTTCAAGGAGTGAAACTTCTTGGATCTTGTGATCCAGGCAGGTGATGAGGCATCTAAACTACACTGCCTAAAGCCTTTGCTCACCCTTACCTGTGGGGGAACTTCTTAGCAAGGCCTTTAGCTAACACTGACCAAGAATAAAACAGCTACAAGGCAGCCTGGAAGCTTTCAGGAATGAAAATGGCACTGCCTAATTTTTGACTAGAGGCAGAAGATGAAGATGGTTTGGATGCTGGGGCAGAACCACAGGCATCCACAGACTGAGGAGCCCTGCACTAAATTGCAAGCCATGCCTCCAGCTGGTCACAGCCTGGAAAACCACTCATATCTGGATCCACAAGGTTACTTTGGCACCAGAGCACTAGTGCTTTGAAGGCTTCAAGCAACCTTTTCAGCTCTCAGAAAAATGACTGTGTTCCCTTAAATAAACTGGTGGCCCCATCCCATAGGAGAGGTGTAAGGACCTGTGGATCTGAAGGGTCGTGAGGAAACATTTGCCCAAGATATTCTTCTCTCTGCACAGGTCCACCAAGGCTTTGCTTTGCCTGTCCCATAGCCTTTGTGCCTGTTTTTTGTCCACAGAGCACAGTCAGTAAATGGGGTTAGCAATGAGAGTGTATTTGCCTAATTTGAGTATCTGGATACATGGAGCAACTTGGAGGCCCTTGGACAAAGTCACAGGGGGTTCTGTAACAGCCACAATGTGGGTTACATGCTCCAGGTGCTCGAAATCCATATGGTCCATGATTTGGTTGAATCTGGCAGCTCAACCCCTCGAGTGAGGAACAAAGTCAACCAACACCCTGTAAGGGGCAGAGGGAAAAAGAATAGGAAAAAACCCAGAGAAAGCTGGTCACAAACAGCCCATTCTATACTCTGGTGATGGAGCAAAGGCATTTTCTACATAACTTGGCCTGTAAGAACAGGAAATCTGTGTAGTGGTGTATTCCCACAGCACGCACATGAGGGGTCTGTGTGCTGCTGGAGTGCCTGCCATGAATCATTCATTGTCCTTCCTCAGCCTTTCTAGTAGGAAGAAGCTACACATTTGACCTTATAAAAAGCAGTAATTCTGCCTGGTAGGATGAGGCCAGCAGTAATCCAGGCCTTGCTGGCAGCCTCAAACACACTGGAGGAGATACGGGTTACTGCTGCTCCACTGCCAAGTGCTGCTTCAGCATCTCCATATGAAGCCACTATTTTCAAGACTTCTACAAGTGAGCCAAGAAAAGAAACAAAAGAAATTCTGCCCCCAAAATACCTTGCCTTTAAAAATATATCAATTATCCTGCAGGTTTTCATCTCCAATAGAAAAATTTAGAAGTGGATGTTCTTGTTTTCCAACATCTTATTTCCCCGGGAAGAGGACTGCTGTTCTTGTGATTTTTAAGGGAAGCTTGCTCACACACTTTCTCAAAATAAGAAATCAACAGGTAATTTTTTTTTAGAAAACTGGTAATATGATCCATCCAAGGCTCATGGAGGTTTGCAGGGCCAAATGGGGAAAAGAGAATGAAGATGTCTGTCAGGATGTCTTTTAAGTTGTCTCTTCTAAAATCCTTGCTCTGCCAGTCACTGCTGTTGTGTCTATGAGTTCTGAACAAAAGCGATGATTAGAATTGTTAGAAGGAATTAGTCATCCTGCGTAAGTTGATTTTCACTGTCTTCTGGGGGAAGGAGTAAGAAGGATGGGTCAGTGGCTGAGACCATCTGTCTGACTTCTCTGCTCCTTCCCAGATTTCCTGTGCAACCCTGAGGACCCTTGGAGGATGTTTTTGGCAAGTTAGCAAAGAACCTGGTAACACAGCCAAGTGCTGTAGTCTGTACCACTGCGTGCTGCCAGAGACTGTGCCGTGACTGGCCTCGTGTTCCTGCTGGTGAACTGAGGGCAGGAAAGTCTCCCATCCTGCACAGCAGAGACACATCCCTTGGGGATCCTACACCAGCAGAGGCAATGCAAGTGCATCACACAGACAGAAGCTGGACAACACACCAAAAGCTTGTCTCCTCTGCGGTGATCCTATGTCAGACCTCACCCATCCTTGCTGAAAGATGCCAGGAATTTCATGCTCCAAACCTGAACATCTTGTGTTTCATGTAATCTCGTTGAAAATATTTTGATTTATGATCTCAATTACCCATTAACTGAAATCCCACATCTCAGATATCATGAAATTAAGCAATAATGAATAAGAAGCTGTGTTGTTGAGGCACTTTACAAAGTGATTCATATTAAATAAGAGACTTTGTAGCCAATATAATAGTTTGCCAGATTAACACATACCTCACTGAACAGTAAATACTTTTATTTTTGGCTGCTTTGGAAACATCATTGCATTCAGTAATTAGTGAAGAGTAAAACGAATAAAATATATAAAAAAAGAGTCAGAAGAAAAACTTTGGATATAAATGGCACTTGTGCCTTATACAAGCCTGAAGGAGAATTTAAAGATTTAATTACAGCTAATGAGCACATATTTCAAAAGCAAAAGCTGAAAAGTTCTTTTTTCAGCTTAATAATGTACAGAAGGAAACAGTCAAGTGTGATGCTTCCATGGGTGGCAAAGTGTGTTTCTCTGGGAACACATTTAAAACCCAAAGGGAGTGCAGAGTGACCCAAAGGCCAAAGAGGAAAAGCAAATCCTGCCATGAGATGGTCACTTTTCTTCCAGCATTCGCACACTAAAATTCCTCCCAAGTTCTTTTGAGGATTACTACATTAGGCAAAGCTTAGGTTAAGCAAAGAACCTGAAAAATTGTCCACCAAGGAGCCACCAGGGCTTGCAGAACCATCTCTGCCAATTCTGTTTGCTTATGAAATATTAACATGGTGCTGATGGCAGTTGCTGTCTCTGACAAACATGGGATACATAAACACATTTCCTTCTGAGGGTCCATGAAAAAAACCTTGAGGTCACAGGTAAAGTTGGGAGAAAAAGTACCAGGTGAGGAAACCTTGACCTTGAGACACTAGTGATGATGCCAGGCAGATCAGATGCCTTCCAGGATCACAAACATTTCATTGTAAATCTGAACCAAACCCCTGACATGCACCTCCCAGGTGGGAAGGAAAACATAATCCATAATCAGTGGTTCCTACAGGTCCTTGTTAAAAATGTGCACAGATGTATTTATCTCAAAGTGGTCCAAAATTATGCTCTATATACTCTACTAGGGGACTGAAATTGGTATTAAATATTCCTGTACAAAGGAGTGAGACACCACAATAACTAAAACAAGAATGACTTTCTACCAGGAAACAACCAGATTAGTCGTGTTCCTCCTGCTGAGTGCTCAAATGTGTCTCACCAAATCTTTAAATGAATTTGTTCCTTGAAATGTCACTGCTTTGTACAAACCTATTTCAAGGAAAGCTTTCAAATGGAGAATTTCAGATAGCTCATGGTCAAATTTAGAAATTTGTTCCATACTGAACAATTTTAAAAGCCCCAATACTCCCTGTGTTCCCTGTTTTGGTGGCTCTGCACTCACAGCTTGCAAGGCACCGTAGGGAACATGTGACATGGAGCTGATGTTCAGAGAAAATTTGCACAAACACATTTCATTTGCTGTGATAAAACAATGTAGCAGAAACATCACTGCTGGAATGATCACAGAAAGATTAAAAAAAGGCTACAGAAATGGTAAAAAAATCCTCCAAGAACCCAACCCAAGAACCATTTAAGCAGAACATTCATATAAAAAGCAAAAATAGTCCCAAGCTGGTTTGCCATTCTGTTTCCAGCCCCAGTTTACTGAGTGATGGGTGTTGAGTGAACTGAGGAAATTAGTTACATTTTTGAGGGTTTCACACAGCTTAAAGAATAATTTTCATGACATCAACAAATAGTTTGATTTGGAATCTGAGAACATAATTCAACTCACTAGCAAGTCCTTACTCGGGGAAAAAATATCCTGTAGGGGCACAGAACTGAAAAATCAAACCAAACCCTTCCCACTCTTAAATATGAAGAGTAAGGGTTATTTAAATCTTCAACCTTTCATTCAATAAATCCAACCCTTGAGGCACACCATGGACTCCTGTGTGCACAGTTGGTCATTGCACATTCCCAGGTGTCTCACAGCTGCCAGGTGTATGACTGAAAAGGGTGAAAAAAGAATAAAATAATGCTTTAAGCTCCATCCACCAAACCAACCATTTAGGAAGCCTGTTTCTCCAGCCACAATGAGCTCAAGAATTGCAGATTACAGATTTCCATGGATAGATTCTGGCTGCTGACACAGATGGCCCCTTCAGCTGTGAGAGCTTTGCCCTGGAGGTGGAGCCTACACCAGTGGGGCCAGTCTGGTTCCCAGGCTGGCACTGGAGTGTGGGCAGGAGCTCCGAGCAGAAGTGCATCCATCCATCCATGTGGACACACAGGACAGCAGATGGCCCCTGGCACTGCAAGGAGGAATTCAGCCCCTGGTGAAGGTGCCACCTCTGTCCTGCTGCTGCTTTTCCAGCAGGGCTGTGAGAACCCCCGGGGATGTGACCACATCGACCAAGAGAATTGTCAGTAAACAGCTGGGGAGCACAAGCAGGGCAAGCCCTAAGTTTAGGACCAGGAAGCTGCCAACCAATTGTGTGCAGCTCTTTACTTCAGCCCTTAAAGCAGAAGAGATTTCAAAGTGATAATGGCCCTGCCATTGTGCCTGAGAAACTGCAAAGCCATGCCCAAGCATACCCTGGGGTAGAGGGAAGTTTGTTCTTGGCTGTAATATGTTTGTAATATCTATTGAGTGATTCTTTTGGAAAATCCCACCTCTGTGGAGCCTCAAGAGACACCTCTGGATTCATAGGAACACTCAGAGGGTGAAAATACTGCAACACTCCGTAGCAATACAATAACCTGTACTGGAGACAGTGATCCAGGGCAGCCAGGATCCCACAGCCAGCTCTTGGGCCACCCTGTCAGGACATGGCTCCAGAAACTGGAGTCAAGTCAATGCAAAAACCCCAGGTTCAGCAAAACCCAAGAGCTTTGCTCAAGAAACTCACACCCTGAGTTGTCTCAAAACCACAGATAATGACTGGCAGGATTTTTGTTCACTTGCTTGGTTCTTCTTAGGACAAATATATTTAAAAACAGTTTTCTCTTGCCCACATGTTACTATTAAGATCCATGGGCAGAGCCTGACAATGTATTGGCAGTCTAACACTATTTGCAAAAAAAAACATAACAGAAAAGCCAAAATTCGATCACAAACATAATAAATTGCCTCCCCAAAGACACCCTGTGCATCCTGGAGCCAGCACAGTCCCAGCAGCACTGGCAGTCCCTGGGCAATGCTATTCAGCCAAACCCAGCAATGGTCCATGTGCCCTGAGGGCTCACAGTGGCCATCCACAGAGCACAGCTGGCCATCCAGGAAGCATCCTTGCTGCTGGGATGTTTGGCACATCCAGTGCCACCTTTCCCCAAAATGGTCAGTGGGACACGCTGCATATGGAGCCTCCACACTCTGGCTCAGCAGAGCTGTGTGCTGGAGAACTGGGTGTTTAAATACTGAGCGGCTTAGCAACAAACGCTCAGTACACAGAGCAGGTAAATAATTTAACAACTTCTCTGTGTTTATTAGCCAAATCAAATATTCACAGTGTGAGGTGCTAACAGCAAAAATTGTATTTTTCTGTTTGGGCCAGGTGAGGTTTCCTCTGGTTAACTGCAGCCTTAACTTAATTTTCTTCACCAAATGTTGAGAAAACAAGAATTACACTGCACAAAACTGGTGCCCAAAATTCATCTGTCCCTGAAGGCAGAAGCTATCCCAAGTGAAGAACACACTTTGATTTGATAATGTTTTCCTGTTTCCCTCTGGTTTTCATTTCAAGCAGGTGTCAGTCTCTGGGAAGCTCAGAAATACTCTTTACCTCTTGGAGCTCAGCTTGTCTCAGTAACACACTAGAACACTTCCTGCTCCAGGAGCTTGTTAGGTTGAGCAGGACTTGTCCCTGTCAGTCTGCTGCTCAAGTGTGAGAATAATTATTCCTTTGGCACTTTATGCAGTTCCGTTCTACTCTATAATAAGGATTGGAGCTCATTAGTACAAAATATGGTGTCTGAGAAGTATTACCAC
Source organism: Sylvia atricapilla (assembly GCF_009819655.1). Taxonomy (NCBI): domain Eukaryota; kingdom Metazoa; phylum Chordata; class Aves; order Passeriformes; family Sylviidae; genus Sylvia; species Sylvia atricapilla. Next base: position 15,364,982 of record NC_089150.1, on the reverse strand, counting down.
AAAGTAAAATATCCATGTAAAACATTGAGAGAGAGAGAGTTGGAAATCTATGTACAAAGTTCCATTTCCCAAGGTTTCAGCGGCACTAAAGCCACACAGATCTAGAAACTCTGGGAAAAATCCTTCTGGTTTTGGTGTCCATAAAAGTCCACCCAAGGAATACAAGGGACTCAGCCAACCTTTCACTTCCATGGCAGTGGCAAAGCTGGGCCAGTTCACAAGATAAAATACAGGACCGTGCCTCATAACCACACCTTGAAAATGTTTTCTGTCAGGTGCAGAGCATTTTATTCTCTCCATCAGCCAGTGGAAAGCACAGCACTCACTGTGCCCCACCAAGCCTCCAGTGCGTGGTGCAAGGTGCAAAAACAAACCCTGTTGACTCCTTGCCATTGAGAGCTGCCCCTTCCTTGCTGGGCTGTCCTGCTGCTGATCAGTCACCCAGCACAGAGAAGAGGAGCTGGCCTACGTGCCTGGAGCCTGGTGCACACGTCATGAGCTCAGCAACTCGGCCGCGGGACGCGGAGGTTAAACACGAGAGCGGATATGGACCTTGGACCATCATCAAACATACACTTGGTGACAGAGGGAATGTTTGGAGAGGAGATAAACAGGACTGTGAGGAAGGTCAGAGAGGGGTGTCCTAAAGTGGCTGCTCACATAGAGCCCCCTCCCTGAAGGAGAGGGGCAACACCACAGGGGCTTCAGTGCTGCCCTTCACTGGCTTTGCCTTTGGAGCAACTCACTCTGCTTTTCGCACTGCAGCTACCCCGAGAGCAGACAGCATTTACACTGCAAGATTTGCATGACTGTCATATTCCTACACATCCTTTACTGCTCCTGCATACACCTTTCTTTTGTCCCCTTGTTATGGCTCTCCTCTTGCTGCTTCTGCTGGGGCATGTGGTGACTCTGGTCACAAATGAACAAGAGCTGAGTGGTGTGCAATGTCACAGTTGCTGCTTATGATGAACAAGAGCAGCAGCCCTCAGCCTCTGTAGGCAGGGCGATACCCTGGAGAGCTGGACCATGATTAGAGGTTCTTGGCCAGAGTCAAAATGCCAAAAATTAGAATAAAAAATAGGAGGGTGTGTGTGAAATCCGTGCCTTCCCTCTGAGTTCAAATTTGTTTCCTTTTTTATAAAAGTAAAACTAATGAAACAGAGTTAATTTAGAAAAAAAAAAGAGGTTGAACTTAGAAAAAAAAAGAGAGAATTAGGAAAAACGTAGCTTCTTTATTTATCATTGCATTGAAACAAATATTGCCTTACACTAAGAAACCCTCAGGCACAGTAACGAGACTGCAGAAGGTTCTTAACTTTCAATCCTCTCTCTCCAAGCACAAACAGGAAAATGGTGTGAGCAACACATGCATGAACTCTCCCCAGTAATCCCAGTAATGGGACTCAAAATAAGGCTGTCCTGAATTGCTGTGGAATGGGAAGGAGGACAAGTGTTTCAATCTGATATATTTCAATGACTTTGCCAGCCTGAAAGCCCTTCCTCTAACAGAGGTCTGGCACAATTCTTTATCTGCTCCTTTATCTGTCCAGAGGAAAGAGTGCCAGGCCCATTGCTTCCTATGAGGATACGTCACCCTGGTTAATCTACAACATCCTCGCTGTGTCTGCACACACAACGAGAGGTTTACGTGATGCTTTACGCGTCCTTCTCTCTAACATCAACTGTGACGGCTTCCACCAGCACCAGCCACACCCTGGACCAATGCCACTGCCAGGGCTCCGTGAGAAATGGGAGCCTCGGCTTAAGGCAGCTCCCACCTCATCACAATCTAAATAGTGGCTAAAATAAACAGGTTATGGCTTCTATTGTCACTGCATCGTCCTGTCCTGGCTCAGCTCTGAGCCTGGGAAACTCGCACTGAGTCACAGAGGGTTTGCCTGGAGCGAGGGGTTCGTGCTGGGAGGAAAGGTTTCACCACCACCACCACTTGGGGGTATGCAAGAGAGGGAAAGTCCAGGCAAGAGATGAAAGATTTGTTTTGGTTTATGTGGATTTTTGAATGAGCGTGGCCCTACAGGGAAGGCACAAAATCTGGGGACCTTACAGAGAATCAATTAAAGCAGTCACAGCAGAGCAAACTAACCAGCCTTATCCAGAACTGAAACCGATCAGAAGGGAAATAACGTTAGCTTGTGTGGTCCTTGGTCTCCTGGTTACCTCTCCTGGGTGAGGATGTGTTGAAAGATGAGAGCCCCCAGCCAGAAAATCCTCTGGCAGCTCCCTGCCTAAGCATACAGAGTTTTATCTTCCTCTCCTGAGGCCCCATTTCAGCTTTGCAGAACAAAATCTGCTCTGGCCTGTGCAGATAAAGCTCTCCCAGCCAGCTAATCATGCCATCTCCTAAAACAAGGGCCTTTACTTGCCCTGCAGGAACTGAGTGCACATCGGGTTTTCCCTTCTGTCCCTATGGATTGAACCATGCAACCTTGGATTTCCAACACAAGAATTACCTGTAAAATACCTAGATATGAAAGCACAGGAGAAAAATGCTGCTCCCATTTCCCTGCTAACCAAGCTGCCTGGACAGAAAAGCAGATTTCAGCTTGTGCCAGAAAAACAGAGCTCTGATGTGGAAAACCATCCCAAGCAGTGCTTTCAAGCCCAAATGCAGGCACGAGGGGGTATTGATTTCTATATTATTGACTGTTCTTGTTCACTCTGTACAGAATTTCCATTGCAGGATGCTTTCCTGAAGGCCCAAGGGGCTGCTGAGCTGCAGTGCTGGTGTCACTGGTGGCCAGCAGTGAACAGCAACTCACACTTGTGAGTCTCAGAGGGGTTTAACAGGATTTTAACTGGAGGATGCTACAAGCTCACATCTCAATTACACCAAGTGGAAAAGCAGATCTGAATTTCAGCTCTGAGGACACTTTCTGTAGGGATCTCTCTACCTCTGCTATGTTAAAAGTGTTACAGCTGGCTGCTACCCTGACATAATTTAGGAAAAGGATTTGGAATTCGAAAGAAAAAAAGTAACTACAATAATATTTACCTTCCCAGGCCATGGCTGAAGTCTTTTATGGCAGGCAGACCAGCAGTTTCACAAGATGTTGTTACCTATATTATTTGAAGGGGATTTTACATGGAGATATAATAATGAATCTGAACCAAAGGGATACAAAGTCACCACAATGAACAAAGCAGTTTAACTTGGTCACCTCATACCCTGTTCCATAAGATATTCCCTTGCTTTAGCTGCTTATCAATCGCTTTTTGTGCTTGACTAAATATTCCTGATTAATATTTTCAGCCTCCTGCCATCCTACTGAATTCAGGCTTTAAATGCCTTTGTCAATAAGAGTGGTTTGGAAGCACAGATCTGCTGGCTGAGGAGTCCTGCTCACTCACACCAGAAAACTTCAGGAAAATTGCATCCTTGCCCTCAGCTTCCCAAATTCTCTTCTCTCCATTTGGTCTTACAGTTTGAGATCCTGCATACTGGTAGCTCATCAGCAGCTCTCAAGTTATGGAATGATTGGCTGGCCTTTACAGCCAAAGAAGAACTGGCTTTCCAAGGCTGTGCCTGGATGAGATGCTGCATTTTGTAGAGTGCAGCTGTTCCATTGTGCAGTTTAAACAAAAAGTTCCCATGACTCTAAAAAATATGAAAACATTTTGCTGTGCCATTGACAGCAACTTCCGTTGTGTGCCAGTAATGGGAATGGCAGCAACACGTTAATCAAACAATCCTGATGGTTTAATACATGGGGTGAGCTCTGCCTTGCAATTCTTTTGTTCCTGTAACTGGTGAATGTCCCAGTTATAGGTTGATGATGATGATTTTTTTCACTGCAGTAATTAATTCTGTGAATTTTTAAAGTCTACTGCATTGTTTTTAAGATGATGAAATGTCCCCCTTCTCTACTGAATCCTTTAAATATCAGGCCAGAGGAGTTAAAACCAAACAATGGTATTCCCTTTGAATGTGTTGCTTGGCACCTTGAAGACATCCCTTTTATAATGTGGAAAAGGCAGGCTGTCATTTTCAGATCTTAAAAATGCTCAAATTATCAGTAGAGTTGCACCAGGACTGTTCTCTTGAAAAAAAAAAATTCCTTTTAGCTGTAATCCTTTGCTCAAGCCACTCTAAACAGTGCAAAATAAAGATCAAGTACATTTTGAACTGTAATGCTGTCTCAAATTAAAAGTACTCAATGCCTTCTTTTGCAAGACCTGATACACAGAGTAAAGAAAAAGGGATGACAGGTGAAAGTGACCTTTTCAGGGAGAAGGTGCAGGCAAACCCATCATCCCCAGCTCCTGTTACCTGCTGCAGCCTGCACTGATTTCCCCTGGATTAGTGTCAGATGCTGATCTCCTTAATTACAGTGAGGGCTGTTCCCCTCTGTAGCTGCTTTGTCTGATTCTAGCAGAACTAACTATGACAAAATACAGGTTTCAGGAGAAACTGGCATTATGCAGAACCTCAGCCTACAGGAGCATGGAATCATGGAATGGTTTGTGTTAAAAGGGACCTTAAAGATCATCTTGTTCCAAACCCCCCCTGCCTTGGGCAGGGATGCCATCCACCAGACCAGGTTGCTCAGGGCCCCATCCAGCCTGGCCTTGAACACTTCCAGGCATGGGACCCCCACAACCTCTCTGGGTAACAGGATAGGTTTTGCCTTTGATATTTTCACCTAGGACTTTGAACAAGGCCAGCTACTTTATTGTCCCAGCCCTGCTTGCTGCTTTGCACAGAATGTGGAGAAGGTGCTTTTTCCTCTTGAAATCTTTGCTTTCAACTTTTGTCCTTCCTCCAACATCACCATCCCTTGCCTGGCTTCAGTTAGAGCTGCTCAGCTCTGCAATGCCAGATGGATCTCCCATCATGGCACAGCACTGCCGAGCTCCAGACAGGGCCCTATCTGAAATGGATGTCACCATGATGTCATTAATCACCACAGCCAAACATGGACAAACATTTCTGAATTTCTCTGCATTGGTAAATCTTGGTGCCTCCCCCAGGGATGTTCAAACAGCTACTGATACAGCAAAAGGACCAACTTTGAGAGCATGACAAATTTTGGTGAAGCAAGGGTAGACCAAATCTGCAACTGACCTCTTTCTCCTCCTGTTTCACAACAGGCAACACAGAAATTTATTAATTCCCTAGGACTTACACACAATAGCCTCTTCATTGTGGCATGATGCACTGTAGAGATAATGGTGAATGCAAGCACAGGCAGTGAGCAAACAGCCATTTGGAGATAAGTCAGGCAGATAAATAGGCCCTTGTGTGGCCAGTGCCACTGAACCCAAGACTCAGATGCTCAGTTAAGTCCATCATGGGCCAGGGGGTTGTCCCAGAGCCTGAGAAGGATGGACACAGATATTTCCTTTGTGCACAGAGGCAGCTCTGATCTTCTTGATGCATCTGACACCCTCTTACAGATTCATTCAGGCTGACAAAGTGGTGATTTCAGCAGCAGCACTAACGAAGCTTGATTCACCACTCTCATTTGCAGACCATGCTTCTACACTGTCAACACCACTGCTTGAGTTCCTCCCTTCCTGCCATGAGCATCTTTCACTTCTCCCTCCTATAGGAACACAGCTTTTCCCCATGTCCTGTCACCCAGCCCCGGGTAACCTCGGTTTTCTACACATCCCCAGCTCTTTCCCTGTGCAGGTGGTTGCACGTGCCAGGGCTGGTGCAGAGCCACTGCCCTGCTGCCAGGGGAGCTGCTGTGGCCATGGAATATGATGCTAACTGATGTTACCTCCAATGGGTACATGCTGAAAGCAGGGAAGAGAGGAGAAAAGAAGGGACAGATATCACAGGAAATATAAGGTAGGACCAGCATAGCATTACCTGCAATCTCCTTTTGCTGCCTAGCAATAAGCTAAAGTTTTCTGCTGGTCTGAGAAATAACCCCCTAGCCAAGGGCAAGCTGAGTCTGGATGCAGCAGCAGTGGCAGAGGCGGGTTCAGTGTCTCCACCCTCGCCCCAAGATCCCGCCCAACTATCCAAACAAACAAATAAATAATTGATGTCTCCTATCACACAGCCCTTTCCACGCAGAAGTCACAGTTTGATTCTTAGGTTTTTGTGAAGGCCAGTTCATCTGGGGCTCGTTCATGCCTTTTCTCAGGCACAGGAACTAACACTTCACTCCTTGCACAGTCCCATGGCTGTCGTGGGGCCATGGCTCCTCCCTGGGAGCACAAAACTGAGCCCTGGCTCAGTCCCGTGCCTTGGACCCAGCAGGGTTGCCCCAAGAGAGAGCAGAGACTCGAGTCACCTCGTTCAAGCCACCAGGGCTCAGGGAGAGTCTCCCATGTGGGAGTGGGCACACGCAGAGTGTGGCCCCCAGACCCTTCCCGTCGCCCCACAGCAGCGTGAAAACCCAAACAACCGTGGACCCTAAACCTGTCACACTGCTCGCTTTTTCTCTCCTCTCCTCCTGATGTCAATTCCTGGTGCAATCCCAGAAATAATATGGACAAATTCTCGGCTTGCTATTTTTGGCAGCTCCTCCCCCCAAGGAAAGAGGGAGATTACACTGTGGGCTATTCAGGCAAGCTGGCAGGCCGGCCACAAACACACTCTCCAGCCCCTATGGCTCTAATGATAAATCCCGGCCACACTGAACACTGGGGCTGGCTTTGGAGCGCCTTTGGGAGGCCAGCGCTGTGCCAGACACGCCGCCTACATGTTTAGAAGGTGCCATTTATTTATGAAGTCTATTTAGCGAGCAGAAATAGAGCTGTGTGGTGGGCACGGTGACCCAGGGTGACTGGGGTGGATTGAGAGGCTCCCCAGCATGTCAAACACACCCCGCCTGGCACCACCCCCTGGGCTGCACAGATAAGTAGCTGGGTGATCCTTTTAATCTGCACCTAATTAGCACGAAACAGATGTCAGCTGGCACCCAGGCCAAAGCAAGTGAGGCCATTTGCGGACACCAAGGCACAAAGATGCCTCCTGTACCTAACCCAGCATGTCCTAAAGATGAAAGGTTGGGAATGACAAGGTGCAGCATTCCATCAGCCTCCCACAGAAACTGCGTGCTGTGTGTGGGACATGACTGCCCTCACACCTGAAAGTGCAGGTTTGTGTTGTGGTAGGTGCTGGATGAAAGAACATTTTGTTACTCTGGGTTTACATGGCGTTTACTACACCATGGCACCGCTTCTAGGAATTCATCTTCAGTGATAACAATAATAGCCTTGGATTTTTATTTTTTTTCTCTCTAAACACAGTGCCCACACACAACCCAAAGCGGTACAAAACTGAGGAACACACCAAACAAGGCTGGTTTAAAGAAAATCAGCAGATTGTTTTTAAATTTACAAATGCTTCAATGGCCAAAAGCCTGAAAGAGTCCCAAGTGGAAGCAGATTTTTATGGAAAGTACACAGGATCTTTCATGCTTATGCATAATAGATGGGTTGCACTCAAACAAATCCTGCCAGACCCAAAGATGAAATGTTGAATCATCTCTTTCAGGGCCTTGAACCTGCAATTTGCTCCCGGAAGGCCTACCTGTTTTCCAGCTGAAGCTCTGTTTAAACACAAAGGTAAGTTGCAACCAGGTCATTTTAGATTCTGCTCTAGTTCTACATTTTTACAAATTCCTACACTGTTCAGATCTAGGAATTTAATCTGCCTAGTCACAAAATTTCAAGCCAGACATAATATTTGGAACTAGTAACAGGCAAGGATGCCCCCAAAGAGGAAGCTTGCCAACTTGTGGCTTTGATTCAGAGCCACATCTCATTGTAGTTGGCATTAGAGCCAGGATTAACTGCTCAGCACCTCAAATCCTTGTGCATGAGAATGAATCCATAACTCTGGATTCACAAGCCCTAAGAACACTAAAGAATGTAATTTGAGAAGCTTGAGATCTCCAGAGTCAAACAAACAAGGGACACGGAGGAACATCATATCTGTGAGCTGCTGGGTTCTGCTGTGGAGCCCAGCTGTCACCCTGGCCCTGGCACTACGGATTATAGCCAAAACCCTTCCTTTTACATAAAGAGCAAGCAGATGTTGTATGTCCTAGTCCAAAACCTGCTTCCTAGTCCTGTCTTACCGATGTCATACTTTCAGCCACATAGCCAACAGTGTGGTGGCTGAAAGACCAATTTTTGCTGGAGACCAGCAAAATCCACAAAAGATGTGCACCACTGAAAACCCAGGTATATCATTATTCATAAAACAACTGCTGGAGGGCTTGAGAGGACAGGGCAGGAGGGGAGGAGAATTTGTAGCAGATGGTAGCACCTGGCTCATGAGATATTGAAGTGGAAAAACTTCACTTTCTGACAAAAATCAAAGTCTTGCTTGATGCCTTGACCAGCAGCCACACCAAGTCACCAAACCCTAAGGCCATGTCACAACTGAAACAAAGACATAAGAAAAATTATCTTACGTCTAGACATATTTTAAGAGTAGTCCTCTTTAAATAGATTCAAATTGAGCCTACCAGTCTCTAGACAACCTAGACCAGTTTTCTCCAGGGGGACTGTCAGTAAATAAACCCCGTGGTGTCAGGGAGCAGTGGAAGATTCTGCCAGGCCAGATGGAGTTGTCCAAAAGGCTTCTGATTTGACTGTGTTAGCACAAAGGAAGCCCAGATGTTTGTAACTGTTCATGGGCCAGAAACTCACAGCACAGCCCTCCCAGATAGATCTTCAAATATATAAATGCTCAGCCATCACAGTACTTTTGAATATGCTGGATCACAACAACTGGCTGGACTGCCAGCAAGTAATTCCCATCACTTTATAAAGCACATTAGGCTGCCCAAACAGGAGTACTGCTCTCTGCTGCAGCAGCTTTAATCCTATTGAATATCACACATGACTCCTGTTAAGTCAGGCTGCAAGGACTTCCATTTTCCTCCTCCCTTGCAAATGCCCATAATGTTCTTGAATTTTCTGAGCTGCAACTTTTCACACTGCTTTCTCTGCCAGCATTGGCTTTCATTATTTCTTTTAAATATAAACTTGGAGCAAAACCTCTTCAGATGTTTCAAGTTACAAATGGGTGGAAAAAATATAATTTTCTACATTAAAAAGAAAGTTTTGTGTGCAATGCGAGGGAGACACACAGAAGGAAAGAAGCAGGGAGTAGCTCAAAAATGGCAATACTTTGAAACCTGAAACTTGGCATGGGCACAGTTCCTGACAAAGTGTATGCTCTGCTAAGTTTAGAAAAAATTGTGGTTGTAAAATAAAACGACGAGCACTTGAGTACACCCTCGTGCACAGACAGCAGAGGACACTGTTTGGATTTAGCCATTAACCCTGAGGACCATTCTTTGCATTACAAGCAGCAATCACAAAAAATAGGACCCTCCAGGTCTAAAACAGGGACGTCAAAGACCCCTAAAAAAAAAAATTTAAAAAATATGATAATATGCCAACTGCCTATCCTTCCAGTGCATACTAAGATACTTGAACAATTTGGAGTGAACTAAACCAGCCAGCAAAGCCTTGAGTTTGGGCCACTGAGACAGTAATTGCTAATTAACAGCTCCTGAACAAAGAAGCTAATGCCTCTTTCTCTTAAAAGATGAAAGCTGAATCCAGTCCCACCACTGTGACCCACCATTCCACAGCCATATTCCTCCTGCATTTATATGTTCCTATGTCGTTCAGTCAGGAGGGGATGCAAGGGGAGAGACAGTGTCAAGGTGGGCAGAGCACAGGGGGCTGCCTGGGAGGCCCCCCACGGCAGGGACAACATCCCCCAGATTAAACGGGGCCAGTGTCACCAGAGGCAAGTCCCAGCACACCAAGGACAGGTTAATCCCAGCAGCAGCAGTCAGATCAGACACCTTCCTTTGCATCAGGCCGGAGCTGGGGTTATTCCAGACTTGAGTAACAGGTACTGGAGAGAACCCCTGAACTCAGAATGGGTCATTCACACCTGGAAATGATGGAAGAGTTCAGGCATTGTCCCCGGTGCCTACTGTGCCCCTGCATGAGAGAAACAGGCTGTTCAGCCAAGGCCAGGCTGAACCCAGACTAGGGGCTGGGAGAGGGTCAGCAGCCCTGTAAAGGATTGCACTGAGAGAGGCAGATGCTCCTCCTCTGGCTGATGAATTTTTTAAACTGGAAGAATAATCTGTCACTTTAGGCTGGGACATGGACAATCTGGACAGGTAGGGATATTCCTCTGTGCTCAGGCATCCACCTGCAAATTGTGGGTGTCTGCACAACACAGCAACATGCAGATGTTTTATTCCAGAGCCAAGAGAGGCTCTGGTGACAGCTGGTGGGAGCAGCCAGGCTGTGCAACAAGAGCAGAGCTTGTCCTTACACACTGATGGTGAAAGCTGTGCTCTCACACTTGGGACCAACCACACTGCCCAGAGGGTGAGCAAGAGGCTCTCAGTCCCAGAGACTGCCCAGCAGCTCTCAGCTCCCAGCACATCAGCCTGGTACTTGCACGAGGTGCTGATTCCCAGCAATGCTTTTCTTTCCCAGATCTCAGAGTATAACAGATATAACTGGACTATATCTGTACAGATGATTTGGCTTGGCAGATACCAGCTCGACCAGCCTAGCTGAAGGTAGACACAAGAAGGATGGGTGGGATTCAAACCCAGTCAAAGGACCTCAGCCAGCCCCTGTGAGGAACAGATACACCCAGATCATTGCCCAGTGAGCTGGGCAGAGCAGAGACCCTTGACCAATCGTGCCTGTAAGTGGGGAATTTAAAAACCCTGTAAAGGGAGCTGCCAAACAATAAACGAGGCTGCTGCCACATGATCCTCAGCATGTGTATGTCACAATGTCACATCTCTGTCTCCCACTCCATCATGACATCACAGCACTGTCCCAAGGAAAGCAGGTAGAAAAAAAAGTAGATTTTTCCCTATTTCTGCCAAGATACAGTGTATCTGAGGTTCCAGCTGAGCACTGCTCATTGCTACTGGTACCTGTGATACAGCCTTAAATTGTCCCAAACTCCAGAGGAGCCTTGCATGCAAACACATTCCCATGAAAATTAGAATAACAGCAGCCCCATTTCGTTTTCATGTTCAAAATTTGCACACCTTGGTTGAAAACCTGGCTGTAGCAGCACCTCACAGGGCTCTGGCAGCCCCCCTCAGTCTAAGGTAGGAGACTTCACTGGAGGAATGGGCTTGTCTGGAAAGAGCCTCCTGATTACTGACTTCCTCCTGCTTACCCTGTCCTGCTTACTGACATTTCCAACAAAAGGTTCAATTTGTGTAATTTGGGAGAGGAGCTCTCTATTTGCCCACCTTTGAAAGCTGAACTAGAGCAATCAAAACCGTTTCACTCGGGAAATTCCGTCAGGACACACAGACACACAGAGGCAAACAGAGCAGCTGAAGCTCAGAGTGCCTCTGTAAACACTGCATTTCCTGCCTCACTCACACATTCAAAAAGGTGGGATGGTTTTGAACACCCTTTGTTCAGACAGACCTTTAATTTTAGCTGTCCTGGGTCAAAGCAAACAACATCACATGGTACCTCAAGGTGGTTTCTTTTGGCTTTTTATACTAGGAAAACACTGAGCACATTTTTACTGATCCAAGTATTGTCCAAACAGGCACTGGCATCACTTCATATTAGTTCCATGATCCTCTGTGCTGTAACCATGGAAAATAAAAAACTTCAGGCACTGGGGAATGATCTGAACTTTGATCTGAAGCAAACCTCTGCAGAAGGTTGGAAAAAAAATCACATATGCAAATTATTTTAGCATTTGTCATTTTTCAGCATATTTTTCCTCTATTTTCTCTTCTGAGGAAAGGCAAGAATAGAAAATCAAAAAAACCCAAGAGAATTACTATAAAGTGTTTTGAAGACAGCTTATTTGGAAGGGAAGTCAGGGACAGAACATAAAAGCCTGGTCTAATGAGATTTCCAGTCCAATTTTGTCAAATATAGGACATTTGCATATTGGGAATGTTGCAGGCATCCAAACTGTGGTTAGTTGAATACAAAACTTGTGCAATGAAACATGAGATACAACTTGAATAAACTGAGCTTACACAGCATTTGACCAGACCTTAAGTGCAGGAATAGGAGACTTTGGTGAATATTTTGGCATGTCAAAGAAACCAAGTAAAACGACTTTGCACAGGGTGCATTGTATAACCACAAAACCAGCTGCAGAAAAACTTCTATGGCATCAGGATGCTGGCTGGATCAAAGAAAAGGTTTATATACTGGTGTGGATAATGAGGAGACATACTTGGGAATGTCAGAATCCTGATGCTCAGGGGCTGAACCTGGGAGATGCCAGCAGGAAAATGTCTCCTTTGAAGACAGCATGGACAGCACCTCCCAGCCCATGCACTGTAAAGAAGATGGCTCTTTCAGAGGTAGGAGGTGAAAGAGGACAAGAGGAACTTCGCTGTGGTGAAGAGAGCTGGAAAGCAGAACAGTTTTGTGGATAGTTTCAATTCTACATCAACGATTCACTGAGCATCACTCCCAACCCTGACCTGCCCAGGCAGGAGTGGGCCTTATCCTACAGGTGGGATTATCTCAGCAGGACCATAAATACATTAAAAGGATACATTTCAAATTAATGTGTACCCAAAACAAGCTTGAGCCCAGGTGTCTTTTCAACGGGAAACTGTGTCACTGGGTGATTTTGCAGGTGATTCCTTTGATTCTTTTAAATTCAGGAAAGCCCGGTGGCCACCAGCAAGCCTGAAACAGCCAATGCAGCCTTGAAGCAAGGATGCATTTCAGGACTGACCCAGAGAGCTGGGACTGACCACACAACGTCTCTCTTCTCCCAAGGAGGACCAAACATGCATGGCTGTGCTCCAGCTTTCCAGAGAATCATGTAACTGAGACAACACCAGAGACACAAGAGCAGCCTGGATTCACACCATTGCAGCCAATGTGGCTTTTTGTCAGGGGACCACTATCTCAAACTCACACCCCATTTATTAGTCTCTGCTCTCCCACAGGAGCTATCCTGTGGGTGAAGCAGAGGAATTCACAGCAGGTCTCTCGCTCTCCGTTTCCCATCAGCAGAGTCCTTTTAAAGAGAAAAATCAGGCAACAGCCGCTGACGTACAGAAGAGCATTTCTGCCAGGAGAGCTCTGTGAGGCAGGCACATGGAGAGGTGTGATCCTTCACTGATGGAGTTGTGCTGGAAACAATCCCATATGTGGATATAGCCCCACCCCTACAACACCACCCCCCCTTTCCTTGTTTTTAACAAAAATGGCTTGTGTTGTGCTTTCTGTCTGTGTCTGCACAAAGGTATATATATCTTAATATTAAGATATATATAATATTCTGGTAGTGCAAAGCACATCTATGTCCAGATGAGGCAGCCTTTTGGTGGGTGTAACAGTCTTTAGTGTCCTATTTTGGGCAGGTGTTCACTGTATAGCCAAGACCTCACATATTCTGGAACAGATGAATGCAGCTCAGGATTATCCCTTGACACATCTCAAAACAGCTTAGAAGACGTAAGAAAGGGGTGTGAAAACAGTGAAGACTTTCAGAGGTCTGCTCACATGCATGAAATGAAAAGCAATTGCATGTTCAGACTGTGTTAGTCTGAAGAAAAAGGAAGTAATAGGTCTTAGTGGGGGGTTGGTGGATGGATGGAGACAGTGGAGATGAAGAGAGAAATAAACACAGCTGAAATAAATTCTGACTTCTGATCAAGGGAATATATTCATGGAATATGGAATGTGGTATTAGCCCAGCTGAACACACAGCAGCAGCAGGCACTGCGACCCACAGCCACAAAGTGAGCGAAAGCTGTTGGCAGCAGCAGTCCATAAAAAGGACGTAAATAATTAGAGTTCTTCTAAACAAGGTCAGGATTTAGCTGCTGTTTCTTTTCCTCTGCTGAACAGCCAAGGGAGGTGGCTCAAAATTATTTAGGGTGAGTTTTGTCCTGGTAAATCTCAGAACAAGGTAGAAGATTTGAAAAGATTCAGAGCCTACAGTGTTGACCAAAAACTTTGCTGTTCATTAAATGTAAGCTGAGCCATGAGCTCTGCAGCTCCTGGAAGATGAGTTTGCTGCATCCTCAAAATAGCTTTCCTCACAGGAACTTATTTGCTGACACCTTGAATAAAGATGCTGCTGCAATTTTCACATTCTGTCCCACAGCAAGACAGTTATCCTGGACCACTGAACCACAGCATTTCTCTAACTGTGCTGCCCCTTCCACTTCTCATAAAAAGAGAAAAACACACAGAATTATCTGCAGGTAGAGGCTGAAAGGAGGTTTATTTCTTAATGATTCAAGGCAACTTAAATATCCTTCCATTTGCTGCTGCTACATGAGTGCAGATTTGAGGTGTAGGGTGAGGTGGCTGGAGTATAATCATCAGTTCTTCAGTACAAAGGACACACATTTGACTCTGCATTATCTCCCTACCACAGACAGCCTTGCCTCCTACAACTCAATGGAAATGCAACACAGCAAAGTCAGAAAACACCATCTAAGGAAAGCAACCAATATTTATTATTATTATTATTATTATTATTATTATTATTATTATTATAGGATTTCTACTTTGTATTTTAATGCAAACCCCCTTGAAACATCTGACTGATCACAGACTCTGCCAAAGGAAAAGATTCTTCCTCTCATAATTCTACTTCAGGTACAGAAACATCCAGGAAAAATAAATGTAGTGCTCAGTGGCTGGATCTTTGTCATCCACCTCCAAGCCTCAATGCTCCACTAGAAGACAGCACAGACAGGGTCACTGTTCCTGCTGGTGGCCATTTCATACTGAAATCCCCACAGTTCTCTCCATCCAAAGGAAAGTCACTTCAGCTCTGGCAGGCAGTCACAGGCAGGGGAGGATTGTTACATAAAGCATCAGTGGGAGTAAACGAGAGTGTTACTTATAGGCACAGTAATGCTTCCATCTCGGGGGACCCTCCCTGAGCCACACAGGCTCTGGGACTCCTCTGGGTGATTAAATACATAAATCAGCTTTCTGGCAGCTACTCAATGCTCCATACCATACACCTGCCTTTTCTCCTGTATTTTCTCTTTGTGTCTCTCTCGCTTCTGCTGGTGCTGTCTCCGTCCATGGAATTTGCACTTAGCTCGAGGTCGCTTCTGCCAGTAGCCAAAGGATGGAGCAGCAGACACACCTTGGCTTCTAAGGAGCCATTACCCTGTCTGGATGAAGATTTCTCCACTTGAGCACATTGTCATACTGCACTGTCACACAACCATCACTGCTATGTACTAGTCTGGAAGCATTTGGCATTGGGCATTTTTCTAACAAAACTGTCAAGGATAAATGACCATTAGCACCCAATTCTGACAATTTCTGAGATGAGAGGCACCGCCAGCAGTCAGCACTAACTCACAGACTGATAGTTGTGGCACAGAGTAGACACAGAAGAAGCTTTCTGACCTTTGGCCAAATACATTTTCAAACTTCCTCATCACTCAGAGTATGACCCACATGAAGGAACTCCATCCCCACATTGCCTGGCTGTCCAATGTTCCCACATACTATGCTCCTGCATCCATCATCCAGACAAACTCAAGCTAGAAAGGGACAGCACATGGTCACAAACATCCTCTTAAACTGACATTCCCTCAGTCAACCCTCCCAGATGAAAGCTGGGCTCCACAGGAAACAGCCCACCAGCAGTTTCCTAAAGAACACCAGGTTACCTTCCCTCACAAAGTGTTGTTTGTCTGGGCACGGGAGCAGTGCAAAGAGAACTGAACGCTACTGCCATGGCCCAGAGAGACTTCATCCTCTTGGGAAATAATGTACTGCTTTTCTAGCTCCTGTTTTGTGTCATGTATCATGGGTGACTACCACCAAACCAAATCACTGCTGAACTGCCAAAACTGGCTTTTTGTCCTGGGCTGCAGCTAATGGTAGCTTCCTACTGCCCTTTAGGGAGCACTGTGTAGCCTCTTGGTTCTTCTCCCAGTCCTGATGATGCCGAAAGACAGGAGCGTGACAAAGCCCTCTCCCTCCCAAACCCCAGTGCATGGGATACGGCGGGATGGAGTTCATTTTCATCCCTGCAGCCCGTATGGTGCTGGGTTTTAGATCTGTGACTGTATCAGCGTTGATAACACACCAGAGTTCTGGCTACTGCAGAGCATAAAGACTGTCCCTGCTTCTCACTCCACCACCCAGGGAGTGGAGGTGTGAGGGGATGCAGGTGGGACCTAAGGGAGGGTCAATCTTCACGAGTAGCTGTTGCTCAGAGACTGTCTGTGCATCAGTCATGGATGGTGGTGGATGGCCATGCAGCACTTACTCCCCTCCTGCCTTTGTGCTCCTTCTGTTATTAAAATGTCTTTATTTTCACCCAGGAGGTTTTATGACTTTTGTTCTTCCAATGCTGCCCCAACTCTCCCCAGGGGAAGGACTGAGCAAGTGGCCAGATCAGCTGCTGGATGGGGTCCAAAGTACATTTTCAGACTAATCTTTACTGGACTGAACTTTTTTTCCTCTTTTTCCTTTTTTTTTTCTTTTCTTTTCTCAATCACAGCTAAAACCATCCTGTATCAATCAAAACCTCCCTTTAGCTGTCTCAAAATGTCCTGCATTCTGTTTTTTTTCAGATGTCACATTCACTTCAGACTGTAGGTCATGTTAATTCAAACAAACACTAATTAAAGCCACGTGGGGGCTTGGGACATGCTGTAGGCATCACAATACTTCTCAGAAGCTTTCTGGACCTCAACACTTGAGCTTTAGAAGGTAAAGCCATGAATCTGGGGCAATGGCATTTGGGCAGGATTTCAATCCCCAAATCCTTCTCTTGCAGAAGCAAAGTCCCTCTGAGGGACTGAGGAAGCAGAGAGAGGAAAAAGCGATCTCAGTTTGTCAGTTTTCTGTGCAGCTCTCAGCTGTGCCCATCTCTGGATTTTGTTCTCAAGTGCTGAAACATTTCAGGCTTCTCAGACAGGGAGAGCTGCACTTTTGGAGGCTGTCCAAACCATCCATTAGGCTTCTCTTAGTGAATAAATTGTTCTGCTTGATTCATGGGCATCGCTCTTGTCTCTGAAGGGAGTTAACCAAATGTAACCAGGACTAGAGCACAGTGCTGCGCAAACAACTGGGACCAATTTGATCAATACTGAAACAAACAGCAAGAATTTCATCCCATGCTGACATAAAAGCTAATTGAGTCCTGAAAAGAAGCTTTGTAGAGGCAGGCAGAACATTTCCACAGGTATGTGACCCTCCCCAAATTCTTCATTTCACACAGTCTTCCCTATCATTCTTTGCACCATTTCTTATCCTAATTTTCTCCATCAGCTTGTCAGAGCCACTGGGTGATTGTTGCACATGCTTCCCCCACCTTTCTCTGTGCTCATAAGTGGCTGGCAATATCTCAAAACTTGGACCAACTGCAAGGGTTTCTGCACTTCCTATGGTATCTTTCCATTTCCAACTCCATTGCTGCTTTCCTCTCAGCCAGCTTTGGGACAGCAGCACTTCAGAGCTACATCCCAGCTCTGTGACTCTGAGCTAAAAGGTGAAACCCACTTAAGTTCCCCCAGCAGCTGCTGTCTGGCCAGCTTGTTGCAAAGATGTCATCACCAATAGCTCCAAGGACTGCAATTTTAACTTTCATAGTTATTCTCCCTCACTGGAGGTGCTGAATTGCACCAAGCTTCTGAGCAAGGTCTCCATCATGCTCTCCTGCTCTTTCTCCTGTCCTGGCCTTGCACAAGACTCCTCCCTGCCTCGTGGAACACCATTCAAGACTGTTGACACTCTACCTTGTTTGAAGTCCATGACCCGGGATAGCAATGCTCCATTAGCAGTTTTCTCAAAGGTTACAGTGAAAACCAACATGACCCCAGCAGCTGCAGAGCAGGCATCAGTTCTATCTTTGCTTTTCCCCAGACCCCAACAGCCCAAGGTGCATCCATGAGGCCTGACAGGAGGAGCTACTCATGGCAGTGAAGCAGGGGAGGTTTAGTCCCAGCACAAGAACCAGCCAGCCTTGCCAAAGTATTTTTGAACACCTACTGAACCCTCAAATGGCAGTCTCAAAAGCCAGCCTCACTTCACTCCGGCAGAGGCAATTTTTGAGGGCTTCCATTAATGTTATTCAAGGTACACCCCTTTGCCTCCAGAGCAACCAAATGCATCTCTGGCCTATCATCTGCAGTGCAAACACTGCCCAAACACTTCTAGCACTGACAAATATATTCTTCCATCATTGCTCAATTGCTGTTTGCCTAGTTTAGCTCCATTTATACTATAATAGCATTTCAAGCCAGAGCCAGCCTTCAAAAGCAGATGAATCTGAAATTAACAACAGAGGCATTTTCACTCTGAGGTCTGGATGAGAGCATAAAATAAGTGAACTTTGTTCCTGTGGCTTATTACATCATCCAGCCCCTCTGACTGAAAATATTTCTATTCCTCACTCCAGCCCATCTGTTCTTCAGAAAACTCCTTCTCTCTATTTACTTGAAAAACAACTAACTGGAGGCAAAGGCGCTCCCCCACCCCCAGAGGAAAGTGTGTTTGTAATTAGGCGAAGAGCACTCCATGTTTATTCCTGCTGGTGCATGTGCATGCAGGCACATGTGTGTGTACATGCCTATTTTTAGCTACACTGTCAAAATCAGCCTAATATTTCACAGCAAAGGAGGTCTTCTTGACCCGAAAAACACATCATTACTTCTAATTAGGAAAAAAAGAAACAGAATTTTCAAAAATATCTCTCTGCAGGGAAGACGTGCTGTGAGATGATGGGACTTTTCCCTGCTGTTATGTTTTCTTTAGCTTTAATTTGCTTTGGTGTAAAAACTGAGCCCAGTGAAATCCATCAGCCAGCAGAGGAAGGAAGAAGGGGTTTAGGACACCTCTCTGTGTGGGTTGAGAAAGACATTTTGTGTCTTCCTTTCATATGAAAAAGTGCACTTGTCCAATAGAGATTCACCTCACTCAGCACAGCCTCCCTGCGCTTGGTGTGTTCAGGCTGTCTCTGCTGCTGTGCCCCTTTTGCCCTGGAAGGAGACCCAGCTGAAGTGGTACAAACACTGGAGCATCCCACATCATCAGTAGAAGAATTATTTCCACTAAGACAGTTGAGCACATCTGTAACAAGAGAGGCATTCTCCTCCTTTTGCCATCTATAATGGGAAAATGACACATTCTCCTTTGTCTTGTTCCTTCCTTATTATAATCACTTCTGGGAAAAAAACCCACTAATTTACCACTTGCTGGGACAGTGCCTGCAATGAGGTGGGTCTGCAGTGAGTTTGTGGCCTCAGGACACAACTTTATACACACAACAGCAGGAGCATGGAAAGACATTCATTGCACCATCCCTGGGAGCAAGACCTGCGTGCCTGCCAGGTCACTGGGACACAGACACTCTGAAGAAATCCTGCATGAGTCAGGGCTGAGCTCTTTTCTAACAATGACTGCAAAACCACACGGAAAGGGGTGAAATCCCCTCTAACAACTTCACCAGTGAATTCTCAGAAACGGTTGGTGAGGGGAAATGCATTTGTAGTGTTTGAGAGATGGAAATCCCTCGGACAAGGCAGCAATTCCCTCCTCTGGCAGAGGAGGAAGGCTGAGCAGCTGCAGGATGTGCCTCCAAGGTGGTAGGGCTCAACAGGGTGCACAGGCTCAGCCATTCCTTAGGGCCTGATTTATTTCTCCCAAGACAAAAGAGGGGCTGTATCAATTTGAACAGTGACACTTGGTCAGATTTTTCTATTCAGCCAAGCTAGATAAGGAATTCCACCATATAGGACAGGGCATGCAAACACTGCACAACAGCCCAAACTAGCAGGATTTCTAGGTAGTATTGGAGAACAAAATTCATATTTCATGCCCACTGTGACCTTGGCATCTCTGTTTAAACACTTAACCTCTACCTAACTTGGTTTTTGATCCACTTAGATCTGTACCTGGACCATGAATAGTTGTATTACAAGGAACTCCACTGATGAAAGTCTACTTTGCTGTTCATGGTGTATCAATTATTGTATTTTTCTAGATACTGGGTCTAATCATGTGCTTCTGTGTTGCCATTCACATTTGGTTACGTGAAACAGAAGTTTCAGTTCAACTACTAAAAAGATGATGGTATACAAGACTATAAACTACAAAAACCTGAGCAGCAAACTACTGAAGACATTTTTTTTTACCAAACAAACAAAAAACAACAACAACAAAAAAAACCCCAAACAACCAAACCAAACCAAAAAAAAAAAAAAAAAAAAAGCCCCAAACCAAAAAACAACCAACCCCACATCAGACAACCTGCTTTAAGTCTGCACTCCTGTTGAGAACGAAATGGGTTCACCATGTCCTGCTTTATCCACAGGGTACAGAATACAAGTGGTTTGCCTTTCTTCTCTCACCTCCTTCTGACATTGTCAGAAGATTTGGTTATGCCTGAGGAGTGCATCAGGCAGACGGCAACACTCAGTCCATTTAGCTCCATAAAGCAAAGCAGCCATGCTTGCAACAAATTGTATTTTAATACAAAACGAAACAGATCTTGCAAAGTGTATTATTTCAGAGATCAGATTTTAAAGAAAGTATTTGCCTGCAATCTGTAAGCACCACAGGGACAGACAACAACTTTGTTTTTATTTCATGGCAATTTACTGGTGTAAGAGACAGAAGAACCCTGCCTTCAAATTTTTTAACCTCCTGATATATCCAGTTTTGAGATTATGAAAATTATTTGCATATAGAAATTACTCTCATTTCCTACCAGGAGCAATGTGGTACTCAAGGAGAATATTTTTCTACAGATCCAACTTATACATACACAATACGAGTCCTTATCCTAAAGTCTCTAACCCCTTCCCCACTTGTGGCATTGAAGTACCACAGTAATTTGTCCCATTTGCTTTCCCAGCTCACTGCACCCTGCTGGAGGGCGTCCTGCTCCACAAACAACCCCTCCCTGCTCCTGCACAGCGCCTCTGTGGATCAATCCCATGGCCCACACCAGAGTGGGAGAGGGCATTTTTGTCCTGCTTGTCTTTAGCTTCATCTTTCTCCTTGCTTTGGATAGCGTTACTAAACACTGACTGTTTTTCCAAGCTTAGCCAGAAGGGGTAGAACCGATTTCCGGACGTTTTGGCACCCATCCAAACCATCCATTAGCCACCAGTTCACAAACTGATACATCTTCCAAAAGGCTCATGGGCAACACTATTGTTTCTAAAACGAAATTAACTTCAGGTAAATGAAAATAAGATTTACTGCTTGGGGCAGGTTGCATGCAGTAAATAACTCAAGATTTATGAATTGTCATCCATAAGGCTCCATTCACTCACAGTGACAAGGGGCCCTTGCATCAGCCACTCTGGGCATCCCCCCATTAAATCTCTTTATTTGTGTGCATCACTGGAGCAGCTCTGGATGTGGATCACATCTCCAGGGGGCTAAGAACTACCCAGCACCACGGCAGGTGCACAGTCACATTGTCCTGGTGGTGCTGGTTGACACAGCCCTGCGCAGGAACTCCACCAGCAACTCCTCCTCCCTTTGCCCTGCCCTCTGATGCATCAGCAGAGTTTGTGAGCCAGGCAGGCAGGCAGCTGGGTCTGGGGAAGGGGCTGCTGAGAGACCCTCAGTTCCTTGTCACAAGGTTGAGTCCTTGGCCTGCTGTTCACCAGGGGATACCAAGGCCACAGTGGAGCCTCAGGAATGTCCTGCCAGGCAAGGCTTTCCATGCCACTGCTCCCTCCCACTGGCTGCTGTGGGCTCTTCCAGTTCAGGCTTGTTGATATCCAGTCGAAAACACAACATTCAGATTTAGAAACTGCTTTTATCCCCTCTGGCCTTGGTCCCAGACCCCACAGTCTTCTCAGCAGCATCAATCCTGAACAGCGAAAGGTCCCTGCCAGCACAAATATGAATCTGCAGAAGCTCCTTCCTACCTTTGTTCTGTCTTTCCACCTTTGTTCTGTCTTTCCATGATTGCTGAATTCCACCCAACTGCACAAGCACGGTGATATTCACCACCAAACGTGGAGTAGATTCCTCACCCCCAGACAGCTCATCAGACCCTCACAATTCACCAGTGTTGCATGTCCCAAATCCACCTTCAGCAAGGGCTGGTACAGCACACCTCAGGCTTGATGTTAAACCAGAGCCCGAGGGGTTTGCTGCTTCAGATTCCTCAGTTTGTCCAACACCTACAATCTTTTAGCAGTTTCACATGCCACTTCTAGAAATATATTCTTAATAGCACTGTTGAAAAACAACCTCGAGGGACCCGTGTCATAAGCAACAGAGCCACCATCACTCCCAAAGTGTGCAGCCCATGAAGATGAGCCATCTGCTTCTCAGCACTCTGAGCTGAACTGACCCTTCACAAACTCCCCCCTAGGACCTGCTGGTAGGAGAGGGTGGAGGGGAAAACTTAACTTAATGCTGATGGGATTTAACATCACAGCAAAAAAAACCCCAAACCTGAGTCTCTGTTTGTTTTTAGTATAAACATTGATTTTTCTGTGGCAAAGGGGGATTTTAATATGGGACAGAGATATCCCTATGAAACAAAAGCTGTTTATGATTATCCCATATTGTGCCATATTAAAGACTGTTGCCACCAACAGCATGAATAGCTCAGGGTTGGTTGCGGTTAGCTTTGTGTCACTTTTCCCTCCTCTTCCTGGGGGCTTCAATCCCAACTTAAACCTTGGGTGAACAACCACTGAAACAAAATCACCACAAGCAAAAGTCCCTCAACCCAGCAGCAGGAAAAAAGCTTTTACCAAACCATCACAGAATGGAGAATGCAGGAGAGAAGCAATGCCAGGGCACTGGCAGCATCCCTGTGAAAATGGTGATCTTGTATGCACAGGTGGAGTGAAGTCTTCCCCTCAGTTACCAATGCTACAGCACCGGGGATAACAATGGGGAAACTCCATCAAGGCTCAATTCAGACAAAATTGAAACCCATAAAAAATAAAATTATTGATTTGGATTCACATTCTTTTCCTGAGGTTGACAAGTTTTAACAAACAGGTTGATTCTGTCACCAGAGCTATGGAAAATGTCAGAATTTCAATCATGTTTCTGGCTGTTATTTGCAGAAGCTGGTAATTCTTAATAATCCCTCAGGGCCATCCACTCTCTAACTGTAAAAATAGATTCACAATTAATGTGTAATAGAAAATAGGTGATTTCAAATAAATTTTAAAGCTGAAATTTATTCTCACAGGAAAATGTCTCAGAGTTATTCAGAAGGAAACATGCTTTGTTGGGACAGGTTTTCCATGGAATTACAGCCATGGGAGCACCACTGGACTCAGGGGAAGAGTGCTCTTCACAAACCTTGAGGAAAAGGAAGGATGACTGTGAGCAAAGGGTCCATTTCCTTCCAAATTTTTTTTATTTTTAGGATTCATTACCATAGCAATATGTCAGGCCATCTCTCCAGGTTAAGATTTTTATCCTTTCTTCTGGGAAACCATTCCTTGTATCAACAATGCTCAAGGCTGTGTCTGCAGCTGGCAAGAATTCCCACAGCTTTCAGTGGAGCTACAACAACTGCAAGCTGCAGATCTGCCAATCCCACCCTAAAACTGCTTTTGACTTCCTTTGCTGCCCCTTACCTAAAGCCCCTTTGGCCTAGAACTTCTCTTTGTTCAAAGTGGTTCACCCATTAAAAGTACACTCAACTTTTCAGTTTTACAGCAAGGAAAATTTAGCTGCTGTAGCTGCTCTTTCAATCCACTCCACTCACACATTCAGTCTGGTATGAAGCCTCCTCCTACACATTTTTGGACACTTATGTGAAGCAAGCAGAAACCTCAAGCCTGCTGAGGTGGGAACAGGTCTGGCACAGGATGTAGTCAGAGAAACCAGAGGATTAACAGCCATTAGGGAACCTCATCCAGGCTTCAAACATAAAACCCAATACTTCCTGCGTGGCTGAGGAGCACATGCCTGAGGGACAGTGCCCCTTTATGTGCTCCCAGACACACTGTGTGTGCCTGGCTCTCCAGAGGCCAATGAGCTTCATTCAGCAGGGGCAAAAAATAGACAAAGATGAAATCAAATATCATGACATTTTCTCAATGTTTCTAGTCAAACAGAAAATTAAACAGGCTCTGTTTTATTGCCAGAATGTTAATTTATTCACGGCTTTGGGGAAAGCAGACTCAGGCACACACAGAAGGTCAGGTTTAATGTTGTTATTAGATGTCCCTTCCTTCCTCCTAGAAATGTTCACAGAGCTACTTCCAAATCAAAGGGGAATATTTAACTTGGAGAAGATGTGGGTGATGGGCTGGAGATTTATACAAAGGAGGAAAGCAAGGATGGTTCAAGTCACTTGGTGGCAGACAGGCTGAGTGGGCACTATTTACCCCAAAATGATCTCTCCCTTCTGCTGTAACAGGGTTATGGATGCACTGTACTAGGGGAGGTTGGGTTGGTTCCATTATGATGCAGTGACACTAAAATCTATTATTCTGCAACTAGGAAATATGGAATGGGAGAGTTTACCCTCTTCAAATACCAAAGGCTGAATTAAGAAACAAAAAACTGATACTGAATCAAAGTTCTGATAAAAGAGAGGAATAGATATATTCCTATATCATGGTCATTAAAGCTCTGTAAGGGAGGGTAGGAAAGGCGGCTTAAAAATAACAAAGCATTCCTAAGTTCAAGTATCCTGCCAGACTTCTCAAAATCCGGCTTTGTGCTGTCTGCACATGAGTGTGTACACGGGTATCCCATACCCTCTCTGGGCTGCAGACTGAGCCTCTGTTTCCATGCAATGCAGAACACAGCTGGCAATGTAGAACTAGTGCTGGATGCTCTGGCACAGATATCACATCCTCATGCATAGAGGAGAGCTGGGCCAGGCACAGAAAGGAGGGGAATTTGGAAAAAGTGCCAAATCATCCATCTCTAGAGGCACCAAACAGCAGCTGCAGCTGTGAAAATGGATCCCCAAACCCACCAGCATCGTTAGAGGAAGAGCAAACCTCCTCTCTTGAAATCACACTGCACAGAGCCTGTGACCACGGTGTCACCAGCTCACTCTGGACAACAGCTGGTGTGCAGGTTTCCACAGAGCTGTGGTGTTTCTGAACTGATTCTGGATCATCTTTCCAAGATCTCTGGCAACTGAAGGAGCTGGAAAGGAAAAAATGGGCTGACTGCAGATGAAATGTGAACCTGGCGCTTGCTGGAATGGGCGCTCATTACTTTCAAAGGCTCACAAGAGAATTGAATGCTGTAATGATTTTTTACAAGTTTCAGTGAACAGATGCATTGTGAACCCAACACAAAATCCCTCTTCTGAATTCATATTTACCAGCCCTTTGGAATTGTTTTTTTCTTGGAAGATCAAACACCCATAGTCCTTCCAACTAATTAAATGAATTTCCCTGGGAATAAATTGCAGTTGTCACCTAATCAGATGGTGCATTTTAATATGATGTTGACTTTCTAGTGCTGAAGTATTTGAGTTCCATAGTGTTTTGATTATACTATGTACCCTGATTACGACTCAAGTCTAGTTTGTTAACAAGGAAGTTAACAGCTCACTGGAAAAATTTATGCCACAAATTCAAGTCCCCATTTCAGGTTTCTTTGCTTCTTCCTTCACAGTCTTACTACTGTCTCGCTGTTTTCCTTTTTTTTTTTTAGAGTACTGAAAACTTAGCACATCACCAATGTTCCTTGTGTCTTCTTGGATACTGTTTGTGGTCATACCAAGAAGCTCCGTGTCCCTTAGCTCTGGCTCAAACCCCTCCAAAATTAGATGTAAATTCTGGGTAAAAGTTCCATCAACTTGCCTAACACCTCATGTTTACAGAACAGCAGTGCCAGGAAAAAAAACGTCCAAATACAGCCAGCAAAGACACAACAATGGTTTCTGAAGTCATTCACTGGGAAGGACTTCAGTTGTCCTGATGTGTCCCAAAGCCATGAGCAGTGTCAGCCTTTTGTCACTACTGCAGGTGGTGGAAAATGCAACTCAAATCAAACCAGCTGGAAAAGCTTAGTGAAAGACTGTTAATATACTTTTTAAAACCAGGAATGGGCTGATCCAGAAATGCCCAGTTTTCAGTGATTTTAGTGGCAATGGGACCAAGTGCAGAAGAGAACCATGGGAAAGGAGGCAATGTGGACTAAAACAAACTGAGCCTTTGGGGATGGTGAGATTCTTGGGAGTAATATCTCATATTCTTCCCTGGTGATATAACTATGAAGCAACTCCATCTGGTAACTTCTATCCCTTGCACTAGTGAAATACTCATGCCCCAATATCCTGTGTGACCAAGCCCTGAGTTGCACCTGGTCCCATTGCATTTGCTCCCCAGAGAAGCTTAGAGAGATGCAGTTCCTTGCCAGGAGCTTTTCAGGGTATCACAAACCATGTGCCAGCTTCTAACTCATGATCAGTGTCACAATATGAAAACATTACCAAAGTCCTGTGGTGCAAGCCATTAACACATTGAAGTCACTAAAGGTGACACTTGCACTTTTGCTCTAGGTACCAACTCTGCAGAGAATTACTCCCAGGGTAAGCAGGAACACATTTGAGTAGGAGCCAGGATTTTCAGGGCTCTTGTGAAGAGCCCTCCTTGTGCACATGAAAATACAGGCCAGTAATGAGAGCTTAGAAGTGAACATTGAGCAAAGGGGTTTGAGGGCACACCAAGGGATAGGAAGCCCCACTAGAAGAAGTCTGCTGAGGCTGGAACGGGCATGAAAGACACTAAAATGTTTGCATGACCAAAAGGTCAATCACACAAAGTATATGCATTCAGTAAACTTTTTAGAAGTGGATTTTTTGAAAGACCAAGCAAATTGTCTCTCTCTTCTCCTTAGATGTCTTTTCCTCCAAACCAATATGAACACAGCATGACCAAACTTCTGACAAAGAGCGATGGTGGGTCAGCAGGGACACAAGCAGAACACTTAAGTCCCTCTGCTACAGAAAATGAGGCTAGTAAATTGTTCTCAAATTGGACAAACTTAGTGTGGTTTGTTTGGGGTTTTTTTTAGGTTAAGTGGGGTTAATGTTTGGATGAGAAGCACATTCCAGTGTGATTTCACCACTGAAATGCAGCCATCTCTGGGGTGGAGTCCTGCAGCTGCTGGTGGTGCACATGTATTTTGCTCAATACATCCAAAGAACAACTGAGGATACATCACCCTTGGGGTAGGATGCTGACTTGAGCATTCTTGGTCTTGCTATGTGTGCCAAGGAAAGTAAAGAACTTTTACTTTCCCTGAGAACTGCTGTATTTTTCAGCTGTATTGGTTGTAAGAGAGAAAGAGACGATCTCTCCCGCATCAAAAAGGCAGAAAGCTGATGGTGGCAGCCCAGAGGGACATCTCTCTGCAGCAACAACCTGTCCTCCCACTCCTGGCCTTCACATCTACGCCTCTTTCCCAAGGACCACACAGCACCACCCTGCTGGCTGCCAGCCTGAGAGCCCCTGAGTGCAGATAGGAAGCTCTGAGGGACACCAACACATGCTGGTGCTCACCTGGCAGTCAAGAGTGAGACCTCATCCCTCCACATGCCCCAGGGGATGACTGGGCAGCTTAGAGCTGTGCAGGGATATTGAACACAGAGCAAGATTCCACCTATCATCTGCTCACACCTTTCCCCCAACCTCCCCTCTCCTCATGCCCTGTCAGCTCACTTCGTCCTTCCTCAGAGCAGGCTGAGGCCACTTCATATCCTGCTGGCTTGATTCCAGCTGTCTTGACACAACACAGTTTCTCCAATTCCTAATCACACATTTCCTGGCGTGATCCCCATTGGAAAACCCAAGTTCTGATAACATTTGATGACCTTTCCTTTATTATTTCCCACAGCGCTCTTCGGTCCCCAATGGGTTCTAAAACTGGGATTTGCCTTCCTGGAAAGCCAGACACTGGGGGTGAATGACTCAAGACCTTGGCATGAGGCTCCAGCAGCCCGGGACACAAAAGCAGTACCTCCCCCCTCACACAGTGCATCCAACAGTAGGAAGTATTATTTTGCAGGGCTGTGCTCCGTGATTTCCTAGAAAAGCAACAAAAATGCCACATGTATTTGTGTTTCCATGTGAATTCAGCACAAGGAAATCCACACAGGCCACATGTGGTTTAGAAATTGTAGGTGTTGTGAGCCTCCTTTCTGCATAATGTCTTGCCCTTGGTATGCAGTAAACATTCCACATCTTTAGGGGAAACTCCCACATAGGCAGGGGAAGGAGGGGCTTTAAAACCCCAGATCCAAACTTCAGCACAAAGGCACGAGCAGACAATAAATTTTCCATTTGCAAAGGAAGCGTCCAATTTCACCCGCTGATTTTGATACGCTGCTTTAACGAGGAGATTGTGCAAGAGCAATCACAGAGGGACCAAAAAAAAAAAAAACAAACCCTGTTTGGCCACACTTAAACTTTGAAGAGAGAAAGATGCCTGAGAGTTAAGGGTCTGACAACCACCGGGTCACACTGCAGAAGTCGATGGGGCCAGATTTCTACCCAGCTTTGCAGCTCACAATCAGAGCCTTGTTCAGAAAGAAAATTCAGCTCTTATCTCACTACCAAAAACATCGATATAGTAGAGCACTCAGCTTGGAGCAATTGCTAAATCATATCCTCCATGTCAGAAGAAACTTGACTCTGGATAAATGCAGAGTACTGACTCTGGGATAAATTTCTGCCTGTCACATTGGACCATAAGTGTGTCTTTGTCTCTCTAACATAAGAATGTATGTCTCAACATAATTTTATTTTTTCCCCACTTAAGCTTTAAGAAAATATATTATAAAAAATAATAATGATAATAAAATCTGGTTCTAAATGTAGACATGAAAAGTATTTGAACTGAAGCAAGAATGTGTCTACTAAATCAAGCCAAATGTTCCCTTAGATTTTCTGCTGAAGAAAAACCTCAGATTGTGATTCAAGTATGAATTGAGATTGTAAATCTAACATTCACAGAACCATTATGGTTGGAAAAGAGCCCCAAGATCACTGAGCCACCATTCAACACACCTATGAAGGAGAAGTCATGTGGGGAAACATTGTTTGAGGAAAAAAAAAAAAAAAAAGAGCCATGAGGTCATTTTTATTGATTCCAGGTTGAACTTTGTAGATTAATTATGGAGGAAAAAATAGGTACTGACAGCTCAATGTTGACTTTTAAGCTGGTTATTAGAACAAAGCAGGCCGAGCATGATCTTTAGAGGAAATAGCTTCAGATAGGGTGCTGGTGCTATGTTTCTTAGGTAACTGGACTCTGGCCAAACCATCTGGCTCTTCTGCAGTTTATTCTAACAAAGGGGACTTCACAAAGCCTGGAAGAAAATCCTGTGCACAAGAAATGTAAGAAACATGCTCAGAATTGTGCCATTCAAGAAGATATTTGATACATTTCAGGCAGATTTAGATGAAAGAAGGTACAAAAATTACAAACAAAACCTGAAAAAAGAGCTTGTATCTGAGAAAAAAAGCAGTATAGTACTTG
Organism: Sylvia atricapilla; assembly: GCF_009819655.1. NCBI lineage: Eukaryota > Metazoa > Chordata > Aves > Passeriformes > Sylviidae > Sylvia > Sylvia atricapilla. Next base: position 15,335,555 of record NC_089150.1, on the reverse strand, counting down.
CATTGTGGGGTTTTGTATTCTTTGTTCCTGCATAGGAAACAAGCATCTTACGACTGAAAGTGAAAACTTCTTTCTCTTGGGGCAGAAGAGAGCAGCAATCTCAGGGTCACAGTTCTCCAAACAGACCTTGGGTCAGGAAGCCCCAGAATGTAGTTTGCCTGCCTCCTTTCCACCAAAACTCAGGGAGAGCCACCTAAACCTGAACACAACGATGGTTTCCTCTGACGTAGACAACCACACAAAACAGCCCCAACCCAAATCACAGCCTCCTCATCTCCAGCCTCTTCAGCACCAGGGTGAGACACAGGTCTTCCTCAAAGTCCCCTGAATCCACTGCCTTTCATCTTGGTGGATAAAGCAGATTTGGATTTAGAGGGTTGTACCTTGTGGAGAACAAGAATATAACTGTGTCCTCATCTCTCATTTGGGGCAGACTCCAATATGACAAACCTGTGTTGAGCTGACAAGCACAGAAACTTTGGCAGGGAAAAGGGGGTAATTAGGACTCTCAGCAGATGCTCCTAATCTGTTCTCCAAGGCAGATGGGGGCTTATTGACAGTTTCCTTGAGTTCATTTGGGCGTCAGAGGAGATTCTCCCAATTTCAGGCCAGCCAAGAGCTCTGTCATGTCCTGCACAGTGAACTTACAGTGTCCCTCCTCTTCAGGAGCCAGTCATAGGATCAAACAAGAACAGGACACGGAAGAGTGAGACTGACCTTTTCCAGCTCTGGGACATCCTGTGACACCTCATTTCTCTGTCAAGGCTCATCTGTTTTCATTCAGGTTCCTACCTGCACTGCATTTGTGGCAGATGTCCCCATGCAGACAACAACCCTGGCTGCTGAAGTGACCTGGGACAGTCCTTGTGCAAGGTGAGAGGGTCTGCTCCACACAGGACAGGCAATAGCTGGCAGGACAAGGTCTGATTTTTCCAAGGGAGCCATAGGTTTGTCCTGCAGATGAAGGAGTAGAGCCTCTCTGGGCCACAGTCTGGGAGGGTTAGAGATGTCCCAGCTCTGAGCTGTGTATATGTGTATGAAAATTTAAACAATTATAACAAATTAAACAATTATTAGCTATGAAATAGCACCTTTTGTGCATGATATTTATTGTTTGAGCTTTTGGTTTTTATTGTCCCAGGAATCTTTTCTTGAACTGTGGACTTGGAGAGTCAAGCCAATAGTTCAAGTTAAGCAAACAGCTCTGACCCCAGCATCATGCTTCCCTTTGGTTTTTCTGCTCCTCCAGGCTCCCAGCAGCACCAGGGATTGCCCTCTGCTCCCAGCTCCTCAGGCAGTTTGACAGAGGGTCCTGCCAGCATCCAGCACCCTCTGCACGAGCAGGGATGGCAAAGTGCTGAAACCAAAGAAACGCGAGATTGACAGAGCTCATTATCAGAGTAAGAAGCAAGGAGCCCTTATCCATGAGGCTGTGCTCCTCCAGAGCCTCTGGCAGCTCCCTACCAGCACTCCCCAGGCAGGGCCACACAAACACACCCACCTCTCCTCTTTCCCACGTCCCAGCTCCTCACTGGGTTGATTTCAATCTCAGCAAAACTATGCCTTTGCTGCTCACTTTCATCATTGACTCTGCAAGGATCTGCAAGGAATGGAATTTCTTCCACCTCACCTGGAGTGAGGGTCAAAATCCAAGGGCAAAACTTTTTGCCTTATCCAGAAGCTTTTTCTTTGCATGAATGGTCTCAAAGGTGCTGGCAGTAAATGCATTGACTTTTCATTTTGCACTTTACCAGCTTTGAGTGCCCTAAAACGACTTTTCCCCTCAAGTGAAAAGGTGCATAAGCATCAAAAATCTTTGGTCTTGGAATATGTGACAGATGTGGAGTGAACCATCCTAAAGGGTGCCAAAAGGAGCTGGTGCCCTCTCTCATGTTCCCCCCATTTATCCTCTTTGCCACAGCTCTGGTGCTCAGCAGATCCTGCTCTGAACCCCCTACATACAGCAAACCTGCCTCTGGCAGGTTATCAAGGTGCACCTTCCCAGCACAAGGTCTGCCAGGCACCAGGACCTGTGCCAGGGAGGAGATGGGAAGACACAGCTGGGAGCAGGGGGAGGATGTAACAGTTCACTGCTGCCAGGAAGAAGAAATCAGCCATGGCATCTAAAATTCACCCTCGTGACACTGACTACCAAGGTGTGACTGAAATAGAGAAGACAGTGAACAGAGCTGGAACCCATGCACCTCCTGACTACAGCAATTCCACTCCCCCTTGAAGCCTCACTTTGCTTCCCCTTACCTAATTTTTCTGAGAAACTCCATTTCATATTATCCATCCTATCTCCCTTCCTTCTGATTTGATTGCAGAAATGTCAAAAGCACCCAAGAAATGAATTTGCCTGATTTCTAATGGGGAAAAAGTATCAAAAGCCTCTTTGGCTGCATCACTCTAAAATCCAGATATGCAGCCTGCCATAAAGAAATAAAAGCTATTTACTGAGTGATATAAAAATTAGTCTAATGCTATAAATACTTCCAAACATTGTTGAAACATTAACTAATCCACTCTCACATCAGCTCCTTGTGGCAAAGAAAGACCATTCTTTCTGTGTGGAAGGGGTTTAGAGCAGAGATTTCTCTACATGTGCAGCAGCATCTCATGGAATTGGCTCTGAAACTGCCAGTTCTATCAGTGACCCCCTTCAGAGATGGACCAGGCTGTGGTGTGAGGGCTGACAGAAACACAAACCTCAGCTGGATACTCTTTAAGAGGAGGACGGGGACCTTCTCACACAGATGTAGTTACCTTCCACTGAGAAGAAACTTCTACTTAATCACAGCCAATTATTCTGAAACAAGATAATCTTGTTCTTCTTCACCGGATGGCTCTGATTAAAAGATGAGAGGGACCAACAACAGAAAACAAGCTCCTGAACTCAGGCAAATATAGGATATAGTAGTTGATGGCAAAAAAATTGCTTTCCACAGACATTTCAGACCTTCACAATTATTTTGGCCTATGATGGTTCGACCACCCTGAAACCACTGTGGTGAAAAGGGTAGGTATAAATACCAGTGTAATGCATCTTTATTAATGTATCCTTAGATTTTAGAAAAACAGCTGCCTATAGAAACAGCATACTCTGTATCTGGAAAGATTAAAAAAATATGTAACTGTTCCACCCAACCAAATATTTTATACATCTGAAAAGACACATAAAGTCACCCATAAAGCTCAAAGGGGGCAAAGCATCCTACTCCTGTAAATCAACTGGGATCAGTTTTTCCCTTTCCAGCTGACCCTGAATTAGCTCAGCTGGTCAGAGCATGGTGTTGATAATCTCCCAAGGTGGGTTTGATCCCTCTATGAGCCTTTCACACAGGAGTTGGACTTGATGATCCTTGTAGGTGCCTTCCAATTCAGAATGCTCTGTGAAATCTGAGTTCTATGAAATCTCCTGGGCATCCTGCTATTCAAGGGCATCTTCCTCTTTGCTCTGAAGCAGGACCTGCCACACATGCATCAGCAAACTGTCCTGCTCCCTTCTTGGGGGCTCCCCAAAGCCCCTGCTGTGGAGGGCTTGCCCAAGGCAAGAAAGGGAAAAGTGGTGGGAAAGGGGATGAGGGAGCACTGAAGGAAGCTGTCTGTTAGCAATAACTCCTGTGGCTGTAGGCAGGCAAAGGACCACCCACTTTGGGCCTTCTGTTTGACCTCGGGAATGGGAATGAACAGACCTGGGAAGCTCTCTGCAGACCATCTCAGATAGCCCAGAGATTCACCCTGTTCTCTGCAAGTGAACCTCGGTGTGTGGTGAGGAGCCTGCCCGTATGCTGGTTTTCACCACACCTGGGGCTGCCAGGCATCCCCAAATCCCTCACGGGAGCAAGCAGAGCCCAGCAAGCAGAGCCAGGCTGGAGGAGGCTTGGGGCTGATGGATACCTGTGGACACCTGGCCTGCAGAGGTGTCTGCTCCTGCCAGCCTTGAGAAGGAAGCACAAGAAAAACACTCCAGGAAAAACTGCATGAGAAGTAAAATCAAGCTTGGGGACAGTTCCCTGTGGGGTTTACCTTTGCATGACTGAATGAGATGACTTATTTTCAAACACAATGGCAGAGATTAACACTTCTGGGACACTCTGCCCCTCCTGGGGCTGCTCCCTGTCAGGACACAGCCACCAGCCACCTGGCAGCAGGACACAGCACAGTTTCCCTTTTGTTCCCTACTAATAAAGCAGAAAGGGAGCCAGTTTCTCTCCCTGGCAGAGATTTGGATGGACTACACTGAGTTTGTGCTGGGCACCCCAGAATTAAAGGTGGCAAACGTGGCTATGCTGCACAGCCCAGGATGAATGTATACTCACACGTCACCCCTCTAATATTTCTCATTTTAAACCCAAACATACTTGCGTGTCTCCTAAGCTGCTACTATCTCCATCTCCTTGTGGAAATTACAGACTGGAGGTACAACCAACAGGGAGCTGAGGTTGCACTGAATGTTGCTCCCACACAGGGTAGAGGAGATTCCCGTGGCTGGGAACATCTGTTATTTTGGAGGAGTTACAAGAATGTCTCTAATCCCTTCTGCACTGGTCACATCAGAAGGCAAAGGCAGGGGTTATGCAGAGAGCAAGGCTCGGTGGGAAGCACCTTGCCAGTCCAGCTGGGAGGACACTGGTGCTTTTTTGCTCTTCTCTCTCAGAGATGGAAATTTGGTGCTAATTCCAGCTGAGTAGCACCAAAATCCTGGAGAGAGCCACCTGCCACACTCCAGCAGGAACCAGTGACATCCCTGGGATGGGCTCAGCCGCATGGGACAGAGACAGGAGGAGGCCAGTGCAGCTCTGGATGTTCTCTCAGTTTACTCAGTTGTTCCAGTGAGTATGGAGCAGTGGAGAAACCATCTCTGAGTGGACACAGGAACCTGTCCAGGTCCTGCCTTTGTCCAGGTCAGGGGTCACACCGGGAGTCCCCGCACTGAACTGTCCCCACAACCTGCTGGGGACTTGCCAGCAAGAACAGATATGCAAAGAAATCTCCTATTTTAAACAAACCCATGATTCAACAAACACATTTTTGTTAAACACTGAATGGGGAAAAAATAAAAGCTTTGAAATTCCTATTTTGACATTTTTAAAGTAACAAGTCACGAGGAATACTCTGGGGTATTTATAAGAATCTCTGTTTAAATACAGTTTATAAAGAGAGTTAAGGTTTTTATTTGAAGTGAGAATGGAGGGTGGGATCTGCAAGTTCTCGTTTTGCTGTGTGGGGTTTTGAGGTGAGAAATTTTGAGTCTGTATCCAGGTTCATGAAAAAGAAAGAGAGAGAGAAAAGACACTAACTCTTAAATTTTTTCCACAGACCAAAGCCACTATCTCTGAGCATCGCTACTCACCACCTCCCCTGTTTACATTTCCCCATCAAAACCATCATGTATCAAGCAAGGTTACATCCACAGTCAGCTAATTAAGGATACAGAGGCCTGGGCTTGAGAGAAAGAAGATAACTACACTAAAAGTTGCAAGCAATGAAACCCCAGTGGGAAGAGTCTGGAAAATCCAACTTCACCCTGGCCAAGAGCTTTCCCCCTGTGAAATATTTCTGGAGCAGGCGAGGCAGTAAACAGCATAAGGAGCTGATGTGCTGCATATGACAGAAAGCTGTGAGGAGAAATGCCTCCCAGCCCCTGCAGGGACACAGGAGCTGGGAAGAGGGGCAGCTTTTGGTCCTGCCACTGGCTGTGCTCAGGCCAGTTTCTGGTCCTGTCATTGCCCACTCTGCTGAGAGGAGATGCTGGTTTACTGCATCGCACAGGGCTAGGAAAGCCAGGCTGAATCCATGGCACCACACGGGGACAATGGCCACAGGCCACCAGGGATGACAGGGTCACCACAGCACACCCAGGGAGGCTTGCCAACCTTCTGTCTGCCTCCAGCTTTATTTTCTTGCAAAGTACCCTCCCCACAGAGCCCACCACAACCTGCCTGGTGGATTTTGGATCATGCTGGTCTAAAAGGAGCATTGTGGTGGAAAGAGGCAAGAAATCAGGCATCTGTTTGGGGAAAGGGTAACAGGACTAACACAGGACTCCAGGCAGGTACATCTGCCCCAGACACAACCAGAGCCACCACACTCACACCAAAGTGTTCTGAAATCAAAGCCCATCTGTCTGCAGAAGGTACTGTATGGTGTTATCTGTGAGGAGCTGAACTCCAGAGCTCAGTGATGCTCCTGGGGGATAGGTTAGCTGAGGGATGCAGTTTGGGCACTTATCTTGTCACTTCCAATTGGCAATTATAAATCCAGTTGGTTGGATTTACATATGCCAGCTGGTTCTCTGGAGGTGAAGGGGTGGGATCTTGTCAGGATTATCAGCTGGAAACATGGATTTAGTTCCAGAGGAGCAAGTGAGCATTGAGCTGTGCTGCCTCCAGCTGTGGAGCAGTTTCAGCCAGGACGCCAAAAGTAGTAGGAAGTGTCAAAGTCCAGCCCAGTAGAGAACACAAACATTTGAGTAAAGCAATCCCAGGAATTGAGGCAATAGGCTGGTATTAGAGCAGGGCAGGAAACAATGTTATCATCTAAGGAGAATGTGGTATTTTGCAATGTTTTCTTGTCTAGTAAGAGGTTTTGGCAAACCAAGTTTAAAAAAAAAAATAAAACCCCTTGAGATGTTATTTTAAGCTTTCAGTCTGTAAAGGAATCTCTCCCTGGTTTGCTCTTAAATTTAAAGGACAAAAGAGCATTTTGAACTTATAACTGATCAGGTTTCTCAGTGTTAAACAATACAAACTAAAAAGACAACCAGTCATGACTCTCATAAAGCATCTCCCTGTCCAGTGCCCAGGGTATCACCTACATCCTTTAGTATCTGGCTCTTCCTGGCCATGGACACACTTCTACACCCACCCAGGAGCAGAGTCCCTCCTTCCCTCCACCCTGCTCAGCCAAGGGAATTACCAATTAGAAAACAAGCAGGAACCCATGGGCTTTCTGCTAAAACTAGGCCAAGCAAGCAAGATCTGTAGCACAGCTGGAAATTAGTGCATGGTTTTACATCTGCAGATTTACTGTTGCACCCTAATCCAGAGGCCCCCAGCTATTGTGATTTAAGTACCCATGGGACCAGCCAAGGAATGTAATAAATGCACGGACAAAAAAAAGCAAAATACAGTATCTGGAACAGAATGGCCTCATAATAAACGCTGAAACAAGGGTGTTGAGTTTTCCCCTCTACATACAGCAGAGCCCTCACCTCCCCACCTCTGTTCCAGGAACTAAAACACGGAGCTATGCCAACACCTTTTTGCACACAAGGGGCAGTGATGCCCTCTACACCAGTTCAAACTTTCCTCAGGTGTAAACTCCAGGGTCTGGTGATGCAAGACTCTCACAGCATTAACTCGATCATTTCAGGGACAGAGCACCTATTTCCATAGCCTGGAACAGTCAAACCTACAAGGGCTGAACAATGGGGAGGTCATGGTTTCACCGTGGGGTTATACCCATGGAGGGGGGTTTATACCTCGGCTGGCAGGAGGGGCCAAGGCAGGGGACAGTGCTGCCAAGGTGTGAACTGACCCCTGTGCAGCATCGAGTGATGACTGTGACAGAACTGCCACCGCCACGTGGAGCAGGGACAGCTGCTCAGAGGAGGCGAGTGAGGGTGACAGGACCAAGGCAGGGGCTCAGGAAAGGAGTAATTCTGAAGAGTCAGACCAGATAATTCAAGGAAAGCATTTTCAAGAGAGCCACTCACAAACACCCTGTCTTATGGGGAGAGAAAAGCACGATCCCAGTTTAATCCTATGCGGCAATAAAGCCCTCAGTGACTTGCTAAGCCATTTATCCAGACTGACACAGCAGCAGAGACAGCCTGAAATCAAGGAGGGCTCTCACTGTCCAGGGAGCCGACTGCACGCAGCCAGCACTCGTGCTCTCCGTTCAAGCCCCAGGGCTTGGGCTCTTACCACAGTGACTCCTCGAGAAAGAAAACAAATTTCTCTGCTTCACAGCCACAGAGACAAAACTCAATCCTATTCACCCTAAAGAGTAGTCACAGTAAGAAAATTAGATTAAAAGCTGTTGGCTGCTGAGGGCCCCAGCTCAAGGCTGCTGGGTCCCTGGGAGAGGCAGCAGTTGGAACAGAAAGAGGAAAGTACATTGACACCAAAAATGCATTTACTCTTTCTTGCACATAGACCAGAACCTGCAAAAGGAGCACAAAGCTGCAAAATGGCTGTTCTTATCCCACTCCTGCTCCAGCAGACCAACAAACAGGCAGGAAGACTCACTGGGATCAGAATGGGAAGGGGTACAGGTGCTTCAAAAGCGATTAAAACCTGCTGCAGCAAAAATCCATCCCGCACCAAAGCAGAGTGCTGGAGCGGTCTGCTGACATTCCCTCCACAAGCCATGCTGCCAGGGTAGCCTTGTCCAAATGAGATTTCCACCCTATTCATTTAGATAACGCAGCCTGTACCCTTGGGGAGAAGGGGGAAAATGAAAAGAAAAAAAACCAAAACCGCAGGAAGATCAAAGCTCTGCAAGTTCATAGTGTTTTATTAGTTCCTTCCATCTGTCACGCACCAATGACTCCTCGGGAAATAAGCCCCCTCTAGAGAACTGCTACCTTTTCCTTGCCGGCTCCGGCTCGGGAGCAGCCGCTATTGTGCTCCTTTATTGGTATTTGTTCCGTGTGAACGAGCTCCGGCTCCTCATTCACAAACCAGCCTGTGCTGCTTGAATCGGAGGGCGAGGGAGGCGGAGGGCCGGAGGAGGATCTTGCTGCGTCTCTGTTATCTCGTTCACGTTCCGCTCGCTGCCTCCTGCATCAATGGAGACCTCGGGAATCTTCGGGCTTTGTTCTCTCCTGCGAGCGGGGGCTCTTCCTGCTGAAAGAGCAGGTAGCGGCAATAACCCTGAGCGCACACAATCATACAAATCCGTCTGCAGGGGCGAGGGAAAGATGCAACACGCTGCTTTTGGAGAAAGAAAAGCGCTTTGGGGGAGCGGGGAAGAGGAGGGGAAAGAGCCAGATTTCCTGAACACCTCTGAATAAGGCGATGCAGAGGGAGAGTTTCATAATGGAGAAAACCGCCTTGGTCTGCTATTATCAGGATGCAAATGGAGGAATTTGAAAAGCTGATTGCAGTGGATAAACTCCATGAGATGCTGTGCTGTGGAAATGGAAAGGCTCCCTCCCATCCATGGCCCTTCCCACTCCAAAGGCACTGCAAGCAAGCATTGTACTGCTTCTCCAGAGCTGTGACACTCTTTCACAAATGGATGATGGGCACAGACTTCAATCACCCTGACTTTCACCGTCAATTAATGATGCCCTAAGTGGAAGCATCTTAAAATGTTCAAATTCCCAGATCCCACTCAATGGAATCAACTCAAGCATTCAAAATTGGCCTCAGCTCCTGGTTTTCGGGGAGTTTGACCTTGTTTCACTGAAATCAAGCTCCTTGACTAAACACAGGCTCAAGCAAATCGAGAAGCTTTTGTATGGGAGTCCTCAGGACAGCAGACCCAAGCAGGGCAGCGTGCCCTGGGCACACATCCCACAGTTACACGGGTGGGTGCGTGCAGACATGTGCTCCCATCTGTGTTCTTCATCCGTGGCTCATGTGAGAGCTGCACCTCCTGGGTGAATGATAACCCTGCTCTGTTCTTCAGCAGGGCTTTTGTTCATGCACTGCTGGCACCTTTGCATGGATGGTGCCCACTGTGCTCAGCACCATGCTGGGTAAGGGCTGACTCTGAGAAGGAAATTGCTCCTGCTCCTTGGCCCTGGAGAAGCTGCCTGCACGCATCAGCTGCTGCTTTCCTCTGACCCATGCCTCCCTCTTACTCTGCTCCATCTGTCTCTGTAATTCAGGGCTTGCATTTCATCCAGCCTGGCATTGCCTTTGCCAGCCACTGCAGATGTTCAGATGTGGACATTTGGCTGGTGTGAGTTTCTCAATGGCAGAGCTGGTGGAGGAGCTGCCCCTGCCATTCCCAGACTTCTTTCTCTGGGGCCCCAGAAGCATCTTCTCCTGGTCCTGTGGTGAGCTAAGAGCACATGGAGCTTACAAAAAGCCTTAAGGTCATATCACCTGCTTCAGAAATTCTTGTCCACAGCACCCTGGGGCCAGGTTCAAGGGCTCATGCACAGAACCAGAGTAGCTGTGTAACCTTTTTGTTCTGCCTGAGACACACACTGTGAGATACAACACGCTGGAATTACTGCTCACAATCTCCACCTCCAAAACAAAAGGGAAGACCTAGTAATGGACTATGGGAAAGACAAATATTTTCCTTTTTGATCCCAAAGGTATGTTTTCCCTTATTTAATAGGGCACTAAACCCAAAGCATATCCTTGTGTGTGTTTCCTTTCTTGGGGGGTATTTCACTCAGACTAGTACTACCTGGGCATTCCTAAGGGGATATGGTTAGGATTAGGGCCCCTGGCACTCATCCCTCCTGACACCTTAGCATCTGTATAGAGAGAAGCCATTCCATTTTCTCACACCAAAGGCCATGGAAGCCAAGCAATTAAAGCAAAGGAGGATTTTGAAAGCAGCACTTCACTGAAGTCTCTCTTCCTTAAAGCTTTACCACTCTCACTCACAGATCTCTGGAATCCGCATATCTGGATTTTGAGGTGCATCCCTTCCTTCAGCAGAAAACAAGCAGGCAAACCCCAGCGAGCATTCTGCATGTCCTGCAGATCTCAAAGCAACATTTTGAGCCGTAAAGCTAATAATAAAAAGACTTTTAAGTGTTGTTCTCTGGCCTACAGTTCCCCAACTGCAGTCTGGTCTCGGAAGAATAGCTGGCTGGCCCAAACATCAGAGTGGATTATTGTCCTGAGGGGTGAAGTCGGAGACGAAGCTGCTGCGCGTCATTAAGCAAACAGATGGAGAGACAGCCCCGGAGGCTCTGACAGAGCCTGATGCTCTCTGGCTCTGAGTGCACTTGTTCCAGGGGCAGGAGTGGCTCCAGAGCCACTCTGTGAAAGGAAGAGATACGGCTATGGACTGCAGCCTCAGAGACTCGAGCTCGCTGATGAGAGAAAACAGAGGCAAGAAGGAGACAGAGGCCTTTTCCTTCATGAGAAGCAGGCAGGTTACAGGGCTCTGCTGGGAGTTTGGATGGGATCCAAACTGCCCAGAACGTGCTCACAGTTGCTTTGCTGAAAGGACCACAATGAACACCCTCATATTCTCAGACTCAGCCACCATTTCTGCTACTGGGAGCTGCCACCTCTCAGGGGATGCATTTCTTAGCATTGTGCTTTATGGGTCTCTAACATTTTAAAGACAGAGTTTTAGAAGAGAAAAATGTAAACTACAGATGTATTGGTAGGCATGTCTTCATTTCTCATTAGAGTTCACTTCCATTTTCATAAATATACAAGCAAATAGTGCAGTTCTTCCCAAACAGGGAACTGCTTTCACTTGGCATAAACCTGCTGCAGCTCCATCACCGTTAGGACATGGAATGACTTGGTGCAGCATGGCTGGAGATCCAGGCCCTTCCCAAGCCAGCACATTCCTGAGCTATCACAACATGCTGCTATGCCTCCTGCCCCTTATCCCCATCCCTCCTCCCACCATACACTTGTTGGACAGCAAGGGCTCCAGTCACAGCACAAATGCACAGAAACCAATTTCTCAGCTCAGTTAGCAGCAGCTCTCCAGCACACCCCCTGCGCAGGCAGCAAGATGAAGCAGGACTGCCTCCTCTACACCAGGGCTTTCCCTTTCCTGAGGGAAGTGAAGGAATGCAGATGCTAGAAACCAGACTATTTCTCTTCCATTCTGAAGAGAGCAATCATTAGAGCAAGCCTGCTAAGGAGGAGGAACTGTGTTCCTTCCAAACATTTTCCTGCAGCTGCCTTCTAGTTTCTTTTATGCTACCCAAAGGTACAAATCAAACAAGAATGAGGCAGCTTTCTCTGAACACTCACATTTATCAATATTATCAACCAGGCAGTGGGCCCTGCTGTGAGTAGGGGATTAGACTAAAAGACCTCCAGAAGTCACTTCCCACCTCGGTAATTTTCTATTTCTATGACATTCTAGAACTAAAGCCAAGACAAAAATATAAAAACAGTCAAAACATATTTTTTGCTTCACTTCTGACTACAATCACTAATTAGGACCTTTCCATGAGTTCTCCTGGACTTCCTGCTTTGACTTTCAGTATTCAATCCCAGAGGATTCAATGGAAATCTGGCATAGTCTTCCAGCCAAACCAGGCTCTTGAAGGAGGAAGGATGAATAACTTGATTTACCACAAATCCTGTTCCATCTGCAGAGAAGTGGAAGCCACCATCCTTGACTGAAGTATCTCACAGCCAGACCTTGTTTCTGGGATATCTGGGAGCCTCTTCAGGTCAGGACTTCGGGAGGATCCTGCAGGTATAAAAGCAGCTACCTGGCAGCCCAGTGAAATGGAACTGAGCAAAGATTCCTTCCAATCTTTTATTCAACATGAGTAAATGCATGACCTCCAGTCCCAGAGAAATTTCATGATTGCACTCTGAAAAAGCCCCTGCTTCAATAGATGCTGCAGTTTTAGAAACAGAGGAACAGTACAGTGCTCTGGAGCTCTCCAGATGGAAATGAGGCATAAGAGAGACATTTTTTAATGGATCCTGTTTTTAAATGCATCCTGTTTACATGGGGGAGAATGATGTCATCCACCCATCCACTTCTTAGCAGCTTTTGTCATGTTTAGAAACCAAGAGGTATCTCTGAGATGGTAGGAACTTCTCATTGAGTTGTTCTGGCTGAATTTGTGCTAAGCTGGTATTAATATCAGTTCCTTTACTTCCATTTCTGAAAAAGGCTCCAAGCATTAACAGCTTCAGTAATGATTCATGGGTTTAAATTCCTAAACCTTTTGAGAACAGGAAATTAAAGCCAAGATGAACAATACACACAGATTAAATATATTTAGCTGCTGTGTTTCTTGTTGAGAAACTCAGAGAACTGTTTAGTGGTACTTTTCATGTGGCTGCTCCATGTGGAAACGATGGCAGCTTGCGTCTGAAGTCAAAATGGCATATTAAAGGGGGGGTGCAGGAAGATATTTTATTGTTTTCCTTGTGCTTTCTGCTCTCCAGCAGAGCTCCTCTGGGCAGGGGCTTTCCTCCAGGCTCCTTAGCACCAGATAAAAACAACTAAGAGAATGGCCCAGATTACACGGTAATGAGGGAGGGAATTCACCCTTCTGCGGGCAAGATCTTCCAGAAGGAACACTCTGGGAATGTTTGCAGAAGAGGTCACCTTCTTTCCAGGTGGGCAGTGGCAGACAAAAGCTGGTCTCCAGCAACAGCTTCCCCCTGGGAGAGAACCAGCAAAAGCACACAGTTCCTAGCATCTCTCTCCTCTTTTTGGGCTGAGGTATCCTTTTTTGCATTTCATCCATTGAGTCAGGAATCAAAACCTTCCCCCAGAGCCCCAGTTCAGTGCCCTGGCTGCTCAGTTCCTGCTCTCTCGGGGCCACTTGTTGACAGCTGTCTCACTGAGCCAAGGATCCCAGGCCTTTGTTTTTCCCTACCTCATTAGCTGAACAAACAGTGACACCATATAAAATACCACCCGGCTCAGCTGTCTAGGAGATGCAAATCCATGGAAAACTATCTCGGAGACAATTTTAGAAACAGGCTGTGCCTCTGCCAAGTGCTTGGATCAGCATGGCAGTGGAGAGCTCTGCTCCAGTTCTTGGAGAGCCAGGAGCACACTGAGCTGAGTTGAGCCCACTGTGGGACCACAAAACATGGGCAGGGAGATACCAGGGAGCTGAGACACCACACTGCTAAGGTTTCCAATTTAAAGGGCTGTTGGTGACCAAAATATCAGCACCAAGTAATTCTTTGGGAATAAGTTTGAGTTACAGATACCACCTCAGGCTGAAGGCTTAACAGAAGATGTTATGAGGACATTTAAACACCATAAAGCTGACTGACTGGATGGGAAACACATTTCCATGTGACTTTCAGCACCAGATGTTTAAACCTAAGCTGCCACAGAAGACCAAGACTGCAGAAAAACACAAGCAGAAAGGAGCGGATGGTGGTATGGCAGCCTTCAGTGCCGTCACAGACAAAGCAGAAGGACGTGTCTGATGTGAGTTAGAGCAGCCTGTTCAACTCATTCAGCTCAGCACTTGTCTCAGACAAGCCCAAATCCTTCCAAGGGCAGTCACCCAGGAGCACAGGGTTGAGGAGAGGGTGAGGTCACCCCTCGGGCAGCCACGGCCTTGGTGAGCAATGACGGGGTTTCAAGTGAGGTCAGTCCAGCAGCACCCATCCTGCTGGAGAGGAGGAGTGTTCTTCAACCCCTTGAGTGGGGATCACAGGGAACAAGGGCCCTTCTCAGGGAATTTCAGGAGAAGTAAGAGTAGAGTGAACTCTAGACAAGTGAAGACAGTGAAGATGAGCTTCACCTTGTAGCTGCACTGTCCCTGCTTCCCAGCCCAAGAAGCCCCAAAATCATGCTGTTCCCCTCCCCAAAACAAGGTATCCAGGATTATGTTAAGCAAAGTGCTTTTGTGGAGAAATATATTCTGGTTTTGCTCTCTTAAGCACTTTGTCTTTCAGCTTTGGCTCTGCTGCCAAGAAGCAACACCCACACTGACCACAGCTTGGCTCTGGTGCAGCTCTGTGGGACTCAGGAGAGGACACCTCTGAGGCAAGAGTCTGATGGTACCCAGGAGCAGCGGGACGTGCCCCACTGGTGGGTGAACAGGATGGCTGTGTTCTTCCATCCTAGCTTGGAGAGGCCTCATTTCCTATGGATTTGGTCACTAAAATCCAAATACACTCAATTTTAAACTATTTTTCAAATGTGTTCTAATAACCTCTCCTCCTCAATAACTCTTTGTTTGCACAATGTGATGTTCAACAGAGAGAGAAAAAAAAAGACTGCTTAAACCACTCCAGATCTGAATTCCCTCCATCCCCAGAGCATCTCAGGAAGTGATCCTTCCTGTGTTGTGAACAGTGGGCAGAGAAGCAGGATTCCTCTTCAGCCAGGATACCAACATCCAGCCTCACCATTCCAACAAGCTCCTGCCAGCCCAAGAGATGTCACCCCGTGTTATTAGCTTATTACAGTGCTGATGGCACTGCAGATTCCCCCTGCCCCTTTTTCTGAGCTTGCAGAAGGTGTCCATAGGAAGCTGGCTACTGAAGGCCACTCCTGCCAGCACACAGCTCCCTGACCTGCTCTCCAGCAGCTCCCAGCCCCAGGCAAGCTCTGCTGCTGGGGGATGCCCAGCCTGGGTAAGGTCCTTCAGGGACTCAGAGTAATGCACCAGAACAAAACACCCCAGCAGCCTTCTGCTCTACTGAGCAGCCACAGGCCACTGAAGCAATAAAATGTGTCACACCAAGACACTGCTCAAGCCAAAATGCATGTCAGCGAGTTTAAGGCTTGTTCCTCACACTCAGCATCATCCCCTGCAGCTCCTAAGCTCTCCGAAGAGGAGAGTCAGCCCCAGGGCACCTGCACAGAAGAGCCCTCATTAACACCGTGCTCCTCCCTCTGCCTGGGGTGCTGAGGACCACCTTGTGCCTTCAGTGCCAACACCGAGGCAGAGCATCTGAAACACCCAAAGAAACAAAAACCCACTCAGGGCCAGATCCTCTGCTCCCCAGTGACTGTGCTCTTGCCCTGAGCACGGAGTAGGAGAAATCAGGGAGTCTCGGGGAGTTCTGACAGACCAGAGTCACTTGTACACCACTTTCACTAGCTGACTGTAGTCAAGTGAGCAGCTGTCCTCCAGCCACAGCTCTGTATCCATGGCCAAAGTTACAGCAAAGGCATCATTCCCCTGGCTGATGGTCAGTTTGGCCCCATGCAGCTCTCCTTATGAGCTCACAAACTTGTAGGGATGAGCACAGAGCAACTCCATTAACTCCCACCTCCTCCTTCATCTTTCAGAATACTGATGCCATGAGCTAGTCATAAACAAGTTCTTCCCCCGTCCCCAGACCACAGCAAGGACTCTGCACAACCATTTCCAGTTGGGAACAGACTTGGCCAGTATTTCCCTCTGCCAGGGGTGCCCTGGCTGTTCCCAGTCTCCTGAAGGCACCAAATTGCCAAATTTTCCCTTGCCTTGCTGATTGCTCAGCCTCCTGTCTCTATCAGAGTGGACTCAAACTGCACATCCCTGGACCTCTTTGCCTTAATAACCAACACCCAACATCAGCTTCCCCCTGCCCCAGCAGGAATAAGTGTGGAATAAGCCCAGGGAGCTGAAGTTAGAGCAAGGCTTTCTAAGAAAAGGGTAATGGCCCAAGTGGTGCTGAGGCAGAGACTGCCTTTGGCAAGGTTAATTTCCTCAAAGCCTCACCAAAACCCAACTCTCTGGGCAGGACAAGGTCGATCACCAGAATATTGGATAGAGATGATTTTTACATTTTCAGTTGGAAAGCTGGAAACCAGTTCAGTACCCTTGTACAAAATCTGCATTTTTGTACTTTAAAGGTACATTTAAGTTGTTGACTTTTGACAGTTTTTAAGGAAAAAATGCAATTGAAATGAGGGCTGTGTTTTCATGGCCCCTACTATTTTTGCAATGCTCTTCACCTGAAATTCAGCACTGAGGGTTTGCCTTGCTAAAAAAAAAAAAAAAAAAAAAAAAAAAAAAAAAAAAAAAAAAAAGGAGGCAAGCAACCAAAAATCCAGAATTCTCCAAATTCTTCAGAAAAGAGAAAATGCAGCTGTTAGCCCTCTTTGAAGAGGTACCTTTTGCACCCAAAGGGTTGAAAGCCATGCCAGGACTGGGCCCTTATGTGATCCCTCCTGTCCATGAGCAGCCACCAGGAGATTCTAGGGAGACCCTGGCTGCCTCAGGACAGGATGATCCTGGCAGGAGCAGGTTTGCAGGCTGTGGATACTTGCTGTGACCTTTGACTGCTGATGTAACATGACCCTGATGGAAAATCAAGGGTCACTCTGGCTAAAATAATGGGAGAAAAACTCCAACATTTTGTTTCTGATGGAGCAGATGAGAGAGAGGTTTGACAGCTGCTTGTCTCAAACCCAACCCTTCAGTTGGTGGGGTCAGCCCTGACTTCCATTCCGCTTTTAACCCCTGCCAACACTTCATGGTCTCCTCCTCCACTAACAACTCACTCCTTGAGTGAGGACAAGGGCTCTTCTCATGGCCTGTGGTTACTCTGGGAGGGCCCTGCCCTTCCCTGAGCACCTTTGCATCCACCCCATGGATGTGCTGTGTGCACTGGACACACCTCTGCAGTATTGCCACTTCTTGAGCAATGTTAAAGTACTTGGACTCCTGTGCAGGTTTATCAGAGAGCTGACTAAGGAAGCCATGAGCTGATGCAAGAAAGAGCTGCACTCATCCCTCAAGCCTCACTCTGACCCCAAGTCTTGGCACCACTCCACATTTTCCTTCAAGTCCTCAGAGGATTAACTCAATGCAAGGCTGATGAAATCATTGGGCCAGGTTTCACCCTGATCCACCTATTGTCTTTTACAGCCCAGCATCAGCTCCTGCAGAAGCAGGGAAACACTTTGAGGAAGACATAATTGGTGCAATTCGACCGTTTGCAATTATTAATGGGCTATACATAAAACACTGAGGCCAACAGAAGCATAAAAACATGGCACATGTTGTCAGCTGGACGGGAGGGATTTTTGTGCACTTATTTACTCCCATCCAAGGGAATCGCCTTTTCTGAAAGCAGTGTTGCCCTGAGAAGACATCTCAAGGCACAAGACAGAGGAGACAGAGCTTTCCCCAGCCATGCTTGGTGACAAAAGAGGTTGTCTCTCTTGCCCCCACCCCCTGCCAAGGCCATTCAACACTGGGAAGCAGAGTCTGGGCACACTGCAGAGGCTCTCCAACACCCTCACATATAAGATGGGACCTCAGCACGCAAAAGAAACAACCAGAGACAAGGGGTACTTAGAGAGAAAAAAAAGTCTAAAATTCTACCATAATTTAGGAACTTCAGTTGTGTCCTTGGCTTTGAAGAGCGATGATAATCCAGCAGGATTTGCGTAGAGCCGCCGTGAGAGGTGAGAACAGGTTCTAAATACAATCCCACATGACTGAATTTTAAGCACTCCAGTTGAATCTTTTTGGCATTACAGTGACAATCTTGGCATCATCACTCCCACAGTTGTCTGCGATTAACAGTTGCCACATTCAAGCCTCCTTGTGTTCATTAATGTCCAGGTCCTCCCTGACATCCACCAAGGTGACAAATGAGGCAGCAGAGCAGGGTGTTCTGCTGGAGGAACCTCAGTCACTCCTGTCCCATCATCTCTGGCCACCACAATTTTCTCCCTAGACTGAATAATGCCTTTTCCCCTTGCTCTGGTTTTCTCCAACAGCACTGTTAGTGCCATGAGAAATAACAGCAGTAGGTGAGACAGCAAAGTCATTCTGGCACCTCTTTACACCCTGATCGACACAGCATGAGGTAGCAGCATTTCCCCATTCTGCAGCCGAAACATTTAGTACCTTCAGATGGAAATTAAAAGTTTTAGTCTACAAAGGAAACCCAAACAGGGTGAGAGGTTGCCATTCTGATTCACTGTGTACATCAATAAAGAGCATGAGCAGAACCAGATCCAATATCACATGAAAAGTACAGGAGCAGCTTCAATGACATGAAAACAGTCCAGGGAAATTTGTGCAGAAGTGCATTCCAGACACAGGATGTTTCAAGGGTGGTTTCCATTCTTGTCTATTACCTATTCCAGCCTGGATCAGGAATGGTGTGGCCAGCAGGAGCAGGGAGGTCATTCTTCCCTTGTACTTGGCACTGCTGAGGCTGCACCTTGAGTGCTGTGTCCAGCTCTGGGTGTCTCAGTTTGGGAAGGACGTTGAGTGCTGTGTCCAGCTCTGGGTGTCTCAGTTTAGGAAGGACATTGAGTGTTGTGTCCAGCTCTGGGTGTCTCAGTTTGGGAAGGACGTTGAGATGCTTGAGCACGTCCAGAGGAGGCAACAAGGCTGATGAATGACTGAGGGACCTGGGGTTGTTTAGCCTGGAGAAAAGGAGACTCAGAGGTGACCTTGTCACTCTCTACAACTCCCTGAAAGGTGGCTGTGGTCAGGTGGGGTTGGTCTCTTTCTCCAGGCAGCAACTGACAGAACGGGAGAATACAGCCTTAAGCTGTGCCAAGGCTGGATAATAGGAAAAAGTTTTTACAGAAAGAATCATAAGGTACTGGAATGGTTTGCCTGGGGAGGTGGTAGAGTCACCACCCCTGGATCTGTTTAAAAAAAGATTGGATGTGGCACTTGGTGCCATGGTTTAGTTGAGGTGTTAGGGGTGGGTTGGACTTGATGATCTTGAAGATCTCTTCTAACCTTGTGATTCTGTGATTCTGTAATTTTAAGGTACTGCTTTAGTCCAACCAGCCCAGAGACCTTGGCAGAAATGGAAGAGGGATTGTCAAGTCGACAGACTGGTGGCCTGACTCCACTCATTCTCCCCAGCCCCATTAGATGCTTCATGTTAAACACAGAATTGCTTCAGTTCTTCACTAGATCATCTTGACTCATTGACAGCTGAATAATCCATTTGGTGGTAGGAACCAGGAAAAAAGTCCCAGAACTGCCAAGTCAGAAGAGTGCTCTGTAGACTATCCAGCACAAATGTCCTGCTCAGAGCAGGGTCACAGAGGGCAGGTGGCTCAGGATCATGAACAGTCAGATTGGATCTCCAAGGGTAGAAACACTACCACTGCTCTGGACAGCCTGTTCCTGTGTCTGACCACCCTCTCAGTGAGGTTTTTCATTTATTTAAATACAACTTCTCTTGTTTCAGTTTGTGTCTTTTGACAGGATCTGCCTCTGAGCCTTCCCTTTTCCAGGCCAAACAACCCCAGCCCTCTCAGCCTCTCCTCACACACTAAACACTCCAACCCCTAAATCTTGACCCTGCCTTTAACTCATTCCTCTATATCCACATCTCTTGGACACTGGGAGGCCAGCGCTGGACACAGCACCTCAAATTTGTCCCACTAGTGCAGAGTGGAGGGGAGAGATCGCCTTCTCCCCTGCTGGCACTGCCCTGCCTACAGCAGCCCAGGATGTCAGGTGCCCTCTTAGCCATGAGGGCACATGGCTGGCTCTTGGACAGCCTGGTGTCCATCAGGGCCTCCAAGTCCATCCTGTGCACAGCTGCTGCAGCTGGGAAGTACCAGAGAGTTCCTGGGTACCCAGTGCCTGGGGCTGTTCCTCCTCCAGGACAGGACTTTGTAATTCCCCGTGTTGAACTCCATCAGGCTCCTGTTGGCACATTTCTCCAGCCTGTCCAGGTCCCTCTGGATGACAGCACAACCCTCTGATGTATCAGCCACCCCTCCCGGTTTTGTATTGCCTTCAGCAGAAGGATACTGACTAATGTTGAAGTGCTTATGTAAAAAGAGAGAGCATTAATTATTTTTTTCCACAGTTTTCACCAAACACATGATCCTGTACAAAGCTGTACCTGAAGCCTGCAGATATTTTTACTGAAATTCACATGTGCATGACCAGATCATAGCTTAAGGACCTTAGATCCAACAGCCAATCTCTGGAATGCATGCTGGAAAAGGAAGAGGGCTACAGGGAGACAATGATATGTATCATATCCCATCATTCCTTCCTTCTTTTGTTTTATTTGTAAATTAAAATTATATAATTAAAACCCAGCAGCTGCAGCTCAGAGAGGCCAATATCATCTATGGATGACTCACCCCCTTGTGGGGTTTTTTTTTTGGGATGTGTTTCTGAGGAAATGAAAACACACTGGTGTCTTTCCCTCTGCTTCCTTACAGAACACACTCTTCTCCTGCTTGGCTACTGGTGTGCTGCTGTGGATCCTCTCTCTGTCAAGCTACAGGGGCTGCCTGATTTTTGGGATCCTGTACACAGTGAGAGTCCAAAGGAAGTAAAGGGGCCTCGTATCACACCTGCCTCTGTCCCTGGCGAGGCAGAAATGAGAAGAATGAAAATACCCCTGAGACAGGCAGGGACTGAAATGAGTGAGGCAGAGAAATGAAAGAAAGCACTGCCCTGGACAAGAAGAAGCCACATGGTGCTAAGGCCAAGGGATGACAGCCAAGTGACAGCTGAGTTTTGGTGGAGGACCACTGGGCACACACAACACTGTATTACATGGCTTTGCAAGATTATGAGAAATTGAAATAAGGAAGTCAAGGTGTCCCAGTTCTTTCCCTTTTTTTGACAGGATGCTGGCATTTCACAGCTTTTCCCTGCTGGAAGGAGCTGTCTGCCCTGGAGTTTCTCCTGCACTCTAGCACAGCTTTCGATGTGCATCAGGCTAAGTCCTGGTGTCTCAGAGCTGACTCAGGCTTGGCCCACTGTGCTTTGCATGCTGGCCATGAAAGGAGCTGATCCCCACTGCTGGCAGATGCTGAGCTTTTCTGATGTTCTATATTTTTAAGTGCTTTTGGGACTTCTGCTCTAAAATGCTTCCCTTTAATTTCCATTTAATTTCCTTAAAATTGTCACTGGAGCTGTTGATATCTCTGACGTGTGTCAAATGCATCCTTTTCTCTGCTGTCTCTTTCTCCCCCACTATGCAGTACATATAAAGATTTAAAAAAATATTTTCAGCTCAGCACTTCACTACCTCCTCCACACTTTCTTGAGCGTTCAGTCTCTCTTTTTTTCTTATTTAAAAACCCTAACACACTGCACCCAATCGAACATATAATTGTTTCAAGTAGAGTTTCCCCAGAGAATTATATAATCTCAACCTGTCTCCTTTATGCAACGTATAATCATGCAATCTACTGGCTCTTTGTTTCTCTTTTTTCTTCTTCTTCCTTTTTTTTTTTTTTTTTAATTTTTTTAACCTCCCCAATACTTGTAATAAGCTTTCCACCTCGTCTAGACGTTTCTGACATACACTGCTTTTACCTCATCTTCAGCTGCTGCAGCCGGGAAATGCAGCAGCTCTCCTCCTTCCAAAACTGCATCCTGGATCTCAACACCCCCTCCTGACAAGCCCTTATTCCAGCTGTTCCTTTGCCAGTGCTATTTCTACCCCTTGTAGAAAGCTGTTTATTTCATCTTATGGAAGGTTGGGGTTTTTTTAATGTTACAACTGTTACCCGATTTGGGTGAAGGTTCCCTTTTAATGGGAAAATATTTGCAGTGACTGAAATTGGCCATGTTTGATGAGAATACTCCTACTGGTACTCTGAAATACTGCTGCAGTGCTCAGTGGGAATTCTGGGGGAACCTCTGGTCAGCTGCAGTTCCTGTGGTGCTGCATTGCTTCACGCCTTCAAACTACCATCAAGAATCCTGGGCAGCATGCTAGCACTGGAAAAGCTCCATTTTTCATAGGCATAAGGCCTATGAATAAGGCCAGACCTTCAGCTCATGCTACGACAGAAATTAAGTTTTCTTTGAGTTTGGCAGGAAACTTAGGAGTGCACAGCTTCCATGGGGGCACAAAAAGCAAAATTATTTGCAATTGTGTATTTGAAATGGGTAAACAAAATTACCTTGGAGTGAGTTCACATCCCTTCAGATCTTGCTTTCGCCCACAATCTAGCAAATATGTTCCCCGGCAGGAATGTTTGCTGAGACAATGGATCACATTTTTCAGCCCTTTGTTCAAGGTAACGCTGAAATATGCAGCGGTGAGTATTTACTTCTCCAACCTGATCATCAGAACTACCCTCATCCCCTTGGAGATTAGGAACATACCACATTCCTGATGTGGCCAAACATCGAAACTTTGAATCCAAGCAACAGGTTTGAAGATCGTGTTTGCACACCCTGAAAAGCCCCGAGTGCCTGCACCAACAACCCCTCACAGAGCAAAGCCCCGGGGCACTCCAGGGTGGTGAAGAAAGGAGGAAATAAGCTTGAAACTGATAGGGTTCCATCCAGGTTCCCTCACAGGTAATGTCCCACGTTTACACAGGCACTTGTCATGTTTTTGAACTCCCTCAGGCCAGCTGACCCAAGAACTCCTGCATTTCCCTCTCAACCTGCTTCTTCCCGGCTTTCCAGGCTCTTGTTCCATCAGAAACAAATTATCACCAGTGACACTGAGACACAGTTAAAGCATCACACCCAGATCCTTCCCAACTTTCTAACATTACCCCAGTCTGACTGGTGTTAATGTTACATCCTTCAAGCATTTCTTTACCAAGAAGGTAGTCAAACACTGAAACAGGATTCCCAGTGGACAATTCCCCAAGGCTGTCAGTGTTTAAGAGGCATTTGGACAAAGCATGTAACAACACACTTGAACTTTTGGTCAGCCCTGAATAGTCAGGCTGTTGGAACAACACAATCATTGCAGGTCCCTTCCAAATGAAATAGTCTATTCTACTTTACCATGTGTTTCCTAATTTAGCCAGCCACTGACACTTGCAACCCATTCCCAAATATGCATGGCAGCCTCTGCAATATTAGTAACAATCCCAAATATTCCAAATGCATATGCAAGAAATCTAAAAGCAATGGTTAGTTGCTTTTTCAAACATATCTTTTTGTTTCTCTGTTTCCCTTTGAATTTCAGAACCTTCAAGGACTGCGTTTACCAGGTTGTTTCGGGAACTACCATGTGCTGCTGGAGAGAGACGTGTCCTTGATCCAGGACCTTGGTTTTCAATGAAACTCCATGTAATGTTGCAACAGACTGCTGTAACCCTGATACATATCTCATTTACAGCACTTGTACAGAAATTAATCATTCCTAGATAATGATTTGTGAGATTCTGAAGTAGTTGTGAGAGAACAGCAGGCTGCACTTCTATGTATGTCACACCACTTCCAGGTGACACCAGCAATGTGCTCTGCTCCCCAAAGTGCAGAGCTGAGTACACCAGACAGCCCCAGGAGCCAGAAGAGCTTCCCTCTTGACTTGTCCATTGATTCATTCACCAATTTTCCCAGGAAATCACCAGAAATTATTCATTTTATCCCTCACAGATTGGGCTGTGAGGGTTGCTCCTTGAGGAGAGCAGCAGCTCTCTGTGGCTGTGTCTGGGACTCATAACAAACACTATCCCATTATTCCTTGTTAGCTGTGTTGTTCTCATGGCAAGACAACAACACTAACCACAGCCAAGCAAAATTCTGCAATTCCATACGTGTGAGGTAAAGGGAAACTAGCAGAAGGTCTTGTCCCCATTTAGATACCATAGGGAGGTCACAGAGCAGCAAAACAATATGAACTCTTGGTGCTGATCTTTCTTTTGGTGAACATCAGCTGGAATTATATTTAAGGCCAGAGGGTCTCCACTTGCTCCTTACTTTGGTAAAATATCTGTGAGGGAACTTTCAGTGGATCCCTCCCCTGTCATTGCAGGTGGAAAGCCACAGGGTTGTATCCTGGTTAATAGGAAAGCCAGGCTTGAACCTCAGTTACTCCCTGGTGTTCCAGCTGCATCCTTCCATGGAGCTAAGCAGGGGCTGTTGTGTGACCATCATTTGCTGGTATCAGTCTACCTGCAATGGCCAGGGCCTGGCCACAATGTCTGGCAGCAGCACCCTGGGCCACTTAGAAAATGGTTTCATTTCCTAATATTGTTGTGTGTGAATGTTCCTTCTCCACTGGCAGCACCAACCCACCAGAACGTTAATGAGAAACTAACGAAGAGAGCCAGGCTAATGCAAAACAGTAATGAAGATTAATGTCTCCCCAGAGCAGAGGCTGACAGAGACCTAGTGCACCACAACGACATTTAGAGGGTCAAAAGTGGGTCAATGAAAGCTAATTAATAGCAATTCTCTCTCTTATTCTTAATTACAGAGTGGTGTGTAGGGATTTCAAATAAGCTGCTTGTTCTACTCTAGATGCTGAATTCCCAAACTGGGAACCACAAGCCATGCAGGAATATGATGGCATATCTGGGCACAGATCTCTTCACTGGGAAGCAAGCAGAGCCAGGGGACTGGGCAGGCTGGGCTTCATGCCCTGAGAGCAACCAGAAGTTTCCATTTTGAAAGACGCTTTGGGTGAGTTTGTGTAACACAGCACAGGACCTCAGTAGGGTCCTGCCCACTTACAAGGGCAACAAGTGATGCCTGAGCAGATGTTTCTGGTCAGGCTGTGGTTTCTCCCCAACAATAAACTCCTGACAACCCCCAGCAGCCTTTGGAGCCAGTAATCCTTCAGTACAATTCCCTGATGCACAGCCCATCACCAAGGGAGGTTGAATTTGGACATGGCTTCCAGGCAGGGCCTTAACAAGTCTGTCAGAGGGTGTCATCAAGGGCTGTCACCTACAGACACATTATTATTGGACTGAAAAACTCTTGAACACAGAAGCAGCACAGGAGGACCCTGCAACTCTGGAGAGCCTTGCCATTTGGGAATTTGTCTGAATTCCCAAGCCTATTTCTCACTTCTTCTGTGGCCTTATCTCACTTCAACCCCCTCACCTTGACTCCTGGCTCGCCAGAACTGTATGAAGACCCTTTGGTGGCAGACAGTGTAGCATCCCAGGTAATGCTCCTGCCTCCGATGCTTGTGTGTCTGTACTGCCTCATGCAACAGCCTTTGCCAGGCGTTCCAGACATGGCACTATACCCATGTGAAGAAGATGCTTCCATTCCTCCTTTGCCCGGGTAAACCCACACAAGGGAGGAAAATAGCCAACAGCTCCCCAGGGCCACCCTGTGCTGAGAGGTTGAACTGGAGAAGAAAGAAGCGAGGTTGGCTGCTCTAGATGAGCCATAAAGCAGCACTTAGGATTCCTGTCTTGCCTGGCTGGAGCCCAAGTGGAAGCAAATCCTCTGCAGCCAGGGCTGTCCTGCCAGCTCCATGATCTCACGGAGGGAAAACACGTTGGGACTAAAGAAAAATCAATGACTTTGCACATGTCTTTGCAAGGCTGCATTCAGAGAGGTGACTGGCACTGAAATTGCCCTACTTACCACAAAAAGCAGTGACAATGCCACCACCACAGCAGGGGACAGACAGGGTCCAGGCCTTGTTTCAGCCCTTGTGTTGTAATTGGAGCAGGCTGTGCTGCCAGCAGCAGGATCCTTTACAAGATCAGAGCTACATCTCCCACTATGCTTTCAAAGCTAAGACTGCATTAACTCTTGTCTTGCTGACATCCACAGCACCAGTCCATGCACACTGCCCAAGAGGGCACAGAAGGGAAGTGGGGAGGAAATCAATAGACTGCAAAGATTCCCAGTGGTTCTGCAGTCAGGGACACCACAGCACCTCGACTGGAACATCAGGGTGAGCATTCCACCTTGGAGAAACATGCAGCTTTACTGCTGGATAAACAAGAGTCATGCCACACATCAGCACAGCAAACAGAAGCCATCCTGAGCCGGTCTCACCTCTCCCATGGTGAGCATCTCATGGCCTTCTGCTCCAGCATGAGGAGAGACTGAAGTGGGCATAATCAGGGCTGGTTAAGGCTGTAGGTCTTAACCTACAGATTGTCTAAAGGCAATCTGTGCCTCTTGCTAGGAATGTGTTGCCCAGGCACTCAGGGGAAATGGTGCTCTCATTTAAATATTTAATTAAAGTTACTTAGGTATTCTGCTAAGCTGAGTATTTAAAGAAAGTACATACCCACCTCCCACTGATAGCAGAAGGACTTAGGTACCTAATTCTGATGGGCTCCTTTGAAAACCCTGGATTTCAGTGCTCAAAGGTCTGCTCTGAATAGCCAGATCATTGCCCATATCATGTGTGTGTTCTTAAATGATTGGCAGTGGAGGCACCTTACACTGATTCACCTTCTTCTGACTCAGGCATTTATTTGCACTATTTCCAGCACCAGGAATTGAAACAATGATACATGTTTTCCATACATTCACCAGAGAATTCATAGACACCATGAATGCACAACTCCATGTCCCGCCATGCCAGGCTCCCCTAACTTCTCAGCCAAATAAAACTAAACACATCTGTTCCGAACTGTAGGCATGCTGAACCAAGTCTAAGGAAATATTAGTCCAGAGAAAACATTTTTCCACATTTTAAGGCAAATTCCAGCGATGTGAAGGCTGCCAGGCTCAAAGACAAAGCATTTCCTCCTTACTACAGAACTAGTCCCTCCTGGCTGGTCTTGGCTTGTAGTTCCACACTGTGAAGGAAGAAATGCTGAGAGAGCTGACAAAGCTCTCCTGGCTCTGTGGTGCTTTTCTAGTTTTGGGTTTACAACTGCCCAGCAGCTGGTGCCAGCTGTGGCACAGCTGTGCCCCAGCACAGAATCCAAAGCTCCCAGCAAGGTCCCCATGAGCCACATCCAGCTGTGACTCCAGGCTCTGAGCCCCTGAGCTCCTTCCAGGGCTGCCCAAACTTCAGCCTGCTGACCTACCCTCCCAGAGCCCAGGAGGGGACTGTTTCCTCTGACACTTGTGTGCTTCTGCAGGCATGTTTGGCCAGATAAAAACCAGCAGAGGGTTGGTTTCACCTTCTAAATCCAGCTGTCAACTTAGGTGTATTTCTAGACTGGTATTAGGCAGCGGAGAGACCTCAAAGCCAGTGAAATTGTAGGATAGTGTCATATAGCAGCCGAGACACTGGGACAATAGCAAATTTGGCTACATTTGAACGAATCCATTTATCTCAGGATACATCACACACTGTCTGACCACTTCCTGAGATGAACCAGTGGAGATAAAACTGCTAATTTGAGTCTCAAGCCAGATCAATGTCCTTGGATTTAGCTGAGTGCAGAGTTAGGGAACGTCTCCCACAGCCTGACTCTGATTCACCCCTCAAACTGTGAATCACTTGGTTTTAGCTCAGCCACCAACTCCAGCTAAGAGCAAAATGCCCATGTGTAGTTCCCCCAGGGAAACACTCACCAGCTGCCTTCCCACAAGAGAGGAACTGAGACTGCTCCAGCTGTGCTGGCTCTGTGGGAAGCAGTGGGTGGCAGGGGCAAAGAACAGCTAGCCCCAGGACAGGATGGCGTTTTGGGTTTTAACTTTGTTTTTTACAGGCTGAAGAGAGACCCCCAGACTCAGTGAAATTCAAGGGGATTTGAGCTCTGCATTGGGCCTCTTGGGCATGTTAGCCCTTACAGCAGCCAGTTTAACTGGGAAAAGAAGGAGGGTTTGGGGCTAAGCAGATCGCTCTTCCTTGAGCAGTGGATGCAGAAAGCTGGGCAGGTTCCATACAAGACCAATCCAGGATCAGCTCAGAACCATAAAGTGGTTCAGCTCAAGACAAACTCTGTCAAAACTGTTCCACAACTACTCTGTCTCCAGCTCCCGCTGTCTTGCATTTTCTGCAGCCTTACAAACATTTGGATGGTCACAGCCGGGAGCTGAAGAGAAGCTTCTCGAATTCTCCAAGCCCCAGCTTTGGGTGGAAGGATTCACTGAAGCTATAAATGTGTTTGCAGCAGCACATGCAAGTACTATGGTCTGCTTGTTGCTGTCGTGTTGTAGGAGTATGGGAGCATCTTACAGCTTCCTGGCTGGCTTCCAGACAGGGCTCTATAATCTGTTCTAACATCACAGATTCACTTTGGAGATTTTTAGTAGCTGAGCTCTGCAAGAGGAATGCAACGTGCCCACCAACCTGACATGAAGATCAGGTCAACCCTGTTTAATAAAGGTTTTTCTGAACCAACCCCACTAAGGATCTTGTAGATCTCACCTATGGAGCTGAAACAAATATGCTTTGTCTTTAAAAAAGGGGCAGTGCTGAGCAGACTACTTTTGTGATCCAGCTGCATGGCAGAGACTCGGCTCCTCTAAAAATTAGGACCATTAGAAAAGACTCTGCAAATAGCCTTTGCCACATTAAAAACTGAGCACTAAGCCAGACTCAAAAACACAAGGCCAAATTGTGCCCTGCCTGCCCCAGCTCTGCAGTCAGGTAACCAGGGAGACTGCGCTGCGGAGCAGGAGCAGAGGTGGTGTGAGGCTGGGATGGAAAACAGCGCCTTTAGCAGCTCTCAGCAATGTGGTCAGCACTGCAGCTCTTTGCAGAGGCTCAGCAGAGAGGCCAAGGCTTGAAGCTCTGCTGCAGGGTTGGTGCTGAACTCTCCATGGAGCCCTCTCAGGTGTCAGGCCCTGGTCAGAGCAGGTCACAGCAAGGAAGGGAGGGCAGAGACAGGTCCACGATTTGTGACCAAGCTCCGACTTTATATCAGGACCCAAAACCCACCCGGCTGTGCTCACAGCACTGCACCATCCCTGTGCTGGGGCTGAACCCCAGCTCTCTGCTCAGTTCAACGCTGAGTTCATCACTCTGCAGCCACCCACCCTCAGTGCTCTTCTGCCAAAAAAAAAATAAATCAGTGAGGCAGTTTGTATCCCTGCAATACCCCACAGAGGCACAGCCCATGGCCAGACATGGCTGTGTGCGGGGGCTGAACTTGAGTCCCTACAGTTCTCCACTCGGCACTGCAATAATAAACACACCCCAAACCATTGCTGACTGCTCTGGTGGGTGCATAAATCAGACCAAAGGTGATAGTTCCATAGCTCACAGGTGATAGTTCTCAAGGTGGTTTGAAACTCTCTGCCTTCATTGCCTCAGCCTTCTAGGAGTCATTACAGAAGATTTGTGAGGGGCAACAAATGCTTGTAAGATACATAATTGAATGGAATAAATAACAACCAGTGAAACATGAGAATAAGTATTTAAACTGACTAAAAGCTATCCAAGCTGAAAAAGAATTAAAAATACATGAAATGCAGCTACAAGCCTAATGAAAAATTACTTCACAACTGTTCCTAAATGATCTTTAAAATATATCTTTAAAAGCACTGTTAAAATTACAGATTACTTTTTTAAAATAAAAATGTTAAGAAAAAAGAAATCAAATAGGGCTTTGTAAAGATTGATTTAAACTCTACATGAAAAATAACACTGGGCTACTTCCCTCCAGTATGGATTGTAAGAAATTCCCCATCACATTTTTGCCCATTTAAGCAGGTTCTCTCTCCCTGTGCCTCCTGGACTTTGTGTGCTCTTCCAGTATTAAGGACAGCCAAATGCAATTTAGCCAAATTCACACCTTTCACTCCGTAATCTGTGAGCCCTGCGTCAGCCTTCTGTGTGAAGACAGAGGGCCACAAAAGGTGAAATGCACCATTTGGTAACAAACTCTCCCTTTTCCGGGCTTCCTTCAGATTTTTGTTCTCCTCACAGTGGTAGCTCCCAGCCCTGAGACCCCATTTACACGGTGAGCACACAGCATCTCTTGGTCAGGACTCCCTGACTGGAACTCCTTGTAGGCACAAAAGCCTTAGTCTAGCACAAATCCAATTTTAAATGCAAAAGCGGGTTCTTAAAAAAAAAAAAAATAGCAGCAAGCCATCAAGGTAGCAGACTGTGTGATGGATATTAGCCATGCACTTAAGTGTCCTGCTGAATCAGGGCCATGGCCTATCGATTACAACGCTGCATTAATGACGTAATTTTCTCAGAAATGATGATGGAAGTCTGGATCTTGGCCAAGGTAATCCAACATGTGCAGCAACAGCAGTCCCAACAACAGCCCGTGGATCTGCCCCCACAGCCACTGGCCTGACAACACACCTTTACACGTCCTGTGGGTCCAGCACCGTGGCTCCTAGGGCTGGCAGCACCTTGTCTTGCCAGGGGCAGATCTGAGCAGGGGAGATTTGTGCTGACTGCAGGTGGGCTGTGCAGAGGTTTATAGCTGGGCCTGCTGTGGTTTAACCAGCAGGCAGCTAAGCACCACACAGCCGTTCACTCACTCCTCCCACAGTGGGATGGGGGAGAGAATTAGGGAAAAAAGACATTCCCCCTTGCTCTGTCACTATGCGCTCCTGTAAAACTCGCCTCTCCATCTTTCTTATTATCAACGTTATTCTCCTCCTAATTCCAAATCACAACACTGTACAAGACACCAGGAAGAAAATGAGCTCTACCCCAGCTGAAACCTGGACATGAGTCACTAAATGTGACCTAATTAATAAAAAATTAATTAGCTAGCATTAATCAGGTAAAATCCATTAGCAATCACTCTAAAAGCTGTATAGAAAGGTTGCAAAGGAAAGAGTCTATTCAAGATCCAAACTCCAGCTCCAGAACCAGCCCCACTGTCTATATTTAACACCACCAATGCCTAAACATTCCAGGCCAGCTCCCCACATGGAGTGAATCTCCAGTGTAGTCTGGTGCCTGCCAAGCACCAGGCAGGGCTCTGCCCTCACTGCTGTTTGCAGAGCTGTGGGCAGAAGGCACAGCCATCACGCAGAGGATGCTGGTTTTTTCTGCAATTCTCAGCTGCAAAGGGCTGATCCACACTACAGGCATTGCCAGCTTGCTGTGTCACCCCTATCCATTCATCCCTTTGGCCTATCCCAGGAATTTACAGAGCCAGGACATACAAATTTATCTCGTTCATTCCGAGCACCATCATACACTGCTGACAGGCTTTATGGCCCCTTTTTGTTCCTGCAGCAGTGCTGCAAGGTGCAAGCATGAAGGTGCAGCACCTCGTCTTGACTTGGCCCTGGGAGGCGGCACTCTGTGTGTAGGTGTACCTGTGTCACACACTGCTGCATCTACTCTAAGGACAGATCTCCCCTCTCCTCCCTCTCGAGTCTTCAGCCCCAGTTTTAGGGCCGCAGAGGTTCCTGTCACTGGAGCCCGTCACCAGGGCGGGTTTCATTTCCCGCACAAGGGCGGACGGCAGGCTGGCCCTCCTTCCCCAGGAGCAGCAGGGCTTTCCCCGGGAGCCAGCGCCGGAGCTCCGGGCACACGGACGGAGCCAGCACGGAGCCAGCCGTGCCCCGTCGGAAGCAGCCGGCTTCCCATCCCCATCTGCCGCCCTGGATTAAGGCTGGGTCACGCCCGGCTGCGTTCGCAGGGCAGCCCTGAGTTAATGGTGCGGGAGAGCGGCCGGGTGTGACTTCCAAGGAAGGGGAGAATGTGCTTCCAGCTCTTCCATGACAGTTAATCATTAACACCTTTCACGGTCACAGAAGGTGCTGGCCTCCTTACAGCTCCCCTTATCAGCCGTAATTATTTCCTGATCGGCTCTCGCCTGACTACCTGGCAGACTTATGCACAGCACCCCTGAATCACCTGACTGCATTTATTGCCCTATATTCCAAGCCAAATGGGTCTCTGCTGTGTCAGTGTCAGCTGCGATATTTACAGCATTAGTTATTTCTCCCTTCCCATGCCCAAACATAAAAGTTGCTCTTCCCCCCACCTCACCCTTTACACCATCCCTGTTTCTGTGACAAAGCAAAACAGAGCAGTCATCTAAATAACTCAGCACTCCTCTCTCCTTCCCTAAAAGCAATAGTTCCTCTTGCACACAGCCCAAGGAGGTACTGCTGCTATCTCCTTAAGTCCACTTTAAGTTTTGAACCATTTAAACTCTATTGATATTGCCTAAATGGATACATTTCTATTTACATTTCTGTGGGGTTTTTTTTTTTGTTTTTGTTTCTGGTTTTTTTTGTTGTTGTTGTTTGTTTTGTTTTTTAATTTTCTGACAAAGTCTCTCACCTCCATAGAGGAGAAAGCTGCAAATCCAAGGGATAGGTGTAAATGTGTCACCTACATGGTGTGTTATTTGCCTTGGGAGGCGAGTTTAGAAATCACCAGCTTAACTCCCTTATTGAATAAAAATGGATAGAGTACCCTGACCAGCAAGGTTGGTCTCAACAAATGAAGCCCTGTATGAGTGGAATAGCAGAAATTGCCAAGAGTGGGAGTATGGCTTGTATTTAGGTAAATAAAAGAAACTTAAATAAAAACAAAAGCTGGAAATGCAGCCTTACTGGAGCTGCGATGAACAAACCTATTCTCAGTGAAGAAGAAGCTGGGTAGTCTGTAGGTAGCACATGCCCATGCAACGCTCAGTTTGTCCAAGAGTTTTATATCAAAACACATACAAAAGGGAACAGAAGTCTCCAGGCACAGAGGGGAAGAGTGGAGCAATGGGAACATGATAATTCATGATCAAACTCATTTTTTCAATGAGACAATAGCACCTACAAAAAGGAATAAAAATGCAACAAAGGGGGATTTCATCTTCACTACCAAAGTTTAGGAAAAAAACATTTTTAGAGAAATTCAAAACCACAAAAGGAGCAGGGGATGTACACAGAATAATCCCAGAGGCAGACTACATTGCTGTTACCAGCACCAGTGCCTGACACATGGCTGACTCCACATCCTGGAGGTTACAAGGCCACTCTGAAACTCTTGCAATCTAACAGCTCAGACCAATGCTTCCTCTTTCTTCCTAGCACATCTTCCACATAATCCAGCCAGAAGCTCAGGGAGTTCTCAAATATGACCAAGAATTTGGAAATGCTTTGGTCTGTTGTCTTGATTGCTGGAGTCAGGCCTCCAAGCAAAGCAGATGTGCCCCATGCTCCAGGAGCATAGATAATACACTGGCAAAGTATAAAATCAGAAATTGTTCAGAGCTTATCTGCATGTGCAGTTCTCCACTCTGTGAGCACACAGTGCTTCCTTCTGCTCTCAGCCATCTATTATTTTACTCAGGGTTGCTGGTGGTAGTGCTTTAAAAATTCCAGCTCAGGGCTCAGGAATGGTCACAAACACATGTAGGATCTCAAAGGATCGCTGAAAGGCTGAAGCAAAGGAAGGTAAAGCCTTCCTTTTTTTAAGGCACCATGAGAAAATGATCCTGTGGTTCACCTAAGTCATGATTTGTGGTGGGGAATGTCTCACACCCTCTCTTAGCAAGGATAGACAAGGCATGGAGGATTTACCTGTCATTTTGCAGCTCCTTTCTCAGTGTGGGAGAATCAGACAAGAGGTGGCATAGGCAGAAGACCAAGGTCTGTGGAGATAAAATGGGCAGAAAGTTAATTAAAGCAAAAGTGTTAAGTATTTCTCAAAAACACATTCCCCTGCCCCCTTCCCACCGAAGGAAAAAAACCCCTAAACCACCAGACCAAAACCCAAACTTAAAACCGCTGCAACCACAGGTTGAACCAAGAAACATCAGGATGCTGATGCCAGCAGGTGTGACCATGGGCCTGAGGTTGTGGCAGAGGTTGGATCATACTGCAAACAGTTTCTCTTACACTCCTCCTATGGATGTTACTGGCTCCAGCCAGAGAGAAGATAAGGGCTGATGTGAGCCTCTGGACAGAGTCAGTAGAGATGCTCCAGTGATCACGGTCTCAGTTCTGGGTCACAAGCTGAGAGCTGATGTTGGAAAACAAGCTATGTTTCACCCCCAAGCAGCGCTCAGACATGCAGCTCCTGGAAAATGCTCATTTGATTTCTTGCAACCTTTTATTTCAGGCCTTCTTCCTGTTGCTTTCTCTTGGCTTAATTTTTTTCAGCATTAAAAATACACTCGATTTTGACTCACTGTGAAATACATTGCAACAAGCAGCCCTGCAAGTGGATGTCAGCTGTCTGTCCACAAATAATCCCAAAGTCCCCCTTTACTGCTGCCTGTCCGTGTGCCCTGGCCCGTAACTAAAGAGGTCTCTTCCAGAGAGAGCCCAGAGCTCATTGCCCACGGTGCATTCTCAGCTCTCTGCCAAGACAGCCAACACCAGTAGCTATTATGGAAGTCACTCACTGTGACATCATGTCCCATCCATGGGGCACAGAAGTCAAACCACTCCTGCAGGACCCACTGGAGCGGGGCAGTCACCAGAGAGCACCACAGGGCCCACTGCTCCCTGCAGAGCACATCTGCCTCTTTCATACATGGACACCAGAGCTCGACCTGAGCACTGAACTATCTAATGCAACAAGCCCTCTGTAATCAGCAGCTGTGGAAATTAATAGCACCATTCTTTACATTTTCAATTCAGTTTGAGAGACATTAATCAAATCTGATGAGGGACAATGCAGCCAGTGATGAATTTATGCATGAAACACATTACCTGCACTGCAGTTATGCCTTGTGCCAATGCTCCTACAAGTCTGCTGCCAGAGAAGCTTAAACAAGTTCTAAGGATACCTTGGCACTACCAGATCATGCAGGGCAAGTTACAGATGTCTGTTCTGAGTTGCTCTGTTCTTTTACTATAGTTTACCTCCCTGCTTAATTGTAGTGTTGGATCTTCCCTGTAAAAGGTCTAAAAAGGATGCTACTTCCTTGGTTTTTTTTCTGTGCAAAGTTCCACCTCAAGACAGAGTTAGGACCCTGAACTTTAGCAATACTTGTATCTTCTTGCTCAGGGCTTACTGAGCTGTTTGGGACACATTCCCAATGCTGCAGTTCCTGGTTCACTGCAGGTGTAGGTGGGAACTTGCTGGCTTTTCCCAGCCTGGAGCCTGTGCCTGCCAGCCCCAGGGCACGCAGGGCCCTTCACCCCCATCAAGCTTCATCTTGCCCATCCATTGCTCAGCCTTGCTTAACCACAGCCAGGGAGGCAGGGGGTTGTTTCCTACCTTCTGAGAAATATTTCATTTTTCTCAGAACTGGAAAAGGTTTATTACTCTTTTTCTGAAGGAGGTTTTGGTTGTCAGGTAAGTTTCTTCCCTAAAATCTAAGTCACATACACATCCCCTCCCCCAAGAAATCCCACAGTAGGGATGTAGGAAAAATTGGGTTTTGGTTAGCAAAACCTGTTCTCACACACACTCCACCAAAAGTCCTGAAAGGTCCTGATGGAAATTAGCTGGGCTTGGAACACAGCTGGCTATTGGAAAGCCCCAGCTTCCAAAGACCACGGAAAAAAAGCTTCTGAGTTGCTTTATGTTCAGAACCAAGCCAAGAGACAGGGCTAGTAACTGACAGACCAGTGCAAACCGCTACCCTCTGCTCACACGGGTGCCCCAAAGACACTTCCAGGCGTTCCCTCCTCTCAGTGCTGGAGCTGCAGCTCCTGAGCTGTGCCCTGTGCTGAGCTGCCAGGGCCACTCGCTCCCGGAGGGGATCCTGCTACCGGCAGGGACAGATGCCAGCAGTCACATCCATTCCCTGTGACACGGGCAGGCTGTCATTCCTGGTGACAGCTCCACTGTGATGGCTCCCGCAGCCGGAGCCCAGTGCTGCTGAGTGTGGACACAGGGCTGGGCCTGCCTTTGCCACCTCTGCAGTCACAGCCATCACTTTCGTATGCTTAAAGAGCTTCCACTACATCTTCTAGCCCTGGTTTTTTCATTTTCCCCTGTTTGGCTCTTTCTTTTCACATAAAACCCAACCCATCTTTATTACTAACTATATATGTGCTTACAGGAAAAGTCTTGGGACTGGACTGTAGTTCCCAGAGGAGAACACCGGAAGGCAAAAATGGGGAAACAAACAGCATTAATATGATTTCTGTTTTGCACAGGGGCTCCACCCTCTCTTTCAAGACCATGCATTCAGTTAATGAGAAACAGGGTATTCCCACCCCTCGTGCACAATCCCTTTTTTATTTCATACACAGTGAGGAATTAAGACATGAGACTTTCTCAACCACTTCCCACAAAAGCTGTCTCTGGCTTTGACTTTGATAATCCAGCTTGACTGATCTTTCCCTGGCAGTGGCACTGGCGTCAGTACCCAAAGTGATGGATGGGCTTCACAGCTCCAACAGCCTCCAGGAGAGCTGGTTGAAGAGAAGTGCCTAAACCAGCAATTTATGCTTTCTCATGTTCCTAAGCCACAGGATGTTTACAGAGACCTTTTTTCTTTACTGGTGGCTTTGGAACAGAAGCAAAATTAAAAGGGTGAGACTCTCAAGTATCTGTGCTGCAGCCGTTGCTAGAGGAGAGTGAATTATATGACTGGGGAAGCAGCAGCGGCTGCCCAAATTTTACATCATCCCAAATTCCTGAGGACATTGGCTCACACACTCTGCTTCCTAGTTTCCCTCCTTTATCTGAATTTTAACTTCAGTCTCCTGGGCCAGATGTGACAGGAGTGAATGCTGTTGTCTTCAGGCAGAAAATGAAGATAGGAGACACGAGAAGACAAATAGCTCAGCTGCCGAAAAAGACAGAGTGGCATCAGTGCAATCTCTGTGCATCCTGGAAAGATGAACAGGAGTAATTTCGGGCTGTTAGAGACATCGCAGTTGTCAGGTCACAGTTTCAGATAAACTCATATTCTGCTAAATCTTTCTTAAGTTATCTCTGTCATCAGAGGATCTGTGATCACTTGGGGAATGTAACAATGGCTGAAACTTTAAATGCAGTCAGACTGATAGGCCCCATTAAGATGCTCATCCCAAGCTACTAAAACCCTACTGATGTATGGCTAGCAGCAGGAAAGTTTCCTTACAGGCAGTTATATTTTCCTTCTTCAGTTTTCAGAGCCACTTCTGTAGAGGTTTCACTGTTTAAGCACTTAGAGCTTAATGAATACTCAGACAATTGTCTGATGTTAAGCTCCCTGGATGCCAGCAATGACTGAGGTTGAAGATAATCTAGAAAAGAGCCCAATTGCAAACGATGAGCACCAAAGCTCTTACTGATAAGCACAATTGCTTGGTACCCTTCAGAACTTAAATTCATGACCAAGTTACCACAAAATGAATGCAAATGCACTTCAGATGACCTCAACAACTTGCTGTGCATACAATCTTAACCCTTAGCAAGGACAGAGGGATCCAAGTGACACAGACATGCATGGACATAGCAGAAAACATAGGCCATAGCCAAGCTGAACACAGCCCCAGCCACCCTTCAAAGCCAGAAATAGGAAAAAAAATTGTTTGTTTGCTTCTTCCACACTGACACAGTGTCCAGGGCAGGAACTGAGAGGGTAGTCCAAGATGTCTCTGTCTGACATACACGTAATATGTATGTATTTAACACCTTGGAGGTATAAACCTGTGTTGGCTCGCCTGGAGGTTAACAACCAGGAGATTCTGAGCACAAGCAGACAACAAAACTGAGCTGTCTCAACACCTGAGAAATGTTGGGACTGATACACAGCTGTGTTTCATCAAGGAATGTGACATCCAACCTACTTTCTCATTATAAAAGCAGCAGGACTACGTTTTTAGGAAGATGACAGTTTCAACATTCTTTGTACTTGAGGAGTTTCCCAACTACCACACAACCACAGAGTAAACAGATGTACCAGGGTGAATTCAGGTAAAGAGTGACTCAGGGTTTCTGAGGCATCATCAAGTGCAAACAAGACCTTTGAGATCAATTACTGGCTGCTTAAAGTAAAACAGAACTGACAGATGCACTCAGTGTCACAGGGCAGTCACCTTTTTCTCTTTAGAGGTGATTTTTCCTGGAGATCAGACCTATGAAAGTGGCAACTTCACAGAAGTGATCTGCAGCCATTTCCTCACAATACATAA
This sequence comes from Sylvia atricapilla, assembly GCF_009819655.1. Taxonomy (NCBI): domain Eukaryota; kingdom Metazoa; phylum Chordata; class Aves; order Passeriformes; family Sylviidae; genus Sylvia; species Sylvia atricapilla. The sequence goes on along the minus strand of NC_089150.1, from coordinate 15,297,409 downwards.
AGAAGACAAGTTCTCTAAGTGGTCACTCCATGTGCCCCATTACCTCTGGGAATTGTCCTATTTCAACCAGAAGAAAAACCAGCAACATACTGAGTTCCTATGAATTTTGAGAAAACTGGGAGGCAAACAGAACAAGATGTCTCTGCTGGTGCCCTGCTAAGGGAAGAACCGATAAACTGAGCTTTCCCTTGACATCAAAAAACACTCAAAAGGATATGTTAGAAAGCAGATCTGACTCCTGATGCTGCTTGTGACACTGCTGGCTTCTCCTTCCATTACTCTGTGATGCTCCCTGATGTTCTTCAAGCAGCTGAGATCCTGTCTGGTAGGACGCTTCCTGCTCCTGAGCACTTGTGCCAGCCTTACTGGGCTTGGCCTTAAAGATACTCTGCCTTTACCCAGAGCTTGGGGGCAGCTCTGAATCCATAGTCCAGAGTCTGTGGTTTTCCTCTCAGAAGAAGCAGCAGTTCCTGAAAACCTCTACTGGTTTTCAAAGGGGACTTTTCTCCTCATTGCTTGCAGTGCCTGAAACCCTCTCAAGTCAATTTGTTCCTATAAATGTTTGGGGGTTCCTCCAGCTTCCTAGAGTGCTCTGGGCTCTCATGTGCAGGATCCCTTTGGAGCAGGTCTGGAGGATACCCAGCTAACCAGCCACACTGGAGGATTTGATTCAAAGCCTGACTGGGTGGAAAGTGGAGTCCTGATTTCAGCAGGCCTGCAGAACCTCTCTACGCTGTGTGTGAGAGAAACTTTTAAACCCTTTTTCATAGTGAGTGGCAGCTGACACTCCTCATATCACAAAGACGAAAGGAGGGGATGGAAAAATGTGTGCCTCTCAGCTCTCACTGAGGCTTTAGAATGAGAACTTTCCTCGGGGGGGGGCTGGTTCTTCTCCAACTTTGTACATTGTGCCTTTGAAGCACCCTGCTCTTAGATCCCTTTGAAAACAAGGTACAGATAGTTTTAGGGGTAAGTTAAAGTCTTCCCCAGGCAACTAAGAAAACTGCAGACAATCCAAGTGAGAATCCTTGCCATATCTATTATGAAATGACCCTGAGAGACTGAAAACACTGAAGCAGCCTAACAGCAGGATAGTGTACCACCACAGTATCAAAGCCTCTAAAACAGAAGTTCCCCAGATTTTTCAGCACTCCCTTGTTGTTCAAAGACTCCTACTTCATCAAAGCTCAAACTGTTGCAGGACCAACAGATCACGTGAGAGGCATAAGAGGATTATTAATTTGAAAGAAAGGGGTGGAAAGTGTGTCAAGCACGCCCAATCTTTGAACTGGGTGCTTTAGAAGGTCGTTGCAAAATAAAACACAACTGCACATTCATTTCTCTTTAGGAAGAACATATTGCACAAAGCCACAAAAGCTACATGACCTTCATGTGAAGGAGAACAGAAAGACCAATCTTCAGTCATTGCAAATTGACTTGGAAAGGCAACAAAGCAATGCCAGTTTCCACCAGCTGACGATACGACCAAATGTCTGCAGCGCTCAGAAGATGAAACTGTAAGGCCAATTCATTGCAAACCCTTCTGGGCATGTGTTAATCGGGGAGAAATTTCTTTCCAGAGATCATTATGGTGCAAATAGAAGTCCGCGATTTTGGCCTCTTATGAAGGTTGTGCCTTCCTCTGAAGCATGCAGTGGAGGGTGGCATCTATTAACTGCTTCTGGCTGCAGAAAATCCTACAGTCTGTGCTTCTGTCTGGTAGCGTGTTTATATCTGCAACATCACCTTTACTGTGTTGTCTCCAAACCCCTGTGCAGAAGACAGGCCAAGAGCAGAACAAATGTTTTTTCCACTGACATTGTCTGGTCCAGCAGCATTGACAAGAGGGATCCATGCCTTGTCCCCATTCTGGCATCTCATGGGAGGGATAGAACTCGGTGCCTCTGAACTGAAGGTTGCTGTTAATGCACCCTTAAAGGATAATGGCACTGGCCATCTGCCTAGAGCCCACAGCACAGGCAGGGCTTCGTTTAGGATCATTTCCTTCCAAAAGTGAAAGAGGATGCTCTGCATTTTGTACAGTGACACAGAGACCTGAAAGGGGAACTTTATCTTTGTAGAAAAGCCCCACTGCTCCTGCTTGTAGCAGATGCCAAAGGAACAAATGGTAAGCATTCCTACCATCCCAGGCTATATCTAGAGACTGACACCTCTAAAACAGCCCAAAACTTGGTGGCATCACTACTGAGGTCATATCCAGTGTTTTCCACTTTAAGACACTCATAGGTCTTTATATTGGTGACACTAATGCTGGTCTAACATTCATGAACAGAGAAATTAGGATATCAAGAAAACCTGTGTATGACTGGTATCAACTACCCAGCAGGCAACAAACACCAAAAAACAAACTAAAACCCCCCTCCAAAAACAAACAAACAAACAAACACAAAACCAAAACCAACCCAAAACACTCAAGAAACCCAAACCAAACACCCACAAAACAATCCATCTATGTGAATACCTCCTAGATCTCTTATTTGCATTGGACAAACTCTTGGCAAGAAAATAGCACTGGCCTGTTCCCATAAAATTGCCTGTGAGAGCATTCAGATAGCCTCCAGTTTGGATAAAGAAATCACAGGCAAAGATATTTTGTAACCAGAATTCCCCGCACACAAACATTCAGCTCGGGACAGTCGTAACAGCAGTAGGACACAGACTTGTAAAGTTGGTTTTTCTCCTATTAATAAAAGTAGCCAGTACATTTCCTCTCGCTTATAGAGCACTGACCCCAGTGGCACACAGACCCTCTGTCCCCAGTTTTTTAGGTGAGCTGAATGAGGCCGATAGTCCAATATTGGACTGAAATAAAACTTTGTTGCCTCTAGCTTTGAGTCTGCCCATGTCCATTAGCTCCACAAGAGTCATTCCCAATTTAGTCCTTTTTCTTTAGTTTACAAGTTAATTAACAGCAGACGTAAAGAAGAAAGGGCTGTTACTTGTGGATACAGAGATGCTGCACTTCCCAACTCCAGCAGAGAAGGGACAGAAAATTTGTAGCTTACCTTGACTTTAACACCTGCACAAAGAGCACTGGGTATAGTACAAGATTGGCACAACCTGTGCTGCCCAAAGGATCCCAATAGCCATGTCCCAGCTGCTGTGCCCACTCTCAGGAGTCAGAGCACTCCAGGGAGGCTCTTTTGGTATTTCCACAGCAGCAGCAGGGAAGCAGACACTAAACTGCCCGTGTGCACTTCCAGAGGTACGAGCTATAGCACACAGTGCATCCATGCTCTACAAGGCTGTTATAAGGCAGAAATAGTAAATTACAGGTGGCAGGGTAAGAAAGGTCTGAAGCTGGGAAGACTCTGCAAAACACAGTGGTGGACAGATCCCTGAAAAGCTGTCAAGTGCCGATCTGGCTACAAGTAACACTAGCTAGCACATACCTAGATTATACATCAAAAACCCTCATATGCTCAAGGAGGAATGCAAAAACCAGGCACAGAGTTCACAGCAGCTGAACCCTTCCACCTCTGAGTCTGTGGGCTCTTCCCCAGGGGGCTGAACTCAGATACCTCTAAAGTGGAAGACAGAAGAGGGCTTGGCTGGGTGGATACTGCATGGGCAGCCTAACCCCTGGGCAGGGGACAGCAAGACCTGCAGCCAGCAGCACTCTACAAAAGAAGCCTTTTACAGTGGCCTCCCAGTTTTCCTGGCCTTCAGCAAGGCTGTGAGCCCAGGAGACACCAGCCTGAGTCACATTCACATCTGGCCTCTTTGCTCACCAGGACTGACCTTGGGTTTTAAGCCATCATACCTTGAAAGTAACGTCTCCATCAAGGTAACCCATCTGATTTGCAAAAGATGACACAAAAAGAAGATAGATCAGAGAAAGGTGGCAGGCATGAAAGAAAGGGGGGGAAAATGAACTAAGAGAAGAAAAGGAAATGTGGAACAGAGCAGAATCTTCATTCATGTCATGTTCTGGCACACTTCATAGCTTTCCTCTCTGCAGCCCCCACATCGATGCAGAGTGCACAGAAATCACGTGCCTGGGCACAAGCACTGGAGTGAAGTCTGACACTGAGTGCCCTCCTGCCTGCCCTCCTGTCCTACACAACCTGACCAGGGGGCAGGGGCTCTGATGCCCACTGTAATTAAGCCCTCCTCATATTTTCTCCCTAGGAACTGTCATAATTAAGTCAATGAATTATGGATGTGTTACTTAACTGAGACTATGAACCAGCTTGTAAAGAATTCACTGGAAGTCTCGGTCTTGCATTACAAAAAGGAATGTGACATTCAAGAGCAGTATCATTAGCAGCATGGCAGGGTCATGCCTGCACTCCTGGGCTCTCCAAGCCTACAGATTTCTTTGAGTATCAGAACAAATGACAGGATCAGACCTAGGGCGTTAGTGTCCTCCTTCCTCATTTTCAGTTTCAGGTCACTGAAAACTCTCTGTGTTCCCAGAAGTATCACTATTTACAACATTGCTCCAAGCAAATGCTTTGGATGGGTGGGAGCTCCGCACACATGTTAAAAAAACCCAAGAACCTTCATGGGGAGGTTCCTCTGAAGACCATGCTCAGTTCTAGAACAGCAGGGACTGGCACAGAGACAGGCCATGTCCCAGCTGTATTTTCATAAAGCATCTGCACGGAAGGATGATATGGAGAGATAACAAATCACATCTGCCACATAATACTTCAAAATGCTATTTCCCATACAGTCCTTCCTGTAAAGTGCCAGGAAAATGGGGTCTTCAAATGAGACAGAGTCTGTCCAAGGCAGTACAACACATTTACTTTTAATTTTTTTTGAAATTAATAACATTCAGTAACCGAATAGAGTCAGAGATTAATCATCACACAGATCCTGTTAAGATAAGATGATTATTAAAGGATAAACCACAAAGCTACCTTCATTTGAACATGGCTCTTCTCAACTACCTTCAGATTAATATCGAGCCACAATATTTTTTCATATCAGAGAGCACTATATCCATCTCTCTCTCTAAATATCACTGATCTATCTAGAATGGAGAATGGAGCATAACTGATTTTCGTGTTTGAAGTCCCAGGATACATACTCAATTCTTTCCCTGTTTCTGAAGTCAGCTCTGCCAGTAAAACTCCTGTGGGCTAGACTGTGTCCTTTGGAGTCCCAGAGCAGGACAACAGTATATCCATTGTGACAAAGGTGGTGTGGTATATCCCATACTCTTCCTCCCATTTTTTCCACAATCTCCAGAAGACATTCTGTTGCTAACAAACAGATTGTGACTCGCTGAGACATTCAGAATTACATTCCTGGAATTTCCATCTTTACTTCACTCATTCAAATCCATCCTGCTGTGGCTTGCCCATCTTCTGTTTGGCAAATCCTCACTGGCTGTCCTCATATGGCAGTACAGTACGTTTGAACACCAGCTCAAAATAAGTTATAGCCAGGACAATGTTTGAACAGACCAGTTTCTTTAGGTGGTGAAAAGCAAAATGAAGCAAGAACCTGAAAAATCAGTGTCTCCTCAATATCAGTAACACAGCCTTATCAGTCTCAAAAAATGAGAAGCAAGAGCTTAAACCCAGAAAAGCAAGGACAAACAAGAGCCCCAAGTCACCACAACATAAGTGCATTATCCAAAGCACCCTACAGAGATGCTGTAAAGTCCCCAAAGTGTGGGATGCAGTCCCTGCTCTGCCCAGCTGGGAATGGGAAGGACCCACCTAACAGGCTTCCAGAGCTGGGCAGTGGCTCTGGGACCAAATGCGCAATGACTGAAACTTAACATTACAGTTTTCATTCCACATATTGTGATATTTAGACTCCAAAAACATCAGTGGGTCACTCAGGAGGATGCCACAGGGCATGGATTGTCTTTCCTAAAACCCAGACTGCTTCCAGCCAGCAGAAGGGGAGGACAGGCATTGCTAGGGGTAGTTGGGAGCTCAGATGCTGCTATGGTACAGCAATACTTCAGTGTCTACTCTGTTATTCATACAGTTATAGATCACAGTATTTGAATATCGGGCTTTTTAAGAAGAGACCTGTTTGCTTTTAAGGACTACAGCATTCACAGAACATATTTAAGATGCTTTATTAATTCTTTCCTCCCAGCTGATTACAGGGCTCTGCCCAGGGCTCTGCTCATGCTTTACTACCACACCTGACATGGAAGTTTCCCCATCTTCTCACAGTAGCTTTCACTGGACAGTGCAATCAGAGAAAAACAATGTATTTCACTTTCTTTGTAACACCACTCCTAATTAGCACTTTAGAGCTGGTGGGCTGACTTGGGCCAGGCAGCCATTGCTGATTCCTGGCTCTGGCTCCTGCAGAAGCTTCATTAGCTCACTACCCAGCTTTGCTCCCCATGTCAATACCTCAGGAGAGCCTTGCTTAGAGGATCATAATCCTGAAACTCCTTGCAGATGCTCCTCTCAATTAAACTGCTCTGGAAGATCACTGAGTCTACAGGCAGAAAAGAGAGCAGAAACAAAAATGGTGCTAAAATACCTGGTCTCAAAGAAATAAGTATCCCAGAAGTTATTTGGCAAAAAAAGATTTCTGTTCATGCTGAAAATACTAAAGAAACGATTTTAACCAAATAACTGCATTTTAAAGGAGTCTTTGTGGAACTGAAATATGCTCAGCTTGATTTGATTTTCCTAGGATTCTGATGAGTTATATTCTTAGGTAAAGGCAGTCTGCGGATCTGCTTGGTTTTCTTTGTCTTGTAGGTTCCCAGAAGGATACCACCTAAATGTCTGAGGGTCTCGTCATTTAGAATTGTAGAATCATAGAATATTCTGTGTTATAAGAGACCCAAAAGGATCACTGAGTCCAACTCCTGGTCCTGCACGGGACACCCCAACAATGCCACCCTGTGCCTGAGAGCATTGTCCAAACATTCCTTGAATTGTGTCAGGCTTGGTGCTGTGACCACTGCCCTGGGGAGCCTGTTCCAGCACCCAACCAGCCTCTGGGGGAAGAACATTTTTTCTAATATCCAACTTAAACCTCTCCTGACACAGCCTCATACCATTCCCTTGGGTAATTCCAGCATTTTCAAGAGCATTGCTTATCTGCTTGGTTTCCTAATCTAAATGGCATTCATGAAGCAGGTTCTCTAACATCCGTTTGCAATTTCTCGAGAGTAAACACAGCAGAAGCTGCTAAATGTTCCCTCTCTCCCTATCACACACTCTCAGCTATACTTCACATTGCAGAAAATGCTATGTTTACATAACATATACTTTGGGCTACAGATTGCATTACCATGCTCCTGGTACAGCCTGCCCAGGACCTTTCAGCATCCAGCTCTCTTCTCTTTTGCACATAACTTGGCTAAGTTATAGCTCCTTGTGTTGCAATTTTCCATTACAGGCAACTACCTCAAGCTGGATTTTTAAGCTATTTCTAATCTTACGTCCAAGAAAATAGATGTTTTTTTACAGCCTAATCCCCTTTCTCATGCCACCTAAACCATACAGCCATTTCAGTAAGAAAGACTACTGTCCATATGTTTGATTTCAGAACAAGATTTGTGATTTGGGAGCGGTCTGAGGTTTCCCCGAGGCACACAGCTGTAACAGGTTGCCATTTTCCTTGTTTTCCTTATTCTTCTTCTTGAATATTTTAAGGTTTTGCTTTTCTGCATGAGATAGAAGAGAGGAAATATAATCCCTTCCAATGATTACTGGTCAAAGTTTGGGAATTTTGCAAAGGACTGAATCAGTTCTGAAGAACCTTAAAATGCTCCCTACATTGGCATCACCTCCTTCTCCTGGAGCTGAACCTCTAATGGAGAGGAATCATAGAATGATTTGGGTTGGAGGGGACCTTTAAAAATCATCCCCTCCAACCCACCTGCCATAGGCAGGGTTATCTTTCACTAGATCAGGTTACTCAAAACTTCTGCTCAGATGAGCAAACAAATCTAATAAATCCATTGATAAACCGGACCTTTAATATATGGTTATACACTGCTCTGCAGATGCACTTCAAGTCTCCATCCTGTTTTCAACAGTGCCAATTCTGCATTGCCTTACTCAATGGAATTTTATTTAAAAAGGAGAAAAGAAAGATACCTTCCTGTACACTAGGAGTCAGTAATACTCATTTTGAGCTGTGACCTGAGATCTGAGGATATTCACCTTTTAAGCTACAGTTTCTAGTTCCCTGCTTACAACTCATTCTTTAATGCAGATACAATTTGACCCTATCTGGTGCATAAATCAATGATGTGGCTAAAGTCTCAGTCAACTCCTCTCAGAATAAATGTTGCCATTTAAAATGTGGCAGTCAAGCTTGTAAAGGGAAGGAAAGAAATGTCACTTGCAACCCAAGTGTTTCTGTTAACAAGCTGGTTTCCTGCTTCAGGTTTTTGACTGATAAAGCCACTTATCTGACAGTATGAAAGGTCATAGTTGGAACAGTGGAAAGTCCACAGAAGGCTTTTTTGCCATCCTGTAACTTTCGTTTAAACTTTTAGTTGAATCATTATTTCAGTTCCTGCAGCAGAGCCATTTCATCTGCCTGGCACAGGAATATTCTCAGAGCAGCTCTGAGCTGCAGAGCAGGCACAGGGTGAGTGAGCAACCTCCATCTTACAGGAGAATTTCCCTCTGTGTGTAAATACAATGAGCTTCTCCACTCATCTCAAGACGTTTTTGTGAGGTTGCAGAAGTGTCTGGGTGAGAGAATTACATTCCTCATCAAAGCTCACCCAGCAGATCCCAGGGAAAAGCCTTCTCCTCCATCCCACTGCGCAGACGGAGCCTCACAGAGCAGCCTCACACAAGATGTGCTGCTGCAAGGAGAAGGGTTTAGATACTGTCAACAACTGTCAGAGGTATGGAGACTCAGTACCTGCCTTCTGTATTAAAATCATCTGCCTCTGGCATATCTGTGAACATCCTTTTATAGAGGCTAAGGAATTAATTCGTTTAAAGACCTATCAATCCTCTGAATTTGCTTCTACAACTGCCTCAGTATGGCATGCACATGCCATTTGTTGAAATATCATAAGATCTTGTAAAACACAAGCATTACTAAAATATTTTTTCCCACTCACATTCCCTCCCCCTTCTTTATATCAAGTCTATGTAAAACCTTTTACTAAGGATCCAGATTCTCCCACTGAAACCAAGAGCTACTTGTCTGGAAATAGACCTTTCTGTTCCACAAAAAGCACCCAGAGCAGATGGCCAGAGCCAAGACACTCTGGTTTCACAATCTCACACCATCTCTCCCCTTACACATTGGAGGAATGGTCAGAGAGAAATATTAACTATTACAGTCTTCTTCATTAGCGAGACCAACATCTGGCTGCAGTGGAGAACAGAACAATGCATGTCAGTACTGAGGATGTCAAATGGAACATGAGTTCAAATCTCATAAATGCCCAACTTCAGTGCCAGGCCAGGGCAAAGGAGAATGATGGCAGAAAACACTGTTCAGGAGAGCTGTCCAGAAACAGGGATCCACACTAACAGGAAAACTTGCATGTCTTCTCTAAAGAACTGGGTGGGGGAAGGTCCTTTCAAAAGTCTGGGGGCTGCAGCCCTCATTTCAGTGGATACAGGACTGCTTGCATCAAGCTTTATTTTTACAGAGCGTGAATCATTTCTCACTCCGTGAGAATCACTGGGATCATTCTGCTGTCGGTATCTCTGACACCAGCAGTGCTAAAAATACAAAACCTCCAAAGTCAATCATGTGCTGTCAGTTCTGAACCTATCGCTGCATTGCTTGCATCTACTGACAAAGAGCAGGAACAGGTGCTGACACCTTTCCGATCAGTCTGTTTAGGAGTGCAGGACTGGACTCACTCTCAGAAAACCTGCCTCCTTCTCCATTTATCCCCTACAGTAAATATTTGACCTCTCCTCCTGGTCTGATGAACAATGGCAGCCTATAATTATAGCTAATACCATACAGGCTGCTGTGCTGTCACTCACTTTTGCTCTCAGCCATGCATGGGAACTGCAGGACCTAAAGGTCCCTACATGGCACTAAACTATCTGAATAGATCACACCCAGCTCAAGAAGTCATGCTGTCGTGACTCCTTTCCCTCTGAAAAGTGTGTCATGGACCAGAAAGCAGCAGAAGAACCTTTTCTAAAACCCCTTTGCCATTTATAATTTCAACTACAATGATGGCTCGAAAATGTATGCTATCCAGTTCTGTCTATCACAGCACAGTTAGAGAGCAAGCCAGTAGTGAGTCCTTCGTTTTAATTGATTATTTACATAATCTTTAACATCCACCCCCTCCGGAAGAGAAATTATCTTGCAACATATGAAGATAGCTGTACTAATTATTATTTCAGTTGCCATGAAACAGTCTGCAAATGTGGTCCCTCCCATCGTGTTATAAACAAGGTCTTGGGGTGTGGTTTGCTTAACAAGGAGCAATATCTGCAGTTTAACTGACTGTATGTTTTTATGAATGGTGGGATTGGGCAACCACATGCCAAGAGCTGTTATAGAGGCCGGAACTGGATTTTACACCGACTTAGACAAATTCACAGAGGAAAAGTCAATTGGACAGAGCCTCTGGTTGATAAAACCATTAAACTGCTGTCTGATGGAAAAAGTGTGTTCAGGGTGGAATTGCTCTGAACCAGACTCTTCCTGGCTCTGACTGCACAGCTGAAATTTGGGATATAGGCTTTGGTCTCACCTCCTTTGGCCACTGTAACATGCCAGCTGGAAGCTGGGTTTCATACCGGGTTTGATCCAGCAGCAGCCCATGAGATGGCCTGTTCTTTCTTATCTTCACTTCCATGAAAAGTGCTTTGTTCAGAAAAAATGGAAATGCTCTTTGTAGTGTTGTTGGATCTGCTTTGAAACAGCTGTAGTTGGGTTGAACATGGAGGTTCTGAGCCCTCGTTTTGTCTGGTTCACACAAGATAATATTTCATCCAGTAGCCTGGGTATCTCATTTCCCTCAGTGGAGTTGCTCTTCTGTGTCTTATCTCTAACAAGGTGATAAGTTGATATCATAAAACCATCAAATAGGTTGAGTTGGAAGCAACCTTTTCAAGGCCATCTAGTCCAACCCCCGTGCTGTGGGCAGGGACACTTTCCTCTAGACCAGATTGTGTCCAGCCTAGCCTTGGACACTCCCAGGGACCCAGGGGCAAGCACAGCCTCTCTGGGCACTCTGTGCCAATGCCTCACCACCCTCATTGTAAAACCCTCTTGAAATACATCCTTCAAGTATTTGAACATAAAGGGGCACTGTCTGCATATTAACAGGAGATTTGATATCCAGTGAATTTCAGCTTTGTGTCATCTATTAGAATTTGTCTGGCATCAAGAAGTGAAGGCAGAGCAGAATATGTGTCCCACAGAAGAAAAAGTACATGACCCTGACGGTATTTTCTCTTGCCCAACAAAGCGATAGAAAAAAAGAAATGGCCTCAAATCCATAATTGCTATACCACACTTCTTCCAAATGGAAAATGCGGGGGCTTCTCTTCACCGTGCACCAAGCCTGACTTCCAGAAGGGAATGGAACAAGGAGTTGCTATCCCAGTAATGGCTGTTTGATTAAACTATTTTGTTCAACTCTAATCTAAACATTTTATTCCATTCTTTTCACAGAACAGATTTGGAGAGTTAACACTCAGGCTGACCCAAAACAGTGCCATGGTTCATTAGCAAATTAGAGCTTTAAACCAAACAATTCCTACAGCAATAACAGCAGGGCAGGATATGTTCTTATGAGAAGTTTAAAAGAAAATGCTGCCTGGACTACTAAGACTGCTGACCAGACCTAGAGGGTTCTTGTACCCCTGTTGACATTTGTGCTGATACACACAGCCCTGGTGATAGGACTTTGTTCAGTGGAGATAAACCAGGCACTCTCTGTGCCCAGCATTCGGGCTCCTGAGTGCATTGCCCCTCTTTTTGTCCCTTGTCTTTGTAAAGCTTTATATAATAAATTTTGTTGGACCACTTCCACACTGCAATAATTGTGAAATCCCTGTGTGGTTGGCAAGACACAACAGAGAGACCACTGCAAAGGGCCTGCAATATGTTTTGCCAAGTGCCCCATATACCACAAACAGAGTTTATTCCAGGGTAACTCTGCCAAGCCCAAGGGAGTTAAATTTTGGAGGAACTTTTCCAACAAGTCTCAGCTCAGTAAGGAAAAAAAAGAATTATCCTTCCTTGACACCTGGAGAAAAAACAAACCAAAACACGTGGCTTAAGGCCAATACAGGGCTCTCTCAAACTTCAAGCTAAAGACAAAAATACTTTTAAAAGAAACAACAGTTTGGTTTCTGTATTTCCATCATCTTCCAGACAGATATTAAAGCAATAAAATGGAAGGGCTGCAGATACAATGGCTTCTCCTTACATCCATCCTTCACAGCCACTTGCTTCCTCCTCCCCACACACCCTTTCAAAGACAAAATCCCACCTTCAAAGCTACCTCTTTAAACCATCATCAACAGCCTAATTGATTTTGGTTTTTTCTAGACAAATTCTCAGGTTTCAGTGCACTGAGGTCTCTGATCCAAGCTGGCTTAAGTACCCTGAAGGAAAGCTAATCCCTGTTTTCCCCTTGTCCTGAGACCGTGCACAAGCACAGGCTGTGAGGGTGCTGGGGTCAGTGATGCTGGAATTAGCTTAGAGCTTGATCCTGAGACAGAAACTCACTCCACTAACACAGAACCACAGAATGGCTTGGGTTAAAAGGGATATAAAGGACAAAAGGGATACTAAAGGTGATTTAGTTCCAGCCCCCCTGGCATGGGCAGGGGCACCTTCCACTGGAGCAGGTTAATAACTGAACAGTCAGAGCTGTGCCACACACCTTCAACAGATGTAGCATGAGATGAACTCACATCCCAAACATCTGACTGCCATCAATTTCAGTTGCAAGAAAGGGGCTGATGTTTCCCAAACCCAACTTTCTTGCCAAGTGTGGGCTGTTCCTGCTCCAGGGCCAGCCTTTGCCAAGCTGTGAGCCCCCAGAGCCATCAGTGGTGAAGCACACAGGCACCACAGGGAGCTGGGAATTGCATGCTGCTGTTCCTGTAGGATTTAGTCATCTGTGTACTCACAGGAGTCAGCTCTGAATGTATAGGCAAGATGGAAATGCAGTCCAACATTAGCAACAGCATCTCCTAGAACAGGTTCTTAAGAAAAGCTTTACTAGTAAGATCCTGAATTCATTCAAATCAACACAATCCATTGACACCAGCAGAGGTTCAGTTCACACCAAATGGGGATGGACCAATTTCTGTTAAATTTGCAACACTCTGGGGCTGCATTTGAATGGGGTTGATTGTGCTCAAACTAGTAAGTGCTTCTAGAAGGCTGATGGACTTATTGATTGGGATGATGTGGTTGCCAACAGAGAGGCTGTTGCCTCAGAGCATTTCAAAGCTCAGTTTTGTTGCAATGCTGAGCTGTGTTGCCCTGTAAAAGTCTCTGCAAAATGTTGTGATCAGAGTTTTGTTAAAGTTGGAATCAGTGTTCCCTAGAAGTGCTGCCAGAAATGACTCCATGTGGCTCTCAGGTGAGTCTTGCTGCTTTTGTCTTCACTTGCTATTGCTTAAGACTGGCTTTTCTCCTCTGAATTTTATCAGCTTGTTTGTAACCCTCAAGTCCCTCTTGCAGTCCCCTTAACCCCCTCCACCACCTTGTCATGGAAGGGACAGACCTCTGCCATGACCACAGACATCCAATACAGCTTGGCCCCCTCAGCACCACTGGTATCTGGGGGCTGCTGGCACAGGCTGTAGGCCAGGTCTGTCACACTTATGCATTATCTCCTTGCAGTTTCCTTATTAAAAGTAGAAAAAGCATATTTAATGCTTTCCTGAGCTTTTCTAGGGGGCTGATTCTTTGCCCTTGTCCTTAAAGAACAGAAGTGCAGCTGGGGTTTCTTTGAGGCTGACAGTGGAAGGTGTGTAATAATACAGACTCACATTATGTTCCTTCCTATGGGATCCTCCCGGCCCTTTACAAACTGCACAAGCCTAACAAAACAAGACAATAAAACATGAAAACATGCTAATTAAAATATTTACCAATAACATTTCAGTGCCTAGGTACTTCCCACTAATAGTCTGCAGTATAAACCAGTGAAATCAGGCCAGTGCTACAAAAGCAAACAGTGCCTGTAACCTTGCAGTCAAATGAGGAGGAAATGGGAGGGGAGTGAGCCAAGCCTCCCCTGGTGTAATCAGGTGCAAAGCCGTTCCAGCAGCGGCTTTGCACCTGTTTACAAAGTCCAGCTCTAACTCAGCTCCTCAGCATGCATCAAACAGCCTCAGTCTGTGGAAAAGTGAGGCTGGGACCACCAGCTCATACATAGTCCTGGGCACTGTCAGTTGGTGCAATGCCTTAGCTAAGATGGATGGAAGGGCTCAAAGATATTGCATATCACATGAATATACCAAATCTATTAAGATTAAGATTCCTTAATTTATTAAGGAATCATTTGCTCTAATGCAAACAGGTCCTTGCTGCCAACAGGGAGCAGTTACAGTGCAGTCCTTCACCCAAGCAGGAACAACAAAAGAAAGGGCAGAGATAATCATTGTGGAAAATGCATAATCCAAAAAGTACTGACTCCTGGAGCATGAGGCCACTGCTCCCACTGGCATTCTCCTGGGCACCTTGACGAGTCCTCTCTCTTGCTCAGGCATAGGAAAAGCTGCTCTGAAAATAACATTCGAGAACACAGTAGATCAGTTGGCACTGTAAAATGTTTGTATTCAATTGTTCTTCAGTTCTGTTAGCCTTTTGGCCATCTTCCTAAATTTGACAGCAACGTCTGTCATGTAAAATCAATTCTGGATTTTTAATGTCTTTACATGAGTATTCTGCCTTTTAGAAGGTAGAAGGCTGATGAGAGCAGGGAAACAAGGGACTAATGGATCCCAGTGGAGTTACAGAGAAAGATGTTAGCAAATGCCTCTGCTGCTATTGTTACAGCAGTGTTGTTGTAGCCACAGTGGCCCAAGGATGCTTAACCATTTAACACCTCTCTAAATTTTATCAGCTTCTATCTCAGACCTGAAAAAGATCTCCCAGGCCACTTCTTGTCAGCTTTATCCCCAGATGTATCAGCTGATTCATTCTCAGATATTCTTCCCAGAAATCTTGTCTTGTTAGCACTATTAGAGACAAGCTTCTATTTCCCTATTTTCAACATCTTGCATTTTATGAACAAGTTTTACCAGACAAAAACTCCTGGACAAACTGTGTAACAAACAGTTACACAACTGGAACAGCAGAGAGCAAGGGCAAGGGACTTTCAGCTGGAGTGTGACTGCACAGGTCCCACACCTGAGCCTGCCTCCAGCAGGGCAGCACCTCCAACAGGAAAAAGGTGTTTGCCAGTGGCTCCTCTGCTCCCGCATACAAACACCTGAAACTTCATTATAAGGACTGGGAATGGGCATCACATCCTAATCAGGATCTCAGTTTCCATTCATGTGGCTAGAAAGACAAAGGGGGAAACCCCTTCACCAGGTTTTTGACTGCCAGAGGCTTTCAGTTCTGCAGATCTCAATTAACAGCTGTCCAGCAGAGACACCAGTTTGCTCCGGTCTCTAACTGAGCTGTTCATACAAAGATGTCAAAGCTCTGCCTCAAAGCTGCTCGTGGGAAAAGGGAGGGCAGACACAGCCAGTGGGACAAATGTAAAATGCCTGCCCTGCTCTAGCCCAGCTCAGAATCCATTCAGAAGGACTTTAGGAGATTAGTCCTTAAGGCAGGGGTGAATTTTAAGTACCATTCTTTGACACCACAGAGACATACACCATTAGTTTCTGTCACTGTCAGTAGAAGGTAATGTCAGGCCTCTGCAGGCAGCCCTGTGACCTTCCCTTTAAAAATTTCTGTTTTACACCATAACACTGATATCAGGCAGCTTTCAAAAACAGCCTTCAAGTGCACAGGCGTGAGCCTGCTCCCAGTTACCCTGATTAAGCCGAGAAAAGAATCCATTCCTCATTACTAATAGGGGAAACAGAACAAAAATGAAACTGCCGAAAATAAACCAAAGTAAAGGCTAACTTCTGCCCTCAGCTGTAGGTGAGCTGGAAGGGGTCATTCAGGGAAGACAAGATGATTGAGTCTGGGGAACAATGCCAGGATGGGGATGCATACCTGCCTCTTCCTCCCCTAGAACCACCAGCCTGGCAAATTCTGCTAATTTCTTATGTAAGCAGATGGACTCTGGACTAGACTGCAGTCAAACAGGGACAGCCTCAGCCAGTCCAGACACATCTGTGCCAGTGGCACAGGAGCTTGGCTGGATACCCAGAAGCAGGGCAGCTGCAGTGGCTCAGGATACTGTGGAAAAAGGGATTTTGGATGAGTTTTTCAACAAGGGGGTGCAATCTCTGCTGGGTAGGAAGAGCTTCCCAGATGTCAGTGCCTGTGATAACCAGTGACTGGCAGATAATGGTTTGGATCTGAATGGCTTTAACCACATCAGCATGTGCTGCATTTCAGGTTGGGGCAAGACGGCTTGAGGTTCCCCAATGCACCTTTCAGACATGGTGAAGGGAAGTCAGAAGGCAAAGCCTGATGCAATTGCCTGGAGCAATTAATCAGTTTACTAACATAGCCCGCCTTGTGACACTATCTTTCTCTTCTTAAGGTTTCAGTTCATAGCTGTGCTCCTTTTTGGTTTGTCAGCCTTCATTTCTCCTCTGTATTGAAATTGAAATGTTCAAACCCTGCAGTTGATTCAGAAGGGAGGACTATAGCATTGGGTACACACTCAGCACCAAAGCATGGTACAGCCTTGCAACATTCTCTTTTAGGAAAAAAACATTGCCAAAACACAGCAGTAGAAAGATCAGTTTAGGCCATGTTGGGATAACCCATCCTTCCTTCTGCTCCTCCACGCATGAGTATACATCTGTGCCCTTCCCTCTTTGATGATTTACATCTCACACAAACCTGGCCTGGCACTCCAAAACCTGAGCCAACACGGGAGTGGGGCTGTCTTTAATCCACCTTGCTGCCATCCCTGAATTGGGACAGGCTGTACCTGTATCTCAGCACAACTGAAACTGTGCTATGTTCCTCACAACCCTGCAAACAGAAAACAAAGTGAATTACACCAGCAGCAACAAAGGACTAGAAGCAGGAGCAAAATCCAGGCTTCCAAGGAGAGCTCCAAGAATTTTGTTCTGTGGGGACTCTGTCCTCTCTCTCACCATTTATTTATTCAGCCAGGATTTATTGAGCCACATTGTAAGGGAGAGTCACCCCTTACATCTCACTCATTTTCATATGAGTTCAAGTTCACTGCAGCTGAAGGGAGTCGTTAAGGATCCTGTTAAATTGTAACCAGCGGTCGGATGTGCCAGTTAATCATCTACTTTGAAGCTTGTCCCTTTTGATAATAATTTTCCATGGCTGCAGAATTAAAGCTTAACTGGTCATTGGCTTCAAAAATGACCTTGTCTGACAGGGAGTGTGGAAGAGGAAACAACAGTAACATGACCTTCTTCTAGTAAATTCTAGATGTGGACAGAGGGGAGTAAAACACTGCTGGCAGTTTCCAATTGACTCAGTGATTTATCTCAACCAACAACATCCCCCCGGTCATCCCCAGGCATGAAGAAACTGCAGGGCAGTGTCAGAGAGAGCCCTGCCGACAGGGCTGCTCAGACAGGAGAGATGTCCTTGGAGTGCACAGGAACATCCCAACCTGACTGGTGAGCCGAGGCTTCCTTCCTGCAATACTGACCTGTCTGGAGGAAACATGATGGAAACATAGTGAGTATTTAAAAACTCAGACTACTGGATTTTTAAATCCAGTAAAGAGATTTAAAAATCTCTTTTAAAAAAAAAAAAAAAAAAAAAAAAGAGAGAGAACTTCTGAGCAGACACCAAGTGTGACAATGGGTCTACACCACATCCATGATCAGTAGGCACAAGTAAAGTGTAAAAACCAGTCCAGTTCCACTGGACTCACAACTTAGAGCAGTAAAATTGTGTTACACTACAGTATCATGTCTAGAACTATATTAGCCCCTTAAGTCCATGATAAGATTGAAATAAATCCTGAATTTTCCTAGGCAGACAACCAACACTAAAAAGCAAAGGGCAAGGAGAAGACAAACATCACCAGATGTGATGATATGTTACAAAACCCATGCCAGACTTCTCCCAGCAGCCAGCACTCACTCAGACAAGATGCTGGGGAGTCAGGGCTGGTCACACTCATGGTTACTACAACAATTTTTGGAATTGGGTAAGAGAGAAAACGTAATTCATTATCAGATTTAAGGAAACTTAGTCACACAGTAATGATGGTAAGTGACCAGACAGATTGTCAAAGCATAAAAAGCTCTTAGCATGAGTCCTCTCTTTTCAAAAGCACCTTGCTTAAGATTTACAAACACACGTTGCTGACTGGAAGTGAAATTTAAGCTTAAAATCCTTGAAAACATTACTCAGTCCAATGAGATGATAAATCAGTGAGGTGAAGAAACATTCATTCATTTATGCAAGTACTTAATTATCCAAGATAAAATGGAATTTATATTGTTCTAAAGCACTGTAGAGTTAAATGTCTAAGGAAATACTTCAGTAATAATAATTTATTTTTAAAAGGTTTTGGGTCAGACAACACTGGAATCAGAAATTTCCAGAACTCCTCACAAATCAAGGCTTCCCCAGCCAAAAGGCCGCTTCTTCCCCTGCCTGTGCCCACTGGTGGGCTTAGTTTCACTGGACAGCTGCAAGGTGCAGGCTTGGAAGAAACTCCCTGGCAGGGCTGCTGAACCGAAGTCTCCAAGTTTCCTTGGTGCTTTTTTTCAAGCCAGCTCCCCTGGATAAATTGCCCAAGAACTGGAAACTCGGTCTCTCTGCAGATCCACTCAGCTCTTCTGCCCAGACAAATAAGGTCTCAGGCCACCCACTCAGTAAGATCTCCCTGTTTTGGAGATTGTCTGTGAGGAAACTTGGAGATGCACTTTGGATACTGCAAATGTTCAGAGCCTGAAATACCTTCCTCTCAGAGGCCTTGGTTTGAGGGAAATGCACCACCCCACTCCGGTGACTTGCAGATACAGCTTGAGATCACACAAGGAGAAAACCCTCTAGGAAAAGGAAGATGGGACTCTCAGAAGAGTCCTGCAGCTGTGAGGCATCGAGTGCTCATTGTTGTACAACAGTAAAGTGCCACGAAGAGCACAAAAATGCTGTTTATATCCACTGCCTGGTCTCAGCAAGCTATTTTGTACTAAATTTCCCTGCTTATCCAGCTGCATTGTGATAGCAGGTGTCTGCTAACATCTATCACACATTACTGCGTTTTTCCCTTTCACCTTCAGGTGTAAAGGACACAATGCATCACTGCACAACAGGAGAGGAAGAAGACACTGCCTAATTTCCCATAGGATGCAATATTTATCCTCTAAGTGCGGATTAACTGAATAACTTGCTAGATTTGTGTCAAGGCTTGTAAGGAGTGGTGACTAATCCTAGCTAGTGGGGATTAACAATGTTTGCTGTGGGAAATGTGCCAGACTTTTCAATTATATCATGTCTTATAAACAGACTGCAATGGTTCTACATGAATACAACTGTGTTCTTGCCACAGCACAGTCATAACAGGATATGTCCTTTCTAGTTTTTTAATGCCACAGACTAGAGCAAGCCTCAGCAAGAAAATCACCTGGATGGACAGGAGTACAAGAGCCTGCTCTACTCTTAAAGTAGGGCAAAAGGAGCAGGAGAATCAGGTGTGCAGTTAGAAAGCCCTAAAGATAACCTTAAGAAGCTATGGTTGAGAGTGCACCACCTGTGTTACCCTCACAGCATCACACACTTCCCAGAAGGAGGGAGCAAGCCCTGGAAGGCCACAGGTGGCAGCCTGGACAAGTGGTGCTGAAAACTTAGACCCCAAGCAGCACCCAAGATCACTCTAACAGTGGTGGAAAAGCACAGGACTAGAGCCCTCATCAGCAGCAAGAGAAAAAGCAGAAGGAAAACCAAGAGGTCCAGCTGGCAACACAAGCATCCCACTGTGTTCTTACCCAGAAAACTCTCCCCATGCAGCAGTGTTGTGAAAGGTGCAGCTCACTCAGCTTTTCCTTTCACTGCCTCAGCCTAATGGGGAGACACAGGCTCCTCACAGTACAGAAAAAAGGTCTGAGATCTGGCACTCAAAGCAAGTTGAAGGTTGAAGTGATACAGCCAATCCTGACCACTCCAGCTCATTTCCATATACCCATAGCTGGACTCAAGGCCAGTTTGCATCTTCTACTTGGTGTGAAAAATTTCTGGATATCACAGAATCAATCAGGTTGGGAAAGGCCTCTGAGATCATTGTGTCCTACCTATGACCAAACTCCCCGATGTCAGCTAGACCATGGCACTGAGTGTCACATCCAGCCTTTCCTTAAACACCTCCAAGGACGGTGACTCCACATCTCCCTGGGCAGCCCATTCCAGTGTCTGACCACCCTTTCTGTAAAGAAATTCTTCCTGATGTCC
Organism: Sylvia atricapilla; assembly: GCF_009819655.1. Lineage (NCBI taxonomy): Eukaryota > Metazoa > Chordata > Aves > Passeriformes > Sylviidae > Sylvia > Sylvia atricapilla. Next base: position 15,276,943 of record NC_089150.1, on the reverse strand, counting down.
AACATAGTGCAGTTTACGACTACACCTCTAACCCCATCACTAGTTACCAGGCAGAAGAGGCCAATTCCCACCTGGTACAACTTTCTGTCAGGGAGTTGTGCAGAGTGGCAAAGTCATCCCTGAGCCCCCTTTTCTCCAGACAAAACAGCCCCAGCTGCTCCTCACAGGACTTGTGCTCCAGACCCCTCATCAGCCTCACTGCCCTTCTCTGGACCCTCTCCCACACTCAGTGTCCAACCTGAATTGAGGGGCCCAGCACTGGACACAGGACTCAAGGTGTGGCCTCACCAGTGCTGAGAACAAAGGAAGGATCACTTCCCAAGTTCTGCTGGCCACATCTGATACAGATACCAAGCAAACCACAATAAACACAAAAATAAACTACAGAGGCTCAGCTTGCCAGTATTGTTTTTCCATTCTCTGACCTGACAGAGCTCAATTCCCAGGACCAAACTGCTTGTCTTCTGAGTGTACCCCTCCTGCCAGTGAGCCTTCATTCAGACTCAGCCATGTGAGCTTTATGCTTTGTACAAGACAAAACCGCCTTTCTCTGCTCCTCCTGGAGCTCTCTTAATGAGCTACATATTAACACTTATTTCTCCCACAAGTATCAGTAGTTATTACTACTTAATAGTGTTCCAGCGTGCTTGGGAGTAACAATTGCTCGGAGGTAATTAGAGGAAAAGGAACATCTTATGAGTAAGGCATGCACAGCTGAACAGTGTTGTGCAATGGCATGAGTGCCCAGTGACAGCTGTTCCAGCACACCTGAGATGGCCTAGTCATTTTTCAGATTGGTGACAGATTGTCCCTGCTGACTGCACCCACCTCCACAAGGACTTGGCTAGAAAGGCAGAGAAACCCATCACGAAACAGCCTAGCACCTGGCAAGGCCCTTCTGTGTCACCAGAGACATTTAAATCCAGATTCTGTTTCTGAACACAGAGAAGGGGTTTGAAACTGGGTCTCTAGCCTCACCTAGCAATGTTTTCACCAGCTAACCACAGGAGTAAGCAGCACTACATGCTCATTTTTTAAATATTTCCATATGAAATATTTAAATTTTGGTTTACTAGCTTAGTTGTAGTTATTTGTGAAACAAACAAAAGCTGCAAGGAAAGGTGAGCTTAGGCCTCACACAGGTTTTTTCTGGCTACTGTACATCACTAGTCCAATGTGGACAGACATCATCACCCCATTTTGCAGTCAAGAGAGGAGGAGGGAAGGGGAAGGAGAAAGAGGAAGATCTCACAGGCACAACTGCTGCTCAGTCAAGCCACACTCAGCAAAAAGATTGGCACAGCAAGGTTCTCCTTGCTGATCTGTGGACATCTTACTATCAGCAGAGACACATTTCTCCTGTTTGTAAGCAATTATTTAAGCAACAAAGTTAAATTTTTCCATTTATTTCTTGTTCCCACATCCTCACAATCTTACGAGTCCTCCTTGTGATTTTTTCATCTAGCTCTGAAATTTGCTAGGAACTACAGGAAGCCTCTCTTTTCAGTAGGCAGGTGCCCAGGGTCACCTAAGCCAAAACCAAAGCATCATGTGGAGCAGGAGCTGCTGCATTCCCCAGGACTACCAGCCTGGGATCTCCACGTGCCTGATTGCGCCTGGCAGCAAGGCTGAGCTAGAAAGCTTAAACCTGAGGTGGGAATAAGGCAGAAGCAGTTGTTGGGGAGCAGACAGGGCAGGGAGACCAGAGGTAGGTAAGACTTGGGGTCTGAAGGAAGGTGAGGACAGTGAGACCCTATTCCAAAAATATTGGGCTTTGCTGCTCCACATCCTTCAGTAGAAGATGGAACAGGAAACCCACTGTCAGCTTTGGAATCTTTGGTCATCTCCAGGCTGTTTTAGACAGCTGCTCCCACAGCATTTGGATGACCTGTCTCCACCTGCCTGCTCCTGCCTTCCCTGTGCTGAGCATTAGGTAAATGAATCATGCACCAACCTCCTTCCTCGATTTATTTGCCAAAAAAAGATTTGTGTAGGGTGACAATTAAAGAGGTAGAATGTGATAGTCATCTGCTTGTGTGCCTCTGAACCTGACCACATCCTGGAGCAGCAGCTCCTCACAGGTGTTCAGATACTGTGGTAATAGGTGTTTGGACAAAAATATACACCATCAACAACAAAAGCTGGGAGGAAAAAGAAGAGACTCCTCAGAGAGAAGGAAAGAAAGTGTAGGGGTTGAGGAGTTCCATTTCCCACCATTCTTTGATCAACCTCCAGAGATTTCAGTCAAATGCAAGATTGTAATGAAAATGTTAGAGAGGATAATATTTAACAGATATAAATTGTATGCATCATGTACTCAGTATGCATACTACATAAAAATATTTTAAATCCTTTTCTACTAAACCCCACACTTTCCTGGAAGCAACAGCAACAACAAAAAGTGCTCATATTCTTTGTTTAACTCACTTCCTTATGTATTTCTTCTAACACAGTGGTAGGAGAGTTGTGAAATACAAATAGCTTCTCTTTTACTCTTCATCATTATGTACAATATTGACTGCTCCCACTCACTCAGATTAGCTATATTTTGTAAACAGCAAACACACTTTAAAAGTGTAGATTTTTTTCCAAGGCTTTATCAGTTCTGCTGATGTAAAACTTTGCATTGATCTATTAAAATTGCTTTTACATCCGAGTACCTTCTAATAGTCCATGCCCCTTTCCATGGTCTCTAACCTGTGCTTTTCACCACTGTTCCAAAACTAAAAAACCCAAACCTACAATGGCACACTTCTGACTAAGATTTGTTTAAGAATATCTGACTCGTGGTGACCCAAACACTCTAGGAAAGCAGTCCCTAAACCTCAGCTCTTTCCTCATTTTCCATGCTTGATGCTCTAATCATGCTGGCAGTTCTCGTCTAGAAAGAGCTGTAAAACTGGTGAAGGAGTTGGTTGCACTCTTGCCTTTCTGGTATTTAGATAACTATTTTAGCAGTATCAGATATTGTTTGGAACTCTGGTTCTGTACATTATGAACATTATCTAAAAGTGTTTTTGTAAAATCTCTACATTTGTGCCTTTCAGGTCCTCCTTAAATACCGAATTTCCCAATGTATTGGTTTTGAGTATGTCTTAGTACAAGGACCTCTTTGCTGCTTCTACTCGGACACAATCATCATCATGTTTTGTGGAGTGTTCAGCTTCTCAGGCAAGAATTGAATGCTTTTTTGGCACTAGAAGGGTTAACAGCTGACAGGATATTTTAAAGTCAGCTGTGTCAATTATTCTGTCAATATTTCAACTTTTCCACTGTCTTGGGAGCTCAGTGCTGGTTTTGTTGCTTTTCCACTCTAATGTTCCAAACCCTCTTGAGCAACATCCCCCCTCCCCCAACCTCCCATTTGTTCAGCTTTTAAATAAACCCTTTCCACTTGTATTGTGAGTGTAATCTGTGCCAGAAATATTAACTGTAGGTTTTATAGCTGTTTAAAATCTGGTATAAATATCACAACTCAGTCTTAACTACCAAATTTTTGCAACATATCTTTAGTGTCGATGATTACACTATTTAAAACATGAGCAGGCTGGTGGTGGCACAACACTTTCTCATTTGAGGAGAAATTTAATACAGTTCCTTGGACTACAGATGCTTTGGAGAAATTAGTATTTGAAACTTGGACTGACCAACTGGACTGTTTCTTAATTACAACAAAGAACAGGCAGTTTTTGTCAGCTGAGGCTACCAAGAACGGAGTTGCTCCCTTCACCATTGCTTTGATAAGCAGATGGCCTCGGCCTCTTCTTCACTGTGGAGCTGGTTCAATGCAAGAAATAGCAGAAATGAGTTAGAAGGAATGGGTTGGCCTTGACCCTTGTCTCATGCTAGGAAGTGGAGCCTCTAGAGCAGCATAGGCCAGGAAAAGGATTCTTTGTTTTAGAGTTGATGCTTCTTCACTGCATTACATGGCATAAAAGTGTAAGACAATGCTGATCCTGTCACATCTTTGCCTAACAAGATTCCTTCCTTCTTTCATTCTGATTTAGTGTTGGGCCCCTTACTACAAGAAAGACATTGTGCCCAGAGAAGAGCAACCGAGCTGGTGAAGGATCTAAAGAAAAAGTCCTGCAAGGAGTGGCTGAGGGAATTAATGGAGTGGCTTGGCCTGGAAAAAAGGAGGTTGGGGGGCTCTTACCATTCTCCACAACTCCCTGAACCTCTGCTCCCAGGTAACAAGAGATAGGACAAGAGAAAATGGCATTACATACTGCGTACTTGCAGCTGTTCTCTGTTACCATCACTGCACAGATTAAGTGCACAAAACACCTTGGATGGTGTTTCCTTACAGACACACTCTTAGTGAAAAGATGGCAAACAGTACAAAGAGTATGAGGACATTTCTTCAGGTATCAGAAGCACCCAGCTGAATAAAATCCTGAGTGGGGCACTGGAATAATGGTTAATGTTTACATGATGGATCTACTAAGGATGTTATTCTTAAAGGAAACTTCCAAGCAAAAGAAGCATTCCATTAAAAAAGTAGAAGACTACAGCTCTAAGGAATGAGATTTCAACACCTGCCCTAGTTAATTAAGGATATATTTTCTTAGTTTGTATCAAACCATGTGTCATTGTTCTGTTTAAGATGACACCCTCTAGACAAGTCAAGTGGATTACTCAGAGGCAGGTCCTGACCAGTACTGCTATGTAGAAGCAGGCAAAGGGGATGGAGGGAAAGTCATCTGGCTGCTTTTTGGATGGGAATTTGTCATCCTGGTAGCCATAGAAACAAAGACCATAAGCACAGCTTGCAACCACCCGGCCCCAGGCTATGCCTTGCCCTTCTTGGAGCAGAGCAGGGCTGGGTGTGGGCAGTGCTGAGCAGAGATCCCACAGGAAAACATGAGTTCCTCAGAAGGTGATGGCTGACTCAACCAGGCAGCATGCAGGCTGCACTGAGGCACTGCCCCATTTTAGGGACTAGGACTTGAAAATAATTTAACACACAGACCCCAAACCAGAGTCATCACCAAAGACTTCATGGCTGCTCTTGCAAACAGGCCCAGTGATTTGGTGATAGGCAAACAGCTGCTATTTGTGCTTCCAGAGTTTAGTCACTTTGGAGATTTAAACAAGTAGTAAGCATTCTTCACTTCCTGTCCCAATAAACCATTAAGAACAACATCACCTGGTTTATCAGCACTGCCTCAGAGAACATCATTCCAATACAACACCATTGTGTGCATGTCATTTCTCCAGTGACCGCTTTGAATCTGAAGTGCCATTGAAGTGCTAGATCTTATCTGTGCATGGCCACAAACATATTGGCTTTGTAGCAGGCTTTGCCCAACAGCCTTGCTCCCTCTGTTGTGCCCTGTTCCACAGGGAGAGAGCAGATACTACTTTGCTGACCATCTGTAAGTCATGAAAATAACAGAGAGCTTCACTCACGATTTCTGTGCACATATATCTGACAACAGCATGTAAAACGAGCTTACAAAAAAAAAAAGAAAAAAGAACAATTTTTACCTCATTACTGAGTCTTCACAAAGTGGCTGTGGGATAGAAAAGGGTACCTCCTGCACACAAACTCATTGGCAGCTTCCCTGACTTGTGAGTCCCCACTGTCACCAACCAAGTGCTCCAATGCCTCCAAACCCAAGGTAGTTTCACTGGTGTATTGACCAGCTTCTTTTAATTAAATAATCAAACAGGCCCATAACTCTCAGTCTCAGCAGCCTGGGGGTATGTTTGTATCTGATTTTAAAAGAACCACCTCCAAGCTGGGCAGAAAAGTTGCTGTTCTCTTTTACGGTTGGGGTGGGGGGGAGGGAGGAAGAGAGAAATCCTTGAACTCTTCCTGTAAGTGGAGCTTTCAGCCTTATCTTCAACCTTTCAAAAATTTCAAAAATTCTGATCAAGGCAGAAGTACTACAGCCAGTGTGTCCAGAAAACTTTGCTTCTAAAATCATCAGTCAAGTCCAACCAAAAATACCTTTCAACTTCAGGCTGGATTGGGCCCTTAAACTCAGCAGATTGAGGCAATGGGCACCAACAGAACAAACTCAGATGTCATTATCGTTGTGCTGGGTTGTAAGCACATGTCATGATTTGGAAGTGCACTAGTGTTAACAGCTTAGTTATGCTATAAAAACCACCAAAAAGACATTTACATAAACTTCCTGCACAGTGATACTGATCAAAACAGCCTTTAGATCATATCCCTATTTCCTGTAAGAATATATAAATTTATATAGAAGACCCCTGCCATAATTCACTGAGTGTTTATATCAAAGTGATTTGGTAAGTACAGACTTTTCAGAAGAATCCAATAAAAAACAAGGTCAAATGCCAAATATTTAGGAAATAGGGGTATTTAGAAATGAGATTACAACATCAATGTCAGAAATATCTAGAGTTGGAAAAAAATCAGGTAAATTGCAACATCAATTCTATCAAGTAACCCTTCCTCTTCAAACTCACTTTGATGTTCTAGTCAAATATTTCAGACTGCAGATCAAAACCAGGTCTGGTTTTGGCGGAAGTGTTTTTACGAAGAATTTCAGGAGTCAAGGACTTGGGGTATTGCATCTGTAGGCCAGTAATCAGGCTGTCAAAAGGATAATCATGACTGCTATAGAGCAGAGGTTCCCTTTCCTAGCAGTGCCAAAAAAGACTGAATGAGTTCTTAAACTACACATATATATATTCCCCAAATGCAGGTTCCTGATGCCTGTATGTGCTTTCAGGCACCCACAGCAGCCGCCATAACAAGTTCCTACACCTGTGGCTCAGAAAAAATTGATTTGCTCTAGAAAGTTAGGCTGTGGCTGCTTTACAGCTTCTTCCAGATGGAAAAGGATTTGCTTTGCCAGGACAGCATTTCTGCAAGTAGAGCTTTCTTCATTGGATACTACAAAAATAAAAATACTAGAAATGTAGAACTTGGGACGTAAACCTTCAAAGGACAACACTGTCCTATGGGGCAGGCACTACCCCCATATACACATATAGCCAAGAACATTGTGCAGCTTTACCCTGATCTCCTCAAGATGCACAGCTTAGGAGATGACCTTGATTCAAGAGGTGGCTCTGACTGTCTGAGCCTTGGTTCTTGTAATTGTTGCAGGGCATTGGAGAGCAAAACTTGCACCAACTTTGCCATTAAATGGCAATATTCCATGACTGGATACCTTAAGGGCTGAGGGGACCTCAAGGAACTAGAACTTTACTTCCATGATGGCTGGAAACCCACCAGAAATGTTTCATTTCCACGAGGCTTCTGTCACAACAGAAGAGCCTAAAGTGGACAAAAATTAATAAATTGTTCAAGGTACGGGGATAGAATGGTAGAAATGAGGCTGGAAAAAGCAGGTTTGGTCTGCTTGGAAGACAGGATATGGCCTTGGGGGGTTACCACAGTGCACTCAGGTCTGGTATTCCCAGAAAATACCAGCACTATCCTGCAGGGATTTCCTCATCTTGAGATCCTACACTGCAGCCTGTGACAGCCCACTCATGGATTCTCTGCAGCATGTCCCAGGCTCTGCTCTGGAAAACCAAAGACTTATACAGGAGGAGAAATATAATGACACTTTTTCAGTTTTCCTACACTCTTGCAGACAGACTATTTGCAGAGTTTCTCTCCCAGTGGAGTTCACTCCCTCATGCAGCACATCTCCTGTCGCTCACCCTGAAAAACAGGCCACAGAAACAGAAGATAACTGTGTGAAAGGGTACAAAACACAAAAACAAAATTGTCAATAAGGGGAGTGGGAGGGCTGAGGAACAGGGATTCACAGCCAAGGGCTCTGATCATGCCATGGATTCACCCTGGGGCCTTGAACAATGCACTTGGCTCCTGTCCCTGGCCAAGGTCAGGTAGAACCTTTCACACAACCTATGCCAGAAGCAAAACACTTAAAGGAAAGTAAGGGAAAGGTGCTTTAAGACAAGTCAACAACATTTCCAAGCCACAGAGAACCTCAGATAAATGGAGTTCTATCTTTGCATGCTCTTAATTATCTCAGCTGGTCCTGAGATAAACAGCATTAAGAATAAATAACTTTATGGTAATGGATCAAACAGGACAAGACGGTCAAACTGCTTCCCTCTCCAACCTTGCTAATTCTGTTCCAGGCTGCCTCCAACCACCAGACCCTTCTTCTGAAGGGGATTTTGGGAGAGTGAAAGAATGTAGGTGGAATAGAAGTTCTTCTGACAGAAGACAGGAGTCACAGACCTCATGGGATGCCTCTCGGAGATGGTTCATTAATCATGGACAACTTTAAATTCTTTCTGTCTCTCAACACCTTTTTTTGGGTAAAGTACATTGCTGGAACAAGCTGTTACAGCAATGCAGCAGGAAGCAAAGCACATGCTGCAAACCACTTATGTCACATACAATCCATGGGAAGCAAGGCAGACTTCTCTTCGTGGGGAAGCAAGGCACAAAGAAAGCTGGCCTGGCCTAGCCCAGCCCAGGTGACACTGGAAGAGGTCACACCCCGGCTGTGGAATGGCAAAGTAGAGAAGGACTTTATGCAGGCCAGGACTGAGTAGGGAGATCAGTCAGAGGTCAGGAAAATCAGCATCTGTGAGCAGGGTGAGGGTGGTGCTCCCAGTACAGCCTCTCTTATAGCTCCCAGGAATGGATCCAGGGCAGTTCTCTGCACAGCATAACCTTACCTCCATTTCAGGCTCTTCCTCTCTCCCTCTCTGTCCCCAGCACAAGGGGCAGCACTGCCTGTGAACTGCCAGGGAGAAGCAAGAGAAATAATCCAAGCACCTCCTCAAGCTGCTTGGTCTGAGCAAGGAACAGTCTTTCAGGATCAAACAGGGGCTCCAGCTGTCCCCCAAGAATTAGGGGACAAGTTCTGGCCATGTCAGTTTGTCAATGGCCTCATCTTCCTCCTCATTCAGGAACTCTCACTTCCTAGTCAGCAGCCAGGCAGAACTTGAGGAGGTGGATTCAGCCCCCAAAAGCCAAAGGGCAAAGGGAGAACATGTCCCCGGCACAGTTACATGCTGAAGACCAGGGAATGGGAACCTGCCAGGAAGAGGCTTCTGCTCCTTTCCCCTTCAGAGAGGAACAGTGAAACTGGGCAGAGCAGTGATGGCCTGATTTGACTGCAGGAAGCTCCTGCTTAAAATAGCTATTCTACAGCTGCCATAAAGTATCATCTTTATAAAATATCAGGTAGGAGTAGATGGTAGCAAAATTGAGGGCAGAAAGAAGAAACCTCACAAAACACATAAAGGCTCTGATAAGTCTCCAGTGAGAAGGGGCACTCTATCTTAATAAATCAAGTTCAATCTGCCAAAATTTTTGGTGTTCTTGTTCTTTAAACGGATAATTTGTGAAAATTTGGAATCATAGAGCAGTGATGTAGGAGATGGAGTTACAGAGACTTTCCTGCTCCAGACAGGCATCTGTGTGGTCTGGAGCAGAGAACTTTTTTGGGAAAAGGCAGAGGTTTCTGGCCAGGCTGTGGGGCTCAGCAACACCCTCCCCAAGCTGAGGGGAGCACAGCACAGCTGTGGCTGTCAGGATCGCTTTGTTTCCTACCCATGCTCAGAGTATGCATTGAGATGAGAGATGTTTATTAATATCATCACATGAAACAAATTGTATGAGCTTATCAAGACAAACTGGAGTCTACTCCTGACATGGTCTTTAATCCTGAAACCAATATTTATCTCTGTGTGACAGAAGAGAAAAGATTGGTGGACTGCAATAAAAGGGAAATGAAGGTTCAGGACAAACTCCATTCCCCTAATGCAGACCAGTTACAGTCAAGATACCAAGAGCTTGAGGAGTATGCAAGGAAATGTGGAGAAATGTGACGGACATAACATAGGAAATTCAGAGCATCCCATCCTGTCCTCAGCAACTCCAAAGGAGATGAAACAAACTGTTTTCCACATCCTGCTGTGTTACACTGTTGACAGAGCCCCTCTTATTTGCTTTAACAACAAGCCACAGTATCACCAATCCCTCCTAATCTGTCCACGCCCTCTCTCAGGATGGGCCACCTGGGAAGACTGTCAGAAGTAAAAGCAGAAATGGACAAGATACATCTGCAACCCTTTCCCTCGTGAACCGTGGTGGCCCAGGGAACAGCAAGAGCTTTGCCTTTTAGCTTCAGAAGCATATGGGTTTAATACAGGCAGCAGCTAAGCATAAGCAGGGATACATGGCGAAATTATTAACGGGTTTTTTTCAGTTTTTTGCAGTGAGCTCCAGGAGAGGTTCTGCACAGTGGCAGCAGCAGCTCTGGCAGCGGCAATGCCATTCAAGCCACGCACTATTGCAAGCTGACAGTGAGAGAACTGTGCCAGTGGGAAGTCAGGCTGGACAGACGAGGAGCCTTTAGACTTGTGGCAGTCTCAGGCCAGGAACATCATCTGTCTCGGGACGCACTTGACACCAGAGTCCAGGGATGAAAAAAGCAGACAAGGGATATAAGCAAGAATGAGGTGAGAGTCTACTCAAAGTCTGCCATAACTCCCCAGGTGTCTGTATTTTTGGCCTGTCAGTGTGTCTGCCATCAGGACAGAAGCAAGGAGAGGTCCTCTCCCATCATTTAAGTTAATCTCTCCACTGAGACTGGGTCTCAGACCACACCTGTCCAGGTTTGCAGACCCCACGGGAACAGGTCAGTCATGGAGCAAAGGGAGGCTCATCTCTGCAAGTGACAGTCACTGCCTGTAACCACTTGACTCATCTGCTCCTGCTCCATAACACAACCTGTCTGCTCCAAACCATGTGGAAAATCTGGGGATGACTGGGTGAAGGCTTCACACACCGAGTGACTCACACGTACATCGCTTGGGCTACGCTGAATTTTCTCAAGCCCTCATATCCTGGGAAACTGGTGAAAAGGCTTATTCCAAATGTTAAAGTGAGAAGGTTGAAACATGCTAATGCAAAATCTGGCTGACACAATAGATCCATTAAATTCAACAGGAACCTTTCCTCTGGCTTCATAAGGGTGATTATGAGGTCAAAGTTTAGGAAAAGGGAGACAAGTTCACCAGCTTCTTGAATTCAGAGAGTTTAAAGCTGCTTTGATCTAGTCATGCTCCCTGATGCTGAAGATGGCAGGAGAGCAGCCATAAATCATATTTATGTTTTCAGGAAAGTGCAGCATGTCACACAATGACAATTGTCAGGTCTTAAAAAGGCCACTTAAGCAGTGTGGTGTGGGATTAAATCATGTAGCAAAACAAACCCCTCCTGCAGTTTGCTCTGCACAGTCTTGGAAGCTACCTCCAGCACCTGAGACAGGTGGGAAAGCACCTCCAGGTAACCCAGCTCACAGTACTCGAACTCCCAAGGGCTGTGTGTCCTTCCAGCTCCTGTTTGTCCCCTATGTGACTTAAGGCAGCCACAGACTCTTTACCCTCCCCATGGCACAAGGACAGCATTCACAGGGCCCTGCCTCTTCTCCCCTCCCTGCCCTGGCCAACATGCCACCAGTGGCACGGGACAGGCCTCAGTGACAGCTCCATGCCCTGCAGTGCAGCACTGAAAGGGAGTTGGGAGTAGTCAGACACACAAAGGCTTGACCTTTTCCTCTCATTTGCTTGCCATTTTTTCCAGGAACTTGTTAAAATCTCAAATAAAAGTTTCATTCAAATGGATTTTTGTGCCAAAATGGGAGATGGGGGAAAAAATATAAAGTTCCTCTTCATAAAAAAGGAAACATATGTCTGAGACTTTAAACTTGTTTTCACAACCACTTACAGAACAGGAAAATCATTAAATCTGATCCTTTCACACAAAGGTCTCAAATTCAACAAAATTTTCTAATGAAAACACTTTCATGGAAACATTTGTGGCCAACTTGCATTTCATTCTATTCCTAGGACATGCACCTTATGGGTCTGGAAACAAGATGGTAGTTGTTAAGGGAACAGGCAAATTTTTCACTTTAGTGACCAACAGTTTTGCTTAAGGACCTTTCACCCAACAATTGGAAATGCTCACATTTGATTTCTTTTGGCAAAGATATCCAAAACTTCATGGGGAATAAAAGCTTGACAATACTTCTGCTTCCCCAGCTTCAGAAGAGAGTTTAGGCATGATTTCACCATTTCACCACTCCGACAAACCCCAGTCCTGTCAACATCCAGTCTCTGGAGTTATTAACAATTCCCTGTTGCTATGAGCCTTCTTTTCAAGTGAAACTGGTTAACCAACAGCTGCAGGTCTTTATCATCATTCTTTTCCTCTTCAACACCCTCCCAACATCTAAAGGAGCCAGTACATAAATGGACATCATGACCAAATTCATATCAGGCAAGAAGGACAAAGTCACAGATATGAGAAGATGGGATTATCTGCTTGGCTGCTGCTCACTCTGTAGAAGTTGCAAAGTCCAGGACAGTAAAATTTCCACTGAACTTGCATTTTCTGTGATGTAACCCTCTTAAATGATCTAGGAAAAAAATTCCAAAACTGCAGATCTGCTGCTGACAAAATGCCATGTAAACTGTGCCACTTGTGACTAGGCCTGTCACAGTCCACTAACACGGAGGACTGGAGGCTTTTGTTAAACAAATAAATGAAGCACGTGCCTCTTTCAAGAGGGGTAACACCCCTGGGTGAAGCTCTGAGACCCAGCTCTTCCTTTGCATGCTCACCTGCCCAGCAACTTCACCTTCTCTGCATTCCAGGGGTCTCAGAAACAGAACAAAGCAAATGCTTCTCTCTCTCAAAAGCCACCAGCAATAAATAGGGCTAACAAGCAGCCAGTTAAGGAGCCAAGATGCATCCCAAGAGGCTCGGGGGAAACACGGCTCTGCTGCTCCACCTCTTCCCTCCTGGCTGCATTTGCCACACCTGGCACAGGGCTGTGTCCAAGCAGGAGCTGTAGACAAGTCAGATTTCTGCTGTTAAAAGCTTGGCAGGATGGAAAGAGTCCAAAATTATCAGTCTGCACTCAAGTGCAAGTTATTCTTGGGTTCCTGATTCCCATTGCTTCAATCGTCCATTTCCAAACTTCATCCCATGCTCAGAACTTGGTGAAGCTCAGTTCCACTCAGGACGCACAGCCCAGATGGTCATTGCTGAGTTTTCCAGGTAGGAGGATGGAAAATGAGTTTTCTGATCCCCCTCTCACTGGAAACACTGGCACCTCCAGGATTTCTTTTGGTATTTCCTCATTTTGCTCTCTGCTTCAGGACAGCAGGACCCTGAAACAAGCCTTGCCCTAAAGGCAAGTAGTGTTTGCCATCCTTGTTCTTCCTTTCCTCATGCTCTGTTAGATCTAATTGGAAGAAAGGGGGTTTGCACCTCCTTTTCTAAGGATGAGGCAAAGCACTTAACCGAAATCACAAGGTTTAGCTTAATAGGCTTCTTGAGGAGATCATAAGGACAAGTATTACCATTCAAATAAACTGGAATGACAACCAAGGGGAGCTCCAGTTTCCCTTTAATGGGACACAGCCTTGTGAACTCAGTGATGGTACAGTACAGCTCAGAATGGCCTGTTCAAATACTGCAAAAATTGTTCTTGACTTCACTAGATATTCCAAAAGTCCAGAAATCCTGATGCAAAATAAAAATTAAAATATGGTAAAAAAATACATTCATATTCTTCACACTCGGTTCTTTTTCTGAATCTTAGAGAGGATAAAATACTAGGGGGAAAAAATGAAATGTATCCACACAGCTATTAATCCACAGATTTCTCAGCTGCTCAGTCTAAAACTTGCACAGCCACACTTTCTAGGAAACATCTGAACTTAAAGCAGCAAGATCTTAACACAATCCAAGGTGCAAACTGCATGCAAGATCCATTCGTAAAACTAATCTATCCCAGAAAGTTTTTCCAGGGCTGTAATTGTCATGAAGCTGTGTAGACACATGTTTGTTTTAAGTACATCAGCAGGAAAAAAGCATAGGAACACATTCTGCAGTAGGGAAGGAATGGGATCATTTGCCCAGGCAGTACTTGTTTTGTTCACTAATAAATATCCTCAAGGGATTTTTTTTTTTTCTTGGTACTGGAAAGCTAGAAGGAGCTGCTCAAGCACAGTGTAACTGAGCTGACCAAGAAACCAGATCTGCTCCAAGTGAGCCCCACAGAGCAGGCTCTCAGAAAAACAGGAAGCTCTCACATTTGAACTTTTGGAACCCTCCTGTCTTTAGCAGTAGGGATACACCAGCAAACACACAGGCCATGATGTCATTCCTCAAGAGCTGGTTCCCTGTGTCCCTGCAGTATTTATCCCAACAGACAGCCCCATCCCTGACACCTGAAGTCCTTCCATAGCTCACAAAACAGAGATCCCTCCCAGCAGCTTGGCCCTGCCCCAGGTGCAGGCTGAGCATGGCAGGGTGGTGACTGTGCTTTGGGTAGAGCATGGTAACATCAGGCTGGCACTGACCCAGCTGCCAAGTCACCAGGACAGCTCCCTGCCAATGCCAGCCCTGAGGACTCATTTCCCTGCCAACTAGTTCGCCAATGCTTGGGGCTCCTCACTGTTTGCCTTAAGTCCCAGCCATTTCTGCTAATCCAGAAAAGGTGTGGAAGACTCCTTCAAATATCATGTTCATCAGCACTGGCTTGGCAACAGCTTCTCTTCAACTGCCTGCCCGGCACAAGCCTCCTCTTATCTGTGCTGCCCTGGCAAACAGGGCACTGCTGGCTCTTACAGGCTGGCCTCTGCCTCCACCACCTACCTCTGTTTATGTTACTTTCCCAACACACTTGCAAATATGATAAAGGTTAATCTGGTACAAAAGGTAAATAGGGTTACACAAAGCTGGATTTAGCAATTTAGTTTTATTGGCCACTAAGGCAGGCAATTCTTCGATGCAGGTAATGAGGAGATAGTCAAGGCAGATAAAGGATCTGCGCAATATAAACATCCTCCCAAAAGCCTGCTCCCCGCTTGCATAAGCACTGTAATCAGGAAAGCAATTCTTAATGGAGCCACTTGGCAGAGGCCCTGGCACAGCAAGCTGTGAGCCTCTTCCCAGCTCATGGACCAGCTCCAGGAGCCTGTTACTACAGCCTGCAGGAGGAGGGGCAGGAAGCAGGGGGAGACAAAGCTGGCTTCAGTCTGCAACCAGTGGCACTGGGGCAAGGCCAGGTCTCCTCTAACTTGTCACCTGTGTGCTTTAGAGCAGGCCAGTTATCCCCCTGTGCTCTGCTCTGCATCTGCAAATGGAAATAGATGATTTCCCCTTTGTGCCCCATCTCTCATAGGTAAATTCTTGCAGTGAAGGCTGTTCCTTACATACAGATAAGTGCTTCTGGCTGGAACTGCTGCTGTCACTCAGAAACCTGCAGTATTATTTCCACAAATAGGTGACTAACTTTTCCTGACCTTTCTACAGCTGTCCCTTACCTTAGAGAAGATAAACCAAAACAAACCAAGATCCATGTTTCCTGGCATCCTGCCCTCTTTCACCTCTCTGTACCAAAACCTAGGACAATCCACAAAGCTGAACAGGAAACTTTTGCACCTCACCTCTTGTGCTTTTTGGCTTTGTTTTCTCCTTGGCTATTATACTTAGGATGTCCTCCAAAGAGCACAGAAGTGCCAGACCTGCTTTTTCTCTCAGCAGAGATCACTAGTGTCTCACACTTTGCCCCTGCCTGGCTTCCCAAGAGGTGATGGCTTGGGGACTGCTTGGTGGGACACCACCCTCAGTGGGCTCAGTCTGCTGCTCAGCTCTGCCTTCCTGGTAGTGCCACAGCAAACACACTCCATGGAGGGAGAAGATTCAGGAGAGCCTCTGTCCCTCCATTTTCAATGGAAAGTAAAAAGAAAGTGAAGCTTACTTCACCCCAAAAGTCCCTAACTGCACGACAGGTCTAACAGTCACTTGCTCACTATGATGTGGTTTTCTTCCCCAGGCAAAAGGGCCTCCATTCCCACAACAAACAGGACACATTTCCCAGCTGCAGGACTGAATCAGAGCCCAGGCATCCACTCAGATATTCATAATGCTCATTTCCAGTGCCATACATTAAGATTTTCTCCTTGCCTGAATTCATTTAGCTCTCAGCACAGATCCTCATCACAGTGATGTAAGAATTTTCCCTATCCTATACACTCTGAGTAATAGTTGACCAGTTACCATTTTAGGAGTAACTATTGGAAAGTATTAGTCTAGAACCAGCGAGTTTTAGTCTAACAGACTAGATAAGCTCAAAGGTTTAGCCTAATAGAGTAGAGCTCATTTTCTAGTCCACATCTTGCCAGTGGCACACTTCAGATGAGTAACTGTCCTTTGTGTGCCTTTTCTGCCCCCTGTGAAACACAGTTGTACCTCTGCAAAGTGCTCCGGGACCTATGAATAGAAAGTGCTGCATAACAATTTAGGGCTATTAGGCAGAGCAGCACCCACAGTGGTCCACAAAACTGACCACTCACCAGCTGCATCAGAGAGGCCAGCAGTGATATATTGGCCAACTAGGAATTATCTCCAGCTGGCAGGCAGAATACCTTTAAACTGACTATGCTTCTGGACTTTGAGGAGTTTTTCAATAGTCAGGTTAACACTGACCTTTTGCAGAAGTATAAAACATATCTTTAAGGATTATGGGCCTTGTCTCAAGCCTTCTGAAGGTAATATACTGTTTGCATCAACATTAATAATCTATCCAGCAAGAATAGCTGAATCCAGCAGCCCCACTGGCACAATAAAGACAACTGTCTGCCCGTATAGGACTGGGACCATAGGAAGGCTGCAATTTTATTTTCCATTTCTGCTAAAAAAATCACTATCTCCATTAGCATCCATGTCCGAGCTAAGACACCAGGAAAGCAGTCGTTTCAATTTACATTCTACAAGGATTTATTAGATGAAGTGATCACACAGGTATCTTCATGGCACAAAACCTACTCAAATGTCCTTGTTTTTCTCATTCCCTGTTTTGCAACCCACCTTCAAATGACCCCATGTCACAGGTTGTGAACAAGCAGTTCTTTATTCACTGAAGATAAGAGAAAGGCTGCCAGGCTGCCAGCACCTCGGGCTTTGGTTTGGGTCTTGTTTGTTTTTTTATTTTGGAACCACCCATTTGGCTTCAGTATCTTGATACACTCTAAAGAGGAGTTACTAAGGACAGACAATTTCGGATTTGGGGTTTGAGACAAATCTGTGATTCTTCAATACTTAATCAGCATCTTAAAATACAGCTAACCTGTTTTCTGTCCTATTCCTTATACCTGGAAATTCTCTGACAAGCTGTGAGTTTCCCTTACCCAACATTCAACTTCAAGTCTTGTTACTCACCATCTTTGACTGTAGAAAACATAACCCTGTCTAAAAATGAGTGATTTTACAACTTCAGCACTAGAGATGGTTTAAACTGACTCCTCTCCACTGGCATTCAGGAAGCAATGTTAATTTTTGGGTTTGACTTTTTAAAATCAAATTATCTGTTTCTCTAGTTGGTATAAAATAATACATGACATAAGAAAAACCTTATCATGTGTTACTTAACCAAGTGAGCAAAGAAGCAGCACGGGCATTTTTCTGAGAGCTCAAATAACAAGTGTTCCTCTGCTGATAATAAAGGCTAACTTAAGCCACCACAACTAATTCAGAGTGCAGGCTTGACACTTGTTTATCTGGACAAACAATTATGAAATGTTCTTTTGTCCCTCTGAGTACTGTGTAGGCAAGTGTCATGACTTTATGGGTTACTTTAAAGGGCCACTGCTTAGGTACTTATCCACTGCTCAGGAAACAAGAGATGCCTTGGGCAGACTGACCAAGCTCAAGGACCACTTTTTCCTCCTGGCTCCCTTCTCAGGACTGATTCCAATCTGATCCAGTTGGAGGTTTGGGGTGTGATTTCCCAGAAGTGGCAGGGTGTAGCATGTCAATAATGTTTTTCTGAGGCATTTAGATCCCTAATGACAAATTGTGATCAGGCTTACAGAAACCCTGAGTGGATTTTAAAAACAAACTTGGGAGTCTAAACAATTTAAACACTTCAGTAATTTTTATGTGTATTTCTGAACTGGGACTTTACAACAATCTGTAGTGTTTGCCATTTAGAAATTATTGATAACAACAAACCACCATGTTACACTCCAGACCAGCTGCACAGACACAATGGTCTCCTCAGCATCTTGCCTGGTGCAGATGATTGCACCCCCTTTTCTTGGAAGGGGAAACAACCTGCTTGCAAGACCCCCATCCCAGGCATCAAACTGACCTGTGTGACTGCAGTCATGGAGCCAAGGACAAATGCTCCCAGGCAGCAAACCCTAACACATTTCCCTGCTGTTTCTGGCTGAAGGTGTCCTATCGCCCAGCTGCATGGCCCAGAGTGGCTCAGCTCTGGTCACAATCTCTGCCAAGCTTCTCAGAAGGAGTAAGTTCCCAGGGTAAAGTCTTAATGGGGACAAGGAAAGAAAAATCCAAAGCCAGCACAAAATGGCATCTTTATCAGTTTTTCTGGGAAGCAAGAGCAGAGAAGCCATGGTGTTACATCCTTCATGATGTGGTTGCGGGAATGCCATTATTTACACCCCACAAGTGTAAGTACTCCTTCAGTATCTCCTTCATAATCTCCCTCACAGAGAGATCTCTTTCAGTCACCAATGAAATAAGGAGGCATTTGAAATTTATCTTGTAAACGAGGAATTGTATTTTTAAGTCAACAGAGCTGGTCAAATACAGCAGTGACTTACAAACCCTGTGCAATACTTGTGCACGGAAAAATCTTATCTGACTGTACCCATGTTGCTAACTCTCATCCTGCTCCCTAACGAAACACTCCTGGCTGACATTGTGCACTTCACCTTTTCCTAACAAAAAAGCAGAAGAGAGACCTGCTAATGAGGAGATTCAAGAGCACAGGCTTTTCCAGAAACAAGGCTGATTAAAGCTCTCAGAGTAGGACCCAGCACCAGGACAACAAAGTATCACAGACAGCTTCAACCACAGCCTCTGGAACTGCTAATCGCCAGCAGATGACAAGGATATCAAGGGCTTACCAAGGATTCCAGAAACAATTTAACTAATTCACAGGGAAGCCTACTGGAAGCTATTAAGCACAGGACACATCTCCACTGCAGAGCACATCCCAGAAGGAAGTATCACTAAAACTCTTGGTTTATGCTCTGTGGCCACTGTCAAGAGGCAGTAACATAGCCAACGTACTCTGCCAGGTTAGTATGCCCACAAATAAATTTCCTGCTACTATCAACCAGGCATTAAATGCATTTTTTAAGGTTTATGCCACTTCATAGCCACTGAGAAATCAACTTTATACCTTCTCACCCTTTTCGTGTGTGTTTTTCATGGTGGGGAAAATTACTCACACAAGGTCATACTAAGCATTAAGCCAAGTTTAAGGGCATCCTCCATATCAAACAAAAAAACCTATGGAGATACTTCTCTCAAGGCAGGCAATCTATTGTAGCTGTGCTTATTAGCAAAGTGGAAGGTGATGAAGAAATGCCTTTCACTTTAGATACACATCTCACCATAAATAGACTGTCTAACTAAACCACTTGTTTTCAAAGAGGAACTAGAGAAATTTGGCTTGTTCATAACAACAAAACAGCCACAATTAAAGTTCTGAGACTCGGTATTGTCAGGACAATCTGCCAGCTTTTCCCACCAAGCTCAGCCCCTTGTACAGCAGGTGGCCACAGCAGTGGCTGCTTTAGCACTGCTGGTGGTTGCAACCACCACTGAGACCTCACCCAGGGCCAGTGGACTTAGCCAGGCAACATCCCTCTCTTTATTGCTGAACAGTGCAGCTGCATAATCATGGTGATCCATTAAAATAATAAACTCCACATAATAAAAATGTTAAACACTCACTATAAGCTAGTGAAAGTACAATAGCTTCTCTCCCTGTTAAATGATATCCTGATAAAGATTTATGTCACGTACAACATTTTTCAGGAGCACAACACTATTCAAGGTGACTGTCCTGCAGGTTTTTGATCACCCTAATCTTATTTTGGAGCAGGCAGTGTGATGGTACAGATTGAGAAACGAGCATTAAGGTCTTATCACATAAATTAGCTCTCTTCAGGGCAGCGCTACTGTCGATAAGATGTCTCATGATAGAGTGTCATGCAGAGGGACAAGAAAAGCAAGTGACTACGTGGAACCCTGAGTGTAAGAAGGAGCAGGGCCCAGCTCCAAGAGCTGCCCTGGATCTGTGAACTGCTGGAAAAGGCTCTGCCTGAGGAAATCAGATAATTCACATTAGCCACTGGGACATGAAAGCACCATCCAGACTGGCAATTTCATGTTTTCAGGTGTAGACACACTCCAGCAGGGAGATGAAGTAGGTACCATAAGGAAGAACAAAGGGAAGTAGCAACACAATTGGAGATAAAGCTTCTAATCACAACAGGAACACCCACACAACCAAAACCATACAGCTGTACTGCTTTACCAAGCTTCTTGTGCTTTCTTTCACATCTGCAGCTCAGTCCAGTTCTGCTGAGCCCATGAAGTCCAAGTTCAGCTTCACATTCCCCTTCCCTGGCTGCTTTCTGATGGCTGAGGCTCATTAGGTAAATGAGCATGTGGCAGCTGCTCTGCTGCTGCACAGCTGATTGGGCCCCAAAATTGCAAAGTAGAGGCACTGAGAAACCAACAGGACCTCACAGGCCATTAACCAAAATTTCTTGTACTTGAGTGCACTGACATCTTCTCTTGTAAGGGAGGGCTGAAGACTCACAGAAATATGCTGAGGGTGCACAGAAATAGCCTTGTCATCACACCCACCCTCATGAATCTCCTTTCATACCATTGAGCCAGAGACCATGTTGTGTGGTTTGCTGGTAGCCCAGGCTGTGATGGGCACTTGTGCTCAGCCCCACTCCCCACGTGGCTGGTGGTCTGTGGTGCAGTGGCAGGGAGGGTGCTTGTGCTTCCCTGAACTAGAGCCTGTGGTCATTTGCCTCTCTCTCCTCCTGAGCTTTATCCCATCTCTCTCTGCCCCAGGTTCCTGGCAGTGCCATGCTATGACCAGGATGAGCCATATCTTTTGCAACAGGACTGGCTCACCCTCCTCTCAGGGTCATTGGTCCCTTCACTCATCATATTATCAACATGACACATATTTTTGTTCCCCTTCCTGCTGTTTATTGCTGGGAATTGGTTTGATCAGAACCACTGAATCATGAACCCAGCAATAAAAAATAAGTCATGAAGCCAAGAGGCTCAAATCTCATAGCATTTGTAGCTTTCCTGTGTGAAGGGAGACGTGAGTTTTAACCTTCCCTTGAAATGAAATTGCTGCGAACAGCCTATGCTGGAGGGCAGTGAGATCAGCAAAGTACACCTGGAAGTCCAAGGTACAGAGGTCTACAGCACTGCAACCTACTCTAGCTAACAATGTTGTAAGCAAGCTGTTAGAAGTGGAAATGGGAGGAATAGCCATTTTTTACCTACATTTTGAAACTGAATCGATATTTGGTGCTTCACCTCTGATCAAAAGACTAAGTACAATATTCAGAAAGGACACTTCACACCATTGGAGGGGGAAAAAACCAAACCACGAACAAAACAAGAAACCAGCAAGAGCACCAAGCAAAGCAGCAGTAAATCTGGTAACAAACCCACCTCCGTCTTGTGCCCCATCCCAATAAAATATTTTGGTGAGACATCACCCCCATTTTTTTAAAATTTCTGAGTGTTTTTGCAGCTTCTGTTTACCTAGGACCAGAGCTGGCTGCTCTACTACACTAAAAGTCATCCTTGCAACATGCCTGAGATGCTTTGCCTTTGGCAAGATATAGCTGACATTAGATTTACTGCAGCTGCAGCATCACTGAGTATAAATCTGCTTCTTGGTGGCTGCAGACTCTGCCCAGATCCCCTCAGACAGCAGGAAGTCTTACACTGGCCTGACAGTTCATTTCAGCAGCCATTTCTCCAGGGCACGGTATTAATATATCTTCATTGTTAGTCAAACACCACACAGGCCAGGAAAGATCCTCTCCCATAAAATCACAAGCCCAAGCCAAAGACCAAGAAGGGTTTTGTGCCCAGAGAAACTGCACTTTTGGGATGTCTAAGCCACACCAAAAGACTTTTAAAACATCAAAAGCCTAAGAGCAGAAAGCTCAGAAGAGATTGCATTCTATAAGCTGTGCTCTTGGCCACCTCCAAGCAAAATGCATTTAAGAAAGAAAAGCAAACAGTAGAGCAATGGATTTCATTCTGTTAATAATGCTGAACGGAACCTTCCTTCCCTAATAGCTTGACAGGCAAATCGATGGCAAAGAGTGGCCACTGGTCAGCCCCAGTGGGGAGCACTGGGAAGGACTGGGAAGCAGGGTTTTCCCAACCCCTGCCGAGATCATCTTACAGCCTGGGGCACACGATTTGATCACCCTTATCTCAACCTGCATGCACTTGTATCCAGAGCTGCTTGGATGCAGAAATCATCTTGATGACTTCCCACAGTGCTGGATTCCACTATGCTTGAGGCTCTGAAGAGGCATTTTAGATACCTGCTCCAAGCTCCTTCGCAATGTGAAGAAACATTCCTCATCCTAAATCTCAACACACTGACTTGACGCGATCCCTTTTCCGTGCAAACTCTTTTGGATGAGACCATTTCTGATTCTCAGTCTTCCACCAGAACTATTAATTTTTTCTTGGAGGTGTAGCTAATGGAGCCATGTTGCTAGGTAAAAGTAACAGCTATCACTCTGCACAGAGGGCCACTTAATAAACAGACCCTGAAGTCTCAAACACTAGAATGGAAATGAAAATTTCTATTCATTTATTCAAGCTATTGTTTTCACAAAGGATGCTCTAAGGGTAGAAAAGTGCTGACCTATGATTTGCCAGACTCCTGAATTAGGCAGCATGTGAAAAATCTGGAGAACATGGAAAAGGCTAAAATCTAGAGCTCCAGTAGACAACAGGATGAGGTGTGACACCACAAAGATCACCAGATAAGTACAAATTAAAATGAAAATGAATGGAATTCAGGTTTCCTTGATGAAGGGGTAGACCTAGTAAAAGGTACAGCAGTTTAAATCTCAACCACCATAGCAAATGAATTCTCTACATTTCATAATATAGGAAAAAACAAACATCTGAAAAGCAAGAGATAGAGGTTAGCAAGAGCAGAGTCAGACTTCTCAAGCATTGCTTTTACCAGACAGACACCACACAAAACACAGAGACTGTAAATACATTTCCTGTGGGTTGTCTCAGGTGAGACAGCACACCAGCATGGCTGTGGATTAAAACAAAAACAAAGCCCCTAAATCTATCCATATCACCTCTCACATTTCTCCATTTCCAGGACCCTTACAGGCTAGAAAGAAGAAAACTTTTGCTAGACCCACCACTTTTAGCACAGTGTTTTTGTAACCCTCTTCTTGAAAACAGTTGATTAAATATTGCTGTCATAAATTCAGCCTAGTAACAGCTGGGACAGATTTACAGGGGATGTGGGTTTTTTTATGACTATCTATTATTCATGGTGTGTTAGCCCTTACAATGTGTTTAGCCAAGGAAAAAAAAAGATAAGATATCCTCTGGTTGATTATTGACAGATTCTTGGCAGCTTGCGTCCCCAGGACTGCCTGGTCACAAATAAAATGAATCCAGCCTCTAAAAGCACTGATTCGATAACTTGGCTATGTCAGACTAGAAAATGATATGGACTGAAGAGGACAGGGGCAATCACTTGTAACAAACACTGTATTTTTGTCTCTTAAATCTCAGGCACAAGTTTGTCAGAGCAGCTAAGCTGTCAGCCCAAGGAGTGTGCAGTAAATGCTCCCCCAGAAACAGCCTGACCTGATTCCTTTTTCCTTAGGAAAGCAATGTCTGCTCTGGAGGAAACAATGGCAGGTGCAGGAGGATTGCAGCTGACAAGTGGGTATCCCAAGAGCTGTGTCAGGTGTCAGTCAATCACAAATGTCCTTGTAGGACATGGACAGGGAGCCAATCTCCCTTCAGCCTGGAGAAACACATGCTGCCCTGTCAGCTACAGGGGCATATTCACCTGAGCCATAGAGAGTAGAGATCAGTGCCTGCTGGTGTGATTTACACTATGCCAGACTTCAGAGACATGGATATCAACTGTAAAGCCGCTTTTGCTACTGATAACAAAAGTCAAGGCTTCGCCACAGGCTGTTCAATATTTTGGTATCCCCAGAAACATCAGAGGATCCCAAGACATGACACCGAATTGTGTTCTTGTTCAGAAGCTGAAACCTGATTTCTTCTCAAGTTTTGTCTTGTGAGTTTCCCCAGTTTTGAACAGGAACAGCTTCCAAGGAACAGGGGGAAACTGCCAGTAGCATTCCTGACACCAGCTTATCTGGCCAGTACCATCCTGTAAAAAGAGGTGACAGGGATGAGTTACATCCCCCACTTCACACACACACAGTTGCCATTAAAGCACCATCCAGAGGTTTTTACCTCGCCTCTATCCTACAGAGTTCAGATGGTGCTCAGGAATGACACCCCTGCTGCACTTTAGGCATCTACAAGGCCTGATCCTAAATCCACGGTATGCAGGGACTGTATCTTTCAGAGGCTAAATTTCCCAAAAGAGAAATTTTGGGCATAAATCTGCAGCAATGTGCCATGTTGAGCAGAGGCACCAACAGGCACAGAAGCCTGCCCTCAACCCCCCTTGATTATGCTGTGAATTCTCTCCCAGGACAGGTTCATGTCCCACCCTCACGATGAACAAAAGCACTGCTGAGTACATCCCAGCAGCTCGGTGCAGTCCTCTCACTGGAATTTTACTGTCCAGGTTCTTTGCACACCTGCGTCTCGCCTCAGTTTGGTTTGCTGCAGTCCTCTCCAAGCCACCACTGCTCATGTGGGTGTATAAGCACCAGGACAAGCTTTACAGAAGTAATTTCTTTAAAATGAGGCATTTGTATTCTGCTCTGAGCTGAGGATCATTGCCAGCAACACAAGTAAGAGGCTTTTTTTTTTTTGGTCAGCTGGGCAGGCTCCTTCTGCTGGGAATTACAAGAGGTGATTTCAAGCTGGGTTTATTTCAGTCTTGGTCGAGTCACTTCAACCCTCCAGAGCTTTTCTTTTCAGACTCACTTGCCTGCTGTTGACTATTAGATAAAGATGAACCTAGGCCAATTAAATAGCAGCTCTTTTAATTAGCTTTTTCCTCTCAGCAATCATGGGAAATACTGTTTGCTTGCACAGCAGATATAACAAGATCCAAGGTGAATGTATTTTATTATTGATCTTGCACAGTTCGTTGTGCTCACAATCCCCTCACTTAGAAATGGCAAGACAATAAGAGACTGGAGACAGCTTCTTAGCACAGCCTTCCTTCTGGTTATAACCAGAAGTGTTGTTTTAACTCATTCGTCATTTGTTTGCTTTGCCTCTTGGCTAAGTACCTCACCCCACCCCTCCACATGACTTCTTCCTTTGGTTGACTCTATGCATGACTTGACTTCTAAACTGCAAGAGGTCACCTGACACACAGGTCAGTCAAACATTAACTCCGCAAGCACCCTGGTGTCACCAGGACACCAGCTGCTCACACATCCTGGCTCACGAGTCACCAAGGTAGGTCATCGCACCCAGCACACCCAGGTACTGCCCTGCTGACTGCTCCTACTGCTCCATTAGCAGGAGCCATGCGCCTTTGGGAGAAAGAAAGGAGAACTATTAGCCACCTGCTCATCACTCCAATGAACACATTGTAAGCATCCTCCTGCCACTGATAGAGAAACCAGGAATCCCCCTCCCTGAATAATTAACAACGACTCTGAAAGCCCAGATTGGTTTCTGGTTGTGTGTTTTTGCTAGGCATTAGTCACCAAAGCCTAAACTTGAACAGCAAATACTTTACTACGGTCAGCAGTTGTCATCGTGGGGGCTGTGTGGCCTCCAGAGATTCCCGCAGGATGCCCTGACCTCGGAGCTATGCTTGAGCTCAGGACAGGATCCTGCACCTGCCTGGCACAGCCAAACACAGGCAAAAAGCTGAAGGCAGGACAGCCCCGGAAAGCACAACTCAACAGCCAGATCTGGGGAGAAGAGCTGAGACCGTCAGCGAGCTGGTTACATGAAATAAACCCCAGATTGTGCATGGGAGGGAGAGTCATCATCCTCACTCCTGCTAAGACCTTCTGAAGGTGCTAATTGCTCTCTCTAGGAAAGCACGTTCCCCAAACTCCAGTTATTTCAAGACTCGTGAGGTTCAGCTCTGTTTTATCTCTGGTTGCCGTACCAGGTGGGTGAAACTGCAGCAGCGAAAGGATAAAACCCGAGAAGGTCTTGTGTTGTGTGACGGAGGCAGTGACGCATATCAAACAGAAAACTTCAAAAGCCCTTATCCAGCTCAGAGCCGGGTGATGATGTGTCTCCTCAGAGAAAGCCGATAGCCTTGAGAGACAAAGGGCCCCCTGAGAGCCAGGAACGCGCTGCGCCTCCCCGCCGCCTTCATTAAAGCTTTGGGCCGCTTCCCAAAGAGCCGAGCCTCTCGCTGAGGCTGCTGCCAGAGGGCTAGATAAGAGCACAGAAAAGCTGCATCTGCAAACCCCTTCCTGCCACTCCCCCTCCCCGGGCCTGCCTGTTGCACCAGCACATTATCCTTTTGTGCTTCCCGCTCTTGGTTTTTGATTCCCCGTATCTGTTTTCCACCATCACCACAATCTCCAGATACAGAGGCCGCAGCAAAGCACAGCACAGCAGCTTCATTTCAGGCTTTGAACACCATTCCAAAAGCACCGCTGTGTCAGCCTCAGCCTTGGTTTCACCCAGGACGTGCACATCCAATGAGCACAGCTTGGAGAGAAGGCACAGGTGGTCCAAGGGCAGGGCCAGCTTCAGGCTGAGACCTGAGAAATAATCACACAAGTGTCACACTGCAAATTCAGACAGGAAGGGAGATGTATCAGATCCCACCAGAGCCCTGGGGAGGACTTGGACAGGCAGGCTGTTCTTATCCTGTAATCCATCTGGGAGAGAATTTCTTTTGCTTCCCATTGCACAATTATCACTGTCACATCTTCAAGTATCATAACCTTCATCTTGGAAAACCTTCCCTTTTATAATTATCAAGATTTTAAAATAATTTATCCGTTTGTCTTTACCAATATCATGACCAAGGGGTTTTTGAAACTGCGATTCGG
The DNA here is from genome assembly GCF_009819655.1 of Sylvia atricapilla. Lineage (NCBI taxonomy): Eukaryota > Metazoa > Chordata > Aves > Passeriformes > Sylviidae > Sylvia > Sylvia atricapilla. The sequence continues at coordinate 15,249,886 of NC_089150.1, read as the reverse complement.
CCTGGAATGGGGACAGAATAGCAGAGTCAGTACAGTAAGAGAGGAGAAAACATACAACCATCTGTATCTTGCACAGTTTTTCCATGGGAAACCCACAATTTTATATTGCTGGATCTTTTGCCGCCCAGGGTAGAAAGGACACACACACCAACAAAATCCCGAGTGACAAGTTTTGACCTTAAACTTGCATCAGCGTGGGCAGATTACAAAGGAGGCACCTGTGACTCTCCCGAGGTCACCCTTCCTAATCACCCTCTCACCAGAGAGCACTTCTCCCTCAGGTACACACAGAGGTGTCACAGAAGAGCCAGCACTGCTGGCAGACACAACAAAGGCACAACTTTTGGGCTCTGGTAAAGCCTCATGCAGATGTGGTGCCTTCCCAACCCAGTCCACAACCCTGACACCCAGTGGCATCACACTTCAGCAGCTTCAGGCTCTGTTCTCATCTGTGTCTGGAAATTTTCTTTCCTTTGGAGGCAGCAGCTTGGTGAAAACTCAAGTGGCTTAACTAAATCTTGTGACAGAGACTGAAATGTTGTGATGCCTCATGGGATCATGCTGCTTGTGACCTCTGTTTTCCTACCTGAGCCAGAGCTGCCAACAGACTCAAAGTGGTTCCCCATTCAGAAGGTTGAAATGGAAAAGGGGCAGGGTTAGATATTAGGAGGAAATTCTTCCCTGTTTGTGTGGTGAGGCACTGGCACATGTCACCCAAAGGAGCTGTGGATCCTCATCCTTGGAAGTGTTCAAAGCCAGGTTGGATGGGGCTCTGGGCAACCTGGACTAGTTGAAGGCGTCCCTGCTCATGGCAAGGGGCTGGTACAAGACTGTCTTTAAGGTCCATTTCAAACCAAACCATTCTATGATTCTGTGGTCTCCAAGCACAGCACAGCTACAGGAGGTGGCTTTCTTCTCTTCCTGCATTTTGGAGACAATATTTCAAAGAACGCTGCTTAAAGCAGCCAAACCAGCAAGCTCCTCTCATTAAAAGGGAGCTGCTGCTCTACCTGATACAGCTTCCATACCCCTGGCAAGCACTGCCTGCAGCAGTGCCAGGTTTGAGCTCGTGGTAATTAATATTTTTAGACAGGTCACATTTCTGATGCGTTTTACAAGAGGCAGAGAAGGATAACTGCCCAAAGTCTTGGTGCTTTGGGACTTACAAGGAGTCATCCTAGAAAGCCAACTGCATCAGGTTACTCTGGATGCTGAGTTTTACATGAAAAGAAGACCAGCTAGTCTCTAGGGGTTATCTACAAGCCCTTTACATTAATTGCTTCGTTAGTGTCTTGCAGAGAGGGTTCTGGGCACACTGGCAGTAAAACCTAAGAAATGCACCCTGCTGGCAGGTGGAATTGCTGGCCAGAGTCTGTTCACTTTGCATTTGCTTCCAAACTTGAAGCTGTGCCCTAAAGAAACCACAAAGCAATCATTCTTCAAAGAGAACTTCAGCATGGGGACAGGATTGGTTTGGCTTTCCTTGCTGCTTTCCAAAGTCCCAGAAAGAGAGGATAGTATTTGTCTATGGAAATCTCATATGCAGAGTCACATCTGTAGAAAATAATAAAGAGAGCATTGATGATAGAAAATCCAAGAAATAGCTCTAAGGGCAGTGTGTTCATGGAAAAACTACTATTTTTCCTGACTGTAAACACATTCAGGGAACACAAAAATGCAAAGAATCAGGTTACATTACAGATCTGTGATTGCCCATCTTATTTTACACACATGCAACCCTCAGCCTTTCAAGCTACAGCTCAAATTCTGCAGTGATCTCCAAAAAATTGAAAAATTTCCAAGTCTGAAAAAATCCTGGCTTTTGCTTTTGTAGCCAGTTGAGATCCTTCACAAGATCTTCTGACCAGTTAATACAAAAGCTTAAAATTAACATGGAAGTGACTGAGTAGTTTTGATGGAACCTGACAAGCTGGTACAAGAATAGGTGAGTGGATTTTTAAACTTTAAGTCCGAGGATTTCTTTGAATCCAAAATGAAAGTAAAAAATGTAACAGTCATAAAACCCCATAAGATGTTTTGAAATTATTTGAAGGGCTCCTTATAAGCCAAAGACTTTGAGCTTCTCAGAATCTGAGTTTCTAGCCCTTTCTCATTTTAACAGTCAGGTTTCTGGGCATCATAGTGGAAAAAAAGTGGATTCCAGTCCTTAAAGGTAATACCCACAGCAGAAAAAGATGATGCAATACAGGTGTCCAGTTTTTTGAAAAATTTGGCTAATTTTTCTTTTCTCTTTAAATATATAGGGCCTAGACACAATACTTGAAAGGCTGAAAGGGAGAACAGCACAGTGAAGAAAAAGGGCATTCCATCTTTCTGTTTAGATGCATCCCAGCCCCAGGTTCTTGTGGCAAGTGCTCATGGCACTAATTTTTAAAAGTCCATTTACGTATTTTGGAGGAAAAGCAGAAATAAAAGCAATGTGAACTCTTAGGGAAAACCAGAAGGGAGGGGAAAGGGTTATAAACTCTTTGTACAAGCCTTACATCCTATTCAGTGAGGGAACTGCCCAGAAGAACACAAGCTACTTGTATAAGACACAGTTTCACCCACTCAGCTCAAGGTGATTTTGAAGCACAAAAAATGCACCAGTGGAACACAGCATTGCCTATACTCTGCTCAAAGGAGCAAATATTCAGCCAGAGGCATATTCAAACAGAGTGAATGGCTGCCAAGGCACAAGTTACATGGGTCCGCAAAATAAAAATACCTGCAAGGTGCATTTCTGAAAGCAGACCTCTTTCTGAGACACATTAAGGTGCAAGAAGTACTTTGACAACAGAAGTTTACCAGGGAAATCTGTTAGAAGGATTAGGTGAGTTAAAAGAAGTGACTTCAGAATGATTGCACTGAATATAGTCAATACATATAGTACAGAGAATTCAGGTTTGTGCCTCTCCAAGAAATTATGTTTTCTAATTTTTCCCTGCCAGACCCCCTTTGCTTGTATCCACTCATTCTCCCAGCATAATGGTATCCATCTGAATGAGGAAAAACATCTTATAAATCCTTCAGATTTTCCTGTTGCTGTTGTTTGCCATTACTTTGTTCTTAAAAAGTATCCTAAAAATTGTTTGCTTACATTGCAACCTCTTCATATTTGGCATTTCTGCCAACACCAACAGGGAAATGAGGAAGAAATGGCTTTGCTGTTAGAGAAGAGGGAAAGGATTCAGGTCCAGTTACTGGCTACCCTAGAGGAGCCCTTTTTGAGGAAAATCAACTTGACAAGGATTTTCAAAATACTCCACATTTCAGAAATAAATCAATGACCAGTATAAACCAATATTGTCGGGAACTTGAAACCAGAATTTGTTATTTATAGGAACATTACACCTCACCATCTATCAGCTCCTAAATTGGTTGCAAACTTCATCTTACCCACCCTGCCCTCTTGAGAGAGCTTCAGGGGCACCCTTGATATCAAGGGGATCATTTTACCATTACCACACATTATTTTTTAGCAATTTCCTGAAGCCTATGGCTTTGCACTTCACAAACATCCCTCAAAAGCAAAACTGAACTCTATCATCTTAGTGCAAGGCCAAAATCCAAACTGGCACTTACATACTGTGAAGACGGCTGAAATGCACACTTTTGTTCCTACCGAGGACACTCCAAGAGATGCAACAAAACTGTCAGACATGTCCTCAAAAGGAGAAACAAAGCCCTCCAAACACAGATCCAGTACAGCATCATGTGGAAGCCAGAAATCACCACGATGGTGTGACTCATCACCTGATGGACAAGGCAAAGACAGCACAGCTAAAAGAGGAACAATGAATGCTCTTCACATCAGCCAGAGACATGGCAACAGACTTGGGATGCTGCGGGAGACAGCACAGCCTGTTTGCCATCACACCTCACATGACAGATCTTACATTAATCCTTTCCATTTAAGAAAGGAGGCAGAAAGGTGCACTTGCACTCCAATGCAGAGCTGGAGAGGAGGAAGATCACAGTCCCTCCTACTCTCTCCATCCCAGTTCCTTCGCCTGGCTGTAAGATGTGCAAATGTCACAATGCACAGGCTTTTGCTCCAGCCACCTCAACCAGATGATATTTCTGCTCTCTGTGGCTCTGGACCTGTGAGCAGCATTTTCTTGGTGAGGCTTTTAAGGCATCTTCTGCTGCACAATCCTATTTACCTTATTGCCTTACCAGTCCTATTTACCTTATATTCCTCATGTTCTGACATGAGCCCAACTTGTGCACACAACTGGCTCCTTTTAGCCATGATGTTTGAATGATCATTCCATACTTTCCCAGGGTGTTAGTTTAGTAAACACAGTGTGTTTGTCCCTTAGCCACAGTGCAAATCAGAGCACACTGCTCACACTCTTTCCTTTCAGATGGGGAGATGCAAGACTTGCCAGGAAGCCAACAGAGGGTTTTGGAGAGACAGGAGCTGCAGGGACAGGCTGCACTCCAGTCCCTTTGCAGATCTGGAGACTCTCCCTTTAGAATGTCTGAAAAATGCTTGCAGCTCCATCATGAAATAAAACAAAAAGCACTTCAAAACCAGCAACTGCATTGGAGCAGGTGGATAGTGAGCCGGATGGAATGCCCTCCCACAACAATTTGTGAGGTTTTAAATATCTCCGCTCAGAGAAACTAAAAAGTCAAAAAAATCTCACAATTTCTCCAGAAATAAGAATGCTGGGGGAGGAAAAGAGGAAGAGAACATTTTGTTTCTATTCATTTTCAGGAATTCCATTTCAGTTCCAACGTTTTTTTTTTAACCTTCAATTAATGCTAGCTATCAAAATGAAGCAGCATTTGGACCTAAAAACATTGAAACTTTGCCATTTGGAAAAGGTCAAACAGTTTTCAAAACATTTTTGTCCAATATTTTTCAGCAACTGAAATTCATCAAAACCAGCGTTTCCCCACAAAATTGTTCTGTCTCAGACAATTGGCATTTTCTGAGGCACAATGCTCCTTGGGGGGATCTCCTTGTCAGCCCAAGGGGCTGCTCCTTCCCTTTTGCCACCAGCTGCCCCCTTCAGCAGGCAGCCCCTGCTGTCTTGTCAGACTTTGGTACACACCCTGGCCTCAGTTCAGGAGATCAAGTCAATCAAAGCCTGACACCAGGCCTGGATATGCACATCCACAGGGGCCATTACATACCTCCCTATTTCCACGTTTTATCTGCGTTTTGTGTCTCTGTTTCATCACCCAAAATGCAGCCATTAGGCAGAGGAGTCAGGAGAGGTCTCTCCCAGAAACCTGCAAATTCCCAACTTACACTTGGATGGGATTTACTGACAAGTGACTGTAAAACAGGAGAGCTGCACAGCAAGGGCTTCATTGCAGCTACAGAAGGTACTTCCATCCACAGGTTGTGAGCAGCGTTACGCAGAGCCTGGCATGCAGCTGCTCCTGCTCTGACTCCATGCTAAGAGGTGTCTGGCTCACAGTCAACTCCATCTTTGCACAGGCAGACAAGCTCAGGTTTGTCTGTGCTCATCTCTGTAGACATGAGTAACACACTGGGGCCAAAGTCATAGTCTAGTCCATTAACAATCTCCATCAGAGCACAGCAAACCACATCAATTAAAGGAGAAGAGACTGAAGCCTTCACCAGGAACTTACCGAGGGCTGAGTCAACAGGAATGCAGACATACACCTGTGCTGGCAGTGTTGGCTGGCATGGGAAGCAGGAATAGCACCAAACAACAGCCACAGACTTCCTCAAAATTATACAGGACTATTAAATTCAAAAGGCAGAAATGCCATATTCTCTTCTCTACATACACTGTCTCTCCCCAGCCCAAGCCATTTAGAAAAGAGCAGTGCTGAAGGAGCACCTTCACATTTCAATAGAAACTAAACAACATTCCCTCCCAGAAACTGTCAGGATCTGGGACAGCAAATTCAGCTCTCTACACCTGTCACTCTGTAATAGAAGCTGCTTCCACAAATCCTCTTACAAACAGAGCCCTGAGGAGCTATTACAAGTGAGCAGGGCTGGGAACTCACAAGGTCATCACCTACTCATTGATACACAGACCCACAGCACTGTCTCCAATTAAAGCAGCCTCGAGTTACGCCTTGTTCTCCAGATCTGGAGCCTCCTTGTCAGACATCTACTAAAGAACTGGCTGTCGAAGGCTTTTGGACTGTGCCAGTCACCACTGCCTGTAGGTGGAAAAGTGTTGTGCAAGGAAGGTTTTCATCAAGGACCTGTTTCCAGTAAATCCAGCTCTAACACAGAATGCCAGAGGGATTTCTCTCTCACACACAAAATGCTGGACTCCTCACAGCACTCCTGCCAGAGAGCAGGAAAAGGGCCATGACACAGAGCCCTCTCTTACAGTGCCACCATGGTGGCCTCAGCTCCAAGGGGGTAGAAGCACACACAGTTTCCTTTCAACCTGGGAAGAGAATAGAAGCCAGCACTGCAGGAACCCTGTGTGATGGGAGCCAGGGCAGTAGATGGGAGCTGGAGAATCTGGACAACACAAAGGTAATCTCTGTTTCCTTCAGCAAAATCCTAAATATGTGGCTCAAGCCCCCTAAAAACCAGGTGCAGACCTGAATGCACAGGTTATATCATCACCACTATGTGCTTCAGGTGTATCGTTCATATAACTGAGGAAACAACTGCTGCATCTAGTACAGGATGGGTATACTATGCTCCTGTAGAAAAATCACAATTCTTCTATGACTCAAAAAAAATCATCTTAGGCTTTTTCAAGTTTCCAGGTCCTCCTTCCAGAGAGGTCCAATTCTCAAATCTAAGTCCAAACTGTGAAAGGTTTTTAGGATGTCCTAAAAGGACATCCTTCATCCCATTTTAGAGGCTGGGTTTTTTTCTGCTCACATACTCCCTGCAGAAATAATATTGTCCCTGTCCATACAGAAGTCCTCAAGAAGCTCCAGAGCAGTCCAGGGGGAAACAATCAAAGCCTTCTTGTAACAGATATACAGCAGAAACTATCAAAGAACTTTGTGGGTATCCACTGAAGTAAGGGCTGCTTAAGCATTCTTCAACTAAAAACTATGTTGAAAACATTTACCTATAGGCTTAGTTTCAGTTTCTTGAATGCTTCTATCAGTGTACATTTTTAAGCAGCACAGAACAATGCCCCAAATCTAAACTGCAAGTTGGATTTAGAGAAAAAAAAGCACTAAAGGGACCAGAACTCCATTTCCAAAACCTGTGTTTCTACCAGCAGTGAGTGACCCTCTTGTATACCTGATCTCTCACATGCTGGTGTCCTTCTACCACTCCTGAATCTTTAATAGCCACCTTAAAGAAGGGCACAAGAGTTATTCCATCCCCATTTTTCCTTATGTGCTTTTTTCCCCCCACAAGGTCTACATATTACCAGTATGAGCAAGAGCTGGTTACTTCACATCTCTCTTCCTCTACAACCCAACAAGCTGGTCAGGATTCTGTTTCTGCCTCAGCAAAGGTACCAGCAATCCTTTTCCCAATTCCAGCGCGTCCATGATGAAGCAGAGCTGGATGCAGGTCCAGAGCACAGGGATGCTGGAAGCAGAGGAGGCAGCACTGGGCCAGTCTGATCCTGGCCAAGGCTCTCTGCCTTGGTTTGCTTGCACACAGGTAGAACAGAGAGGCAGCAAGAGGGGAAAGAATTAATTTGGAAGAGCTCTTGACTCCTGCATCCGCACTTTACACTTGACAGGATGGGGATGGACAGAGAAAAGGACTGTATTTATTCAGCATGTTCACACAGAGACTCTCTCTTTCTGGGAAACATTCAATCTGTGATGCCACCCAAAAGTACCTGGCACCTGGAGAAACACGAGGCTGGGCTGACACTCAGCTGCTCCTGCACTGGATGGACACCAGTGTTTGTGGAGGTGGAACTGGCCAGCTGCCTGCCACAGGGCAGCTGCAGAGAGGATTTATTTCTCCTCAGACTTAGCCCCTTTTGTAACTGCTGGGCCATGTTCTCCTCCCACCTGCTCAGGTAAGGAAGGTAAAAGGAAACTGTGACAGAAAAATGTATGTTTATTGTTTATTCTACAAAAAAATTATCCTAACTTCTCCTCTCTTCCTTGTCCAACTCCCCTTCCTGGGAGGAACTTTGGGCAAATCATTGGGATGTTTGGGGTTTTTTTACCAAATTTACACCTGAAGCATGCTGCAGAAAAAGGTAATTCCAGTTCTGAGATGCAAAATGTCATTTAACTGCTTTGCTTTGACCCTCAGACACACAAGGGACACCAGAATACTGCACAATCAACATCCAAACAGCTTCGTAGGAACAACAGAGCCTCAGAAGGGGCAGGGATTTTGTGATACTGACAGCATTTTACTCAGCCCTGCTTTAACCATGTGGCCTCTATCAAGTCTCATTCCTTGCAAACAGCAGCGTGTGCCAGCGTAAACTGTTTGCTGAGGAGGTAAGTCCTGTTTCTCCTCCAGCACTTGTTCCATGCAGATAATTTAGCTCTGCTGCACTAAAAAGACACCCAAAAACCAGGGTGAGGAGTGCTCAGGCTGACGAGCAAAGTCAGCTTTGGGAGATGGCAACTGGGAGTTGATCAGATGAACATTAAAACAGGTTTATCATCTTGGACATTCCCTTGTCATACATTGCCCAACCAAACACAGCTGGCCTTGGAAACCACAAAGTGAAAGGATGAAGGCAATGACACAGGGCCAGTTGCAGCCTCTGGACATGGGAAAATTGCCTCAGCCATCTACACAGAAGTTGTATCAACTTGTTGTTGAATAATGGACCCTGTACCATCAGAGCAGCACCGGCTACTCACCAAACCATGTTGGTGATTTCTGTGACTTGGACCATGGATCAAACAAGGGACACACCCACTCAGCTGCACTGTTTTGCCAGGTACATCTCAGAAATTGTCACAAATTTACATCCATTGCATCAATGCCCCTGAAAATTCCAAACTTCTGCAGTTACTGGAAGTTCATTTAATTAAAAAAAAAAATTAATGTATATTTTACAGGGTACAAGTGAGAATGCTCCTTCCCATATGGCAGGAGGGGGTTTTCCAATGAACAAACTATTCCTAGGAAGTTATAAAGCCAAGATTTCCTGGAAGAAAATGTACAGCTCAAAATTAGTATGTGCAGAACAGGCCCCACACAAACATGTTACTGAGCACTGCAGGCAGCAAACCCTCCTGGCTGGGCAGGGAGCTGGAGCCCTGATGGCCAAAACACTTTCCCAGCTCTGCTCCTTTCAACCAGAGCCACTTTGACAAGCATTTGTCTCCTTTTCTTCATCAGTTAAAAGCTGTTTGGGACTGGGCCGAATCAGAGAGATTGGGAGGTGAAATTGCCACATCTGGTCTTGGAGGCAGCCAAGCCAGAAGTCAAAGGCTCCTGGCCCCATGCTGCGTTTCATTAGAGCACTAAAAAGCTACAAACAGGACAAGATAACTCCAAATAGAGAAAAGGCAGGCATATCACATGAGGCAAATCAAGTTAAAATCTCAAAAGTAAAATCTGTGCCTGTGTCTAATGCATCCTGGGATAAATTCTGCTCTCCAGTTTATTCCAACAACTTTTGGTGAGCTCCTAAGCAACACAAACCCCACAGCCTTTTCACCTGTTCTCTGCAGCTTCGTGGCCAATCTACAGCCCACAGCCAAGAGGCTTCCCAGTGTCTGGGAAGCTGCAGATGCATATTTTGGCTCCCACAGTCCTGCCTGGTGCCCCGCTCAGGCAGCCCAGCATTCACTGACATTCCTGGGAGAGCAGCAGTCTTGGGCTCAGTGCAGTCAAGAGCTTTCATCCTAAAGCTGGTGAGGAGTGAGCTTCCTCACAATCAGGGGAATTTGGAGGACAAAAGGGACGTGGGATGGGACAGGGCTTTTCCCCATCCTCAGAGTTGTGATCCACAGCTGGGCTCCAGGATTGCAGCACCAAGGCTTTGACCCATCGTCCTACACAGCAGCACTACTTGAGGAAGCTCCCAACTTAGTCAGCAAGTGATGCTGGGGTACAGCCTGCCAGGAATTCCCCAAGGAGATTTCTCAGAGGGCTGATTCACTGAGGTCTAATCCAGCTATAGGAAGAGAACATCTCCAGCAATCTCCCAGTTTAACATTTTGGGAGGGGGAAGTGTTTTGGAACAGGCCAGAACTGTTCTTATTTTTAGGAGTTCTGGGTACCTTATATGCCTTTTCTGCTGCTGCCAACCAGTTTGGATTTTTTTGTCAATTACCAGGAAACACAAAATTACAATAAAACTCACTGCAGTTTGGGAGGAAGACACTGAAAATCAAAATCTTGAAACAATCTTACATCATGAGAAAACTTCCTCTTCACTTCTCCATCCCTCTGATCCAAAAAGGAAGAGACTGCATGAACGTTTGTAACTCCCTGAGAGACTGACTTTTTCCAGTCTACAGTCATGGGCTGAGACATGTAATGACAGAAGACAGGATGAAGGATATGAAAATAAAGAAATAAGGCTGTGAATTTTCTAAGCAGTTGTTTATGTTGGTAAAGTCCAAATTCAATTGGACTGCTCCCAGACCAACATTTTGGGTTGAAGTTGAGACACTGGGTTAGAGTCTAGTCAAAGTTTTGATCTCGTTGAGCAGTTTGCTGGTGGCACGTGTTAGAACAGGGGAAGAGCCTCAGGGCTACTCTAACTTTGTGTGGTCACTGTGGTCTGGACTGAGGGATTAGGACAACACAAAGCCAGGCTTCACCCCAATGGAGGAGAAGCAATTCCAGTTTGTGTCATCAGCAGGAGGAACAATGGTGCAACAGCCTCTCCCCACACTTCTCTCTGCAGGGCAGATAAAGCCAGCCTTAAAAATTCCCCAGGAGGTTTAATGGCCTGATTGCACTGGAAAGTCTGGCTTTTGTGGTTACAGTTTCCAAACAGGTCCAGCCTTCACCAGCAGCTGATTTCCTAAGGAGTTCAGTGCCCTGCATAGCAAAAAATAACAATGAGGCAGCTGTAGGAAGAGAAGGAGAGTGGAAGGGGAGAGACCACTGAAGCAGCTCAACTTTTCTCAAATTGTAATGAGGGTAAAACTCAGAAAGGGAGCACGAAGCAATCTGAAAATCAACACAGATGGAAAAAGGATGTTTCTGCCATTATGATCTCTGGCAGAATCCTGTTTCTCTGCCACAGATTTCTTGTATGCTCCAGGCAAGCTGTTATCATTATTTTGCCTCTGTGCAGTCTCAGCCCAGTGAGACAGGGGCATAACTACATTATTTGTGGAGGAGACAATCTCCACCCAGTGCAAACCAGACAGGCTGTGGCATTGCAAGGGAGCAGGTACCATGACACCTCTCACACCCGGTGTCATCCTGCAGAAACCATTTGACTGTGATTTCTGACCCACTGCACAGTTTTCCCATCCAGCAAAACTGTTGATTAGGAAGGTAAATGAGGATAGCCTGGGTGGATGGTAACTTCACACCAGGCTGTTGTAAAGACACAGGAAAATAAACAGAAGGTACAACTGGAACATGATACTATGTGATGGTTTTTATAACCATGATGATGGTTATCTTGAGCTACCTGCACTAGGCAGGTCTCTCCAGGGACATTGTGCCCTTTCTGGCTCACAGCTGTCACACACTGAGCCTCCTTCACTCTGCTGGCACAGGCATTTCAGAGACCCACAGCCTTGTGGATTTGTGCCTGCCACAAGGAGCAGTTCTGTCTACTAGTGTGAATAATTTGAACTCTCAAAGAAGTAGAGGAAAAACAACTCTGTCCCTTTCTCAGAACTGGTGAGGGAAGTATTTCCAAGTATGCCAGCTAGGAAATTACCCCAAAACATTTCTGTGAGACTCAAAAGGAAATGCATACTAGAGACTTGCTTGTAAGAAGAAAATACACATGGAAAGTCCTGTCCTCAGAGCAGTGAGGTTGGTTGAGTCCTACCAATTGCCTAAAACTAAAGGTCTGCTTACTTCTAGCATGTTTTCTCCCTTTTTATGGAAAAAAGGGGGGTTATCAAGCTGTGGAAAAGTCCCCAGATGATGAGGATTTGTAAGGGGAGGCATTTCTCAGCAGGGCCACCAAAACAACTTGAGTTTCTATTTATTTGCTTCTTTTAAACAGGTTAGTTCTGCATAAGATCAGCAAATAAAAAAATTACATCCACCATCCCCTAAATTGCAATAAGCTAATTAAGTCATAATATTTGTGATTCAATATACACCATGCAAAGGGAAGCATTAATGAATTTTACATAACAAGCAAGCAAAGAACATTATTTGTCAGATAGCCTCAGAAATTCATTAAACAGTCCTTTAAGAGAAGTGGCTCAAGTGAAGAGCACTGAAATGATAACAAAACCTATTAAGGAGCCTGTTTAATTAAGCACATACTTGCTGGCACATCTGACACTTATACAAGGTGTTTGTGCTAAGACAAATAAAGTCTTTCTTTTGCTGTACAGCCAAGGAGATGGTAGACAAGTCTATTCTTAAAACACAAAGATAACTCTGTGACTAAGCAGCCAAATACCACACTGTGGAAAAATCTATACAGGCACTAAGGGAATTGTGAATCTTTTCTGTAAAGGCCTAGATGAGCTTTGTGTGTGCTCTGGAGCTGAGTGACACAGTTTGACTCAGAGTCATGGCACAGATATCTGTGACATCCCAGAGGAGGATGGAAACAGCTCATGCTGCGCTGCTCAGATTTAAAGGGCTGCTCTTGAGGAACACATAAAAAAAACCAGCAAAGCCTAAGGGGCAGGGTAGGCCAAGGAGAGAGCTCCTTGCACCCATGCAGAAGGGATGGAGAAGCAGGGAGACCTTGTGCCTCCCTAGGGCACATTGTAGCCCTGCTCTGCATCTTCATTTTCTCTCCTGCTTGTCTTGCATGAACTGCAATGCATTGAACCCTGTGCAATACACAGGATTTATCATTTTAACAGGCATGCTAAGGGTGGCTCTAACACAGATCAGTTACACAGTGATGCCCATGAGGAACAAACTGCCTGGCAGCACAGAACACCCATTGCTCACTCCTTTAGAACCACGACAAGGACAGAACTCTAAATAAGTTCTAGTCAATCCACCCACCTGCTCTGCATGCTCTGCAAAAAGAAAACAAACCCAAAAAAACCCAAACCCATTTTCTACTCTTCACCAGAAACATTTCTCTTCCTCTCCTATCCTTCTCCGGCTGCTCCCCTTTGTTGTTGAACATTACATACAGTAAATGCATCTTAGTTCATTACAAGCTATTGCTTAATCATCATCTCACCAGTACTTTGGAAAAGTTTTATTGCAACTGACCCACCAACACTCAAGTCTACACAGCATTCTCAGAATACACTGCAATTCATCCTTGAAACAAGGCAGTTGAGCCAACACACCCAGGAACTTCAATTAAAATCTGTCTGAGCCTACCTCCTACCCAGGGGCACAACGAGTCATCATCTGTCAGCTAAATCAACTCATGTTGGATATAGTTCTCTTATTTGCTTGTTTGGAAGCAATGAACTTGGTTTAATCCCTGTACATTCACTTAAGAGTTAGACTCCATGATCCTTGTGGGTCCCTTCCCTCTCAGAACATTCTGTGAATTCTCTGAACTTCCCAGTCAACACTTTTGGCTGCAGGGTTTTCACACAGGTTTAGCAGATCCCAGTGCTATACGCAGATTCCAATAGCAGCCAGTGCTTCTCTCCTGCTTCCCTGTTCTAGTTCACCTGGATTTACTGCATGAGTCTGGGGCTCCTGAGTGTGCAATTCCCCTGCTGACCTGGGCACCATCCTCTACCATCCCAGTCTCTTTGTAGGCAGCACTTTACTGGGAGAAGACCAGAAGCTATCTGTGAAAATAATTCATTTTCCTTCCTCAAAACTTTCTCACAGGGCAAGTTTTCGCAGCTCTCAATTCCTGCATTTTGAAAATTCCAGCTCATCCAGATGACACCTGTGTTTCCACAGTTTTCCACAATCCTACACACCTGGGCATCCTGCAAGCAAACAGCTCTGTAAATAACTCACAGGTTGGGATCCAGCCACTAGTGCCGTGTTTGGGCAGGAGCTTGCACAGCATTCCCTGCTGCCCTGTGATCTGTCTCTCCAGCATCCAACATCGTTCTCTTCAAGCCTACCCACATGACCTGACACTGCAGAGTTTCCTGAAGCACTTCAAACAAAAGCATGGTCAGAGAAGCTCTGACTTCCCATTGACCTGGCAGGCACTCAGGAACAAAAGGCCGGGAACAGGCCTATTACTAAATCAACCTGGGCAAGAAGTCAAAAGGCAAGCACCAAAGGGATGGAATTGCACCTGAAGAAGGGTTGAGAACTGGAGGGGAAGGTAGAGCTCTTTCCCCACATACAGATAAAATAACCAGTCAATAAAATCCAGATCACTGGTTCACTCTCAATCACCTTTAACTAAGGAGCTCTCAGGGCTTTGCTGCTTCCAAACAGCACCCAGCACAACACCATGTGCACTGAGGCACATCTCAATGCGTTACTCACCAAGTTCTCAGTAAAAATACTCTTGAGAAGTGCATCTATGACTTTGCCACAGTCTTTCAGGGCATACACAGGCCCACAGGTTCATACTGTTTAGTGTTTATCAGTCTGAGACTTAAAAAATCATAAAATACTAGAAACCTACCACATGCATAAGAAGCGAGGCACTTCTTCCTTCTTCCCCCTCTCATGCTTGCTAAGGGACCAAGCTTCCCTAAGCAAAGAAACTGCAAACCTATCCCAGCAGGGCAGCTCCAACTTAATTTCAGAGCTCTTCCTCCCCTGCTCCCCAAGCCCCACGGCAGATGTAAGGATCCCCACCTGCCAGGGCAATCAGTGGATCCCTGCCTGGCACAGGCCAACCAACCCAGGGCAGCCCCTCCTTGCACCATGTGGCCAAGGCCACAAAATCATCTATTTGCCAGGCCTCATTTCAAGCTCAGCGTTATCGCAAATTCTGTGTTCTTCTGCAACGGAGCAACACAAGAAACAAAGAGGAGGGTGGAAAGTCTGAATACAGCAGTGCTGACAGAATCACTGCATTTCAAAAGCCTTTATAAATGGTTATTTACAACCCTAAGGGCTCCAAGTACCCTATTTGTAAGCATTTCAGACAACCCCCTTTAGATGTACCTGGGTCTAGGGTCACCACGAAGGAGAGCAGGGGAAACCTGATCCTCCCTATAATTCCTGAAAGTATGCATGGCATGCTTTCTTCTTCTGGCATTTACAGCCACGAGAGAGATGCTGGTAGGCAATCCCTGGCAATGAAAGGTGGAGGTGTCTGCCCAGGATTTTGCAAAGTAGCTCAGCTCAGTCACCCATGGCTTGTCCTCTTCTTCCTGGCTGCTGGGTTGGCAAACCAGGTATAGTAATTTCTTGGGTTCACACTTTCTAAGCCATCTGCTGTCACTGCTGCTCCCTGGTCTCTGTTCTGAAAGGAAGGCAAATTTTTGTGCAGTGATTTTTAAAGCTAGAGTGCAGATGCAGTCTGAAAGCAACTCCAAGCTGATCCCACTCAACTGAGGGAGAAAATTTTTACTATAGTAACAGTAGCTAGCAAGAAGAAAAGTCCAGATGAGGTTAGCCTAAGAGCTTAGGGAAACCTATATTCCAAACATTAGTTGCCATCTTCCTTGAATACAATACCTGAAGGGCTCCTCTAGGAATTCTGGTCTTCATCTCAGTACACTCTCCTTATCAGGCAAGTCATCAAAAAGTCCTAAAAGTCCAGAGGATTCCTGAGTTCACTGCATTATCAGAACTCCCCATCTCTGCATCACCCACACTGATGCAAAGTTAATTGAATAATGAAAGCAATTCAAATTGCCCACAGCTTGTTCCTATCTCTGCTTTCAATTTCCTCCCGATTGAGGCTGATTGAGGAATGTCTCACCTGTCTCCTGGTGCCAAACTTTAGGCCAAGAAGGAATTTTCCCTGGAAGACATTGTCCAGGAGAGCTGCATTTCACCCTTTCTTCTCCAGTGTTCAAGTGCTGAGCTTTCCAGGACAGTGGGATGGATTTTTCCTCCAGCCATGCGTGCTCTGCATTTCTCCTGCTCTCCTTTGTGTTGCAGAATTGCCCTTTCAGACTTCTTTGATCTAAAGATTTTAAGGTAACTGAAGTGCTTGGTGAAAGAGGCAGCTCAAAATGAAGCATTTTTCTCCCCTTTTCACCATTTCCACCAGTTTCACTGAGAGAACAAGTCCATCAAAGTGACTTTAGGTTGCAAGCCTGCTCAGCAGCGCTGGCAAAACACATTTTGGAGACCAAAATTCACAGGTTCTGTGCTTTTCGCCACTTCAGTCATAGAGGAAGAAAAAAAAAATCGTTCACCTATTGATGATCCAGGGACACAAAAGCAGCTCTGAAGGGTGGATGTTTTCCAGAGCCAATGTCCCAAACTCACAGAAGTTGTAGTTTAATCTTCGTTTTCCCTGAAACTCTCTTAACATAATTCAATAGTACAATTATCTCTGAGTGTGTTATCATGAGTGATGCACTCGATGCTTTTTGGTTATTGGGGGTATATTTATAGATGTTGAGCTCTTGTACAGTTTTAGGGCTAGACAGTTCTCATATGACAAAGAAAAATCTAGCAATTAGCTTTCCTGGTTTTGGAGCCAGAGGTAGTGTGGCATGCCATACAGCAGCACCTTAAGCATTTAACACCTCCTATCATCTAGAAGCCCAGTTCTGGCAAAAATGCAATTGTCATTTTCAATTTAACATTTTCAATTAGTCAGCATTACAATAAAAATTACTTCCTAGCACATTCATTGAGTAAGAAACAACAAAATGTCACTCCAGAACTTGTGCATTTGTGTGTTTCTAATTAATTCTGAGATAGCTGGTTGGGCTTCAAAGGTGAAAATCTGTTTGGACCTCAGAGTAAGGAACTCTGGCAAAGACAGTACAACTGAGGCCAGGATCAGGTACTGGCAATTCCACTGGACACATAGACCAGATAAACCTTGGCTGGTTTATCTGGGGTCTAGGTAGAGAACCAGGGCCCTCAGGTGCTTTTGAGGGCACAGATAGCAATGGAACCTTGTAGAGGGAAAAGTAGAGATAAAAAGTGAAATATAGAAGCAAAGCTGTTCTAATAAAAGCTACAGGGGAAAAAAACCCTGACCTGAACAATTTGCATTCCAAACAGTACAGCTTGAAGAGATGAAAACCACATCTCACTTCCCAAAACTCTTGATGAAAAGAAAACAAACACAGTGAAAAAAAATGCAGGGGGAATTTTGATACGGCATCATTCTTATCAAAACCTGGTACATAGATAAGACTGCTTTGGTCTTTGACAATAACCAAATTACAATCTTTCCCCATAAACCCTCAGAAACGTGGTTTCTTGCCAGTGATAAATCTCAGCCCTATTTGTACCTTTTTGACTGTGTTTTCCATGCCTCCACAATGGCATTTCCCTGGGAGAATACTCCATAGGCTGTTAAAGAACAGTGTCTCCCCATGACCAAAGCACCAACCAGAATCCTCAAGACATTTTTGCCATTTTCTCCACACCAAAACTTCAGTCCATTTATCTCTTCTTGTTTAACAAAACATAATCAGTCAAAGCTCCCTCTCTTCCTCCTGTGGGTGATGGTTTGGGAATGTGATTTCCATTTCAGTAGTTCCTCTGAATTGACACAATGCCAAAAGGGAGTGTTTCAATCGTCTACTCAGCCCTTCAACAGGCACAAATTTCTTGTGGGACAGAAAGAAATGAAGGATCAAAAGTTCTATTAGCACACCTTGTTCAGCATCACAGGATGTGGCAGGTAGTTCTTCCTCATCCAGGAGAGACCAGAGAAATCAATTACTATGAAACAGTTTGTATTTTATAAATGTTTTCTCCTGTGATGACACCATGAACAGTCGAGGCTGCAGGAACAAGTCCTGACAGAGGAGTTCTGCCGTGCTTGAAGAGCTGGAAATACTTTCCCAACACCAGGACAGCTCCAATGCCTTCCCCACATTAGGGAATCCCTAGCAACCTTAGGTAAGCTAAGGATAATTTTAGAATCTTATTTATAATCAGGGCAGGGAAATGTTACTTCAAATTTGACTTAGGCAGAATAATGACAGTAATAATATAGACAATATTTAAGATCTCTGAAGAAAGAAATTGCTAGACAAAGTAAAAGAAAAAAAGCAAACTAGGAGCAGGAACAGATTCTGGTTTTACAATAATTAAGTCACAAAGCACCCATTATCTGGATAAGTGAATTATGTATGATTCACAGGGATCACAAGAATATTTTCTTCAGCTTTGATTCCAATTGTTCACACTTCCCCAGTTTCAGATGTCCAGTTTAATCCAGCCCTGAACTTCAAGCAACACAACCACACTCTTCCATTACTGTGTGGAAAATATTTTTTTTCTGTAACAACAATATTCTTCAGCCCTGATTTGTCTCCACAATAGCTAGAAAAGCTTCAAAGGAACTCTGAATTATTACTTTGACAAGGACCTAGTTGTAGGCTCCATAGATAGAATACTTGTAGGACCTCTGTGGAACGCCCAATAAAGCTCCTCTGGGCTATAGCTGGGCTGCTGGGACACCAAATCCATTCATTTGGGAAGAAATCAGAGCAGTGGCTGACAGGGACAACAGTTGTCCCACTTCACCCTTCGGTGACAAATGAGGATCTCCAAAATATCAGAGACATATCCCAGCATCCCCTCATACTCTACCCTCTGAAGCACACAGCACAGGTGGGAGGATTTTGCTATAAATCTCTGAAGGTTGGCAAGAGCCTGCAACCTCCAATATCTACAATTGTAGGTGAATTTAGGAGCCTACCAGAATAGAGGAAAAAAAGGGGTTGTGTGCCATCAGTTTGAGACTAACTCAGCAAGGAAAAAGAGGGGAGCAGAGGGATCAGCACAACCTGGTGCTAAATTACAAATACAGCCCATAGGTGTGGTTCTTGCACTGCAAGCCCCATGCAGAGCACCCTGGAAGGGCCAGTCCCCTCTCTACAGCTCTGTCCATCCCCGACACAGCGACAGGGGCAGGAGCTGCCACACTCAGCTAAATGCCTCCACATTTCCCAGCCCTTTGGGAGGAAACAAACGGCTGGAGTACCAATGAGTGGGGTGGTCTGCAAGTGCCTCTCCAAGGAAACCTCTGCTCCTTCCCTTGAGACACTGCCCTTGGGCAGGAGGTATCCTTTGCTTAGCTGGGCCTGGCCTCCCATGGGACAAGGCTGCAGCAATTGTGTTTACACATTTCACAGCCTTATCAGTGAGGAGGCTTCACTTTCACAGGTGGGCTCTTGCCATGGCACGTCCCCTCCTCAGGGGCTGCTGCCCACCCTGTCCCTCCTTTAGCACCCCTGCTTTCTCAGCATTTTCTCCCCTCCCTTCTCACAAAACTAAGTTATCTAACCTGAACATTTTTCTTCCCTTAGTCTGGTTCCTGCTCTCAGAGGAGCCATTTCCCCCTGTCTGCTGATGATCGTTATTATTTCTGCTCTGTAAGTGCATCTATCATGATCTTTTCTTCCAAGGTGTGAGCAGCCACAAGTTCCTCGTTTTTTTCCAGGAACCTGTTTAGCAAGGATTCTGCAAAAGAATGGTTTCTCTTCTTGTCCTGGAAGGTTGCAAGCATCACAGTACAGGGCAGCTTGCTGATGGCAGCAGAAAACACTAGAACTATTAGCAGCTTAAAAAGCAAACAAGAAATAAACCCCCAAATCCCCAAACATCCTTTCCTGAGGCAGGACAGAAGCTCCTGCCTGGCCAGCCTGCTGAGTTGAGAAACACATCACATCTCATGGCTGGAATCCTAATTAATTTTTCAACTAATGGGCTGGTGATAACAGATTTACCACACTGGAGATGTGAAGGAAGGCATAGCTTTGATGTACAGTGTCACCTTCCCCAGTGGGCAGACAGGATATCCCCAAGGCCACATGCTCTTGCTGCACTGTGCTGGTAGTTGAGGAAGTGTTTCACACCAAGATGAGTCTTTCCAAAGAATCAGCTCTCCATAGGGACCTCTGAAGGGTCAGGGATCAGGAAGGGCTGGCAGTTCCCTACAGGATGAGTTGTCAAGGATAACTCAGTCAGCAGGGCAGGGCTCTCCCATCCCACAGGACATCAGTGAGACCAACAGCCAAGTCTGGGGATGGCAGCCAGGGCCAAGCCAGAGCCCAGACCATTTGTGGTGCTAGAGCAGATCAGGACAGGAGCTCACAGTGCAGGTCAGTCAGCTCCAATGACAGTAACCACAGTCAGACCCAGTCTAGTGGTCACCAGGCAGGTTTGATGCCAAACATGGATCAGGGTCCTGGTGGGAGGCGCTGTATGGAGTGGGACATCTACACCACAGTTCAGGGAGCAATGGAGAGTCATGGACTGAGCTTAAATGAAGTCCCTGAGCCCGGCAGGGCAGTGGCTGGAGATCCATGACAGGCTCATCAGGCTAATTATACTTAATGCCCTGATACTTCATCTCCACAGACCTGACCAGTATCATGGCCAGACACGAAGAAAAATGCCTGCACATCCCATAATATTTCAGCACCCATGTTCATACCAGGTAGCCCAGAGCTTACAGCTGGATTTTGCCACTGTCCCCTCTAAGTGCAAACTCCACAGCCTTCACAATAGGCATAAATGCCCCTTGACCTCCTCCCTCAGAAGTAAGAAGGATGATATTCCATATTACAGAGCAGCCTGTGTCTGAGGCATCACAAGAAGGTGAAGCAATAACCAGGAACTGCTTTTCCTCCCCACATGCTGATGTGCCTTGGGGCAGAGAAAAGCAGCTGCAGGAGCAGCAGGGCACCTCCCAGCCCATCAGTACAGCAGCAGGGAGGCAAAGACAAACAAAGATGCAGGAAGTGATTATGCCTTCCAATAACAGAGCTTGGAAGCTGAGTAAGCAATTGGTGATTTGAGCTAGCACTAAGCATGGAGCTTTCATGACAGACAAACAACCTAAACCAAACAACACAACGGTGGCAGTTGTTGATATCAGTGAGAAAAGTTAAATAACCTTCCTCAATGGATACTGCAAAAGCAGAATATGTGGGATAAGGGTGACAATAGCATTAGAGGCTGGAAATTGGCCAAGGCACAACTAGCACACACACACACACTCATCATTCAAGAGAAGTTCAGTGTTCCAGGAGCATCATGGAATGCTCCCTTCCAGGTGACATTAATTCAGTCTTCAGACACAAGATGAGAACACACTCTGCAATAACTGGAGATGTCCAATAATCCAAACCAGAAAAAGCTTTCCATTCTGTTGCTGAGCTGTATTCCTGCCGTGGTACTCTCTGACCCTGGGTCAGAACATACAAGCTTACAATCAGAAAGATTTAATGAAAAGCATGCAACAGCCAGAGATCCTGCTGGCAGGGGAGGAGGGGAAGAGAGAGCAAGAGAGGAAAAACACATCAAATGGCTTATAAAGAAAGAAGCATGTGCACTTCCCAGCAGCGGACAACATGGTCTTTTAAGCCCACTTGGGGGAGCTTCCCCTAACTCTGAGACTTCCTTGAAGGCAAAAGATAAACAGATCATGGGGCCAATATAAGGGCTGTGCAGCTGCACAAGTCTCTTAGAAGGTCCCTTTTGTATTGCCTTGGCTTGTTCTTCAAGCTCGGAGGGAAGGTTAAGTTGAAGTCACCTGCTCTCGGATTCTCTGTGTATACACTTGAACCCCCACAAAGGGAGAGGCAGGTTCTGCCAGGGACAAGATTTATGCACTTAGCCCTTTTGAAGTGAAAAATAAAGGAAAAAATCCTGCAGCTCTGCTTTCAGAAAAACAGCTCGGGGAATATGCATTTCTCCAACACAAGGTCCATGTAGACATGACATTTAACAGCCCTCAAAAATGCCTCTGAGGAGTTGTCAGACTTGCTGATAGTAATATGTGGAAAGTAGAGAGTCTGGCTTCCCATTCTGAGGAAACCAACAGCCAGCACTGCTCCTTTAGGTTGGTTGTGCTCAAGAGCAAATGGGACAGAGACATAGCCACACCTTCTAACACAGAGCTCCTTTTTCATCACTAGCTGCTACCCCATCCCAGTACAGCTCCTACTTAACTCTCTCCATCCACCTATCCCATTACAGGCAGCTGAAATTTTTCAAGAAAATACAGCTTGCCAAAGATGACAATTCCAAACTTGCACTGTAGTGCCTCCCCCTAGACCTCCTCTTTGCCTTCTGGCCCTTCCTGTGCCTTACTCTCCCCCAGAAGTCCCCATTCTTCAGGGGATACTTCCCTGAGCAAGCAGAGACCTTCCTGTTTACTGCCTATATGGTCAGGGAGAGCATTAAAGAAATAACCACTGAAACTGCAGATAATTTAGGAATAGCCTGGAAACTATTTATAAGGAGATCAGTCATCCTTGGGATGTTCTAAGAAGCTCTAGTTGTGCTGATGCTTCTTTTGCAGGACTAAAATTTAACAATATTGTCTCTAGGCTTGAGTGTCTCGGAACTCCTACAGCAGCCATATGAGTCCACAGCAAGGATCCACCCACCGCCACAACATAAACTATGGATTGACACCTAGGAAAGAGGAAGAACAGATCAAAAATACATTGTACTTCCCTTCTCAAATACAAATTATTTACTTAACCTTCAATCATTTTCAGCTAAAGAGGGGTTTTTTTGGCTCTAGAGGCTTTGTCTATTCAGTGATCCCTAACAATCTTGGTTTCAAACACTGTTGTCTTCCTTTGAACACAAGAATACACCTTGCACTCACAACACCCTCTTTTGGAGGGCCCTGTTCTTCAGAACTGAATTTGACTTGTGCTTTTACAAAAAAGGAAGAAAACACAGACAAACATTTCTTTTTTATATTCACTTTTCCTTGATTTGAAATCAAAGCCAATACTTTAAAAACAGAACAACTTCTCTTCTAAAAGCACAAAATTCCCCTTCTCAGATGAGCCAAACAAAAAATCATGACTCAGACATGAGACTTTAACTTCCTCATCCTATGAGACAAACCTTTGACCTCCATCATTCTCTGCTTCTCTGAGGGCATCATAGGTCTGCCTGATCTCCAGTCTGTTGGATTGATCTTGGAGTTCTACAGCACCTCTCAAATACATTTTGGTCAACCCAACAGCACTCAGAAGCAGCACCTTGGAACCTGAAAGTTTGACCTTGAAATTGTGGCTTTCTTTTACACATAAGATACTTTAGAGAGTAGGGAGGGCAGGGTAATGACTGGTGGAGAAGGTGCTGTGTCTATAGGATAAAGCCATCAAGGCCTCCCCACCTGCCTGTGGACTTCAGGGACCCAGTTCCCTTCAGAGCAGGCCAGAGGATTTCCTGGTTAATGTCAGGTAAGAAAAGATTTCTGCTGAATAGCTGCACGTTAAGATGTATTTTATAACCTCCTGGTTAGCCCAGAGGAATTCACTGGCTGTTGAGAGGATCAACATGTCCATAGTGCTGGGATGCTTTGGTATTAAGTTACAACTTTGGCATCACTCTTAAGTTCAGCAGGTCAAGGGAAATAGTTGCAGGTTGTTTTATTTACTGAGCACCAGATAATAGGATTACAGACATGCAAAATCACATTTTTAAAAACTATAAATGAACATTTAGAGTTATTTGAAATTCTCTCACATTTTTAAGGATTCAGCAAACAAAATCTTGATTAGTTTAATACAGTCCTTCACAGTAAGGTTGTTTTTGTGGTACAGGGCCTTTCAAGAGGTCCAGACTTCCTTTCACAGTCTATGGGCATTCCAAGATCATAAAGATTAAAAACCACTAACTTCCCAAATCTCAGCTCAAATCAAGAAAGAGCTTTCCACCTTCCAGCACTAGATCAGTCTGTTCTACATCCTTCATCCATGCCCCTTTCAGTTCTCCCAGGCCCAGGTTGTGAATACAGCAAGGTTCCCACTGCCCAGGGCCTCAGCTGAGCCCAGAGGAGGGGCTCTGACCAGGACCATTAATCTCTGACCAGGACCATTCTCTCCCACCTGGTAGAACAGCTCCCAGTGGGTGCTCTTGCTTCCAGCAAGAGTCAGATGATTCCCCAGCTCTTACATTCCCAGACTGGTCTGGAGACACAAATTCACACAGCCAAGGCTGAAAATCAGTAAGGAAGTTCTCCAGATGAAAGCCTGTGCAGCCAAAAGGAAATCACATTATGCTTTATGATGGCACTGGGAATTTATTAAAAACAAAATAAGCAAACAAAAAGAGCAGCAGTGGAAGGAGAAGCTTCTGGCCACACTGACACCAGAAGAAATGCTCAGCAAGTGTTGACCTCAGCACGAAGCCTTTTCAAAGACCAGTCCCTCTTTCACATTGGCCATGAACCACCACTCCACATTTTACAGAGGTAGCAAGGCACTTAACCTGTTGTAATCTTGATTGCCATCCACCAGCTCAGAACAATGTGTTAGGAAGCAGCATTAAGGAGAAGGAAACAGGGATTGCTGCAGAATAGCAATATTTACACTAAAGAATACTGAGTGCCTTTAAAATTACATATTTTACATTTTTAGATATAAAGAAGGCGGCAGGAAGAATCATTTTGGTCTACTGCATAAAAAAGTTCTTAGACTTCATCTGATGTCCCAAATTTCTTCTGGGTGAGATAACAAGACTTGGATTCTTCAGAGGTTTCAAGAGACAGAACCACCACTGTATGCCTTGGTAATTGGTGCAAAAAATTACTTAATAGTTGCTACTTAGTCATTGTTAAAACCATGCACCTTCTTTTTCTAGTTTACATTTATCTAAGTTGAATTTCTAGCTGCTGGATCACATTATGCTTTCATCTGTTTTTCATCCACACAACAGGCATTGCTTTACCCAGTGAAATTCACCCCTGCATTTTAGGCTGACACAGCAAATGGCATTCAACAGCTTTGGTCAGGAAGGAAAAGATCCTGCATCCTGCTGCATGTGAAAGGCTGCCACTGAATTCAGACAACCAAGTTGAAAGGTGACATCTGCAATAAGGACAAGCATCATCCTCCCAGATGTTTCTGGAGCTTTCTGAAGGGTGGCCTGAAGCAGCCAGTCCGCAAGGCTGGCAGTAGTTTATTACTTTTAGCATTGCTAAAATTGAATTGCTGCCATCATCAAGTGAAGTTATGAGTATATGGGAGTCCAATAAAAGACAGCTAGTGCCATCAGAGTTGCAGAGAAAGTTTTGTAACCATTCCCCAAGCGGAGACACGTGGGCAGGGGTGAGGACATGCACCCCTCAGCAGCTCTGCACCATGTGGCTGTGCTGCCATCCACGACCCTGACCCTGCTGCTGTTTCTGCTGCGCTGGAGAAACAATGGCAGATTTACCCCTTACCTCAGAATCTGGGTCAAGCTTGAACAGGGGCTGACTTCTCCAGCTGAAAGGTGTCCTGTCCCATGACACAGGCTCTCTGTAGGCTGATGCAGGGCACAGCACAGGCAGCTGCAACCAAACTGTAAATGGAGAATTTTGAGAATGTAGGTTAGAGTTCCATGGGCCTGGTAAGGGCCTAGAGAGGGACAAAAGGAGAACTCTGCTCTCTCTATGA
Organism: Sylvia atricapilla; assembly: GCF_009819655.1. Taxonomy (NCBI): domain Eukaryota; kingdom Metazoa; phylum Chordata; class Aves; order Passeriformes; family Sylviidae; genus Sylvia; species Sylvia atricapilla. The sequence goes on along the minus strand of NC_089150.1, from coordinate 15,224,407 downwards.
ACTGTGGTACAACCATCCATCTCCAGGACAGTGATGCTGTTCACAGTCACAGTGGGAAAACATATTTGCAACAGCAACACTCAGAACAGTCTGTCCCCTCCACCCAGTAATAACACAATGGAGGAAGCAGATGGTGCAGCCAAGCAGCACCACCTGGCATTATCTTAACACTCTGGGCTGCAAATTGTGTCAGGGCTCTTTTCTGTGCAGTACAGTCATTCTCTTCATGGGGGCATGAGCCCTTGGGGCAGGAGAGCACAGATAACCCTGGCCAGGACCTGCCCAGAAGGCCCCTGCAGCTCCATACCAGATCCCTAAAGCAGCAGCTCTGTAGCAGATCCTTGGACACCAGCAATGGACTGCTACAATCTAAGAAAAATAGCTGCCAGTCTTTGCTCTCCCAGTCACAACCTTGACACAAGCCATGTGGGCAAGATGAGTCTTGGCAAAGAGGGCATTGCACGTCTGACAGTTGAGATGAGGAATTTCCCCACTCTGGGCCAGTGTAGAAACAAAGAGCAAAGATGAGCCAGCCCGCTACATTTAACTGCGTGGTTAGACCAAACACATCTATTTTCCTTATATCGAGATATGGAGGATTTCTTCCATAAAAGAACTGACAGTGGGATACGCATGTGACATACAGGGAGCAGGTCACTCTCTTTCATGGTGCCGATTAGTCTCTCCCAAATGACATTTTTTAATTCCCGGTATTTCTTAGTGTATGAGAGGCTCCAGACAGGACTGATGCTTGGACAGCTGGGACTCACTCCCGCAGCCCAGAGCCAGGACAAAGCCAGTCCTCCAGGTAGACTCTGCGTCACAGCCTAGGAAAATTCCTGCTTTCCCTCGTGCCTGAGGCATGTGCACACACATGTCTCAGATCCAGCTGCATGGCAAACCTGCTCTAGTTTGGAGTTAGCAGGCACAGGGAAAAGGCTGAAACCTGACTCCAAACCTCCAGTATTGATTGGGCCCAAGAGTTCCCCTTTCTATGCCTTGAGACTTTCTCTCCCCCGTCTCCCACATGCACCCCTTCAGTCACAGTATCACCAAGTTCAATTCACCAAGGAAGCATCCCGAGTTTCCCAGCCTAGCAGGACGGAAAACCTGTCTGACAGCTGAAGTTCCTGCAAGAAGCATGATGAGGTGCTAAGAAAATAACTGTGCTTACAAATTCTTTGGGCTGAAACAGCTGCTTTTGTAGCTGGATGGGTTTTTGGCTGGCAGTCAGCTCTCCCTACAAGACACTCCATTTACTTCCTGTTCCCTAGCAAGGCCCTGCAGGAAAGCAAAGGAACTGGGATTAAACATATATGACAGAGTCCAGCCAAGACACACAATCTAAATTCCCAAACTGCAAGACAAATATAAGCATCACAGAGGAACAAATGTAATATGGGCTTAAATCTTGCATAAGCCCTCTGTAAATGTGATCTAACAGCAGGCTGCACCTTCCAGCCTGGCAGATTGCATAAATGCAAGGTCTGTGACACATCAGATCTCACAAAGAGAGACATGAGGAATCAGGGGTTTATAAAGAGACCTCAGGGGATTCACCATAACCTTGAAGGACATGGAACCCCTACACTCAAACAGTGGTTGGTGCATTGACATAAAATGAATGGGTTCTCTGAGTTCCAACCCAGTTCTGCACAACTAGAGTGGCAGGGCTCCAGGTTTTTGATTGGGAAGGGAAGAAATTAGAAGCAGAAAACTTGTCTGAACTCTCCTCTCCCTGTCTGTCTGGGACAGGCACCCGGTGGCCTCTAACACCATAAGAGCACCTGATGTCTGAGTGACATTATCAGTGTACCTCCAGCAGTACTCCAGATTAGTCAACAGCAGATTAAAGAAGGAATAAAGGAGTGAAGCAACACTGCCCAGCCACAGCCAATCTTATATTCTTAGTTTTCTCAAAATAGTTCTCTAGGGTCCCAGCACAATACTCCAAAAACTAAATTTCCTTCATAAAATTAACAAATCCAAAGGCTGCCTTCCACCCACGAAGAATTTAACATCATACCTACTAGTAAAACCCTCAAGTGTGAAAACCTCAAGTATTTAAGTTGAATGTGGTTCTTTACATGTTCTCTGCTCAGGAGGAGCCTGAGATTGAGGTACTGAGCAGACACACCATGTCCCACTCCCCGCAGGGGACATCCCACTGAGTCTGGAGTCATTGTCAGCTCAGCAGGAAGCATTAGTCTCACAGGAAAGGCTATTCTAGTGATGTTTCCAGGACAGTTTTCCTGATCAGAGGCATTTTGGGATCCAAGCCAAGGCAGAGCTGGCCAGCACCTCCAAGATGGTGGCTAAGTGGAAAATCTCCACAGTGGTAGAAAGAATTGAGGGTAGACACTTTTTCTGAAGTTTCAATTACTCATGAAAGCAATGGGAAGTTTTCCTCTCTCCCTAAAACGTTACATTTGTTTTGGCAGTGGGGAAAAAGAATCCTCTCCCCATCATACAGGCATATTTTCCTACTCCCGAAGTGAAAGAGTCTACATCAACATAAAAGGAAAAAAAATAATCTGCCACCAGAGTAGCGATTTTTAACAAGTTTTTTTAGTCTTCACCACGAATAGGCAATATCAAAGCAACCAAATCCGCTTGATACTGTTGACACTTTTTCAGGAAGCAACCATCAGTGTCACAAGGACATTTTCTGTCACACTGGCAGAGGGGCAGTGAGCTGCAGACAGCAGCTCAACAAACTCCATTCAAGGGCTTTGTTGCACTGGGGTCTAAGCGAGGAAATGCTAAGGGAAGCCTGGAGCCAGAGCACTTCCCATGAGACAGTGAATCAAGACCTTCCTCCTCCTGTGAGTCAGTGTCACAGAAGGCAAATTGCAGAGGCTTCTGGCTGGCTGGAGCTGCAGCCACGGCACTGCAGCAGACTGGCTCCTCCAGATGCATGGAGACAGGACAGAAGCAGGACAGGAGACCTGCTGGGGAGGGCCCAGGTTGCAGCTGCTTCTGTTCCAAAGCCTGGCTAGCATCAGTCATGCTGAGAAGATATCAAAGGGGTAGCAGGCACCTCTGGCCTGTGCTTCATGCACAAAAGTGGAAGAGAATAAGAAAGAACAGCTCAGGGGAATCAGAGTACAAGGTATGAAAAACACATGGGTCACAAAGGACATGCAAAGTGCACAAAAACCATGTAATTACCTGCTGCAGAAATGACAACACAATCGTCTCATTTCACAGATCCCTTGAGAGAAAGCAGCCTTTCTGCCCCTCCATCCTGCTCCATGCCTCTCCTTAGTCTCCTGATTGATCCTCTCCACCCAGCTCTCCTCTGTCTATGAGCAGAGCAGGGACACTACTGAAGAGCAACAGTTCATGTGCTTCTGAGAAGCATACGTTCCTCTCTAGTCACCCAAACAGCCCAAAACCAACAAGAAATTGTGACTTCATGAGAAAAAAAAAAAAAAAAAAAAAAGAGCAAGGAGAAGGGAAGATGGTTTATAAAGCCAGCCAAATGTTAGAAAGTAAAGTCATTGCATTCACATATTACACAAAGCCTCCAGTTCAGTATGACCACATCAGAGACTGTGAGGATTAGCAACAGCCTCTGCATGGGTTTGCTGCCCACACCCATTCAGCAAAGGGTACCCACAGCTAATAAAACACGTGTCTTCCTCTTGCTTACTTATTTGGAGATCTTGTTTGGAAACTCAGACTCAGAAAACTAAGAGGAGCTATTTCCAAATACTTCTTAGGTGGTTATTCACACTCTTGCAATGTTCCATATGCATTTGTCATTGCTGATTATCTGAGCAAGCACTGTTTGAGAAGCAGAGGTGAAGAAATAGTGCAAGGACAAGCAGTTCCCATCCCATCCTAAAGCAGGTCTCACTTTTGTGTATCATGGCTGAATCAAACGGACAACCTCTTCCTAAAAAGTTCCAGGGACAGACACGACAAGCTCTCCTCTGACTGAGAGACAATCTACCTTTTGCTTCGTAATTCTCAGCTACTTAACAAGGCCTTCCCTCTCCAAAGTTTCATGTTGTATCAGACATAACAACCTGCCCTAAAAGAGGGAGACGTGATGAAACATCAAAAAGAAAAAAAGCATAAGGGCAAGGAAACCCTGCAATTTCAATCCACCTCATGCAGTCAGCCTGAAGAACAAGAAGTGAAACCCCAGCTCTGGTGAGAACCACAGCAGTCCAGCAAACAGTTTAAGAGCTGCTTAAGGTACTGCGCTGAGGAGGTGCTGCAATCTCCACCCCAGGATGGAGAGAGCACAAACTGAAGTAAAAAGTCCATGGAAAGTAAAATGGTGAAGGACTGTAAGTTAAGTTTTCAGCAACTTCCACTGCAGAGTCAGCTCTCCAACACAGGAGAGACTCCTTGTTGTCCTCTTTCACTTCAGGAGTTTCTCTCCACTGAAATACTCACTTCTCATGTGCTTTCTCCTGAGCATCTCATCAGCAGCAAACAGCGCTGCATGGATCATGCTGGAAAGCATGGTCTCCACTTCTTCTGTCAGCAGGGAGACTGCTGCAAACTGCAGAAATTTAGGGATTCCAGGGTCCCGCCAGCCAAGGGAATAAGGAGCACCAGGACTGAGTAACACAGAGTGACTGTGTAGTGTACACTGCTTCATGTAACAACTGCCCAAAGGACTGGTCTCAATGCCACTGTTACTCTGTACTCTGCTGACACTTCCAGCACTGGAGAAGCCTACATGAGCCAAATTCAATTCACTGAACTGACTAAAAATGAACAGTACAAGAAAACACTGCAGCAGTGATGGGCTCAGTCACCTGGCCTGGCTGCTTCCACCCAGTGCAAATGAGATGACGGCAATGAGTGACCAAAACAGGTATTTTGAGCTGAAGGAGCACCAGACACTTACTCTCTTGAGAAACTAATTTTGTGCATGCTGAACAGACTTTGTGTGGGCTGGGCTTACGTGCCACAAGTCCACCAAAAGGCCATGGGGCAGTCAATAATTCTGTGCAGCTTTTCCCAACTTTCCCCTTACGTATTTTAACTTTTTTTTGCGATTTAGAGCAATGTCTTCCTACCTGTGCATGCCTCACACAAGAAGATCCCATCTCTTTTGGCAGGGCTTTGCACATCATGACAGCAGCAGCAAAGCCCTGCCCTCCACTAGAAAAGTCCATCTCTGCATATGAGTTCTCACTCCGTCCTCACGGCTGTGTGAAGATGTTTTCTTCCTCCCACAAGAGATAAGCAACAGGATCTGTGCAAGTCACACTCCCTGCAAGGCAGAGCAGCAGCAGGTGAGGCCAGAGGACACTTCTTACAAGGAAGTGGAACATTCCCTCACTTACACAGGGGTACAACTGTAGTCACCCTCAAGGGTGGGGGAGAGATAGGGCTGTGAGGCAGCACAAGTAGAGAACTGAGAAAACCAAGAAATATGTGGCTTCATTGTATTTTTCAGGCTTGAGTTCCTAGAAAAGATTTATTTCTCTGGTCTTCATCATGCGTGAAACATCCTTCAGATGACAGCAGCACTTTCAAAACCCTACAGCACTTGGAAATAGCTGGCAGAGTCAGTCCTGGCCACTTCCAACCAGGCACCTCTGGCTCCTTGGCTGCCACAGTGCCTGTCCCATCTGACCACAAGAGAGCTGGGTAATTCATTTAGTTTTACAGAAAACTGCAAATTCACAGGGAAACATTTGAAACTCTGCAAATTCCCAAATAATTCTGGAAATAAAAAGTCTGAGGGTTGGAAACCCTCAACTATTTTGAAGCAGCGGTTTTAAACCACACTTGATGATTTCAGTTGACAAGATTACTTGGAGATTATATACTTCCACTTGAACAAAGGCAAAAGTTGAGTTGAAATCATTCAAAAGGACTCAAAAGGACAGTGAGGAGCTGTTTCTACTGGTGCACCTGCAAAGGCAATTGAAAGAAGTGACAGGAAGCCTCTGCAAACATCAGTCCCTGCTCCCACCCGTCCTCCCAAAAACTCACACTGAGAGATAGAAGTCATACCTCCTGGCTCTACTGTCCCTGGCCTCTGGATGAAAAGCATTTCTGAGTAAAAATAAGGATCATGCTAGGTCTTCCTTACATTTCCAAGTTAAAATGAGGAAGGCAGGCCAAGGGCCTTGTCACAGCTGCCAGTCACCACAGTATTACATCAGCCACAATGCCACAATTCCAAAGAGAGGCAAGCATGAAAGTTTAAAAAAAGAAGCTGAATCAAACCTGTGATATTCACAAAAGATATCCAGAAACCTAATTCTTTTTAATCTGGTGTGGACTGTGTCATCCTGGAACTGAGTCAAATGAAAAGTAGAATTCAAAGCACTTGACTCTCAGCCTTGCTGCCCCTCTGCTCTGTGTCAGTCATCACTTCTGGGTTTGTTAAAGCTTAGTGGGATTTGCACAGGGCCAGGCAAATCAGGTTCCTCCATTTACTGCTATACAACAAATATATTCCCGTAATAGGCTGTTCTCCTGCCAATGCCTTCTGTTTTCCAACTCATTTCATTTCTTCAGTGACTTTATTTCAGACAAGTGGGTAACCAGAGCCTTGGGTTGACTCCATATGTGGATTCTGCCTCTCAGCAGTGCCAGTTAATTCTTTGCAGAAGTCCTGCTCATGTAGGATGCAGGTACAAAATCTCTCCTCCCATGTCAGAACCAGTTTATTTGCTCCTGTTTCTGCTCCCTTTTCACCATCAGTCAGCCCATGAAGCACTGACTGCTTCTCTGCTTGAGGCTTTCCCCAGCTGCCTCCCTGCCTTTCCTGCCAGGCTCTTGCCAAGGAACCTATCCACACCTATGTAGGCTGGGGCTGTGCCTTTGTTTTGGGCAGTGACGTGTGCTTGGGGTGGAGGTCACCATTGTCTCAGCTCCCTGATTCCACAAAGGAGTGTTAATAATTTCTCACAACTGCAGTAAATGAAGAGTGGCAGCTACACCCAGTCTATAACATTAGACATCATTGCTTTTCCTCTTACCTGCCAAGAAGAGGGTTCTTTCTTTCGCCGTGGGAAGGTGCCTGAGGTTGCAATGTTATCTAGGCAGAACTTTAATGGCTTTTTCTCAAATATGCCAACCATATTGATGCATAAGACAGGGTCACCCTGCCCTGAGCCAGGCCTAAGAACTGCTGAGACTGTTTGGATCAGAAATCAGAGCTGGGGTCCCTCCCTCACGTACCCTCGTGTCTCCCCTCACAAGGAAGGGATGCAGTGGATAAGGCAGCTGCCATCCGTGGTGTTCAAACAAAGCAGTTTGACAGTGCTAACACAAAAATACAGCTGTGCTGTGGGAGGCAGATGCATGATCACAAAAATTAAGTACCTTTCACTGAGCCCATAAAAGGTATTTCTTGCAGAGGAATTGTACAAGAGTCAGTCAGAAGATCTCTAATTTGTCTCAGGAGGTAGCCAACTTTTAAGGTGCTCTCTGACTTAAGAGTGCAATTACACACCAACCTTTGGCTTCTTTGAGTGTCATATAAAGAAAAGAAAACAGTGGGAAACATCTCCCATGCCCTTTCCCTACCTTGTGTAGCATGAACATTATGTACAAGAACTAAAACATCAGAGCCAGAAGCCTTAACTTGCAGAAAATAATCTCATTTTTCATATTCAGTGCAATATTAAAACCATCCTCCCAAAACTCAGCTGTGCCAAGGCTTGTGAGCTTAGAGTGAAATTATCCCCAACAGAAAAGTTTCACTGCCCCAGCAAAAATGAGGAGCAGTGGAAGACAGAAACAAAATTACACAAGTGGTGAAAAGTAAAAGGAGGTGGTTTAGACACATCCCATCTTGATATGCAATGTTTCAGTAACCAGGGTGAGGAAAAGGGTTTTCCTCTTAAGCAAGGGTGGGCCAGATCCTTTGTTGGAATAAATCAGTGCTGCCCTGCTGAAATCAATGGATTGTTGCTCATTCACAGCAGCTCAGGGTCTGGCACATGGTTTTCTCCTGACAGTATCACAGTGATGTAATTCTAAATTAAAATCATGTGGAGATGTTGTTTTGATAAAATGTTGTTAAATGCTAAATATACCAAATGTGAACTGAACTAAAATGAACCTAATATGAGAAAGAGCAAAGGGAATGCCTCTTTGTTGTAATGTGGACTCAGAGGGTAGAAAGAATTACAGGACAATTTGATGAAATCCATTGAAGCCTTCTCACTGACTAATTAGTCTCTACATTCTGGAAGGTTTCAGGGTTTAACACATTTCCTCATGCTCACTAAGAGCTCACTGCAATTCCTGGAGCCAGAAGCACCAAGGATGCAGAGCACAGCTGGACCAGCTGGCAGAGAGGTGACTGTAATGATGATCCCCTCACCAGCCCCCAACAGTCCAGAGGGGCCTGCTGGGCTTGCAGCTGGTGAGTCCTGCACTGCATCCCACTGCCAACAGAACTGCTGCAACCACCTGAGAGAAACTAAAGGATATTCTTCAGCTGCAGACACGGAAGCAGCACCCTGAGAACCCCTTGAGCACCACAGCAACCAGACAGGGGAGACATTGCAACCACTTGTGCAACTCTGTCTCGTTTAGTCACAAGGTGGATGTGAGCAGGGCTATTGCAGCCACACAAAATAGGCAGTGATGGATTTCTCACAGAGCACCCCGGGCACTCTCCTCCCAGCTGATGCTCTTCCCTTCCTAGATCCATCCTCGGAGCCATGGCAGTGACATGACAGTGACCCACCTTGCCCTCTCTAACCAAACCCCAGCTCTCCCTGATCCCAAGCAACCAGGCTTCTCAGGCTGATTCCTTTCAGAATCAGCCAGGAAGATGCTTATTCCCTGCTGAAGTGGGTGGCAGCCTTTATTATGTTTCAGGCCTGAGAAATCTCACCAGTTCACTGAGAACCACAGGGCTCTTTCTTAATTACACAGCAGAGCACCACATGATTCATGTCAGCAGCTCCCCGGCCTCCTCAGCTCCATCCTGGCTGGTGTGACACAACAGGCCCGAGTGGAAGTGATTAGCAGGTTGCAACCAGGGCAGCCCCATTACCAAAGACGGCGCCCCAGCAGCCACAGCCGGAGCCTGTTGAATCACTGCTCCCCTGCATTGCAACATCCATCGGAAGCTGCACTCCAAACCCCATCGCCTGGGCTGCTCCCGACTGCCCAGTGAAGGCTGGAGGAAGATGGGAAACTCAGGCTAAGTACATTATAGACGCATTTTTTAAATTCTCAGGGGAGATTTGAAAACTAGAACTAGCTCTAGGGCCCCTTTTGTTTTTGTTTTTCCCTTCCCTCCTCTCTTTCCTTTTGGTCTGATTAACTTTGGTGACTGGCTTGCACAATTTTATCAGGTTGGGCCTGATGAATCATTCATCTCCAGCAAGCAACATTGAGAGATTGCAGGCCAGGCAGGGTCTGTGCTGCAGTAACCAAAAACAGCAAAAAAACCACCCCCACCAAGAGACAGAGAATGGGGGCTGGGAGAAACAAGACAGTGGGCCAACAGCACTCATGGACAGCTTTCCGATGTCTGGTCCCAGACAACTAGCAGCACATTCATTTGTAAGCCTGCCAGACCTCCTAGGAAACCTAAAAGGCTGCTGTTATTTATAAAGCTAGATGTAGTTATTCTGCCTGTGTGCAAGACTAGCTCATTGTATTTATAGGTACCTGTCCCATTCACCTACTCCTGAGCCCTCATTCCCATAAATCCATGAGGCTGGCAGGATTTGCCTTCAAACACTGAGATACCTCTCCTTTCCAGGCAGGGCCATTTGGAAGTGTCTGTCACCACTGCAGGGCTCAGCAGCATGTACATGAAAATATATACCTGAAAGCCCCACATTTCTGTCAACATACAGGAAGACAGATTCAATAATTTGTCTTCCACGTGGAGAGCACCAGATTTTACATTTCATTTGTAAGAAGCTCCCAGTAAATCGTAACGACAAAAGTTTGATTTAATGATGGTTTAAAACTGTCAGCTGGCTTCAGTAGAGAAGATATACAAGCCAGTCCCATCAATTCTGGCAGCCTGGAATCCCAGCCTCCTTAAATAAAATCAGCCATCCTAGATTTTATGCCTGAACCTCAAACAATCTTCCCATAAATCCAGCTTGGAGCTCATCTGGTCAGGCATGAAGAGCTTTGCAAACAGTGAAGCTGGGGCTGTGGGCAAGCAAAGGCAGCTCCCTACAAGTTGCACAGGGGACAGGAAAAGCAAGAGATTTTGCTTTTCTAGTTTGTGGATGTTCACACACAAACACAAAAAAACTTTTCTGTTTTGAAGGTAAAAGACTTACATGTCAACAAAAATAAAGTATAAATGGCACAGACAGCTGTATGTCACATCTCACTACTGAGACCAGCTGGGCTCACTCCTGCCAGCCAGAAGCCTTGCCCAAATGTAGATGCAGAAACTGAGGCAAAGTGCTACTTCCAGTTGCCCATACATTCAGAAACTTTCAAGAAGACCCATGTTCTATCAGTCTCAGACCCAGATTTCTTAGGTGCTTTAATTTATGCCATCATTTGGCCTAGCAGTTGCTAAATCAGATCTAAATCATGCAGTTGTCCAAGCCTGGTTCCCTCAAGCAGGCACACAACTATGGCAAGAAACATTTTGGTAGGTGTTGAGAGGGGTCTCAAAGGGACTCCTCAGAGCAGGAAACACAACTCAAAGGCAGATACCATTTTTCCTGTTTTATCTCTTGGAATAATTTACTCTCTCTCAGATATGAATTAAAAGTCATCCAGAGAAAAAGATCTGCCTTTGTGTACTTACTTTCAGGGACTAATTATATAATATTTGATGTGGCATAAATTCAAGCCCTTAAAAACCTTCAAAAGACAGGAACCAAGGAAAAAGTAAAGGTGTTCCCTCACCTTAGAGCATACCCATATCCCACATATCTATCCAAGACAGCCAATAGTCCAAAGCTGAGAGGGAAAGAGGCTGAGATGTGTGAGGCTGGATCTGGAGGTAGGAATTTTTACATCTTAGTTCCATCGTCTGACTCACTACGGGATTGAGCAGGTGTCTCTTTACAAGAGGTAGCCACACACATTTTAATCCAAATTTCTATATTAAAGTTGTTATCTACATGATGTAGCATTTACTAATAATAATTTCAAAAGATTCCCAACCAATTCTCCTAGGAACCTAAACAATACAGGTTTGGGTTAAGGGTGTGAGAGAGACGAAGCAAAACTGAATCAAGCTGCTTCCAGTGGCTAAGCTGAGTGAAATACAATAAATACAGAGCAAACCTGATTTTCCCCTTGCTGCTGCACACAATATTTGCAAGAAATTACACTGGCTGCAGCAGTTTAACACACAGGAGAATATCAAGAAAGAGCTTGTTATCCTGTGCGTTATTTACACATCCAGTTATGAACTTCAGGTCATAAACTGAAAAGAAAACTAGATTTTTAAAACAATTTTGTGCTCTAAGATGCCCATTGCAGGGACAAATGGAAACAAATGAATACTTTGAGTTTTTTTTTCTCTGTGAACTTCCATCTCAGATGATAATTTGTACCTCTCTAGGATTAACAGCAGTTCACAGTTCCCTCCTCGATGACCATCATAAGTTTTACCTCATCACTTCTACCTTATAATCCATAACCACAGATTATTTATAGCATGTTCTTTAAAACCCATCCTCTTTAAAAACCCTACAGTCTCACTGTAAGGCAGTGAGGAATCCATGTTCTCTGCTAGGCTGAGGCCACAATCAGTCAACCTCAGAGGAATGAAATGCCACCAAATGTCCAGGGAGAATGGAAATACAACAGTGCCTCTGGGAAAGGATGAAGGGAAAAAAAAATCCATGCAGAATTTAATTTGTTAACAAAACCTGACTGTAAACCAGGTGCCTCAGAGAATACCTGAGGACCTCTCTAGCAAAAGACATGTAGGCTTCAGCTGACTGGTAACTAGGTGGACAGTGTGCACTCACAGCCCAGAGCTCAGATTTTATTGAAGTAAATTAAACAGTGATCTACAGCCACCACTGCCTGAAAGCTGACCAGTGACCATGGTTTAGGTCCTAGAAACAGCCACATCTGCCCCAGCTCAGCAGCAAATCAAGCCTGGAAGCTAAGCAGCCCCTCCATCTAAGAGCTCCTTCCCTCAATATGAACACACAATCTACAACGATGTGTGGAAGCTTCCCTGGGTCTATATCTGGGGGACACTGGACCCTTTGGACCTCTAGATTGCCCTGGCCTTCTGCTCCCATGCTTTTAGGGAGCTGGAGACAGCAAACACCAGGTATCAAGTGCCTCTGCAGGTCATTGCCCCATCTCCACATCTTGTGTGGTGTGGCAAATGCCAACTCCCTGTCTGCAAAGCAAGCACAGATTTTTATGAGAATCCTCTTTCAGGGGGAAAGCACCTTTCCCCATTACCCCCACCCTTGAAGCAACACTAAACAGCCTCTGTAGTCTGCTAATGTTGGTGTAGCAGGATTGGCTTTGCAGGAGGACTTTTAACATCATCACCAGGAAACCTTATTTTTCAGTTCTGAAGTGTTACAAGAAGAGACACCTAAAAAAAAAAAAAAAAAAAAAAAAAAAAAAAAAAAAAAAGTTTACTTCCAAAGTAAAATGAAAACACCAGAAACAAACACTTCCATTTCTGGAGTCTGGGGAAGAGACAAAAGAGTTTCTCTCTCAGCAACAGAGCTGAGCAATGGATGACAGAGTAGCTCTCCAAGCCATTTGAGGAACATCCCACAGAGTCTGAAAGCAGCTTTTATAATGCTGTTTTGCAACTGGGAGAAGAATCACAGTATGATCCAGTAATCAAGGAAAGGAGTCAGATTCATAAAATATTTTTTTAACCCATAATAAATTACAGTTTCCTAAACTTTATTGCAGTCACAAAGTCAGAACAAAATTTGATAAAAAAATACAATTATTGTGCACAGAATATCTTGAAAATGTCACTAAATACTCAGGGGAAAAACAGTGAGTGCCTTTTTAATGAAAACCAAGCCTGTGGATTGCTGCTTTCTGAAAGCAGCTTGGTAAATGCTTTTGTTTTCCAATAAGCAAAACAAATACTGGAATGGGCCCATAGTCCTTTCTCTTCTCTTGCTCCAAACCTCCCCATTTTTCAAAGTGGAATAAAGGATGTCTCTCCTCCAATTTTAAAACCATTAAATTGTTTCCAAATGGACTGTGAGTCAGAAGGGAGATGGGGCAGTAAAGGAAGGTCGGGAGACCCTGATGTATCTTGGGGATTGCAATGAATGGACAACAAAAAGCAAAAGCAAAACCTGCTCCTGACAAACTAGATTGGGAAAGTGCCTGCAGATGGGGCTTATCATGCCCCAACTTGAAACTCCCCAAGCAAAGCACACACCCATGTCTCTACATGAAAGCAATGAGATGGGAAGGAAGCACAGTTAGGGTTTGGTACTGCTCAAACTCCATACAATTACAGGCAAGAGTAAACACCTTATTCAAGGATGAGCAATCATCCCTCAGGGGAAAACCCTGGAGCTTCCAGCCCTCCCAGGAAGGTCACAAATGGGTACAGGAAACAAACGGAGGCTTGCACAAAGGGAATGAGCTAAACCTCACTGCCCCTGAGTGAGGACCTGAACAGACAGGTCCATGTGCTCCAGCACCGGGCCCAGATTTCAGAACAAACACGTGGGAAGCTCTGGCATCACAGAAACTTTTATTTCTGAATCTCCAAGATTATTATTTAATCCTTCTTCCTAATACAGCAACTGCCATAAAAACTACAGTTTGGCAAGAGCACCTAATTTAGTGCTCCTGACAAGAGTCCTTCCTCCACAGCAGAATAGCTGGAAGCATGAAGCTGGAAACAGATCTGTTCCTTATAAAGGCAGTGGATCCTCAAAGTGTACCCAGCTCTCATCAGCCCTCCCTTAACACATCTACATGCCCATTACACAGGCTTCAACATCTCCCAAATAACTTATGGCTTGAATAGTCTTTAAATCCATTTTTCACTTTCAGGGCCATCCATTTAGTACAGCCAAGTTTACAGCCTTGCAGATGCCATTTCCCATTCATAAGGGCCCAACAATGCATGAGCTGTACAGTGCCTGATCCAAGAAATAATTGCTCTGAAGACTTACTCACTGGTAGCAATTGAGAACACTTCTGCAGAGCTGTGGGAGCTCCCAGGAGATGAGCAGAGGGTCTCTGTAGTCACATCCCTGTCACCATCCCACACTACAAGGCAGCTCTCAGCAGGCTCAGAAGTCTTTCCTCTGTGGAGGAAGAGGTGGTGGTATGAAGTTAGCAGCAGAACTGTTTCTCACAGATGTGGGGATCCTGAAAATATATGCAAACTCTGGTCAGTCCTCCCTTAGCACACCTACAAACCCTTAATCAAGCTTCAACAGACACCTTAAGAACAGAGACAGGTAACATATGTCAGCACAAAACATCTAGGTACCAAAATGCCTGAGGAAAAGTCTATTGAACTCCAGCGGGCTCAGGAAGAGACCAGTGACAGCTCATTTGTTGCCATAAGTACTTGTTCCTCAGATGCCAGGGCCAGTCAGTGTGAGCTAATTAATGTCCCCGAAAAAAATGAAACCATCTGGCTGCACAGCAACCACTCTTCCTGCCTGGGCTCCAAAGCCCACACGGCAGATCACAGAGAGACCATATCAAACAAGGAAGCACAGCAATGAATACTCCTTGCTACTGTCACACACCCCAAGCAGCCACCTGGGAAGGCCAGGCAGACACTCAGCCTGCAGACATTTCCCTCCTCTGTGCACTGTCCTGCAGCATGGGAAGAGCCTCCCTCGCCCAGACACAGAGCTGGCAGCCAGGTGCCCTTGTGCCATGGTGGTCTGTGCCAGGAGGCCAGAGCAGGCCCTTTCCAGCACAGCAAGAGGAGCTGCTGTCTGAGGGCCAGCAGGATTATGCAGCTCTGGTCACAAAGAGCAGGGCTGACAGTGCCAACATGAATAGGGGCAGCTCATCTGCCTCCAGCCCACCTACTCCTATTGATCCTTGTCTCTGAGCACTGACTTCTATTTGTCTGCCAGTTTCCTGGCCACCTGGGGAGGAGTTTCCTGCTCTGCAGAGCCACAGTTCGGCAGAAGCACCTGCAGCCTTCACAGTCCTGGTCATCATGAGCTCCTGTATGGTCAAAGCCATATCCAATTCCCAAGGCAAGGTGCCAGGATCAGGCTCACAATGATGATGGATAATTACCAATAATCACTCGAGCTGCTGCCCACCTCCCACCACTGCTATTAGCAAAAACCAGTGGAGGAAACAACCCTTTCCTGGCAATTCCTCAGTTAAATTTAATCAGCAACAGGTTTTAAGAATGTTCAGATTTGTGGCCACTAAGGGAACTCCAGAAATGCTACTGCTTCCCCTACATTACTGCATATATCCACTATCCAAAATTATCATATATTGGATATCATATATCAAATATCATACATCATATATCAAATTATCACATAAACAAGATTTAGGGCAGTAATGAGACAGTCAAACCCATGGTTCACTACTAACATGGCATTTGGTGAGAGTTCCTCCCTCACTAACCGAAGTGCAGCCCATCACCAAAACAGGAGCAGAGATTTTATCAATTTTTTTTTTTTCATTGCAAATGATGTCAAAACCAAAGTGAGGGTACTAAGAAACCAATACATGTAAACTACAAAAATTCCCTGAAGGAACCTCAAATCATACTCCATGAAAATCTGCTAGGATAACTAGAGCTGCAGCACACTTCCCCCATGCCAGCTGCCTGGACAGCCTCATTGTGTATGATTTGCAAGGGTCTTCCCCCAAAACAGAAGGTTTCAGTTTTTAACTGAAAAGAGTTAAAAGAACAGAGTTAAACTCAGCTCAGGTAGAAACAGGTGAAGCTTTATTTCAAGCTTGTCTCAGTTGCTCAGTGCAGTACAACTTCAAGAACTAGGAAGAGAGAGGGGGGAGAAAAAGGCTTTGTGGTTAATTATGAGTGTGCTAACATGGTGAGAAATAAGGCAGTGAGGATGGCAGAGATAATTACTCTATGAGCTGCATTTCCCTTTTGGACAGGAGATAATGAGACATCCTTTGCTATGCAGAGGAGTCTCCTAGCAAAGGAAACCAAAGGGCACACAAGGTGCATCTGCAAAGACCCACTGTCTCCTCACCAGTGCTGGCAAACAGGGCCAAGCATTCCTAGCAAAGGGAGAACAGAAAAAAAATTAACTAACTCTAGGCAACCAAATTGTTTTCCCTTCTTCTTGGGCATTCCTCATGATCCCCAACCTGTGCAACTGCCCCAGGTTCCCACAGATGTCATAGATGCATCCTGCTTGGCAGAAACCTTGGCTCAGAGGGAGATACAGAAGGGACAGGTGCATTCTACTCACTTCTTGAAGCCTGAGCAGGCAGAAAATAACTACTTGGGCTGGGAAGCCCCAGAAGACTCCAGGAAAATACATGGAATATCACAAAGCTGTTTGAAAAAAAACCACAGCACAGCAGCCTGCAGCCAGACACAGATTATCCTAACTCCCTTGGTTTCAGTGAGTCAGGGACCACTCCATACCTGTCTCCTAGAGAAGGCTGATTCTCAGTACTCCAGCCCCCAGGAGCACTTCCAAGTGCTACAGCCTTGTAAGGTCTCCAAAGCATTCAGCTGCCCAGGGAAAAGGCTCAGTGTGAGAACATTAAAACAAATCTCCAAAACTATATGGGCAAAATCATCATCGGGTACACAGTTACTCCAGGCAGTGAGGATGGAGAGCCCTCCATTTACTCAGAGATGGAGACAGAAAGCTTTGTTGGTGTGTTGCCTTGCAAGCCTGAGTTAGTCCTTGAACTGACAGGGCAGTGGGATGGAGTTTCCTCTTGTTTACTTACTTCTTGAGTCCACCTCGGTACCTCTTCCCCAGGAGCTCCTTTGCCGATCACGAAAAGTTTCAGTTAATGACGCTATTTTTAGCTCCCACAGCTGGGAGAAGCTAAACCTTTTAACAAAGCCTCCTCGACACTGTAACGAGCACATTATTGCTGAGGGGGAGGAAAGAAAAAAGC
Organism: Sylvia atricapilla; assembly: GCF_009819655.1. Lineage (NCBI taxonomy): Eukaryota > Metazoa > Chordata > Aves > Passeriformes > Sylviidae > Sylvia > Sylvia atricapilla. The sequence goes on along the minus strand of NC_089150.1, from coordinate 15,207,412 downwards.
TGGGGGTGAGCCTGTATCTAGGTCAGCATCAATCTCTCTCTGTCACCTATAGTCTTGTTTTATGGGAAGCATGTGGATAATAAATGGTGATTACGGAAAGTGAAGGGGAAGAGGCAATCCTGAGAAATTTATAGATAGGAGAGAATTCACATTAATAGCAGATAATACAGAGCTGCAAAACTGTTATAAAAAAGGCATTAGAAAAAGCTCTGTAATTGGGGTTATTAGACACAACTACATCGGGGATTTTTTTTCCATTCTGGGTACATGTCACAGTGATGTATGTCACTTTTGATCGTGATAATAACAGTAAAATATCTGTGTTAAAGCCAAGTACATTAACTTCCATATTGGTGTAATTTACTGCGTTATGAGTTCCCATCATTCAGGAGCCAGACAAAATGCTCTCCTTACGATGTCGATAACCGTGCACACATTTTACAGGAAGAAGTGTTTCTTTAAATATCTATCATATGTTAACGAATTCTTTTAACTTTCCATCACTCTTGTCAGAAAAGACAGGGAGCAGGAGAAAGGGGTAAGCTATTTGTACTGCTAACGTACATCATGGGCCGGATTTGCCTTTGCCCTGTGTCTGTCTCATGCACAGCTGCTTTTCCAGCCAAACAGATGAGAGATTAGTTTGCTAAATGGGAAGGGGCAGAATGGACTAGATAGTAGCCCTTATTTTTTAAAAATATATATGCATTGATATGATATTGAAGGACACATTAGGCATTACTCAGTTGCCAACAAAAATAGCAAAGACAAGGGATTCTCCTGATTAACAAGTGTGGTTCAATAACAGGAAGGTGGAGAACCTGTCTCTCAAAGTTGAGAAGGGATGCTTACCTGGGTAGGTGCATAGAGTTATAAATAGAACAAGCCAAACCTCAATCCTTTTCTGTCTGCTCTCCATTGCAGGAGCCAAATGACTGCTTAGGTACCCACAAACCTGATCATTCGCAGGCTAAAACTAGGAATTGCAGTGGCATCAACAACACAAAGTGTTAGGTGAGGCTTGGGCTCCCTGAGGATGCACAGAGAGGAGGCTGCTGATGGCTGAGCCTTTGGCTCCAGTCACTGAAGAGCTGCAGTCTACTCTCAGGCTGCCTCCCCAGGCACCTCTGCAGCCTGGGGCAAGTCACTCTTTGACTGCTCTCTCCAAAAAGTGAACGCCTCCAGCTAAGGGCTGTGATTGTGCAGGGACAAGCACAATGGAGCCTCGAGGGACTACAGCAAGAATCCTTCCTGCTTCAAGATAAACTGGTTCTCAGACAATGTGGAGCTGTAAAGCAAACCAAACTACCCATACCAAGGGCAAAAGCATCCTTAGAGAACCTACTTCAAAACTGCATGGAAGAGGACTTGATACCAGTGTGATATCAAAAATAGGGTGGGCATTCAGAGGCTGAGCTAGAGCAAGTTTTAATGCTTTCAAAAAAAAATCACATATGAAAATGTTCCTTCTTCCTGCAGAACAGAGCATACAATACAAAGCAATCATTCCCAGCTACTCTTAGCCAAGAGCCCCTGTCCATAACAGCAATAAGACATCAGAGCTCTCTCCAGCTGCTGTATTCCTGAGGGCCAAGGGGTCTGTAGCACTCTGAATGTGAAGGTAGTCCCGTTCACACTCAGTTTGGCTCATGAAATCAGTTTGCTTTCAGGATCAGGCACTGAGAAATGCAATCAGCTCCCCCAAGCTGCACTTTCAAATTGCAAATTACAGAATAGCTTCAATGTTAAGAAAGAATTAAATTACTCCAGCTTTTTTTCCAAAACAAAACACTGCAGTGTGGCATTACTGAACACCATCCCACCCAAATGGAATTCGATACTTCATTCAAGCCCAAACATTTTGCTTCCACATGTGCAGCTGATTAATTGAGGATTCAATCATTTATGCCCTACGATGTGCTGGTTTGGGGGGTTATCTCTTAACAGTAACTGCATTTGACCAACAGGACTCTTACCTACACACATACAAAAGGCTTCAGCTGGTGCCTTGGAAGTCAGACAAGGCAAACTGGAGAATTCTCTCATTCGCCTCTGAGCTAGATGACCTCACATCTACTGAAGACTCAGCCTTTCTATTGTTCCTCACTGTGCGAGCCACACGTTGCTCTTTCCACCCTGTGCAGCCTGGAGAGTTCCCTCTCTAAATGGTTGGGAGGTCTCTGTGCTGGCTTTCCTGGTGGACCCGCCCTGGCACCCAACCTGTCCACACATACCTGCCACCTCCCTGCCCTCTCCTGTTGCTTTCACAATGGCTTGTCCGCTGAGAAAATATTTACTTTGCATTTGAGAAAAGGTCATTGACTGGTGGTTTAAACCACTCCCCCGGGACAACAGGAATGGAAGTCAGACTCCAAAAGAGAAAATCAGCCTGGAGTCTTTTTCCTCCTCCCTTGCTTCCTCCCACATCCCGTTCAGATGGCATGAAAAAGCTGTCAGTGGCTCCAAGCTGAAAGAAAGGAGGACATATCTCATGTCCCTCATGAAATCCACTTCCATTGGCCCCTTGTTCAGCAGGGACTTGCCCTAATTAAAAGCAAGATGGGTAACAAAACAGAAACATTCATTTCCTGTAGCACCACGGGGCTGGCAGGAGCAGTTCCCTGTCCTCAGCATTCTTTCTAAGGACAGTCCTCCAAGTAAACACATCGACTGGAGCAGGAACCAGTTCCATTTGACTCTTTTTGCCTTTGAAATACATTTGTCAGGTGTGCTCCTTATCCCCAGCTGTAGAAGCAGAGACACATGAGCACATCAGCTGCACCCCAGTGCTGCAGCACAGCAGGATACGTGGGACATGAAACAAATTTGGCAGCACAACACCCGGTCAAAGGAAGCAATGCACTTTCCGGTGCACAACACAGAGGTTTGTATCAATGTCAAGTTCACTTTTTACCAGGAACTTGGAGGTTCCTATGTGGTTTATGTACACAAAGAACAGAAGGGCATAAACACTTTATAATTTCAATGAAAAAAATGTCCCGCTCAAATGAAAGGAAAAATAAAGTTAACAATATAATTACAATACCAGAGTGCACATTTTTCTGTTCAAAATACCCCCCAGTACAGTGACCAGCCACACAGAAAACCTGTGTCCTGCAAATGAAACCACTTGAGTAACACCAAGCCTAATTCAAAGGCCATTAAACAGAATGTGAACGTGGATGTTGGCTTCAGTAGCTTTGGACCAATCCCCTCCAGCTCATGAAAAGTTTCACCACTGCTTTCCTTGCGTCTGTCCATTCAGAGCAGCAACAGCTGTTTAACATGGAACAGTGGTCAGAAAAAACAAACATATCAGGGAGGAAGGTAACTGAAAGAATATATTCTTTGGGAAAGGATTAGGGAAAGAGACATGGAATTTTAACAAGGATGAAGACTGCTGTTATACAGATCCCTCCTGGCTTTAAATAACGTAGCTCCCATGCTGTAATGGCACAGATTCAGCTTGAGCACCTCTTCCTGCCCCCGATCCAAAAGATGAGGTTACACAAGATGGTTGGTTCAAACTAAGACCTCATTTCACTTCACTCTGGATCCTGTTCCCTGCTCCCCAAAGCAGAGCCTCCCTCTTCCCCCAGGCCAGCTGCAACCTTGTCTAATCCTCTGGGGAACTGTTCCACCTCAAAGAGACAGCAGCAAGTGGGCTGTCAAGGAAAGAAGTTGCAGTTTGTGGCTGAGTGTGAGGAAAGCAATTTCACAGACAGGTAGGTAAGTAAACAAGTTGTTTCCTTTTTGCAAGGTAAAGCAGAGTTCTGCAGAAAGCACCAAACTTCTGTCATTCACCTCTGGAATCACCCATCCTCCCTGACACTTCCAGAGGGTTTTGCATGGGCACACACTTAAGGAAGGGATACTATAGATAACAATCTGCACTTCAAACGCAAACAGAAAGAAATTGTAGGACTGTCTTAGGACTTGCAATCACCTTGGCACCTTCATGATCACCCAACATGATGTTTCAGGCAGGTCACATTCTGTACCCAGTGCTCATCAGTTCCTCTCTCCTTCCAAGAGGCTCCAGTCACCAATTCCTTTCTCTGGAGCACTTACCAGGGGGAACCACAGCACTGCCTGGCAAGGCTCCCACCATGTTTTGTTTGCAGCCAGTTTAGCAGCACAGGAGAAGGACGAAAAGGTGGGGTCACTTTACCCCTCAGCCTGCAAGACAAAATAGTCAAGGAGCACAGAGAAAGGGCAGATGGGGAAGTTGCCATAACTAAAATGCTGTAAAAACAGAGTTGCCACTACAATAATTTATTGCAAGGTAGAGCCCTCTTAGACAGTTGTCTCTGGGCAATAAGAGCACATGGATACAGGAAGGGAAGTACTTGGCCCTTGCTTTGCTTCAGTTCCCTAATCCAGCACAAATGCATTTGGGGATTTATGGGTTTTTGGAAGCTTTCAGCAAAGCTCAGGGCCTGTTCCTTGGTTATTGTTTTCCCATCTGTTTCTCTTCATTTTATTCCATCACAGAGGCCCCATCGTGGGACACAAGAATGTGACCGGAACAATAGGCAGAACTTGCAGCCTCCAGGACTGCAGTGAGGGCAGAGCCACCATGGCAGGATGGAAGCCAGCAGCTTCTATATTTAGCCCTTTCTTGCTCATTCCAGATCACATTCTAACCACGGACTCAAGAAGTCAGAAGGCTTTCACCAGACCACTGTCCCCAAGCACTGCACATCCAGCAGGGCCTCCTGAACATAAACCATTCATTTCCCTTCTAATAAATGCCAACAGGAAGGCTTCCTGCTCCCCCCTCCTTTCCAGATCCCTACTTTGACAGACTTATTTTCTTCATACAAGCAAGCTAAACAAAACCATCTTCTTATTTGAAAGGCTGGCGGCCTTGGAGCAGCCCCAGGACTCCAGAGCTTGGACAGCAGGGCCCTGGGAAGAGGCAGAAATGGGTGAGCTCTTTTTCCCCCATGTCTGAACCTAGACTCACCAATCCACAGAGACTTGCCCAAGCCCACATCCCAACACCTGATGGCAGGGCATGTGGGGGACAACCAGGTCTGAGCACCCATCTGGGCTCACTCACCACCACAGCATGTGCATACAGCTCTCAGACTCAGATGAGAGGGGCCTGCTGAGCAAAAGCTCCATATTATTGCAGAGTCAGCCCCTTCATGTCCCAAGGTGCCTCTCTATCCCTTTGAAAGCCCTGCAGGAAGCCCAGATGACTGTGACACTGGCCACGATGCCATTTAGCACTTACCTCAATTATATCATCAGGTGTGGGGATCCCATAGAGCAAGAGGAAAATCTGTCATGGTGCCAGAAACACTTACCTAAAAGCTGTGTCACTTGAAAAAAGCTTGGCTATAGACAAGTTCTTTTTCTGCTGCTTTCACAAGGGTTGTAGGTTAGGACAACTCTGCACTTTGTTCCTCCAGTCCCACCAGAGTTCCATCTGCTGGTGCCCCAGTGAGAGGCTTGAGCACACAGGTGGCCTCCTGGAAACCTTGCTGCCATCCATATTACTCCTCCTGTTTACCAGTGTGTTTTCACACTCTCTTTTCTCCCGTTGGCATTCATACCACTACCAGTTCCCTACTCCTTCTAAAATCACTGTAAGAGGTTGTATAAACAAGAGAAGGCTGAAGCTAGATGGGATGCAAGAACAGAGTTGGTTTTCATTTTAATGTCTGTCCCTAGAAAATTAATGGTACTTAGCAGTGCCCAAGCACAAATGGAGAAATTACATCTTCTGTGGCATGTCACAAACCATGCCACTAATTTACTTTGTAGCCTCAAACGTGTGGTAGGTTAAATCTCCCTACCTGAGGTACTTGCTTCTGAGGGCTGGTCTGAAGTAGAGGTGTCTAATGAGTGTTTGGAGAGGCCTGGACAGAACCTGCATAATTAGAAGGCTGAGCAGTCTGTCTTTCTGCAGCTTAGGATCCACTGAACACCTTTGCACTGCCAGTGCTGGCAAGTCAGCTGCCTTCATCTACCACACAAATCCCTTCTCCTTTATTTCTTTTATATTCTGCAGCCTGTCTTCCCTCTGCTCATGTGAGGAGGCAGTGCCCAGTCAGCTCTCTGAATAACTATCACATGCCAGCAAGCTGTAAATGAGCCCTGTGTGCCCAGCCAGCCTGAAAAGAAGAGAACACTTTCCATCTGGCATTCCTACAGCATCTTGAGATGGCAGTTATTTGTCCAAGGCAGACAAGAGAAAGGAACTGGAGTTTCCAGTGGAAGAAGCTGAAGAGAGAAGCACCAGCAGCACTGAAGGCTTTGCTTGGCCCACAAAAGCACTGAATGAAAAAAACCCCATGCTGCTCCATTTTACAGCCAAACCTTTCCCTTACATCTTCCCCTTCCCTCCCAGATGTACCACCCTGGAGCACACAAAATAGAGCTCAGACCCTTTGGAAGCTTTAGCTTTTAACCACAAAGGCTGTGAGTTTTTACCACCTCAAAACCAGAGCTGTGCTCAGGCAGAGGGCCTTAAGAGCAGGAGAGCCTCCTGCCATGGAGAGAACAGATCCAGCCAAGGAGAGACAAGGAGAGACGAGGCACACACAGATAACAAAGTTTCCAGGAGGTCATTCAGCAGTTCAGAGTAGGACTGGAAAATTACATAAAACTTTGATAAATCCTACACCACAAGGATGTTTTTCCAGAATATCAAAGATTGAACTTATACCACCTTTCTCAGAGTAGGGGCCATGCACAACCCATTAACTGACTATTAACCAGACTATTTTTACACGCTTCCTGCCCTGTGTGATTGAAACACCTGAAGTGTTGCCCTGCATTTATAACAGGCCTTTACCAGTCTCATATCAACTTTTAATTCTCTGAGTTCTTCCTCTCTCCTTATCCTGTCTTCCTCCCATCCATTTAGAAGAAACAGGAATAACAAAATTGTTCTCCTTGAAGTCAGATGTAGTGTATCTTCCTGCAGACACAAGCATATGCCCCCTTTCAGGGAGCCACAGAGCAGTCGTGATTCTTTCTGGATGCCAAAAAGAGAGTCTGAGTCCTCAGCCCTGCTGTTTCACCAGCCTCAGACACCCCAAGGAAATCACTTACTTCCCAAAAGCACAGCTTGATAGTAAGGACCAGTGGCACAGCCACTTTCCAGCTGGGTGGGAGGCACAAGAGGACAAAGACAAGGATGCAGCAGGGCAGGAGGTGGCTTAGCAGAGCCTCATAGAGCACAGAGAATAACGAGCAAATGTATAATACCAGAAGCTTTAACTGAGTAGAGATTATAACTTTACAGATAAGTGCAATCAATGCATATGCACAAACATTTGGGGTCAACAGTGCAATTCCATCCCCAGCTGAATGATCCATTGGGTACACATGTTCAAACGTGCACAACACTCACTGCTCAACTGAAACTCCTTTCCCATAAAGCCACACAGACTCCCTTGGGCAGAGGCCAAGCAGTTAAATAAAAAAATCTATCCAGAGTGAGAACTCTTCAGAGATATTCCAGCATCTGGAAAGAGGAGGGGATCTTACTCTGAGAACTCTTGGAGAGCCCGACCTTCTGTGGTTAAATACGTGCCTCATCCAGTGTTAATTCCTGGGGAAAAGCATCACATCATTCCCACTGCCTTGTGCAGCAGGACCTGCAGTGAGCAAATGGGCCTGATTCTGCTCCTCACTCCAGACAAGAGCATATAGCCAGAGCCCAAGATGGGATGGCAGCTGGCCATTCAGTATTTGCTTTTTACTGAGGCCAGACTCACAGTATTACTGGTGAAAAACAAAAGCCATTGCTGTTAGAGTGGGATTCTTCACTTCCTTTTATTATATCCCCACCCATGGCATGTAAATAAAGCTGTAGTCAGCCTCCTCCACACACTGGGGCACTGAAGATTGTCCAGAGCATCAGGAGGGAGCACAGCCAAGCATGAGGGCACTACCTCCTTCCATCACTCCCTGAAGGGACCAGGCACTCCTAACAGCAGAATAAAAAGCACTTAAGGGAAAAAGAATATCATGGGACCCTGCTCTCAACAGTTCTTTGATACGTGAGCTGGTCTAGAGAAGCAGTGGTTGGAAGAAATTAAGTTGGATGTAGGTCTTGGCTTCCTTCAGAGACCTGCCCCAGGAGGCTGTGTCCTGGTAAAGAATAGTATTGGAGGTGGCTGTATAAAGGCTCTGTATTTCATAGTCACATGAGGTCTTTCTCCTGGTGGGCCTCCAAGAGCTCAGCCAGGTAGAGGGACTACACATATGCATGCAATTGCAAGAGAATGACTTTGGAGAAATACTGCCCAGGAAAAATGAACACATTCACTGGGAACCCTCATCCCATTCCCTTCCTGCCAAAGGACACAGGCAACATGGAGGAGTATATAAAGTCTGATTAGGCAGAACTCAACCAACATCTTTCACTCAGGCTGGCCTGAGCAAGTTTTGGTACCTTCAATCCCTCTTTGCATTGACAAATATGAAAGAAAACCACCTTTCTGTAAGTGAGAGAAAAGACCAAACCCCACTGCCTTAAAGCTCAGTGCACATCATCAGTCAGCATCCCTCATGAGGGGCCCCTGAGGCAGCTCAGCCTAAGGAGGCATCATCCAGTACAAAGATCCAGGCAAAGACGATGAGAAAAGACAACAGGGCACAGCTCTCATCCTTGTAGGACAGCATACAGCTAGATACAGGCAGCCAGTGCATTAAGCATTATTCAGCACAAACAAAAAAAGCTCTTTCCAGCCTCTGCCTCACAGCTGCTCATCTGTATTCCAACCCTTGGACCCTGAAAACCCTTCTGACTGAAAAATGGAGGACATAATTTCATCTGCTCCCTTCTATCACTCTCCTGTTCCAACATCCTTAGCCCACCCATCCCTACTAGCCAGAAAGCTGTTTGTCTCCCTCACAGGGTCATGTCCCTGCAAAAGATGAACCTCTCATCTGGACACCAAGTTTCCTGGATGTTATCTGACCAGGATGGGGAAGGAGGAAAGAAAGGTCTTCCTCCAGAACTCAGAGATGGAATTGGTTGAAACAGCTCCAATCAATTGGGCTGCAGTATCTAAGATGGTATTTTGATTCCAGCCCTACAGCAAGAGACAGCGCAAGGCCAGGCAAGGGCAGATTACATGATCCCTCAAAGCCGCCTTTCACTGCAGCACAACATGTCCTCTGTGCTGTTAGAGGGCTTTTTTGGACTGAATGAAATAACACTCCACAGCTCTTGATTCCTACCTCAGGGTAGCAACAGCATCTCTCCTGCCCATCTTTCTCCAGGGAGGAGATTAAATAGCAGAGATGAATCAAAATGCAGTCAATCAGGCCAGGCAATCTGCCAAAGCAGGAAAAAGGAAGGGAGGGAGCAGAAAAGGTACCTCCAAAGTGAAGTGACCTGTTTAAATGCTGCTGCTGAACACCAGGCTGCTGGATCTCTCTAAGGCTCCAAGATACAGGAAGAGGAGACAGAAGTGGGAGCTTTATTCCTACTCTGGAGAACGGGGATGAGCACATAACACTTCTTGAGCATCAGCTACACTCAAGGAAAGGGGCAGACTCAGCTGGAGGAGCTGAAGACACAGTACAAGGCTAGTCCAGCCTGGGTCTGGCAACTCAGACTGCAGTGACCTAGAGAGGAGAATGAGATTCAAATGTGTACTACTTCAGGAACTAAGGAAAATGCACCCCTCGGCCCAAGGGATTGCACAGCTCTAAGGGGCTCCGGTGAGCCCCAGCCCACAAGACCCTCTCTGAGCAGAGGTACAAAGGTCAGGCCTCCAGACCCTCCTAGGCCTTGATGTGTATCTGCATACAGAATTTCCACTTTCCAGCAGCAGTAACATAGCTGGAGCCAGTTCGTTTGGCCACAAAAGCACAAGCTGCTGGAATTGGAAGCAAGGGAAGTTGCTTCAGTGGCTCTCTGTATTTTAGCAACATTAGGCCAAAGATAGCTGGAATCTGGGAAAAATTCACATTCTGCTACCACATCAGAGTTCTGCTCTGAACCAGAGCTCTGCTGTGCCATAGTGCTTTGCACAGACACACAGAGATGGCTTTCCTTTTCCAACAGCCTCTGCCTGCACTGGGCATCTGGATAACCTGCAAGCCACAGCAACCACTTGGCAGGAAAAAACTGCCAGCACTGCACAAGCAGGCTGAGTTCAGAAAGCTCTGCAAAGTCTTGTCAAGAGGGCCTAAAACCCTGACACTCACCACCTCAGAAACCCTGTGCCATCAGAGTGCAAGGACACAGAGCACAAGTCAGAGTTCTCAGAAACAGATTGTTCATGTATCACCCACATCTTCAAGTCAGGCAGCAGCAGGTAAACCACAGCAGGAGGGGAGATGGGAAAGCAAAGCAGAGAAGCACCAGAAACTCTGATGGAAGGATAGAAAAACCACACCAAGAATGGAGAAACAAGCTGTGGTCTCTGAAAGACGTACTTGCACTCACACACAGGCATAGTTTCTTGGACTGTTTATCAAGTTCAGGAAGGAAGAGGGATCAGTCTGCCAGAAAGATCAGAGATGCTGGGGCTGTCATATGATGCTCCCTCTAAGAAACAAAACCCACAGAGTGTGCATACACAGACAGAGAGGAAACTACAAGGAAAGCCTTGAAAACAGCAGAGGAAATCCTAACCCCACCCCAGAAGTCCTACCTTTAACCAAGCCCCCCCTCACCAAAAGCTAAAGAAAAGCACAGCCAAACTTGCATTATTTTTTGTACTCTCCTGTCCCCTCCTGCTCTTTCCACACAGCAAACAATTGGACAAATAATTTCTTAGCATCGTTATGTCAAGGACAGGAGGCTCTGCCCAGTCCCAAGTCTCTGTTAAGAGTGCTCAGCTGCATTTGGAAAAAACACTTGCTATGTAAGAGCACAGATATGCCAAATAATCCTCCCTTGTTCCCAGGAGCTTTGAGTCCACCTTGTATAAAAATCAGTAGAGTCAATAAAGCTACTGGCTGTGGACTCAACCAGAAATGAAAGATTTGGCCAGCAAAATGATTGTACCCTGGCTGAGGCAAGAGAGTTTTCCTCCTACCTTGTCAGTAAAGCCCTGCGCAAACTCCTCATACAACCCTGCTTCATTTACAACCACTGCAGGGCACGGGAAGAAAACCCTCAGTGGGTGAAGAGGACATTGGGGCATGGCTGAGACTTTCGTGCTTGCAAAGGCAAGGACACGCAGGCAGGGGAGCCAGAGTGGGAAACACATCACAGGAGCCACACAGCATCAGATGCTCCCCTGCTCCGGTTTTCAACCACTCACACATGAAGCCCAGATGGTTTCCAGAGTGAGCGAGAAGGGTGTGCTGCTTACACAAGCAATGCCATATTTCAGTAAATATCATATGCCATCCAGACATTCTGGACTGGATCCAATTTCCATTAGGCTTTGCTCAACTGGGGACCTGGCTCATCCAGCAGACAGCAAACTCCATTTGTTCTAATGCATGTCTAAGGCAGATCTGTCTCAAGCAGACACACGTTTTTACCAGATGATCCTTGTTACACCTGGCATGAAGAGATGATTTCCAGTGCTCAAACAACCTCTGCTTCCAGCCTCTACTCAGACAGAAGTGAATTAACTCTTCCTCACCAGCTAGGTGTAGGAATGTGCAGGCTGCAGCAACTGCACCTCCCACTTCCCTCTCTGGGGATCCTCAGAGTCTCTCATGTTCCTTTGGGTGCTTCATCTCAGTGTCTGTGGGCATCTGCAATGCTAGGAAATACCGACTCTATTTGCTTGATAACTATCACAAAAGACACAACACAGTTGGCAGTGCCTGGAGATAAGGTGTGAAAGTCTCTAATGTCAGATAGAAAAGAATATTTTGAGTTCTTTCCTTAGGTCCTTTTCAAAGTATAATTATTCTACTTGTCTCTAAGCTACTGGGGAAAAGCAGAAGTAGGAAGTATTTCAGCAACCCCCTCTTTAACATGCTAAGTTTAAGGAAATAAGGACATTCTCCAGTGTCTGCATAGTCCCAGGCACAGACTTGTCCGGTTTTGTTTGATACAAAACTCCAAACACAATTTTAAAAGATAGTCTCCTTAGTCCTGATTACTGCTTTGCTGCACTAGGATGATGCAGATCTCTGGATACCACTTCTGTCTAGCAGCCTATCTGGCTTCAGGATCCTCTGCTAGCCAAGGGAATGAGGTCTCATCCAAGGCATTCTTGCAGGCACTTATCTTTTCAGGACACAGTACTCCAAAGACGTGTCCCTCAACCTGCAAATGTGACCATGAAAGAGCTGCAATACTGGGAATCAACAAACCAGGAATTATTCCCCAAAAGAACCAACGTATATTTTCTCTGACCTACTTCAACTAGAAGTTCTACTAGTTCTACAATGAACTCTTACTAGAACCTCATTTCCTACTTGTCTTTCAGAAAGCACAGCACATACTCCAGGCAGCTTTAAAAATCAACCTCCCTTTAAAAATCAAGCAGAACTCTTGAACAGCAGAACAAGTTGGCAGAGGGACTGTAGATGTCTGGCTCACTGGCAACAATGACAAAAGCAGGGTTCTCCTCCTACAGCCCATATACACGAGACACACCAGAATGGACAGCACCTTTGTAGAAGCCAAGCCAGAGACCCAACAGCTTTTTTTGGAATTTCTTTTGGACAGTGAAGCCAAAAAAGACACACTCATGAGCCAGGATGGCGTGGGTTTAATGGGAAGAACAGCAAGCAAGCTGTTCCACTCAAGCTCTGAGTTCAGTTGGGGTTTGCCAGCATTAACACACTGGTCAGCACACTTGAGCTGCAGTGGCTGCACAGCTACATCCTCCTGGCACACACTAAGGGCCAAAGCAGGAGGTGGGCATTGCTAAAGCCTCAGCAAATGGCACTGCTGAAGCTGCTCTTGCCTCTTAAGGGGCAAGAGCCACTCCAGCTCACTTCTTTGCTCTTCTGTGGCTTCCTAGCCCATGGCTGAGAGCTTTTCCTCTTCCCAGGCTTCCCAGACCCTGTGTACTGGATAACCACTGCCTTCTCCCTAGTGTTGGCATCCAAGCTACCAAACAAAAGGAGATGTGCCATTCAGAGCAAAGCCTCAAATAAGCTTTTCTCTATGGGAGCAAAGGATTTTATTTAAAGTATCCGAACCAGATGCCTAATATATAAAGTAGTTCTCAAAGATCAGTTCCAGGCATGTTAGGATCAGCCCAGGAGCACAGGCATCTGTGAACCCTGATTTCAGCTGTTACGCTGCTGCTAATGTCTGACCATCCTTACAAGAAAGAGGAACGGATCAAGAAAGACCTTTTAAATTGGCCCATCTGGTGACATATTCTTCAAAAACTCTGACAAGTTTTAAACTGTTTTAAAGCACATATACCAGCATGGTGCAGGGCACCTCTCTAGTTACTTCCATGGCTTCCTTAGCACTCTGAAAGATGGTGCTGGCCTTGTTCAGACACTTTGCCAAGTGCTTTTGCAAGCTCTGAGTGTCTGTGTGTCTCCCACGACTACTCCTTCTGTGGGACTCATGCTGTAAATCTTGGTATTGCTACAGCAATTTCCCAGTCTAATCACATGCCTTGTTGCATTACCACAGCAGTGATAGCTGGTTGAACCACACACCACATCCTTGCAATTCTTTCTATTACTCACAATTGACTTATTTATTTAATTTCAGCTTGCCAAGCCTTGCCAGGAGATGAGCAGGAACCCTGTCACCCCTCCTTGCTGTTGATCAGGGTGGCAGAAGGCAGGTGAGTAGGCTGCGAGTCTGAGCTGTGAGACAGACCCAGCAATTTTGTAAGTTCATCCTTTCTCCAGCATCCAAGCTCCCTTGAATCTACACACCAGGGCTTGAGTCCTGGGAAGCAAAACCCTGAATTGCAACAGAAATCAGAAGGGAAAGTAGATGCAAACAAACAAGGAATTAATTTGGGATTTTAGAGCAGACAAGTATTTCCACAGAGTTGCTTGTGGCATGGCACCAGGTGCAGGGCCCACACCAACCCTTACTTGCAGATTGTACCTAAGAGCCATCCATAACAGCAAAGTGAAGTGCCTCTGGATGTAAGGAACTCCTCTTGTGGGGGATTTCCTGGGCTTGGAACAAATAGCCTGATAGCTGCTGGCTGTTTCAGAGGCCCAACCCACCATCTTGTGCCTCACAAACACTCCTCTGACAAAAGACTTTGACTCCTTGCTTTCAAAGGGGAACAAACAGAAGGCAAGTTCAGACAAGGCTCATGGCTGCTTGCCCAGCCAGGCCTCAGCTAGTCCTTCATAGTAAATATTTGTTCTTAATTACACTGCCGTTTGCCCCGGGAGCTTGCCTGCAATCTGTAGGAGGGAGGGGGATTATGTTGTTGATAGGTAAATAATAGCTCTTTCATCCAAAGAACCCAGTACATTTTCCAGAGATGAAAGCCTCCTGAATGCTTTCCCCATAGGTTAGGGTAAGGATTTTAAATCTTTGTCCCACTCAATGACATGCCAAAAACTCCCACATTTGGTTCAGAGAGTGAGCTTGGAGCTCCACTGTGACAGCTCCCTCTCCAGCCTTGCTGCGAGCTGCAGTCAAGTGGGAGAGGCTCAGCTCTGGCAGCGTGGGTTAGGCAGGGTTTGGTCAGCCGTCGGAATGTGACTTAGGACAGAGTCTGCTGCTGACCAGCAGCACCCAGCACATGCTGCTCTCCATGTTCTGTCATGTCTGCTCATCACCCTGAAGCCAGGAATGAACTCCATCCCTCCTGGTCCCCAGATCCTGCTTCTGCCCAGCACACAGCCGTGCTGCTTCCTGCCCAGCTCCTGTCTGGAGAGCTCCCGAGGAAGGGTGGGGCACTGTCCAAGCCAGAGCAGCCATGTGAAGCAGTCCCACAGACGACATGTGGGAAGCCGCCAGTCCTCACTCTCCACAAAAGCCAGCAAGTGTGAGTTTTGATCTTCCTGCACTCAGCTTCCAAAACATCAAAATTATAAATATTTATCTGCAGGACTAAGGGAAATGTAAGCGAGACAGCAGACCTCTGCTCTGTCTGCGGAGGAAGTGAGAAGTGACTTCCTCCCACCCACCATGAGAAAACCTCTCTGACCTCTGGGAGGCAAGGAGTGCAAGCATTCTCCCTCTCCCCAAGCCACCAAGCTAATTCACTGCCAAAGCATCCAGCAGCTCAGAGTCAAGCTAACTTCAACCACACATTACCTATTTCTTCCATAAAGAGAAAAACCAAACAAAAACAACAAGAAAACCACCACAGGCAATCAAAACTGGTATCTAACCATGCTGCAGCTCCTGCATTCCTAATCCCTTCCCAGTTACCGAGCCCAGTACAGAGGATAAATGCCTCTGAACACCAGAAATAAAAGGAGCCTTCGAAGGCTCTGAACTTTTAGGGGAGAGCCAGACACACAGAAGTCTGGCACTATAATATTTTAAAATCTAAGATAAACTTCACTCCTTTCCTGCCACATTCAGCCCATCATTCACAACAGATTTTTGCAAGTCCCAGCCAGGCAGGAGCAGTTACAGGGCTGTTACTGCACTTTTGATGCTCAGGAAATCAACACAAACCCTCCAGCACCATCTCTACTCTCTTGCCCTCCTTGTCTTACCGTGTACAAGCAGATTTGCCAGGCTTGAATTTGTTCCTCCATCTAAACATCATCCAGGCCTTTTATTTTACTTTGCTCTAAACTCTGCTTAAAAGAAAAAAATATTGTCATTCTCTGCTCCCAGCTGTAAAGGGCTGACCTGAAATCTGTTGCCAGCATGCAATAAATATTTGTATAGTTCCATTGTAACTTCATTCATCTCTCTCTACTGCAAAACGTGAATCATTTAGCGTTTTCCCCCTCTTCCCCAAAGGCTTCAAGTTCCTAGACAGAAATTTAATGAAACCTCTGAAAATCCCCAGTCCTATATCCTCTGTTAACACCCCTGTATTGAGCTAGAGTTTTTCAGCTTGACCCATGTATGAAACCATCTGTGAGCAGAAAAGAGAAAGATTTTCTGCTCCATGCATCCTCCATGCATCCTCCCCTCTACAGAAATACCCCCACAGCTGGGGGACAGCCAGTCCCAGGCCTCACACCTGGACTTTTACACAAGCCCCAACATCATGAGAGTTCAGACAAATTGTTCGTTGGATTACACCCAGTAAGGGATAGCACTGGAGCTACAGGACCAGAAATGTAACTGGTGTCAAGTCTTTCCTCTGGTATGTTGCTGTGTCCTACCCACCGGAACCTCTTTATTACATCCTTCAGATGTTGACTTTACTTCCTGCCACTAAATTTGTCAGACAGGCTTCCTTGCTATTATGGTAGTTACAAGGTACGTGGTCAGAGGCACATTTTATAGTGTGCCTAAACAAGGAGTTAAACCTATAAATCTATGTAAGAAGCACATTACATTTAGAACAAGAAGTGAGTAAGGAGGGAAGTCTTGAAAGGCCACTTTCAAACAATCCTTGTTTATCCCTGACTGAGGCCAAACCATTAACACAAGTCTGCCAACAAGCCCTAAATCACCTGCAGCCCTAAATCACCTGTAAAAGCAAAAGGCACCTTAAAACCAAAAGCACTGGTAGGTCTGTGTTTCTTGCCAAGAATTCCACTGCAAAGCTTTCTAAAACTAAATCACCAGCTTACAACATTGTAAAAGATGAAAAATCTTGGATTTGGGGTTAATATGTATTGCTGCGTTTGAAAGGGGAGTGGAGGCAGCCAGGGAACATAAATATGTTTACATACAAAAGGTTGAATCCTACAGAAAAAAATCGAACAGAACAAATTACTTTCGGTTTAATGTTTTGGGGTTGTTTCCTTTTCTGATGCAGGACAAACCACCTTTGAATGCCACCAGCAAGGAGGAAGGGTGTTTCTCCTAACTCTGCTCTCTAACATAGATGCAGAGTACTACTGAGGAAGCAGAGGACGGGGTTGAACAGATTTTTAAACCTGTAAGCCTGAAAAGAACTATCAGGCAACAACAGCTATTGGTACCTGCTGGAGTGAACTCACCTTGAGACCAAAGCAAAAAGCCCAGGCTCTTGACCCTTACAAGACCCTTGAAATAATAAGAGGAAGGATGCACATATATTTAAGTTAATTCATTCAGAGTCTAGGTGCACACCCCCTTACCTTCAGCCGTACAGAGCATAAATATTCATCAGGGAATGGAGCAGGGCAGGGGAGACCAGAAGAAACACTGCACATCTTGTGAGTCACACCAAGCCATAACAGAGGATTCATTAACTGGATTCAGGTGATCCTATTAGCTTTGCAATTGCTGCACATCAGGCTGCAGAGTAATTAGGGCTGCAATTCAGAAAGATTTACCGGAACATTTTTTATTAAAACACAGTGGTTGTTAATCAGCCTGACTAAAGCCTTCAGAGCTATTAGCCTGCTGCACAGAAGTCATAATTACTTCATCCACTGGGTAAGAAGGCATCAAAGAAATTGCCTGGGATCATCTGAAGGTTTAGAGGACCAAAGGAAGACTGAGGAATTTAATGGGACATCTCCCTTTGGTATCACCACAGGTTTTTGGTCAAGTTTCCAAGTGGAGCATTTGAGAGGCCATCAGACAATGTAAGAACATCAAGCCTACACAGGAAGGATTTGCCTTTGGAAGTATGCCAAGGCAACACCCAGATGTATTTGTTGACTCAGTGTTAGTGTATAAGTCCTAATTGCTGCCTAAAAGTTTAGTGGTCCACCTGAATTACATGATCTCTATCTGCTGAGGATGTTTGGCCACCCTGCAGCTTCTCAGAGAAGCAGGGCCCACACTTCCTCTTCCGGAGGAAGAGCAGACAGACAGACTCTTCAGTGCAGACAGACTCAACCACTGAGAGAAGGGTAAAGGGCATCTCCTACCAGAGCAGTGAAGCACCAACGGTGAAGCTCCTGGGTTTCTCAGTGTAGAGCTAGCCATGGAATATCAGGATACACTCCAGCTCGAGTCCCTGACCTCACTTCCACCAGGTTAAGGCAGGTTTGATTCAGGTGACTGACAACTGGCCTCAAGCCTGGCCACAGGACAGAGAAAGAACAAAGCATTTGGGCAGCTGCTGCCTTGCCCTGCTCTGCTTCTCAGACTACACACACAGCATTGCATGAGGGCAGGGGGGCAGAGGCACTAACACAGGCCAGAGAAGAAATTATTTCCCTCTCTGCTCTTTCAGATCAGACTTGGTGAGTGTAGCACAGGGCCTCTGCGAGTCAGGCTGATCCTCCCCTGCCACCAGCACTTTTCTCAAAGATTTACTACCAGTACACAGAACATCCTTTCCCAGTTTCACCCCCACGATAGCAGCTAGTAGGCACACTCCTGCTGGGAGGGGGCCAGCAAGTTCCACTGCCCAGCTGACAGACCATGAGACCACACTGTGAAAGCTCCTTTGCAGGTAACCCTGCCAGACCCTCCAAAACCAACACCCTCACCCATATTAAGCAATACAGTTTATCAACAGTCTAAAGGGAAGCTCAGAAAGGAGAACATGATAAAAAAGCAAGTGGAAATACTTGTGCACACACAGGCTGTGAGAACGTGGAAATAACGCTGGGGCAGTGACAAGTAGCCAGTCCTGATCGCAGGCTCTGGGAGGGGTGAGATCTGCTTGTTAATCAGGCACCTTCAGAAGAGATACTTTGACTTACATGCCATGCAGAGCCAAGAGTTTGATGGACTCTGCTTTGCCCAAGGCTCTTGAATAATTGCCCAGTGCCTAGCCAGTGGGAATAGCCCAGACCTCTGATGGGGTCTCCCTCAGAAATGTCCTGCTCAGACACACAGCACAGAAAGCATAAAGGAGTTTCTAACCTGTGCAGGCTTTACTTCTGCAGACGACTATTCCATTTTAAAAAGCATGCCAAATTAACATGTTAAATATCTTACTATGCCAAGAGGAGAATGTAGGGGAGGTTTTGCTAGCTTCCCCTCCCTGAGCACTTCAAACACTTTTGCACATCCGCCCTACAGGGAAGCCTGTACGGTGTCCAAACCTGGGGTAGGCTTTGCATCATTAGCCATGTACAACACCTAGCACAGGACTAATGATGTAATGCAAATAATTAAACATAAAATCATGGTTGGCATTTGATAGAAGAAGGGAGTTGGTTGGAATAGCTCACGGTGACAGTTTGTTCTTCCTTTGCCCTAATCCAAGTTGCAGAGAGGAAAAATGCTGTCCTGCCTGGCTGGGTCCCAGTGCTGCAGAGACAAGGACCCCTTCGAACTTCAAGACCAAAGAAATTCCTTGATGACTGCCTGACCAACTGCAGGGGATAATTGCCTGGCTCTGATCTGCTGACATCTTGCTGGAAGGGGTTAAAAAAATAAAAGACACTCCAAGGACATCTCAAGTCTTTTCCATGTAAAGCAAGAAAAATAGATCTGATCTTCATAAACCATCAATACTGAGGTTAACTGAACATTTTTCTTCTTTGCAGTTGGACACTATACGTAGGTGTACAACTTGGAGCCAAATGCTCATCAAATGATTGATCTCCTTTGTCAGTTAACAAATCAGCCACAAACACACTCCAGTTTTGATGACTCTACTCGTGTTCAATTACTCAGTTTAAATGTATTTCAGCTAATGGATAATTCACCAGTTTTTGATTGCCCAAATCACATGATGACTTCCCAACATAAGATCACTCAAATCACATATTAAATTTGGAGTCCAAGAGGAGACAGCCTTAAGGGACTTGCTTTTCTAGACACTGTTTATGGGCTACCTAACCACTGGTTTGAGGGACCCTTCCATAGTCACTTCTTAAATTGTAGGCCAAAATTCTCTTTTATTTTAAAATTGAAAGTTGTGTAAAGGTTTTCAAATTACAGGCTCATTCCAGTGACACTGCCGAGAATAAACTATTAACATTCCCATGAAGCTCTTAAATTTAAAGTGGTGCATGCACAGCCGGAAGCCCTCTGAGCTGTTTTCCTTTAAATCCTCCTGAGTTGTTTTGTTTTTTGGTTTTGGTTTTTTTGTTTTTTTGGTTTTTTTCCCTGAAGGCTTCATTGAGATTTACTGGACATAAATAAATAAGTTAAACATTTCCTTTTCTAGAACATCACATCAATTGATACTTGACTTACAGACCTTCCAGGCCTAGAAGGTTTTGCACTCTTAAAGGATTATGACCTCGAAATGGAGCCACTTTTGGTATATCTTCCTGTTTATGCTTTCATATTTCGCAGTTATACTTTGCCCTTTTTTTTTTTTTTTTTTTTTTTTGGTTTCCCTGCACAGCAAGAAGCAATTTCAATTAACCTATTAAAGATTCCTGTAAATTTTCTCTATTTGGGGAAGGTAAACAGGAGGTTTATGGAGCAGAGGAAGAATAAAAAACCCCCCAATAGAATAAGGATTATAAAGATGAAAAGTAAACAGGTTAAGCAGCTGAAAAATCCTTTGCACAGAAGACACCTGTCTTTCAGCAGGCACAGGGAAGCAGTGACATGAAAAAGCAGAAGGGGATATACTGAAGCTCAACAGCAACTCAAGACTTTGTGAAAAGCCATTGGCTTTTATCAGAAAGGCACGCCAACAGCAGAACCACCCGTTCCTCTCTGTCATATCTGCAGGAAACATGATAAAAACCTTCACCAAAATATAAATAAGGAGTCAGGACTTGCCAGCTTGTTATTTTCTCTGACAGCTGTGCCATGGGGTGCTGCCCGGGCTCATGTCCCTGCTGGCTGGGGCACTAGAGATAGTGGAGGGCAAAGATGGTGCCCACCCTAACTGGCTCTCACTGCCTATTCTGGACCTGAAGTCTTGTTTAGAGCCAGGAAGGAGAAAGACAGGCTGAAGGCAGGGTGTGCTCTCCTTTCAAAGCTTTGCTCTGCTCACCAGGAGCATCTGAATGCAGGCAATTGAAAATGGTTCTCTGCTTTTTGGTGTTGTTCATTGATCTGTATTCTTGTCCACAGTCTCTGGCAATGGAGCACACAGCAAAACTCCTCACTTTTCTGCTCTTCCAAACAACAGTTCACCCAACACTGGGTGCTCAGCCAGGAAAGGCCTTCACTTACAGGAAACTGATTACTTCTTGCCTTACTAGCAAGTTTAGTGAATAAAGAATGCCCTAAGGAGAAAGGAGACAAGTGAGAGTTTGGCACAGAGCATCCACCCCACCCTGCTCACCGAATACCTGTCCCTCCCAGTGCTGTGAAGAGTATTTACCAGGACTGCCCCAGAGCTGGACCTGAAGTCAGCCTGTCCTCAAACCCCACCCCAAGATCCTCCTGTGTGCTCCCCACCTCCCTGTGGCCAAGCCTTCTCTTCTTCAGGGCTTTCCACAGGGCAGGCTGTCTGCAGTTCTCCAGGGAACACCTTTCCAGGCGAGGATCAGGATTCCAGCAGCTGGGTACTCTGGCCTGACACCTTACTCCTATGCTCAAAGGAGGCCTTGGAGGAGAAGGCTGACCATGAGGTCATGGTTTGTTAAAAGCTCAGCACTCAATCTTTCTGCTGGTGGCTTGGTCCAGTGTGTGTTCACAGCCAGTGCAGAACTGTCCAACTGTCCATCACTTTCCATCTGTCCCCTGCCTGGCTGAGCACACTGTAGCTGGTATGCTCCTTCCACAGCCAGCAGCACAGAGACACCCCTTCCTGCAGCAGACCAGATCCTAACAGCACACACAAAACATGAATTCTTGAATCTTCTTCTTCAAGCAAGCCTCAGCTCTTGCTCCAGTTCTGTCCTGAAATCCAGAGCCATGCCAGGTGACTCAGGGCTCCGCAGGAATGTTGACCCCTTCAGCCTCACAGCTCCTCACTGCAGGCTGTCACCCGTAAGGGAAGATATACCACCCAGCAGCACCTGGTCAGCAAAGCAGCAACATTCCAACAATCATGCTGCAGAAGGACAGAGGGAGAAAACCAACAGCAAAGGCAGGCTTTTAGCTGTGAGAAGGAGTGGAGCACCTGACAAGGACTGACAGCAAGAAGCAGTGAATTCAGTGATCAGGCACAGCATTTCATCAGTGACCATGGAGAGCCACAGTCTATGTTTCCAGACTTGACTGGCAACCAGGCAGTATTAAAGCACCATTTATATAATTACAAGGTTAATAGATGTTACAAGCACGTTACCAGATGTCGTGACTTGCTGGAAGCACATCCCAGAAGATAGCAGAAGCAATTATAATCTGTTCACTATCCAGCTGTATCAACTATCTGTAGGGACTACTTAGCAACCCTTTATTAAAGGAAACAGCAAAAAGGCGATCTGCTGTGCCCACATCACTGTGTATGTCCTCTGAGCCAGCCCTACTCCCTGTCAGAGCTTTTCTTAAACATAGCCCAAAAAAGAAAACTAAACCAGGCATCAGAGTCAAACTGTGCACTCTCTGTAATGAAGTAGAAGCCTTGGGTGACATAACCTGCCATGCTGGAGAGAAAGCAACAGAGCCAGCCACAAGGGGAAGGACTGGGATTTCACATGGCAGAACGTGGTTGGTCTACTTACTTTCAAGCAAAAATCAACTATCCTAGGAGGGTCAGAAACAATAGGAAGTGGGAATTAAGATACAGGTGGCACAGAAATAGCTAAAAAGCTTGGCCTTACAGAGGAAGCATGAGACAGGGAACTACTGTATCACTTGTCTTAGACTAAGCTTTGCAAGATCTCCAGGGGTTTGTACATCACTGCAGCTTCACAAACCTGGTCCAAGGCAAAACCTGTAAAGCCTCTGAGGGAAGAAGCAGTGATCAGCCCAGAGCTGGGCAACAAATAAAACACCATCACTGCACACCTGTGAGCACTACACCGAGAGTGAAAAGCCAAACGAGCCCAAACCCGCAAGGGCATGACGGCATTTTTCAGAACTTGCAACACCACCTTCAGGGTGGGGATGAGCAACCAGTGTCCACACCTTGTTGCATTGTAGTAATTCACATGGGATCATGCTGGAACACCTGATGTACATGAGTGCGCAGTTAGGGACCCTCACACCTCCCACAAAGGCAATTCAGTTCTCACAAACAGGCAGTGACTCTCACCGTGCTTGTGAACAAAACACACAGAGGCATCACAGGCTCTGTGCATGGAGCTGGGACAGGGACAGGATGGGCAAGAGGCAGTTCTTCAGTTTAACAGGTTGTCTAAAAGGGTTCATAAAAGCAGCTGCCTGTAGAAAACTCCCCACCACTATCAGCTTCAGCACACTCCACCCAGCCCACACGAAAGGTGAGCATGAGGGACGGGCCATGCTTCTGACTGGTCAAGGCTCCAGCTATGGATCCAGGTAGGGGAAAGAAACATCCCACTCCAATAATCCACTTACACTAAAAGAAATGGTCTGTGGGTTTCTGTATTTTCAGCAATGCCATGCAACTTTGAATACCCAATAGGTATATTAGCATGTCTGCTTCAGGAAGAAAATCACACAGCCCTTTTCTTCTCATTTATTCAAATAAAACCTGGGAAATGAAGGACTCCATCCATGCACTGCAGCTTGAATCAGTACACAAATGACAAAATATTGCTTTTAAAAACATCTTTCCCTGTTTTTTTTTTTCCTCAGGTTACTCCTCCTCTGGTAACACAAAGCAGAATCTGTTTCTTCCCCTCTGCTGAAGCTGACATCAAACAGCAACTTCACCACATCCTAAGTTACAATTCAGGCTACTCCTGGAAAAATATGTCCCTTTCCTAACTAAATGCTAAAGCTCTCCTGGCATTTCTCTTCCTATTGTGTTTTTCCAATGCTGTATTTATAAAATTAACCTCAAATTAGGACAGTTTCCTCATTCTTTCTTCACTCTTACTACAGCCTGGCTCCTGGGAATCTGATCCTATCTTCCACAGAGGTTCCTCCCTGTTGATAGGAAATATCTAGTGTATGTGGGCAGGAAGCACCAACAGAGGATAATGAGGATTAGGAGAGAGTCCTTGTTAGGATTTATCACCACAGCAGATCAGGAGACTCAGTGGGCCATTTGATCAACAGGAACATTAGGAACTGTCTCACACTCCCACACAGTGTCTCGCCCCACAGTGGTGTGTGTTAAAGTAGCACACCAGGGCTTTGAGGGCAAGATGAGTCAGCCTGACCCATCCAGCTACTTCCACATCATCCAGTTCTTTACCAGAAGCACCGTAATCATGGACTGTTGGGAGAGGACAGGTTAAAAAAAAACAAATCCTTTTGGAGTTAGTTTCCTGCCCAAATGTTTCTCAGAGGATACAAGAGGCAGGTCTGCTGACCCAGGCAATGGCTTTCCATCACCTAAGGATTCTGTCCATTTCAGAGTGACTGGTGCTGGTGAAGAATGAGATGTTTCTGTTGGCACAAAGACCTTCTCGTTGCTTGGAATAGCTGTCTGCAATAACTCATGATTGCTCCAGCTCTTTGCAGATATGGGATTTTCTCAACAAGATATTGTGTATTGAGATTTAAAATCACTCAATGGATTTTCCTTGCATTAGTTATTCTAATGCCCTCCAAACTCCCAAACACTTTTCTTCACCATAGATTCATACAATGCAATTATCCAGTTTGTTCTTAGCTCTTTTTCAAGAGGCTGACTGTTTGGAGTATTTTGCCCATACTCAGAATCAAGCCTTGCTCCCACAGCACAGCTCACTGCACTTCTGAGATCTCTCCCCGTTGTGATATTATCCCATTCTGAGAGGGACTGCCTTGCTTTTCTCAGCATCATATGCCACAACCCCACCACTCCATCATGCAAGGACTTCCACTCCACATTGCAAGGAATTCAGCAAAGCTTTTGGATTTTCTGAATAGTCAACAGAAAGCTTCATCTGCCACTTATTCCTCTTTTTCATTAATAGACACATTCAACAGTTCTGGCTCTTCACAGGCCCCCATTGTATCTGATGCCTGTGACTGATGCCAATCCTCTATTGGGAAAGCTGGCCCCTCACCTCTCTGCCTTTATTTCTCATCTTTTGGCTTATTATTTACTCAATAGACACCCCTTGATGAGATGTCCCAAAAGCCCAAGAGCACAACAGGACCTCATGGACCTCCAGCCATCCATGGAGTATCTTGAAAAACACCTATTTTCCCATCTGGTGTCTCAGCCCAATGCCAACTTCCAGGCTTCAATAATGTTCTCTAGGAAGGCTCTCAGTTGTGTCAGTGTGAAAAGGAAAACAACTGCAGCCCAGGCACAGCACAGTCCTTAATGTTGGGGACCACACAAGACAATGGAGCAGCCAGGCAAGGAGGCTGAGCTCCTCTGGCTAAGCATCCTTGCCTCTGCTGAGCTTGGCCTAAGCCAGACCACTGGAAGAAATTTCTGGAGTTCAATTTCTTTTTCCTGGGGAGAGCTTGAGCTGGCCCCCACAGAAACAGTACCATGACTTCCTCCTGCAATACCCTGGGGCAGCCACAAAGAGAAGGGTCATTAGTCAGCAACCCAACTTGTTCCCAAAGCCTGGAAAACATCTGGAGAGAGAAAAAAATGTGCTTCTTCCTATTATGCCTTCCACTAGATACTATTCCATAATCCATGGAGATGAACAAAGTGCAGACTTTTGCTCCTAGTAACAATCTCCCATCCTGCTACCCATCCCCAGCTCCTCCCCAGATTGTCCGTGTGGATTTCAGTCTTCAATCCCCAGCCCACACCTTGCTTTTGCAAAGGGCGCCTTCAGCCTCCTCCCAGAGCTGAAGAACCCGGAGCTCCCTGTGTTCCAGCATCCAGAGAACAAAGCTCAGGAGAAGCACCTTTCTCTTCTTTCACAGGGAGAGGCCGATTGCTTCAGATAATGGCATTAAATGAACAAGTCGGACACTGAGCAGCAAGATTAGTTCCCGCAAAGACTGAGTAGTAATGAGAGTGATTAAAGACAAGTAATGAGTGGGTGGCACCTGTCAGCTTCCTAATGTAGATTATAATTCGTTTATTACTCTTGCTGCTGCTTTCCCTGCTGTTGGAATGCAATTAATTAGTAGCACCGATGAGCCCTGCCGAGTACCTGTCATCCCTGACCTACAAACATCCCTGGGCTGCCACTGCACAAGCAGTAGCACTGGACATGTGGTGGCATCACACGGACAGTAGGAAGGATCCCACAGGTCAGGGAGAAAACTTAAGAAAGTTGATAAACAAACCTAAATGCTTCCCCACAAGGAACAAGCTTACAGAAATTCTGGAGATTCAAGAACCATCATCCAGAGTTTTGTTGACTGGAAACTGCATCTCAGGGAAAGCATTGATTCAGTGTCTGAAAAACTGCAAGTTCAGACATGATTGACTTTGTTTTATTAAAAATATCAACATTTGTAAGCCTTGCTTCATGCACACATACTCATGCACCTCTCTCCACTTTTACCAGATTTTAAACTAGACTGAAAATTTCTCTAAGTTGCCTGAGCAGCTGGCAACACAGCAAAGTAACAACCTGGCTTTTTCAGATACAGGGTTTTTGCAGATCAGGCCTTTATTTGAACCCCCATCAGTGTGGCACCCCTCAACACCAGTGCCTTCACCACGTCCTGCTGCAGGATTCACAGGATGGAGGCAGCCAGGGTGAACTGAGAGCCTCGGCCTCACTAACTTTCAATAACAACTCTCCTTCCCTCCCCAAACCACTTAAATCCTTCCCCTCGAAAAGAAAAACACACTGCAGGGACATAAATAAAAACCAGCTGTGAACTTCAGCACTGAACTGCACTATCAGTGCATGTCTGGGCACAAGCTAATGCCCACTGAAGTCAGCAGAAGTTTGGAAAGACAAAACACCTCCCACACAAAGGAGAGACAGAGGAAGCAGTCAGAGCTGCCAGGCAGATAAGCTGCCTGTCAGAACAGGCTTGGACTGTCCTAGCAGGAAGATGTCCAATGAGAGGGAAAGCTATTTGGGGAATGAATGAATAGTGAACCTTCTTGTTAAAAAATAAAAATAAAAAACCCCACAAGACTTTCCCAAACATTTCTTGCTCTCAGCTTTCTGCCAAGAGGATGCAAGGCCAAGACATGCAGGAGCCTGCCTGAACCTCTAGCACAGAATCACTCAAAGACAACAGCTGGAATGGGGGCAGAGGGAAGGTGAAAAATGGCAGAGAGAACACAGACGTAGTGCTGACAGCAGAGCTGATCCTTGTTCTGTCAGAAGACAGGGAAACTTTCTGCAGGCTCAGCACCCTGAATTCCATCAAACTCTCCTCCAGCACTTCGCTTTGCAGAGCTCTGAGAGGATCCTGCTTGGCTCTTGGGGCTGTGATCCTGCCTGGACCACTGCCTGCTCCAAGCAGCAGGGAATAAGCCACCCAGGGAGAGGAAATGGCAAATTTAGAGTAAGACCCAAACAAATTGCATCACTGGAGCAGGGCTGTAAATCTTTCACCAGGTAGTGAGCACTTCACTGCCAGGATAAATGCATGGGAAAACAATGGGTTCAATTCAGAGACACATTGGCAAAAGGAAGGAGAGTGCTAATCCCTCTAACTGCACCCCCTCATACAAAATTCAATTCAAAATCTCCCTTACAGAAAAAGGTTGTGCTTTTATGATGCAATCAAACCTCAGAGCTCAGTTTCCCCTGGCACAGGCTTTCACTAATGCCATATCAGTCACCAGGGTCTCACCAATGCACCAGTCTGCTCCCTTTCATTTTTTGCAAGGTTTATCACAAAAAATCACCTCCCGGAAGAAAGCAAGGCAAAACCCCAAGTCAAACTGGAGCAGTTCTTTACAAGAAAAAGAAAGAAAAGAAGAAAAAGACAACACAGCCCAGAAACAAAGAGTAAATTTCATGAAAGCAAAACCCCAAATCATGAAGAATCTGCCCCTGAGGCAGTGATGGGAGATGAGAAAAGCAGAATGCCCAATTGCAGAGACTTTCAAAATAAAGCAATTAAAACCCCAGCAAATGGCTTTACATAAGCCAGATGTTTCTCTAGGGAAAGAAAGCAAGAAAATAAATCTGTCTGGATTCCCCTTTTTCCCCAGACTTGGGTCCCTCACTAGATATTTCTTAGAGCCCTACATGCTCTAGGATCACTTGTACCACTGAGCAGCACAGAACTGATACACACATCCCCTCCAAACCTCCCCGCAGCACAGCAGGTCTCCATTTCCAACACATCCAAATGTCTCTGAGAGGAATCCGGGGTTCCTTCCTCTTACAGAAGGACCACAGCTTTGCAGGGCCCACTGCCATATGACATCACCTCAACTCCCAACCATTTGAAGAAACAGAAGGCAGTGGAAAACCAGGGAAAGGTGTTGGGGGTTGGGGTTTTTTCTTATAGAATTTTTTTCCCATAAGTTGCTAGGAAACTAACTACTGGGTTCTTATGGGTACCTGAGCAACAAAAAAACCCCCAAAAGAAGTGGCTAAGGTGGGGAGAGGAATGCAGCATCTGTCTACACCTTTTTTTTTTTTTTTCCTCTGGGAGTTTGTCTCTGAGGAGGAAGATACCACGAGTTTGGGGGCAGGTAAAAGGCAGGGCTGGGGGCAGCTGCTGCCTCTCGCTCTCAGCATCAGAAGGAGCAGGGTCAAGCTGTTGCTGACTGCGGGGAGAATTCCCTGTCACCACTGGAGTCCAGTCCTAGGGCCCCACCACCGTCTGCTCGTGTGCCCAGGCATCCTGAGCTCGCCTTTTCCTGCCCCGCTGGGGCTGGGCCGCCGCTGCTCCGGGGCTTTGCTGTGCTGTGTCCCCGCAGCCCCTGTCCCGCCGGGACCTGCTGCAGCTCCATCTGCCACCGGAGCTCCTGATACACCTCATCCCCCAGCCCAGGATTGCTGCTCATCCCTGCTGCCAGCTAACCCTGCAGAGCCTCTGATACACCTCATCCCTGATGCCAGCTAACCCTGCAGAGCTCCTGATACACCTCATCCCCCCAGGATTCCTGCTCATCCCTGCCCTTCCAGCTAACCCTGCAGAGCTCCTGATACACCTCATCTCCCAGCCTGGGATTGCTGCTCATCAATGCTGCCAGCTAACCCTGCAGAGCTCCTGATACACCTCATCCCTGCCCTTCCAGCTTGGTGCTCCTCAGAGTCCTGCAGGGACACTGGGATCAGACTGCCCCGGGGGTTGGGAAGCAAAGCCTCTCCTCCATCCCTTCCCATCTCGGCCGAGAAGGCCGTCACAACGTTCCTGGTTCTGTTCTGTTGTTAATGCCACAGTTATTGTTGTTTGTCTTGTTACACATACTGGTAAAGAGCTGTTATTCCTACCCTCATATCCTTGCCTGAGAGGTCCTTAATTTTGAAATTATAATAATTCGAAGGGAGGCTCCTGTCTTCCCTAGAAGACACCTGTCTTTCAAGACAAAAGCAAAACAGGATAAAGCAGAAAAAGGGCAATTTCAGCAGTGAGCACAACCAGTGGAGGAGAAAAGCCAGCAAAGCACTGGTGGCCTCACCTTGCACCGGGCAGAGGAGGGGGATCTGCCCTGCACCAGCACCAGGGGGTCCACACAGCCCGTGGAGGCTGGGTCCCAGCAGCCCAGGGCTAGTCAGCCAGCCCAGGCAGCTGCTCCTGCTGCAGGATTCATTCCCAACACACAATTAAACCCCGACCCTTGACAGAGCCACCAAAGCTGAACCACAGCTTCTGTCCTGACCCAGCTCCCACCTCAAACCCAGGATGGCAGCACAGCAGAGCAGGGCACCAGCGAGGTGTCAGGGACTCCAGAAATTTGCAGTTCCTTCAGGAGCAGCTCCCAGTCTCAGACAAGCAGGTGCCACCTCCAACTCAGGCTGAGGGGTTTGGCTGTTCAGAGCCTTCCTCCCTGGGCTCCCCACAGGACCCAGCCACTGCGATGGCCACGAGCCTTCCAGGCCCTCCCAGCCAGGGTCCCCTCAGCGGCATCTGACCTGTCACAGCAGCTGGTGGGGAGGCAGAACCCCAAGTGTCTGCCATTGCCCATGCTGAGGACAGCTGTCCCAAGGCTGGACACCAAGCACGTCCTGCCTCACGGCTTCCCGCCTCATGGCTTCCTTCCCCCCTCACAGCTTCCCGCCTCATGGCTTCCTTCCCCCCTCATGGCCTCCTTCCCGCCTCATGGCTTCCTTCCCCCCTCACAGCTTCCCGCCTCATGGCTTCCTTCCCCCCCCTTCACGGCTTCCCGCCTCATGGCTTCCTTCCCCCCTCATGGCCTCCTTCCCGCCTCATGGCTTCCTTCCCCCCCCTTCACAGCTTCCCCCCTCATGGCCTCCTTCCCCCCTCACGGCTTCCCGCCTCATGGCTTCCTTCCCCCCTCACAATTTCCCGCCTCATGGCCTCCTTCCCGCCTCACAGTTTTCTGCCTCATGGCTTCCTTCCCCCCCTCACAGCTTCCCGCCTCATGGCTTCCTTCCCCCCTCACAGTTTCCCGCCTCATGGTCTCCTTCCCGCCTCAGTTTTCCGCCTCATGGCCTCCTTCCCGCCTCATGGCTTCCTTCCCCCCCTCACAGCTTCCTTCCTCCCTCACAGCCTCCTTCCCCCCTCGCGCCTTCCCGCCCGTTTATGGCGGGCGGCTGCTGCCTGGAGCGTGGTCCCCAGAGAACGGGCACCCTCGGTGCTGAGGCGTGTGCGGCAGCATGGAGCCAGGACCTGTTGGTGATACAGCAAGAGGCCAGAGGACAGAGCCAGCAGAGAGGGAACTGTGCAGTTTGAGTAAAGGAACTCGCAGGAGCAGGACGTGGAGGGTAGATGGGAATCCCAGGAGCTGCTGCTGCTGGTGAACAATCCCTCACACGCCCTCTCACCACATTTAGCCAGCCCAGCACTCCACAATGAAGAGACAGATATGAGGAAGCATGGGAGCAAGTGGCATAATCCAGAAGAAAACCCGCTTCACACGCATTCTGAGCAGCCCAGAGCACGACCATCACAGCCTGTGCCAGTAAATACAAGCATGTGTTTATTAGCTGAACTATTTGCGTGCCTTTACAATACTGCAAATAGCCTGATTTCCTCACGTAAAGGATCAAACAAGAATGTAACAGCCCACAAATAACCTGGTTGCCTTGGAAATGCAGGCACCCAAACTCAGATGGTAGCAGGAAGTGTCTGCTTTTCCACGTGCCTCTCTGGGTGTCGCAACAGCAGGCAAGTGCAGAGCTGCAAAGATTGACTTGCATCATGCTCAGGATATGTTTGATACCACACCAAGGGAAGGGTAGGCACAAGCAAGGGGGAAAAAGCTACTAACAACCACAGAGATCATTCCCTGAGCTTGTGTCCTGCTCACAGGGCTCCTGATACTGGGCTTCCAGTGGGGAATTGCAGCAGCTTAGCTTTTGCCATGACTTGAAATGGAGGGAGAAGCTCTTTGGAAGCACCTGGGACCCATGGTCCCTCTAACTGTTCAAATGAGTTAAGATAAAGTCATCCATTGCGGGGAAAAAAAAAACAAACAAGATAAATTCCCACTCATATTGCCTGAGGGCTTGGTGGCATCACATGTGAAAACCCAGGGACAGGAGCTCTCTCTGCCCAGGCAGGAGATTACCTGGTTTTGTAAAGTAGAATACCACAGGAGTGTCTTATAAACAGCTTGTCTGGAATAAATGGGTTAACCAAGGAGCTTCTCCCTGTTTCGTGTGGGAAGCTCTATCTCCTTGCCAAATTCCACTGCTCTGAACATAACCAGCTTTCTCACTCAGCCTGTGCTCCTACGCTCAGCTAGTGCTCGTGCCTGCCTCTGCAAGGGAGTGCAGACAGACCCCACGCTCTCTTTTCCCTCTGTAACTATTTCTCCAGTACTGCCCCTTGCCTGATGTCAGTTCTCTTCTCCTCACTGAATTACAGGACACCAGGTCTCCAAGGAAACCCCCCGAGATTTGTAAAACACTGATGGCTGAAGACCAGCCAGCCAGGCTGGCTGCTACTTGCTGTTGAGGCCAGGAAGCTTGGAAAAAGCTCCTGTGTGTCCTGTTTGCAGGTGGCAGGATGATTTTCAGACAAGTCATCTCCTTCCTTTGACAACAGGGCTTTTGAGTGCCACAGTGCCAGGACACTCACAGCATGACCCAGGATCATGTCCCCAGGAGCTGTCTGGTAGCTCCCTTCACACCAGCTCTTCTTCCAAGGCCACAGCAAACAGCAGCTGTGCTGCTGCAGGCAGCCACGACTCAGCTACCACACAAATGTGCTTACAATGCTAACTGCGAATATCCTGCTCTATACCTTACCAGAAAAACCTGAGAGGAAATTAGATGGAAGCAAATACAGCCATACACCTGACAAGCTGTTCTGCACTCCTTCAGTGCACAGCCAGCCTCCAGCAGTTTCCTATCTTCCTCAAGAGCTACTCTACCATGTAATTACAGAGGAAAACCTAAAGGTCTTCCTTCCCCTGTATACCAGGTAGATTTTTGTTTGTTTAGCCACAAATGGGCCTCTAAATCAATATATAGATTCCCATCATGGAGTCCAGGAATAAACAAACTCATGTGCACACTCCCTTGGCTCCTGCTGCTGCCTTTACTTCCCCTCTACACCCACTAGCTTGAGCTGCTTCTGGAATACAACTACTTGTCTTTAGTGCTCAGACCCTAGGATTAGAACAAGATGACACACGTGGTTACTCTGAGGAACTGAACAATTTAATAGTCCTTTAATTTCTCGCCGTGCAGGTTAAAACAAGGAATGCTGGGGGCAACCTACTGCTGCCCAGCTACAGGCAGAGTCACAGTGAGCCACAGCTCCCTTAGCTGGGCTGCACTCAGATGTTTAGAGCCACATTTCACCCTAAAGCATCCTCATCAGCCCCTCCGTATTTCCCACAAATCATCAAGGGAGCACAGGGGGACACAGCACAGCCCAAGTGTAACACACACAGCACCCCCTTCCCCAGGGATGCAGTGGGGGGCTCTGGCTCTCCAAGAGCCCCAGGATAACCCATCAGGTGGTTGCCCACAAGCCTCTGACTTCTTGCTTTCCTATAGTCTGCTAACACAACAGTTGTGGGCAAGGACTTGCCATGCCTTTGTAGGCCACGCTTAAACAGCGAACAAGTGTCTTTAGTTTATCTATTCATTTTTGGCACTGAGGAATGGCTGGGGTCAAAGCCAGTCCCATTCTCAAGCTGCTCTTTGTTCTCCAGTTTATCCAATACCCCCTTATCCCTCTCCTTGCCCACCCACCCTCCCCCTCTCCATTTTACCACAGGTCTTAAAAATTAAGCTGTGCATGAAACCAAACACCACACTTGAGCACGGCCCAGCAAATGCTCTCCACGGTCACAGGAGGACCCTAATCGACCATAAAAAATGGATAAGAGCAGCGTGCCCTTATATGGGCAGAGGCTAGACAAGCATCTGACACAAACATAATTTTTAAAGAAAAAATAATATTTATTTGCAATATAAACAAAGTCCCAATATTGGATCAGTATATATAGGGTCACTAATTTTCCTTCATAACTCAGAAAGCAGAACCATTCCTCACTAACAAGCTCTCATTTGCACTAATCAGAAGACGCATCTTATTTTTTCCTTTAAAGAATAAAGACCACTAACAGCACAAGAAGCCTTTACAAACCAGCTTAGCTGTAATGCAATACAGATGCACTGTCAAAAAATCCCTGAAAAAATAAATTCCTCCATGAGGTAAGATGCAATTAGGATATTCTCAATTTTCTCACTCACAATCGTACGCCCATTCTCCCTTCCAATGACCCATGATCCCAACATTGTGGCAAACAAAACCCAACAAACAAACAAAAAACAACCAGAAAAAAAAGAAACAGAAGCTCATTCCAACATTCTGATAACATCTTTAACGAAAAAGAACAGTTTCAGGATGTGACAGCGTCAAACATTCCTCCAGATGGAGATTTTTTTAAATGTTTTTTCTTTTTCTTGAAAAAAGTACAAAAAACTGGATATTTAGAAAAAAATCCGTGGCTTTTTTTTTTTTTTTTTTTTTTTCACTTACTTGAGAGTTAAAGTGGACAGGGAGGGGGGAGAAAGGAGGGACTACATTGCAGCCAATAAAGAAATCTCCAAATCCGTTCTGCCCTCCTCCCAGAAATTATTACCACTTCCTCCCCTCCCAGCTTGGTAAAAGGAGTCTGCCAAACACTAGCCAGAAATACATACAAGTCTTCTCAGAATAGAAGGCACGGCATAAAGTTATTCGAAAGAGGAAGAAAAAAAATCAGAACCTCTGCTGAAAGCTCCAATCATCTCAAAATTTGCCAGTTAATATATATATTCATATATATATATATATATAAAAATTCTCTGTTACAATGATCTCCTCATCATTTCCACATCTCTTCACCCCCCTCACACGCTCCGTGCGTGACGATTGAGTCCTGTCCCGCCACACAATCCTCGCTCTGCTCCAGGCGCTCGCTGCATTCCCCCTCCACCCCGCACACCTTGGAAAGGATCCAGTGCGCACAAGAAACGCCAGCATCGCAACTACCTTCTGGACTCGGGAAGCTGGAATGGTTTCAGGCCAGCTGGATGACGTTAAGTCAGTCAACAGGCAGCAGAGAATAAAAGCCGGGCTCAGACA
Organism: Sylvia atricapilla; assembly: GCF_009819655.1. Classification (NCBI taxonomy): domain Eukaryota; kingdom Metazoa; phylum Chordata; class Aves; order Passeriformes; family Sylviidae; genus Sylvia; species Sylvia atricapilla. The sequence goes on along the minus strand of NC_089150.1, from coordinate 15,173,007 downwards.
TGCTTCTACCAGCTCTGGAGGCTACGAGAGTTTTACCTCTGGCAATAGCAGTGTTTTTGGCAGGGGTGGCATTAAAAAAAAGCTTGCGGCTTAGTCACCTTGGCTGAATCAGTGCAGAGTTTGTGATTGTGAGTGCAGGAGTGGTGAAGGGGTTGCGTTTAAGCCCAACTGGCCTTCACACATAACAAAGCTTCCTACCAGATGCTAACAACAACAGCAGCAGCATGTATCTCTCTCTGGAGTACCCAGTAATATGCCAGGACATACCAAGGCTTCACAAAGTGTGCAAAATGCATTTGGTCAATATAAACATTTGATTAAAAAAAATAATAAATGATCAAACAAGAAACAGAATAAAATACTGGTTTTGCAACCTGGTCTGTACAAACAGTCAAGAACTTACAGATCTAAAAAGAGTTTGAACCCAAAGCTTGAGTAAGATCTACCTTTTCTTATTTTTTTTTAAATCAAAAAAAGTAAACTTGGGTTTTAAAACAGTCTTGGCCCAACACCTTTTGTTCAAGGTTTCCAAGTGCATAAATCTCCTCATTTTCCACAGCAAGCTAACCCCCGGTAGCTCTTCACACATGTGCGTGTTCTGACAGTCTCAATGCACCCAGGAAAGCGGTTATTGCCGGTGACAGCTGCGTCCAAAACGCTGTAACATCGCCCTGTAAAAACAATACCTCTTCAAACCACTTGGATCAGGATACTTAGTGAGCGGCATTAGCCTTCCTAAAGCAGCGATCAGGCACCTCTGCCCAGAGAAGCTACTCATCTCAGAGCTGCCTGGCAAGAAGATCTTTTCGTAAGAGTTGAAATACTCAAGAGAAGCGATTCGATGCTCGAGTTCCCAACCAGGCAGTGTCCCCTTCATGTGGACTCCAGAGTGTTCAGCTGGAACAGGTTGTGGTTGGTGGGGGTGGTGAAGTAGAGCTGTTCACTGGGCGAGCGGTTGTCACAAGGGCTGTTGAGTCCCAGAGTCCTCTCAAAGTCCAGGAGCTGGCCCATGAAGTTAAAGTTTGGGGAAATGTTGGATTTTTTTCTTTTCACAAAGTCATAGGCATCATTCAGGGACAAGTTGAGTTTTTGCATCAAGTAGGCAACAGTGACTGTTACGGATCGGCTGATGCCAGCGAGGCAGTGAACAAGGATCCCACACTTCTTGGAACGAGCCTCATCTGAAACAAGACAAGGGGAAGGGGGAGTCTATTATTCTGCACCAAAAATGCATGGCTTTGGAGCAGAGCCAGATGGCAGCTGCAAGCTGCCAGCACCACAGCAACTGCCAGAACTGGATCCCCTGCCCCTAGTGACACCATCCCATGTCCATTGGACACCCACATTTCTCCCCACAGGGCTCCTGCTATATGGCAATGCTGCACACGCTCAGCAAGGCATGTGCTTCAAAAGTATCAATCAAGTCTAGCAACACATCCCTTGCCTAGGGAGCATCTGTACCCTCTACTCAAGAGAGCTGGAGTAATCCACAGGAGACAGATGGAGCTGGAGACAACAGCTCCAGGGAGATGCTGGTGCTGAGCACAGCACACCCACCTGAACTCCAGCTAAACCAGGGAAGACAGTGTACTCAGGGCAAGGCTGCAGCCTGGCACTACACAAGCTATTCTCTTCTGCTGTTCCTGCCCTCCTTCCACTACAAAGTTACATGAATGCAGCCAATGCCAATTTAAGCAGAGTCTGAAGTGCAGGAACTTCCCTTATTGTGAAATTGTTCTTTAGGATCGACAGAAATGCACTTCACTACAAACAAATGCTTGTGTTGGAGGAGACTCTCAGGATGAATGGTAGCGGGAAGCAGGAATGCAGGCTGGACCAAAAAATGGCGAGAGAATAGCAGTGAAATTTCCCCTCCCTTGCCACCGACTGAAACGCACACACACGCTCATTGTCTCTCACACAGCCAGAACAGTGTGATCCCTTTATGAATCGACATCTCAGTGCTGAAAGAGGGACACGCCACTGAGAGAACTGAATGCACGCAAGTACCCAGCGCTGCTTTTACTTCTGGGCAGCCCTATTTGAAGTCAGTCATTTGACTGAGAGCTTGGTGGGGAGCAAAAAGGTGGCAGGAGAAAGAGGATCCTCGGGCAAATCGAGAGGTAAGAGACACTCCGGCACCATAAGTGCAGGAAAGGGCAAAGAAGATGCAGGCAAAACAAAAATCCAGACCCAAGCCACAACAGGTTTTCTGCCCAGTCTCCAAAACCAGGCAAGAATTTCCAGTAGAGTGGGCAATCACCGCCCAGTGTACTCAGCCCTCCCCCCAGGCTCTCCCGTTCAACATTTTTCCAGACATTTTTGCCTTTCATCTGACCTGCACGGCATTTCTTAGTGTTTGGTTTTAGAGTGAGGTAATCCTCCATTTCCTGTCATTAACTGGAAAGCACAAGCTAGGTGTTCACAGAGACATGGGCTGACTGGAGCAGACAGATCCCAAAAAGCCGCATGTCAGCAGGGACACTGTACCTCACCCCTGACGTTTAACACGCTGCTCACGCAGGAAGCGCAGATGGGACATCAGACAGGTCCCTGTTGCCACACTGAAGCTGCGGCTTCTGACCACAGGCATGTTACTGGAGGGCAGAAGCTGGGGGCAAAGGAGAGCGTGTGGGAACCAGGGTTTCTGACAGCTGAAGAACAGACAAGGATCCACCACTGCTCTGCCCCATTTCAGGCCTCACAGCACAGCAAGCGCAAGCTACGGGGTCTGAAATGGACAGCATTGAAAGGAGCTGCACAGGTTTCAGTCTGCAGGTAAAGGTCACCCTCTCCTTTACCTACACAAGTATTTGTAATCAGAAATGAAGCCATGGGGCTTTTAATAGTTAACGGTGATATTACTGCCTGTGCCATTCACCCCCATAAAACAGAGCTGATTAGGCTAATTACTATCGTGAGCAAACAGCACAGGTCAGGCTGGAAGTGTACATGCCTGTTCAGCCCAACAAAAACTTCCTACAGAATAAGAAGCAATTCTCAAAGTCAAGGCTGGCCTGAGAGAAGAGATCTTCCTTCCTGAACCCCACCATCACCAGCTAAAAGTGTCACAGGGACTAGCAGTTTTTCCATCCAAACTCTGCAGTATAATTATAATCACTAACTCATTGTGTTGACACTTACCTTAGAAGTATCCATACAAGGAGTTAGTTATGCTAGGGTGACTTACAGCAGGATCTCAACAAGACTAGCAAATCCCCTTGGGAAAAGAAAACACACAGACACGCATACGCACACACACACAGACACTCCCTGATTTTAACCAGATTTGGGGCTAAGGAGTTGCTGGCACCAGTCACACTTATGCAGCTCCCATCCCCAAGGAGGGCAGGCAAAGGAGCTCCCCACTGCCTGGGTTCAGCCATTTCTCACCAGTGCAAATCCCCACACAAGGGCAAGAGGCAGAAGGGGCCAGTGCAAGCACTCGCAGGTAGCTCAGCTAAGCTGCTGCAAGAAGGCTGAATTTTGGAAGGGGAGGCCTCCATGAACTCAGCCAAGGTGACATGCACCAGATGTGCCACCTCAGAGCACGATACTTGGCTGCTAAGCTGATGCTGTGCCCTGGAAAGGTGAGGCCGGAGACAGCAGCAGCCCTGGGAAGCGGCACACCACATTCCCAAGCAGCACACCACATTCCCAAGCGGTGAGTATGAAAAGAGATGTTCTGCCAGCTACCTACCAATGAAAGCAATGGCCTCAGGAAAGAACTGCGAGAGGTTCTGGCTCCAGTGATCTGAGATGGGGATCTGCTTGTACTTGAACTCTCCGTCATGCTCAAACATGTTTGGCAGGTTAGGAGTCACATTCAGGATGTATTTAATGCCGTATTTGCCCAGGACATCCAAGTTGGTTGAATCTTTGGCACAGCCCAGGTACAGGTAAGGTAGGATCTGGACTGGAAAGGCAGGCTGATTGTTGGGGATGGGGCTCCCATCCGACTCCGTGGCACTGCTGGGCTCCCTGTCGGATTCACCATCCGAGCAGTCGGAACTTATCCGCAGCCCTCCCAGGCCAAGGACTGATGCTGGGGGAGAGTTGCTGGGTGAGGAGCTGTCAAGGTTTGTCTCGCAGTGCTCAGAATATTCAGTCTGAAACTTGTTAAAGCCACCTGGGAAGGGGGAAAGGAGAGAGACAGAGAAAGAGAAAAAAAAAAAAAAAAAAGATGTTTCATTTTTCATAATGGGAAATCCTTTTACATGTGAACAAGTTACTCAGAAAGTCTTTAAGAGCAAAAAGTTGGCATCCCTTCAACTTCACACCAAGAAAAGCATTTCCCTGCTCCCTCATCTTCCCTGGGCAAACTGATACTGAGCAAACAGGGCCCAGGAGACCAAAGAGTGGTTCTTACAAAGTTCGATATTGCTTGTGAAAAATAGGGCCAAATCTCAACTACGAAAGAAAGAAACATCCACAAATAAAATCAGTGTCAAGATACAATCTTGCCTTGTTAGCTTTTCAAAAGTAAGGGTCTGGGGCAGTTTAGGCAAGAGCTATTATGCCACTTGGAGAGAAAATGATCCATGTCTGAAAGGACAGATGAGGGACAATCACCACATACTCACCCCAGGCACTAAAACCCAATGAAATTATTCACCTCCAAGCAGGAAAAAATACCCTAAGTTTTGCCACAGAGCGATCCTCACAACTACTTTATCACTACAAATAGGTTTTGCAACAGAACAGTGCCACAGGTTTGTTCTTCAGCCAAACCACAGGAGGAGTGCAGAGTGATGGGACCCTTCACGGCTGCCCCTAAGTATTTTTCTCCAGCTCGGCGGCTTGGGAAGGAAGGCAGAGGCAGGGAAGCAAAAACCCCACCGATCTACCTCCTTTCCAGGCAGCATTAAAGCAGAGCTCAGCCATCGGGATCTGACACTGACAAATGGTTTAATTAGAAAGGGCTCCTGAAAACTTCGTTAGTGGGTTCGGCGGTTGTGGCGGGGTCACTGAGCAGGACAGACAGCTCCTGCCACATCCATTCATGAAAAAGGCTCGTCCTCGCCCTCCTCCTCCCCCCGCGCCGCCAGACAGCGCCGAGGAGCCATTTTGGAATTTTAATTGGAAACATTTCCCACCGAGGCTCCCGGAAAAAGGCAGAGAAAGGGGCTCAGCTCCTCCCCTGCCCATCGGGGAGAGCTTAGGAGTAACTTCAAAACCGCTCCTTCCTGCTACGGACGAGGGGGAGAGAAGCAGGAATGCAAAGCGAGGGAGCAACGGAGCCCATGGGGCAACCCCAAACCGGGATAGGATGTTGGGATGGGAGTCTCGTCCACGGGCAGGGATCGGAGGGTCACGGGGGGAATGGGATCAGCCCCTGTGCTGGCCCGTCACGATGTTTTGGTGTGTGCGGGCTGCGCAGCCCCGAGGGCTGGTCCCCAAAAACCTGACTGCCCCTCCGCCGCCCCACCCTGCCACCAGGGGCTTCCCCGGCTCCCCAAAACGGGTCTATCAAGGAACAGCCGTGTTTTTTAAAGAGCCGCAAGTGGCAACTTTCTTGACCACTCTCCCCCACACACGCTCCCCCGCTCTTCTGTTATTCCTGCCTCAAACCCGCCACCCAGCGACCGCACTGGGAGGATGGGAAGGGTCGCAGCAGCGGGCTCTGCTCAGCCGCTGCGATCTTTCAAAATGGCCAAAAAAACCCCCAAAATCCCAAAGCACCCCTGGCCCTCACGGAGAGGCGTGTGCGGGGCTCGGCGCCCCGGTAACGCAGGTCCCCGCTGGCCATCGCCCTGCCCCGGGGACGCAGCCGGGCTGCCCTCTCCCAGACAGCGGCACTGCCCGACAAAGGCGGAGGAAAACCCAAGCGCTCGCTTCTTCGCTGTATGGGGAGGTAAAATAAAAACAGGGAAGGGCTCTCTTGCCCCCCAAATCCGGCCATTCCTTCCGAGGGGTTTGAGAGAAGACTGGTGCCGGCGCGGGGAAAGCCCGAAAGGCTCCCTCCGGGGAGCGGAGGCGAGGGGCGCCCGGCGCTGCCCAGCCGGGATCGCTTGGGACGGGGCCGCGCCGGCGGCGGGGCTGGGGGGCTCCTCCCGCCGCTACCGGAGAGGCGACGCAGGAAGAAGCGGGGCGCTCCCGGCCGCTTCCAGCCTGCGACCATTTTGTGCGGGGGATTAAAGCGGGATGCAGAGGAGGGGGGGAAAAAAACAGAGGGGGAGAGAAACCAGGCAGAAGGAATAAGGGAAGGAAGCAAAACAAGCCAGCCACCTCCGTCCGACCAGGGGATGGGCACCCTGGGGATGCAGCGGCCGGCCAGAGGCTGCGCAGAGTGACACGACAAGGGCTGCGGGAGCGGGACGGGGCTGGAGGGAGGGCGAGGAGCATCTCACCTTTCAGGTAATAGGCTTTACAGCCGTCATCGCGCAGCTTCTGGAGAAGGAGACCCAGCACGGAGGTGGCGGCACCGCTGTCCTGCCAGTCGGCGGTGGCCTCGTCGTAGAGCAGCACGGTGTCGGCCTTGCAGCGCTTAACGAAGCGCTCCTTGTCCTCGTGGTTGGGGATGATGGAGCGGATGGGCAAGTTGCCCTTCTTGAGGCGGCGCAGCATGAGCCCGGGGATGGCCAGGTTGATGGCCGTTTCGATGTGCGAGCTCTCGAAGAGCTCGTGGGGGCGGCAGTCGAGCAGCAGCAGCGAGCGGCCGCCGCCCGACTCCAGCTCCTCCTGCAGCCACTCCGCGCTCTTGCACGGCATCGCCGCAGCCATGGGCGCCCGCGGGGAGCTCCCCCAGACCTGCGTTTTCATGGGGCTCGGCAGCGGCGGCCGCCAGCGCCCGGCCCGCCGGCCACCCACGCGGCGTCCGGACGCGGCCCCGCTCCGCCGGGTCGGTCTTCGCGCTGCGCCGGACGGCGGCTTCGCTCGGCACGGCCGCGGGTGCGCGGTGTCTGCGGCCCGGAGCGCGGCGGCCCCCGCTCAGCCCTACGCGCTGCGCCCCATGCCGGCGGCCTCAATTAGAGCGGGGCTTCGCCGGCGCCTCGGCGTGTCATGCCTCGGGAGGCGGGGCGGCGGCGGGGCCCGGCGGCTCGGCCCCGCCCGGCGCTGCGCCCAGCGGCCGCTGCGGCACCGCGCACACGCTGGCCCCGCCCCTCGCCGGGGCCCGCCCCCTCGCCCCCGCAGCCAATGAGGCGCGGCGGAGGGAGCGGGGCGGCCCAATACGGGCAGGGGCGGGGCCGCGGCGGGGGCAGAGCGCGGGAAGCGCCGAAAGCCGCGGGAGCCGCGGGGCGCCGGGCACGGCTCACGCCGCCCGGGGCTGCCCTTCGGTAAAAACCCTCAGACGCTGCAGTGACCCGGCCGCACGGCCGGCCGCTGCGGAGGCCCGCGTGGGTTTTGAGCGGGTCGTGCCCAGTCCTGTTTGGTCTTTGACAGGAACTCACAGTTCCAAAATAAAACCGACTGAGACTCATTAAGCCTCCGCATTCTCTTTCGTTCTCAGAATGAGCTACAACATAGATGTTTTTATCCGTGCATCCTTGTTTATTTTTAGAGTATCTTCCCTGCTGGTATCCACTGCTATAAATACAAACCTTTTGTGCTGCAGCAGTAACATTTCAAGACAGGAATGTAACTGGAGGCACCCTTTGGTTACCTTCCATCTTTTACATTCCTTCTCATGTGAATCAGTCCTCTGGTACCAGAAGTTTTCCATGCCTCACACAAACTGTTCCTGTTACAAAATAGATTTGATCTTTCTCTTTTTAATGAGCAGGATGACATTAAAAACGTGGTTCTGTATGAGCCACATCTACTGCAGTCTATTTTCACCATGCAGGCAGTCAAACATTGCTGGATTGCTCAGAGAGGTTGTGCAATCTCCATCCTCGCTGGTTTTCAAGATCCAACTCAACGCATCCCCAGGTAACCTGGCCTGACCCCAGGGCTGACCCAGCTTTCAGCCAGAGGTTTCACTGGAGCTCTCCTGTGTTCTCCTCTCACCTAGGTTATCCTACAAGCCTTTGCTCTCCAAATTCCAATGAGGATGAGTTGTAACCAGCCCTTCTCCCCAGCCTGAGACAGATGAGCCATTCCTTTTTTTCTCTCTCTAACTTCTCTTTAGCCTCTTAATATAAACTTTGTCAGCACACACTATTTGAAAGGATGAGGTAGGGTCTGTTTCACCAAAAGATTCCCAGGTTCAGCGACCTGACTAAAAGACTGAGGTCTCCTCAGGTTTTTTTCCCAGCTGGCTGAATTTCAAGAACTGGGCTGTACCTTGGATAAGAGGAAAGATATTGCTCTTAAAACACTCCCCCACACGCAAACAAACACGTGTGCATACAGAGCCTTAGTTGTAATGTTGTTGACAACTGTTCAAATGGCATTGTCTCTAGGCAAAACTTCAAACTGATTTGTATTTGAAGACACTTTTCTTCTGCTCAACATCTGCTTTTCTCGAAGTTGAGATCTACTACTGAAACCGTTTCAGAGCCACTGTCTTCTCAGTGGTCTTTTATATACCCTTAACACATGAAATATCCCAAGAGGGCTGTATTCCCGTACTTCTAGTACAAAAGCAGCACTCGGATGTGCAGGGGTCCCTGCCTCCTTTTAGTCTAATTCCTAAGGCTGGATCCTAATGAAAACACCGACTTAAGACAGCATTTGAACACATGCTTGACATTGAGCACAGTGAGCGTCTCATTACAAAACACTCTGTGATTTCAGTGCGACCGTGCTCTGAACCATTCATGGATTTCATTGGCATCAGCAAAATAAATGTCTTGTTCTACATCGCTTTTTTTCTGACTCAAGTGTGCCCAAGAAAGCAGAACAGCAGAAGCTGTCCACTTCCCCTTGCCCAGTTTATTTTTACCACTGGTTGCTGTGGGAAGCTATTGTGATTCAGTGTGGCAGTAGGGGAAGTTTCTAACACTGGTCTTTGCAGCAGAGGATGTTGAGGTTCTTACGCAAGCCACAGGCACAGTGAAAATAGCTGACCATTCACATTGTTTATCGAAGCACCTTCAGTTCGGAAGGGGAACAGCAGCGGCTTGTGCAAAGAACTAAAATCTGGCTCTGAAGTCCCTGTTGTGCTGAAAACAGCCCAGAAATCTTAAGGGGATCCTTTTTGGTGGTGAGAAGGAGGTAGGTGTAGCCGCCGGCGTGTGGTCCTGTGAAACCAGAAGAGAAATGTTTCACCTCCATTCTGCGGTCGCATCAAGCGACCACATAAGTTTCGGGACGGGCTCCGGACGCGTCACCTGCGAAGACAAGACCGGATTTCACCGTGAGAAGGGTCAAAGCAAAATCGTGTCACTTGACAGAAGGGTGACATCCTCCGCCCGTCCAGGCAGGACCTGAGAGACACCGCAAGAGCCTCCCCTGGCTGGTGTGTGCCGCGGGCTCCGGGGGCGGTGACGGCGCGGTGCGGCCCGGGGCCGTGCTGCCCTCTGCAGTCGGGCGCTCCGCGGTGCGCCCCGGACAGCGGCACCGCGCTGCCGGCCTCCGGGACCGACACCCCGACAGGGGGGAAACCCCGCTCTGCGGAGAGCTGCGGCGTTCCCCCGAATTCCCCCTCACCGAGAAGGCACCTCGACCCCGCAGGGTTTCCTGAGACATGGCTTGCAGGCTGGGGCCAGGGCATGGTGTGCCAGCACCTCCTTCAGCCCAGTGCAGCTGGCGGGGGCTCAGGCGTGTTGGTGATGTTTGTCTCCCCGCGTACAAGGTTTTGCTGACAGGCAGAAGATAACCCGTGTCCAGAAACGGGCAGCCTCCAGCTCAAGTCCCAAAAGTCCCAAGTGCTTGTGACAAGGACTGCACAAAGTGATATCCATTCTGCATGTGGATTCATAAAATCATAGAATATCCTCAGTTGGAAAGGACACACAAGGATCATTGAGCCCAGCTTCTAGTTCTGCACTGGACCATCCCAAGAGTCCCACCACATGCCTGAGAGCATTGTCCAAACCTTTCCTGAACGCCAGCAGGTTTGGTGCTGTGACCACTGCCTTGGGGAGCCGGGGGATTGCCATCATCCCCATACCGTAATACCAGACCTGACCCCGAGTTTCCAATACAGGTTGTGTGCATCTTTCTCGCTGTTTTTTCACTGTGGAAAGGCTCTCTCCTCCAAAAGTCCTGCTTGATGCCTAGTGCAGTGACCAGGCAACTTCCCCTTGCCCACAGCCCCATCTTGCTGGCTTGGCTTCAGAGTGCTTTTGTCTTCATCTGTCCTCATCTCCCATGATGCTGGTGCAGGTGCCAGCTCAGGTTCCTCATTTCTATCACCACCTCCTCTCTTTTCCCAGATTCTCTGACTGCAGAGCCCACAGGTTGTTTTGATGTTTTAGAAACAAAGACCATGAGTCATGGCAGAACACAAGGTACGTGCATCATTAGCAGATGTCTGTCCAAAACCCACTTCAGGCCCTGGCAGCCCCTGCAGAGGCAGCACTCACAAGGATGTGAGAGGCCCTACTTTGAGCCAAGGGGGAGGCAAGATGTGAGTAAAGGGCAGAAGGTGTCACACCCAAGGGGATGCATGGTAGTACCTGCAGCTTACGTGAGGCAGGGGCTCCTAAGGATTTACAGAGTAAAGTAAACTACAAGCTGGTCAGATGTTAATATATATTTTCTTCTTCAAAATGAGCCTCTGAAAAGCTTTTTTCTTTTTAATATGCACTTTCTCCACAACACTTCACCCCCAAAGGATTTTCCCTCCAGCCTCTCCCCTAACAAATCTGGGCTGTAGCAGCTAAACCTTCATAGGACTTACCTTCTCACTGCTCATCAGCTGTTTGCTACATCTAATAAGAAGTATTAGGTATGATTGGTGGCCCAGATACCAATCCATAAAGCTATTAAATTCCTTCTAGAAGGAGTTTTTACCTGTCTCAGGTGCCTGTGGTCAAATATCCATCAGTACCAAGACAGGAAGTGCTTTCCTGGCAGCTTAATGCTGGACTGCAGCTCAAAGCAGTGTTGTGAGCAATATTTCAGCTGGGAATTTGCTCAGGTAACCTGGGCTCCCAGATCAGCTTCCCGTTTGCTCTGTGAGTTGAGTGAATTCACAGCTTTGTGTAGTTCCTATCTGTAGAATGGGGCTGATACCTCCCATCACCTTTGCAAGCGTTTGGGTGCTAAGGAACCAGGCAGGTGGGCTGGTGTGATGTTAACATCCTCTTGCAGTGCTGAATTTCTAGAACTGAATCACTTTTTTCTATCTTTAATAATTTCTTTAAAAAAAAATCTTTTATTTAGCTTCAGCTTTCTTTCCTAATTATTTAATGTAGTAGGAGTTACTTTGTCATAAGAGGGCACTTGTTGATGGTTTACCCCATGTTTCATTAATGCATGTAAGAGGTTAACTCCTGGCAGAGAAACAGATGCATGGTTTTAACAGGGGAAAAAAAAATCCCCAATTTTACTTTCTACTCCTGCACTAATTTGTGACTATTTTTATCAATGTTAACACTGAGCCAGGGTAAAAATACTCCCTCGAAAGTTTAGAATTTACATTTGTCTTCATATATATTCAGCAGAAATCCAGCTCCCCAGCCTCCGCATTGCCTAATCTGGACTCATTAACTTCACCCGCCCCCGAGAAAAATGTCAGATGACTTTGGCCTGGCAAAGCCTTTCACCCACAAACACTCAGCAGGAGGGTCCAAGTCTCCTGTCTGCAGCAAACAATCCCCGTGGAACATCAGCTCTGGCACTGCAGGCATCCAACTCAGCCATGGGAGCAGATCCACCCTTCCTAACGCAGCCCTGCCTTAGGGCAAAGTCTCCGATGTTGGGCTCCATTCCAGTAGGATGCTTAGCCCTGGAAGCATCTTCCACAGGGCAAGGCAGATGGATGGAGGCTGGGGAAGAAGCACCACAAGGAGAAACCTTTGTGGAGCATCTCGTGAAGCACAAGGCAGCCACAGGCATTGCCAGGTCCTGGGATAGTGCCATTTTCCTTCTGTTAAATGGACATAACATTTGACTCTCTGAGATGCCCTTTTGCTGCACAGCTGGAGACTTTCATGTAAATGTGTCAATGAACTCTGCTCCAAAGACAACAAAACTGTTCTCTGGCAGGTTCCTGCAGAAGAAAGAAACCATCCCCTCCTGTGCAAAAGCCAAAAGGCACATGCAGTGTCTGAGCAGCCCAGGGCTGTCACCATCCCACAGGGATCACAGCAGCCCAGATGGGCTGGGGCTGGAGGTCCCTCTGAGGTGTGTCCAGTCCAGCTCCTGGGCAAGTATTGCACCTATTATTGGGTATTCTCCTGACCCTCTCTTAGGGCAAGTATTGCACCTATTATTGGGTATCCCAGTATCTCCAAGGATGGACACTCCACGCCTTCTGCGGGACAGCTGGTGCAGTATTTGACCATCGTCACAGTGAAAAAGTGAACTGACATGTTCTGTGCTTCAGTTTGTTCCTGTTGCCCTCACTGGCCACTCAGGAAGAGTCTGGCTCCATGTTCAGGGTTTGAGGAAACTCCTGTATTTTTATGGAAGTGGGTGTGTTTTCTGTGAAAGCCAAGAGAGAAAGGGGGCTCAGGCAGGAGTCAAGAGCCCAGAGGCTCCACGAACAAGGGAGGGCAGCTCCAATCTAATTAAACTGAGAAAACATCCTTAAGCACCATCATTTCCCTTCTTCTCTGCCTCGCTTCCTGGGCTCCAGGCTCTTTCCAGAGGAAGAACTGGAGAATATTTAAGATTATTTATCCTTTTAGCAGTGAGTTTTAAATGTCTGGATGTCTGGAATGTCTGGAAGCTTGTGTTACCGCATTTAGAAAATCTTCCCCTGCAGAGGACCAGAGGAGGGGAAAGCTCCAATGCTCCCTTTGGCATGAGACCCTCCAGAGTCTGTCACTGCAGTGATGGAGTAGGACAGGATATTTATGGGACTTAAGACACCAATTACATCTACTCTTAAGCCTTGCTCAGGCATGTGTTTGACGCAGCCTTCACAGCCTGGAGTTGAATACAGACCCCCATATCCCATTTATTCCGCCTTTTGTATGCCAGAAAAAAACCCTTCCTCCTTAGAAAAGGGTCAAGCAGGAGAGGGATGGCCCAAGACACAGAGTGCAGGACCTGCTGGTGCTATCTGAGCCCTGGTCCTCAGCTCTGCTCAGTTCCCTTGCCTCCCTGGCTCCACAGCCCCGGCCCCTCGCCCACCCCACACACACATCAGATCCTCGGCAGCTTCTCCAGGCTGCCGAGCTGCTTTCAAGAAGCAATTTCCTGCAGAGGAAGATTTTTTCCCAAGGAGCCTAAGTGGGGAACTTCCTGGTGCAGGCTTTTCATGGGAAACCATCACGAAAGCAGCTTCACCACCCACCAGGAAGGGCTGTCATTTAGGCAGGTTGCACCCAGCTCTGTGCCCCCAACCCAGCTTCCCAGTACATGTCCAGGGGGGGAGTTTTTTGACTCTCTCTCATCTCCCCCAGGCTGCTGCTGGGATGCTGACTTGTGGCAGGGTAAGTGGCCAGATGATGATCAGGACTGGGGTGCAGGCAGTGCAGAGCCTCCCAAGGGAGGTTCTGCACGGCCTGTCCCTCTGGTGGGAGAAGGAGTGGGAGAAGCTGAGAGGAGACATAAGACTTCACCATACTTTGGCTCATCAGCTTTTGCATTCTCCCTCTTCACTTATGCTGCTGGGTCTGACTTGAAGCCAGGCCACCAGCTCCCAGGACAGGCTTCTCCCCACATGGAGCTGGGTGGTCTCTGCTCCTCAGCCTGGCTCTGGGAGGCTCCCGGGTTTCTGGGTGCTCCTCTGAAATGCTGACCCTGCCAGGGCTTCTTCCCACTGCCGCAAGGGTAGGACAGCCCAGCTCAGCTCTGCTGCGGTGGAGCCAGGGCAGTCCCAGTGGCTTTGGCAGCACTACCTGGGATTTACACCAGAGCACGCCAGAGGCAGCCTCAGCACCGTGGCAGTGCCCCACAGCCCTGGCTATCAGTGAAACCCCAAAATGCACCAGTTAAACCCTCAGCCAACACAGACACTCGGGCAGCAAGTTGTACTGTGCTGCTGCTTCTCACTATGGGTGGCTTTAAGGTGAATTATTGTTCATATCCTTTTATTCCAAGAAGATGTGCAGGTCTCCCAGCCAGTGCATGTTCCCTACAGTGCTGCTTCACATTCATGCAATTGTTCTGGTTTGGGTGTATTTTGTGGCTATGGATGGACAAGGCAGCCCAGGCTTGTGCCCTGCTTTGAGCCCTCACCACCTGTCCTGTGGCAGCACTGCTCTCCCATGAAGTTCTACTGGACATATGTGAAGATGCTCTAGTTCCAGAGGATTTTTTCTTGCATCAAATTCCCTGGTTTTGCAACCCCTCACTGCAATGAAAATAAAACTGAACAACTCCCAAGAAGCCATTTCCGTGAAGCATTTCAGGAGCAAGGGGCTGGTTCCTCTTTGGGAGCATCAAAAAACAACATCTATTTTCCTCAAAGTGTTAGCAATGTTCAGCTGAGCCCTGCTCTTTTTTTCCCCAAAAAAAGTTTAGTTTCCAGGAAACAGGACTTTATTTTGAACACAAAGCATCTCTTTGGCCAGCCTGACACTCTTGGGTACACTCACAACTTTTGAATACACATATATGACCTACAAGAACACAACGCAGTATAGAGGGAACTGAACCAGGTCTCAGGGAAGAGTCCTGTCCCTTCCCAAACCACCACAGGGAAGAGTCCTGTCTCTTCTCAACCCACCCATCACACTTAATTGTGTGATGCTGGGCAAGTCCTTTCCCTCTGTGTCCTGCTTTCCAAGCCTTGAATTGGGGTTTAAGTTTCTTCATGCAGCACTTTGCTGGACCTCAGCATTGGCAAGAAGTATCTGAAACACTCACAAGGTGCCCAATCCAGTTTCCACGAGTGGCAGCAGGGCTTGGTCAAAAAGGATGAATCAAAACCTCCTTCCTCGTTCTCCCTTTCCCTGCTGGCAAAGCTCTTCTTAATCCAGCCCATGATGTTGCTGGCTGTGAGAAGCACCACTGGCTCATGGTCAGCTTGTTATCCACCTCCCAGGTCTGTACCTGCAAACCTGTTTTCCAGCCAGCTGGTCCCCAGTTTGTACTGGTGAGTGGGGTCATTCCTCCTTGGGGGCAGGAGTTCCTATTCCCATTGTTGGACTTCATAAAGCTCCCCTTTGCACATTGAGGTCCTTGTGAACAGCAGCCTGGAACATGCAAAGCCAGGGGAGCAGGGAGAGTTCACAGCATTTAATAGCTCCAGTGGTGGATCTTGGAGAAAAGGATGGAACTGGGGACACACATAACTTCCCTTCTGACCACTGCCTACAACAGAGAGGGGACACTGGCCCGGGGACACCCAGAGCACAAAGGAAAGGGGGATCCTGCGAGCAGCTGGTGCCATCTCAGCACACACTGTGCCTGTGTTCCTTCACTCATCATCTGAAAAGTGAGACAGCAGCGCTCAGGGAAAGAGGTGACCAGGCAAATTTAAGCAAAGACATCCCAAAGAATGAGTCACCGGCTCTGTGTAAGAAGCTAGACTCTGCTCTGGAGGGAGAAGGAGAGCAGGGAAGAGGAATGCTCCTGGGAGATGGCTGCAGGGTGATTAAAAGGCTGTGGCAGCAGAGGTGTGAGAGCAGAGCTCTCGGTGTGCCCACAGAGCAGCTGCTGCCCATGGGGACGTGGCAATGGGAGCTAAGCTCCTCAGGGAGGCTGCTCCCAGGAGCAGGAGAAATCACCCACCTAACCCAGGAAAGGCTTGGCTCTGGTGGTGACATTTCTCATGGGAAATGTTATTTCCTTGAAAACCTCGGGTATTCAGGTCAACTAAAAGCTTTTAGCACAGTGGCACTAGACACACTGAGCTGGTTGAGTCAGAAGGTAATTTCCAATACATGTAAGGCAACTTCCGAGGACCAGAGTGCTTCATCACCGTGTTTTCCTGGTGACAGCTTCAGTTGTTTTGCTTCTAAGAATCAGCCTTTTGTTTACTGTTTTAGCTTATTTCCTCATGGAAAGCCTTTCATTTACTCCTCAGCATTACCTGTAGCTTTTAATCAGGTGAAGAAGGTGGAAGAGGAAGAGCTCTTCAGCAGTGGGGCCAGTGTGCCAGAAATGGTAATTTTTTTTAAGCTGTTCATAAAGATAATGAGAGATGAAAATGTAGTTTCAGGAGGGGGATCCTCTCTAGTTGGAAAACATGGAATACAAGAGCGCTGCTGCCTCTTCTATTGGAGCCCTGGTATTTCTGATCTCATTGCTCCAAGGGTTTGCCCTATGGAGTAGATGTCCCAGAAGAGCAGCCAAGGTGGACAGGTGGATGGGAGAGAAGTTCCAAGGGACTCACACCCATCCTAGAGGGGCTGCAATGCCTCAGAGAGAGAGGAAAGTCTGGCTAGAGAAAAAATCTCAGAGCCCAGACTTGTTGGGTGAAAGGTGTTGGAAATGCAAATCATTAATTTAAAGAACTGGGCCAGGAACCAGGGGTGCCAGGCTGAGCTGTTATCTGCTGCATCAGCTGCAAGCCTGGCTCGGGATTTCAAAATAAAATTAGACTTGCAGTATATGTCTTTAAATATTTAAATTATTTTCAGTAATTCATATGGTGACATTTAAACAAAGTACACCAAGCAAACGGCTCCCAGTGTTGAAAGGAAATGTTTGCAGGTAATAATATTTAATTTAAAAGGGAACAGCTGATATCAAGGCAGAATCTTAATGCTGAATTCAACCTACATTTCTCTCTCAACCAAGTAGGGAAGAATAAACCCCCAAGTTAGTGAGTGGTTAAAAATGCAGAGTGGTGTGATTGAAGTGCTGGTCCCAGACATCCCAAAGAGCTGTGAATTACGTGGGCACCCAAATATTTGCAGGATGGGGTCTGCTGTGCAGAGTGGCTTTGAGGGCTCCCAGAGGTGGGGACAAGCAGTTTCATGCTGGGAAGTGAGGACCACAGAGCCTTGGTGATGCCAACCCCTCCTGCCACGCTCACCTGCCCTCCCCAGCCTTCCTGGGTCCTTTGCTGTGAGTCTGTTCCAGAAACTAAAGGGAAGATCCATCCTGGGTGCAAACAAGCAAAACTCAATGAAGTCAGCTCACACACAGGCAGCTTCGCCACGGCGCTGCCGGCCAATTTGGAGAGCTTAGCTGGGTCTGTTACATCAGTCACACTGGATTTCATAACATCAGACATTTCAATGAGGGTGACTCATTCTCTCTTGAAGTGTATTGTATGTACGAGCAAAGATGATTAACTTTTGCTGAATGGTATGATTTCTGGGATGGGAACTGCTATTAATTAGGAGAGGATCTCAGATGTTCACAAACCCTGTTTTCATGGCCTACTTTGTATATTTTTCTCCATTCTACTTGTTTTTTTAGCTCAGGATAAATATTAAATTGCTCTTCCCTGCTATCTGGCACTAAAGCAGCCAGATGTCCAGCAAAGGCATTTGACTTTCATAGTCAGGCACAGCCCAGGGCTCAGTTCCTGTGGCCAGGCTTCAGCTACTTGCCCTAAAAAGCTCAGTTTTCACATCAAAAGCAAACAAAACAAAATAAGAGGGAGCATCCAACCTGCAAAAGCGCAGCAGATAAAGTACCAAGGGAGGTAAAATAAGCACAAGTGGCTCAGAATGTAAAATCCGAAAAATTATCCTTTCTCATCCTCCCCCCAAATTTTCTTTATCCAAAAAAACTTTGGGGCTTATGCTAATCTCATGCTTCTTGTTGTTGGGATGGAATAGGATGGGATGGAGCAGAGCTGTCGTTCCCCACCCCAGGCAGTACTGGGGAGATGCCAAGGAGCAGCCAGGCTGAAGCTGGGGTCCTGACAGGTCAGTGTTTAACAGCCAGGCTGTTCAGTGCCATCTTGCCACCACCTCATGATTCCCAGCATCTCCACTGGGATGACAAGGTCCCCTCCCATATCCAGCCTATCAGCTCCCTCTTGTCCTATCCCATGGCAATGGTAGCGAGCAACACAACATCCCACAGAGCCAAACATCCCACCCTGCTCCAGCTCCACTGCTCTGGGCAGTAAAACTGTCCTGGGAATAGACAAACTGTGGTCAGTCCCTCTGCCTGGCCAGCAAAGAGCTGAAGGAAACCTCCTGCTCTTGGTTCCTGGTGAGATACCATCGTGAAAGTCAACTGTGACTTCCAGAGAGGGAAAGGAAGGGTCACAGCCCAGCCTGGTATTCTACCAGCAAGGATGAGGTTCGTGTGCTTTGCTCAGTACCCATCCCCATGCCCCCTCCAGCACTTACAGCACTCCTCAAATGTCAGGCAGGGACTGTGGGCAGCAGTGACGCAGACAAAGGTCACTGGATCTGCGCTTTCCCCTTCCATCAGCTGAGGCTGCTCGAAGCTCCTGGGCAAAGGCTGCAGAGCTGGTCCTGCTCCACAGCAGGCAGTGATGAGGAGCATGAGCAAACTCAAGAGAAGCAATGGTTTGGAGGTAATCGAGACAAGAAGAGTTGATTTTTTTGACTAAAACTCAGGGGGGCGAGCAGTGAAACTGCCCATGTCGGTGAGCAGCCCTAACCTGTGGGGGTTTGGAAATTTTTGGGGTAGTGACTTGTTCTCCTCCACCCCTCCTGCTTGTCACCAGGCAGTGGGCAGAGGCAGCCAGCTTGGGGTGACCTGCCCTGGCTCAGGCACTGCACCCAGGCTGCTTCATCTGCTGCCCAATCTTCCCTGCAAGGCTTGCTCTTGAGAAGCTGGGAGTGTGGGAGCATTAGAAGGCTTCTCCTTCCAGACTCAACGGTGAGGAATGTGCATTCGAAACAGACAGGGCTGGTTTCACTTCTCCTGCACACCAAATCCAACCATGACGCTCTTTGAGATAAAGTGGCACGTAGGGGTAGGAAAACCCCACCATTTGCCTAAATTTTGCACCCGTAAAACACCACTGGCAGATTAAAGTGTGGATGTATGATTCAGGCACAAGCCTGGGATGTGTGAGCCACGGCCCAGGCGTGCAACAAAGGCTGAGCCACGCAACACCAAGGGTTTCCTTGGAGACTGACGCAGAAGGGGCTTCTCCTCCACAAGCACTTTCTCCCTGCCTTACCAGGCAAAGAAATACCCTAAATCCCATCCCTACCAGGAGAGCCAGCAGGGCTCCACTGCTCCACTGGAGGAAGGGGCAGTGCTAAGAGCCTGGAGGGGGGGTTTCCTCACCTCCTAGTAGTTTTCCTGTTGCGCAACTCACTCGTGCTTCTAAAAATGTTTGCTGGAGCAACAGTCTCTAAGGCGATTTCCATAACAATGGGTGCAGAAGAATGATCCTTGCTGCTGGAGAGATTTGCTCGCTCACACACTTGCTGAGGACCAGGGACACGACCATCCCAGTGGTGAGATGTTCGTGTGAATGAGAGAAGAAGAGTATTTGACTGAATTGCTCTCAGCAGCTGCTGGAAAGCTCCTCAGAAGCCCTGCTGTCCATTGTCCGGCCAAGGGGCACGGGCAGGGCTGTCTGCCTTGCCCCAGGGCATTGCCAGAGTCTGCAGGCACAAAAACACCCACAGCAAAGGTAGAAAACCACAGAAAATGCTTCCACACCTTTGCCACTGGTGGTTTTCCCAGCAAACACACACCAGTACAGGCACCCGCAGAGGGGCAGGACCCAGCAGCTGCACTCTGACACCAGCCAAAGCTCCTGCTTCATCCAAAGCCTCAGTCCTTACAAGGCCCTGAGTTACACAAAGCCTCTATGTGTTTCTCTTTTATCTCACAATTCTGGGTGCTCAGCCCTAGCCAAAACCAACCAGGTTTGCTCCTTCTCCACATCTTTTTCAGTTGACCCATAAAAATCAACACTCACCACTGCCTCCAGTTTGAATCGTTCACATCCTGCCATTACAGCTTTGTTTAAATCTGTGCAGAGCTCAACCTGTTGTCAGACAGACACTAATTTGTGTGTTTCTAATTATTTGTTTCCATCTTAAAACCTGTTTTTCAGCAGATTGCAGTTTTATTTTAATACATGCTTGGCTAGAGCTTGATAAACTGGTTGCCAGTAACCTAGACACAAATATGATTGTATTGCACAGGGAGAGTGGGGGGAGAAAAGAGACTGAGTTAAACTGAATTAAGAGTCTGTTCAAAAAAATGAATTTAAAAGAATTGTGAAACCAGTACCAGTGTTGCATTGCAGAAGATTGTTTCTGTATTCCTGTTTCTACCTCTCCAAATAAGATGAACCTCTGTATTTGCAAAAGGGCATTTGAAACATCTCCTTACACAAACGTTCTGACCATGTTTTTTTACGTGATTAATGCTCTAAAACTTAGGTTAATCCTTTTTATACTCACATGGTTGGTGTTAAAAATTAGCTCATCAGTGGGTGACCAAACAAGGATCAATCTCCAACTGCTTTCCCAGGATGTGAGTGCAGTCAGGCACTGTCCTCAGCCTCTTCATTCAACACCAATAGCCTCTTCCTCTTCCAGGAGCAGCCTGGGCCCTTTGTTTTTTGGTCATTTTCACACAAGTCTTCAGAGGGCAGAAGAAGTAGCTGAGATGCTGCTCTGATGCAGCTGGCACCACTGGGACGTGTCAGGCAGCACAGCCAGTGCTCTGGGACCTGCCTTGCTTCATTCTCTCTCTGTGATCTTTCTCCTGTGCTGAGGATTTTTGGGTCTCTGATCTAAAATGCACTTAAGGAGACTGAGACAATTAAACACAAAGAAAACTATATGTTATTTGCTGGCAAATACTGACCTTTTAGTGGAGGTCATTCTCTGCACAGTCCTAACTGAAGCTGCTTGCAACAGTCTCACCTTTGGCTTCTCCTCTCCATCTCTTTGCCCTTCCCTGGGTGTGGAAAAATGCAGCAAGAGCATCCCATGGACAAGAAACCTTTGGTCTCCCAGCCCAGAGTTTAAGAGTTGCCCACCAGGACAGGCAGGAGCCACGTGAGGAGTGTCTGTGCATCCAGCAGCAGGTTGTCTCCCCAGCATAGCCTGACCTCTGGCTGTCTCCACAGTCAGCCACAGAGGGAGAGGGAAGCCCTGTGCAGCTCTTTCCAGCAGTGAACACACTCACATTGATTTCTCTGCAGGCTTTTTGTCAGCAGACAAAGGGGCTCAAAAAGCTGATGCAACCGGTGGGGTGTGAGGATGTGTTTCCCAGGAGGAACTAACTGCTAGGGGAATTGGGTGTTCTGTTGTCAACACAGTGGCCTGGGACTTTGGAGGAGACACTCAGGGGCACCTGGTCAATCTTGCTCCTGGTGGGCAGAGGCCCAGGTGAGAGGCTGAGAGTTTGCAGCATCTCCAGATGAACAATGGTGACCTCCTCCCTCCTGCAGATCTTGGATTCTGTGGGATACATGGCCCAAAGCGGTCATTCCATTGACGCCAAGCAGCACGGAGGTCAGCTGGGACAGGGCCTTTGCCAGGCCAAATTTTGGGGGTGGCCTTCTGGTTTAGTCTTTGATGAGAGGCATCTCATCCAGACATATCTGCCTGCACCTGTAAACTGAACCAGCGGGGTCCATCCTCTCCATGTAGCCCTTCCCTATTTCCACCCAAAGACATTTTTGGTGAGCTTCTATTCCTTTTTTATGCTAAAAAGGAAAGAAAAGAGGAAGATACGCACTTGATGTTAAGGAAATCTAACAGAGCGTGCAGCAATCCAACTGCTCAGACACATATGCCACCTTCCTTCTGCTCCATACCAGTGAGGCTGTGCCATATTTAGATCTGGCTCTATCTCTCACAAACTTGACCAACTGTTCCTCCACAGTGTCATCTCTGCTTGTTTACCCCCAAACTGTTCACTGAAATCTTCAATTTGGTGAGGGGAAATAATAGCAATATTAATTTTAAAAAAGCTTTTATTTTTAATGACAGGAAAAAACCCTGAATGCCAAAAAAGGCAGATCAAAACAATGGCGGGTAAAGAGGCCGAAAGATCCCTTGGTGAGTCATCACCTCCATCAGGGACCTCCTGTGTGAGGAGGCAGATGCATTTCCTAGAAATTGCTGTGCTGTGGTGGGGCCAGCCCTGTGCTGGCTGCCAGGGCAGCATCCGGCCAGCCGAGTCACTGGCCCTGGGATGTTCCCACAAGTGTGTGCTCCCACAGGAGTGGCCCTGGGATGCTCCCACAAGTGTGTGCTCCCACAGGAGCGGCAGGTTCAGTGACCACACATGAAGGCAGGCACAGAGCTGTGGCCACACTGGGGTTACCTGGGTGTGACTCCTCCAAGGAGCTGCCCCGTGCAGAGCAAAGGGGTAACAGCCTCCCTGAGGGAAAGGCTGAAAGTACAGCTTTGTTACAAGTAGGACACATGGGAAAGAGCAGAGAGCATTTCCCGACCTTCCTCATTGTGCCAAACCATGGCAAGCTCAGCCCAGAGTTTGGGCCTCACATCAGGACAGGAGTCAGGCAGAGATGGTCTTGCTCCACACTTTGAGCCACAGCTGTGTCACACATGAGCCAGAGGTGAGCCCTTGTCCTCCCACACACAGTGAGGAGCCTTGGAGACTTCTCACTGTACATCCACACCTCTGCCTGCTCACCACTGATGTCAAAACACTGCTGTCTGCTGGAGGGCCTGGTGACAGCCTGTCCTTCAGCCTTGCAGGGTGTGCAGCACAGCACCCCCCACACCGGCCACAGGCCTGGTATACAAAGCTCACTCACGCTTGAGGCAGATCTTAGGGAGTTAAGAGCATTTTCTTGGCTTGCTGTGCTGGTGGAAGAGCGACTTACAGCATAGCAGATGGATAAAATTCTAATTTGGGTTTCACATGATTTATATAAATAGGCTTAGACAAAGTTGCACAGAGATGGCGCAGTCATCTGCCAGCCTTGCTCTGTTTACCTCGAGACCCTCTCCTCCCCCTGTTAATGAGCACCCCAGTGGTGTCTTGTGTGCTGGCAGTAAGGAGTCACCTCAGCTGTGTCACCTCCTGCCACTGCCATGGCTCCCGGCTGCGCTCCTCACAAGCCAAAGCAGCTTCCTGCCACCCCACCTAGCCAGACACAGCCTTTATGCTCATCCTTAAACCCAGAGACAAATTGTCCAGGAGCACACCAGAGTCACAACTCCCATGGCCGGCTCAGAAGAGTCGGGGAGGGTACAGACCCTGCTGCTTCCTACCCAGGTGATGGGAACAAGAACAGGTGAGTGGGAACAAGGACAGGGCTCTCCCAGCCCCCACTCACTCACAGGACACCAAGTTCTGTTGGGGCCTCTCCCCAAGGGTGGGTGGCTCAAAGCCAAGGGACGCCAGTGGCCCCGCTGCCACCCTCATGAAAATGACACAGTAACTCCCCCTCCTCCCCACTAGTGCGTCACCAAGGAGCCTTCACCACATCCTGACAAAAATCATTAAGCATGTCTTTGTCAGGTTTAGTTAGAAACCTCTTCCTACTCTCCGCTGCTCCTCTACCCCTCAAAGGGTGACGTGAGCTGGTGCTACTTTATGCTTCTGACAAACAGACAAAGGTCTGGCTCCTGTGAGGCTCCAGTGTGCATCTGCTGAACACCTCCATCATACATGTAATTGTCTCCTAGAATTAAAATGTGATGTGATCCCAGCAGGAAAAAAAGTAGAAAACTAAGATGCTGGTTTCTTTCTGTGGTCACCAGAAGCTGGATATGTGACAGCTGCATCTTCTCAGTGTCAGGTACAGCTCAAGTGTCACTCTCACCTGGTGCAGAGGATGGGGGCAGTACTCTGCTTTTAGCACACATTGACCACCAGACATCCCCAAGGTCTGAGATGCAGGGGCAATCAAAGCAGAAATGCCAAGTCTGGGCTGAAACAGGAACTGGGACACAAGTTTCTCCAGTTTGAAGACCAAAAGCCAGACTGCCAAACAGAATGACACTTCTCCCTGTGAGCCCAAAGTACCCCATGTCACACCATGTTATGTTGTCATGTAAAACCTCTGCCTTCAAGTGCCTTTGGCCCGGCAAATTGAGCATCATCACAAAGCGGATTAATAGTTGAGGAAGAAAATGATGGAAACATCATTAAACTAGCCCAGAGTTTGTCTGCCTGCATCCTCATTTTTACAACCTGATTTTCTACAGAAACAAGGTTCTCACAGCCACACCACCCCTGCACCCCTCCTCTCCAGCTCTCCTTCTTTTTGGACACTTTCAGCCACACTAACTGGTACAGGGGCTCCCAGTTATTATGGGAATGTAAGTTTTGTGAAGTTTGGTGGCTGATGAGAAGGTGATGCTGTGTGTTTAGCTTTTACTGGCCAGTGAAAGCTCCTGCTCATCCTTTACTCCACAACATAAACCCATTGGAAACCCGGCTTTGCTGGTTTCTGCCGCTCGTGGAACAAGTTGTATTATTTGTATAATTGTATCCTAGGAGCCCTAGTTTCTGTCCTGCATAGTCTCTGGCATGAGCAGTATTTTCCACGGTCAGCCTAGAAGGAGGGAGCAGACTTTAACCCCCTCAGTACAAAGAGCAGATTCAAACATCAGGTTATTTCCATGCAACCCTTCCTATGAGAAAAAAAGCTGTCCTAGGACCAAGGCACTATGCAGAGAAATCTGAATGCCAGCAAAGGGTTGCCTCTAGGAGAGGTACAGGTGGCTTGGGAACAGCTGGGGACCCTCCTGAGGGGCTGCTTGAGCCTTCACAGCTCCTGCAGCCAGTACCATCCTCAAATCCCTGGCAAAACGCTCTGGTTCAGCCTCTCTTTCCAGCAATGAATCAAAAACTGTGATAAGGCACCAGCCTGGGATAAGGCACAGGTCACCAAACTAAGGAAGAAAAAGAGATTTCTCAAGGGCCAAAGCAGATAAGCCTCTATGGTTTGACATAGCTTTCCTGCTTGTTCATCTGTGCTGGAGGAGAAAAGTGATGTTATGGTGGCAGTTGGAAATACCTCTGCCCAAGGAGACGTAAGCAGAGCCAGGTCCCTGCTCTGGGCCACTGTGGAAGGTAACAGGAGCTTCATCAGGCACCTCCAGTTTGAGATGAGCAAGCCAAGCCACACATGGCTTGGAGCTCCTTGGGATCTGAGTCTGCTACATGCTGAAGAAGCCCACGTCCAGAAGGGGAAGTCTTTGTGGGGATCACAGCCATCCCAGAACACAGCCACCCTAGTCCTTGGTGGCCGAGTTGTCATCACGGAGGTCCTCCTTAGACAACCTGAGCCACATGAACATTCTCACCCCCACTTGTTCCTGTTGTCCAAAATCCACCCCTAATTACGGGCAGAAGAGGGAAGAAGGGAAGCACAGAAGGGCCAGAGATTCAGGTCAAAAAGTGGTGGGATGCTGGGACACCAGCAATTCCTAAGAGAGCTGCAAATGTCCTGTGGATGAGGGCTAGGAGAGACACAAGGTGCAGGACCACGTGGTCCGTGGAGCCCCCCACCATCAGCACCTCCAAGGGCTCAGAGCCAGTCTGGGCATTTTGCAGTGCAGGTTGTGGCATGTGTGGGCCTAAAAATCTGGACCACGAATCAATTGTCTGTTGAGCTTGGACGGTCAGTTTGTGCTGCCCTGGGAAAGAAAAGCAAGTGGCAGGTTCAGGGCACTGCTGGCAGCTGGGCAGTGTTCCTGCATTTCCCAGTGCCCACACCAGTGGCAGATGAGAAACACGTCAGGCAGAAAATATTTGGGGTTTTCATCTGATAGTTGCTGCTTCTGTGCTGAGGACATGCAAAAAAAAAAAAAAAAAAAAAAAAAAAAAAAAAACTGGATCTTCTGTCAAAACCATTTCCCACTTCCGTAATGTTTTTAAGCAAAACACAAAGCATTCCAGAACAGACTGGGAAAGACACCCATAAACCAGAGAAAATAACTTACAGTTTAAAAGATTTCAGAACTGGACGATTTAATTGTTTCTGGATTTCATTTCAGTGTTCATTTTCCTGAAGTTTTTAAAAAGCACCTACTTAGTAGTAATGGCAAAGATATTTTCTTGGAGAAGTGTGAGTAGCTTGTAGAGACTTTGAAAACTAATAAAAAATAATAAAACTTTGCTAACTCCCCAGAGCACAAAAATCACATTTGTCTAGGAATATACTTACAACAGCAGGATTTCACCAGTATGTTAACCAGCAGTTGGTAAGGACTCAATCTCTGAGGCTTTCCCAGTGTCTTAGCAATTAAGTGACATTATATCAGTCCCAAGCAGTAGAATTTCTTACTTCTTCCAACAAATATCCCGTCATCAAGCTGGAAGCTTTGAGAAACAGGACAGCTGATTCCTGCCACAGATCACAAACCTCTGCTTCCCCCCGTGAGTCAGCGCTAAGCGTGGATTTCAGTGTGAACACTGAAATCACAAATCCAGCCTTAATCCATGCCAGCAGAAAAGCTTGGATGAAGCATCTGCTGAAGTCTCTTGCTTGAGCGAGGGACTTTCCTGAGCTGGGAGCTCAGGGTCGCTGTCTCTCCCTTGGGACACAAGGGCATCGAAGCCTGGATTATTTTGGTCTCATGTGGAGTGAAGTCACCAGCACTTCAGCACTGGGTCCCCATTCACAACTCCCGTTCATTCACTCCAGAGCATTCCCATGGCCAGATGTTTATCGCTCTTGTGTCACCCTCCAACTATTTTGCAGGGGTGGTAGGAGTGGCTTTTGGAAGACATTTGAGTAAACACACAAATACAGGCTTGGACTGCTGTGTGTTTGGACAAATAAATAAGTGCAACTAATCAGTAGAAATGTTATTATGCTAGCTGTGACCGTGAAGAGAGGATCCCAGCCCTGCCAGATGAAAAATCCCCATGGGGATTTTTAAGTCTGCCCAAAACAAGCCGGACGAAGACCTTGCTTGTTCACCCCATGGATTTGTGTGGGCGAGGAATTTAAAAAATACAGGAAGTTTTTAAAAAATAAAACTAAGCAAGCAAAATAACCCCTCTGCCTCTTACCTTCACACAGTCTGAATTGCTGGAAGAGCAACATGGCTGTGTGTGTTGGGCAACACAGCCCTGAGCCAGGTCTCTCCAGCCCTGAGCTGGAGATTCAGCACTGATGGAGGTGGTGCTCCTGCAGTTCCCAGCACCCAGAACCAGCAGTTTCTGTCCAAAACAACTACTCATATACATGCATTCAAAAATACCTGGCTTTTTACTCCTAACACATCTTGGAAGGTCAGCCTGTCTGGGAGTGCTTTTCCTGCCCTCACGGCATGGCAGCAGTAGACAAGCTGAAGTTCCAGTACAATACCAGTAGTAATGTTCTACCCCTGATAAAGCTGTCCCAGGCCCACTTGCCTTGATGTCCAAAAGAGATGCTGGCAGGATCTGGTGTTCCTGCTGCTTACAGGCAGTGATGAACCGTTTCCATGTCAGGAGATGGATTTGAGAAGGCAAATGACAAATCAGCAGCTGCTGCCTGATGACGGCTGAAATGGAGCAAGGTGGGCTTGTTTTGGAGTCAGGACCTGTACAAGGGAGGCAAAACACAACTCAAGCATCCACTGCCACCCTAAGTACTGTGAGATCATTGCAGTACCCAGGAAGCCAGAACCCACCCCTGGACAGGGCAGCCCATCCTACTGAGGTCAGTAGGGCAGATGTGCTCAACACCGGGCAGCAGGTCCTAGCCCTGATCCCTCTGAAACCAGCAGCTAAAGCTCCCATTTAACTTCAATAGAAATGGGGTTTGGCCTGGATCTCAACTAAAGCCATGACCATCAATGGCTTTGCTTGGGGTTTAATTCCCTGGATTAAAGGGAATTTGCCTCACAGTCACTCAGGGAGCCCCAGCTCCCTGGGCCCCAGGGGCAGAGCTCAGCACCCACATCTCACCACCGCAGCCAACCCAAGGGCCCTGGGTTTTAAACAAACAAACAGCGAAAAGAGAAAGAAAAAAAGAAGAGCATTTATTTCCCCCGCAGCTGTGCTCTCCCGGACAGAGGATTTCTGTGGCAGGACAATGATGCTTTATGCAGCGAGGTTAAGTTTCAGTTACTTGAAACTATCAGCTCTTGTGTTCGAATCATCTTATTAGCTCCACAATCAAACAAGGCTTCCCCATGGGCAAGGATGCGGTCATGCTGTTTAAACTGGGCACAAAGGTCAAGCAGGGCTGGATTTAAAGTGATCTATTGGGAGCTGCCTAAGGCTGCTTTGGGAAGGGGGATACAGCCAGTGTGTTATTCATCCTGTTGGGAAAGGCAGGTCCCATGTGCTGAGCCCCATCTGTAAGAAAGAAGAACCCAAAATCAAGCTCTAGAGTTGGGGTTTTGGTTCCAGAATGTCCCCTCTGATAGCAATTTACTACCATCTAGCATCGGTCTTGCTCCTCTCCAAAATACTTAAGGTATCTTCAGATCCAGTGTGACATCTCCAGCAGAATTTCACTTTAGTTTTCTTCAAGCAAACCTCCAACCCAGTTCTTTCCTGGCAGTTGCCTCTCCCACCAGCAGTTTGGGGAGGGCAGCACCTCTTCTAATTACCTGTCCAAATTCTCTTCATGACCCTAGTGGAAAGAAGCAGCCCTAGATCCCATTGGTTGCAGTTAGTCTCAGCTTGGAAAGTTACTCAATATTTGGGCACATCCCACAGTCAGCAGCCCATAACATGTGATGAAGCCAATGTGCATTTCAGGGCTGCAAAGCTAAAGAGAGCAATTGCTGAAGCTTGAGTGGTGTCTGTGAGCTGAGGCTGCAGGGAGGCAGTCAGAGCACAGGGAAGCACATGCTGAATGTCACCTGAGGCTGACCAAGTGTTTGCATTTGTCCCCATGCAGGGGACAGGGATTTACAGACCAATCCAGTGCCATGCAAAGGCAGGGGAGAACATCCCTCACACCGCATGTGTGTGGAAGGCAACATGCAGTGAAAGACTGCAGGAAAGACAGGAGGAAAACAACTTGCCTGCATCTTCTTTGCTCATATCAGAACTGCTGCTCCTCCAGCCAAAACCTGGATCCCATCAGCCCCTGTACCACTGCAGATTAGCATGGAGCAGGCAGCAAGCCTGGGAGCCATGTTTGGAGCTGCTCCAAGCTCCAAGTCTCCAAGGGAAAAATGTGGCTTCCATGCTCTAATCCACCCCCTTGCCCAGAGGTAAGTTACATCACTGAGAAGCTGTAGAATGAAGATGTGGTGTGGGATCTCCCCTGCAGTCTTCACTGCCAAAAGAAAAGATGTTGCCTGACTAGACCCCAGTGCACAGTCCCAGCTCTCAGGAATTAATGCCCTGGGAAGGGAAGGTGGGGGAAGCAAGACAGAATTACCCAGGGATGCACATAAACAGGGAGCTGCTTGGAGCTGTCTTCTGGGGTGCATGCAGCAAAGCACTAAGGAAGCTCCCACATAGAAAAGGCCTTTCAAACCAAAGACCTTTTTCTCCCTCCCAGCTTCCTTCCCAATTCCTTGAGATCTCAGTCCAGGGGAAGGATGAAGCACAAATGCAGAGGAGTTAAGCAGAACCTTTCTAAAAGTGGTATGCACCATGCCCCAAAGCAGGACCAGCTCTGCATCCCAGATCCACACACCTCCTCCCCAGTCTCCCTTAGGTCCTGTCCTTACAGGCACCACCTGAGCTTGCTGGTGGCTCCTCAGGCCAGGTAATATCCTGGCATTGCCAGGAAAGCCTCAAACACTCCGCAATATGGAGCAGAAGCTCAGTTGGGCTTTCTGCATGAACCAGCTCTGCCTGTCTCTCAGGGGCACCAGCCAAGAGCCAGAGCCACTGGTCAGGTGCTCAGGGGATGGCCGAGACATGACCACCATTTCATACATGGATTTCATACCTCCCATCTTCAAGCAGCTCCTAAGTAGCTTGATTTAATGATCCCACACATTTCCACCCAAGCCCCAGGCTATGGGGAAATTTGCACAGGTGTGGCAACGTTTCATTACACAGCAGGATGGAACAGCTCCTGGCCCTGTGCACTGGAGCTTCTCAGAGCTTCCACAGTGCTCTGGAGGCTCCCTCTGCATCACCCACTACTCAAGATGCTCCATGTGCAGCCAACATGAGCCTGGGCACCTCTGAACCCGCCAACACTGGGAGAGGGGCTGGCACAGAGTGCTGAGGCTGGACATGGAGTCCACCTCCTCTCACTGCTCTGTGTGGTTACTTGCCATCAATAGTCACTCAGAGTGTGAAAAGGCACAGGGTACGTGAACTAAATTCCATAATTATTTAATATATTTAACCACAGGATTGAAATGGGCCCATTACAAAGGAGATAGGCTGCTAGAAATCTTCCCTGCTCCTCTTTTTGAGCACCAACCCAAACACAGGAAAGGCTTTGCTATATCTTCCCAGTGGGGGAGTGGAAAGGAGTAGGTCCTGCTTTTTGTTTTGCTTTTGTTTAATTAATATTATTTTCAGAGATTGTTGATCCTGACTTCAAAGAGAAGCTATGTCTCATCTCAGGCTCTGGCACTGCAAGATGCCAGCATGACCCCACATTTCTGGACAGGTGCTCACACAGGTTTGGATCAAAGCAAGGGAGGCAGCTGCCTTCCACATCCCCATCCACCGCTTCCCAGGGCTGTGGCCAGCACCTTTCCAACGGGGATAGTGAAATTAATTCATTAATTGCTTCCATCTTTTGGTGTTTCAGGTGGGGCAGCTTACAAGAACTATCCATTCTGCATTTCTACACCTTCCCAATGCAAACCAGACAATGCTTAAGCACTTTTGGTACTCGAGTGGAGATCTTTTCAATGAACCTGCTTCTCACTCTTGCAAAAGCAAAGAATCCTTCCTGGACAATACACAGTGGATGGGCTCTGGCCACATGCAGCCCTTGCTCCAGGGCTGGAGTGTTTCTGCAATGCTCTCCTGAGGTGATGGTGGGATGCAGGGATATCTCACAGCATACTGAGGCTTGGGCTTTTTCACCAGCAATCAATTCAGCCCATAAAAGTTGTACTGCATTAGGAGATCCCCCCTTGTGTTTCAGGTGCAGCTGGAGAACATCACTATGACTGTAAATGGGGAAATCCTCACCTCACAGGACTGTGGGGGTCAGTAACAACCATCCTGGGTTCATAACCAATGTCTCCTGTCCCCTACTCCAGGGCCATCCAAACCCACCACTGTGACTCACAAGCCAAAACACACCTTGAGGCTCTTGGGGCTTTGAGCAAAGCCACCAAAAGCTAGATTATCATCTCCGGCTGGCCCCTCACAGAACGGCATCACCTCAGCATTTGCAAACACTGCCTGCATTGGGGTGTGAGGATGAAGACATCACTGGCAGTGCTTCTCCTGGGCTCCCTTCCAGCAGCCCTCGCTGTGAGGAGGGGTGACCAATTCCCGGAGAGGCTCTGTGAAGTCATTCTGTCCCAACAGGCCTTCTCTTCCCTGACATCATCAGCCGGGAAAAGCAGGCACAACAGTGGTCCCCTGCTGTGGGATTTGTTTCCAGAGGCACCAGTAAGGAAGCCTGGCTGCTCACAGAGTGTGGCTGGGTGCACCCAGATGAGGGAACTGCCATGGAGCAGCAGCTCCCCAGGACTCCTGTTCAGGGTGACACTGGTGGGAAAAGGCTCAGGGAAAGCAGGAAGGAAACAAGTCATCCAGCTCAGTCTGTCTTGAACCTGGCTTGGGGACACCCTCATGCTGTAGATAACCAGGAGTCCATCGGCTCAGCAAAGCCTCTGTCTACCCCAAGGACAAGATCCTGGAGCTGAGACTCTTGTGGTCCAGAGCAGTAATGCATGTGGATGCAAAAATCTTCATTTAAATGAGAGAAACAAGGCACTAGTGATAAGTGCCTTCCAGAGGGATTCCAAAAGGAAGGAGGCACTCACCCCTCACTGCAGCAAGGGTTTCTCCTCCCGTCGCTTTGGTGTACAGCACAACACCCAGGCAGAGAGGGCAAGGAGCTGCCCTGGGAGGTGCTGGGTGCCCAAGCTGCTGACCCTGGGAGTGGGGCACCCCTCAGAGCCAGAGAGAGCAGCTTGGAGTAGCTCCCAAATTAACAGGAGTGGGGGCTGAGCTCCTGTGTTGGAAGTATTTAAAGATTTTCTGGGCTGGCATCTTCACCTCCTCGTCCACCCCAGCAGCACCCGCCATGGTTTTATCCAAAGATATTCCCAGTATAGCTCGCCCTGCAGTGCTGGGGCTGCATCCTGCCCGTCCAAAAGCTTTTCTCTGCTCAGGATGCCCCAGCCAACACACCCACAAACGCTCACCTTCTGCCCCAGTTTCCAAATCAAATGTTTTAATTTAGGACTGGATGAATTATTTCAAGTGAGGGGAAAAAATGACAGGCAGAATCTGGAATTTCTCTGCCTTTTCCCAAAAACTAGCATGAGCCATTTCTTTACTTTTTAAAGTTCTTAAGAGATTAACCAGAAAATTAAAAACATTTGGTCTTTTCATTACTTCTTCCATTTTTTCCTCTCATTTTTTTGCCATGACAAAAAGCAAAAGAAGAAGAGAATATTGAAACCACTGAAAATCATTTATAAAAGGGAAAACCTTTCATTTCTCAAGTATGACACAAGGAAGATTTTTCGTCTTTTTTTACCATCTTCACTTGCTCCTTTCTTACTCCTAGAATTCAGCAGAACAGGGAGATATCTGAAAAAGATTCAAGGAAAAAAAGAGCTCAGTTCCAGAGAGTCTAGTTTTTCGTGCCCAGGAGAAGTTGCCAAAACTTACTGATACTTTAAGTCAATATACTAGCACTGGAATAGTGATGGTGGTGCCAATAGCCAGGAATTGATTTGAAATTAATTAGGTTTGATGGTGTTTTTACCATTTTTGTGTTCCCTTCCATGCCAGTGGGGTCCAATAAGAGGCTGCAGTGAAACTCCTCTGAGGCTCAAAACTCTCACCCAGAGACAGTAACATTTCTCCAGGCTGGGGGACAGCAGCAAAGCCACACACAGCTGCTGTGAAGCTGCATAGCTGAGGTTTGCTCATTTGACTTCCAAACACAGTGCAATTTGGGAATAAGCTTCCCCTGAGCAACTTCCATGACCAAGTCCAAGATAATCATGGATCTCTTGATAGCTGCTCTGCCAGTAAGAGAGGATGCACTCAGGAATGACCGGACCTGTCCTGAATGCTGGTGGTCAGCTGCCCACAGTTTGTTCAGATGGCCAGGGGACACCAGCTTGGAAATGAGGTGTCCTCGCATGTCCCAGAGTGACAGAAAGAAAACATATCACATGAAGGTTGTGTGTAGCTCAACGTGCTTTAAAGGTGCTCTTTAAGGGGCCTACAAGCTCTTGCAAATCAAATGCACCTAAATACCAAACGGATTTCAACCTAATTCCAGAGGTAACACCACCTACTCACATGCCAAAGCAGGGAGCAGACGGCTTGCTAATTAACGTGTCTCCTTCATGAATATTGCACTTCCCGAGGAGGAATTTGGTGCTCAAGCAAAAGGCTGCTGAAAGCGAGCCAAGCTGAGCAGCAAGGATGCTTTGAAACTGCTGAGATCCCTCTGGCAGAGCTGGTGCTAAAGCCAGCCCCTGGTTTTCACACCCACTGGGTGAGTCAGTGGGTGCTACCCGGGTGCCACCTCCAGAACACACACTCAGCTCACAGCCACATCTTGGGGGACACAGCAGAGGTGGTGGCAGGGATAGGAAGGGGAAACACAAAACCACAGGATGTTTGTGGTCCTGAATCTCTGACATTTGACAATACCTGGGGCATGACCTTTTTTAACCCACAACCAAACCCTTCCCTAGAACCTTCTGGGAGCTTCCTCTGGCTGCAATACCCGCCCCGGTCTGTCCTATTTTCTCCTGTAAGCAGCCATCTGGGCAGTGTCCTACAGTCCCATCCACACACACTTGTCACACAGCCTAGGGAAGGGCCAGCACGCCCCCACATACTGTGCTGGGAAGAGCCAGCTTTGCCAACCAAATTGGAGCCAATTAGGCAGGTTTCCCTCAGCCAGGGCTTTCAAGGCTCTCCCATGATGAGGTATTACCTTGGTCTCTATTTGTTTCCCCCGAGAGCCTCCTTTGATGTTACCCCATGAGACAGAGTGAGGAGCCACCACAGAAGCCTCACCAAGATACATCTGGCATTCTCAGAATGCAGCAAGGTTCCTTGGTCTCCTTCCCACACCTGCATCCCCACTCCCACTTCAGCACAGCTCAGATGCCTGGTCCTCCAAAACCCACGTGGTGCCTAAATCCTGCTGGTCTTGTGTATGGTTTGATTCTGAAGTAGAAATTATGCTCCTAAGTCCACCCAAGAATCTCACTTTACAAGTTGTAGTTGAACTGGGCAAGGAAAGCCAGGTCTGACCACATTAAAAGGGTTCCTGCCTTTTTAACCAAAGTTTGGAACCACTGCTGGAACTGCAGTGCTGGGGTCAAACAACTCATCATTTCAGATCCCTGCAAACTCAGCCGCGGTGCTGACAGTGCTGGAGAGAACCAACAGTCCCAACAACATCAATCAACAGCAGTGACCTACCGTCCTACCACAGCCTCATTTGGAAGAGACTTCTAGAGGCACCAAATAGGGCCCTTTGGACTATGCCAGATCTCCAGAGGAGATCATCTCAATCACTGGCCAAGCCACGAGTCCTGCCCAGCTCCTCCTCTTCAGACATTAAATTCAAGGGCTGTGTGAGCTCTCCCCACAGCCTAGCTATTGGCATTCAGCCCATAACAAACAGCCACCCCAGCAGCAGGCTCCAAGCTGTGGCTGGATCCCACACCATTAAAGCCACTTCTGAGAAAATACGCAGCACATGTTATTACCCCATGGGACGAGCAGACCTCAGAGACCTGTTCTGTAGCCCTTTCTGGACAATCACCCTTTAAATTTAGCTCTTGCTACACATGTGCATAAAATCTGCTTAGCAGAGCAAAAAAATCCCAGAAAATTCACTCAGTCTTCATTAACATTTCCAGCATTGTACAAACAGCCTCCCTAGCCACTGGAAAGTCTGCCTTTACCCAGCCAAAATGCTCCTTTGCAAGTCATTTGAGCTATTACCTCAGAAAACTCCTTTCCTGCCTGCACACACAGGGAAGGAGCTGTAATCTGACTTTATTATGGTCATGCATGTGTTGTTGCCATGGAAATGGACATGATGCTACTGGATCCAACTGCAGCACAGCCAGGCACAGGCAGGGATCACAGCCAGGATCCTTGAGGCAATGCTGATGGAGAATCCCCCTTGGCCAGCTTGCTAAAAAATCCCCCAACCAACACTAGTGAAAGTCCCTCAGACCAGGAACCTCAGAGTAGCACCAGTGGCAAGTACATCAGAGACCACTGGAGACCACTTGACACTTAGAGTGGTAGCAGTGCAGCTCTAGCTTTGTCATTAGCTCCACCAGGAAGTTATTATCTCTAGGGAAAAATATCTCCAAATGTTTCTTGTTCTTCAGGTAACTGTGATCAAGGACTTGGCGTTTTCAATCATTTGTCAACTCAAGTCAGCCCTGTGCAGGTCTGACATGGGCCACCACAAGAAGAGAGGAAAGTCCTTGCAGTGAAAAGCAGGACATACCCCAGCTTGGTGCACCTTTCTCAGACTTGAACCTGCAATATGCAGCCCCTCAGGAAAGTAACAGCAGCCTTGGTATTGGGGGTATTTCCACAGAGCCTGGAGGACAAGCTTAAGTTGTGATAATAACAGGCAAAAAATTCCTGGAGAAGCCATCCTCTCTTAAGCACGATGGAAACCATCTTTGCCAGGGGAAGCAGAGTTTAAACCATGGCTTGCCAAGGGCTGCCTGCCAGGGAAGGATGGGTCTACACATGCCCCTGATTCTTCTTCTAAGCTCCTTGCATCCCTCACAATTGCTGCTGGAAACAGGAGATGCTTCTAGTCAGACACACAAAGGTTGTACTTACCTCCTCCTTCAGGTCTTTGCTCAAGCCCTGTGCTAGGCAGGGCTGGGGACAAGTCCAAAACCAAGGCTCAGGCTGTGCCAAAAAGGACCACATTCAATCCTGCAGCAACCTGCCCCAGGGGCCAGGATGGAAGACAGCTGTCCTAGAGCTAAACAACAGCAAGGGCTTTGTAAGCATGGAAAGATGAGAGGCAGACAAGCCCTGTGAATTTAAGAGTTACCAGCATGTCAAGCAGAAAGGGCTCCATGTTCAAGACCAGATTGCACAGGGGCTTTGACCAAGCTCATCTAGTGAACAGGCTCGTCCATGGCAGGGAGTTGGAACTCAATGATCTTTAAGGTCCATTCCAACCCAAACCATTCTACAGCTCTATGATCCACTGAAGACAGAGAGAGCAAAGCTTCAGCTGTCACATGTGGGACTTGATGAAGGAAAAATGCTCCTCTAAGGGCAAAGGAAGGAAGGCCATCACAGCACCAACCTGCCCACTGATGTCCAACTGCTCCATCACTTCGGGCTGCGTGGGGAGTGCCAGCACTGCCTCAGCCTTGAGCAGCATGGAAATGTCAGGGGTGCACCCAGTGCCCATCACTGAGGTTCAGCTCTTCGTGTGAGCAGGAAGGCTTTCAGCATCCTGCCATGCTGATGGCAGCACGAGTTATCCCCCAGGCTGGTGTTGGAGCCATGGCAAAGGGAGATTCCACATCAGGCACACGGCTCTGTGCTGCACCCCAAGCTGCTGGCCTGCATGGCTGAGCTCCCCGCTCACAATTACACATCTGCCCCTTCCTCTGGCCCTTTCATCATCCCAGACATTCAATACCAACCAAATCTGGCAACAGCCTCTCCTTTACCTTCCCAAGGGCTGAAGGAACCTGGCCAGTATTTATAGCAGCAAATCAAGCCAGTAGCGCACTGGCTGCTTCAAGAAAAATAGCTGAGACTTTTTTGAGTCCAAGATTATTTCTTATTCATCAAATTGGATTCCAGCTTCCCCCTTCAATTTTATGTGTTGTTTTTCCTAAAATATGGATTTTAGTTTATGATGAGGTTTTACTTAAGGATTAAAAAGAAGGACACAGAAAAACAAAAGAGAAGAAAAGAAAACAAGATGATAAAAAAGGCATTCTGTAAAAACAACAAAATTTTCAGTGAACAGAATTTACCCTCGCAGAAACTAGCAAAGGCCAGGACATCAACAAAAGTGACAGTGCACATTTCTTTATGAATTACTCCATATGAATTGCTCAATGGATCAAGAACCCAGTTTACACCAACACCTCTACCAGAGCCAAAGTGTCACAGCTGACAGAAAGTGTCCCAAATTGGCTGTTGGACCAAGGATCCTGTCAACTAGAAGGATCCCTCTGGGAGGGCTGGAGCAGGAAGGAGAGGAAGGAAGAGACACTTGGCTGATGCAAGACTCCTGCTCGGAGCACCTTGCTCTCCTGTCAGCCACCTGGAGCACATCTGACAAAGCCAGCTGACCACAGGGCCGTGAGAAAAGGATGGGATCTTCAACTGAATTACCACATCTATTTTCTCCAGGGCTTGCCCAGGAGTGAGTCATGCCAAGAGGAGGCTTTGAGCAGGGCCTGGACCTGGGCAGATAAAAGCAGTGTTATTTGTGTGTGTTTGCTTGAATCAGCCAGAGAGAAAAGTGCACAACACATCAATCCTGCAAAATAAATACGGCGCTGTAGAGCCTTACCCAGGAGAGATGTCCTGGGAAATGCTCTCCTTTATTCATCATCTGCCCAGGGAGGAGAAACCACATTGCAAGAGCCAGCCATGGCCAGAGGAGAGATGCCAAGGCACAGAACACCCTGTGCCCACCAAAAAGCTGTGGTGGTGGCTGGGGCAGACAATGCCCAACACTACACAGGGCTGGGAGTGAAATGACAGGATCAGATCTTTCTGGCATTGTTCCTCCTGGGTCTTCCCCTCTTCCCTTAGAGAAGGGCACCCCCACAGCAGAATAAAACTCCTGTCTCAGAGGTGGGAGAAGAAGGGATGATCCCTTCCCCAGCACCAAAAGCAAGGCAGAACTGACTACAGTTACATCCCACTTGACATGAGACTGCAGCGTGCACATGGTCTCTTTCCCCTGCACCAGGGACCCAATCATGTGGGGTCAGGGTAAGAATTACCCACAGATGCACAAGTACACTCTCCTACAGTGCTTCCAGGCCCTGAACAGGGAGGGAAAACAATCAGGGGAGCTCCTTCCCTGAGCAGAGTCTTTTGGGAGAGCCACCATAAAGGCTCTAACACAGTCAGGCAGGCATTTCCCATTTCCCCAGTTACTCCAGCAATGAATGCTCTCTCCCCTGTGTTACAGGTATTCTCCACTGCTGCAGGATCACGTCAGGACAAGCTTTGCAGTCCCCAGGGCTTGAGCAAGTGCAAGTCAGACAGGCAGAGCCTGAGCGTGTCTCTTCCACGCCAAGGGGAGGGAGAGACAGCAAGAACCACTTAAATGAGGAAAAACAAGTTCACAAAAGAGGTGCTGCTTCATGGAATCAAATCCACCACAAAAATCCAAACCCAAACCTGATACCAGGATGTTGGTGGGAAGAAGACTACAGAGGAGGCTTAGGATGGAAGACCAGGAAGAGGGTGAGAGCAGCACTTGCAGTAAGGGACCATGACTGGAAAGAGAAGAACCAGGAAAGGCAAGAGACACCTCCACAGCAAGAAACAGATGGTCCAAAATGACAGGCAGGTCCTTGCACGTCACGTCAGGCATCCTGGGTAAACATTCACTGCTGACATTTCACACCTACACAAGGCTGCATCATCACATCTCAACACCCAGAAGGGGAGACATCCTAGCTGCACTTGTCCCCAGTGCCAGATCCTCCAGCCCAGATCTTTGGAATTAGACTTCAGGTCTTTTCCCTGGACAGTCTAAGTAGAAGGTCTGTGTGTGAGGAAAGGGAGTCCAGTTCAATTGTCTCATTGCTCTGAAGAGCTGCTATGCCTGAGACATTTCTGCTCTGGAGGTCTCTAATTTATTTGGTCACTTTTCCTTTGCTGTTTAGTCCAGGGCAAACATTTGCAAGGATTTTCCAGGGGCACAAAAGCTCCTGAATTCTCCTTGATTTCCTCTTCAACCCAAGGATCAAAGCAGCCTTCCAAGGCTTGTAGTGAAGGGCCACATCACCTGGACGGGGACACCAAGAACATCAACGAGTCACTTTGTCTTCTAAGGCCAGAGGAGAAGCATGCAGGTGTCACTAGCCACGCAGTTAACATCACAGCAACAGCTTGCCAAGCCAAGGTGTGTGATTTAGGGAGCCTTTTCCTTCCTGACATCTTAGAAATTAGCTCTGATGTCCTAATGCCTCGATCAGTCAAGAGTTTATTTTCCCCCATCTTCATGAGCTTCAACACAGGATGAACTGGGCAGCTTCTTACTTGACTGAAAAAATGATGAATAAAACAAGATGAGTAGGGTTTAGGAACTGGGCAAAATGGATTCAGATCTTGCTGGAAGCAAGAGGGAGTTGCACCTGGATGCAATTCCAAGGAAGTGCTTTGAGCACAGGGGAGCAGCAAAAATCCCAGCACTGCCCTGACCGAAGTCAGTCTAAATCTGTGATGGGCACAGGGTAAAGGAAGCAACATTCTTTTGCAAAATTGCTGTTCATCCAAATCTTTCACCCAACTTCACTCACACCAAGTCAGTAGATGCTGGCTGGCAGCATATGCCATCTTGCTGATGTTGCAGAATGACTCCCACTGAAGTGCTAAATGATTCCCAAAATTTCCACCTCTGGTAAAGAAAATTTTCCCCAATGCTACCAAATGAAAAGTCTATTTTATTTCAACAACAGCAGGGAAATCATAACAACTGGTCCTTTGGAAGGCTAAGAACAACTAAGCAATAAGAAACAAGCAGTTTCCAACAGGACAATAAATATTCTCTTTGTCATAAAAAAATAGTCTTTTTTTTTTCCCCTCAAAGACCCCAGAGGTCTCTCATCATGAATGAACACCAGAAAATTGCTGCTTGATTCCTCCTCCACAACATGACTGAGAATATGAAAACATCCATGGCATCTATGTAATAGAAAAAAAATCAGAATTACCTCTAAAAGAGCAATGACTCTCCAAGGTCCTGATAACAGATGTGGCCCTTACACTTTATACCTGCCTTGCAAAATGAGTTGGTGCTAAAGGCAATTAATACCTCCCACCACAAAACATTTCTATCAGATCTGGAGTCTGCTGGAAAACAAAGACACTTTTTATGGGAAAAGATTCACAGTTGTTTTTCTATCCACACATGTCAAAATTGGGGTGGCAAATCAGGAAAGACAACTAATCAGAGACTGTAATAGTATAACTATTTCCACCAAGGTACTTGTCCATCCTTGTCCAGTGACTGTGTAACCTGGCACAACTCACAACCCACCTGGGTCCTGGGCAGAGGGAAAGTTTTTTGTGTGGCATGTACTCCAAACACTTCCTTAACACCTGCAACAGTTATGACATATTTCCAAGAGCTGTCAGCTCTACCTCAGCTCTCAAGCACCTCAAGAAAGGCAGTCAGCATTTCTTCTAGACCCACCTCAGCTCCTGATGGAAGGTACATAACTATGGCACACCCAGCACTGCTTTCAGCGACGTCAGCTCCTTCAGCTTGGAAGTCAAGATGGAGTTTTATTGACCTGGGTCATAAGATTTAATAACTTAGACCTCCGAAAAAGCCCACACAAAATGAGATTGTGCAGAAACACTGGCTGGGCTTTGAGAAGAGCAGGCATCTGCCCTGGACTGATGACATTCTTGCTGCAGTAAAACCCAACTCCTTCAACAAGAGCTTACACTATTAAGTGTTTCCTAACAGCGCAGATGTTCTGTTCCAGAAAACTGGGGTGAAGCTGGAGGGCCATACTCCCTAACCTTCACTCACAACATTCTCCACAGCATGAAACCTCACTCTCTAGGGCAGTACAGAGACTCCAGGCATGGGGTCCCGAGGAAGCAAATAGCAGAAGTCAGCCAGCCCAGAGGCTTTCCACAAGCATCATGCACCAAAGACAAGTTATTGAAAGCCTCCCTTCACAGCCAGGCATCTGCTGCTCACCCAGCCACACCACAGCAACTACCTGGTAAACTCACTTCTACTCAAACCTGTAACCTTTTGTTGCAGAAGGCACAACTGAGGGCATTTAGATAAGAGATGGCATTCAAGATAAGACGAGCTATGATAATCCCCTGATTATGCCTCCCATGCAGCCTAATCTGTCCCCACAGTCTGCACACAGAGACCACCAAAGCACTGTTCCCACACTGCTGGACAATCCACGGACCCCCAGGCACGATCCAAGGAGCGCTGAGTGATGAAGGGCAGATGAAGTGCACACAGTTTGGCCAACCTCATCTACCTTTGATCTGCAGCTTATTGTCTTGGCATGGTTTAGGGAGCTAATCCTCCCCTGTGGCTGGAGGATGACAAAACCTCCCCCAGCTTCCTTCAGCTGCACAGCCCCACACAGCATGGGGTGGGGGGAACTGAGCTGCCTACGGGCAGGTCAAGCTCAGAAGCTCAGCGGAAGTGTTGAGCACATCCAAATTGTGTGGATTTTGTCTAAAACTCTTCTACTCCACAGCAGCCAGCCTAAGCAGCAGGAGCCTCAACTCCTGGCTCCTTCCCCTGCCTATTGCAGCAGCCTCTCCTCATGCCCTGAGCCACCCTGGACAATGGTGAAATTGTGGGTATCACCCCAAACACATTAGAGGAAGATGTAACACTGCCTGAGCAACCCACTTTGTGCAATGCAGGTGTAACCCAACCAACAAGGACAGAGCCTAACCAGCACAGGCTTAATCTCATCAGCACAAGCACTGTGGGTCAGGTTTGAGAGGTGACCTCACACTGCACATTATCAGAAACACACCACATCTTGCACTTGCTGGACAACAGGAAATGCTTTCTCTTGCACTGTACAAGCCAAGTCACCAAGCCACACACCACTGATGGCACAGGGCCTCGCTGCCTGCCCCCATCCCAGCATCCTGCTTGGAATGGCAGATTCCCACCAGCCTTGGCTGATCAGAGCAAAGGGAGAGCAGTGAGAGGCTGGGAAGAAAAACTTAAATTTGGGATTTGCACCTGAAATCCACCACCAGAGAAACCAGCCTCAAAGTGATGGTGATAGTCTGTTCCACACCTGATGCTTGAGGAAAGATTTCATTGTCAGAAACTGCAAATCCTAGTAGCAAATTCTGAGCATATTCAGCAAATGGACTCGAAGCAGGGACACACTCCTGGTCACTCAGCACAATGCAAAAGGGAGAAAGGCCTTTTATCAAGAGATGCAGTCTGCAGAAAAGAAAAAAGGAGAGAAGGATCCCTCCCTTCTCAGAGGTCTCCAGTGAATCTAACAGACATGAAACCCTCAGGAGACAAAGAGAAAAAGAAGTAAGACACAAAATCCCAATGTAAAAACCATCCTGTGAAGAGTCAACAAGGGAGGAGGTTTGGTGTGGGAGACAAGAAAGCCTCTTGAGAAAGCGCTCGAGAGATGAGGCTTAAGATGCACAGGAAATGAAACAGCACCCAGAGCTCTGCACCTGTGCTGTCACCCAACCAAACACATTTCAACACGACCATGAGCTATTTCCTCAGCCAAGCACAGACACTGGTGAGGGATGCAGGCAACTGTGAGGACATGTCTTTAGGATGCTGTTCTGCAATCTCCAAAGAGACTGTTCACCCTCAGGAGCCTCTGTTTTTACTGACATTTCCATCTCCTGGACTGTAACAGAGGGGACGACATCAGTACAATGGGGTTTCTTGTAGCTTTCCACACCAGCAAGTCTTTCATCAGTAACTCTGGTACCATTTAGCTTTGACTTCCACACTACTCCTTTCATAGAAATATTATCCCTGTCTATGGAGAAAAAGGCCGAGATGTCCAGGGCCAGGTCACCAGCTCCAGCTCGGGACAGGGAGTCCAGAGCCAAACCAAACTTTCACTGCAACACCACATCCCTACCCAGCACCCAAACTGTGGGGTGCCTCCCAGTAGGCAAAGCCACAAGTGTCCCATGGGACAGCCAAAAGAAACAGAAACACAGGTGCTGATCTTGACTCAGTCACTGCAGCTGCAAAGCTGAGCTCCACACAGGCTGCAAAAGCCAGCTGAGACAGTGGCAGAACAGCTGGATCCTCCAGCCACACCACACTCCCACTGCCAGCAGTGCCCAGCCAGCTTCAGCCAAACCTGCCTTGCCGTGTTCAAGCTGGAGGTCACAGCACAACCACAAGTTTCAAGCAAGTGCCACAGTCTAAAACAAGTCACTCTACCTTCCAGTAAGTCAGGATCCCTGTCCATGAAGAGTGGTCAGAGTATGACCTCTTCCATCTCACAGGTGTCCAGCCAAGACCCTGAGAAGCCTGTGCAATGATGGGATTATGAGACGTCCCCCATCTATGTGACAGCTTCCATCAGACAGGAGAGCAGGGAAACCTTCCAGCAGGGATGTGGTGGGTTTCCAGGAAAGATTACCAGCTGGAGAAAAGGACTGTTTCCAGCACTGTCCCAGACTCTTGGATATAGTTTGACTCACACACATACCAGCAGACACAAGTGGTACATGTTTTTTCCTCCACCTCTGTGTTGTCTCACAGGACTGGGCATGAAATCCTTTTGAAAGAGGTTTTGCAAAATCCACCAACTAGGACCTCAGCTGTGGGGTCTGCAGAAGTCCACGACTGCCAGGCTGTGATGAGAAACACGGTGCACACAGCTCTCAGTCAGGCCAGGCTTCTTGAGAGGCTACAGGAAAGGAGAAGCAAACAAAAATCAGAGTGGGCCAATAGCCCCTGCTAAGCTTCTCAGGGGGCTGCAGCCAAGTTTTTCCTCTTAAAGTTTCACATCTATTACTTTCTTTAGAATCCCTGACAGGTTTTCCTGGCTTTACCTGGTTGTCACTCTGGAGGGTGATGAGAGGTTTCCAAGGACACGTCATCGCTCTGGGCCAGAGTCTATACCACCTGATGGACTCCATCCCTGCATGAGAATAAAGACCACAAAATAAAACATAACCTCACAAAGCCTCCTGGAAAAACCATCTTCCACACTTTGTACCACCAGCCAATTTCTTTTCAGATGTGACAGGACCCATTTGACCACCAGCTGCAGGGACAACATGCAACATATCCTGCAAGGCCACCAGGCAGCTTTACATCCAGTCAGGATGAAGATTCAAGCAAAGAAAAGGTTTAGGAAAAAGGAAAAAAAGTGTTGTGACTGAGAGAAAAGAGGCATTAGAGCCTCTTCACCACAACAGTCCGGTAAATGATTGCAAAGATGGTGTGTTAAGAACATTTTCACTGCTGTGCCTCTGCACTCACACTGTTTTGCATTTGGATACCTCATCAGAGATGATAACCTTGGAAGGAGCCTCCTGAGCCATCTGGCCCCAACCTCAGCTCTGAGCAACCTTCAGGTAGGTACCTGATCTCCCCTCCAGTGAGGCAAAGCTCCCAGGCAGCGAGCTGGGACTTCACTATTCAATCTGTGCAGCTGGGAAGGTAAAGGGTTAAATCCCTTCCAAAACTCCTTTTGTTTAGCCACAGGGGCTCGTTTTAACTAACTTCAGGGATTTCAGTGAAATTGTTAGTTAAAGGGGTGCAGATAGATGTGGATGGATTAAAGCAGCACTCCTAAGTTTGCCAAGAAACTGACTTCAGAAGAACTGATGTAAATGTTCTTTAAAACAATTTCTATACAGCTTAAGAGTGAGCAACAGCAAGAAAGGAAAAAACTTTAATTAAATATTTAAATCGTGTAA
The DNA here is from genome assembly GCF_009819655.1 of Sylvia atricapilla. Taxonomy (NCBI): domain Eukaryota; kingdom Metazoa; phylum Chordata; class Aves; order Passeriformes; family Sylviidae; genus Sylvia; species Sylvia atricapilla. Next base: position 15,128,508 of record NC_089150.1, on the reverse strand, counting down.
AATTTCTCACTGGATAAAAACAAAGATTGCTCAGCAGGAAAAAGGGAAAGGGATCCTAAGGAGAGGAGTGGCCAACGCAGGGTAACTACACATTCCAAAAGCCAGAGCTCATCAAAAGCCCTGGGGTGATTCATGCCTTGGGGAGAGCAGAAATACCTGGGGAGGAGGTGGAGCCGGATTCGGTATCTCCCTGGTGGGCAGGAGAGGAAAGTCTCACCTGTCTGCGGAGGCAGGAGGCTTCAGGAGGATGGAGGCAGGTTACAGGTGGTAGCCACAGGAAAGGTAAGTATGCCACACATTAGGAATAAAGCTGGTTCATCACCGAATCCTGCACTCTGGCTGCAGAGGCTGGGGAAGATGCTCACAGTGAGCAGCGTTTGGTCCAGGGTTGTGGGAAGCTGATGAAGGATAAGAAGGGGTCCCAGGACATTAAATAAATTCTAGGATAAGAACCACAGTCATGCTTTGAAAGATGTTTCTGCCAAGGCCACAGCATGTATTTGCTCCTGGGCTTGGTGGCTGTGCTGCCTTGCCACGCACTGCAGACAGACAGACAGACAGACAGACAGACTGGTTCCAACCATGGGAGTCACAGTCTCTTTGTCGCCCATTCAGCCTTGGCCTCTCTGAACACCTTAGATACCACAGCATCCATTTCATGCCAGTCTTGACGACAGGGAAAACTTTTTCCAGTGTCTGCTGGAGATTTATCATTTGGTATCTCAGCACCTCTCCACTCCCAGCAACTTCTCCCAGAGCCTGGACTCCCAGGACAGAGCCAGAGCAGCTTGTTGCAGGATGAGTGGCAGCTGATCCCGCTGCTCTTTGATCCAGACTGTGAACTGCTGGGGCGGATTAAGGAAAAAGGACTTCAGATGACCTTCATTAGCTTTCTGCTGCTCCTTCTCTAGCTTGTAAACTAGCAAGTATTTGCATCCAAAAGGCAGGCGAGCCAACCCACTGGGGCTGGGCAGAGACACTTTGCAGAAGGAGGCAAAGGGGCTTTTAATTTAAGTGAGGAGAGATAAAGACTTTTCCCGTCTACAGGGGCCAGGCTGGAAAATCCAGACAACACAGATGCAACCTGGCTTTCCCCTCCCCTCTGGTGCCACAGTGGGGCCCGGTACAGGGCTGGCCAAATGACCACGTGAGATTTCAAAGCTGCCTCCCAACTTTAACAGGTGAGAGAGCAGGAAGGAAAACAGCCCCTCAGTCACCACACCGATTTTCATTGCTATTAAATATAATCACCCCTGCTCTCTTTCATCTTCACTTCTGTGAGAGCTGGCAATGAAGACAGCACACAGTGAGGAGAGGCAGAGTGGGGGAATTGCAGCAAAGAACATAACCTCCAAAATGCTCTGCCCACCCACAGAGAGGGAGCACAGGAAACAGGGAAACCAACAGGGCCACTGCTATCAGAGGCTGGGAAAAGGGACCCAACACAGAAGCTTGCTCAGCTTTGTTTCTTGCCCTCACCACAGCTGCAATGTCTCCAGAGCACTCTGAGCCTGCTCAACACCAACAATACCCTCTCAAAGGTATCTTGGGAGTTTTCAGCATCCTCTGCAGCAGAGAGCGTGGACCATGCCTCCCATCTCCCACCTGGGCTGCCAAATTCAGAACACCAATCTCATGGCCCACTCTTATTTCTGGCTCTGCTTCACTGTGTGACCTGCAGGTAACCAGGCAAGAATTTCTGCTTCTGCCCCCATACCTGGACTGCTGTTATGGCATTTTCATGGACAATCCACCCCTTTGTGCTCAGGTGAGCTCCTCTTCTCTCCAGAAAAAACACTGGGCTGATGAGAAAGGCCGTGCAATTGGCCAGGTTTTCACTTTTTCCTCAGCACACCTTGCTCCAGACACTTTGTGGTAAGCGTTCCTTTTTAAGATCTATTGATTTCGTAAATAATAGAGTAAAAGAAAGAAACACATCACACAAATACACTGGTCAAATAATCTCTCCCTTAGGAAACAAACAGGAGCTACAAAGGAAAAAATAGCCCAGCAGGCAAGCATTGATCTTTAAGCAGGAGAGCAAGTGGCATTAGAGTTATTTGTCAATTGACTTAATAACACATAGATAGGGCCAGATTCAAACAGGTCACCTTGGGGGTCTTGCTCCACAAACAGGAGTCTTGAGGCCTGGCCTTCTCACTCCAGGAGCACTCAGCAGTTTCTGCAACACCACAGCTACCTCTGTCTTGGTTCTACTGACTGATGTCCACACGGGACAAGTGCCAGAAGCCAGTCTTCATCCCTAACTCCTGGAAAAAGCTCCCAGCCCAGGGAACCCAACATGGAATGAGAAACTTTTCCAGCCACAGGCCTGCATCAGAAGACTCTGACACAGAAATCAACACCTACTGCTCCCAGGATGCAAAGAACAGTATCTTCTGAAGTAACCACGGCCCAGAGGAACAAAAGGAAAAGGAAATTCCTAGGCTTTCACAGGATGAAAATCATCTCAACCTTGGTTGGCACAAGACACCTGCTTTACCACAGGGACCAGGCGTAACAGGAGACAGACAGAGCCTTTGTGGCTGTTACAGCATCTACATGTGGCAGAGTGGATTCACACAAGGGGAACAGCAATGCCCCCTCATTCTCTGCTCATACCATGCTGCCAGGAGGATCTCGTGGTGCCCAGCACACTCCATGGTGCTCATTTCAGGTGAAACAGGCAGAAGTCCTTCCTCCAGCTGGAAGCTCAGCTCTGGCTGTGAAAACGTGAGGAGGCAATCATTGCCAAGAGCAGACACCCCACAGGGAAGTGAGGCCATGCAGGAGCTCCATCCAGGCAGCTGCTTAGCTTAACCCCTTCAGCCACCAGCTGCAAGAACAGCTACCACCAGTGGCACATGCTCCACAAAGCCACAAGCTCTTGCAGTAAGCAGGATCAGCCTCAGTAGCATTTCCCAGCAGATATTTGCAGAAAAATCCTTGTGCCACACAGAGCACCTCTGTATCCTCAGCTTGCCTGGTCTCTGGAAGGCAGCAGTGAATTAGCTGCATGGAAGGTGCCTGCAGGGTGCAGAAACAGCCAGGGAGAACAGGGGTGACAGGTTTCTGGCACTGGGTCACGGCACTGATTGAAGCCTAGCATTTTTGTGACAACAGAATCGTGTGTTTCCAGCTGTATTGCGTTATCAGGGAGGAAGGGCTGGAGTGAGTATAAAGAAATCTAAAGGTGGCCATGGGGAAAGACTTCCTTGCAGATGGCAAATTCCTGGCCTTGAGCACTGGTCACCTGGCCTGTCTCAGCTGCAGCTAAGCAGAAAATGACCCTCTGCCAGAACATGTCCAGGTGTTCACAATGCTTATCCCCCACCAGAAACCACCCCACAGCACTTTCTCCCAGCTTGCTGGCTTAACCATGTACCCTCCCCTTTTCTCAGAATTGATACCAAGTAACTTCAAACTCCACCAGAGGTGATGGCCATCACTTGCGCAGTGCAGCACAAAGGCTCTCAGCAGACCTTTACCAGCAGCACTGGCTGCTGTGCTACAAGGAGATGGGGAGAAAGTAAGGGATACCAGAGACATGTGACCTGGAAGCCCATCACTCTCTTCACTGACACCCCACATTCAAATCTCTGACAAGCTCTTCTTTTATGGAACCTGTACCTCAACAGAGTAAGTAATTTAGAGACATCTCCCCTGACAAGGAGAACAGGGGGACTAAAAAGTGATGTCTGCCTGCAGTGACAGCGCTGTCGCAGAGCTACAAATCCCAGCTTTCCCCAAGACACACATAAAACTTCCTACAGCACACTAAACCCAGGTCAAATACACAGAGGAATATCAATAAGAAAATCTTCTTTCCCAGCTTCCTTTCCAAAACTACAGGTGATAAGGTCCTGCCACTTGAGAAGCACTTGCAGATCAACCGTTTCTAAAAGCAAGAGAAGAAACACAGCCCTGCTCTCACGTCAGAGTGACAAACCTTTGTAAAACGATTAGCTTCCCTCCCCTCCTACTCACTTGTGTTTCAAAAAACACTTGGTTCAAAAGCAGCTCTTTAAAGAGGTTATATAATAAGTGATTTGTACCACAAGGCTGGCTAGCTTTAGCCCAGCTACTTAGATCATAGTTGGATTTTATTTCCTGGTTAGCTGGCAGACTCATGTCCAGTGATGAGCCTGCGGGCAGAGGATGCTCCTGGCCATTGCATTTCCTGGCCAGGAGAGTTGTACTACAGTGCTCTGCTGTTTCTGCCTATTCAGTGATGAGCTCTGCTGCTGTATACCAGCTCCCAGACAGGAAGGAAAGTGGGCAGTGCTTGAAGATTCTTACTTTTTCACAGATCACGGTTATGTTTAACATGCTCCATGCTCACAGCAGCCAAAAAGCCATTTGCAGCAGCACCAGGCTCCCCAGGGGCCAATCTCGGAACAAAGAACCCTTGCTGAAAGTTTAGTGAGGTCATATGTCTGGCAAATGTAATGGCAACAAATTAAACTACTTTTTTAAGAACTTGGCTTCTTCCACCATGCCTTGGAGAACCAAAACAAAATCCTTAACTCTTCATAGCCTCCCCCTGCACAGAGCTCACCACATGAGGTTTTAAAGGCAGGATTTGTCCTCAAGCAGTGCAGAGGCCATGTCAGTCCAAGGACAAACCACAGGCTGCTCCTCACTTGGCTGCTTCACTGCTCCCTGAGTTAACAGCTTCACAAATGGGACACTGCAGATGTGCCCACATAAAAAAAAAAAAAATCATGACTGTAAAAATAAAAGTGGGTTTAACTCACTCCCGAGGCTACTCTCTCCTCAGCACACAAAAACTGTGGTGCATAGTGGATAAAGCATTGGAGCCTCAAGACAAGATTGGCAACAAGGTTTGGGTTCCTCATGTTTTTGGGGACTTCTTTTTTTTTTTTTTTTTTTTTTTTTTGAGGTTGTTGCTCAATCTTTAAGCACAAGGATTAAATGTCAATCTTTTAGTTTCCAAGCCTTGCCTACCTCTCAAGCAGTAGCCAACCTTCAAAAGTGCTGGCACATTTTAAGTCCTATTCCAGGTAAGAGGGTTGTTTGGGGGAAAATGAACTAGCTGAGATTTAGAACAAAGAAAGTAGATAATACTGTCAGAATCCTTTCTGATTACCTTTCTTGCCACTAAATCATATAGAGGTTGTAAGATTCCATCTCCTCCTGACTCCCCCCTCCCACTCACCCTGGGTTACCTCTACAACAACAATATGGAACAAGTTAAGAAAAGATTTTTCCCGATCTTCTGCTTTTGATTGGGACAGGATTTTTTTTTACCCAGTAGCTCCTGTTTCAGATTTGTGCTGAGTTGATAATTCAGGGATGCTTTAATTACTGCTGAGAAGTGTTTACACAGAGCCAAGGCCTCTTCTGCTTCTGAGGAAGGTGGAGGACAAGGAGTTGGGAGGACACAACCAGGACAACTGAGCCCAATCGACCCAAGGGATATTCCAGACCATGTGGCATCATGCTTAGCATATAAAGCTGGGGAAAAAGGGAGAAAGGGAGGGCATTCAGAGTGATGGCATTTGTCTTCCCAAGTCACCATTACGTGTGATGGAGCCCTGCTGTCCTGGGGATGGCTGAATACCTGCCTGCCCATAGGAAGTGGTGAATAAACTTTACATTTTGCTTTACCTGATCAACTGTCTTTATCTCAAGGCACAGGTCTTTTAGTCCTCTGATTCTCTTCCCCATCCCACTTGGGGTGAGAGAAGGGGCTGTGTGGGGATTAGCTGCCAACTGGGGTTAAAACACAACACCCCACATCCCACTTGCCCTCAGCACTTAACCTGTTTTAGAAGCACAATTACACCTTTCAAATGGATTCACTCAGAACATCTGAAAGGGAAAAGCATCTGTAAAGTAAAAGTGCCCAAATGTGGGCACCTCTGTGACACATGAAATGTGTCAGTTGTACCACCATCCTCTCTAAAATACTATATATGAGTTGCTTCAGTGTCTCTAAGACATTAGAAACTATGTATTAAGAGGATGCAAAGGCTATTTTTAAAGTAAATCATAGAATATTCTGAATTGGAAGGAACCCACAAGGATTATTGAATCCAACTCTTAAGTGAATGGCCCATACAGGGATCAAATCCACAACTCTGGCACTATTAGCACCACGCTCTGACCAACTGAGCTTAAAAACTGATGTAGGAATGTTTAAATTTTCCACGTCCAATCCTAAAGGCCAGTCCACAACACTGAGGATCAAGCTGAAAGTTTAGGCTCTTGCAACTGATTTTTGTCATTGTTTCAGTGGCAGCAGATGAGGGCAGGAGCAGCTTTTTTTCTAGCAGCAAATTGGCCACAGCATCTTTGAGTCCCCTCCTCCCCACTCATCTGCATCACCACACAAGCTCATTTCAACGAAAATGATGTCAGTCTCTCAGCAAAAAGCCACTGAAAGCTTAGAGCAAGAGCACAGAATATCACCACTGAATTGATTCCATTAAGGGAAAGTAATGATTTATCAGACTCAGAGCCTGGAAACAGAAAACAAAGTCTGTGGCAGAGCAGAGAGAAACTCATCATCAGCCAAGCATGGAAATGAGAAAGCTCTCAGCCTCCCACAAATGAAGGAGTGAAATATTGTGATCATGCCAGCAATGGGTTCTTAGAGATGCACAAAGGAGCAGAAGCAAAGGAGACCAGAAGTTTCCTAGTGCTGGGCAGGAAAACACAACCAGCTCTCCCCATGTGGGATGAGAAGCACTAACACCACCAAGGCGCTGTTCCAGCCAACACAGCCTGCAATAGAAACAGGTGCAACACCAAAAACCATCCCAAAGCCAAAACCACATGGCCTGGCCTTAAAACCAGCTAAACCCCATGTGAAGTAAGGATGCCAGCCTATCCAGAGTGCCACAACACATGTGGAGATGGAGCCCCTGGAAGCTGTGCAAGGCTGGCAGGTGCTGGTGGCATGACCACCAAGGGCAGGGACTGAGGCTGCCACCCTGTCTGCTGACGTCAGACAGACAGTGGTGAGGAGGGTAAAGCCTGAGGTGCTCAAGTTCCTGCAGCTCATTTCTCCAGGAATGTGGGTGTCCTGGTTAAGGGCAAATTTGTGAGAAAATCTCCAAAGGGGTTTCTCTAGAAAGCAGATTCAAGCAGCCCCTCCTCCAACTGGTTCAGGAAAAGATTTCCTTGGAGAAAAGTGGAAGAAACTGTTTATTTAATAAGCAAAGTATTCACAAGTATAAAGAAATTAATAACATTAAACAATGAAACCTCTCGCTGTCTGCAGAGATGGCAAAATTCAGAAAGCCCTTGCTGTGAGGGGCTGCTCAGCTCACTCAGTCACTCCTGTACTGCAGTGCAGTGTTCCAGGCCTGGTGAACCACAAGTATGAGCTCTCAGTGCTCTTCTGGGCCCTCAGTCCAGAGCATGTTCAAACAGCTCCAAGAAAAAGAAAAACCACAGTCTCAGGAACTTCTCTGCCTCAGCTAGCCAAAAAACCAACTAAAAGCAAAGGAGAGTTCTCTCCTGCTGTCCACTGCAGACAACAGAGTCCAGGAGCAGAATGTGGAGGAGTGAGTGCAGTTTCTGAAAATAAACTGTGTGCTTCTTCTTTCCCCTCCCTCACTCTCAGAACCAGTCTTAAAGGTGCAGAACTTAATATCCAGCATAAATAGAACAGACAATTGGAGATAAAAGCACCATAAAGTCACCCCAGGACAGTGGAGCAGAATTTATTGCAAGAAAGGAGACTGCCAGTATATGTTAGCAGAAAAGGTGTTGCAGACAGGATCTCCCAGAAGTCCAAATTCTTGTGCAGCAACATACTGAACACCTGCTCAAGCCCCAAAAAAGTCAGGAGGTGTGATAAGGGGAGAAGGGTGCCAGTGATGACCAACTCATCTGTGAAAACATCTGCAAAATGTTTTCATTTGCATCAAAAGTTAAAGGCAGTATGAGAAGAAGGGTGTTTCATGATAGAGAAAACATTCCACTGTTTAGTTCCCTTCCTGTACCTTTGCCCTGCAAAGAAGCAAAGATGAAGCAAAATCTCCTTGGAAATCACACTGTATCTGATGTGCTGGGGCCTCTGTTCCAGCCTCAATCATTTTTCTTACATTGCACACTAATTGAGTCAGATTTAATCACCTCTGCACAAAATCCTCCAGGGTCTCAGCTGCTGTGTCAAATTTGCTGTGTGAGACTCGGCTGAGACAAACCCTTCCAGGTGCCAGTTGCACAGGACTTCACCTGTGCAATATGTTCCCAGACCAGAGGTGAAATACCACTGCCCCAAATATCCTGAGAGCACTTTCCTTCTCACCTCCAGCCAGCACACACCTCAGAAACAAGCCTAATACAGCCTGGGCCAAGCATCTGGCAATTCCACATTGTATACACACTTTGAGTTTAACTTAGTAGGATTAGAGACAAGGCGAGATGTGACCTTCCTGGTTAGTACTCAGTCCACATGCAGGCTGCTGTACTTCTGGAAAGCACAAGAGATTACAATTGTTACCCACAATTATGAATAAAATATTGCTTTTATTTTAGTTAAGTAACAAAGCTATTTACAGGTACAATAACTATACATTCCAATTGAAAAATAGATTGTGCTCAAAATTGTTAAAGCAAGTCACACACAGTCTGTTAGGAACACAACATCAAACCTCCCAATGCCTTCAGCTCCTGTCTGATTTCAGGAAATCAGTTTGTTTTGTTCTGAAGGATTTTCTGCTGATTCTCAAGACATTCCTTCAGCTTGTCTTCAGTGAGTGTCAGCCTCTGCTCCAGGATGGAAACTGTCTGCAAAACAAAGTGAAAGCTGCTGTTGAGCTACTGACAAAGAAACACTGCACACTGTCCTCTCAATAAAATGTGTCCAATAAAATGCTAAATTCACAGGAATATTTTGAGGAATTTCTAGGCTGGAACTCCAGTGTCAGCATTCCAGCAGGGCAGAGCCTCACGTGACTTCAGAGAGGAGCAATAGAAGACAGTGGGCACAAAGTCCTCCTGCAAACAACACCAAGCACCCATTTCAGCACTGGTGCTTTCAGACTGGGCTCTGCATTTCCTTTCCTGGACAGGTTCATGAGGCACCAGACACTGGAGAGCCACCAGACATGCTTCTGCCAATGAGACACACATATCATAAACAATTTTGCTCAGTTATGGCTCTGATTTTGTCTTTTTGCTTCCAACCTTTTCCTCCCTTCCCAGAACACCATGGGTCTTGCTGTAATTGAAACACTCAAAACTTGCTGGACAAGCACCATGACAGGCAAGGAAACCTTCCACAGCCTAAGACAATACTGCAAGAGATGGAGGGGAAAAACTCCAAGTGGCAATATCTAGCTCAACATAATGCCTACATTTCTTTGTGTAATCCAGTTACCCTGCAAAGGATTGCTCTCTTTCTCCTCAAGCTGAAGGCATCATGTACAGGATGCACAGGAAGAACATTTTAACCACGTGGCAATAAAAGCTTCTGCTGAAAACCTTTTATTGATCACTCCAGGATAATCAAGGGCCCCAGCCATGCACAACCACTTTCAGCTTCCAGAGAAGCCAGAATGGCTGATAAAGGGTGGTGATGATTTAATGCTTCAATATCCATAAACTTATCAGCAACGATCAATAGCTTCACATTTTGGGCATTTTTACTGCATAAATAACATCCTCTGCTAAAAACAAAGGATGCTCAGAACCTTGGACTTTAATAAAGTAATTCAAATAAACTTGGACAACCGTTGTTTGTATAGCAGTTATACATAGAAAGCCTTTTAATAGCACATTTCGTAAGCACATCTCTAAGTGCCTGACAAAAGCAAGCAGGTCTCATTATCCCCATTTTACAGCTGGGGAAACGAAAGCACAAAGAGAGGAAATAGCTTGGCTAAGGCCACTGGAGACTAAGAAAAGTCTGCCGTAAAATGATTTGGGGAATGAGACAAGTCGTGGTGGAGAAGAGAAAACAGACATAGGAAAAACAACAGCAGGCATAAGGCAAACCCATCTTGCAAGACTGCATCAGGGAAGTCAGGAAGGGTTTGAGGTTGTCCAGTGTATCACAATGAACCTTTTTTCCTCCTTAAATATAGTTCAAAGCTTATTTCTAATATATTTCTTACTTCTCATCTGTGACAAGGCAGAAGAGCTTTGCTGCAGCTGTAGAAAGCTTCACCTGAAAGAACAGCCATGCATTGCCCAAATACTCCATGGGCTACAGCACCAGCTGCATTTAAGTTTTTTCCTCCTCTATTTCCATCCCTTTGAGGCACAGGAACTGAAGTATAGAGAGGACCAGAAGAAACATTGTGGAGCTGGCAGGTAACATCCCAGGTGCCACAGAGACAGCAGGAGCCCTCCCATCTATTCAAAGGAGAGAGGACTTAATCTTTTCCACATCCAGCCATGCCATTGCCTAGTGACTGTCTGGAGACCAGGAACAAAGCTACCAAGGGCACAACACAGCAGGCTGAATGTCTACCAGGGATTTACAGCAAAGATCTTACCCTTCAAGCAACCAGACAGAGAATGAAGACCAGTAGGGATCCTGGCTTTTCCATCTAAAAAGTGAACTAGTAACTCAACACTCCAATAAAAAGAGGGAGAATGAAACATTGCATCAAATTTCCTTTAGAAAGATTACCAGCTGAATTAACATCCCAATCACACTGCCCTGCCAGTGCTCAGATCACTCGTGGCTCCTCTGCTCCATGATTTACTGCCACCATGATCCTGCCAATAGGAGTCAAGAGTTGTTACACACGGCACCATGAGACACAAGTAAAGCGGATTTCATAAAGCGTTGAATTTGCGAGAAAGCTGTAAGGAAAATGTTTATTGGAATGGAAATTGCATGTAAGTATAAGCAGAAACTTGCACTAAGTATTTTCTGGAAACTAAAAGTGGAAAAGTAGCAGTCAGAAATGAAATTCAGGAAGTCCAAAATAGGAATCAATGACTATAGTCCATTTAGACTTGAATATATGATGAATATAAATAGACAGGGCATCTGACATCCTAGGAAGGTAAGGGAAAGCACAAATACTGCCCAGCTGCTATAAGTGCTATATGGCAACTTGCACAGAAAAGCTTTTTTATTAGCAGCTGAAAGTTTTACAATATTTCCATGCTGCTATTTATAAAGCAAGCCATTCTCAGGAGGCAAATGAAACTGCACCCATTCAGCTCCTGCATGCTTTTGCTGTGGCATCTCAAAGATAACAAACCAGCAGTTAAGCCAGGGAGGAGAACACTGTTAGGCAGATCCAGTGAGGATTCATTAGAGCCAGGTTTGCACTCTGTGGCAGGATCTGGGCTTCCTGGTGTGTCAGGAATACAGTACATGTCTCCATTACGCACCAGGGAGTAAATGCCTGATAATTTATGGAAGTCTTGGCTGAAATTGGCAGGAGGATAACCAGAAACAAGAAAAAAAAGACCAAGTTATTTATTTTTAAGGAGTATTTCTGACATTACAGTAATATACTGAGCATTACTATGGGTACCAGAACAGAATACAGGAATTTTTCACAGAAAACTTGAATCACTTCTACCAACACTTCCTGCAACATTTGTCTTCATTTATCTTCACAGACTCAGCATTGAAAAAACCCACTCTTCTCTTTGGAAACATTAATGAGAAACTATGGAGAAATAAAAAGTTGCCTCCTATTTACTTAAAAATTCTGGGGAATATTCACTTCCATTCTCCCACAGGACACCTAAACTGAGGCACCCAGTAGTCATGCTTATTTACCTGATGACAAGCCTCTTATGATATCCTTCCACATTATTTTTACAACCCAAATAACAGTGACTGGGGATGCTGTTCCAAGATGCTTTCATTGGTATCTTTACCTTAGCCCCTCTTAAACATGTTTGATTAAGCAGCAGAGACAATTTAAAAGCCACTGGCCTTAGGGTTGAAGCTTCTGTCATAGCCCTGGAGGGGCTTTTGAGGAGGACAGATAAGGGGAACCAGGTGCTAATTGAATACCTAAAGAAGCCAGTTCCACCAGCATGGAAGGAAACCTGAACAGCAGAGTCCAGAGCAAGGGAGCAGAGGTCACCAGCAATCCTCTGGAGCACGGTGGAGTCTCTGCCAGGAGAGATCCAGCCAGCCAGATGGCTGCTAGGAGCTAAAGCAGGACTTAACCTGGAGCTGGGGGCAAGGTGGGCAAGGGCACAGAGGGCTCAGCTCACCCTGCTAAGGGACACTCTCTGCCAGGCCAGAGGTGCAGCACAGAGCATTTCCAGTATGCAGCCACAGCGGCTCTGAGTAAGCCATGGAATAGCACAGGGGACAGAGAACTGCCTGACTGATCACCAGCAATCCGGGAACTCCCGCAAAAAGTATGGACACAGCAGCTCTTCAGATCAAGTAACAACAGCCTGGCTGAACCTACAAGGGGTATGATCCTGCACAGTGACTGCACCACAGATGTGTTCTTAGCTCTATGCAGGAAAAATAGGACACTTGCACTTCTATTCCTGTTTGTTCATAGCAGAAAATCCCTCTCTCCATTGATCTCAAAGGATGCAGATGTAGTTTTCTAGCTTTAATTAAAAAGATCATGAAAAGTTTGCTCCACTGTTTTCCCTAAGCATACACTAAGAGATTTTGCAGAGTACTTACATATCAAACAGCTCAAAGAAAAAACATTACTTCTGCCTCTTCAGATTTTTTCTTCTCTATCTGACATGTTAATTTATGAAGACAGCATTTTCTTTTCAATTTATATTAAAAAAAATCACCCACAATGAACACACAACAAATGCAGAAGTTTGTAATTTTCTGTACTCACAGTTTCTCCACTCCACTGTGTGGGTACAAGGAAGAATTTAGGGATTGATGGATCTTAAGAGGTCTGTTGAAGACTACAGATGGCCCATGGATTTACAGAATGAGACTTGACATCTTTGATCTGGAGTGGCAGGTTAAAAGAGCTCTGCCCCCTGTAACAAGCATGGCCAGTGCAGGTGTGTTCTCAAAGATGCCCTGCTCTAACTTCTTGTGATTTTCTCTAAAATTAGCAATTTCAGAGCCCACTTTATTCCCAAACATGGCCAAGAATTACAAGTGCGCTGCATCATAAAAATGCTGCCTTAGGGCTCCCAAGATTAATCTACCTGGGTGCCCCTTACATGCTTTCTCTAAATTAATGCAATGAGTGAAACAAACTACCATAGAAAGGGATTGCATTGGGGTAGCCTTACCTACCTTTTACAGGAGGAAAAAAACCTTAACTCCTGCTACTAACCACAGTTTACAACTCCAAACTGCAGCTGCAAGATTGAAAGGCTCATGGGAGAATTTATGCAGCAAGAGTTCAAGCATGAACCTGTCTGGCAAGAACAGCTTCTCCTCCTCCCATACTGGGTTTTGCCCCAACATGCTGCCAGTGCCCCTCCACCTCAGCAGCTGCACTTGGACCCCCAGAGCGGATCCCTGCTCTTACCAAGCACACTTAAAAAGAGCCCGACTGCTGTCCTCGAGTGCAAATTATAATTTAACAGCTTTGAGATGGCACCCAAGCCAGCTACACACGTTCTTCATGCTCTGATGCATTCTCAGTAAGAGCAGGCAGTTCAGACTAAGTGAGGAGGCAAGTCTCATCTCAGAGTAGAACAAGGCATGAAGCTTTCATAGCAATTAACACTTTATGTAGCAAACAAATGCCTGCAAGGACCAGCCTTACTCCAGTGGTCAAAGCCTTAACCTCAAAGTGGATTTTGGATTAAAATAAAATGTGGGGTGATTTTTAACAGAAATGATAGCTTCTCATGGCTCAGACTAAAACAAGATGTGCTACCCCAAACATTTTAAAATCAGGTCTGTAGCTCCTCACCATCTCAATAGCTTTGAAGGCAAACTCTAACGTGAATTCTCACAAAGCCTATTTGCATACATTTCACAGCAGTCTGAGTTAGCGTATGAAGACTCAGCACCATACCATCCTCTAATTCAACGCCATGAATTTTCCTAGGTTTACTTTGTAACATGCTTCAAATTCCACAAACTTTTATTATTGTTTCTATAACACAGTTAGCTCCAAACGTGCCTGGACAAGAACATCTTGGTAAGTGCTGCTGTACAGCCCTGGGTCAAGGAGTCCCACAGACCCCTCAACGCAGGTTTTGCACATCCATCCAGGGTTCACTGTAGGGTCACATGGATGAGGAATACATAACAATGCATGTGGAAGGACAAATGGCAGCACTAGCCTGGCCTCATCAGGATCCCTACACAGAGATCGGCGCAAGCTGTGTTGCTGAACAACCTCCTTGTCTGTTCTCTAGTGCAAGGCATGAGAGTTCATAGTCCTCCCAGCTCTCTTCATCCACCATTCAGACATCCACTACTGAGGATGCTTAAAAAGTAAAGATTTTTCTATTTAGCAGCCCAAGGCACTACAAGAAGGAAAAGATTAGTTAGAAAACTCAAAACCAGCACTGCTCTGTTTGCTGGGGTCACAGTTTTGGAGACAGGCACACAACTGAAGGTCATGCAACAGCAGCCCAGTTATTGATGGTTGCCCTCTTTCATAGCAGCTCAAAGTTCCCTTCCTGAACACCTGATTGGTCGGTGTCTCAGCCCCGCCCAGCTCCTGGCCAATGAGATGTCTGCATTCAGGAGTGACTGGGATTGGCTGGGGTCCCTGTTAGAGTTCAAACCCATCCTGGACCACCCAGGACGTGTTCACTTCTACTCTTTAACGAGCTAGGCTAGTGGACTTGGGTTTGGTTATGGCCAAATTTATCTGTGAGGCTTCAGACCAGCTGCAGCTGGTCTGCTCAGCTATCCTCCCCTTATTATTAAAATACGGGTGGTGAGGCCCTGGCCAGGCTGCCCAGAGAAGCTGTGGCTGTCCCGTCCCTTGAACACACCAAGATGGATGGGGCTGTGAGCAACCTGACCTGGGAGCAGGGTTGGAACTAGATGAACTTTAAGGTCCCTTCCAACCAAACCATTCTATCATACTCAGCTGCCATCTCTCCTCCCACCTCTCAGCACACCTCACTTCCTGCAGAATTACCTGAACTACAGTTTACCAACCTTCTCACTAAATTATAGGACCAACTTTGTTGTAATGCACAAATCTCCTGTGGTACTTAGCACAGCAACAACTGACCACTTGCAATGCTCACTGTGCTTTTTACAGCAGGAAAACCACAAAAGCATACCAAAAATTCCAGTACCATCCAATATTTGCCAGAGCAAGGCAGCATGATCAGTATCACAGTGACCAAAGAGACCCTGGGACACAGAAAAGGTTGTCCTTTGTTTTAAATCGATCATAGCTACGAAGATGAGCCACAGGCTCTGCCAGTTTCATCCACAGAGGGTGCAGACACAAGGCACACAAGCAACTGAGTCTTTCCATTTACAGCCCTCTGACTAGAAATGTTTCATCACACATTGCTGTTGCTTTAGTCCTGACGGTTGATCAGCCAAAGCTAAACTGATGGCACTTACATCAGATCCCGCACGTTTCTAGAAGGGAATGGCTGATGGCTTCTGTGCAGCTTCCTTGGTGCAGAGCTCCCAGACCTCTGGCAGGGCCAGCACAGCTAAAGGAGTCAGGAGACTCCCAGTTTCACCAAAAACACAACCAGTCAGGATGAGCTACAACAAAATGTCCAAACATGCACCATTGACAGCAACTGCACAATACGGAGGTTAGAACCCCAAATGACCGGAGGTCTTCCCCAACCACAGAGACTTCAAAGCCCTCCTGCATCCATCACCTGCCTCTGAGAGGATGCAAATCACTTACCTAACGAACTCAGCTGCTGGTATCCAATAGCTGAGTAACCATTTATATTAATCTTCAAAGTCTGCTTGTGAAAACAAATTGTGGGAGGCGTTTGGTATTCCTTCCCATTGAAGGAAAATGGAAGGTGAAGGTCCTGTGAACATCCAGGGAGAGGGGATCAGCACTTCTGAAAAGCCAGCCTTCAGACAGTGTCCTGCTAACACAGTAATATCCCTAAGAGTGCATTTAATTTAAGCAATCTTAGAAAGGAGAAAAATGTATTTGCATCAAGATTTTATAACAGGCATATTTTGGAAGTAAATTCCAGGGGAAAATAAAAGTAGCTCTGCTCAATGACAGAGGATTGGCAACAACCAGGGTATTTAATTTGTTTTGAATGAGAGATCAAAGCTACTGAATCTCTAAGAGATGGGTCTGACTCACAAGAAATAGCCTCTGTGTCCTTTAAACTCAGATTTAAAAACCAAGCTCATCTGACACTCCACAGATTTTCAGATGAGAACTTTTTTATTAGTGTTTCAGATTTCCAACTATTTCTCTTGGAATAAAAATTATTTGCAGTTTTTCTCCTGTATATTGGGGTCCATTGGTGCTCAAGTCTTGAGAGCAACAAGATATTTGTGCACATCAACAAGATATTTGTGCATATTAGAAGCACTTGGGACATGATCCCCCCACCACTGCCAAGTATTTCTTCTCGACTTTTAACTACTTGAAGTCATAAAAGCATGTATTTTATTAAACCAGTTGCTTAATTTACATTCAGTGCTTCTCAAAAGAGAGGCCACATTCATATCCCTCACCAACACAGGCTTGAGACCGCACCTCAAAAAAGGAACAAAAATTTGATTTTACTTGCTTTCATTTCTAAGCACTGGACACACAAACATTTACAGCTTTAATTAAAAAGCAACTTACTTGTGTCCAAGTCTTTTTTTATGCTAAAAAAATAATTTAGAAAAATTCTTTCTCCGCCTGCAGTCTTTTCTGGAGTGAAGTAATCATTTAATCCCACATGAGCTAGACTGTCCTTCAGTTCAGGCTTTGGATTGTTTTACAGATTTATCAAGTCTTCTCCATTTCACTGTGTTGTTTTTTCCTAGTTTCAATGCAAGATTAGTTTGGGGAAGCATATAAAGCCATTTCCTGTGGGTGGATTATTGCAGCTATTTATGAATTTTTATGCTAACCTGGTTCTGAACTCTTCGTTTGGAGAAGAAATTTTCCTTCCCACATAAAACCAGCAGCTTTTGCCTCAGTGCCTGCTGCCCACAGATGAACAGAGTGAACATAGCAGCTGGAGGTGTTTGGAGTAAGGACAAGAGTACATTAAACTGTTTGAAGATGATCACTGCAAATAGAAGTTTTCCACTGCAGCCGAGACAGTTACTCACAGATGATCTTTTCAGAAGGGCAGCTCAGCTGTAAATGCAGGAAATACACCTGAACCAAGCAAATCTTTGATATCTGCTACGTTTTTGTTTCACCCAAAACACACATTTCTGTGCCAGGTTATCCAAGAGAGAAAATTGCTTTGTTTTCCCCTTAAACTTTAATATTCAGCTCAACTCTTCATACAGACACTGAGATACTGAGATCCAGTCTTCAATAAAAATTAATCAATTGCTAAACAGTTTGCATTTTCATCCTTTTCACATCTCTGAAACGCCAGTAGAAGATTTTTGAACACTGAGACATTGACAAGACAATAAACTGCAGGAAAGGGAGGAGCAAAACATCATACATTTATTAATCTCATCTTCCTCATTCCCTTGCCAGATACAAATTGCTTGCTTTCCTACAGAGGAGAACCAGGGTATCTAAGTAGTCCAAAACTACTGGGAACAACTGGCTAATGTCCAGGTCTCAGCTGCACTCTTCAAGGCAGCAGAATTATTAAGCATATGCTACTCTTCTGAAAAAGAGCCATGTAAGGCCAAACAAAAACCGCTTTTAGGAAAAAAAACGAAGATCCTGTCAGGTCACATTAGACCACTTTCTTACAAGTAAAACAAAAGATAATCCTGATAGCTTTGGGGAGGAGGAGGAAAAAAAAGGTTTCATTGAATCAAAAACCAGTTGAAAGAAAGTTGCCAAAACTTTAAATAATTGAATCATAACATAAGAATGAAGCTTAGCAAAGCTTCTATTCACTCTCACAGTTACTGCTAGTTGTAATATACAACAGCCACTGGATTCTTTTGATCCATCTCTCTAGTAAGGACTGAAGTCCTTCAGCCCAGCTGAAGGAGCAAGTCTGCTCCACTAGATCCTCTTGTGTGAGGCACAATACCTCCACAGCCTCAGCAACTGGTGACTGGCTGGAAGAGACTTCTTAATTGAATAAAAACAATCTCACTGAATCCAGGCACATGACACCTAATTTCATCTGGAAATCTACTGCCAGCAGAGGAAAGGTACTAATAATTCGTGATGCAGCTTCAAGTGTACAGCTCTGAACAAAGCTGTGTGCTGGCAAGAGATGACAGCCCACAGCTGATGTCTTACTATCACCTCTTTCAGCAGAAATTTGAAGTATTTTCTCTCGTTCCCACTTCTACATGATACCAGGTTTAAACCTTGAAATGACAGCTACAGAAAAAATATTAGGAAAACAAATTTGGCTTAGATCTACATAATTTCCCAATGTAGTTTATCACAACTTTAATCTTCCCCCACTGGGTACTTTACATGATGGCTACACAGTGTTGCACCTACAGTAAGAACAATGAACACAGGAATTCAACATACCAAATCAGAAATTATTCCAAGCTCTCATGGAGCTTAAATTCCTGAAAAGCCCATGGATGGCTAAATCAACAGAGGGTTTCTGGAAATATCACATGTTCTTTCCCTTCAACTGGATGGCCCTGCTTATGCCCTTAAGAGTTCTCTTTAAACACGCAGTACTCAGGAATTATGATTTTAACAGAGCACTAGAAGCATCTTCAGCCATTCTCCAAGAAGAGAAAATAGTGACACCTGTTAAGTGTTACTTATGAAAGCTTTCTGTTGTTTTGAAGAAGCAGTGGTGTCCTCCTTCCAAAAAGAGAAGTCAGCAGGCCCAAAGCTGACACACACACATTGGTTTGAATCTCCTGCCTGCAGGGAGCAGCATCCATTTGTGCTTTGGCAGAAATGCCTTGGAAAGACAACCTACCCCACATCACCAAGCACTGCTTCCAGTTCACTTGGATCTCTGCACATCCCACCTCCTACCAGAGCACATCCAACCGAAGGAAAGAGGTGTAACAGTGGCTCTGCTGGAGCTGCATTCCAGAGCTCCATCCCCTTCTCCTACCAGCCAAAGTTGGAAAAGCTGGAAGTTCAGACATACAAGTCAATGCTCTCTACATCTGCATTTGTTATGTGCCCACATCCCTCTTCTCTGAGATGCCTTCTGCCTTAGTCCAGGAATGAGGAATTCTCCCAGGCTCATTTGCTAAAGTTTGTTTGGTGTCAGTTTGTGTTGCTGCTAAATATCAAAACCTTGGCATGAAAATAGCATGTCAGGGACATCTACCTGTATAAATGCATTAAAATGGTGTCAATACAACACCCACAGACTAGAACCAATGAGAGATAAAGTACTTCAAAGATGGTAAAAATGGTACAAAGAAGGTAAAAGGTTGAAGAACACAGTTATTCAAGGCAGCTTTTTGGTTTTTTACTATTTCAAGGCTATTTCCAATTTTATCCTATAACGTACTAATTTATTCCTCCCCCACTGATCTCAATTTCTCTTTCTGCTAGGTTTAAAACAACATTTAGAATTTTCTACGGTTACACAATATCTCCGACAGAGATATTTGCATTGCTTATATTTAGGTTAAATCCCACACGTACTGTTTACTGCAATATTTGCCTCCTCTAAACACCTATGAAGTCGAAAAGGGGCTAGTACACATCCATCATCAGAAACGTGGATGTGATTTATGTAATGAAAGATAACAATCACATTCCAAGCTTACTAGGGAGATGTACAAACAGTATTAAAATATTTTGTGTATACACTGGGTTGCTTTTTACTCACAAGTATGAGGGCCCAGTGTCACACAAAATTTCCCTCCCCTCCTCCAATGTTCAGTGCTTTAAAGATCACAGCAAAAGTGCTTTTTTGCATTTCTGCCAAGTGAACTTAAATACCTTTTGGGTTTCATCCTACACTATTTTAGACTGCCTTTAGTTGTAGCACGTTTTTTAATCCTTAAATCAGCCTTCAATCTCCTGATGGTCCCTCCAACCCATCATCTTACACTCTTTGACAAGTACTTTGACAAGTTAACTCTCTCAAGAGCAGAGAGCTAACTCAGACTACTAATCTATATGTTCAACACCAAGCGTTTAAGACCTACTTGTTCTTCCTCAGAAACAATATTTAAACTCACAGAAAAACCCTCCCAACAGAATTTTCCATCCTACCACCATGGCCTCAGCTACAGGTGACCTCCAATGTTGACTATTCCATGCTTTCTCCCTGCTTCTCACATACCTTAAAAAACCACAATGAAATTCAGGTCCAGACAACCAGAAACAGTATTTCTCCACAATGAGCAAGGAGCAGTTTTTTAGTTAATCAAAACACTTCTATCCCCAAATTCTTATTAAGTAAACACATTCTATGATGATCACCATTCATGGCTGGTTCTGTTCAAGCATTGCTTAGTGACTCCAAGAAAGAACTGTTTGTTAATGTTTTAGCAAGGGATTAGTTGTTTGCAGCTGTGGGTGAAAAGCATGTTCCAGCAATGAGGCACAGAAGGGCCCAGACTTGTTGATGAGAGGAGGATTCTGCAGAAATTGGACTGTGTAGGTGAATGCTGGGTGGGGCAAAGGAGCAGGATCTGAACAGAGTTCACCTATAGGCTGTGAGTATGAAGGAGGGAAGAGAGACAGAGATAATTCACCAAAGCAGAATTGTTCTGCCAACCACTCCTTTAAAGCATCACCTTAGATAAACCCTGGCTAACAGAACAGTCTATCAGAGCTGGCTCCAGCAGCATCGACTAAGCTGCAGCATAAAGTAACAGGGGAAGAGCAGGGCCTAAGGGTGGAAGTCAGTGTGAGAAAACTGACAGAGAGAAGCTGAGAAGCAGATGATGAAAGACTTATCAAAATGCTACTAAAAAGCAGATGTTTTGAACCAGCCATATTATTATTCTATGAAACTATTGCAAAACATTCCCAATTCTTCCAGTCAAGGGTAACTTTGTCAATAACAAATTAAAAAGCAAACCATACCTGAGTCAGAACATCCAGCTGTCCCAAAATATGCTCCAGGGTATTTGCAAGACTGTTCTCCTCATCTTGCTGCTCATGGGTCCTACTAGAATCCTGAGTTTTTGTTTTCTTATGATGAATGCCACAATCCATTTCTGACTGCTAGAAAAATAAACAGACATAATCTGCTATTGAGATGCAAACAACTGCAGAGGGATTTCTGTTCCATGGAGGGTAAACAGTAAAGGACAGTTTATGCTGGGACAGCCTATGCTATTAAAAACATGCAAAGGAGGAAAGGAATTGTTCTTGCCACAGCTGGAAAAGGAAAAGCTTTTGCTCACTTGTCTGCCTGCTCCAGGTGGAGGGTGGTTTTGTTGTTTTCTGGGAGGTTTTTGGTGTGTGTTTTTGTTTGTTTTTAAACCATCACCAGGAAAGGCCAACCTTAGATATAAATCTTGAAGCAATCCTGCAAGGTTCAAGTTTTCTGTGTGCAAAGAACTTTGGTGTGCTCTTGTGGCACACAGGCATAGACTACAGGTAAGTGGAGACTTACTGGAGCTGCTTAGGGAAGCACTACATCCCAATGACAGGAATTAAGTAAGCTACCCCATTGGAGTCTGATTATTTCAGTCCAACAGTAAAGTTAAAGCCTCTCTCCATGTTTGGTAGTTGAAAGAAGGCAAAGATATTTGTACCATAATTAAGTTCAGCAGAAGGAAGATGTCTCAATATGCATTGGAACTGTTTTGATTTAGTAATTTTAATTTTGTTTATATTTTGAACTGGTTTTCTTCCTCAACGAGATTAAGAACAAGTTTACTTTGAACTTTCAGCTGTTTTAGTTATGCAAGCTTGAATATTTCATTCAGAATAAATTAAGTTTGAAAAATACAAATAGATCTCTACTAAAGAACCTATTCTTCTTTCCTTTTCTTTCAAAATGGTACCTTTCTTTTAGAACAAACACTATTTGCATTGTTTATCTGCATTATTGCCAGTAGAAGCAGTCCAAAGAAGTTTAGCTAAAGGAAGTAGCCAACTGGTTAAGCAACTTCAGACTTCAGTTTCTCAATTTACAATAACGGACACAATTTGAGTTGCAAGCCAAAATCACAGCTCTCAAAACACACTTCTCCATGGCCCAATGCCTGCTGCAGCTCCATCCCATCGCATTTATTACTCAAACAAAGTTTACTAATCAACAAAGCAGCAAGGAATTCCAATAGATTGAATAACAGTCTTCAGAAGTTCTTCCACATGTATTTTTTCTAAGTAGAAATGAAGATTTGCCTGTCTCTTCTCTCCTATGCAACAGCAGGAATGCATTTTTCACCAGCACAGTACTGATTTACCTGCTCCTCTCTGTATCTGATGCCAGATGTGTGCAGATGTGCAAATAAACTGCAACAAGAGCAGCTCACATAACTTTAACCACCAAACTGTTCAGTACATCACAAAGATATATATAATCATACAAAAATTTTATATATTTTAAAAATATACATAAAATACCTTGTGCTGCTGGGAGCCACTGCTTGAGGCCACAGAAAGGCTCCCACAGCTGAGATCCAGCTCAGCACATGGGCAAAATATGCAATGAGTACTACAAGGAGCAGAAATGTGAATACCTAGGGAAGGTGGAGACTGGAGCAAGTGAGCAAGAGAAAAATAAGTAAGAGGCTGCAGCAGTAGCAGCTTTGACAGGAGAATGCCTTGCTGCTGGCCACCAGCTGCTAGTAGGAGCTGACCATTCTTCTAGACCCTGCCCACCAAAACCATCCTCCTTCAGCCAAGCCTCACATGGCCAGTTTTGCATAAGGAGCAGGAAATAAGGGGAAGGTTTAAATGACAGCTGCTCCACAGGGATCACTGTGCTCCACCACAGGCCCAGGATGCAGCTGGATATCAGGTGGTACCAGCCACACCAGCCTCTGCTAATTTCCTTCCTCCCACCTGCTTGAATAATTTGGATTATCTACAGGCCCCTGCTCAACACAGCCCACACTCCAGGTCACACAGCACTGCCTTGGCATGGGAGCCACAGTCCAGCTACTCCTGTGCTGCAGGAAGCTCAAGAGCCACACATTGCTCACCATGCATTAATTTAATCAACTAAAATATGTTCTTGCAGAGATGAGATCAATCCAGTCTTAAAAATCTGCTATTTGCTGCCTAAATTTAAAAGTGAAAACAAACAAAAACCACAAACCATTGCTTTTCAATGGGTAACTAGCACCAAAAAACATTTTCTTTCTATTTTAAGGCTGACTGGCTTATGCTGATGATGTAACTTCAGGCCAGTCAATCATGGCACAGCAGAAATTTTAGTGAGCTAACGCTGCATACAACCTGCACTTAAAAACCCCAAATGATGATGAGCTATCCTCTTCAAAACCCATTAGAACAAGCTGACTCACAGAGCAGAAAAATGACTGTACCAACAGATTTTCTCCATGTATCTTCATAGCATATGTCAGACAGCTTTTCATAAAAAGCTTTGGGGTTGAACTCTGAGTCTATATTCTCTTTGCTACAGTTCACAAAGTTTAAGAGACTGGCAAAGTGAATACTGCAGAGATGTTCCCACACTGATGCTTTAGGGGTCAGGTGGTCCTTCATCATGTCAAATTGAAGCCAGAGCTGTCAGATGCCACATTCAGCTGCTCACCTCACAGGCTACGTACCACCCCCACAAAAAGCCACCTCCAGTAAGGCCATGGGGGGTCCTGAAGGCAACAGCCCCAAGAACAGAGTATATATACTTTTAAAAACAGAAACATGACAACATGGCATGTTGTCCCATTTCAAACACCACAGCTGCTTGAAAGGCTCCTTACTGCCCATCATCAAGATATCCTACAGCTACAGCTTTCAGCAATGAGGTTCTGAGTTCATGCCTCTGTCCAAACCAGGCACACAGCCAGCCAGCAAACACTGTGACGATGGGTCACAACAGTGACTTCCAAAAAGGAGGCTTCCAACTGACCATGTCTTTGACTATTTGTTTCTAGGAAGTGTGCACCCAGCTGAGGAAGAACCAAATTGCCTCCAGACTGAAACAAATTTTGTAAAAGCAGACTAAATCACCTGCTGTTCCCAAGAATGAACAAGAAAATCCTCAGAAACCTATAGCCTTAGAGAGACTGCAGGAACCCCTCTAAATGACAATTTATATGACCTGAGCCAGCCACCAGGAACTTAAATTCTAACAGATTTAGAAAAACATTGCAAAAATACAAAATTGTGTCAGTCTCAGTACCAATGATGATCATGATTACAGGCAGAGACACCTGTGCTCTCATCTGACTCACCTGTGAGTAAAATGCCAGCTGAATCCTGGGGACAGGCACCAGAAACAATGGCACTGCTGCAGAGGTTTAATTCATTTCAGTCAGAGTTCAAGTGTGCAATTTATTCGGCACAACCAAACAAATGTCTTTGCCATTAAATATTACAACATCTGCGTATTAAACACTGGGAGTAGAGCAAGGAGCAGCTGAACATTAAAGGAAGAAGAGATGAGCAGTTTCAGAATACAATACAGCTCTCAGTGACAAAGGGAAAACAGAAGTGATTTATTTATAGCAACCACTTAAAGACAGCACAAGGCAACTACTTGGGGAAAGGGGAAAATTAATCAGCCTTCATTCCAGAGGTCTCTTACTGAGCGAGCCTCTTATGAAAATTGTGCTGGCTAAACAGCATCCTGGCCAGCAATTACAGTGCTGATCAGGGGTTGGGGGCAGGTATGAACTAAAAAACACATGTGCATTGGTAGCAAACTGCACAAGACAACTGACAAATGCCATTTTGCTTCTTAAATGGTGATCCTTAGAAGACATATTGATACAATAACCACCTACCTCAGTTTTACACCTACTAATAAAATGTAGGATTCATTATAATTCAGTCCAGATGAAATATTTATTTTCCTTTTTCCTCCCCTCTCTCCACTGGACAGGAAGAATTGAGTGGTGTGAAGGGGGTAGGTTCAGCTCTAGATTTAAGTCCCTTTCAATTAATTAACACAGTGTATTTACTCTCTCGAGGGTTTTGTGTTTTGATGGGGTTTTTTTAAGACAGTATGATGTTCCCAATAATTAATTTTCAAATATCTAGAAACACAGTACACCACTTAAACAACACATACATCCAGTGTGTTCAATTCAACACAGAACTTGAACGTGTTAAAGTTCCATAGTGCAATCAAATTCATTATCTTAGCTGAAAAAATTCCCCAAAAAACAGAGCAGCAGAAAATCCTCAAAGGTGGTATATGCCGTTAATCTGGACTCCAATTCTACTAATCCAAAGATAAGAGAAATACCTTTAAAAGTCTGTTTTGAGGAATCATTTTCACCACAGGTAAAATACTTAAAAGTGTTCCTGAAGAGCAACAGTGACATCCAGTGGAAGCACGTCAGCTTCAAGGTAAGCTCCACAGGAAGGTCAGATGGACTACACCATGCTAGATAGAAGTCACCTCAGTTCTCCCTGCTCCACACAAAGTATCATTGACTGAGCATAGGCACACTTCTCTGCCCTGGGAAGGCATCCCCTCTTCAAGGCAGCACTAAAATTTCTGGAGCAATCACATTCTTCAAAATTTGCATTATTCTACAGCTACTGTCCAGACCAGCATAGGGTCACAAGTTAAATTAGCTTTGTGAAACAATTTATATCACCATTCATCCATGCTCAACTCTTATGTCAGAATTCAAGTTGCAATAATGCAGGGAATTTAGGAGAGAAAAAGAGAAAAGAGAAGGGAGGTGAGAAGACTTTGCTCACCTTTTATTTTTGCTTCAAACAGTACGCTGGGTTTGATGCAATTATTTACGCAGAACCCTCCTCCCTATTGGTGTTATTAAAAAAACCACTAAGATTTGGCACCTCTACTGTAACAGCCATGTTTCACCACAGACCAATAAATATTAAGCTCCTGATAAACTCAGGAAGAAATAAGAGTTAATAGGGACATCTCAAACCCATTTAAATCCCAAGGCACTCTTGTGCCAAAGCCTAAGTGAAGCACTGGCAGAAGGATGGAACAGGCTTGTGTATTTTAAATGAAACAGCATCAGAGCATCCAGCTCTGCTGACCAAAATGCCCGGAAGGACAGAAACAGGGGAAGAGCTATCGGCCAGCTAAGGTACTAAAAAAATTTGCAAAACAGCCTGTCCACACAGAGAAGGCTGCACTTGGGCTGAAATTTAGGTTTGCTTGCAGAAACACCAGCACTCTATTTCTGCAAGTGACCCTGTTTGGCAATCTCCAGCCAAGAGCTGGAGGTCCTCAGCAGAAAAGCTGTTCCCTTCCCACGTCTCAGTGACCTTGCTCTGTGGTTCACTGTCTATTGGTCCAGTTTACTTACCCCTATAGTCTGCAAGTGTCACTTTTAAATCAGGACAGACAGCTTCAAGGTAACATTGCAGACAAATGGGAGTTTGGCACATATGGCATTTCCAAAAGCACAAATGGTATTCATGTGAAGAGTGAAATGAGAAATAGGAATGCCAGACATTGAAAGCCCAGTGATAGATAAAACTTGACTTCCAATTGTTTAAAAAATTAAGCAAGTCTGTATTCCTTGAGAAGGAAAAGCTAAGGGTGGACTTCAACATTTTAGATTTGTGTTTCCTGATTTGCTTAGGCATTTTATCTCCCTTAACCAATTTTGTCCTCCCATCAGTCCTAGAGTTTCCTTAGGAAATAGGAAGAGGTCTTCCAGAATTCAGTATGGAATAATTGAACTTTGTTGTATGGGTGATGTTCAACTGTCTGACACTGCTCCTGGAGAACAGCAACAACAAAAAGTTCAAATGAACACTTTTGTGTGGAAACAAGCCACGATAGGAACAAAAACATAAGAGAAACATTTTAAAGAAATTTCACCAAGAATTGAACTAATTCTTTCTGGTCCTGGTTTTTGAAGAAAAATTCCCAAGAAAAGGCAGCCAAACATAGGAAAAAGGTGTTTATTGGGTTGTCCAGCTACAGGTTCTTTTACACCAAAGCCATCAGCCTCCAAGGCAAGACACACAGTGACCTCCTGAAGTGGGAATAACAGCTTCCAGTTCATTCCCCTCGGAAGAATAATTAGTCTTTTCCCACTGAATTATGTATATACACACTGTGTAACATACAAATCGTGTGCACACCTACTTTGTTACTTATATACATGTATAAAAATGCATGCCACATATATGTAATGCAGACACGGACACACAACTACAACACATGCACTTGTTCTTACTCTTTTCTGAAGTATGAATTTTAGCAGAAAAGTTTGAGATGTTAGAAACTTTTAAAGCTTAAGCTAACTTCATCCATCTCCAAGCTGGCACAGAACAGCAGCTTGAAAAAAACTTTAAAATTTTGTCTCCATGTAATTTCTTTGAATTATGACTCAAGCATTAAAACAAGCCACATACAGCAGCAACCTAAGTGGGAGAATTTACATTAATTAGCCTGAGATGCTGAACTTAAAAGGCAATTTTTATTCTGACCAATAATGACTTGTCAGGACTTGCCTTATTGTTCCAGGTCTAAGAACAAATCTATTCACTGTAAGATGACAAAAACTAAAAGCTGATCCTCTTATTTCTGGAAGAAATCTTGTCAAACCAGAGCACAAGGGGAAACAGTTGTAGCAGCAAAGCTGTTCCATCCGCTACCAGGCAAAGCTGTTGCAGGTTGCTGCAGTCATTCAGGTCCCTTGGAAAGCCAAGCTGAGGGTGCTGTCTTTTTCTCTCTCCTACACCCTTCACCAAGACACTCGTCCTGCCACTCCATGCCCTTGTCTCCAAACACCCTCTGCAGCTCTTCGTGTACCAGGTACCTCAGGTACCAGAAGGGGCTCTAAGGTGTCCTTGGAGTCTTCTCCAGGCTAAACAATCCCAACTCTCCCAGCCTGTCTGCACAGCTGAGATGCTCCAGCCCTCTGACCTCTCTCCTCTGGGCCCACCCCCACAGGTACACATTTTTCTCACACTGGGGCCTCAGAGCTGAAGGCAGCACTTCAGGTGAGGTCTCACCTGAGCACAGCAGAGGGGCAGGATTAGCTGTCTCAGCTTGCTGCCCATAGGGCTTTGGATGCAGCCCAAGACATGTTTGGCTCTCTGGGCTGCAAGCACACATTGCTGGGTCAAGTCAAGCTTCTTGTCAACCAACATCCTCAAGTCTTTCTCTTTAGGGCTCCTCTCAGTCTTTTTTTTCTGATCCCTCACAACACAATTACAAGGTCACATCTCCAAACAGGCTAAGATAAGTGGGTTTCCTTTAACAAAAGAAGAGGCAGTGCAGCTCTATGCAATGAAACTGATTCCCAGGAAGGATTTTCACAGCAAGTAAAAAAAAAAAAAAAGCTACAACAGGATTCATAAGTATTAACAAATGCCAAAATTAGATGTAGTTACCAATTTGGAAGCCAAAAGGTCAAAAAAAGAGGCACATCTGGCCTATGAGTAACTCAGAAGGAATTTGTTTACAGAAGGACAAGCTGACAGGATGAACTGCTGCAGTCAGCATGAGACCATGGGCTCAGCACTGGAGGCACCCAAGGTCACCAAACAAACCCAACCAGCAAAGGAGAGAAAGTCAAGTCAGCTCTGGACATTCAATTATGGACTCCAGACAACTTTGATCAGATCGTGTTTTCTGGAATTTGTCTCCAATCCTGTCCAATAGGACAATTTTGGATAATTTACCACTGAAGAAATAAGGACAGTCCAAGGCCTGGAGAAAGCTCTAAACTTAGTAGTGTCAAAAGAGCCTAAATGTCTGTCTTAGCTAAAAGATGCATTTGAAGTGTCACAGGCTACTTGTTTCAAAGTCCTTTCTGCTGAAGTGCTGCTCTTGCCAAGCTTTCCTTGGTGAAGGTCAGCTATGCCTAGAAATTCGGTATCTCCACAACTGAGTGCCATTTAAGTTCATAAGAGCTGAGGATATTAAAGACATTTGTGCTCCTGAATTTTGGAAGAGCAGAAAGACTTTTTGGCAAGAGAATGTCAGAGGACAGTTCTTGGTTCTGCCCGTGTCTCCCAAACTGCCCTATCAAGGGATTACCTCTTTCTGTGTCTGAGGTACCTCAACATGAGCAAGTTTTAAGGTATTTTTCATTAGACAGAGGCTGAGGCTAAAGTCTCCTTATAAGCCTCCTCCTTTGCAAGGTAACATTTTGCAGATTTACAACATGCCTCCAGAGGGTTTATGTTTAAACTTGAGCAAAACATCCTCTATATCAATGCATATTTTCTATTTTCCTTACTATTTCATAGAAAAACTGCCCACTTAGCTTATACTACAGTGCTTTTATTCACAATTTTCAGTGTTTAGATAAACAAGCTTAGATAAACACCTAAGCACCTTCTAAGTGTCCCTGTGACATCAACCATTCAGCATTTGCTGTGACACTTGAGCATACACAGCCTTCCTGGAATTAGTTACAACAGTTGCAAATCTGTCCAATAATGAAACAAGTATTCTTGCACACTCATGTCAGCTGCAACCACACATGCAAAGCTTTCCTTGTACTTGGAAAAAAAAAAAAAAAAGAAAAAAATCCACCACCAAAACCCTGAAATAAAACACGTTATCTGCCCTCTCTGGAAAAAAACAAATCATATGTTGAATTTTTTCATAACTTCTCAGAACAGTGAACACGTCCTCTGATCTGATCCTACACAAATCTTCACCCAGACAAACCCAAATGCTTACAGTTACTGATCCCAGACAAGTGTAAGAGCCCATATTTCTGAAATCACGTGTGAAATCTGTTCTCTCATTCTGACTTTCCTTTAGGTCCTCACCACTCAATATTGCAGCATAAAGCATTAATTTATCCTTTAGATTCTAGATCAAAGCAAGCACACCCACAGGATCAAGGCACAGGACTGCAAGATTTCCTTTCTTCTCATCAGCTTCCCACTGCACACACCAGGAGTGTTTGCCCTGAGCTTTGGGTTTCAAGGTGATTATGTAACACTTTAAAGCAACAATTGTTAACCTACAATTTAAGAGCAAGCATTTATTGCAGAGGTACTACTTCTGATCTAACATTTACAGTCTCACATCTATGCTAACATACTTAGAATTCACTTCTGACAGCTTCAGTGGTTTATCACGCCTTCACATCTATGCTTTCACACCAGCCATGACTGCAATTCTGCAATTCCATGGTGTCCTTCTCTTTCATTTGCATTAGTCCTTGCACAGATCAGTTCTACTTCCAAAGCAAGCTGCATCTCCCAAGCCTCCTACATTTACAGAAAACACAAGCAGGTGAGCAAAGCAACTTGGGAGTTTATGTCCCCTGTTACAAACACATCCAATACCCTGATTCATATCAAACTTAAACCAACTGCCTGAGAAACCAGAATCTTCTTAAGGCTCCATTCTCCCTCTGTCAAGGGAAGTGAAAATTGGTTTGGACTAAGTATGTTTTCAAGGTGCTCCCTGTCATCAACCTTGACAATATTTCATGACTCAAATCCCACAACTTATTTAGAATTGTTTTTTCTTCCTATTCAACTTGATGACAAAACTAGTTTTGATGTCTGTATTCAGTTACTATTTCTTGCATGTTACTCAGCCTCTCCCTATGAGAAACCAGATACTGAACTGAGTGGTTTTACACAGCCACTGTTTTCATTAATATCTGTGCTTTCACAATGCTTAATAAAAAATATTATACAGCCACACAGCAAGTCATGGACTTAAGGGTGAAAATAGATTCAAGATACGTCAAGAACAGTGTTCGTGTATTTTAGGGGTACCAAAACTAAGTAATAACCCATATGCCTATTTTAAATGTAATTACATCCTGAAATGTCTGCAAAATGTCAGGATTCTTCAATAGGCAGTATCCTGGCACACTAACAGAGCAGTAGAGAAGGAGTAGGTTCACTTTTCATTGAAGGAAAAGGTGACCTTGGCATGAAACCAAGATCTGCAGGTGGCATCTTCAAGTTTGAATTTGACAGTAAATAACTATCTCACCTACTCAAAACCCACCAAAACAAGCAATTCATATTAAAAAAGCAAGCATTTGGCTCAAAACAAGAAGGAAATTAAAATACTGTGAAATTAAAGTCTTGCAGCGAGTTGTAGGAGTGGTGGTACTCTTTAAAGAGCCCAGCATCATGTATTTCTAAGATACAAGACATGACATTCACTTAAAAAAGAAGACTGGCATGAGTGTATAAGTTCCAAGGGGGCCAAGATCTTCATCCTCAGGTTATACTTCAAAATAGCGAATGAAGCTATTTTCAGAGATATCAGTTTCTTTTTAACAGCAAAGAACATTTCAGATCAATTCTAAATTTAATCTTAACCTAGGGTATTCAAAGTAAGTTCTCCGAGGACATTATTGGACTTCAGCAATTTTAATTTTTTGCCTTAATCCAAGGATACAGTACTAGCTATATTTTGCAGCTCCCATGCTGCATGCCCAAGCCACAGCTTGCATTTGGGTGGCAGTTCAGGAAAACTCCCTTGGAAATAACTGAGGACCCCAAAACAAAGTATGTTTCTGCTGCATGATGAAGCATGGATTCACTTTTCCCTCTGCAAATGCACAGTGCCTGGTCCAAACCAACACTTCACACCTCAGAATACCAAGTGCCCTGTTTCCTACAGGCTCAGAGCATCACTAGAGCAAACTGTTGTCAGCCACCAGCACATGACACAGATTTGCCTGTCAGTGGCACACAAACATCTGGTCCCAGCAGCATCTATTGGATGTTTGGCTAGGTAAACCCTCTTCCACAAGGGGCACACTTGTGTTGGAGGGACAGATGTCCAGGGTGGTTAGCCAGTGTTCAAGGGATTTGTTCAGCAGCTCCCTTCAATGGACATCTTAAGAGGTTTTATAATGAAAAACTAAGTTTTAGAAGAGCGCAGGCATTTTCTTTCTTTCTTTAAATTACTACTGCATAATATGCTCTGGCAATAACAACAGCACAGGAGAGGGTAAATTTACCATCACTTCCCATTAGCTGATAGCTCATCTACATTTTTTAAGCCCTTCATTGGCATGTTAAAAACCAAAAGTGTTATTTTTCTCACAGAAAGGATGTGCCTATGCTGTATTTCAGCCCAGTATTACTCTATGCCATATTTAAAATTAAAGCAGATAGAGTTCAAAGCTAGACCAGTTCAATAGGCTAATAAACAAAGAGGTCATTGGACTGATAGTTTCATAGCCTGCATAACTTTAGAGTTAGAACACAGGAGGGGAGGAAAAGGAAGAAGTCAGATTTAGCAAAAACCAGCCAAGGATCAATAAACACTTTCACCTCCTTCCCTATGTTACTGCTTCCTCCCATGCTCTCCCACTAACCCTACACTAACCAAACTTAGGTTTTGTTTGCTTTCTTCACACAGCACTTCACATAGTAGGGCATCAGGCTTAGAGCTGCAAACTCAAATCTTGTCCATCCCAAAATACCATGGCTATTCCAGTATCTCCAGCAATGGACTGAAGCCATATTAAATAAAAACATCACTGTGTTTGAGAGATAACCTTAGTACCCCAGTAAAGATCTAAATTGACATGGTCAAAGAGACTGCCACAGAGCAATAGACGTTGGCTAAAAGTTTACCCTTCAGCTGGGGCAAGCCACTTTTGCACAGAGCCCTGGTTCACAGAAAGCCTTTCAGCCTACAGCTCATGCTGAACAAGATCAACCAAACACCGGCCATGGTAATAACATACAGCAGAATCCCAGAAGAATACCCAAATGTATCAAAAATAGCCAAAGATTGACAAGACAAAATAAAGACGTTTAAATGAATCATTGCCATGTGCAAAAATTACAGCTTGTATGGGCAGCAGCTTTAAGGGTCACTTTTATAACAGCCAACATCTGATGCACTGATCTAAGTTCCACTTCAGTGCATCACTGAATTACTCAGTCGCTGGATTTATCCTCAGGTACAGTCAGAACTCTGAGGTCTCAACACATGATCAGGGAACAGATATGAACTAATGTCTCCAGGTATTTAGGAAAGAAGCTCCAGTACAGTATGTCACCTATTTGTCATGTGTGACACCTACGCACAGCAATTTTTTTTGTCTTTGCTGACTGTCAGTGAAAAGATATCGTGAATTCTATTTTCAGAACTGACACCAGCCTGAAGGATTCATATCAGCTAGCAAAGCCCAGTTCAGTTGTTGCTCACATCTGCTTTTTTTTTGTGAACTATCATTCATGTCATTATGAACCACACATTCCTAAACAGGGGCTGCTGCTACAAAACACATCTATACATGCACTAAGTTTATCTTCCTTTCAAGATCATTATATTTAATTGCCCTATGCAGTAAATACAGTTAAATAAAAACAAACAATATAAGGTTAGTTAAAAAACAGGTGTCTTGCAGCTCAAATAAACAGCATGGAAAGATGATTCTACAGTTCAACCACCTGAGTCACAAACTCTAAGGCTGCACAAAGTGTACTGAAAAGGAACTCTCCACAGTAACTGGTTGCTGACCTACCGCAGTGCCATGGGTCCCATCCACACTGCTGCCATATTTCTGGGCTTTCACTACATCACAATAATCAGCATCAAAGTTAGTCTTCCACACCATCACCTGCAGAAGAAAGTTAACTCCATTAAAATTTTTCATCTAAGTTTGCTTATAAATAATTTTTTCAACCCTTCAGAGAAGAATCAGAAAATCCACAGAAAGTTTCCCTAGAAGAGCTTTGGCATTGATTAAATTAAGGAAGTTGTTTGTAAATATGCTACTAAATAGAGATAGTTTAACTGAGTTCTCAATGGATAAGCGACCTCTTTCAACATTCTTTGGGTCAAGAACATCATTAAACAAGAATGACCAAGAGAACTTCAAAGCAACATGAATACATCATTAAAACCACAAAAATTTTAAAATACTATGCTCAGCATCATGACATTCATCAGCCACACTCCAACCAAGCAGTCACTCACCCATTTATCATGAGACTCATTCAGATGAAAAGGAGAGTTACTACTAAGACCAGCATTAGAGATCTTAAGCTAGTTTGTCAGCTGGACACCAAACTTAAATCCCACATATAGGCCTCTGCTTTCCATAACACAGTACTGATTTCAGAAAAGAGGCCTCTAACACGTAAATCACTTCAACATCAAGAGGAAATCCATGGAGTAAACTCCTCAATTTGACTCTACAAGTTTAAAAGAGTTAAAGAGCCATCAATCAATGATTTCAGAGGTCTGAAAGACACTCAAAAATCTAGACAGCTCATTTGGTTATCAGAAGGAGTGTTTATTCTTCATTTACAAATTTGCATCACTGCTTTGCATGAAATAAAAGCTTTTTTCTTTCACTGTTGTACAGTTAACCAACAAGGCTATTCCATAGAGCAACAGGGAGAAAAAGTAATTTTCTTGGTGAATAGACAAATCTGTCTCTTCACAGCTAGCAAAGGTGCTGTTAAAGGTGGGCATTGCCACCTGGTCCAACCTGCGGATTAAGGGCAATGCAAAGCAGCTCTCTGAAGACTGGTGATCCTTACTCAGACTACTACTTTGGGTTGAATTCCATCGGTGTCTTCAGGAGGGCAACTCATGCTGTGCTCAAACCAGGACATATTTGCAGCACAGGCTCATGCAACAGGCCTGTTTACAGTTTGGCAATTGAGTATCGGTTTCTTGGAAGGCTGAATGTCTTACATTACCTCCAAAAAAATTAGGCTTGACCTCCAGAGGTTGTTAATAAAACAGCAAGTCACTTCTGCATGGCCCAGACATAATGGATAAAGGGTACACTTTTGCTTTGCCCATTGACAACAGAGAACAAAACACAGCAGCTTTTAAAGAAACGTGAATCTGGATTGTAACTCAAAAATTAATCAGGTACCTGTTCATCAGAACCTCCAGAAGCAAAAAAGTCTCCCTCTCTTGAAAATGCTACACAGGTAGCTGGTCCCTGCAAATGCATTTAAAAGACAGGTTAAAAAAATAAGATAAAAGAAAATGAAGTGTTACAACATTCCATTCATTACAGCTTTACAAGCTATTTGTTATTTGACATCAGCAATCTACAGACAAAATTTGAAAAGCTCTTACCTGTCAGGTAAATGGGCCATAATTAAGATGCTAAGCTTGCTTCCCACACTTTTGACCCCAGTTTAAGACATCACTTTTCATTATCCATGGCAGAGACAGGAACAAACCAATTTTTATAGCACCAGACTTTTTCTTTTTTCAGACATTCCCTCTTCACTTTAGAATAAGAAATTTCTAAAACTCCTATTCACTTATTAGAAATGTTGAAACTGAGGTCTAAGTGGGCTGGCTTAAACTGCTTTTCTCTTAGTCTAGGAGAAGAGATGCCAGAGTTATGCATCCAGGATCACCTCTGCACAGCACTTGCATGTTGAGAAGCCTCATGTTTAAAACAGTCAGTTCTGAGAGACTTTAAATGCTTCTGAGAGCTACAGCACACCTTTCACACCACATACCCATTTCAATTTGTTTTCCAGCAAGCACACAGGAGGATGCACATGGGAAGGCTGAGGCACGAGCCCCAAGCTGCGGTTAAACAGAGCTGAGGAATTGCTACGTGTGTTCAAGCCCAGGCACAACAGACAAACTGTTCTGCTCAGAGTAAACAGCTGAGAACCCAGATGATGGAGTTTTGTGTCAGCAACTGAACACATTCCTCTACAGCCTGCTCACCAGCATGGGCAGACGTCAGCATGAGAACTTCCAGAGGCTGCCTATGGAGCTGACAGGCTGGGGAGGGCTGGGAGGAAACACCAAAAACAAACACCAAAAACAACCAGAAGAGCCACAACAAGCACCAGAACACTCCACCACATGATCATACACCTCCTGACAGAAGCAGTTACCCTCTTTCAAATAAGATCATGTATCTCAGAAGGCAATTAAGAAGCTTCTCCTCATCCTGTATCAAGTTGGAAGGAAATACAATCCTGATTGCACATCTTTCCAATGGACATCACATAGAAACTTCACATCCCTTCTTTGCCTTTGAAAAAGTGAATTCAACAAAATAAATCCTGAAGACAGACAAATACCCAAAGACTGCATGTGAGATAAGCACCCAGCTCTCACTGCAACCTGGCCCACACAGTCCTGTTTGCTTCCCAAACGTGCTAGCACAAAGTAATGGCAGCAAAACCAGAGCCTTGCTGTGTTCAATCCCAGTGTGAAGAGTTCTAGCTTCCTTAAAACACATTAAGGTGTTTCCATATTATCATTTACCACACAGTGATTTCCAACACATCAAAATGTTTTGAGGCCTTCACACAGCAACACCTCAGTAGGGAGGACTTGCCAGGAATGATCCAGCAGCAGCAATTCCAAACCGCATGCGCGGCCGTTGGTGTGACTAAGCTCACTCACCTGACACAGCAATAACTAGGGTAGATATTTCAGACCGAAGACACTGCCATCAATCAGCTGAGACAAACTGTGCCTCTGCCTTTATTCCCACGCACCTACCCCAGTGTTTAGCTCTCTAATCACATGTCAGGAATGGAGGCTCTAAAAAAAATGCAAAAGCAAAAGACAAGCAAGTAATAAAAGGCAGAAACAACCCCACAGACAGAAAACTGCAGTGGTGAATATTGCTCCAAGGTAACAGATGTGAGCTTACAGAAGCTGCTCTTGGACTATAATAAACCAGTCAGGGTTAGGAGGGCAGAAAAAAATCTAAGACTAAGTGTTCAGGAACAAGCACAAGTGAGGAACACTGGAAAGGAGCAATGTTTCCTAAAAATATTTTTATCAGTCTAAATATTTCAGTGTATTTAGACAAAATCTAGTACAACACAAATCACATCAAAACAGGCAATGAACTGACTCCAAAGTCATGGCATTCTGAAGGGAAAAAAAGTTCAACAGAACATATTCTTCCCAAAATAGAAAATTACATCAAAGACTGAATGTGCCTTTATAAATTGAAAGAAAAGGAACAAACAACTCTATAGACGCAACATCCTCTACAGATTTGTTGACATAAATTAAGTGAAAAGTATTCCTGCTACATTCACTTCCAGAACTCCTCCAAGATACAACAGGTTTGCTATAGCAACATACAAATAAGAGTTTGCCAAATACCCTTGCAATTTAATATTAACACACCAAACAAACAAACAAAAATAGCTACACTTGCCAGTTACTAGATACAACCTAACTTCCTTTCATCCCAAGTAAGCACAGCAGAAATCTACCAGATTTCTGATGAAGACCTGGGTAACAGACAGGAGATTGGAGAACAAAGAATTCAAACCTCCTTTTTTTTCCCTTTTTCAACTTAGTGCTTGCATTAAAAGTATCAAAAAGTAGCAGTTACATTTTCTTCTACAGAACTAGTAGAGAGAATTTTAAGCTTATTTCCCACATAACTAGAACTTTTGGGATGCAGCAATGTGACAGCTACAGCTCATCTGAAGCTGCACAGACAAGTTTGGCTATAACAGAACCTTAATTTGACTAGCCTAGTTTGTTAAAGAGTAGAAGTAAACGAGTCTCCAGATCAGGCAATGATAGGTTTGATTTGAACTCCAACAGGGGACCCCAGCCAATCCCCTTTGATCCTGAATGCAGATTTCTAACTGGCCAGTGACCAGGGGGTGTTGAGACCCCGATCAATGAGATGTGAAAGCGTGAGGATTCTGAACCTCCTATAAAAGGGGGTGTCCACAAACAAACGTTGGCTGCTGTCGCATGAACCTCAGCATGTGTGTCATGTCTTTGTCTCCTCCTATGGCAACACAGCAACTTTCTTCTACAGGATCTCTCAGCTCCTCTTTCTGCAGCAGGACCAAAATGCCCTCTATGAGTATTTCCTGGAGGTTCTGAATTTCCAGTCTGCATCCCCATTGCTCAAGGGGCTCCACACAAGCTGCTAGCACAAATCCCCAACCTGCTGCAGCTTCTTGCCTCAGACTAGACAGCAAGCTGCAGGAAGAAGGGGTTGGGCAACACCAAGTCAGTGGTAAGGTACATTTCTATTTAATCCTCAGCAGGTCAATGTCAGGACTGTCAAGCTTTTGTGCACGTCTAGTAGAGTTTGAAATTATAACAGCAGCTTTGGTGATATTGGGAGAGCTGCAGAAATTTTGAAGAAAAGTGAAGAAAAAAGCAACAAGTCATCCACTGAAATTGTTGAGTGAGAAGAACACGGTCACTAATCAACATTCAGCTCATCTCCTCTAGTGAAAGAGTAGCAGGCAAGGTAGAGACAAGTTCCAAAAAGCCTTGAAAAGCTTCCAAAAAGCTCAAAAACTGCATGGAGCAAAGCAACCACAAAGAAAAAGGAAGTCATAGAGAAGGAATGATGACATTATCAAACCTCATTGTTTGCTGCAGCATTCCCAGTGAAGACAATTCAGGCAAGGTCAGATATGCATGGCATGACAGCTGAAACACCAGGTGACAGCCCATTTCTAGCTGCATTCATAGGTGAGAAAGGTGAGGCCCAGTATGTTACATAATCTATGTGCAGAGATACAGATTATACCTTCTTACTATTTTCCCACTTCCTACAAAGGAGGTTAGAGACCACAAGGCCTTTAATGCCCTAGCACTTCACAGGTTGATCAGCTTACATAAAACATTATGTTTGGCCTTCAAAGTAGATGG
The DNA here is from genome assembly GCF_009819655.1 of Sylvia atricapilla. Taxonomy (NCBI): domain Eukaryota; kingdom Metazoa; phylum Chordata; class Aves; order Passeriformes; family Sylviidae; genus Sylvia; species Sylvia atricapilla. The sequence goes on along the minus strand of NC_089150.1, from coordinate 15,089,910 downwards.
TCAGACTATTCTGAATGACTTGAATGCATTAATCACCAAGAGAGACAGGATCTGAAGCCAGAACACAGATTACACCACCAAGTGACTGACAGGATGCTAATAGCATCAGTATCAACTGACACAGGGGTGACTAAGACAACAGGAATAGCATTCCTGAACACAAAGCTTTCAAGGGTAAAGCTAAAAATAGATGTCTCTGAAAGAAATACTTAAGAGAGAGGTCAAGTGTTTAGTCTGGAGAAATATGACTGAAGTCCAGAGTCACACTAGCACACAGGTAGCAGATGAATGTGTGTACCATCCATAAATAATGAGTGGACAATCACAGACAAATCCTTCTTGAACACCCTTTTCTTCTCTGAGCTGCTGGGCACAGAAGGCACATCACTTCAACAACAACAGGGCCAACACCAACAGGCAAGTCAAGAAAGGCCAGACTTTCAGGCTTCAGCTAGGAACAGAGCAAACATTCTGGCTTCAGTGTAACAGAAGAAACAAGAGCCAGGCTGGAAAGGGTCCAGGAACAACCCAGAGAAGAGGAGTTTAATGATGCACTGTCTGCACTATGAAAGGAGAGGCACTGTGGAAAGAAGCTTGAGAGACAAGTAGGGGTCAAGGATGCCAGTAGATTTTCACCTTTTTTGTTTCAGTCCTGTGAGAAATTAATGCATAGTAGAGAAAAGCCAGGTAAAAGAGCAAGGAAAATGCTAAGAGCTGGAATAAGGCATAGCTAGAGGATGTAAATAGTTGAATTAAAGGAGAGCTTCCCCTTCCACTGCCACAAAAGGAGATGCAGAAGTAGGAGCCAGTACATTCAGCCAAACTCTCCCAGAACAGATTCACTAGTGCAAAGAGAAACAGGAGACATGAGAGGAGACAAGGCCTGAGAAGCAAATCCAGCAGCAACCAGCACACTGGGATCCTAGCCCTGGCAGCAGCCATTCTAGGCATAAAACAACTAAGAACAGAGCAGTCACTGCCACTGTTGACAGTGCTTTCATGGTGCTTCATACATGAGAGAAGAGGGCAAGTCACACAGGAAAGGGAGAAGTGAAGGGAACAAAGGAGAAAAGCACAGGGAACAGAGGTGGCAATGACAACAGGGATGTTTTCAGGTGGAATACCTCTGACAAGAAGTCCCAAGGATTCTCAGTACACTGGGCTTTGAAAAATTCCTGAAAAAGACTGTCATGTTTGCACCCTCCTTCACCAGCGATTAAGGGCTACAACTAACATCGGGAAAATTTACACTGGCATCTTACAGCTGAATCTTCAGCAGCTTTAATTTTGGAAAGCTTCAGTCTATAAAAACACAAGGCAAGGACAGAGAATTCCTATTTCCTTTCAAGACTCAGAAATGCTAGCCTAAAGTCAATTGCTTGTTGTTTGCAACACACGTTTCTTTCTTTTTTGTTTGACTTCTGCGTAGCCCTCAGACATCCTCACATTTTTCAAAGAGGACCAGGCCTGCAGAGATGTTTAATGCCACCTAGGCAGAGCTGGCAGCTGACAGTAAAGGAGCACATTTGTTTCCTGTGCACCTGCTCAGGAGACCTCATTCATTAGTCAGTGAGCAAAGCAAGGAGCATTTATGTTGCCCAGGTAGGTGGAATGCAGCTACTTCATAATTCAAGTCAAGGTAGCCTGAAGAATTGTAAGTTTGCATTTTCTATTTATGAACATAACCATGAGATGTTTTCTAAATATTTACTGAGAACTTCCATTCCACTGAGGAAGTCAGTCTGGAAATGCTCTAATTAAACTACTCCAAAGGGCAGACAAGTACCATGGACATACCTACTCTCCTCTAGCAACTCTCTTGGGGTGGCTTAAGGGCTCCAAAACAGTCTGTTCTTCAACAATGATTCAGTACTAGAGGTGGATTTACATACCAAGCCAGTGTCTCATCTGTATGGAATTAGATAAGAGCACTTCACAGCTTGAAGCACTCCAGAACCAAAATATGCAGCACAATACAGAATGATATTTTGCAGCTGCGAGATGTCAGCTCCAAGCTGCAAATTTCTGCCTCTAATGATCCTTCTGCTACAAGTGGCCAGCTACATTTCAATTAAAGACAGCAATGTAAACTTGGCCAACCTCCCCATGTAAACTACAGCTAATCAGCTGCTAACAAATTCCTGGCACTCCAGCAGTTGCGTCAAAGTATGTCTAAAGGACCTTAAGATTTTTTTTCCTTCAAGTGTCCACTCGCATGCAGCCTTCCCAGAACAATGTAACAGCAGCCAGGAAAGCAGGAACAAAGTGTCAACCAGAACCTTCAACCTCAAAAAGTCACAACTCAGGAACAACTTCAGAACAGGCTGTTCATGCGGTGACTAACCTGTAGCACTCACTTAAAAAGACAAACCAACTCAATGACCAAAAAAGTCCACACCACTGTTTCTAGCCACTTGGAGATACTGGCACAAATCACAATGATAACAGAGGGGACAAAAAAGCCCCTTGTCATTAAGTAACCAGGATTATCTATGAGCATAACCAGCTGGAGAAGCAGCCAGCCCAGGATCCACCCCAGTGGGTCCACCCCTGGTGACAGCACAGCCTGTAGCCACTGACAGTGGCTTACCGGGAACAAAGCACAGGCTTTTAGCAGAAAAGCAACCTATCTGTTCAATCAGGCAGTAAAACAACTGACAGCAATACAGCACAGGCCAGACAGGGAATGCCAGGCAGGACTATGCCAGGACTGGTTCCAGAGGTATCTCAGTACAGTGCCCTTAAAGACAACCAGAAAGCTCTACCAGCCACTTCAATACCTGCACGTTTCCAAACTGAACAAGCTGTAAATGCCACAACAGCAGCTACTCTTCAGCTATGCCAAAGGCAAAGCTTTTCCAATGCCAGTTAGATGCCCAAGAGAAAGAGGCAGACACTGTTTTACCAATCTGAAGCAGCAGGGAGGAGGAACAGGGAGCTTTAATTCTACTTTTGGGTAGTTGATCCACAAACTGTTCTGTTAAAGCCTCGAGTTAAGTACAACATTAGCCTAAAGGGACTTTCTATTGCTCATTCTGAAGACCTCCATGACCATAATCAGTTTTGGACTCTAATTCAATGCTAAACTCTTTTTTTGTGCTACTGCAGTCAGCGAGGCACAGCTAACAGCTCAGATGAGAGAAAAATGGAAAGCAGGTCCAGCCTCCTGCTGAACCGTAACCAGGCACATCCCTTCCTGAGGGAAGGGGGGAAAGTGTAAAGATTTCCCGTTCTTCCAACATTTACCCTTTTCCAGGAAGCTGCTTCTCAAGAACTCACTTGGCTGATTAACACAACAGATAAATATTAAAACAAGATTAAGGCAACAGAAGCTTTGCAGCCCTATCTGATAGAGAATCCACTTAGTCCAGTTTTCCAAGAACAGTTTTATACAGCCAAGGCTGATATTTGTTATCTCCTCCCCATTCTTTTAACAGTTAAATCCTTTGGTCAGTTTTAATCAATGCTCTACTTCATGAAAGATCTAAGTATAAGGTTTTCCTATTTTTTCCATTAATATTACAAAAAGAAGAAAATACATTAGCATATAGCAAAAGAGAAGTTACAGAAGAAACTTGACCTTTTTAGACATCAACAAGGCAGTCACTAAACAAAGCCACAAGAAGACAGAATTATCAGTTTTACAGCTTACACGGATACCATTATTGCCCACAACAATCCCCATGATCTCCAAAAAGCTTCAGGCTGTGGTTTTCCCCTGCCAGTTTTTATGCTTTAAAACTCAGCACCCACTTTAAAAGAGACACAAGTGGGTTAAGAATTTCTGTTCTCTTGTCTCTTTAGAAAGAGAACCCTTAGGGCAGTCCTGCTTTTTCACACCCCACACTGCACGGACAATGAAATTAGTCCATTTATTTTCATTTAAGATTTAGAAAGAGAGCTACAAGCATTCATAAAACTGACCTTACAAGCAACACATCCAGCAGCATACTACTAATAGGCCAATCAGTTAAACTTAACCAACCAGGCACCGTACATCATCTTCAATTGTATGATTCAGTCCATTAACAAGATGTTCCCAAATCAAATCCCAAAACAGATTTCCTCCATTTTACAGCTACTGTTCTTGAGTCTCCTGCCAGGTGAACAGCATTTATCTTCAGAACACCTATGTCAGGAGGACAAGTGTTATTTGCAGCTCTCTAGAGAGGGAGTGAGACAGAGCTGCACTACAGAGTAGTTGACAGGATCAGTCAGAGTCTAGGGTGCTGCTCCAAGTTCCTTCTGCCTTAGACTTGAATCCTCAATATTGCAGCTCACTTTTAGTCTTGCTTTCTCATTCTCTCCACTCCTGCTTACCTTCTTCCCTTCAAAACAGTGATGCCCTCCAAGACTATTAGCATTATAATCATGATTTTACGCAAGGAAGTTTTCAAACAGTTTTTGGTCATGAAGAATGAAAGTCTCAAGCATGGATTTGTTCAGTTTATTATGAGTCTATACATTACTGTAAAGAAGGCCTTGCCTCACCTGGTGACCATGCAGAGTATAGAGAAGTCTTCCTTCCAGCAAGTCTAGAATCTTAAGAGTTGAATCACTGGACGCAGTAACCAGATAGTTTCCAGATGGATGAAAGGAAAGACTGTTGACCACAGAGCTGTGCACTAAGGATAGGAAAAAAAATGTATAGTAGTCACCAAGATCAGTTTACATAAGCCCAAGGCAAAAGAATAAAATAAAGCACAAGTGCATTCTAACTTTCTCTTAGGAATTTAACAAGAAAATTATCATGGGGGAAACATCCCACAAAAGCTCTTCAAAGCACTGGAGAACAATAACAGTAACTCAATTCTTGTAAAAATAGGCACTACTTTACTGAAAGGAAAAGGGAAGCTTTGCCAATTATTCTGGGAGATTCAATGCTACAAAAGCTTCCAGTATGTGTAAGTGAACTACAGGATTCTGTGAGAATGCTGGACACTGATGTACTTTACTACCATGGAGCTGCTGGTCTCACTCTCAAATCATTCTAGATTAAAATCTGTACGTTAGGACACGGAGAAGATTGAAATTACAATGGAAGGCGCTCAGAGCTGACACCGCACAGCTTCTTTTGATTTTCACCATCTGACTCTAGCCAAGACTGGGGTTAAGAGAAACTAGGAAATAAGAGCAACTTGAAAACGATCCAGTACAAGCATTATTTCCTCAGACATCCTATTTGTCTCACCAAAAATTTAAAACAAATAGACAAACTGTCAAGAATGTGAACTTGCAATAAAGCCATTTTCCCTGCATGAAGATGAAGCCCAAGATTTATTTTGCAAAAGCTAAAGAAAATGTTCTAGGAAAAAAGTCAAACTTCACTGAAGTTCAGTGTAACATTAAACATTTAATATATGACTTTTTTCCCTCTCCGAACTTTTACAAAACAGGCTATTGAACATATTTATTTATGAGAACACGCAGTACTTCACATATGCCCAGCTTCCTGAGCATATGTGACATTACAGAATACTAATATGCCTGAGGAGGGATTTAACCATCCAGTTATTCTTAATTATACTATATGCCCTCCAAATGTTCTGGTATCTCAAATCTACTACTCCTGATACATCACACCCAACTAAATTTACGTTCCGTTGAGAGTCTACTGTGCATTTTAAATCCACACTGCGTGCTAAGAAATCCCTTAAAATACCATTTTAAATACATTAGAACCAAGTATTATTTTTTGCATATGTGGATTTGAAACAGATAGCTGAAATAACCTTGTTCAATTGTAAAGCAGAATGTCTCTATGTTTGGAATTCTCAGGAACACTAAATACTTCAGTTAAGTTCTGAAAACAACTCTTCTTGACCCAGACTGTTAAAAAACACGGAAGAAAACCTTAACATAGGTAACTTCTAAACTGTTATTCTTGTTGGTGAATACTTTTGTCTCTATCACACAGCTAGATCTTCCTCTACCCCCAACCCCATATCATGCTATGTATTAAAGGAGAAAAAAGTCTGTGTGGAGTTTTTTCTTATGAAAGAGTGATAAATATCTTTCTCCCTTGAAAATCCTTTTCTGAATGATTTGTTATATTTCTCACCCCCTTAGTATCTATATTCAGATAAATGTAAGTGTATCTTGTCAACTAAGGAAAGTCCTGAAAGGAATCACATCAGAAATAGACATGGTTAGTAATGTATAACATCTTCCAAGTTCCAGACAGTGAATAAAGCATTTCCAGCTTCACAAAAAAAACCCCTTCCATAATGGAAAAAAGTCACACTGACTGTGGCTGCATAAGCAGTTACAGCTTCTGTGCCCACGGACCTCTTGGCTCTTGTAAACTCAGAGAAAAGTTCATCTCTACTGTCAAAGCAGCTCATACCTCCCACAAGACCATTCATAACACCTCTCCAAAAAACATGCCAACACATCCTGCCACCTCACTTGATTTCATGCTGCAAACAATAAATCCAGTGCAGCACAAGGTGGCATCTCCCAGCAACTTGTTGCTACAAGCCAACTCTTCTGACAGCCAAGCCCTAGCAAAATAAGAGCCTCTTAGGGGAATTATACTGGGGGTTAACATGTAAAACTGAGTCCTCCCAGCCTGCACAAAACTGTCCCAAGCCCCACAGCACTTCCTTTATGTAATGCAACCCTGAGTAATCATCAGAGAGAAGACAAATTAGGATCAACCTGACACAGCTACAGTCTCTACTGAACAGATAACCACCATCAGCCCCATCCAAACTGGATAAAAGTACCAATCATTCTTTTTAAACAGGAATAAAAAACAGGTTAGAGCTGTTTCCATCGACCTGTTACAGAGGTGTCCCACACACAGCTTTGGACAGGGAAAAAGTGTCAGGCAATAAACACAGGCCATTTTTGTAGGGGCAGTTTAAAATGTGCTGTACAAAAGAGTCAGTGCCAAGCAGAGACCTGAATAAAGCATCTGTGTGATCTCCTGTACAGTAAACGTGACCAGAGCATACTTTGCTTGGCTCAAAGGAAAACACACCACACAAAAGGTTTTGCAGCCTGCTCTCTACTTCCAACTTTCATTTACAAATGTCACTGTTGGAACAAGTGCTGGCAACAAGAGCAACACTGCTAAAAGACTAATCGGTGCTGGAAACCAGCCCAACCTCAAGACGCAAGAGCCCGAGGCAGGGCTACTCATCTATTAACTCCTCTGTGTAACTCCATGTGTAAAATGGATTCCCTGGAAATCAGGCAGCATCAGCACGTTCTGAAGGCACAGATGCCATCTAGTGGGACAGGACTGGGAGCCTCAGAGGAGAGCCACAAAATGAAATCAGATTTAGCCAAAAGGAGGCATGTATAAACCCTCAGAAGGGCAGCACTTATAAACACATCTCCAGAAAACATCAAACACATCAGTTTGTGGCCATAGGTGCAGGAAGTGAATGTAAAAAGCCATCATTGCAATTTAAGGTTTCTTCAGCTATTATTACTATTTTTAGTTGAAAGTTTAATACACAGTTAGGATTTACACAGTAGCTGTTAAAAATAACACTCACCTCAGGAAAAGGATCACTTCAACAGCAAGGGTGTCACACTAAAATGTCATTCAGTAAGGGTGGGATACCAGGGAAATATGTCATTCCAAGACAAAAAATAAACCTGGCAGCCAAACCTAAACCACATTAGGTATGAACAATGTAATAGCTAAGTGGAAAGCAGGAAGAGATGACTTTTGAGCCAAGTTACACTGTGGCTGGAAACATGCACTGCAGATCTTGCCACCATTGAAAAGCTGATAAAGCAGGTTAAAGGACAACCTGACACTGCCCAAGTATTAAAAAACACTACTGATTTTAGCAACAAGACTTCAGGAAGGCATTTCCAAGTTTTGATATGGCCACAAGTTAACAATACTTATTACATAAACTGCACTGATACTGATGAATTAGAACAACAGTCATCAAAAAAATTTGATTTCTATTAGATTTTGTTAACTATCAGAGAGCTGGGAGTGACTATGATACAGAAGAATGAGTGAAGCTGCGAGGCTGTCACAGCAGGAACGCACAAAAGCCAATCTTGAGGGCAAAAACAAGACACCAAGCTCCAGCCCCATGTCTCTGATCTGCTTTACAAACACGCCAGAAGCAGTTCCTCAGAGAAAGTTAGAAAAATTAAGTTTAATAAGTTATCAACAATGGAAACAGTACTTAAGAACGTATTCATTTTAAAGTATCACAGCAGCTTTAAAAACTGTTATTAGCAAAGAAAAGCCACACTTGGGCTGAAGAAACTAATGCACAGAATAGGTTAATCAATCTCAAAGAGGATGGTAGGGATGGAAAAGCACCCTTTTCCTATCCAGACCTACCAAAGAGCAGCACTAATCAGTGGGACAAGAACAGGTAATGGGAGGAGATGCCATTTGGCATCATCAAAGCTAATTATGGAAGCTGAAAAACAGAGTCTGGAAAAGGAACCATAAACATGGATCACAGTATAGAACTGCAATTGATTGATTTTGATTTTCGTTTTTGTTACCTTTTCTTTATTTTCTCATAAAAGAACCTAGCATTTTGAACTGTTGGAATAAAATTCTGACTCCTCCTAAGGCTTATTCAGAGGCAAAGGCCAAATCCTTTTTTTGGCACACCACGTTTTCAGTAACAGTGAACGTGAGCCAAATGGCATCATAGGTAAGACCCATGCCCACCTGCAACATGGGACAGCTTCAGAATTGGTTCTGGAGCTAAACACAAAGCAAAGCATGTCTGCTGAAGAAAGGCTCCTGCTGGCAGGCCTAACCTAGTGCCTTTCTGGAAAAGCAGCAGCTGATGGAGAAATCATCCTTGGAGTTCAGACAATTCATATCCATACGTGGAAAGGTTTGGGTTTTGTAAGCCTTTGACTTGCCTTGGTAATGCTGAAGCAGCCTGTTCATCCTGACATCCCACAGCTTCACCGTGCTGTCCGTTCCCCCCGCGGCAATGCAGTTACCGCTGGGATGGAAATCCACGTGGTTCACAAACCTGTCAAGGCCAAACACAACTGCTTATGTTCAACTCTTGCTAAAGATCAAAAAAGCCTTTTCAACAAGGGAAGCTACATCATGACTCCTTGAATGTTAAGGAAAGGTGGTAACCTGAAAATTTATTGTGCTGAATTTCTCTTAAGACCTTGCTTCTAACCCCAGGCAGACTGCAGGCTCTTACCTAAGAACATATTAAGTACATTACACATTACAAGTGTAGGAACCGTAGACACAAACCTCCTGAAATCTGATGGATGCAACTGTCACAACAACATTTTGAAGTGTTCATTTAATGTTTGCATAATATATGTCTTCTATTAAATTAAAATCTTCTATTAAATTATATTCAGAGCGATGTGTACGAGACTGAGCAGAAATTTCTCTTGTTAACTAAATTTAAGATGGAATTTAGTGAATTTGTACCTGAAATCATATGTTGCCACTTGGAAAGTAGCAAGGCTGAGGCCAAATTTCTTTCTGGACCTGAATCCAATCGATTTTTAGTTTGAACAAATAAGTATAATAAAAGCTTCAGACCCTTCAGGGAAAGATACCTTGTAACTCCTCAACAAATGAACTGGATAAAATTAATTATCTTTTGAGCTATTCTTGAAGCAAGTACTGAAAAAGTTGAGATCTTTCAATAGGTTGTTTGGACAAGACACATACTTAAGGAGCACTGAAAAAATAATGTCGGAATTTGTCTTAGGATTGTATATAACCTAGAAAGAACATAAAACTTTAGTGCAATGAATTAGGGAGATTCCAGTCTCAGTTTTCTGAGAACTTGTTTTGTGTTTCTGGGTAACCTATCTTTTGCTGTGGCTCAACATTCCAAATTTAACAGCTATTTTTCTGAATGCAAAGTGGGATTTTTGAAATAACCTCGTTACTTAAAAACATGAAGATGAATCAAAGCATTCAAGTGTTATTCTGTCAGCAGACTTATGCACTTAATTTATGTCAACTCAGGGCAAAATAAAAGAAGAAATAAAGAATTTAAGCATCTCCAAAAATAAATAAGCACAAAGAAACGGAGGCTTGATGTCCTGAACAGTCACTGAAATACAACCCTCACAGTTCTAACTTTGTGCAGTCAAAGGGGCCAGGGCAATTCTGGACTGGCTACTTTTGTAAAAGGTGTTAATGGTTTTTTAAGCAGTTTTATAGCAGCCAGGACAGGGACCTCTGAACCTCACAAACCAGGTGTAGATTCCCCAGGTAACCCCACTTCAGAGATCACTGCCAGGTCCTTACCCTCCATGCTCACAGAAGGAGTGGATGCATTCTCTGCTGGTTTTGTCCCACAGCTTGACAGTTTTATCATCGCTGGATGACACTATCAATCGTCCATCAGGAGAGAATCTAAGGCAAGAGTTACAGCAATTAAGAAAAGCCCTCAAATGAAAGGAGTACAGGGTCAACTGAATTTGGCCAGTTGTTGAAGTATGTTGGTAAACACACTCCACTTTTCAAGAAGTCAGAGGCATCAGTGCAACTGAAAATCCAATCACTAAATTGAGGGAAAAGAAAGCAAACCCTAAGTACTCAAACTATCCCTAACTCCATGAGCATAAAAAAAAAACCCTCAGGAAAGTCTTGAGTCTGACTTAAGATCCTGTGTCCTACTTGTTTCAATTTAAGTGTACCTCAAGTTGTTTCTCTGCCCTGATTCAAAACAACTCCTGCCCTTGCCACAGTTCAGAGCAACACAGTCACTCCCAAGAAAACAGCTGCAGCAGACCCTTCACCATTCCAGCATCCTACGAGAATATATTAAGTTCTCAACTCAAAATACCATATACATGGCAGATCCAGATCTCTCTTCAGAGGCATACATGTTACAGAATCAGGACTGAAGTCCCTAACTATAGATCATCACATACTGGGAAAAAAAAATCCTTTCTGCTCTTCTGTGGGCATCTATATTGCTACCTGTCACCACCACACTCCAGATCTGTAATGAACTTTTCACCTACAGATAGGATAAATCTAGGATAAACCATGGCTTTATCCTAGATACACATATGCATAAATAACTCCTTGAAACCAAACCTGAAACAGTTACCAGGAAATAATGTTATTATCATGGTAGCACTTACAACATTTTGGATAGCACAGGTGACCATTTTAACAAGGGGCATGACAAGTGTGAAGAAACTAAGCTGAAATAACAGTAGGAATGTTTCCTTTTTTTTCTGTTAGCAACTTCAAGACACAGAATTCTCCTTACCAGGTAAAAACAAAACACAGAACAAATCACAAAGCAGGAAAGCCTCTGCTTGACAGAGATCACTGGAGAAACACAAAGTGAGCACAGACTATCAAAAGATGTCTCTGCAGGTCAGCAATGTATTTTAGTCACTAGACACACCTGAATCACCCTGAATAGAGATGTGTTGCACCAGACTGTGACACTGAGCCTCTGCTTTGACAGATAAATCTCCATCTCTGTTTGTCAGAGAGCCATACTCACCTGGCACAGCGAACCCAGTTGATGTGCTGACTCAGTGAGAACAGAAACTTCTGCCTGTGAACCGTCCACACTTTGACTGTTTTGTCATCAGAAGCTGTAACTAAGGACTGGCCATCACTGGAGAAATGAACACTTCTCACGGTCGCTGTGTGAGCCTTGAACACAGTTGATTCTCCTTTGCTACACAAAAGGGAAGAGCTCTTTAACACTGCACAACAGAGCAGCAAAGACATTCTGTACCTGAAGACACAGAGCTGTATTCTGAGCAGTGCCAGTAAGCACCCCTTATGCGGGAACTGCATGTCACCACATTAGGAGAAAAACATTGATCAACCTCAAACTTGCTCATGCTTCATGAGCAATACAGAATACACAGCTAAGACTAATTGTTTAGTTCCACGTTAGAGGCCAATCCAATAGGAAACAACCCGTGTTTCTTATAAAGAGGAAAAAATGCTACAGCTAATTTGTGCAACCATTTAAACACTTATGAAAACATCAATGTAAAAGAGGACACTGAGGTTCTGTCCTGCTGCCAGGTCCTTTGCTGCAAGGCAGGCAAGGAGAGAGGTGTTTCCACAGCTTATCTAGACAGAGCCTAGCAGGCAACAACCCCACAACTACTCTTGTAATGGCCAATGCACCAGTTGGCCATCCCAGTGCCACATCCATTCTTGTGGCATTCCAGGGCACACAAGAAATAAAACGACTGAATTCAGCACACCTGAAGTTGTACTGCTGTGAGCAACCTGAAGTCAACTCAGTCAGCCAAGACAATTTAAATGTGTTCATTTTTCTTTACACTTCATTTCCAAACAAATGCAAGATGCACTTTTCTGGCAAATAAACATAAGGCACCTTTAGAGATCCAAAGCACAGCATATTTAGAGATCCAACAGGTTTATGGAACTCCCAGTCCAAAATCTGTCTCCAGCATGTACTGTACCACCAGGAGCTCCATATTCACAGACTGAAGAGAAGACAAAGACAGTGCCAAACAGATCCCTGCCTGTCCCATAGCCAGAGAACTGCTACAGAGAAGTGGGGAGAAATTCCAAGTCATAGTTAAACACAAAGAGAGGGAGAAGGGAATAGGTACTCACATACTAGGGATCCACAAACGGACTGTTTTGTCTCTAGAGCCTGAAGCCACGAGGTGACCAGAAGGTGAGAACTGGACACACAAAACTGCATCTTTGTGGCCCACGAAGCGATAGGCTCTCATCTGAGGCTTCATACTCCAGATCATCAGAGATGAATCCATCGAGCCACTTACTGAAATAAAAAAGGAGAAACAAAACCACACAAAACCAAACTTGAATTAGTTCTCCTCTAATTACACTAAAACTACATTTCACACTCAGTTCACCATCATAGCTTCCAGCAGTCTCCATACATCTCCCTTGAAGCTTCACCCATCTATTGCAAGCTGTGTATATTATTTCATTAGCAGTTCAAACACAACAAGGCCAGCCATGGATTACTTTGGACTGACAATTTACTTTCAAGAGTCCAGCCATGCAACAGCTCCCAAGGCAGAAGCCACACAGGTTGCAAATCTTCCACACGCTCAGGAAATGAAGGTTATCTCATCACTTTCTCATTGGCAGAGGCAGGTATGAGCTGAAGCAGGTTAAATGTTACTACAGATTAAGCAGAGAAGACCAGTGAGTTGGTGACTTAAAAGCACCCTGGCTACACCTCCCTCCAACACCCACTCCCTTGTGGCAAAACACTGACCAACATCTGCAGCAGTTCTTCAAAACATTAAAAACACAAGCTTGCAAGGTGAGTAGAGCATTGTTCAATTTGCTGTTAACAGGAAGCATCAGCAGACCTTTTGCTGAGCTCAGTTACCTCCACTGATCCCCACATCTAACTAAGGCAGAGCAGCTCCTTCTTTATCCTCTGGTCATCAAAACACAGGCAATTTACCTATCTGTTTCTTAGCACGACTGAAGTCCACACTAGTGACAGCATCTCTGTGGCCTTTGAAGTGCCTCTCCAGGGACGGATCTTCCTAGAAGACAAGAATGTTCAGACACTTCAGATTTAAGATTCATCTTTTTACAACAAAATCATTTTATTTCTACAGCAAGTGAACCAAGCCACATATTCCCCCTACAAAAAAAACCCCAGGTACAGGCCAGAACCATTGTGTAGGCAACTGCACAACACGAAACACAAATTTCATATATACCATAAATTTAAAAAAATATATACCATAAAATTTAAAAGAAGCAAAATATCCAAGCTGTTATTAGCTTGGATCTTGGGTGACTGCACAAATCCCTCATGCATTTTTACAACATGCTGCTGGCACAGAGACTCTAAAGCTGACTGTAGAACAGATAAGCCATGTCCATGATCACCTGAGCAGACAGCCAAGCTCAGCTCTGCTCTGACAGCTGCTCATCTCAGCTCAGGTATAGCTAAGAGGCCACCATTTGTACAGAAGACACACACTTGCAAGATTTAACACCCCTGTTGAAACAGGCAGGAGGAATGAGAACTGCACCACAACGAACTGACACACAACCCTTCCCACAGCACCTTGCAGCAAAGGCCAAAAAAAGCCTGAGGTCAGGCAAAAAACAAAAACCCGAATTACAGGAGGTTTTAACACTTGAAAACTGTGCAGACCTCAGGATAGGCTGATCAGCCTTCAATCCCTGCTCTCACACACACTGCTCCTGCCTCCCTGGAAATCCTCACCACAGCATTTTCCCTCTCAGGACTTGACCAGAGCCCCTCGCTCAGACAAGCAACCAGCCCCGGAAGAGGGCAGCCCTTCCCCGTCAACACCCAGCACCAGCCCTCCGCACACCCAGAACCCCTCCAACAGCCTGGAGGTGCCGCCAACAAAACAGGCCAACCCCAGCTGCAACAGCACCCCAGAGCCAGGGCTACCCAGCAGCATTAAGCTCCTCGAGCCCCTCTGTCCCAGCCCCACCTGCATGATGGCACCCCACAGCAGCACTGAACCCCGCCTGAGCCCAGCACTGCCTCCCACCGCCACCCCGGCCTCAGAGTCCCTCACAGCATCAGACACACCCGGCCCGGCACCGGCCCAGCCTTTCCTTTCACTCTTCTCTGCACAGTCACAACCCTCCCGGCTCGGACACATCGGCCCGAGGGCTGCCAACGCCGCCAGCCCCGCTCAGCGGCAGTGCCCGCAGCCCTGCGGGGGGCCCGGCCCCGGCTCAGCGGCCTCACACAGCCTGTTCCGGGCGGGCCCGGCCGCCCCTCACCTCACACACGGCGGCCATGATGCCCCGCCGCCGCCGTTCGGTTCCCGCGCCGCGCGCGCCCCGTAGCAACGGCCCCGCCCAGCGAGGAGCGGGGGGCGGAGCCCGGGCTGAGGGCCGCTGGGGGGCGCTGAGGGGCGCTGGGGGCCTCTGAGGGGCGCTGAGGGGCCGCTGAGGGCCCGGGCTGAGGGGCGCTGGGGGCCGCTGAGGGGCGCTGAGGGCCGCTGAGGGCCCGGGCTGAGGGGCGCTGAGGGCCCGGGCTGAGGGGCGCTGAGGGGCTGCTGAGGGCCCGGGCTGAGGGGCGCTGATGGCCGCTGAGGGGCGCTGAGGGCCCGGGCTGAGGGGCGCTGGGGGCCGCTGAGGGGGCGCTGGGGGCCGCTGAGGGGGCGCTGGGGGCCGCTGAGGGGCCGCTGGGGGCCGCTGATGGGCGCTGGGGTCCGCTGTGGGCCCGGGCTGAGGGGCGCTGGGGGCCGCTGAGGGCCCGGGCTGAGGGGCTGCTGAGGGACGCTGAGGCGGGCGCGGGGCCGGAGCCCGGGAGCCGCCGGAGCGGGCTCCTCTGAGGGCTCGGTCCCGTCAGGGGGCTCAGGGCGTTGGGGAAATCCCGTTCCGGCGTTGTTATATCAGTTATTCTGGCAGGCTTGGGGCCGCTCCCTCAGTGGCCCGGTTAGTGCCCATCCAGCCCTTTCCTTCCCCTCAGTGCTGCTCTGGGGCTGAATGGCGCCACAGCCTAGTGGAAGCGGTCCCCGGATCTCAGCCAGAGGTGCGCCGCAATCCCGTGCCCTCTAGGGCTGAGAAGCCGGGCTGGTCACTTCCAAGAAGTGGTTCAGCTGATGGGAGATCAGTTGCTTCTGCTTGGTCTGTGGGTGTTCAAAACAGGAACTCACCCTGGGGTTGTGCAAAGAGCACAGGAGAACTGTGGTAAATGTAATGGATAAATTCGTGTATATAATGTATCAAAGATTTGGTCTATTAAAAAGCTACTCCAGGGCATCTCCGAGATTCCAAGGCCTGTTGTGCAAGCTGTGAAACCACAACATTTGCAACAGAAATGACACAGCCGGACTGGAGATGGCCCATTCATCAATGATGGGCCTCCATTTAACAGCTGCTTGACATCTGATGTCAATATTGATGGGGAATCCGGAGGATGATCAAATCAACACCCCAGAGAAGAAATCCAGGAAGACTCCTGAGTAGTCTTTTCATACTTATGGGAACCCCTTTCAAAACCTCGCTTGGAAATAAAGAAATACTTGAATATTTGGACTTTCAATGGACTTAGCCTCAGGATAAATAAACTGTATAAAAACCGTACGCTGAGACCCAGTGGTGTGTGGTTGAGGTTGGACGGTACCATTGTTACTGTCACTCTGCCCACCCAGCATTCGATTGATGTTGTCCGATTTTATTGTGACTTTTTAATTTGGTTTTGGAAATTTGCTAAATAAATTCTGTTATTTTGAATTGGCTTCTAATCATTTATAACAGAACTGAGAAAGGTTTATTCTTCCAGTGGTTTAATACCAACTCAAATCTATTTCTTCCAACTCTGTTCATCTCTATCTAGGAACAGCGCTATTTATTAGACACTGTGGACTGGACAATGACTGCTCTCTAACAGGTGCCTGTGTGAAGCCCAGGTGTGCCTCTCCATGGAGCTTGGGCTTCGAAAGGGGCCTTTCCTCCATCTCTTCTGCATCTGGGCCCCTTTCTGTAAGGACACCTCTCCTTTTGCACGTTTCCAACAGCATGGGGTGCTCTCTGTTGAAGCTGGGGTTATAGTAGTAGAGGATCTAAAACAGGCAAAGGAGAAGAGTTAGTTGCCACTATCCCAAGACTGTAACCCCAAAGTTGCTCCAGATTGCAGCAGAGGATCATGTACTCTGAGGGCTGCATAGCACCTAAAGGTCAGGCTAAAGCTTGTGATGGTTGTCTTCAGGCATCCCCATCCCTGGGGTTTTGCCTCATGAGTGCAGAGCAGTGTAGGATTTTCAAAAGCAGAACAACTGCTTTTGAAAACCAAGTATCATGATTTGTCAGCAGCTTTAGTGCAGATGTGAGCAGGCAGGTAATCTTGTTGGCCCTTTGGTGCATCTGCTTGGCATTGGGCAGGTGCCACAGGAAGTTTTAAGATTTGATGCAGCGAGACATAGAGCAAAAACATTCAGAGAAATCAGGTTATGCTGAGTCTGTCTGTGCCTTTAATGGGCTCAAACTCAGCAGAAATGTGTCTTATCTGCATTTATACTAGTCTTAACCTAGTCTATACTAGAAAGACTTACACAAACCTGCCTGAGCACAGCCTGAGAAAAGACCACTCGCTCCCATCCCCTCCATCACAGAATCACACATTGTCTTGGGTTGGAAGAGATCTTAAAGATCATCAAGTCCCAACACTGCTCCCTTTGGCACAGATGCCACTTACTATCCCAGGTTGCTCAGAGCCCCATCCAGCATGGTCTTCTTGAACACTTCAAGGGGTGGAGCATCAATAACCTCTCTGGGCAACTTGTGCCAGGGCCTCACCACACTCACAGGGAAGGATTTCTTCCTAATATGTAATCTAAACCTGGCCTCTTTCACTATACAATCACTGCTCCTTGTCCTGTCACTCTCTGCCCGCACAAAAAGTCCCTCTTCTTCATTTTTATAAGCCCTCTTAAAAAGAGTGGCTTCTTTTCAACCTTCAAATGCTCCTCTATGAGGAGGCCTTATTTGCTGTGAAGGTCCCTTTCCTCCCCAGATTATCACAAGCATTAGTAGCTGTGCAGAGCAGCTGCTGTACCTGGCTGCAAGCAGAAGCTGCTGCTTCCTCTGCCAGGAATTCAGGCAGGGAGGCAGATCTTTGGAAATTCCGCTGCATTTTGGTGAATCCATATGCATTCAGCTGTCGCATGAAACTTCTAATTTTCTGTGTGTGGAAGACCTGCTGTCCATCCCTGCCCAGCACCTCCGTTTCAAAGAGATCTTTGTTGATGGCCACACATTTTCCACACTCACTCCACCAAATTGACTGAAAGTTGTCACTTTCCAGCATTTTCCAAAGCTTCTGTGGAAAGCGCAGGGACAAGAACTCTCTCTCCATGGCGATCCCCTGGACAGGATCTTGACTGTGTCCCACCAGCTGGCAGGCAAAGACCAACTGGCACCAACAGACAGCAGGTTCCAATGGAATGTTCTGGCATATCACTGTGGTGCCTGTGCTGAGCTGTGGGGACATTGCAGGTGACATTTCTGTGATGGTTGGCCAAAGCAGAGAACCCCTTAAAACATGAGAAGCTTGACAGAGCAATGCAGATTCAACCAATATGGTTTACATATGTTCTCTGTTTATTCTGTCTAAAATCGCAGGTTATATACACTTCAATATAGTTTACAATTACAAGTATTTTCTCATTGCTATATAGCATGAGGAAAAAATGCAAACAGACATTGTTTATCTTATTCTTAAGGTGGCTAAAGTGTTCACAATACAAATAATACCTATTAATACCTAGAAAAACCACTGTCCCTTGTTCATACCTTAACATAATTTCTAACTGCACCACAGGCTTCACAGGCCTGAATCTGGGGCCCAGGCTGGGGTAGCTCAAACCTCAATCCAAATATAAATCATGCCCTTGCTCTGCTACAGTTGGCATTGTACAATACAGCAGAAATTCTGCTACAGCTGGCACTGGTGCCCTGGCATGAGAAGCACCCTGAGGTGAAACTGCTGAGGAAACTGTTGCTTCTCTGTCCCAGAGGCAACAGTGGTGGGAGTCTGGAGCCCAGCAGTGTCCACAGAGCTGTCCTGATGGGCTGTGAGCAAGGAGAGGCCTGGGCCATGTCTGGCTTCACCAGGAGTGGGTCCCTAGGGAGGAGCTGGCATGGCTGCAGTCTTGGCCATCCCAGGGCCCTGTCTGAGGAGCTTTCTAGCTGGACCCCTCTGTCACCTGCAGAAACGTGGCTCCCTGGACCCCTGCAATGCAGAAACAGCAGCTCTAGCATGGAGAATCCTTTTTCTGACATCTCTTACCCCAAAGCCTCAGGGATTCCTTGATGTCAACCCATTGTCTTTGCAAACTTCTTGAATAGGATTGCACTTTTTCACCTAGTGGGTTTAAAACCAGCTGGGAGAGATGGACCAGGGGACACACTTGCTTCATTTCTGGCATGAGACCCAAAAGCAGTAGTTTCCTTTCCATCCACGAACAACCCAGCAATTAGGTTGGCAGAACAAAGCCCAAGCCCTCACTCAAGCCATCTGGTCAAGAGATGTTCTGGTTTACTTTATCTGCATCACTCCTTCTTTCTTCATAAATGCAGAGCCATGAACATAATCCCATTAATTGGTCTTCTCAGGGAAGCATCCATCCTCTCCCTGCTGCACTGCCATCCCAGAGTAGACAGTCTGCTGGTTCAGGAGTGTCTGTGTGCCTGAAAAGCTCTGCATTCCTCCTTGACCTTTGAGGTACTGCATCTGAAGAGATACATTCCTCCCTCAGACATGGCCTTTCTGCCCACATAGCTATGGATTTTGAATCTGGAAGTCTGAAGTGGTTTCAAGAATGGCCTGACCTGTTCCTCATTAAATTCTTTGGCATTTGAGTATTAACTTTTCTTTCCCTGCACTGAAATAAAAAAGAAGATACACATGATGCTAAATATGCCTGAGGTCTGAAAGAATCATGTCCAATCAATTTTAGAGAAATAAAAAAAACCAAAAACCAGAAATATGTTGTGATTGCACTCCCACTTCTAAAAGCAGAAAATGGGAACATTTGTTTTAATTGAAGGATTCCACCACCCAAAAAAGTACCCCTAGTTGCCTTCTAGATGTGGAAAATGAGGTTCACTCTCTTGGTAAAATTTATAATTTTAATAAAGGACAATAGGAGACAAGGATAATAAAGCAAATTTTAACAGCCAGGTGCTTGGCATTTTAGCCAAGCACACCTGCTGTTTCAGAGACACCCTTTACATACCTTTTCTATTACATCAGCCTATTGCATATTCATAAACAATTAGGCACATTTAAACTTTTCCCCAGACTAGTTTACATGTTCCAAGAACTGTTTAGCATGGCTCCTCCTCGGGTCCACCTTTTTAGAGCATGTGCATTTCTTGGCTGTGGTTTTAGTCCATTCTTATTATCACCTCCAGCTTGGGTTTTGGTCCATACTTTCTACAGTTGGCAGGTGCTGAGAGTTGGCGTATCAGTAGCAACAGTCTTCATCATACCTTCATTGGATCTTATCCCAACCAAACAGGCAATTCAATACAAGCATAACTCTTATCAGCTATCCCACTACTATGTCTAAGTTTAGTTGATACCAGAAATAAAAACTATATCTTTATAGCAAAGCTAGTTTAACATTATACATATAGCATCCGTTTTAATATTTGTGAAAGGCCAATATTATAACATGTATTTATAACATAGATAATACACGAGCAGCATCTATGGTGGCCATGGATGGTTACTTTCCTTACCTCAGCCCTGGGGTGCCACTGTGTAACACCAACAGCCAGAAGTGACAGCATATCACTAGTGTGACACTCTCACCTGTGGGAGTTCAGAACAAATGTCAAAAGAAAAAGAATTAAAGAAAATTCATGTCAAGAGGGGGAAAAGGAGCCCTTGGGAGCAACAAGCAGACAAGTCTAGCAGCGGAGCTGATCGCCTTGAATAGCCCAGTTCAGCCGTTCAGACATCCCTGTGGCATTATGTGCCCCGGGTTTGGGCAGGATGGGGATTTCCCAGCCCCTGGGAGCCGGCCGCTCCCGACGCCCAGCCCGGGAGGAGGCGCTCCGGCCTTGCGCTGTCACCCCGTGTCACCGGCTGGGGACTGCTGCCGGCCCTCAGATGGCCACCGGGGGGCGGGCTGGGGCCGCAAACTGCCTCCCTTGGGCAGAGGCGGAAAAGCCTGCGGGAAAACGGGATGAAACGCAGCACGGCTTCATTAGAGATTAACCGGGCCAATCTAGGCAGCTTCTCTGTGAAGAATACCGTAACTCTGGGTGATAAAAGCGCTGAGCTTTCCTCTTACAGATGCCACTTCCCAGCT
Source organism: Sylvia atricapilla (assembly GCF_009819655.1). Classification (NCBI taxonomy): domain Eukaryota; kingdom Metazoa; phylum Chordata; class Aves; order Passeriformes; family Sylviidae; genus Sylvia; species Sylvia atricapilla. The sequence continues at coordinate 15,069,153 of NC_089150.1, read as the reverse complement.
TGCCACTTAGGAATTATCTAGTAATTCCCAGCCACTCCTTCCCTGGGCTTATTTGTATCACTATGAATCGGAAAGAGACCAGAAGCCCCAGGATCTGCCCTCTCTGTCACATCGACAGAGCCCTGCACTGGCAGTCCTGCCATGGCTGTGATTTCTGCATGCTGCAAAAGCTATTGCAGAGCATCAGAATTCAGGCGAGTCATTCTTGCATGAAATTACAGTTAACCTTTGACTCCGAGCCCAATTCATAAAGCCCTGAATTTCTCTCTAGAGTGTGTGGGTCTAAATTTAGCAAATAAACTTAATGTTTACCAATGCTATACTGGAAACCCCAGTTCTCACCTGTCTTGTTAATACTTAAACTGCTGAGTCTCTACTCATACCTTTGCAGTTCTAAGACTATTCCAAGAGACAGTGTGCAAAGCTTCAGAAAGCCACCAAAGCTGCAGAAAGCCACCTCATATGAGACTTTTTCTGAAACAGCTGAGGTTCTCAACAAGACCAGTGGTGGGAAGAAGTATTTTGCTATCTAGAAAGGAAGCTCCAAGAGACATGGGGCTGGTGAATGCCATGCACACAAGCTAAAATGGAACCAGCACCTACACCCAGGTCTCCCAGTTGCTAGCAGCACTCTCACAAGGTCATCCTGTCCCCATGATCCCCACAATCCCAGCATGAGTCCTTCACAGCTGCTTTGTGTCCCATCCCTATACATCGTGGAGATGGAGGCAGTGGCATTGGGCAACCAACCCTGCAATGCTATGGCATAGGTCAAAATGACCATCTGGGATGTGACAGCCACCCTATTATTGGTACTTTGCATCCAAAGAGAACAGCAGGGACTTAGGCAGCCCAAGCACACAGCTACAAGGAGCCAAAGAATGTAGATGAAGATTCACAGCACGGAGTTGATGTCAAACCTCCTTTGCTGCTGCTGTGGAAGGGGGCAGCTGCAGACAGGCTAGACACTGCAGAAGGGAGCAGACCCACCAAGCAGCTCAGCTGATGACAGTAACCTGTTCCCATTGCTTCCATGGGGAGGGACTGCTTTACACCAGCTGAAGATGTAGCTTGCTGCCACATCAGTTATTTTTTCTCTTACTAATGACTTTGTCCTCCCCTATGTGCCAAACCTGTTTATTTATAACCCACATTTCTTTTTCCCACCTGCCTTTGTGCTTATTACCCTTCCTTACAGAGTTAAGAAAAAGACAGGAGTTAAAAAAAAAAAAAAAACACCTTTTCCTCAAGTAAGTCCTGACCTAAATGTAAATCTGTTCAAGCAAATTCAGAGAGCTTTGATGCTGCATAAGAAGAGAAAAGGAAGGGGAGTAGCCTTTACTGCTATCAGAACAGATCTTTACTGCTGCATAACAAGCAGGCAATGAAGCAAAAGCCACGGGAGTTTAAAGACGAAGCTCAGTCAAAGGTCACCTGGCTGCCCCAGGTGCTTGTTATCAGAGCATTGAAAGGAGGGAGGAAAGTGACAAGAGCTGCTGTGACAGTGACACAGCAGGAAACAGCTGACAGGGCTGGGGGAGCCCTCTCCTCTCCTCAACACTCGGCATGCAGAGGGTCTTTGCTGTTGTAAAGCAAAGGGGTTGCAAAGCCTGGGCTCTGCAGTTGCTCAGGACACCAAGAGAAAATATTTCTGATTCAGATTTGAAGCATCTGCTAGGTAGAGAGTCAGAAATCACTCTGTTAATTGCAATACCGTTTTATTTGCTGCCTAGTCTTTGCAGATTTGTATTACTTTCATTGCTCATCCGTACAGCTGAAGGGCTGAGGGGGAGGGTGACAACGGGATGCATGCAGAAGCACCAGAGGGATACACTGCTATTGCCTTTGTGGAGCTACACAGTTCTCATCCGTCCAAGAGAGAGGGAGTAGAGAGAGTAAAGGGAGCTCGTACATGCATGCAGTTTCCAGGACTAGCCTAAAGGAGGAGGATTCAGAAGTGAGAAAATGTGGCAAGCTGGATCCAGCCAGAATATCATCAGCAGCCTTCTTGGCATCTACAGAGTTGTCTCTGACCAGTTACATCAGTTCTAGTGTCTTCAGCCACTGTAAGACCTTAAAATCTGTTACAGGAATGTAGATAAAACCTGACTTTAAAATGTCTCCAACACAGGTGGCTCAGCTGTGCTGATCTTGCTGACCAAGGCCAGGTGGCTGCTTTCAGTCCTTGAACTTTCTCTGCTAGTGTCTGCAGGGGTGAGCAGAGTTCAGGCTTCACTGAACTCACAATTGCATCAGCACAGAGCCCAAAGTGCACAAAAACTGGTGCTAGGAAAACAGTAGCTGAGTTCAATGGAATTCCTCACTCATGGGGCACATGTCCAGCACCCACACCCAGCAGGGCTCATTGCCACACAGACCCACGTGCTGGGGCTGACCTGGCCAGGCCAGGTAACACTGCATGGTCCAGCACCACCCACCTACAAAGCACAGTATTGCCAGTGCCATGGAAGCATGTTCCAGTATTCACCTCTCCCCATGGGGCTGCTTTCCAAACAACATTGATCACTGGGCTGGATCACATTTGGCCTTGACTTTTAAGCCTCTAATCTTATAGAAAAGTTCTTTGTCCCGAAATTTCCGAACTCTGCAGATTAGAGGAGGGTATCAGTCAGACACTGCTGAAGAGTATCAAGTATCTGTGGAAAGTGTCACACGGGAAAAACTAAAAGGGTGAACACTCAGCCATGCTGAGAGCAGAGTGGGCAGGGGGACATCAGCCTTTCCAAAGAAACTCCTGCTGACAGGAGAGTTTTGTCAGTACAGGCAAACAGAACTGCCCAGTCCTTCTTCTAAAGCTCTAAGCTCTCAGGAGCCTTGCACCTCCTAAAGACCTAGACAACTGCTTCTCTCCTTCCCACACATTCCTGCAGAGAGGAATGTCAGGTAAGTGTAACCAGAGCAGACCACAGAACAACCCCAAACATCTCTTACATTTGCTGCCTTTACATGCTGAAGGGAAAGATGCACCTGTTTGCAGAACATCAGAGCAGCCCTTGTTCTAACCAGCATTAACTGTATGGCACCCAGCTGACCATCTCCCCTGCAGCACTTTCCCCTCTGAACAGACTATAATTACTAAAGCTAGACATTCCTGCAGGGAATAGAGCTGTGTGAGGGGATAGTGGTTCTTTGTATTTCCAAGCCAGTTGAAGTAGGCCGAACTAGATAGTGGTGGGCCCACTGCCCAAACCAATTCCTTCCTTGCACTTCCAACTTTTTGGAAGGGCAACATTTGCCCTTCCACTGGCAACAGGAGCTCAGCCTTTGCTGCATCTCTTTGTGCTACCTTGACATGGTCACGCTTGTTCTGGGACATCTGCCTTGCTGAGGCTACTAAAGGACAAGCGGGACATTAAAGACACAGAACTATATAAGAGAGTTTTCCACTGTTCAAATAGGACAGGACAACAAAAAAGGTTTACTGGTCAGTTTATTATCAACTCAGTTAGGTTGTCAGTGTCTATTTGACTGTATATCCATAGTGTGCTCCAGGAGGCTCTAGAAGCATGGGAGCAGCTGCCAGTGGAGATGGATGGGCTTCAGCAGACACCTGCATGTCCCTCCACACTGACCATCTGGGCTTCTGGAGGGGCCTTTCATCCAACCCCACTGCACACGGAGTTCTCTGTTTGAGGGCAGCTCTCCTTTTACATGTTCCCAGCAGCCAGGGATGTGCTCTGTTGAAGCTGGGGTTATAGTAGTAGAGGATCTAAAACAAGGAGAAGAGTTAGTTGCTACTATTCCAAGACTGGAAAAACCCAAGCTACAAGAACTAGGATTCTGAATCGCAAAAGAGGAGCATGGCTAAGGAAAAGGACTTTGAGGGCCAGATGGAATTTACAGGTCAGGCTAAAGCATTATGTGATCATTGTGTTCAGCCATCCCCACAACTGAGGTTTTGCTCTCCTGGGGGCCAAAGCAGAAAAACTGCTTTCAAAAGCTAAATATCACTATTTCTCTGCAGCTTCAGTGCAGATGTGAGCAGGCAGGTAATCCCATGATCCTTGGATGCATCTGCTTGGCATTGGGCAGGTGCCGCAGGGAGGTTTCAGATTTGGTACAGCAAGACAAGGAGCAAAGACATTCAGAGAAATCAGATTACGCTGAGTCTGTCCCTTAAATGGGTTCAAACTCAGCAGATCTCACTGAAATTTATGTTATCTGCATTTCTACTAGTCAGAAAGATTCACTCAAACCTGCCTGAGCACAGACTGAAAAGGAAATAAAAACCAGACCACTGACTCCCATCCCCACCTCTTCTATGGCAAGGCCTTATTTGCTGTGAAGGTCCCTCTCTCCCCTCAGATTATCAAAAGTGTTGGCTGCTGTGCAGAGCAGCTGCTGTACCTGGCTGTGAGCAGAAGCTGCTGCTTCCTCTGATAGGAATTCAGGCAGGGAGGCAGATCTTTGGAAATCCCGCTGTACTCTGGAGAATCCATAGAGGTTCAGCTGGCGAATAACACTCTTGATGTGCTGTGTGTTAAAAACCCGATGACAAACTCCCCTGCCCAGCACCTCCACTTTGAAGAGATCCTTGTTGATGGCCACACATTTTCCGCCCTCACTCCACCAAATGGATCGAAACTGGTCACTTTCCAGCATTTTCCAAAGCTTCTCTGGAAAGCAGAGGGGCAAGAATCTGTTGTCTTTGCCTATGCTCTCACTGGAAACAGCAGGAGGTCGATTGGTCTTGCATCTGTCACTGCCAGGCCGGACATCCCGCTCATCCTCCATCACTTGTACGGCAGTGTCACAGGGCACAATAACCCCCTGTCCTGGAAGGCCAGGAGAAGCCATGTCAGCCCACTGCCCCAGTGCACCTGGAGCAGAAAGGGATGGTGTTTCTGTGGGCATCAGCTCACTTTTCTATTCTCACAGGTGGATGGAAGCTTCCCCCATTGGCCATCACCTTGCACAGCCCTATCTCGTTCTCCCAGTCAGTGGGCAAAAGCCAACTGGCCATGGCTAACTGTGGGTTCCAATAAATGTTCTGTTTCTGTAAGCAAACACCTGTGTGTCCTGTGCAGGAGCTGGTGGGAACACCTCTTTCTCCATGCCAGCAGCAGTTCCCTGGACAGGCCAAAGATCTTGGCAGCTTCCTGAAGGGCAGCTTTCCTCCAGCTCCTCATCCAGGCACAATACAGCTGAGGCTCTTCTTTTGTAGCCCACTCTTGGCTTGCGGCCTTCCAGCACCTTGGGATGGTCCATCTTAAAGTTAGGCTATAACAGAATCATAGAAGCTAGAAAGTGCAAAGGAGGAGAGTTATTTGTAACCAGTTCAAGCCTGGAAAACAAACATACATAAGAACTAAGACTTTAGTCTTGGCCAAAAGCCAAACCTATTGAAGAAGACAGGGCAGTTTGAAACCTCAGGCTTGGGCTAGCTCAGATGTTACAATATGGTTCTTTTAAATGATAACCAGCCCTGGGTTTTTACCTGAGCAAGTCCACAGAGCTGTCCTGAAGGGCTGGGGGCAAGGAGAGGTCTGGGCCGTGTTCAGCTGCACCCAGGAGTGGTTCCCCAAAGAGCAGCAGGGACAGCTGCAGCCCGGGACATGATAGTGCCCCATTTGGAAACCTTTCCAGCTCTACCCCTCTGACACCTGCAGAAACACCCTGACAGTTTGCACCTTTTGTGATTCACTGGAGAAACACATTACAAGCTCCCTGCTAACAAACTAGCCTTTCAATTGGCTATGAAAAGTTCTGCCAAGCAAGGGGAAATGGTCTTCCCTGTTGAAACACATTTCAGCAAGCCTTTGTGTGGAGTAAACACTCTTCATGCCAGCAGGATCAATACAAACAACCTGTCTTGGTACCCAGTTCTGAGCTGCTGCTTGTCCCTTTCTTGCAGCCCAGTGTGAGGCAGTTTGGCTGCAGCATTCTGTGATGTCTGTACGAGGGGAGGCTATTTCTGAGGTGACAGAGACCCAGCAGATGGCTGAGAGCCCAGAACCACCCCTGAGCTCACCTTGTTAGCACTGCCAGGTTGCTGTTCTCTAACAATCTGTTCTAAACACTGGCTAAGTTTGGAAACAATGTTAAAAGCAGGCTTGTCATGGTCATGCCAGTGAATGAAGAGCTTCTCAACAGAGGGAGAGTCACCAGCAGCACAAGGGAGAAGACTATATTTCCTCTCTAGAATGGTTTATATCTAGGTGATATATAAATATCACCAAAGATATATCTTTGAATCCTTCAAACTGCTGCAACAGTTTTAATACTGTATTAAGGGCTGGAAAATTGGAGGATCAGAGGATATTTCACTGTCTAGCTCCAGTCCTTTGCAAATCGATGTGAATCCTCCATTCAAAACACAGATTCAACAAGCCAGTTCCTAACATATTCTGATCCTTAAAAAGTGTCCATATTCAGCTTTTGACTTCAGCTTTATCTCCATAAAATTCTCACCAATTTAGGCTTACTCCAAGGGCAAAGCTCACCAAGCATTCACAAAAGCAAGGAACAGCAACACACAGTTGTTGGCAGCAGGGCAAACCCTCCGGGGTGAAGAGCCAGCACCCAGTGATCACAGCATCACCTCTCCCAGCTCAGCCTTCAGGAAGTGAGTTGTTGTGGTTTTACCTGTGAAAGCAGAGAGGGGAAGAAAGGTGATGGTTCTCAGAGGAAGATGGACAAGTCAAAAAAAAAAAAAAAAAAAAAAAAAAAAAAAAAAAGGGACGTGCTATAGCTGCAGTGAGTGGGCTACTTTCAATTATCCTGAGGTATAGGAAAAGCCTGCAGGTGTAGGAGTATCCTGCAACATCTCAGGTGTTCTCAGAAGAATTTATTTCCCACTGCAAGTCTCCCAGCTCTGCATTTCTTGGTCGGGTTTACTCCCTCTTGGAGAGCAGATACATTCCTCTGCCTCTACCTTTCAGCTCAATGCCAGGCCTGCAATGTGTCTGATAGATAAACCAAGCCCTGGTAAAACCAAGCACATTCTTGTTTAACACCATACATTGACCCACTGATGAGTTCTTTTTTCATCATCTCCTGGAGATGTGGGAAGCAGCTGGAACCAGTATCCATGTGAGGAAGCAACAGCATTTCAGAAATTTCAAAAATAGAAAGATCAAAAAAGTTAGGCTTGAACCAAGTGAGGCAGACAAAGCCCATAACCCTTGCCAGGAGGATGAGCAATGCAAACAGTGGATGCCTGTATCTGAAGGAGAGATTTCCCCCAGTCACAGAAGAGGAATATATTTTAAGTAGATGGCTTTTGGTCTTCTGTTTTGTTTACTTCAGCAAAGACAAAACCAAAAGTGACGCCATACCCTACTTTATTAAGTGCTGAAGGAAGCATCTGGGAACAGCAGCAAAACATTACAAAGTCCAGACCAGCCTAAACAGAGACACGCAAAAACCCTCCTGCTCAGCCTGCTGAATATGTAGATACTTATCTATTACAGCCTGCTACCATAGCTGAACAGAAAATACCTGCTGGCCTTCAGGATGCTCCAAGCAGCCAGAAGTAGAACAGGGGGAATATCACACTCAGCTCCTCTTCAGGGGTTGCTTGGTCCCTCGAATAACCACCACTGCACAGAAGGAGCAGACCCACAGCCTCTGCCACAGCTGCGTTCATGCTGCCTCCAGTTCAAGAGCTCTACGGCTACTGCCCAGTTGTGAACCTTCTGGCAACTTCTAGCCTGTGCCAAGTAGAAGCTGAGGAGGAGAATGAGGAAGTGACCCACTGAAAACTGTTCTGTGTGAGGGACTTCCCCACAGAACCAGCACAAGAAAGGCATTCCCTGCCCAGTTAGTGCCATGCTAAACCTGGAGAGTGGCCAAGCTCTGGTTCAAGCTGCCTGATTTGATCACAGAAGCCAGTACCTCTGCCAAGTGCAGGCACTGGCTAAACACTGTTATAATTAGAGCTGAGGTGCCAGGCCAGTTGTTTCCAACTCCCGTTATTTTTATTATGTATCTTTCAGTATTCTGTGTTAACGTCAAGAGAGATGGGGGTCCAATTTCAGAGGGTAGAGCTTCATGCTAAGAACATCCAGTTTTGTTTTCCTACTCAAGCAGAGTGGTCCAAATCTGGTGGTGCAAACCTAGGTGCACCAAAAAGGTCCTAACTATAAGGCAAAGGGGAATTATTTCACTTGCTAAATCAACTTACTGAACAATTAGGTTGGCAAATTACACCAAAGGTAATTATTCTAATCAGCAAACATTTATTAGAAATTGGAGAGGTACAGTAAAGGATCAGCAGAGGAAGGGATTGGCTGTTTCATCTGCAACTGTCCTGACCTTCAGGAAAAGCTCTCTCTAGCACAACATGGTTGCCATAAATACTTACACCATGACAAAAGATGTCAGAAATGCAGGCTGTTGCCATCACAGGATACTCAGCCAAAGCAAAACTGTATGGCTTTCAAACTTGAAAGTTTAAGTTTAAAGTGAGTTTAAAGTGAGTTTAAAAGTGAGTCAAGTGAGTTTAAAGACCAGCAAGTTTAATGACAGTATGATATGCCCTAGAGTTTAGATGGCAGGAAAGTGCAGCTGACATTGAACACAAATATACTATTTTCTTTTAAGGAAGTTAGTTTCCAAATGACAAGGAACTGTTTAACTCATTGTCAAGTTTCAGATCTAAACTAGGCAAGTTCGTAAAAGTTTAAGAACTTTTAAGACAGAGTTCACCAGAACTTTTATTTTTTTAATGAATAACATTTTTTTTTTTTAAATTCCTGGTCTATAATCTCTGGCTCAGGGGATTGCCAGGAGCACAGTGCACACCAGCATCTTCATTTAGAGTCTGCTGCTAGCTGGATGCACGTTTGCTCTGACTCACTTGAGACATACAGTCAGCCAAGACTAAAGTATTCAAGGCTTAGTGTTGTTTGTGCAAAACAAAGCCTCATTTGGCAGTGTGGGATTTCACAGGCTCGTTTCTCAAAGTGTCTTCTCAGAGTGTTCAGTTCCTCCTTCTGTCTCCTGTGAGCCTGAAAAGACAGACCACCAACTCCAAAGAGGGCAGACAGGGCTGCTCTGCTTCTTGTTTGTAAAGTATTACAACACTGCAAGCAAATGGTCTAACCTTACATGAAAAGACATCTTAGATAAATCCCTTGCATGGAATTAATCACACTGATGTTGCAATCATGGGTGTCATGGATAAAAATGACCCAAAGAAGAGGAGGATGACAATTTTCCATCAGGGCTTATTTATTCTAGTTATAAACAGAGATTCCCAGCTCTCTTAAGCTAAGCCAAACAACTAGCATCCACCTGTGGCCTGTTATCTTAGCTGAGGACTATGCTAGATCAGATTTTCTGCCACATATGTGGAGTGGCTGCCTTGATCTTACAACTTCAACAGCAAAAGCATCATTTTACTGTTACTGCTGAATATACCTTTCTTGCACAATTACAGAAACATTTCCTTGCTACTATAAAGAGGTACCAAGGTAAAGGCCACTCCTATACCTTGTTCAGTATGGTACAAAACTCTGTCTTGAGCTGAGTTGTAGTCTCTGCTGTGCTGGTGAAACCAGCATTCACAATGGGGTTCTGTGCTTAGACTGTGGAGAGGAAGCTTTAGGATTAAAAAATAAAATAATGAGTAACCACATTAAATTAAGTTGAACATATCTTTTATGCAACCCCTGTCCTTTCCAAGGGAAATGCACCTGTATGGATGTGATGCTCTTACAGCTTTTGACAGAATGTTTTATGCAGTAGGGGAGGTGTAAAGATGACACAAAGCCCACATCCAGTAAAATACCTTTGCAGCAGGAAAATCAAACCCTCTACATTGTAAAAGCAAGGAGAGGGTCAGGTCATTTGGCTCAAGCAGACAACCTGAGATATCCTGAGTGGTCCTGAGATGATATCCTGAGATGTCCTAAGACAACCTGAGCGGTTTTCTTAGGAATGAGTGAGTACTTACACAGATTGTGCAACTGCTGTGCCTCCACTTTGCAAACACAGCCTGATGTCCAAACAGCAGTGTCTGTAACAGCCTGAGTCTGCACTGGTATCATTTGTGTGCACTTTGTAAATAAACAAATAGTGACTCACAAGTGACAGGCTTGGAGAAACCCAGGGCAGGGCTAATAGCACAGGCTAAATCATCACCCCCTCATCCGTCCAGACAACACAGTACAGAATGGGTCTGGCTGCAGCAGGGTAACACCACAGTGGCAGCAACCCTTGCTGCCAAGGCTAAACCCTTGCTCCAACAGCTCAGTGACATTTGGCCTAACTGGCAACACCAGCCCTGGCCTGGCAGGATATCCCTCAAAGGTGGACATTCACACTGTATCCTCACCCAAAAGCACCTCTTTCCCCAGCACTACCTGTGCTGTCCACCCTCCATATCGCTACACTGAATTAGCACTGGGCAAGAGAAAAAAAGTACAGAAGAAATAGACGGAAATTAATGTTTAACCTTTTCCTGTCTTATGCTACTGGCAAATAGCTGCAAGCAATCCAGATTTTTTTTTCCCACTCATTTAGCTTCTACTTGCTGAGCAATTTTGTTTCCTCTGCCATGCAAAGAGCTCCATCAACAGCAGACCTAAGGAAATCAGGTCCCTCATGCATTAGTATTTGGATAATTAGTTTCTGGTTTTTTTTTCCTCATGGCTGCCAGGGTTCAAGTCTGCTACAGCCTGTTTCTTGGTCAGTGGATGGCAAGGCCTCTAACTGGCTTAGTGGTTTCAGAGATCTCTTAGGAACCTTTAAAAGCTTTACTGTTCTTTGAGCTTTTCAGTGAACTGAAGCATGGCCACCACGTTCAAAGCTGCTGGCAGGCAGTTAGCACACAGTACAACAGTGTGCCCTCATGGAGTTCAGCTTGAAACAAAAGGAAAAGGAAGCCAAGAGCAAATCATATCCTAGCCTAGCAAAAATCTGTTAAAACACAAGAAAATTGCAAAACCAAATCTGAAAAGGCACCAAATCAGAAGATTCTTATTTGTAGGCTCATCTCCTCAATTCTTATAGATGTAGCCTGAACCTCCAAACCAAAGAATTTGAACAGTCATGATTTAGTGACTGGATCTCCAGTCCTGCACACTCAGAGTGTAGGGAAGCTCTTCAGTCCAAGTCTCCTTCTATCACCAACAGGTGCCAGCCACAACCACCTGGCATAAACCCTCTTGTCACAAGATGAGAGTCAGTCCTTTATCCTTGCAGCCCATCACCGTGCAGGACTGCCTGGTACTGCTGGAGAAGTTGGATATGAATGGATGGCTGATTCATGCTGGGACACTGGGCTATTTTCTTGGTCCCCCAGCACGATCTCACCCAGCACAAGAGAGCTGTGAAACCAGTTCCTTGCACCGTCCCACCCCACTGGGGTGAGCAAACAGAGATGTCAGAGGCTTACATGAAGGCTGTGATCCCTAAGGCTTGGTCTGGTTGTAATTAAGTCACCTCCTAGGGAGGGTGTCCTGCCTGCTTTACCCAGCAGTGTCTGGGCAAGGCTGTGCAGGGACAGAGACAGAGGCTGCAAGGGCCTACTTTGCAGGCTGCAGAAAGAGCAAAAGCAAGCCAAGACCATCACATTGAGGTTTCAGCAGCCTCATCTTGCCTCTTTACCTCCCTCAACCTGCATCCAGAGGTGCACAGCCATCTCCAAGTCCTCCCTCTCTCACTCAGCAGGGCCCAGCTGTGCTCCTCACTCATTCCTGCCCTGGGCAGCCATGTCTGTGCTGGGGCCACTGCTCCACCCCAGAGGTGGAAGATCTGAGCACTGGTGGCAGGTTGGAGGTGTGCAGGAAAGAAAAACCCCAGGTTGCAGAGAGCTCATGGCAACACAAACAGCCAAGGTGGTTTATTTCTTCAAGCACCCTTTACTTTGACATTAATTCAAATTAGTAGTTGTTGGATCACCACAGTACAACTGAAGCTTCCAAGACAAGTAACTGGTGGACTGACTACTTGCTAACAGCCCAAATCATTATCCAAGACTCAGGTTGGTGTTTTCTTCAAAGACTTTCCATGTTCCAGTACAGCTCACCCACTGCCCACAAGTTTTACAACATCTGAGGCTTTAGTAACCGTTAAACTGCTGTTCATGGTTTGGGCAAAAAACCTACATTGAACAATACCAAAACTTATCTTGATATTAGCAAAGCAAAATTGAGCAAATGGGAGATGTGCTCTCACAACAGAAAGCTCTGCAGAGCCCCAGGCCAGGCAGAGTGCTGTCAAGGCCTCCATGTCAAAGGGTCAAGTCCAAGGGGAACCTAACCTCATCTCTTATCCAGACCAACACCAGACACTTCCCAAAGAGGTGCAAGAACCCCAGACTGCCTGCATAGGTCCTGACCTGGCTTCCAGCACCTCAGGACTGGTTTATGTCTGGACAATAACACCCAAGTTTCCCTCAGGAAAGCATCCCTGTTGATTTCAACACCAGGTTGCCTTGTTTTCCATTTAAGAACCTGAGCTGGACACTCCATCTTACTAAATTTATGGTCTCACCAACTTCTGAAGACAATGAGACACACACAAGTAAGTTGAATTAACCAGTGGCTCAAAGGATTTTCTCACAGACCAATCATCCTTTATTTAAGCTCCACGATTTCATGGCAACAAGCCCCAGATAGGCTGTAGATGTCGGGAACTGGAGGTTCTTCCCAGTTACCACACAATACATATTTTTCCTGGGTGGCTATTTGCTGCCACAGTCATGCTGAGAACAGAACTGTTCCCTGTGACACAGTGGATTCAATTTATAATAAAACCAAAAAGAGAAAAAAATTGGGCGGCTTTGACAAGGTCTGCTTGACTCACCCCTGCTGCTTTGTTTAATATTGTTGTAGAATTGCTCCATGCAGGGAGCAATTTAGAAAAAGCTTGATGAGGAAAACTTGTGATGAGGAAAGCTCATCTGCTTTCCTTCAGAGCAGCTGCCTGCCCAGGACAGATGCACTTGTCACATATGTGGAGATGGCTCATGCATACTAAAGGAGCAACTCATTCAATAACCACATGTTTAGGAGACAGTTTCTAATCAAATCCTTCCTCCAAGTACAGATAACAAGCCATCCTCAGCACTCTCACCACAAGTACAAGACAGCTCCAGCATTCTGCTGTCTCTAACACAGAGCAGCCTCATTGTGCAAGGACCCACCAAGCCAGTGTGACAATCCCAGCCTCAGGGCACCCATCCCCTGCTAACTCAGAAAATCTTGTGCTAGGAATGTACCCTAATCCTACATCTTGACTGAGACTTCCAAGCTGTGTGCAGTACACTGGCAGATCACGTGGCAGTGCCTCCAGCTAAGACACATGCCTGCTGCCTGCTTCCTTAATGCTCTGCTCCATGTGAGTTCACAAAGCATGGGAGATGTCCTGTTACTGCAGGTCAAAAAATGTCATTCTGTTCAAAATTTCATTGCTGTGTTGCTTTCTGCATTGTCTTCTCCAGACTATTGTGGTGTGATGGGGCAAGGACTGCCTACCCTTGGGTGAGACAGTGGGAGAGCTGGGATCTGCAGACAGCTCTTCAAATATTAAATGGAAACCACTAAGATCAAGACACTGAAGGGGAAGGACAGTCCAGTCACAGACAGATATGCTTTGTCAAGCCAGCACAGTGCATGCTGGTATAAAACAAGGAGCAAAGGCTGCAGGAGGCTGTATCTGAAACAGAGTGAGCAGCTCTGCAAGAACCTGTGATCTGGGAAAAAGTCACTGCACCTTCAAGCACCCTCAAGAGGTGGTGCCAGGAGCCTCCTGCAGCTGGAGAGGCCTCACTCAGCTCTAGGCTGGGTGAATGGGGAGGGGACCCAGCAAACAGCAAGGCAGATGCAGGCAGAGATATCTGCTCACTGCACAACCCACTGCCCCACACACCTTTTCATTGCCAAAGATGCAGCATACTGAAATCTCATTTTACAATTATGAGACTGTGTTGCCTCACGTTATGAGTGAAGCCTTTGAGTAACTTTAACTTCTCCTGTCAAACCCGGCTGTCTCAAAAACATGGTGTTTCTACCTGTTTGAAAGGAAAGAGAAATTCCATAGTGAGCAGGGAGAAAGGGGAGCTACATTCCTGCTCCTGCTAAGAAAAAGTTGCAGCTCTCCCCTGCCTGCTGGCTGGCCAGCAAGCACCCACACACGCACTTTCCCAAGTGAGAATTAGCCAGGGCACAGGGTGCCTCCCACCAAGGTGATATTTAGTGGGTGATTTGGGAGAGAAGTGAACATACTGAGGGATACTAAGATTACCTGCATCAGAGGCAAGTACGAGTGAAGTTGGACTTCACCAAACCTCTTGTGCACAGATCAACTTGTCCCTTGCTTAGGTTACAGTCAGGAGTTTATGCTAAGGGCTTTCTCTTTTCTCACTGGGTATCACAAGGTGTCAGCTCTGCTACAAGCATAGTGGAGCAGCCCCAGGGTAATGGCACCAGCACAACACTGAGAAGAATCTTGGTTGAGGTCCCAGCTTTACTTTCAGCATCCAAAGGCGTTTACTTGCTCTGTGTCCCTTTTTCACCCCAGCAGAACAGCTGTGTCCCAGCAGGGACTGCTCCTCCAGCAACATGGCACCAGTCTCTGCTGTGCAGACACATGACCAAGGTAAAGCCCAGCAGAAACCACCTCCTCTTTACCAAAACCAAGCCCAAGGAAGTCAACAAAGGACAAACTATCCCCAACCACTCAAGTCAAGTTTCTACTGGCTATCTTAATGCACTGTTCCCCCATCACAGAGCACACTGTGCTTGCTTTCCAGGGTATCACACATCCCTACATCCTCAGAGCTTCCCCTCTCCAACTGCTCTGCCCAGGGTGGGTGGAAGAATAAGCTATTCTGCCTGCCACATCCCCCAGGAAAACTTTCCTTGCTTTTCCAGAAGGAACTGCTGTGTGGAGGATTCATCCTGCATTTCTCCTACTTTTGAAACTGGTTTTTTTTTTTTTTTTTTTCCAGTTGATGCTGACCTACATAATAAGCAGGTCACTGGAACACGAGAGATGTTTTTCAAGGCAGAGAAGAAAAGCCAGGCAGCTCCCCCTCCACACGGGCTTCTGAGGACAAAGTGCTGCTTCCCTGGGGTCCCACTCCGCAGCCTCCTTCATGCTCCTCTGTCCAAAACCAGCAGGAGCTGCTGGGATCCCACTGGGGATATGGACAGACCCTGAGGAGAACATGAGGCTTGTTAAAGCTCCACGGGGGACTGAGTGGAGCTTCAGGAACACAAACCTCCCTCACGTGAACAGTACACATATGCAGTGTGCAGTCCCTGTGCACGAGGCTGGGAGCTCACGCAATAGCCTGGCTGCGTGGGACACAGCCCCGTGGGCAAGGCAAGCTCTCACCAAACCAGCAGCAACAGGAGGGAAGGAGAGAGCAAGAAGATTCCTGTGTTGCAGACCTCTGCCCAGCAGAAGGACGGATTGGGATGTAGCGGGTCTGCAGAGCACAAGAACACAGGACTGAGACACTGACAGCTGGAACAGTGCTCGACCTGAAAATCTGGCAGGTGAAAAGCAGGGTTAGAAGAGCTTGAACTCAATTTACTTCTCAAGCTCCAGTCATCATTGCTGCTTCTTTATGGGGAGCATCCCTAAGGGCTTGCCACAATAAAGCACAAACTAGAAATGAGAAAGATTTGAGTAGCCAAGAGAAGAGAGGCCCTGGAATAACCTTTCAGTATCCACATGGTTTAAGGTATGGCAGCATGGAACTGGACTGTTTCAGAACGTTGTCTCCAGCACCATTCTCCCTCATCTCACAGCCGACCTCTCCCCTACTCCCGAACTGGAGAGAACCCTGTGAAAGATAAATCCCAGCACATTCAATCCCAACATTCACTGTGGCATTGCAAGCAGGAAGGAGCAAGTTACCTACCCACAGGTAAAGCAGGGATCTATTAGAGAAATTAATGTAATGTGATCCTGCCTGTGGCTCAGAGTCAGTCCCAGAAGGATACACAGAGCGAGTAATCAGAGCAGGCAAGGGTAAGAAGCTCTGTCAAACAGCCTGATAGCTCAGAGAGCTTCAGTGACAATAGTGCAAGTCTGGTAACTAGGTCACAGTTATGATCCTTAATTAATCCTGAAGAGACCCCCATCTGCCATGGGGAACATGACATCAAGCATAGAAGCAGGCCAGGGGTAATGCCAGACCCCAGCCAAGCAGCAGCTGCTTTGCCCAGCCTGCTCCCTGCCAAGCTTTTAGCCAGCAGGCACACCAGGCTCTCCACATCTCCCCTGAGGAAGTGACAGCAACGCAGAGCCTGTTCCCAAGCCCCTGCCCAAACCACACTGACATAATCCATGACACAGGAGAGAGATGAGATTGAAAACAGACCAGGGCAGGCAGATATGAGTCTCCAGCAGAGGAGCTGTACCAAATCCTGATGGACAGCTGAACCCTGGATCCCTGGGCTGTGCTTCACCTGCAACCCTGCTTTTCTCCTCTACATGTCCCTGTGCTGCGTGGGGTGTGCTATCCCAAGTCACTTCTTCCCACAACTCCTCTGGGAGAAGCTAAGAGATACCAGCTTCTCTGCTTGGGCTGCCTCAGCTTGTACAGAGGCAGTCACAGCCCTGGTGCTGCAAAGGGGCATCAAGTGCAGAAAAGGGCCCTACACTCCAGCTGATGCTAGGAGAGGTCACATGCTGGCAAAGCCAGGTTGTGCACTTGGCAGAAAGAGTGGCCCTGACCTTGACAATGGAGAGCTCATCTACCAACAGGAAACAGAGACTGACTGAGGGCAAGGGCATGGAGAGCTGGCACTGGGGAGAGTAGTCTAGGTAAATCTCATGTGCCCCTGGCCTGTACAGCTAGCTATGTTTTGCTTCTACACATGATCCATATGAATGTCTTGATCTGCTTAAACCCACTGCTGACAGTGAGATAAGACAAGATAATGTTGATTGGGTTTTCAAGCCCTGCTTCTGCTATTTGAGCAATTAAAAAGCAGTCACTGTCAGCAAAAACAGCAACAGCAGTACAGAGTCTTCAATACAGAGCTTCTGAGGACTCAGCACAGAGCAGGAGCATTAAAAATACTTGTTTCAGAGGAGAAATGGGTGACTCATAAGCCCTACACTGACAACTCTTGGGAGACGGGGGCAGCTTAGTATTAAAGCCATGTCTCTGGGGACCCTTATTAAGGTGTCACTTGTGCTCAATACCACCCCCAAAGGCATTGTATTCCCCAACATGCACAACTGACAGCATGCCAGGGAACAGACACAATTAAAGCAGGACAAGTAGAAAAGAGAAAAGCTGCCAAGTAAACATAAAACAGTATTTTTACCCAAGGAAACTTTGAAAAGCAGAACAATCAAATTCACAGTATATGCACCATCACTGTAGACATGCACTGTTCTCTCTCATCCAAGTGCAGCTGGGTGAGGGACTGTACTACTGTGAGATCATTCCATGAAAACTGGGTCACTGGCTATCAAACCCAAGAGATAATGCCAGGACTCTGGGAAGGATACACTGAAATCACTTCTTCCAATTAAAATATGAGCTTAGGAAGCATCTCTAGTTTATTTGGTCTTATAATTAGAGCTTTAAATTTCAATTACTTGCTCAAAATCTCAGTGTTCTTCATGGTAAATAATCCTGACAGGTTTTTATATATTTTATATATTTATGTATATTTTATATATCCTGACAGGTTTTAAATAATTCTGACTGGTTTTTACTGTGGAGGAGACAGGCAGTTTTGGGAAAAAAGCTGGAATAAACACAGGAAAGATAGGCACCTTTCCAACACAGAAGTACGGAGAGCACAGGCCTCACAGAGCAATCCATGGTCTCAAAGGCTCACAAATGAACACAGAGTTTGCCCCATCACACCCCCCAAAGAACAGCACGGCTGTTTGCTGTGCCAAGCATCAGCCTGCTCTCTACCTCTTCCCATCAAAGTGCAAGGCTAGGTGCTACACAAGCCCTGAAGATCCTGCTGGGTTTCAGCACTAGAGAGCACAAAGCTCCAGAAGGTTTGCACATCTTCACTCATTAGAACTGTTTGCTCCTGTTTAGTGGTTGAAATCGTGGCTGTCCCCTTCTCAGGCACCCCACATTCCACTTCAATGGAACTACACTACAATCCTGCTGCAGGTTGCAGAGGATGAACATCTGCTCCATATCAGATCCCGGCCAAATGTGTGCATTGCCCAGCATGGCGTCTCTTCCCCAAATTACTTCTTGCAATATATTGCTGTGTCACAAAACACAGCTTGGCAACAAAATACAACCTCACACCCACCTGGACACAGAGATTGCTCAGCACACTCCATCAGAGGCAGAAGAATTAACCTGTAAGTAGTGAATGGGCTGTGGAAAAACATTGCAAAGCAACCTAACCACCCCTCTACTCGTTAAACACTGCAACAGTGTATCATCTGTGCTGTATTTGCAGACTTCAAAGTGCCAAAGAACTACAAAAAAATACAAAACTGCCAGCAGGGCTTTTGGGGAAACAGTTCCACCACTGCCAGCAAGAGCCTCGTGCAGTGGAACTAATTTGAAAGTTTTCTGGTGAAAACTGATGGCTGGAGAACCATTAGTTATCCTTTGCCCCAAGTTCCCTCTCCACACAGAGTCACCACCCCTCACTCTCACAGGGCTCAATACTTCCTCCCTGTGTGAGCAATCATCCTTACCAGTGCCTAGAGGGGGTGTCTTACAACACCTCACCTGGAGTAACACTGAATTATTTTTATTTTGTATTAATTAATGCATTATTAAATTTCACAGTGAAAATACAATGTATCTTTTTGAGAACATGAATTCTGAATTACTTTTTCAAGTTAAACTTTGAAGAAGAGACTTTTCAAGACTAGAGGTCTTTAAAAAAAGATAAGGAAGTACAAAACTAAATCATCAGAACTACACCTCAGTTTTCCTAAAAGCTTGTGGGATGTCCACAGGAATTTCTGGGTTGCAAGTCTGAATAAACTACTAGATTATCTACCGTATATAAAACTCCATAAATTATCAAGGCTCTCTATAAAATCACAGCACACAGGTCAATCCCTTGATCCATCACTAGCGCTAAACCAGCAGTAACCCTCCACTCTCCCTTGGTTTGCTCTTACAGTCAGTGTCACATGAGAAACCATGCACAGAAGTAAAGAGAATGACTTAACCTTGGGTTTGTATTTTTGCCATTTCAGTCTGGTGTCAGTAATGTCTCAGCTGACCCCTCTCAAACTTTTTGTTATGTTATGTAATGTTTGCACTTCCATCTCTTTCTAGGACATTCTCTGGAATCAGTTTTGATTTTCTTTGCCCAGGGCTGGGACAAGATGCATTTCCACGAGAGAGCACATGCCTCACCCCCAATTAAGCAGCAAGATTCCCGAAAAGTAGACTTTAAACGCCCTGAGTTCTTCACCACATCTCCTGGAGACACACAAACAACACATTTCCCACCATTACTACCTCCCCAAGCCAACTCAACACAACTGGGTTTGCTCAGCACACCAAGCCAGAGACAGCTCACTCCTTTGTTTGAGTCCTCTAGTCCCATAGATCTCAGCTGGAATGATGTTCAAAGCAGCTGCAGGACCATCAGGTCTAACAAACCAGTGCAGAAAAGGCTGCCAGCAGGGTCACAGTACCCCAAGAAACCTCCCAGTCCAGCTGTCCTGGCATCCTCACTCCCACTGCTCCTGGTACCACCTGTCCTTGGCAGGCAGAGAAGCCTGGGAGCCTTCGAAGTAGAGTCCAGAGCTTTGCATGACTGAGGCTGTTTGTAGGACAGTGCACACAGAGCACCTGGCAGCTTTTGGGAGAGTTCAGTACAAAAGCAAACAAGGATGGAAGCCTTGCATACTCCAGTAATCTCAATACGTCACAGAGTTTCTCTGATCTGCAGCTTTCAAGTTCAGATTTGGAGATATGATGTGCTAATTTCCTCCCTTAATGTTTCAGCACAAGGCCCTTTCTTCCCTATAGCTGACACTCTTCTCATTTTAATACCTTATCGCCAGCCTCTAACTTCATCTGTAATCTTCAGTGCATAAGGAGGAGTATGTCTTGCATTTCACAAGCAGCAAGAGCTATTGCAAAACAGCACAGCAAATGCCATGCCCAGAATGCACTCTGGGAGGTGGAAGCATTTGGAGTTGGACCCGAAGAAGGCTGTAAGCTTATCCTTCCACCTTTCTGGTGTATACACAGGCTGTGGTGTTACACACTCTTCCACTCACAGCAGGAGGTTTTGTACCCCATGTTACCACACACTTTCATACTATTTTCATGTATGGAAAACCTCCACTTAAATATGAGGCATCCTTCTGCTCTACTGCTTCACCACTTCACCTCATCCCTTTGGATTATTTCTTGCAAAGAGTTAATTCTGCCTGTACAACTATAGCATCTAATATTAACTATAACGACCAATTCTAAAACTGTAAAGCTTTCCATTGATGGAAACAATGACAGATTGAAACTGATTTACAATTTACTCTTAAAACTGTCTCACAACCAGCAATATCTAATGCTATGGAATAACTGGGTGAGGAGAAAAGCCACCCAGGTAACAAAGTTCTGTTGCCTCACTGGGTACTCATTAATGGGATAACACCTACACAGAAAAGTCCAGCTTGGCTCTAGTCAGGAGCAGGATTTTCCCTCACCTTCTCACGTCATCAGCAGGTATTTCATTCTGAAATGCTAGTCTTTACTTCACTGATCTCTGCAGAAGAAATTATATTACCAGATTCATAAAAGAACAAGCCTTTGCTGAGACAAACCACAACAATGAGCCTTACTAGTAAGTGTACTGTGACTATTAGGACTTCACTGGATGCCTTTATCCCTATTCCCAGGCTGAAAAGGCAGTCTTACTCGTATTGCTACACCTGGGAGCAGAAAGGCAGCATGTAAAGACTGCAGGAGATAGTACTGGTTAAAAAACTGTCCAGTCGGGGAATATTCATTTTGATTAAAAAAAGGACATCAATTTGTACAAAATATTTCACTCCCTGTATCAATCTGAGTCTGTGGTGACTGGAAGAATTGAGGGCACTTTTATTATGCTACTGCCTTCTCAGGTGTCCATGGCAGGCCCATGGGACAGGTAGACAAGTCAGAGAGATGATTTTGGGTCGTGATTTAACACCAGTAGGCACCAAATCCCCACACAGCCTCTACTCAATTCCCACTCTCTGTCAGATGGGGGAGATTATCAGAAGGGTGAAAGTGTAAAAGCTTGTGGGCTGAGATAAAGTCAGTTCAATAACTAAGAGAGGGGGGGAAAGTTACAGAGAGAAAACAAGTGATGCAAAAGAAAACAATTGCTTACCACCAACTGACTGATGCCCTGCCAATCCCTGACCTATGACAGCCCCAGCCAACCTCCACCCTCCCAGTTTAACTGCTGATTTTGGTGTCATACGGTGTGGAATATCCCTCTGCTCAGTTGGGGTTGTCCCCTACCAAGTTCTTGTGCACCCCCAGTCTACCTGCTGGCAGGGCAGTGTGAGAAACAGAAAAGCCCTTGACACTGTACAAGCACTGTTCAGCAATGACTGAAACATCCATCTGTTATCATTGCTGTTTTCCTCAGAAATCCAAAGAACAGACTATACAAGATGCTATGAAGAAAACTAACTCTATCCCAGCCAAAACCAGCACATTTTTAGAGGACAAGAGGAAGAGAACAAGATACACTCCTTGCTTTCTAGCAATCTTCTTGACAGAAAACTCCTAACATTGACACTGCTTTAAGGGAGAAAGCCCATAGGCTCCAGCACAGAATTTTTCATGGCTATGGGTTGATTTCTTGTTTTCAAGGACTTGGACAATCCACCTTCTGCTTTGACTTCCACCTTCCTGCCAAAGCCCACAGTAGCATAGGTATGAGCAGAACTAGGGGCTCTCACTAGAGACACCTGGTATAGCAAAGATGCTTTACTACATAAGCATGACTTGAGTATCTTTCTGGGCCTAAAGTGTTTAAATTTAAGACACACACTTCTCTCCTTTGACAGCTGTCCTTCCTATATAGAGAGGAGCAGACTATCTACTAAAATCTTTTCTGGAAATCCTAGTTCTAGATTTCTACAGAGTGCTCTGACTAAAGATCCAAGTCCTTTCCCCACCCTCTTGCACCTTCAATACTGGAAGTAATTGAATACAAATTTTTAAGGTATTTCTGCTCTCTGTTGAGTAGACTTCAAGCTCCTAAACTGGATGTAGAAGGTGCTGTCTCTGCCTGAGTACCTAATGAGAAATGAGGGCTGAGGTATGCAAGAAAAATGATAGACTGAGTAACTTCAATAACCATAACTAAAAGTATACTGGTTGGGGTCTACTGGTTCCTTCTAAGAGGAGGAAGACTGTGTGAGAGAGGAGGAAATGAGGGTGTGGAGGCAAGTCATGGCAAGTGCAGCAAAGCTCACAGTAGCTGGAAGGATTAGTGTATCATTTCCTGCCGTGTGCTGCACAAAGCAAGACAAACTCAATAATGCAAGATGAAAAAAAGGTTATTACGTGATTTTCCACATCTGAAGCAACTGGAGGGACGTCAGGGGGATATTCTGGACTTAGAACAAGCCACTGCTGGATGTGTTATTCAGCTGGGCTGTGGACTGCAGCAGCAGTGTGGAGTGGTGCACTTCAGTGGGACAGCAAGGTACATTGTATGAGGGTGGCAACAGCTTCCACTGCCAGCACTGCACCTGACTCATGTCCCTGTGATGGGACTTTGCCAGGAAACCAAACTGCTCCACATCAATGGGCAGCTCCAGGGGCCTGGCAGACAGGAAATGTGTCCTGACCCAACAGCCTTGTGAGGGCCCACCAGCAGTCCGTGAATGAACAAAACAACTCACACTTGTCTGTATGAGATGGGTATGGATCTTCCCTGGCCTGTGTTGGTGAGACAGGGGTGCTGCTCAGCCACTCTGCAACACAAGCCTCAGCATCCAGCAGCTCCTCCATCTTGCTCTAATTCTCTGCTGCTTTGAGGGTCCTAGAAAGAAACAAGATTTCCTGTTCTGCCATGTAAAGAAGACACTGGCTCCAAATCAGGAAACATGCTAAAGAAATTCAGCATTGGAAGAATTATCACTATGCAGCTGCTCTAACAAGCCTCCAATTTTGCCTTAAAAGGTAAATAAACTAAATCCTCCCTAAGAACTGCGGGTCCCAGGACCGGAGGTGGAAGTTCTCAGATGAAGCCTGGAATCTGAGCCTGGATTAAATCCAGATGTCAGGATCACACCCACTTCCTTGGAAAATTCAGATCTCAGTATGGACAGGGGTGTGTGCATGGGGAGGGGGAATTGTTTTTCTGGCTTGTCCTCTCTGACACTGACTAGATGGGAAAAAATTAGGAATCTGCATAGCCCTGACTTCAGGAGTGGGCAAAAGGGATTACATGTTACTAATTATGGTGCAGTCACAGCCTTTCCTTTGACCAGGCTGAATGTGGAGGGGCTCTGACCCTTGCTTTACTGTTAAGTATCTAAATGTTCTCTTCAAAGCATAAAACTAATGAAAATTCTATGAAAGGAGCTCCCCACAGACAAATGCAAGGGCAAATGAATGCTACAAACCTGTGAACCAAGTTCTGTTTCCAGGATTATTGGGGCAAACATGCTTGAGAGAAGAGGGATAGGAGGGAAGTATTCAAGGTAACTTACACCTGACCCTACACAGTAAACCAGCAACATGGGAAGAGACCATCTTCACCAGCAACACTTCATAGACATCTGCAGACATTAATTTGATCTTGTGGCAGGGGATTTTTTCCCCTTTCAATTTCCTTATGAGAAGCACTTTCTGTAGCTTCTCACTCACCATCCAAACTGGTGGAATTTAACCTTGTTTCCCCTTAACCTTTATTTAGCTAAGAAACTGACAGATGATCAGAACAGAATGGGCTTTAGAAAACTAAAATCAGCACAGGCTCTCAGGATAGCTGAGAGTCTTCCCTTCTCTTCCTCTGTCACTGCAGCACACGGGCCTTTCAGGCAGATTGAGCTTCTGCTCAATCCATCTGGTCTAAGGGACCAGCTCAAAAGGCTGCTCCAAAACACAGGTACAGCAAGGAACTACTCACCTTCTGACCTAAATTTTGTTAGGGCCAGCTGAATAAATTTCTTCTCACTTGAGTGCTATCCCCTCTGCTTAAACCCTTTTCCTCCTTTATTACATGTTACTCTGCTCTTTCTGTACTGCCAAGCAGCCATTCCTTCTCCCCTGCCTGCTGTACCTGCTGCCTCTCTCCAGTCTAAGTCTGCTTTTTCTCTCTCAGGATGAGCTCCCTGTTCCCTCCTGTGCTGCCACTCGCCCTGCTGCAGACTGACCTCCTCCTGCAATGTGACAAACAGCATTTGTGTGGCACCACATGCCAGCTTCTCCCGAGCCCTGTAGGATATCAGTAATACACTGCCACAATTAATTCCTTAAACACCATTTAATTAATCCACTGAAGCCCTAAGAAATTTTAATTAACAGCAGCTGTATTAGTATTTACTTCACCTTCGACACGGTAAGCTCTGGCAGTATTTCCAAAGGGAGGACACTGGCAGAGCAGTTGACAAGACACCCTTTTCCCAACCTCTCCCTGCTCTGTTGCTCCCAGAGCTCCCAGCCAGCTCTGTGCTCTGACAAGGACAGTTCCCTCAGCAGCCCTCCAAGATCAGGGTCAAGTCAATGTAATTCCATTGCTCTGCGCAATTCCTGTCATGTACAAGGTGAAATTCATCAAAACCTCTTTAAAAAAGGTGTTATTACAGTGTTTGATTAACAGCACAGATTCGAGGGGAGTCTGACAGGAAAGCTGAAAGTCCTGCCCCATTTGGAGATCTCCATATCGTAGCCAAGGTCACCATGACTCAGCTGCCAGCCTTGAATGATATTTGTGTAAAAAGCAGATGCTCTTCAGGCTTCACATGCACTTCTGAATACAAACCAACAAGTCTCTGAATTCCAGAAACCAAGCAGACTGATGTACTCCAGCCCTCAGCCCTACAACACGGCGAGACGCTGCTGTTCAGATTACCAGGATAAAGAAGGATTATCAGATTTCTGGGGGATCTAACCTGCTGTGGCAGGTGTCCAGGCAGACAAGCTCTGCAGCCTCTTGCAGCAGATTTGTGCTCATTTGCACAACACCTTTGTCTGGTGCCTCTTACAATAAAACACATATTCCCTCTGAGCTAATCATGGACAATTGTTAAGGGAAAAATAGCAGGAGAAAGAAAAATACACTCAACATACTATAAATCAAGCTCATTGGACTTGATTCCTGTTGCTAAAACTGCAATTTACCTCAGGAGCACAGGAGTGATCCCTTAGGCCCAGACGCTTTAACTGTGCTCTATGGACACCTGTCAGGCGTTCACAAGTTAAAATGCCATAATGTTCCCTCAATTTTTAGAGTAACTGACGTGACACAGAGCTTCATCAGCAAATGCTAGTGTTCCAGGGAATGGGGACAGCAGTAATCTGAAATACAGATCAGGTGTCTTTAAACTTCAAGTACTAATTAACTATTATTTTGCTAAATACTTGAGGCATGTAACACTAGCCAAAACCTAGTTGTGTGTGCAGGGGAAATCTTCATGAGCAACTGAACTGATAATTCAAAACACTATCCTGGTAGTACCAAATGACCAGGACTCCTGCTTTCATAACTGCTACAGAGGCTGAGGTCAAATACCGCTGCCCTACTTTATCACTTATCTACGGAACAAATTAAAACTAGTGTATATCTGGTTTAACAATGCCAATGATGCATTACTGACAAATACTGAGTTAAGATCTGAGCAACGAGACTTCTTAAATAATACTGTCTTAAATTTCTAATAAGCAAGAAGTGAACTGTGCTTAAAACACACCTGCTAAAGCCCTACTAAAACCCAAACCCCACACCCCGTGTTGCCAAGCCCCAGCTAACTTTTTCAGGGCTTTGTGAATAGTACATGAGGGCAGAACTCCCATTTCCTGCCTCGGAGCTTAGTAACACACTGGAGCTGACATCAAATCTGACGTTTGACTATGAGGTTTTCTTCCTGACCAACTTATTCAGATCCCAAAGTTTACAAACTGCATGCAGCATCCTCAAAGCGAGTCAGTGGTGAATAAAAGAGTCAGGCAAATATCCTGCTGGTTGTCCCCCTAGACAACTCCCTCTGACAGAGGAGTTGTCTAAAGATTAATCTGCAATATCTGAATGCTAACCAACACTCATAGAAGTGTTTTTTATAGCCAAACGTGTGTTCAGCAGCCACAGTCCTACACAGGGTTTGTATTTCTCTAGTCATGCCACATGGAGTGCCTTCTAGTAACTACACAATGTAACTTCATGCAAGGCAAGAGCCAAGAGCCAAGAGCGACCTTTACGAAAGCCCTCCTCCAAACTCCACACCTGTTACAAAACCCACTCATGCCCCAAAGTGCCCAACACAGCTATTGGCTCTCTACCCAAATCCTGTCTTCCGTGAAATTGTTTCACAAGATGAGGAAAAAAACATGTGCTGTAATTTTTCCTTCTCCATTCTTTGCACACTTGAGCAGTCAGTGCTTACAGGAAATAGGACTACTGTGGTTTGAATAACCACACACATAAGGAGAATTCCTTTCACCATTACCCCCACACATCAAATCCCTTGTAAGCAAACAAGCTTTAATGTCCGTTGCAAATCAGAGAATGAAGGATTCCAATTTTGCCTGCTGCTGTTGTTCTTTCCTTCAAAACTCAGCAAAAAATACAATGGGGAAAATCTGAGCATCACTTACAAAAGAGCTGTTGGATTAATACCATCTGTAGGAAAAGTAAGAGGAGTTCAGGATCCCAGTACCACCATCTGAGCCCCCGGGCATGAGCTCTGCAGGGCGTCAGAGGTGCATTTAAAAAGAAGACACCGAGACGCGTCCGAGCAACGCCGGATTTCCCCCAGCGCAGCTGACTCAGAGCTCACCTTTTCCCACTCCCAATCTCCTGTCCTGAGGGCAAGGGACTCCAAACCTCCTGGGAAACAAGCACTGCACAGCCAGGGGTTCTGGGGAAACCCAGAGCGGCGCTTCCCGCTCGGACAGAGCCCCCATCCCCTCACAGACCCCAGCAGTGCCCAAGGCCCCTCCGTACCCTTACAGCTCTGGGGCAGTGGCTCAGCCTCCCCCACAGCGCCCCTATTCCCCCATGGCGTCCCCACCCACTCCTGCCCCTCAGGAGCCTCCCTGTCCTCGAAACGCTTCCAGCCCCTCACCCACTGCGCCCCACCACGTGCTCGGGACTCCTCCAGTCCCCCACGACCCCCGGAGGTGTCTGTAGAGCCTGCGGTTCCTCACGACCCGCGCCGGAAACCCCCCGCACCCTCAGGCCACCTCCGGCCCTCACACCGCCCGGGACACCCAGAGCCGCCGGGCCCCGCCCCTCGCCCCGCCCCCGGCCCCGCCCCGCGCCTGCGCAGCCGCCCCGCGCCTGTGCCGCGACCTCGGCGCTATAAAGGCGGCAGCGCCGGCGCGCATCTCGGTGTCGCCTCCGCGTCGCCGGTTTCACTTTGCCGTCACCTCCGCTGTCCCGTCCGGCAAGCGAGGATGGAAGCCGTGGTGCGCCGCTGCCCGTTCCTGGCCCGTGTGTCCCAGGCGTTCCTGCAGAAGGCTGGGCCGTCGCTGCTGCTGTACGCCCAGCACTGCCCGCGCATGATGGAGGCGGCCCCGCCGGCCGCCCGCGCCCTCGCCACGTCCGCCGCCCGCGGGCAGCAGGCGGAGGAGGAGACCCCCGCGGGCCGCCGCGGTGAGTACGGCCGGGGGAGCGGCCGAGGGTCACACGCGGGCCCCCGGAAGGGGCAAAAAATAACACAGACGCCGCCTGTCACGGGAGGAAACTTCTGGAATAGGCAGCTCTGAGGCAGGGATTGCTTAATCCTTGAAATGTCCCCGGTAATGAAATTTGTGACCGTGGCGTGAATCAGGGACCGGCCCTGTTGGGGCGTCCTGCGGCGGGCCCCGGGCGGGGATCTGGGATACTGGATCTCAGAGCGGTGTTTCTCACGGCACGGTGGCCTTCACGCCGCTCGGGAGCATTCCTTGGGGAATTTTTCAGGGGAAGGAGCTGAGGCTGGTAGCAGAGGAAGCTGCATGGCTGAAAAATCTCTGAACTCCTCGAAAGAAGATCACAGAATCACAGTTAGGTTAGAAAAGACCTCTGAGGTCGAGTCCCGCCTATGACTGAATACCACCGTGTCAGCTAAACCGTGGCACTTAGTGCCACATCCAGTCTTTCCTTAAATATTTTCCTTAAATACTCCCATTGGGAGTGAAAGAGAGATATTTTTACCCCTTGAAGGGTACCGTGCTAGATCTAGCATCTTAAATCAGATGTCGCTTGGGTATTACTGGGATTTTGTGCTTTTCTAAATATAAGGTGACTGCTCAGTTAAATAGTTCTGAAGGGGTCCTGCCAAATTAACTGCAGAAGTAATGGATCAAAAAACTGAAATCAGTGTAGTGAAATGATCACGCTAAAGTGTTTTTTCCCTTCTCTGTCCTTGTCTCAGAGGCCAAAAACGTCAAAGAGGTGGCCCAGCAGAGTACAGATGGAACCCAGCCTCCTGCTGGCCACCCACCTGCCAGCGCTAGCCAGAGTACAGCTACCAAGTGCCCGTTCCTGGCAGCTCAGATGAATCACAAGAAGAGCAATGTCTTCTGCAAAGCCAGCCTGGAACTGCAGGAGGATGTGCAGGAAATGCAGGCAGACAGGAAAGGTACGTTCTCTGTGCACTGGAGTGGTGATTCCTCCCGAGAGCTTCTGGTGCCTGCCTTGGCTCTGGAGCATGCCAGATCTGACAGGCACCACTGAAATGATGCAGTTGGGATTATGGGTGACTGCAGGGAAACGTTGCTGGAGAATGTAGGTGTTAATGACATACCTGTGACGACGTGCAAGGCTTCCCTGGGTGATTTTGATGTGGGAATACCATGAGCTGTATTTTGATGTGCTGGCTGGCTCTAGGTGTGGGAGTCAAGCTGTTACACTTGCACCCAAGCAGATGCTTAGATCTGAAGAGAGCTTTGCCAAGGTGCTCGTTTAGACAAAGGTTTTATGTTGAAAGATGGAGGAAAGTGTCAAGACACCAGGCAAGTACCAGCACAAATCCAAGCTTGAACACAGGCAAATGTTTTTGGGGTGGTTTTTTTGTATTTATGGAACTAAAAGGTGTTGGCTGGTGTGCAGTGGTAGTGTAGAGGGACTGTCCTTCAAAGGAGGGAACTTTTCAGCAGTATCGGTAAAGCCTTGCTGCCTGTCTCAGGAGGCTTATTTTACTTTTCTGTTTGCCTTCTGTGGCATAGTTTTTTTAAAAAATAAACTTGTGCTAATGGAACAAAGAGGAAGCAGCTGACTAGAAGCCTTCAGTTAGGTGTGTACTGTTTTTTCAGATAAATGCTGTAGCTGTATAGTGTGGTTTTGAGTCATGATGAGCCAAATATGTTGTAAAGAAATTGCCTGTTTGGATTGATTAGAAAGGCTAATCCTTCTGTCTTGTCCTATGCAAATTTGTAAGCAAATAAAACAGTTGATCCTAGAAGGATCAACATGGGGTTTTGGGCATGTCCTTTCTAAAGATTGAAATGTTAGTTTTACTTAAAATGTTTGCTTTGCTGCATTGGATTTACTTCACCCTTTCAAACCAAAGTCACTGGAATTTATTACAATGTCTGTAGGTACGGAATTTGCCAAAATACCAACTACATCTGCAGTGAGAAAGATTGAGACTGAGGGAGAAGAGCAGAGTGGTTTGCTCAAGAAGTTTAAGGATATTATGCTGAAGCAAAGACCAGAAAGTGTCTCTCATCTGCTTCAGGATAACTTGCCAAAATGTAAGAATGTCTGACAAAACCTCCAGAGGCCTGGGTTGTTGTGATTATTTCCTGTGTGCTGAAGTCTCTGTCTTCTTTCAGCTGTATCCACCTTCCAGTATGATCAGTTCTTCGAGAAAAAGATAGATGAGAAGAAGAAAGATCACACCTACCGAGTGTTCAAGACCGTGAACCGGAAGGCGCACGTCTTCCCCATGGCTGATGACTACACTGATTCCCTGATCACCAAAAAGGAGGTGTCTGTCTGGTGCAGCAATGATTACCTGGGCATGAGCCGGCACCCTCGTGTCTGTGGAGCAGTCATGTGAGTAGTGCCACGTTCTTAAGAGGTGTTTCCAAGCTGTATTTTGTGGGAAGACTTCTAAAAATCTGATTTCTGTGCTGTGGTACATGAGTTGCTTCTGATGGGATTCTTGGTGTGCAGTTGAGATCACACTTACTTCTTGAGCTGGGGTGGGTCACTTAGTGTTTAGATCCAGGGCCACACTGTGTGTACTGTGTGGTCACTGACTGTGCTCCTTGGATCTTCCTTAGAAGTCCCTAAATGTTGCCAGATAAACTGGATGGTATATTGCAGCTGTACTTGGCAGTTGATTTCTGACCTTACTGGACTTCTGAGTGTGCAGGTTGCTCAAAGACCCAATAGCTGCTTTTTGCTGCCAGTTCTTCTTTAGGGCAGTCCTGATTATGTACCAGAATGTTTTCAGCAGCAATCCTTTACTCTTCTGTGTGTCCCACAGCAATGCTAATGCCTCTCTTGGGCCCTCTCTAGGGAAACACTGAAACAACATGGTGCTGGAGCAGGTGGTACAAGAAACATATCAGGAACAAGTAAATTTCATGTCGACTTGGAAAAAGAACTAGCTGATCTACATGGAAAAGATGCAGCACTGTTGTTCTCATCTTGCTTTGTAGCCAATGACTCCACTCTCTTCACTCTAGCTAAAATGCTGCCAGGTAAGATCTCAAACTGCGCCTCTGTTGCCAAAAAAATGTAGCCTTGCCCCAAGCTGTTGGGAGTATGTTTTGCAAGTAGCTGTCCAAAGTGAGGATTCACCCTAATCCATCAGCAGAGTATGGTTTGCTGGTTTTAATACCATATTCAAGTTAGGGTCAATACAAATGACAATACCAGCCTACTGGGATTGAGATCGAGCTGAGAACTGCAGGAGGAATTAGACAAGAAGAGTCTTTTCTTAGGTTTAAACTCTGCCTGAAAATGAGACAGCAGGAGTTTAGTGTCCTCCCACTGGAAGGGGTGAACTGCTATCCCACTTCAGAAGTTAAGAGTTAAATAACTATTTTCTCAAGCTCTTATTTGTGTGAAGACCTAAAATAAACCTCAGATATTATTCTTGCTTCATGATCTGTAACTTGCTCTTCTGATCAAGAGCATTACTTTCAAGAACAAGCTACCCTTGTTTCCTGAACTCTTCTCATACATAATGCAATGCTAGGAATCAGTTAATGCTTTTCATACTTAAAATGCAACTGGGCTGTTTCCTCAGGTTGTGAGATCTACTCTGATTCTGGAAACCATGCCTCCATGATCCAGGGGATCCGTAACAGCAGGGTGCCAAAACATATATTTCGCCATAATGATGTCAACCATCTTCGAGAACTATTGAAAAAGTCTGATCCATCCACCCCTAAAATTGTTGCATTTGAAACTGTTCACTCAATGGATGGTAAGTTGACATCAAAGCCTTCTCTCTTCTTCGAGGGCAATTA
This sequence comes from Sylvia atricapilla, assembly GCF_009819655.1. Classification (NCBI taxonomy): domain Eukaryota; kingdom Metazoa; phylum Chordata; class Aves; order Passeriformes; family Sylviidae; genus Sylvia; species Sylvia atricapilla. The sequence continues at coordinate 15,037,625 of NC_089150.1, read as the reverse complement.
GTCTTCAAATCATCTGTGTTTTAGGTCTCAAAGGGTACAGTGCTGTAGGGGTTGTCTAGGGGGACTTCTGGGGTTCATCCAGTCATGCAGAAAATCCTAAACTGCCCGTCACTGCTTTGGTTCCTAGGTGCTGTTTGTCCTTTGGAAGAGCTGTGTGATGTGGCCCACGAGCACGGGGCCATCACCTTTGTGGATGAAGTGCACGCTGTGGGGCTGTATGGAGCCCGAGGAGGTGGGATAGGAGACCGGGATGACATCATGCACAAGATGGACATCATCTCTGGAACGCTTGGTATGCACAGCCTGGCACTCCTGCAGGAGCTGAGGCAGCAAAGCTGCTGAGCAGCCAAATTAAGTGGGTTAGCTCAAAATCAGTCTAGTCAAATGAACCTTGTTAAGGGCTGCTGGGGCCTAGGATTTTTCAAAAAGCCCAAGGGATTTGAGTGTGCCCCACAGTTTGAAAAGCTTCTGTTAAGCTACTTACACTGCCTTAGAAATAACTATGGTAGCTTTGTATGGGGTTTTCCTTTAGGCAAACTAGCAAAAAGTCCTGCAGTGGCAGGTTATACAACTCAAGAAGAAATTCAGGTGAGAATGCTAGTAGAGCAGTTCTCTATATTTAGTAGTACTTAGTTCCTTTATGTGAAATGGAGTGCTACTAATCTAGAAACCTGAGATGGGAAGTTATGTAAAGAGATTTGGCAACTACTGAAGCAACTGCTATTATCTGAGTAGAATGAAGGCTCAGGAGTAAGTTTACTGCTGCAAATTGGAAGGTTGTTTAAACAGCTTTCAAAACACAAATAAAATTTACTAGGAAAATTCATTCCCTTTGGAACTTGATGTCCTGGATTACAGCCTAATAGGAACAGAAGTGTTCACCATACACCCTAGTTCTGTCTCTGGCTGTATTCTGCACTCCAAACATTTGGAAAGGAGGGCTGGTATCAACTGCACAATCACAGTAACAGCCTTTTCTGCTCCTTAGGAGCACAGGCTATTTCTAGCATCTCTGAAACAGATTATTTTAAATCTGCTGAGAGACTTAGTGTTGATCGCTTGGGGTAACTGTTGAAATCCCTGCTTGATGATTTGGCTTGTAAGGTCTTCCCCAAAATCAAAATTTGTGTATCTGAGAGAGGCATGAACTGTCCTTGCTGTGCAGTAACTAGATCCACGTTATCAAGATTAGCTTAAAAACAAAGCCATACCATGTGCTGAGTAAATACAAGATTACTGAGAGGGGCTGGAACGTGCCATGACTACATTATGTGGGTGTGGTCAGAATAACCCATTCCTCCAAATGAAAAACTCCAATACTTCAAATCACCCCAATAAGCAGAAAGAATGCCAGTTACCTTTCTTATTTCTTTCTTTTCCTTCAGGCAAAGCGTTTGGCTGTGTGGGAGGCTACATCTCCAGCACCAGCTCGCTGATCGACACGGTTCGCTCGTACGCGGCCGGGTTCATTTTCACCACGTCGCTGCCGCCCATGCTGCTGGCGGGGGCCCTGGAGTCCGTGAGGACGCTCAAGAGCGCCGAGGGGCAGGTGCTGAGGCGCCAGCACCAGCGCAACGTCAAGCTCATGAGGCAGATGCTGATGGACGTGGGGCTGCCCGTGGTGCACTGCCCCAGCCACATCATTCCCATAAGGGTGAGGGCTTGGGGTGCTGTTAACGCAGGGTCCTGGTGCTGGTTTTACTGCCCCTGAGTGCATTATGCCATCAGGTATTGATTGGCTGCTGCCTTCACCGAGTTCAAACTCTGTTTGAACCTGTTGCTCAGCGTTGGTGTGCCAGGGGTCTGGCTTAAGCTTAAACCCGGTGTAAACATAAAATAGAGGGAGAAATACTGTGGGGTCCATAGGCTAATAGTATACAGAAAATAAGGAAACTGCAAACAAGCTAGTAAGAAAGATTTGGGTTGTAAAGAGCTACCTGCCTAGGCTGCAGTGTTATTCTTATGCCCAGAGTGCTCTGCAGCACAGACTTTTTTTCTGACTTACGTGTTACTTACCAGCCCTACTGGATTCTTACAGCTTGCTAAGTTGGACTGACAGTTTTACCAACTCTCATCTTTTGGTTGATCCTGTGGATTTTTAACTTATGATTTTGAACTTCAGGTTGCAGATGCTGCTAAAAATACAGAGATCTGTGACAAGCTGATGAGCCAGCACAGCATCTATGTCCAAGCCATCAACTACCCAACAGTTCCCCGTGGAGAGGAGCTGCTCCGAATTGCCCCTACACCTCACCACACCCCTCAGATGATGAGTTATTTTATCGGTGAGTAGACTCCTGCATCAGTGCAGGGAAGACCCTGCCTGTCTGTGCAGTCTTTGTTCTTAAGTTCTTCCCAGTCTCATCTTCAGTTTTATATGTCATGAGCTGGACAGTGTCTTTCCACTGCTGCAGCACATTCTGCACATTTCCCTGCTTGGAGTGTGAGATGTGAAGGCCCCAATGCATTATGACTTGGAATGGAGGGGGCAAGGCCAGTGCAGACGTATACCCAGCCAGGGCTCTGCTCATGTGTTGTCCAAACCAATTTTCTTCATGTTGTGTGGGTCCCAAACTCAGCTGTCCTCAGCTGAGCTTAAACATGGATCTGTTTAAGACAACATGGACATGTTTGTCTTAGACATGGATCTGTCCAGAGAAAGTAGATCGCTCTTGATCTTGTCAGGAGAGGTGATATGAGGATATCTGAGACTTGGTTGCAGCCCAGTTGTTTCAAGAGGTAGATTGTGTCAGAGTGAAATCCTATTATCCCTGCTCACTCATTAGGAGAATAAATATGCTGACACTTCTGCTGCTTCTCTAAAGCAATCCAGTCTTAAGCTTTGATCTTACTAAACTTTTCTTAACAGAAAAACTGCTGGCTACATGGAGGGATGTTGGTCTGGAGCTGAAACCACACTCCTCAGCTGAATGCAACTTCTGTAGACGACCCCTGCATTTTGAAGTGATGAGTGAAAGAGAACGAGCCTACTTCAGTGGCATGAGCAAACTAGTATCTGTCAGTGCATGAAAATAAGTGTTAGTTGTTGTCCTGCTCTAGTATTGAGTCAGTAGCATTTTTTAATTGCTCAAGTATTTTAATTGTAGTTGAAGCACTATGCTCTGAAAATAAATTTCTAGAGCTGTGATGCCCAGTTGTGTTTGTGTGCTTCTCTGTGTCCCTTCCATAACTGGAACTGAAGTGTCAGGGGGTGGGGAGGCATTTGATGGAATAAAACAGTGCTCTACACCTTAATGTCCCTCACCTGAGCTACGGCCTGTCCAATGACTATGCCCAAAGAACTTCAGTATTGCTTCCTGCATGGGATGGGCTTTATTTATTATGAAAAGAGAAAATAGCTTCTCTGGGGCGTCTTCCTGAGAGCCTTTGAAAACATGCAGGTATAGTTCTACATGCCCCCTAAAACTTAAGAAGTGTTGTGTAAGCAGGTTGCACCCATGTTTTGGGAGGCAGGCATTTAGAATGGGTTCTGCTAGATGCTGTCTCTCTCTGCTACTCTTCTTCCTTTATAGTTTTGTGCACAAGCATTCCCCTTCTGGTATTCATTACACTGAGAGAAAAGGTGCTAGTGGCATTAAGTGGTGTTTTCTGACTGCCTGACAGAAAACTAAGGTGGTGGTGTGGCAGGGGCTAGAAAAGGAAGGTGTGTTCATCACTGCAGGTGGTCAATGCAGGTTGGCTCTGGCTGCCTGTGTCTGCAGGTCTGCATGAGCTGCTCTTCAGTGCAGCTCAGAGCCAGACTGGTGTAAAAACTGTCAGCAAGCACTATAATAGTTCAGGTCTGAGAGAAGTCATTGTAGGAGAACATCAGTACTACCTTTGCAACCCTTCTGAAATCTTATTTCATGCTTTAGTGAATAGTAAAGGCCTGCTTTGAACAGGGGCAAGTACTTCTCTGGGTGAGCATGTGTAGTCAGAGGTCAGTGTTGGCACGAAGTCAAGCAGAGCACTGAACTGCTCCTTGCAGGTGCAGGCATGTCCAGGAGCTGCTACAGTGGCTTCCACAAGCCCCTGAACAGCCACTCTCTCCCACAGACTTTTGTTTTCTGGCTGTAAGGAGCCAACCTGGCACTTCCCCCTGCTGTCCCACTCGTGTGCTGTTAGGCTCCCTCTCAGTAGGGATCCATTATAATATCACAAATAGCCATGTGTGGTGGAGATAGAATCCCAAATTAAAGCAAAATCATCAGCTAGAAGTCACCAGTTGTTTAAGCATGTACTGAAGCACTCTGCTATTCTCAGAAGAGTTTTTATAAAATACCTGACTTTCCAAGCAGTCACATTACTTTGAAAAAGCCCTTTGCCAGCCAGCCAAGGGGCTGCTGCTGCCTCTGCCACGTGCAGGTGTTCTGTAGAAGGGAGAATGTGATCTGCCTAGCCTTGCCATGAACCATTTGTGGCCCAAGACAATGTGTATGCATCTGTTACAGAGCTCTTCCCATTATCTTTTATGCTATATTACTGCATTAATTGGAGACATAAAATAACAAGCCACAACTCCTCCATCAGCCTCTCCCTAGGACCTTGTCCCCAGCACCATAACGTGCCAACAATGTCATTGCAAACTGGCAACAGTCAGGGAACAGCTGTAAGCAATCAATGTGTATGGGAGATAACACATGTTGAGTCACATATGGTCATATTCTGACAGTACCAGGTCACTCGCATTTCTAATTTTTTTCACTCAGAGCTTTTGGAATTGGCCCAGTCCATTTTACAAACCAGTTAAAAAGTCCTGTTTGTCTTCCTAGTTTTTATAACAGCAACCCAACACTTTGTGCTACCAAAGAGAAGAAATAAGACATAGAAAGGTACCAGCTATCAGAAATCTCCAAAGTTCCTCCAAATGAATCACAGGAGAGAACCAAGCCCCAGGATTGAAAGCTAGCAACCTTTGAAGTGACAGGAACACGAATAACCTCAGCACGTGGCAGCCAGTACCTCCACACCTCTTAACATCAGCTGTGACAAATTACCTTCAGCATTACTGTTTGCAAGCAAAGAGTATGATAGCAGAACCAGAGCACAGCAAGGGGCCAGCAGATGTCCATCATTTAAAACAAATGATGAGAGAAAAACAAATCCAATGGCACATTGAAAGGATAAATCTGCTCCAATGAAAAGGACACAAAAGAAAAAAATAAACACGTATTGTTTCCCAGCAAATAAAAATTGAATGGGGGGTTGTATAAGTGGGAATAAGCTATACAAACTTTAGTTTGGTTCCTGGAAAAAAATAATAGAGGAAGTAATCAGTAAAATATGTTTAGAGTCAGACAATGGCAGTGGCAGAGTGAGGAAGCAAGAATGCAGCCATAAAGTCATGGCTAACATTTGTCATGGGGCAAAATAATTCATCTAGTTAAATGTTGTATAGCCCTAAACTCATACCCCCCTCCATTTCCCAACCTGTTTACACAACAGAGAAACCCCAGGTGCTACAGGAGGAGAAAACCATCCCAAGTGCAAGCAGGAGCACGTGTTCCCCACTGCTGGGAGGAGGCTGCAGGGGGATTCCCCTCCTACCATGGCCAAGGGCATTAACACACCAAATTCACAGCTCTGGTATCCCTGATGCTTTGCACACATTTATTTTGGGACAGGCCCCCTGCACTGCACCCTGGCCTGCTGCTGGCAGCCGGGATGGGGATGTGAGTGTGGACTCCCCACAAACCATTGTTGTTGGGGCACACATGGGCACAAAGCACCCAAAGCCTAATGCAAGGTAACTCCTGGCCCAGAGCTGCTAGCCCAGCTAGCACAGCTGGACTCCTGGTTATTTAGGACATTCTGTGCCCTAGCCACCCTCCAGCTTGATCCCAAACCCTCATCATCCCCAGGTTAGGTTAGACACCCTTCTCTCCACCCGGACCCTCAATCTTGCACAGTCCCAGGGGGTTGATCCCAGATATCCTTACCCCCACAGGTAAATACCCTTCCACTCCCTGCTACTCCTACCTGCTTCCTGCTATTCCCCAAGGATCGTAGGGAGGGCACGGAGCTCTTGAGAGGTCAGAGGCTCATCTCTCCTTCCCACAGGCACCTGAAGTTTCATAGCCCAGGTGCCAACTGACTCTTAATTCACACATTCAGCTTACAATCAGGTGTAACTCCTTTGCAGCCCCTCTGCTTCAGATCTCAGGGGAGTGGAAGCCAAAGGAGTTAGCTCCTCTGAGATTTGGACCTTTCCCACTTGAGAATGCCATAAGGAAAAGCATCAAAATCTTATCATTTACTCTGCAGCTCGTTTGCTGTGGAATCCATGAATCTTTGTGAGTCTTAACCCTGAGCTCATCCTCATCCTGAGGCAGCAGCGAGACTTTTAGTTCAAACCCTTAAGAGAAGCTGGAACAGGAAAGAAAGGCGTGAAATGGAAAGAGATGGCGGACATGAGATAAGATGTGAGGGGACAGGTGATAACAGAATAGGAAGGAAGACAGACAACGGGCTGGAGGATGGGCTAGGACACAGAATAGGATGGGACAGGAGAGAGGATAAGATAGGATGGGAAGGGTGCCCAGCTTTTGGGCTGCTCCTGGCTGTCTCTCCCATGACCATGACCTTGGGCCTTTGGCACGGGGAGGATGTCACCTGGAATGGTTGCACTGCAGGGGGTGGGGGCAGTGAGTGGGACAGGTGGGAAAAGGGGCACAGCCCTCACTCCCCCTCAGTATTTGGGCAAGTTAAAAATTACCGAGCACAGAAGAGGAGTAAGATCCGAAGGAGAAGGGTGACTCAGCTTGTCAAATGACTCTGGTGTCGTCAGCCAGGCTTATTAGCATTTATATACAGAGGGACCTTTCCTGCACTGAGGCTGCTTCCTGCACAGCAGCATCTTCCCTCCTTCTCCTCCTCCGTGTCAAAGGGAAACTGATTCACCGTTGAATTTTTTTTTCTTGCATTAAACCTGTTTTAAAAATGTTTTACAGCTGGCTTTGCAAATCTTCCATTTCCTCCTGGGCACGGAGGGTAAAGCTGGCAATGCCCTGACCTGGGTAAGAGAGGATTTGGAGCCTAGGATGCAGGCAGACCCCCACTGCATTCCCTATTCTTCTCTTGGCTCTGCATCCTCCTCCTTTCCCTCCCCATGGCCAGGCAGGAATTCACTCAAGGCAAGGGAACAGCCCCAGGAAAACCTTCACAACCTTGCAAAATCACCAGCCATTAAAACAAGGAAAGCTGGGCTTAGTAGGATGCTGTCTCCTGCAGCCAGCTCCAGCTCTGGGCATTGCTGCAGTGACTCAGTGTAAAAATCTCTGCCAGGCATTGTGGTCGTGTCAGACCCCTGGATTGAAGTGTGAATGTCCCTCAGGGTGGTGAGGGCTGGATTAAGCCAGGGCAGGCAGATTGTGAGAGTTGCTGGCTCCTGCCTCGTGATATCCAAGTGATTTTCTTTGCAGCTCTAGAGCCCGCAGCTGCTAAATGCCCAAACATGGGGAACCCAGGGGATCTCCAAAGAGCATCAGACTGTTTTAAAAATACTTTATTCTTTAGAAAATACAGCGTTCAGTACAGTGTGCTCTGCTCCCCCCAGCTTCAACCCCCCGACTCCGCCGAAGCCAAGGCAACATTGGGACGTTCACCGCCACAGCTGGAAAGCAGAGGGCAGCTTTCACGGACTCCTTTTCCATCCTCTCAGGGAGGCAGGTGGCTCTTGAGCCCTTGCTGGTACCCAGCAGCAAAGTGCTCTCCCCCCAGGCCCCCAGTGCAGCCCAAATCACAGTGCCAAGTGTGGACCATGGAGCCAACGATGGCCCTTGGTGGCTGGGGATGTCCCCAGGGGCACACAGGGGCTGTCACACTCCCCCACACAAGGCTTTGGGGTAGCCCATGTGATCATTGAGACATGGGGCTGCCCCAGCCCAGAGACACAGCTGAGAACCTGGGGGGTAGGGTAATGGTGGGGGCTGGGGGACGGAGAGTAGGGGACCAGGGCTCAGGAACCCCTCGGCTCTCACCCTAAACAGGGATAGGGCTGAGTCAGGGCTGTAACAGCTCCTTCTGAGGGGGAAAACCTTACTGGGGCAGCTCAACAAGGGGATGCAAACATCACCCAAAAGCAGAGTGACCTTTCTCCAGGTCCAGGCTGAGCTCAGGACTCAGTGAGGAACTTCCACCTCCTGCTGCCTGGCTCTCTGCAGGGAGAAACTCCCATCCCACAGGAAGCAAAGCCCACCCCACAGGGGGTCCTGCCCACACCCTGAGGGGGTGCGGGATCACTCCAGGCCTGGGGCAGAGGGGCCATGCACACCAAGAGTGGGACAGGAGAACAAAGTCTGGAGGCTGGGGAGGCAGGAGAAGAAGCATTTTCTCTTTTCAAACGGGAAGCCCCAGTGCTACCCCCTTCCCTTTGCATAGAGCAGCTTTTGTGTGAATGTGTCATTCAGTCACCCAGGGGACACCGAGAGCACTGGCTGTGATCCTGAGGGGGACAGGAGCAAGACTGGGGACATGGCTCTGCTGCTCCCATCCTCCCTCTGCAACCCTGGAGCTCGCACAAGGACACGAGGAAAAGAAACATCGACAACCCTGAACCCTCCCCATCGCTCTACCCCCAAGTGCAACAAGCCATCCAGATGTTTAAAAAAGGAATGAAACAGGAAAAAAAAAAAGGTAAGAAAACAAAACAACAAAAAAAAAAAAAGGCTGAGATGGAGGGAAAGCTCCCCAGGTCAGCGGAGAGGAAGGCGGGAAACGCCGCAGGGATGGTGTCCGTTCACCGCTGGCCCTGCGGGATCTAACTGTCCTCGCCGTTCTCGCCCGGCCCCTTGATGAGCCGCTTGTGTCCCCGCTTGCCCACGGGCCCCTTGGGCTTGGCGAAGGCCTGCTTGAAGGCGTGCTGCTTGGGGTGCACCTCCTCGTACAGGAACTCCGCCGTCAGCTCCGCGCCATTGTCGATCTCGATCTGCCCAGCAACATGAAACACGGCCTCAGCATCTCTCTTGGGATTTGACACCCACCTTTGGGGCACACAACTCCACCCCCAGGCCCATCAGAGGGGCTGGACCAAGGCTGCAGCACAGTCTCGTGGGAGTGTCCAGCTCCATGGCCTCTGTGAGGGCTCATACTCACCTTCTTGGCTATCTCCAGGCAAAACTCCTGCTCCACGGTGTCCAGCAACCGGCTCTTGCAGCTGGAGTAGAGCATGCGCTCCTTGATGCTGCACTTGTACCCAGGCATGGAGTAGATGAAGACTGCAAAAAGAGAGCAGGGCTTATGCCACTGCCTGAGCCCGTGGCCAGAGAGCACCGGCTGCATCCCACCCTGCTCATGGCTTTTCCAGCCCAGAGTCCCAGATAACATCCAGCAACAGAGGGTGAGCATCTCATCCATCACTCCTCACAAACGTCCCCCGGTACTCCTGCAACACTGGAGGAAACCAAACCACCCACCACCAAATCTCCTGTGGCAGCACCCAGAGACCTGCACTGCACATGGCACCAAAGGGTTTGCCAGTACCCACCCACACGAGGGAACTGACTCAAGGCTCCCTGTTGTACCATCCTATTCCCATCCCTGCCTTCTCCTCATGCAACCAATGGTCCAGGGAAAACAGGGATTGGCACAGGCTTGAACTGGCCTTTCCCAGGGCTGAGGCTCTCACCAACAGACTCCAGGTAATCTCCCTCGTGTGAGTGCTTGTACAGGAAGAAATGGTAGCGAGCAGAGTCCTGGGGGATCCTGTTGGGCAGGTCAGTGATCTCCGTGGGGCTCGTGTGTACCAGGTCGATGGTCTCCCGCTCCAGATCCAGCTTCTGATGGACAGAGGGGACAAGGAGCAGATGGAAGTGAGAGACAGCAGCAAGATGTGGGGAGGAGGGCACAGAGAAGCCATGTGAGGGACCTACCAGCTGGATGTAGTTAATTTTCTTCTGCTTGAGAGCCTGGATGGCTTGCTGGGCATCCAGCTGCAGGGGGAAGGCCAGGCCCTGCAGCGTCTGGTGCTTGCTCTCCACGCTGATCTCCGTCTTCACCTGGGGATGGAGATCACCTCGAGTGTCAGGGCACAGTGGCAAAGAGTGGGGAAGGGAGAAACAGGAAAACCAGCTGGTTCTGCAGCTAAAGGCTTCTCATCCAAGGAGCTGTCTGACACCTGCCCCACAGGGATCATGGCATTAAACCACAGAGAGTCAGCCAGGCTCAGGATGGTGATGCTTGTCACCATCCCACCTCTCCAGGACACCACCTGGCCCCAGCCATGCACCCCCACACCTCCTTCTTCACTCTCAGCAAAGACCAGCTCAAAACCAGCACTTCCTAGTGATTCCCTGGCAGGGATGCTGTGACCAGCACTGACACGTGTCCTCTCCGATCATCTCCAACTGCAACCTGTGGGGGACAGGGGAAGCTCTGAAATCATAGCACTCAGCTGGGCACCCCACCCTCCTCAGTGGGTTTAACTGCAGCAGACAGACATTCCCTCCAACACCGGAGTTGGGATTGGAGATCCACAGCTCAGAAAGATCCCAGCTGCTGTTTTCCCCACAACCCCTACAGGGCAGAGGCTGCCAGCCATATCCCAAGCAAACCCCCTAGTCCAAGAGACCAAACCCACTTCAAAGAGGGGAGAGAAACAGATTGCAGAGACACCAAATCGCTCAAGGTGCCTCCATCCAGCCACAGCAGGGCTCCCTGATGGGGACTGAGGAGAAGGGCAGGACGCGTCGGGCACACCATACCTCCTCGGGGTCGGGGTACTCTACCAGCGATGGGCAGCAGCAACAGCCCCCCACCATCTGCCACAGAATACAGGGAGATGGTGTCACCCCGATGGCAGACCCACCTCCAGACCCCCTCCCAGGGAAACACTCCAGCAGCACTATCCCAGGAGCTCTACAGTGAGCGTGGGTCCCTTTCTTTTGGGATCAGTTTTGGGGATTTTGCATAGAGTCCAACCTTTATGGCTTTTTTTTTTTTTCTTTCTTCATTTCCCTCCCCCCGATAGAGAAAAGGAAGAAAAGTCAAGGCATGCCAAGAGAAACACAAGAGTTTGAGCTGATATCTCAAAACCACTCAGCAGCACCAAAGTGGGTCTCTTTAGAGGCTGCCCTTTGTTACAGCAGCCCCACGCAGTACCCACACTCTGGGGAGATGATGCCCGGAGCACAGCATGCAGGAAAGCACTGCCAGGAGAAGGAAAACCCGGGCATCAAGCGGGCAGAGCAGCCTACCATCTCAGTGCTCGAGTCTTGGGAACAGGAATCCTGCGAGCGTGGGGAGAGGAGACACACTGTCAATGGCACCCGGCGCGGGCAGGGGGGCCTCATGTGAAAGGAGAAGGGGTGGGGGGCACACAGATGTGCCAGGAGGAGCTGCACCACCTCTCTCCTGGAGGATAGGGAAAGCTGATCCTGGTGATGTGGGCAGGGAGAGCAGCAAAAAACGACACAGGAGATGCCAGTGCTGGGGAGGAGCGGGAGGGAGAGGCTGGGCAGCCCTGAGCCTGGGCTTGCAGGGTCTCCACCAACATCCCTGTGCAGAGCCCACCCCTGCCCCAATCTCCTCCTGGGTCCCCAGTCAGAGTGGCCCCAGCCCAGGGTCTGGAGGAGTTCCAGCACTTGCAGCAAGAGCTTTTGGGCTATCCTCCACCAAGGAGCATACATGGAAGGTTTGTGAGGAAAACAAAAGTCTCTACCCATGCCAAGCATCCTGGAGGATGAGCAGGGTGTTGATGTGCAGCTCTCTGGAAAAGGAAACAATTGCTCAGGTGGGCAGGAAGTCCAGCTGACCTCCCGCTCTGCTGTCCTACTGTCCCCCAGGGTGCCACGGCACCAGCAAGTGCCCAGGGATTCAAGGCACACACAAGTTCACCTGGTCCCACCCTGTGGCGACGTGCAGTACAAGGACATTACCACTGCCAACACCTCCAGAAGCCCAGCTTCCTCTCCCATAAATGCAAGAAGATCAGGACAGTTACAGTGGAACCATAGAGACCTTAGCTCCAACAAAAAGCACACTGAAGTCCAAAAACACCAAGAGATGGAAATTTGTCCCAGCAGCATCAACTCCCCCGTATACCTCTGTATTTTCTACTCCTTCCCTTTTCAAAAACATTAAAAACTGGCTACCTGAAACACTCCCCAGGGCACAGCCTGGGAGCGGTGCATGGGACAGCTGAGCATGTGCCACATCTCAGCCTCCCAACCTTGCCAGCAGCAGGCTTGCCTGGGAGATTATCTCCTTTACTTTAGGTTAGATTTTCTCCTCTTTTGTACCTCCTGGCATAGTGCTGACCCTGCCTAAGAGGCATTTCTCTGTCTTATGGCAAAATCCTCCTGGGAGGGTCCTGGCAAAGCACCACCAACACTGGGGCAGCTATGAATGACAGTCCCTTACATGCTGCAATGGCACCCCCATCTTTATTTCTTCCCAATTCTCCTGCCCCCTCTCCCAGCTCCAAGGCTGCTTTCCTCTGCCCCATGGGCCCACCAATAGGATATGCCCAGCTCCCCCTCCACCCATGTTTCTGAACCTGCAACACTTCTACAAAGACTCCCCAGTCGTGGGTGTTGAGCTCAATGCCAAATTCAAAGCTGTTTCTTAGCCCACGGTCTGCTGACAACTATCAGCTCAGTAAAGCTGGCATTTTCCAGCTATTAAAAATATATATATAAAGCAGGTGGCAAATTTCTATGAGCTCCCACCCAGCTATCAAAAAGGGGGTTAATTCATGACATCACCTCTGTCTATCCAATCCTCAAACCACAGCCTAAAACCTGCTTTCCCAAGGTCTGGGCATCACCCTGGGGAATGTGCAAACCTGAGTCCTTCCTTGCTCAAAGGCCACTATGCTGGCCCTGAAGCTGCTGCCCTGCAGCCCTCACCAGTCCCGTCAGGCTATCCTGCCCTTCTCTCCCCATCCTCTCTCCACACTTATCTGGTGGCTGGAGAGGATGCCAGGCAGCTTCTGCCTGACCAGAAACACAGCCATGTGTGGGATGAGGGCTGCAAGTCTGGCCAGTCTCTTGGAAGGTTGTGAGTCAAGAGCATGAGAGGGGAGGGGAGTGGGACTCAGCAGCAGCTCCAAGTTAGGGGCACAGCAAAGTACTTTGTGGACTGGTGGCTTTTAAAGAAACCATGTCCCTTGTGTCACTTCTGAAATCCTAATGGATTGGTTGAACACAAGGTGATGCACAGGGCTTGCCCCAGGGACAATTCCCAGGACAGTGCTGGCCCTCACCACTCATTCCCACGCACTGGATCTGCTCCTCCAAACTCAACTGTCAGGTGCAAGCACACTCCAGGCCCCCACAGCCTGTGCACAAGGGACACTGCAAGCTGCAGGCAAAGAACAAGGCTGGAGGCATCACTGTACTGAGCAGGGTGCTAGAGGTTGTGAGCTGCTCCCATACACTCTCCCTCAGTCACAGCCATCTGCTTTGTGGGGCTCCAGGAACTGCCTCAAAGCTGCATTTACTGGAAGTCATGGGATTTCCCACCTTGGGGAGGCCAGAACAGCACCAAGCACCAAAATAATAGCTCCCACTGCCTTCTGCTCCATGTCCAAGGCTGAGCAGCTGCAACACCAACACAGAGACCCCTCAGCACACTCAGCACTTCACTGCTTTCCACCTTTAAATCCACAGGCAAAAATGTATTTATCTTCATTTTTCTCTTAATGTCAGTGACTCCTCCCTGTGGCCCAGGCTGACACAGGGGATCATGTACCCTTAAATAACCCCCAACAAAGCAGACAGCAGCAGCATCTCCATCCAGGAGCTGCATCTCACAAAGGCAAGGGTGGGTGGGAAGGAAAATGAGGCAGATCAACGAGCATCACAAGCACCCCACTTACCTAGGCCATACAACCATGTAAGACACACCCCAGCAGCCAAAACTACTTAATCCTGCAGCACAGGCCAGACAAAGTGATGGCAGATCACAGAATCAGCTGAGTCAAAAGGGACCCTCAAGGATCATCAGGTCCAGATGTCCCGAGGTGCCCAACAAGCCACAGAGTCATCATCAGCACCTCTCTCTTCTCCAAACATGGGCATCTCCTTGGATCCTCCAGAACAAATTCTGCCCAGGCCCTCCAGGCTGGGAGCTGGGATAACTGGCCTTAGACCCACCTGGTGGAGACCACCCTTTGGTGGCATCTCTCAAATGTCCCTCAACTTTGCCACCTGCAAACCTGTTTTGGCAGGTGGAAATCACCCCCAGACCTGCTTCAACAGGTAGAAACTTCCTGCCTCATCTGTGTCATTAATTAACGCCATAAGGCTGATGGGCTTCACATCTCCCACACATGTCCTGACCCACCCATGAGCACCACAGCAACAGCACAGGTGGAAGAGAGGGATGGTCCTCTAGGAGGAAAGCTTTCCATGCATAAGGGAAATTCCCACATCCCTCCCTAAAAACTACTGCTTCCTAGTGGTCTTCCCACACAGTGAGCACACCCCCTTTTCTGCTTCAGTGTGTCACAGCACCACAGAGGCTGTGAAAGGCCAGCAGGGAACAACGGTGACACAGCCTTGTGTGCCCCCAGCCCTACCCTGCGCCACTTCCACATCCTTTCCAGCACATGAGCACCAAATACAGGCTAAGATCTGTATTTCTTGGGACAGCATCCCTCATTTTTATAGACATAAAGGAAGTGTATGGGAGAAAACGTCACTGCAGTTGAAAGAGAAGCCTGAATTCTTCGCTATCTTCAAACTCAGCTCTGGCTTTTGCTCACAGGTTAGAGACCTATTTTCAGCCCCAAACCATCTCCTGACTGTCAGCAAAACACAGTCTTGAGCTCATGTCCAAGCAAGGGAAAAAAAAGAGTAGTGTAAATTCCTCTCTATGCTACCATTTCACTGTGAGGGTGCTCATCCACCTTGAGAAGGATAGGAACGGTTTAAACAGCAGAGAAGTAAAAATGAGCCACCCCTTTTAGCTGAATGCTCACTCCCTGCATCCTCCACCCCTTTGTGCCCAGAGGGCCTCAGGCATCCTCTCCCAGGGCTGTTGGACACCACCTGTGCTGGACACTCACCTCGTTGATGCGGATCTGCTGGAGCTCCTGCTCGGCTGCGGTCAGCGGGGCTGGGGCAGAGCAGGAGGACACGTGCTTCTGGTACCCGCTCAGTGACACATCCTCCTGCAGACAGGGGCACAGGGCAAGTGTCACGGGTGGTCATCCTGCAGGGCTGGAGGCACCCTCAGCCTTGAGGAGAGTCTGAGCAACCCAGTGAGTCTCGGGCTCCCTCCTGACCCTTGGTCCTGGAGTGTCAACCTAAAGGCTCTTGGATTCCCCATGCAAATCCCACACTCGATTTGTCTGTTCTGACCATTCTGCCCCTCCCCAGTCACCCCTGGCTGTGGCAGTGGCCTCCTCTGGCTCTTTCATGAAGCTTATGAGCATGGTAGTGAGAGGGAAAGGCAGAGCCCATAGTCCAGGAGCAGCAGAGGGACCTTGGAGAAGAGCAGGAATGCTCCCTGGCTTCCACCAGTACCAGAGGCCCCAGCAGGATTGGTGTCCAGGAGGCCCTGGCTGTGCAGCTCCCCCTGCCCACGGGAGAGTAGGAGAAACCTCCATGCAAGGCAGCAGATAACCCCGGTGTGGAGGCAGTCTCGCTGCTGGAGTGACACTGCCACCACCTGGCACCTCTTCTCCCATTCAGTGCAAAGCTCCACATCTTGCAGCCTTCCTCCCACCTCTTCCACGTTCTCTATGACAGATCACAGCCATGCAGGCAGGAGGAAGCAGCACTGGCCACGCAGGGAGCAGTGTGGAGGACCAACACCCTGCTGTTCCCTCACCAAACACCAGCATCCCACATCTCACCACCCACAAACTGAGCTCTGGACAGGCTGCTGAAGCTCAGGGTCAGACCCAGAAGGTTGCCCAGAACCCACCACCGTACCTTCACTGTGCCAAACATCTCATCCTTTATGTGTCCCCCGCCAAACTCCTTCTTCACGGTGGCTCTGGTGGCAGCGTACAGCATCTTCAGCCGGACCTGCCAGGACAGGGGTGGCAGTGCTGTCACACAGGGGCACTGGGGACCAGAGAGGTGCCCAGTGCTCACAGCCACCATCCCATCACAGGCTCTACACACCTCAGCTTCTCCTGGGAGCACCCACCGAGTTTCTAGCTCAGTCTGATTTTTAATGGCAGCGTCCCTAGGTAGGGATCAGCTGGGAAACCCCACCAGCACTATTTCCATGGCTGCAGCCTTGCCAAGTGCTGCCCACAATCCATCAGTTTACTCCATGCTTTGCCTTCTAGTGCCTGAGCTCCAGAGCACCATTTCTCACCAGCACCTGGGTTAGAGGAGGCACAAATACCACACAGCCACTTAAAAGTGACTTTTGCCTTTGGCACTTCTATTGCATCATTCTGCAGAATGCAGGGAAGAGCTTTGGCAAGTGCTCCTGGGCACACTGTGCCTCTGCAGTAAGAGCCTCTGTGGTTTGTTGAAAGATATACGTATTTGAAATATATATTATTATATATACACGTGTACATGCAATGTATACATGCACAAATAAACACATGCATATAAAATTACATATCTATCACTTGTATATTTATATATGTGACCGGTGCATGTATTAACGTGGCAGTAAATCTATCTAGCTCATAGATTAAAAATATTAAGATATAAATACAAGATATGAATACATTACAAATATATACATAGCAATATATATACACACATACACATTATATACACACATAAATGTGTAAATAGAAGACAAGCACACATCAGTAAATGTCAGACCCGTTATAAGAGATATATTCAACAGGATGGCACTTTCCCAGCTGTACTACTGACACCTTCTAAACTTGCTTCCCATCCAACCAGCCCTTTTGTGCCCACTTTCCAACAGCTGATTTTGGAGCAAGGCCTGGAGAAGGGCTGGCAGACACTCTGCATCAGCCTCAAGCAGAGCAGGGCCAGGCTGGAGGCAAATCAGGGTTAGTGCCAGCTCTTCCCAGCAATGGCCAGAGCCATGGTGGGATGTCTCCATCCTGGCCTCATGGTCCACACCACTCCCCCTCTACATCCCAGCTCCTCCACTTCCTCATCTAGCACTGAAATAGGACAGAGACACAGTCCCAGTGTCCCTCTTTGTGTCTTAAAAAATCCCCCATCCCCACAGGGGATGACCCAGGCACCATGACCGAGGGGGTGAAAGCTCCTCAGCCCCAGGGCAAAGTCCCCTTGGCCAGCACCTCCTCCCCCTGCGCCTCCCCAGCACATCCCTGTCCCCAGGCTGGGTGCCTGGAGCTCACCGGGGAGCTGTCGGGGGACCAGGAGATGAAGAGCCACTCGTAGCCCTGGGCGTTCTGGCTGTCCAGGCGGTACAGGACGTAGCACGGCTGCTGCTCATCCAGCAAGGGCAGCACAAAGGCGTCGTAGTCAGCGTCCCAGCGCCGGGACAGCTCTTTGTGGGCTCCCAGCATGAGCTGCTCTGCAAGGAGAAGGCAGGGAAGGTGGTGTTAGACAAAAGCAAGGCTCATCTTGCAGAATCAGGTGGCAGCTCATTAAGGGTTGATGGCTGCTCCACCACCACCAATGATGCTGTACTGCAGAAGAAGAAATTATGACCTCAAGTCACATACAGGAGTGTACATTCCCAGGGATGACCCCCAGGAGAGACCATGGGGCCGTGGCTGCTGTGGAGGGCTGGTTTTCTGCCAGCCTCTTGTCAACCATCTCTTCCCCTCCTGTGTTTCTCACCAGCAAAGTCTCCTCTCTGGTTACCACCTGTAGCTTCCTTCCATTCTGCTCCCACCAGCTCTGCAGTCCCCAACCATCCCTCCTTGCTCTCAGGGAAACACGAGACCTCTCCCATCCCACCTGGACAAGCCCTAGTCACTAGAACACCTCAACAGAGAACCACCAACATTTTGGGTGCTGAGAAAAGTAATGGTGTCAGCAAAATCCAGGATGATGAGCCAAAGCTACCCTCACTGGATTCCCTGTAATTTCACAGGGGTCAAAATCAAAGCTGATACCCAAACCCCATGTCTGTGGGCAGCAGAGATGTCCCACAGTCCCCTGCTTGGAGGGGGACCATGCTGCGAGGAGAGCCCCAGCCTCTGGAAGTAATGTGTGTATTTCACACACCTCAAGCTATTATTTTCAGCTGCTACGCAAGTGGCATTAGGACTGGGAGCCCTGTGAGCTGGGCACTGCTCAGCTGGGATTTAAAGACTGGTGCAGGCATCCTACAGACATGAATCCACACCCTTGTGAGGGTTAAGTCAAGTTTTGGGATGGCTGGTGGAAAAGTGGTGGTGCTGGGGATACAAGCCTAGGTGTCTGGAAAACAGCCTGTATTTTTACTCCGTTTGTATGTCACAGCACAGCCTGTCTGGAGCTGGACAGATAAATTTGGCCATAAATAAGAAATCCAATGTGGCTAGCCTGGTTTGATATAGAAAAGAAGTGAAGATGTCCTGGGTGGTCCATGACAGGATGGGTTTGAACTCAAACAGGGACCCCAGCCAATCCCAGTCACTCCTGAATGCAGACATCTCATTGGCCAGGAGCTGGGCGGGGCTGAGACACCGACCAATCAGGTGTTCAGGCAGGGAACTTTGAACCCTATAAAAGGGGGCGGCCATGACAAATCTGGGGTGTTTTGTCGCATGGTGTTTGTGAGTCCTGTTGTGTGTCTGTCCCCAACCTGGGACCATAACTTCATGTTTGTAGATACAGAGAGGTCTGGGGGGAGATTACGAGACTCAGAACAAGATTTAGGAAATTCTGGGGCTGCCAAAGCAAAATGTTTTGGGGCCTTGGACAATCAGCACTTGAGGGCATGCTGGGCCAGGAACACGGCCTGCCAGGGCCTCTGCCCACAGCCCTGCTGCCCCTTGGCTGGGGCACAACCCTCTCCCTCCCAACCCACTCAGCTAGGCAGCTCCAAATATCATGGCAAGAAAGCTTTTAAGGAAAATAGTTCAGGAATGAAGGGTTTGGGAGGAATTACTCACCCTTTCTTCCCACCCAGGCAGGACATCCCCTGTGGCAGCAGCATAGCCCTCCCCTGCCCAGCAATGCCCTGGGCCCTGGTGCCATTACTGCATCCAGCTATTTGTGCATGGGTGGCACAAGTTGCTGGTTCAGTAACAAGGACAGCAGAGAACAAGGTGCCTGAAATACTTTACCTTTGGCAAAACTACCTGTTTGGAGAAAGGCAAGCATAAAAACCTCAGTGTACTCCTAAAATAAACACGAAACTCTGTGAAAGAATTTGTGCACCACAAAGGCTTGAGATCCTGCAGAAACTGCAGGAATTTCACAGGGCCAAACCCACTGGCAGCTGGAGGGAATCTCTGCAAAACAAACCAACACCTTATGCACAAAGCAATCAGTGCTGAGTCACCTCAGGCTATTCCCGGGCTGTGACTCAGCCGGACCCCAGCCGTGCTGCTGTAACCTGGCAGCCTTCAACTTTCCCCTGAGCTCTCTGCAGTTCTGCTCAATCCACTCAGGGACAAATTTTCTTCCTCGGTAAGTGTCAGAAAGGGGAAACTCAGAGCAGACACCCTTCAGCAAAGTTATACAGCGCTGGCTATATCTGGCTCTGATATATTGTACCAGGAGCTGCTGCTGGAAAAGCACAGCAGAGAGTGTTTCTGGCCTGCAAAGTGCCCCCAGCACCCCCTGCCTTGCTCTGAAATGCCTCTGCAAGGCAGCCCTGCCCACAGCTCTGGTGGGTGCCAATCTGCAAAACTCAGTGCACACCGCCACCTATGAGTAAAGAAATGCATCCAACAGAAAAGTCCACAAAATCAATCTTGACTCAAATCCTGCTGACAGTGAGGAGCAGAGCATCACCTAAAAACACATTGGAGCACAAGCTGCTCTCATGCCAGGAAACTGCTGCTGAGTCCTGGTGTACGTCCTGCTCCCCTATTCCCTCCTCCATCCAATCTCAGCTCTTCCCAGTAGCTCTCCAAAGGCAAAATGACCTCTCTAATTTCTCCCAAAGGGTCACTCAGCCACACTGGTGGTGTTGAAGATGCCCAAACACAGAGCATCTGCCATAAGGCTCCTTGCACCATCTTCCTCTCCTACTCACTGTTCCCTGTTCCAAAATGCCCCAAGACAAATTCTCCATAGGGCAAAAGGTGCTGCAAGCCATCCAGCAGAGAGGGATGCTCCTCTTCCACATCCCCTGTTCAGGCAGGGCAGCTGGCATCCCAGCTTCCTCCCCAGGAAGTTCTGGACACCTCCATTCCAGGGTGAGCATCCCTCTGGCTGTTACATCTGCCTGGCCACAGGTTAATGCCCAAGGGTCCTTCACTGCTGAGTACCAGCAGGCTGATGTCCCCTGTGTGACAGAAGAGTGGTGGCTGTGCTGCCGACAATGGACAGAAAAATAAATCCCATTCAGCCAGAGCTGAGATAGTGGGAAATGTTTTCCATTGGTGAGAAAAAGTCTTCCTTGCTGGCATCAGCAGCCACAACCTAAAAACAGTGGCACAAACCCTAAGCATACCAAGTCCAGGCTTAGGGACAGGAATTGCTTATCCTAACACAAACTTGATTCCTACTTTTTAAAAGCAAAAGAAGCTGAGAGGACAAAATTGTTGTTAAAGACACTCCAAAGAAACAACGTGGACACTTCATCCCCCAAAAATGGGGACCTTGCCAAGGACAAAGCCAACACTACTGAGCCTTGCTGCAATTCCACTGATGTGTCCCATGCGTTTCCAGTCACGCTGCTCTTCTGAACAGGACGTTGTGGCCTCTCCAAAAGTCAGGTGGGCTCCTTATGACCACAGGCTTCTTACAACCACATCCACCTTGGTGTTTGCACTGGTGGCCCACCCAGGGGAGGTCGTGACAGCAGCTTTGCAGGGCAGTAATGTCCCTGCTGCTGTGAGAAACAAGTCATTCATATGCAATTGTATGAAGCCGAGGTGATGGAAAACCTACACCAGGGCAGCACCCCGCCCGCTGGGACATTCAATCAGTGCTTAGCTCTGCTCACTTGCTTGACAGATGCAGAGGACACCCAAAAGGCCCATTCCAAGGGACAAACAGGGGAAAAGTTGGTGCCAGCCTGTGTCCTGGGCTAGGTGCAGCCCCAAGGGATGGGATGGGTCTCAGAGTGCAGCATTCCTCACGGGATGCCACTGCAGGCCTGTGCTGGGCCTTGGGCCACAGAGCACCCCTCTGCCCTGAGCATCTCCTTGCCAGCTGTGGGACGACACATCTGAGGAAGAAGATGCCTGTGCATCACCCTCAACAAAGGTCCCAGGGTCCCTGCAGCTGCTTGTCACAGGGATCCCACAATAAAATATGACACAGCAGCAACAAAAGCCCCCACAGAGCACTGATCCCAGGCTGGTATTGCTCTGCTGGCAAAGTCACTGCTCCCCACTGGAGCTGCCCTGGGGCTCCAAGAGCTGCTCACCAGCACACCCAAAGTTTGGGCCGGTATTTCAGGTCTGGGTTGCCACATGCCCAGAAACCCCAGCAGCATTTTCCTTGAGGTTTCCAAAGACACAAGCTGGCACCACAGTGGTGAAGAAGAAAGGAGGAAAGGAAACAGAGAATAGACGGAGTGTAAATCAAAGCACTTAAAAATGGGACTTACCATCTTCAATGATGACCTTGATGAGCCGAACTGAACCATTTCGGGCTTTGGCAAAAAAGTCCCTTAATTCTGTGGTGGCTGAAAGAACCAAAAACATCGTGATCAGATTTAGCAATCAAAGCAGGTGCTGATTTGCTCAGTGACTGACCAGAGAGGGGACCAACTTGGCAGGACAGAAACTTAAAACTTAAAAGAAAAAAAATTAAATCTCTGGTGCCAAAAAAAATGTAATGAAAAATAACAATAATACAAAACTCAAAAAGCTGGGAGAGAAGAGCTGCGTCTCCCTGAGGCAACAGAGTTAAATAGCAGCTGGGAGCACATGTGATCCAGAGAACCTGATACTTGGCCTGGGTGAACATAATCACCCAAATTTAGATGATGGCTTGGCCAGTGCAGGCAGGGAGAGCTCAAGTGACAAGTTGATTCGCTTTACAGAGTGGTAGGGTTGGCATAGTCGGGGTGGCTGGAGGATGTCCTGACAGGCTGCAATGTCCTGGGCTTTTGACACACGGCAGGATGCTGCTCCCGAGCGGCAGGGAACCAGCACAACTCCAAACTGGAGAAGCTGGCTTGAAGCTGAGCCCGTGGGGAAGGGAAAGGCAACAGCCCCAGGGTTTTGCTCTGGAGCTGGCAAGGCTTGGATTGCAGAATGCTTTTGGGAAGCGTTTCGGGGAGCATTCCTCCTCACCCTGCTCCCTGAGCACCAGGCAACAGCAACCAATCTTCAGCATCCTACCAGGAGGCAGCTGGAGGCACTGCATATTGAAGGAGCAGCCCACAGCCAGCACTGGAGGCTTCGTCTGCCCACCACTGGCACAGAGCTCCACCCAAGACACGCTCTGTGCGAAGGCAAAGCCCAGGAGATGTGGCTCAGAGGGGCCAACCCCCAACAAGGATCATCTCCTGGCCTGGTTCCCCCTAAAGCCACCCAAGCCCTTTCCTGGATTCAGTGGTGCAGCAAAGGGGGCCCTGGGAGTTCAAAGCTGCTCTGCTTGTTAGAAATACTCAAGAAACTGATGTTGCAAAGATTAGAGATCTGGACAGAGACCCCTTAGCCCACACCAGGATCCGTGCTTGGAATCTCCATCAGCAGCCCTTCCATTCCTGGTGCTTTACTGTGCCGAAAGAGCCAGCAGCAGGAAGCAACCTGGAGCCCGAGAGCATCCACTAAAGCTAAGGAAACCATCCCTACAAGGGCCACATCCATTCCCTGCAGTCCCTCCAGCACTGGGTACCACCCTCAGCACAGTCCCAGGAGGAGTCTCAATGTTACCTGGCACTCGCACAAGGGACATTGGCAGCCACGGACTGTCACTCAGTCCCCTGGAGGCAGATCCTGGGCTGGGGCACTGCCTGCAGCTCCCCAAGCCCCGAGGGAGGAGGAATCCCCTGGGAGCTCCCAGGAAACTCCTGCCTGTCCCCCCCGGGTGACATCTCTGTGATGCATCTGCTCCACCAGCTCAAAGCATGCCCTGATCAGAGGTCTGGGTGGCTTCTCCTCCCACGGAGAGAAGAGGCACACATGAGGAAGAGCTCCCAGGCTGGCTCCCTGCAGGCAGCAGCTCCCACACAAACCCAGAGATGCCATCCTGACGGGACCCTGTAGGAATGGGCACACAGACACCCCAGCAAAGGCACATCACTCCTTAATGGCATTTTAGGAGACAAACAGAAGGTTTGCTGGTGTAATCCCAACACAATCACGCTCCCTCCAACACCATCAAGGGACGTGGCTCTCCCAGTTCCCAGAGCAGACAATCACCCTCTCCTAGTGCCAGCTGGGAGCTCAGCCCGCTCCGGATGTGCCCAACCAAGGATACTATGATATTTTTAGCCCCCTTCCCTGCTGAGAGCGACTGTTTCCTTCTGGCAGCATCTGTGGTTATTGCACACACACACAAGGCGGAAGAGGAAGAGGAGAATACATTTATACACCCAGGAAACCTCATGCAGGAGACAAAAGCTCGTAATAAGCATTAAGTTTCACCAATTCCTATTACAATGCAAAACGATGAGATAATAACATTGCTCTTGGATGTTTCTATAGCATCAAGTTCAGGGAAGAAATAGGAAAGCTTAGCAGCACTAAACAGTTTGCAAATCTCTTCAGTCCAACCCCATCCCTCCCAGAACCCAAAGGCAAGTGGGGGGTCTGGAAGATCAGGAGTCTGGGAAAATGCAACCCTGCAGCCCACTTGGAAATGCTAGGAGTGCCCTGAAGATTAACAGCTGGGATGACTGGCAGATAAGTGGTTGACAAGTGACAGCCAAGCACTGGGGTCTGTGTAGGTACCAGGGGTTGAAGAAGATGATGAAAAGCCTGGATGCTGCCAGAGAAGCCAAGTGCACCACAGGAAATGCCACAAGGTCTTCCAAGGAGGGAGACTATTTCCAGAGGAGACAGCAGCAAAGCTTTCAAAAAAACTTCAGAGGGGGTTTGCAATTTAATTCTACTGATTTTTTTAAAAGCAATTTTCATTTAAATAAAAATACCAGAGTGTCTCCAATGTCCCCTTCTGCCTCTCACAACACAGAGCCAAGAGTCAGTGAGGAGGGAGAGAAATAAACCAGGGAAGGTTTGAGCACGAGCTCAGCAACTGCTTCATTATGGCATGATTACAACTTAATTGGCACAGCAGACTTGACGAGATGGCTTGTGTGCCTGAAATATTAATAGAGAAGTCCACAGTCGGCTCTGGAGGAAGAGCTAGAAGAGACCTCACCCTGGAGATGATGCCTCATGGCATCCCCTGCCAGGAAGTCTCCAGGATACAACTCAAGAACTGAAAAACCCATGTGTGAGGAAACCATAAAAACCAAGGAAGAGGGGAGAGCAACAGGACAGAGGATTGAAAGGGACCCACACATCCAACTCACCCTCTAGGCCTGGGCTCCTGGAAAATCCTGAAACAAATAGTCCAGAAATTTGGGCTACAGCCAGTGGGGATCTACTGAGGCTAAGATGCACGAGATGCCTCATGCTTCCTCCAGCAGAGTCAGAGACCTGTGGGCTTCAGGGGTCTCAGCTCAGCTTCTAAGTGTCTCCAAGTGTCAGATGCCAGCTTGGGAACATGGTGGAGGTGAACCTCCATGGCACAGACACAAAACCACATGGATAACTCACTCAGGGAGGAATCAGAGGTGGGATCGAGCAAGGTGTCCTGGGCACCTCTGGTGGCTCCAGGTTTATCCACATTTCCATGAACACTTCTGGCAGCTGCAACAGTGCTTCCTGCAGCTGTAAGGTGGGAAGCTAGAGGAGATGCAAGTGTGCACTGGAGAAAAATTCACCGTTCCCTCAGGAGACTGGAGAAATGGGCTGAGAAAAAAAGAAATAGGATGAAACTCAATAGGAAGCATTGTATCTCAACTGGAGAAAGGACCAGACAGGGCAGAGTCCAGCAGCTCCAGAGAAGAGAGGTGAGTCACAAACCAAGTCCGGGTTAGTCACTTCACACTGCTGCAGGCAAAGTCATTTGAAAAGGCATGAACAAGAGCATGACCATGTTATGTGGTGCTGACAAGGCTGCAGGCACAGCACCAAGAGCACACCCAGGCTCAGCATCGTGCAAGGAGCAAGGCACAGCACAGACAGCACCTGTGCCAGAGGGCACAGCGTGCAGGAGCCACCAAAGGAACTGCAGCTGGTCAGCCCAGGGAAGAGAAGAAAAATCATTAACAGCTTGTACTGGTTTTCCAGCCAGAAACATCAAGACCCACCTTGGCATTTGGGAAATCTCGTGTTGAGGTGACCAAACCCTGGGAATGACACCATGTCTCTAGCCCTGCCCTGAAAAATGGATGTTGCTGCTCAGGATGTTGCTGCTTTGAGGCAGCATGAGCTCAGTGGCATCTGAGGAACCTTCTGGCCTTTCTACAAGGCAGCCCTGCTGTCGACCCTCCTGGCAGACCTGGTGGGCACATGCACCCATGCCTCCTCAGCCACCCATCCATCCAGCCACTGAGTCCTGCAGCACCTCCCTCTCCCACTTGCTTGTAGGCTGCAGATGAGTTGTCCCCTGTTCACGAGCAACCTGCATTTAGAAGCCTGATAACAGCATGCCCCAGGGCCCCTTGTCCCAGACAGCCTCCCAGCGCAGTGGCACCTGCCACCCATGGGGGATGAAGGGCTGAGCAGAGCCAGCTGATGACACTAGGGCACCCAGGTAGCTTACAGTGTGGACCAGGGCACCCAGGCTGGGCAGCTCCCAGTGTGGCAGGGAGGTGATAGCTGGCCAGCAGTGGCCTTCAGAGGATGTGACCCCGCATGCAAACAGCCAGAGGAGAACTAAGGACGGTGCCTCCCCTTTGGCAGCACCGACCAAAAAGTGCAGACCAAAGCCTGAATTCCCTCAGCTCAGAGAGCAGCGGGGCAGCCAGACCCTTGCACCTACTGACAGACATGGTGCTTGCAGCCAGAGGACTGCCCCGTGCTGGGATGTGCCCGTTTGGATCAGTCCCCCGGAGATTACAGTGCCAGGCTTGAAGAATTTGAAGAATTGCTCTTGTATAAACTGCTGAATGATGATGCTTGCGGGTACCACCCTGCCAAACAGTGTTCCCAAACAGCCTTTTCCCGCTGCTTACAGCCCCAGTTATCTTCTCCGAGCAGAGCCGGGCTGCAAGGAGCCCGGAGGGGGAGAGAGGCAGTGATGACAGCCGTAGCCACAGCAACGGCCACTCTCTCCCCGGGGACACCGGGGACACCGGGGACAGCGGAGCCGCCCGCGCAGACCCGGGGAAGCACCGCGGGGCGGGGATGGAGGCGACAGCCACAGCGCCTTCCCTCCTCCAGCCTCCCGCCCACTTGTTGGGGCAGCAACAGGTTTTTGCTTGTCTGACCCTTCCCCATCGCCCCCACGCAGTGCCCAGCTCCCGGATCAATAATACATGCTCCCTGAAACGGATGCCTCTCTCAATACATCAAGTCACCTTGCCCTCCCGACGGGAAACCCGAGCCTCCGGCCATCAATCTTTCATTCGCTGGACATAATCTTCAACTCGATGCCACCGCAAGTGGCTGCTTCCCTTTCACTGTCTGGGGCACAGCGTGCCTGGGATGCAACAGGGAAACTCACCCAAAAATCCGGCAATACCCGGAGAAACTTGTCCAAGTTCCAGGGATGCTTGGCCAGACAGAAGTCAAGATGGTGATGAATAAAACATGGTTATACTTGCACTGCCCACGCTTTCTCTGCCCAGGCAGCTCTGCCCAGCTCCTGATCTGGGCATCCAGAAAAGGATACAACTGCAACAGGCACAAAATAGCTTTTGCTGCTGCTAAAATTCCTTCTTTTGAGTCTATCCCAGTGTAACTCCTTTACAGAGTGCCTGCTCAACTTACTTGCTGCAGAGAGCTTTTCTGCTGATGGATACAGTTGGCCAGTTTAAGCAGTAAGAGGATTTTATTTCTCACCATGGAAAAAAATAAATATGTCCTTGCAGGGAATGTCTTCTGAGGAAAAAAGCTACAGATGTCAGAAGAAAATAGAAAGAAGGGAGCAGGGTGGGGGGAAAAGGGAGCAAGAGAAGAGAGAAGCAAAGTTTTATCCAAATTTTCTGTGAGGCTAGACTGTATTCCTGCAGGATTTCACACAGACAGCTCCTGTTCTTAGTGCAAATCCTGCCCAGAGACTTTCAGCCACCTGCCTGACACCAGACATTTGCTTCTCAACACCTGCTTTTCCATGTGTGCCCAGGACTTGTCTTGCCCACACTTTGCCACCTTGGACTGGAGTTACTGGTCCCTTCCCTTGCTGCAGGGTAGGCAGCACTTACCCTGCAGGCAGCATCAGCTAGATCCTGAGGCAGAGTGGTAATGCAGCACACATGGTCGGTCCTTCCTTTCCTGCAGAAGCTGTTCCTTGCTGTTCCTTTTCTCCACCAGTAAAGCCACCAGCAGAGCACTGGTTTGTGCACTGGAGGAGGCAGGCACCCCGGCCACGACCTCACTGCATTTAGTCTCTCACTGTGCATTTTCCAAAGGATTTCCTCTATCCACTTTAGGTGCTTGACTTCAAGGGGTTTGACATCTCAGAGTATTTATCTAGTCTTCCACCAGCACTGCTGCTCTGGCCATCCTGACGTGCCCTCCACTTGGGTATGGGCCATATTGCCAGTGGGCATCAACCTCCAAGGCCCCAGAAAAGAGACTGGGTCTGCTTCCTCAATAATATCCTAGCAGCAGCCCAGTGCCCTCTGTTCCCCATGAGTAAAAGGGGCCAAAACCAGCCATCCCATCTCCTTCTCCTTTGCTGATGGCACCTCATGACATGTCTCTGGTTAAGGGATGCCTTCAGCATTCCAAAGCTGCCCTCCAAATTTGTGCATCCAGGTGCCTCAGGAGCCAGTGCTGCCTCCCAGCACAGCCAGAGGAGAGGGGCTAAGGATGTGATGGATGGGCAGAGAAGGTCCTTCTTTCTTCTCACTTGAGAGCCAGGAAGCTGCCTGCTTCCCATGACGACTTTTGCAGACCCAGGAGCTCCTGGGCCCCACCTCACTGCTCTTTTTTTACCCATCTGACGGCATTCCTGCCCATGTGCACCATGGTTATGCTCCTCCTGAACCAAACATCCATTCCTACCAGATGTGTTCCCAAAGCAAGATCCAGACCTGGGGCAAAGTGGCAGCTCAGCTGTGGATGAGAGCAAAGGTCCTCCCCTATACCCACATCTTGCTGCCTCCCCCAGAAAGACCAGGTACCAAACTCTATTTTTGGGTTGAAGAAACTAAATGCATTTGATTTCTCTGCTTTTTAGATGGAAAAAACACCCTCTGAGAGACTTTTTTTCTCTATCCAGTGGTCTTGAAAGAGATCCCAGAAGTAACTGAAAACAGATGACCTCCCACCAGCATCAAAGCCCTGGTTCAGCAGTGCCTTCCCAAGGTTCTAAGCTCAGGCAGCAAAGGCTGTTCCCATCTAATGCCACTCAGAGCAAAACAAAGACTGCAAAAACACTCAATGGATCCTCCCAGCTGTAGCTAAAAAGCAGGATTCCAGCCCCAGGAAGCCCACAGCACCCTTTGACAGCTTCCAACCGCCTCCCCAGCCTGGTAGTCTCCATGGCAGCCTGGTTTTCTCGCCAGCACCTTCAACAGAGCTGCCTAGGATACCTAAAAAAACCCCAATTAGCCTCTTGCCCCTGCATGAAAGGCACAGGCCTAACTGCACTCCGTGATCCCCCAGCTCTCACTGCCATTGCTTCCCTTCCACCTGTTTCTCCCCAAAAGCTGGGATGGCGTGGGAGTATGGCATCAGGGGGCTGCTCCGGGGGTTCTCACCACCACCTCACCCTGCCTCACAGAGATCTAGAACAGTGTCAAGCAAAATCCCTCACCAGCTTGTCTGCAACCTCCCCTAAGCCAGTCGTGGGATCTGATCGTAATTCCCCTGGGAGCAGATGTCTTCCTGAAAATATGGGAGAAATGAGAATGAAAAAACAGAAAATGCTGGGTGCACACAAAGATAACAAAGCCCCAGAAACCAGGAAGAGGTGAATAATCCCTCCTCCTCAGCAAACAACAGACCTCAGCACCTCAGCAGAGGGGCTGAAAGTCACAGTGGGATTGCTGTTCCTCATTCAATACGGGATCTGCTCTTTGCTGAGCAAACAGAATAATTCAATCACCATGACAGGGTGGGGCAGACTGAAATATCCCAAATCCACCCTGGGGGGGTGGTTCCCTTAAAGCCTGGAGCAGCCGAGTTGTGCATCACAGGTGTTGGAGGGGCAGATTTGCATTCAGAGAGGAAACAGCAGCTTCCCGGAAGAGAGACGGTGCAACAAGGCACGGAGAGAGAACCCAGAGATGTCCAGAATGCTGTGACAGCAAGGCCACCCAACACAAGCTATTTTCCATGACCACGGGGAGGTTTTTACAGCACCCCCAGCACAGGAATCTGCTGCCAGGGCAGAGTCACCAGGTCCATCCCCACCCTGCAGCGCTGCAGCTCACTGGGGGAAGTCGAGTCCCTTCCCCTTTCACGCTGACAGGGCACGTCACGTCCCACGGGCAACGGTGGCCCACGGTGACTCCCAGCACCGGGCACAGTTTGCCAAGCAGTGGGCGACCAAGGTCAGCGAAGGTCAGTGCTCTCAGAGAGAGCCAAGCTGGCACATCTCCCTCCCTGGCCGCTGCAGGGTGCCGGGAAGGACAGCACCAGCAGCACGGGAGCAGCCGGGCATGGCCAGTGAGCAACAGGCAGCAGCCTCTGGGGACACAGTGCAACAGGCCCTGCCTGCCCAAACCCCATGGACAGCTCTGCAGAGTGGGGCCAGCACACCCAGAGCTCAGCTGGGTGCAGGGATCCATCCTGCTGATTTTTAACTTTTTAAATTATTGTTATATTTTTACAAAACAAGGAAGATTTCATTAGAGCCTGAACTTCAGGATCTCAGCCTAAGCCAGAAGCAATGGACCTGAACCCAAACGCCATCAACAACTGCCAGGTCTCCTGAACAAAAGCAGGAGAAACATTTAAGCATCATCGCTGGCCACTTCTCAGCTACAGCCCCTCCAGAAGCAACTGGAGGGGAAGGATGTTCTCGACCATGCTGAAGGAACAAGGATGCTCATGCCATGAACGACCAGCAGGCACAAATTCCCACCCCAGCATTAAGGTGCTAACCCGAGGGAGCTGTGAGTCCAGTGTCCCAGCTCCCTCCCGGGATACGCTGCGGGCTGGATTCACCCGACCGCACAGAGCAGGGCTCCAGGGGCAGCCGCTCTCACATCGCCGCTCGCATATTGATTCGGTTACATAAATTATGCAGCACCTCTACTCCTGATTAATATTGCTAATTGAGCTGGCAAGGCGGGGGGACACCGTGAGGACACACAGTCAGTCATGCACCAAGCACACTCAGAAACGCAGAAGCCGCCGTGTCGGGGTGCTGGCTGAGTCCTGTGTGGAGCGGGCGGAGAAATCGGGAAGCAGGAATTCATTCGGGCTCTCCGCAGCTCCCCTGGGCTGGGGAGCAGCTGGGGCCGAGCATCCCCGTAGGCAAGGGAGCGGTGGCCGGGGCTGCGGCCAGGCAGATGTGCGTGACACATCTGTCCGAGCACGTCGCGGCGGGTGTCGAGCATCAGCCCAGACAAAGGATGTGGGAGAACCCCGCGCCGGCGGCACCCCGGGGCCAAACCCCCTCCCGCACTTCCTCCCGGCACCCAAACGCTCCGAGCCTGACTCAGTGTCCCCCTCCCCCGCCAATCCCAGGAAATCTGCCGGCTCCTTCGGGAAGCTTCATCTTATCGCCCCCATCGCCGCCGCTGTCGCAACGCCGCCCGCAGCCCGCCGCGGCGGGGCCGGGGATGCGCGGGGCGCGGCCCGGGGGTGCCGATGGCGGGGGGCGCAGCGGGGACAGCCCGGCCCGGGGCGGGGGCCGAGCGGCGGGGACAGCGCCCGGCCGTGGGGCGGGGGGACGCGAACGCTCGGCGGGAGCCGCTCACCGTGGATGCCGGTCTGGTGAGTCATGGCTCCGCTCGGCTCCGCTCCGCTCGGCTCCGCTCCGCCGCGTCCCGGGCAGGAAACGGCTGGGCGGGCGGCACCGCCCGTTCCGGAGCGCGGGGCCGCTCCGCTCCGCACCGCCCCGGGGCGGGACCGCGGCCGGGGCCGGGAGGAGCCGCACCTGCCCCGCCATGTCGGCCGAGTGGCTGCGGCGCTGGCGCCGGGGCGGCCCCGCGGAGCGGCCCGGCGGAGCCCCGGCAGCGGGGCCGGGCCCGCCGCCCCCCGCCCTGCGCTACCGCCGGCCCAAGTTCCTGGCCGGCGGCGCCGAGGAGGCCCCGCGGGGCGGGCGGGCCGTGCGGGGCGCCGGGCCCGAGCGGCCGCTGCCCTGGGGCGCGGGATACGCCGAGTGAGTGGGGCCGGCGGCGGGGCCGCTCCGGGAGGGGCTCCGGGAGAGCCCCCGGGGGCCGGGCGGGGTTAGGGGAGCTCCCGGGGCGCTGATCCCGGGGAATAGTGCGGATTCAGGGGGCGTGGAGCGTGCGGGGGGCTTAGCGGACTCCTGGCGGGGTGCCGGGGGTGGTCGCATCCCACCTGCCCGTGCTGCGGCCCTCGGCTGCTGCCGCCCCTGCCCGGAGCGCAGTTCGCCCTCCTGCACCATCTGCGGGCGAGGAAACAGCGGCTTTCTGCTCCGGAGAAGGTTTGGCGCGGCGGTGAACCCTCCAGCCCCTCTCCGTCCCAGCGCTGTGACAAGTGGCCGGGGCAGCCCCGAGGGCAGCACCGCCTTTAACAAAGTGTCTTTAAAACAAAGGAAGGGGAAGATGACATTTTTTAGAAATCTCTTGGCTTGCTGTTTTAAATGGCAGAGGGGATGGATCAGGCAGAACTCCATCCAGGAGCTGTCCCCACGTCCTGGCCAGACCGCATCATGACCCCCTGGTATTGGGATGGCACAGCGTGAAATGCAAGGAGGGCACACACCCATTCAGGAACAAACATTACCAAGGCTGGAAGGAAAAGCAAGGGTGGTGGTTTTGCAATGCACCGTGTCAACAAGGAAATGCTACGGTATGGGCTGCTGACGAGGGCTTGCCTGAGGCCAGGGTGCAGGTCTCTGTCCCCGGCTGAGCTTTTCCCTGCTGCACATAAACGACTTACTATTTCAGTCATCAGCAAAGAGATCCTTGAGTTTGAAAAGGGAGCAGGGAGGATGGGGCTGGAAAGGAGGGGCAAGGTGCAGGGGTTGTAGAGCAGCCAGCACAGCTGGCTGGGAGCAGGAGACTGCAGTGTGTCCCCACACCTTACATGGAGTATTTGCAGGGTTATCAATGCTGAGAAGTCAGAGTTCAATGAGGACCAGGCAGCCTGCTGTCAGATCTCTGTCCGGAGGAGAGAGCCAGGCCTGGAGGAGGACGAGGAATGGCTGATCCTGTGCTCCACGCAGGTATTGCCCCAGGCAGGCTGTGCTCACCCTGCTGCCAGCCTTTTGCTGCCTCCCAAGGGCACAGGTTCAGGAAACACGGGATTGCTCCATCAGTCCTGACCACCATGTGCTGAAACCCTTCCTTGGATGTGTTTAGGGGACTTGTGTACCCCATGGCCAGCAAATATGTAGCTCTGTCTGTAAAGGTCGTGTCTACTTTCTTGGCCCACGACTTGCAGCATTTGAGGTCATCCAAGCCCTTGATGCTCGCACCTTTCCTGTCCTCCATGTGCTTTCAAGGGCCAGCGTGTCTTGCTATCACTTGGGCAGCATGTGAGCTGGGCACACAGGATGCTCTCACCAGATTCTGCCTCACTTCTTGTGAAATGGCCCTGTCTCCCCTAACACAGCACATGAGGGTGTGTGGTGCAGATCCAGATGCTCAGAGCTCAGATGATGGGTCTGGCAGAGCAGCACATGGGCATTGCTTGAGTTTTTGCTGCACAGGAGATTTACCAGTGGCAGGGGAGGGTAGCTGGGGTGGAAAAGTCAGGTAAAACACGTAACAGTGGCATCCTGGCTATGAGCCTGCCTCTGTACAACCTCTTCAGCCCGTCTTGTCCCTCTTCCTCACGGCAGTTTCTGACCGGTCACTACTGGGCGCTGTTCGATGGCCACGGTGGCCCGGACGCTGCCATCATCGCCTCCAACTATCTGCACTACTGCATCAAGCAGAAGCTGGAGGAGATTGTGGGAAGCATCACCGAGGCCCAGCCCCCCATGCACCTCAGCGGACGCTGCGTTTGTGACAGTGACCCCCAGTTCGTGGAGGAGAAGCACATCAATGCAGCAGACTTGGTGGTGGGAGCCCTGGAGAATGCCTTCCAGGAATGTGTGAGTACCCCGTGCAGGGCACCAGTCCTGCTGGCCCAGGCAGCCACAGTCTGTCCCTCCCTGAGCCCTGGAAGGGCAGGGTCTGCAGTTCTGCTGCTCGCTGAGTAGGTTGGGACATTGGGCCAAACTTCTAAATGTGCTGAGTCTGACCCTAAGGCAGGCCTGCCTCAGAGCTGTTTGTTGGCAGTGCTGACCCAGAGCAAAGCCACAGTAGCTCTGTACAATTCTGTAGGGCAGGAAGGTGGCTATTGTCACACTCATAGAGCAGGTACAAGTATAAGCTCTCGCCATCATCCTCCTAAAGCATCCACAGTCCAGGAGCAGCAGCTGTGTAGGCTGTACAGAAGCGACACTGTTACTTTGCTGGTTTCCTGTGGCCCATCCACAGTCAGTTTTGGTTCTGGATCTCTGCTGGGAGGGATGAGAGAGTGTGTAGAAAGCAGCAGCCCAGATCACGCCAGTCTCCAAACTTGAAACCCACAGGATGAAGTCATTGGTCAGGAGATGGAAGCTACGAACCAGACAGGAGGTTGCACTGCTCTGGCTGCCCTTTATTTCCTGGGAAAGCTGTATGTGGCCAATGCTGGGGACAGCAGGTGAGTCATAATAAACAGGGGAAGTTGCTGAGGATGAGAGCTGAGAGTTAAGCAAGGTTTCCAGCATCTTAACTGTCCTGGTTTCAGCTGGGACAGAATTCTAGAGAACACTGTTGAAAACCCACTGATGTTTAAGTTGTGCAAGCACTGCCCAGCAACAGTCAGGGACTTTTCAGCTTCTCACCCCACCAGCAAGGAGGTTTGGGGGCACAAGAAGCTGGGAGGGTACACAGCTAGGACAGCTGACCCCAAGTGATCCAAGGCATGTTCCAGACCACATGGCACCACGCTCAGTGTGTGAGCTGAGGGGAAAGGTAGCCTGGGGCCACTGCTGGGGAAGTGGCTGGGCATCAGTCAGCAGGTGGTGAGCAACTGCACTGTGCATCAGTCATTTTCTATATTCTGATTCTTTTCTCATTATGATTCTCCCTCCTTTCCTGTCCTAATAAACTTACTTTCTCTTAACTCACAGATTTTACTTTACTTTTTCCCTGTTGTCTGCCCCACTGGGTGGGCGGGGGAGTGAGCAAGTGGCTGTGTGATGTTTAGCTGCCAGGTTAAGCCACAACTGTGATTTAATCCTAGAGACAGTAAGTAAATGTGCAGCCCAGCCATCCACCTCCCACCTGGCACGGGACCTGTTGGAAGAAAGGTGCTCTCATGCCTTCTGGAACAGTTTGGGGATTTAAAGCTGCCCAGACACAGCACTGGGGTGGTAATGCAGCAGTACACTCAACCTGGCAGGTGTTTAAAAGGGTGATTTCCCTGACTTGGCTGTGGCCTCCACATTCCTCTAACAGTGAATTCAACCACTGTCAAACCAGGCAAGCACAGTTCTCTGCTGCAACAGTGGAATTGCAATGGAGTTATTTGACATACAGTGGCATTTTTTAGCAGTTTTGGGTGCACAGCTGAGCTTTGCCTCTTCCCCTTTGTAGGGCAATTCTTGTCCTGAAGGACAACGTTGTGCCCATGAGCAGCGAGTTCACCCCCGAGTCAGAGAGGCAGCGAATCCAGCACTTGGTGAGTGACTCTATCCACACATCAGACAATCCAGCTGCAAACATCCCACTGGGCCAGAGAGCACTTGCAGCAAGAGGACCTCCAGCTTTCCCTGAAGGCCACTCTGTGGCCATGTCAGCTGGCACTAGCCAGGGAGGGCTGAGGTAGAAATTCAGTCAACAGTCTTTAGTATGGGAGATGCTCATGTCCTCATTGGAACGCACTTTGCCAATTCTGGTCTCCACTCTGCTGCTGGGAGTACCAGTCCTGAGGCAGAAGCAGCTCTGGTGCCCTACTCCACTGAAGTAGAACCTGTCCATGCTCAGCCCTCCATTCCCTCCTCCAGGCTTTCCTTTTCCCCAAGCTCCTGGATGGTGAATTCACCCGCTTTGAGTTTCCACGGAGGCTGAAGGGAGATGATGTGGGCCAGAAAGTCCTGTACCGGGATTACTTCATGGAGGGCTGGTGAGTCCCTTCTGCCTGAAGGCAAGGCTGCAGCACAGGGCAGCGTTATCTGCTCACACCAGTGGGGAAGTGAAGGGAGAAGGGGCACATCCTCCTAGTGAGAGCAGCAGCACGATGGTAGGGAAGGATGGAAGGATGCTGTGGGCAGCTCCCTCCGAAGGACCAGGGCCCTGACAGGGTGATTAGAAAACAGTCAGGATGGTCCTTCTGGTATCCCTGACAGTGGGGCTGGTGCAGGGAGTCTCACGCTGGTGCAGGTACAAGTTGGGGAGGAACAGGAGTGAGGATCACCTTGCCCCATCCTCAGTGAGCTGCCTGTGCATGGGGACACCACAAGGGTTCAGAGTCAAAATGCTCTGGCTGGGTTGTACTATAAAGTCAGACAAATCCCAAATCAACAGTGAATTCTCTGTTCCAGGGGGTACAAGACGGTGGAGAAAGCTGACCTCAAGTATCCTCTTGTCCATGGTCACGGGAAGCAGGTAGCTTAATGCTTTACACACTGGGAAGGCACAGGCAAGTCTTCTGGGGGTCCTCAGTGTCCCTGTCACTCATGTCACTCTGGGGCACTACAGGCCTGGAGCTCTGGTGTTCTCCAGCACAGCACAGTCCCACAGCCCAGATACAGCAGCTTCCTTTGCTGCCTGGCTGGTGTAATCCAGAGCCCTCTAGAGCATCCTCCTCCAGAGTACAGCAGAGCAGACAGCAGCCCTGAGGGAACCTGCCCTTTCCTCATCTCCCCTTGCACACAAGAATTTAATTCAAATGAGAACTTCATCAGCTCCTACTTGGGACAGTCTCCTTTAGCTTTAGTGCCTTTCCAACAAACTCCTCCTCGGGGAAAGGCTGAGAAATGAGCCTGGAGAGGGAAGGAGGAGGTAGGGAGAAGCAGTGACTGCAGCATCCAGCATCTGCCTGCTGGGCTTGAGCAGAAAGTCCCATCACCTCCCCCAGCACTACAACCCACATGCTACCCTGTTTACCCAGTCAGTGCAGAACCTCCTTTGCCAGGACAAACAGACACCCCTCAAACCAACCCAATTGTCTTTCTTGCCGCCTCAGACCAAGAGCAGATGGCACCACGGGCTTCCTGAGGTCTGTAGCATTACCCAGAGCACACTATGGGCCTCATGGAGCCGTTCACAGTCAGGCTGTTTCTACACTCCCATCAGGCCGTTGCTTCTGATCCCTTCTCCATCTCCAAAGTCTCCAGGCTGTTCTGGATGATGCTTGGAGAAAGGTCCTAAAGCAACACATAGATCAGTCAGGACAAGCCACACATCAGCCTTTGAAGGCACCACACCCTGACGTTTCCATCCTGTTTTGCTTTGTTTGGGGCCAGGCTCGCCTGCTGGGGACTCTGGCTGTCTCTCGAGGCCTGGGGGATCATCAGCTCAAGGTCATCGACACCAACATTGAAGTCAAACCCTTCCTCTCCTGCATTCCTAAGGTCAGTCACAGCACATGGGAATTTTAGGGTGGAATTAAACAAGCTGCTCCTCTGTAGGATGTACCTTTTACAGACTTGGCAGGTCTTAGCATTTCTCCAAGCACCCTGGTCCCAGTGTGTCATCTCTCAGGGGATGTCTCATCTCCCTGATTCCTCTGTTACATTGCAGGAATTGTCACAGATTTACTCCTCTGTTTTCCAGGTGAATGTATTTGACTTTGCTCTGCATGACATTAAGGAAGACGATGTCCTCATCATGGCAACTGATGGCCTTTGGGATGTTCTGTGCAATGACGAGGTGGCCCATGCGGCCAGGAGCTTCCTTGCAGAAAACAGGACAGATCCTCAGAGGTAATACCAGCTTTGCCTTTGTTTTCTCTTCCAAAGAACCTGGTCAGACCTAAAGCAAGCTGAGATCCCACTGCTTCCAGGTCAGCTCTGGCATGTCCACTCCTCCGTGACTTTGGAAACTGCCTGCTAATCTGTCCCCATCCTGAGTAACAATTATAAAGCTGATGTCTTAAAAAAACTTGTTTTTTTTACAACATAAAACTAGATCTCAACGCTGTGCTTAAGGGGAATAGTTGCAGTATTAGCCCAAGCCTTGCATTTTTCTACCCACAGGTTTTCAGAACTGGCCAAGTGCTTGGTATGCAGAGCAAGGGGAAAAAAGAGAGGCCACCAGTGGATGCTGGATGACAGCCACGAGGCGTCCTACGATGACATCTCTGTATTTGTCATCCCACTACACAACAGGGAAGAGGACTGACTGTCAGGATGACACACTGTGTTCCCTGAATGGCACTGTGGTGCCATTCAGCATCAGCCTGAGACTGAAGGATTTCTGCTGCACACGTGTGCTCTCTTCCAGCAAAACCAATTTGCAGTGGAACCTGAAATGCACAGCCAGCACTTGGTGCAGGATGAACAAGATTAGCTCCTCAACAACATGCAAGAGAAGCATAGTGGGTATCAAATCCCTCCTTTTTCTCATTGTTGGACCAAGGAGAGCCTGCAAAAGGGGCCATGCAAGCCAAAGAGCACTTTCTCTAAGATTTTTGCGGTACAGTCACTCAAATCTGTATTTCTACTGATCCCTCTCCCTTTTTAATATTGAACAATAAGAATCAATAAGATCCAGCCAGTCTGAAGAGCTGGCTTTTAATCAGACTTGAACTAAGCTGAACTGGATGCATAAGCTAAAGCATCTCTCGTATCCATTTGCTGTAATGTGAGATGTGCTGAAAGCCTGGAGCTGCTGCCAGGACAGCATTGGGCACAGCCGTGCCTGTGGCGTGGGAATGCTGGAGCAGTAGCCCAGACCTCTTCAGACAGTTGCCATTTGTAGGCAGCACCACCTCAAATCCAGAGGATTGTAGCCAGGTGAAGCTTCACCCTGGAGTACAGAAAGCTCCTGTGCAAAGATATGTGCCTTACTCTTATTTAAGAACACTGAAGTCTATTAGTAACACAGTGTACAGATTTCTAACAAATCTTAATCCACATTTACTGACACTTTCTCTATTCAGGTAATTTCTGACAGCAAAGCAGGTTTTGTAGCAGCACCACTGGTGAGAACCAAGGTGTTTCAGTGTATCAGCTGATTCAGTAGAAGAACTCCAAGTAAAATAAAACCGGTTTGTTGCAATTTGTCTACAGTGCTGAATCTCAAGCACTTATTCCAGCAGAAACACACTGCAGCAGACAGGCCAGAGTTGTCTTAAACTCTCAAGATCTGCTTCCCAACCTGTTTATTAGCCAGGCAAATGCAGGTCTGGACAAGATTCCCATCTCCCTCAGTCCCCACTTTGGTTTTCATTATTCATCACACAGGTTCCAGGATTCCCAAGAGAAGCAGCCAAACCCCAGTGTGTATTTAAGTTCCGCAAGGATGAAAGTCCAAATAAACGTACTTTGGTTTTTTCCCACGCATCTTACTGTGGTGTTATTTCTGCTGGGGATTTTACAGAGACCTGGGCTGGAGGAAAACAGCCTCAGAAAATCACGGGGCAGTTTTTGCTTTTAATTTGTCCTTGCTTGTCACCAGAAGCATCCCCTTACCAGAACTGCTGCAAGGGTTTGGTGTCAAAAAATTATTTCCTGCAGTGGGTGGGAATTCCCCCCCAGGAATGGGCAGCCTTCTCAGCTATCTGCTTGTGGTATAAGCAAGGATTGAATAAAAAACATTTGTCTCCAGCTTCACTTTCCCCCCCATCCTCTTAAATTTGACCTGAACACAATACACATGAGGATTGACCCATGGTAATGACACTGTCTGCTGTCCTCCCTTCAGTAGCTGTAACACATTTATATACATTAATTGTAATGATCCAAGATTCCTGATACTCAAATCCAATAAGTTATTTTCTCACCTTCTTGCTGAGAAAGAGCTCAGCTCTTCCATCCAGACCACAGACTGCTGTGAACACCTCTTTACCTAGGGCACCAGAGCTGTCACAAGGCTTCCCTATCCTGATACATTCATAGGCAAAAAAAAACCCCTCTTAAAATGGGCAATTTATGGAGGGGTAACTTCAAAGAATCACGATTTCCACTACAGAATTTCTGATGCTCCAAAACAAAGGGAGATTTTTAAAAATGGATGAGTTTAACATCCCCCCTCTAAGAAATCAGCAAGTTGTATCACACTGGACAAATGCAGAATTTACAGCACTCAAGTGGTCTCTCTACAAAATATTTATTGGTCACAGCCACAACACCGAATTCTCCACAGACGTAGTATTTTGTGACAAAGCATAATTTGACTTTACGTATTTACACTCACTGGCAAATACCACCGAGGTCCGACTCCCTATAGCAGCTCATGACCACAGAGACCAGTTTCTGACAAGTTCACCAGGTTCCTGCCCCTGACCCAAAACCAAGGTGAAGTCTCTTAAAGTGCTAATGCAGCCAAGAGGCATTGGAAAAGATGCCCTGCTGCTTCCAAATTTGTCACTCAATTGCTCCTGCACCCTCCAAAGGAGGAATTGGGGCACTAATCTAGGACCTGGGAGCTTCAATAAAGTAATAAAAATCTTTCAAGACTGACTTGAAGAATTACACCTGAAATCTCCTATAACACAGGCAGACATGCTCAGCCACCACACTGCTTACTAATTAGAGGTGGGCTCTTGAATCTCATTTCCCCCTTGTTTTGAAAAAAGGTCTTCACTTCATCCTAAAGAGCATGGAAGGAATTTACATGTCAGATTTGGAGGGGGAATGCTGTTTACTGCTTGGCCACTCTGTCAGACCTGGGAAAGCTGTTTTTCATCAGATCTGTTTCTTATTAGCTGGCAGCCCTAAATACAGGGAT
The DNA here is from genome assembly GCF_009819655.1 of Sylvia atricapilla. NCBI lineage: Eukaryota > Metazoa > Chordata > Aves > Passeriformes > Sylviidae > Sylvia > Sylvia atricapilla. The sequence continues at coordinate 14,997,452 of NC_089150.1, read as the reverse complement.
TGCAGCCCTGAGACTCTTAGAGGAGCATGCAGAAGCTGAAAGCTAAAAGCTTTATTCACCTTTCCTGTCCAACTGGCTGAAACACACAATCCTCAAGTTCCCTGACAACACTTGGCACATTCCCCTCTTTTAAAGCCAGATGGAAAGCACTTCATGCTACATCAACAGGGATGTCTCTGCCTGTGTGAGTGGCAGTGGGCCCCGGGAAGGCGCTCAGCTGTCACCCTGAACGGAGAACTAGTGCTGTTGTGCATGAGCCTGAACATCCCTCTTCACTCCAGAACGCCACTGATGTGCTTGTGTGTGTATCCTCCTAAACCACTCGCTCCTCCAGTCCCCTTTTCCTTCAACATTCCATGCCACAACATACCATGTTTTACAACACTGCAAGCAGAAGAGAGCCGAACAACGACCTCTAGACAAGCGTTCAAAACCACATTAACAAAGAGCTTTTATAGAATAAAAGACTTCCAAATGCTTCCCCATGAACAGTAACAAGGAATATGGCCAGAGGCGATCTGTTCACTTCCTCAGGCAAAAGACTTGAAAAACCTCAAAGATAATTTACTACTGGACGCTGAAGTTTGACTGTTAAAGCACACTACAAACCCCAAATATCTGTATTTTACAAAGCACTGCAAATACCAACGAAGGTAAAATAGCACCAAGCAGCCTGAAATGCAACACTGCTGAGTTGAAGTGGCTGAGGCCTGAGAAAACCACCTCCCTTTGCAACGGGCAGTATAATTTATAGGCAATGGTGGGCCAGCACAGGAAGAGGGATGGCATGAACCTCTCATCTGCATCTCCAGCAGAGGCCTGTGTGACAGAGCGAAAGCATCCCTCACCCTGCTGGAGGATGGCCAACTCACATTGCAGACCTGTGGTTAGAAATGCCCCGTGTGGCAGCAGCAGAGCCACAACCACAGCACAGATGGAGCCCACGGTGTGAGCCTGCCCCGTGTGGGCCGTGCTCCTGCACTGCCACAGGCAAGTGCTGCAACCTGAGCCAAACCCAGCAGCTCAGAAACGCTCAGTGCCAATCCCCAGCTCTTGGCACAGCACCTTTCCATGGACAGGGACTGGGAGTGGGGAAAAAAAGGCAAGAAAAAGCAAAACAGAAACAGCTGTTCTGCAAGGCATTTACTTTTCCAGGGAGTCATGATGTTGAACTGTATACAGCTGAGATGAACTTTGCTGCACAGGGAACATCAGGACAACTGACCTAAGGAAAACACTGCAGCATGGTTTGCCTGTTTGGAGTGGCACTGGAGAACAGCGAGAACATGCCCATTACTGTCTTGTCACCTTGCCAGCTTTTTGTATTTATGAGCAGGGAAGCACATGTGACTGGGCAAGGGAAAGAACAGACTTCCCAAGCTGTGACCCAGCACAAACCCAAGTGTGTTTGGAAAGGCAAGAATACAGTGAACACTACATTTTCGCCAGGCCTGTCCCAGCTTGCTGGTGGATGCATCCCACTGAAGCAGTATTTCAGGAAAAAGAAACTGGGACTGGGCTTGAAGACCAGCCTGCCAGCTTTTCTGTGCTACGAGCCCCTGAGGCAGGAGAGCACGTCCTTCCCCATCTCTGTGCAGGGCCATTCCTTGGAGCAGGGCGACAGCAAAGCAGTCAGCACAGTCATGCCTAAGATTTTTAAAGTTAATTTCTGAACACACCATCTGACCAAGAATGCATTGCTCTTTTGGAGCTATCACTGGAATCTGCAGACCAGTGCCAAACTGTGTGATGGACTACTCACATGTCAGTTTTACCAACAAAGGGATACAGGTCTAAGCCTGGTGTAGGATGAATTTCATGGAGCTTATTTACAGACCAGGGGGCAGAAAACTGCATTGGTGAAAGTAAACAGCCTAGACACCTCACATTACTGGCCCACATCATATTCTTTTTTATCTAAAAGTAAAAAAATATGGCCCATTCCCACTGCCCACCCACCCCATGATATTTACAAGTAAGATCAGCCAAGATGGTACATAACGAAGATACACAGGCAGACTGTGCTTTCAGTCTCAGTGTGGTTTCTCCGTCCTCCTGCTGACAGACTCCTTTATTGCTCGGGACACTGGCCGGACCTCAGCAGTGCTGTCTGTGCCTCCAGGATGTTGACACAGCAAGCAGCAGGGAGGCTTTGGCAACCTCTGACAGTGGATGAAACCTCTGCAGTTGCACACTAAATTGCCAAAATAAAGGATGACAAGATGTATGAGGTACATTCACAGCTACCCACACTTCTGGTGCATGTTCCACTGCAAGAGAATCCAGCATCTGCTGTTGAAAACTGTCAGTGTTCACATTTGGCACAGAAGTATTTGCATCTGTGGACTGCAGTGAAACCAGAGATCCCAGACGTTAAAAACATGCACCTATGGAAAGGAACTGCATGTTCCACGCTGGAACATCAATAGCCTTGTGCATTTACAGCAGGAAAACACATAATTACAGCTTTAAAAAATGCCACAATCATTTTGTAGATAAAACAGACTTCACGGCTCTAAGAAATAACACTGTGTCAGTTCCATCTTGAGCTAAAGCCTGCTGGGCATGGACTGGAAGTAAGAACTTGTAGCATGCTGCTTCTTGAGGGTGCCAGGAGGCCAAGAGGAGCAGTCCTCACAACGGAATGCTGTAGATCAAGGTAAGACATGGAAAATATGCAGGAACAGGAACACAGTCTAGGAGATGTAGGCAATTCCAAAACTATGTTTGCAATGACGTGCTGCTGTCAGCAGTATGGGAGCCATCCGACAGCAGCTGCAGCGGAGGAATTAATCGTCAATAGTTGGCAACCAGAAGGCCTAGAGAGGAGGAAAGAAAACATCTTTTCATAGCAGAACACAATTCTCTCCTACAACACCCTGTAGGAGCTGCCACCTTCTGCAAGTACACATGAGAAGCACTGAGCCTTCTCAGATTAATCTCTGGAAGGGTCAGCACCTCATGGAGCTCAGAGGAACTTAAAGCTCAATTCCTTACCATATTGGAACATGCACTAGCGAAAGTCATGAATTTTGGATTGAACTGCAGACAGGTTATAGGACCTGTGTGTTTTCCATCTAGCACAGCCACCTTCATCCCACTTTCTCCATTCCAAACATGGATCTTCCCATCCTCCGAACCTGAAGGCAAGAGTGGAAAACAAGATATACAAGATGCACTGGAGAGGTCAGCAGAGGAAAGGAAGAACATGTTTTTCTGTCAGAACTTTAGGAACAGGCAAGTCTCAACTTCGTAACACAATCTTTAAAATTTTCTAAGTGTCACAAGGGCGCATACAAAACATCACAGTTAAAACACCTGTATCCAAACAGCAGGTTTGCACCTTTGCACTGCAGAGGCTCAACTACACAACAGGGCAACACTATTCAGGCAAAGATGTTAACTACTGTCACCCAATAGGAAAAGAGAGCTGACACCTTCAGCTGTGGAGGAGAGACCCTGGCCAACCTTTACCAATGCGCAGAGGCCAAGTGCTGGGAAAAGAGTCATTGTTCACACAAGTTCTCAGTTCAGACACAGGTAAATGTCTCACTCAGTGGGCACAGAATCAAACCAAAGCCTTTACCATGGAAGGTAACCAGATTTCAATGCACTAAGCCAAATACCAGAAGCTCCCCTGGAGATATCTACTCTCCACATTACTATAATGGGACAAAATTTTCACTTTAAAATGACATTTTTCAAACTCTGAGAACTTTATATTTTTATAATTTATTTCTGCTTTAGACTCACTTTAAATAGGATTCCTAATAAAAATGCAAAGCATTTTCTTCTGCTTCTGTATTTATGCCTGTAGCCTTTCAGGAAAAAAAAAAAAAAAGAAAACCTACAAAGTACAAGTTGCAACTTAACCATATGTAAAAACTGAACAGGAATAAGTGGTTTGGAACTTCTACTACTGTTTTAATTTGGATGAGCAAAACAGGAAGGTAAATATGTGCAATAAAGTGCTCTCCAGAGACAAACTAAACAAAACTCCACCCCTCTTCTCTGCAATCAGGAAGTTCTCAGCCAGAACAAAAGAAATGAAGTTTTGCCAAGACTATCACTCATACTGGAAAAATGAGGATCTGGATACAAAATTACCACAAAGTTAAATGTATTTGATATATCGGTCATAGAAATAAGAACAAAAAATTAAGTCCTAGGAAGGGGAAGCACCACATAGACTCATCTGACTTGTGTCCACAGGTCCCACTGGGGAGCAGGTGACTGAAGAGCTCATTTTGCTTGGGTGCCCAAGGTGCAGCACCAGGCTGTACAGGAATTTCAGGCTGATTTTTGCCACCTGCTTCTCTCAGGACTCCATCTTACAGAGGGCCAGGGGAATCATACACTGGGAGGCACCAGGCTGATGCCTACAGCTTCTATCAAGGGTTAAGGCTTGTTCCACAGACATGGGGATTTACAAGAGCCACATGAACAAACTGCAGCTGCCCCATAATGTCACTAGTTCAGAACACCCCTGGGGGTGTACAAATGCACCAAGATACAAGACCACTCACCCAAGCACAAACACATGCTTTGGTCATCAAGAAACAGGGGACGGCCACAACACAGCCACCAAAGGCTGTGAGGCAGCCCACGAGGGAAAGGACCACTAACAAACTGACCCACACTACAATAGCTTCCTGGTTTCTTATCTATTTTGGAACAGCACTTATATATAAGAAAATAAAAGACTTCTTGCAGGCTTTTTTGTATTTCAGTCTAGAGAACACTGAGCAATCTAACAAAACAGAACATTGTCAGTCCAAAGAAAGCTTACAGCTGCATTGTATTATTTAAATACATTCTGTTTCCCAACAGACACAGCTTTAGCCCTACATAGCATGCCTAATTTCAGAGCACTGGAATTCTTGCCAAGAATTATCTTACCTATCATGATGAACTGAGAGTCTGGTGTGAATGATGCCTCCAGCGTGACAGCCTTACTATTGTTATAACCCTATGGCACAAAACAGGAGAATATGTAGTAGAGAGCGTGTCCACAGCAATCTCACAACCAAAGGGCACCTGCTCCCCAAACTAACACCAAGTTTTCCAGCAAGAACCTCAGGCAGCATGCTCACCCCAAACGTGTGCAGGACAGCTCCTTTGAAGGCATCGATCAGCCGAATGAAGCCGCCGTTGGTGGAGATGAGGATGAGTTTCCCGTCGTTGCTGAACTTCAGGCCTGTCCACTCACATGTTCGGTCATATTGCATCTTAAACGTGGCAAATGGCCCCTACAGAGAGCAAATGGGAAGGAAGATATGAGAAATATGAGGAAAACTCTGCATTGCTGTTAACAAGAATCTGTTTTTAACCATAGTGCAGGAAAACATTACAGATTTTTTAAAAAGAAAATTCTTAGCCCTGAGATACCAAAAGATGGTGTCAAGGCAAACATGTCCCTGCATGTTTAAGTTTCAACATATGAATCCAGTTTCCAAAACAAAAAAGAGTGCAACAGGCTGATTCAATCCAACAGTTTCGTACTCTACCACAACCAACAGCACAAATTAAATTAAGGTAGGAATAGGTTTTTGAACAAGCTTGCTAAATGAAGTTAAAGAGTTTGAGCCAATGCAATCATCACCTGAGTTTTGAAAACCATGGACCTAACAACGCTCAGTGCTTATTCTGTTCAGCTGCCCACATCAGTACAGTTTCCTTTGAAATTTCCATCCTTTCTGACAGTCCTGGCTCAACTTTGCCAGTGTTCTTCCAGAATAATCAGCAAGGAAAGAAAGGCCAAAACTGCACAATAAAGAGCCTAAACTGGAATTTGGAGCAGGTTCAAGAGTTACCACTTTAACACTGGTTATGAGTGTACCTCAGGATTTGTATCTCTTTCTGTCCATGAGATGTGTGCTTAGTAAGAACTCTCTGGATGCCAAGGAGGCATCCCAGACAGTAAGCTCAAGTACACAACTCCAGCCTCTGAGCACTGAGTTTAGATTAATTCTTGCAAGATACAAGCTGTAAGAAGGGAAGTTAGGGTACATCACCTTGTCAAAAGAACGGAGATCATAAAGCTTCACCATTTCAGAATTGACTCCAGCAGCAAAAATCAATCCTTCAGGGTCAAAAGAACACACTGGCTTCCCTTGGAGATGCATTAAACCCTAGAAATAAAAACAGCCAGAATTATTTTCCAAGACTGATGCTCCCATTTCTGCCACCACCCTCTGAGTCCACTGTGAGCAGGACAGTGCACTGGGGGCGGAAAAAATTAGTTTCAGTTGTATATATTGAGGTTTCACAAAGGTTCAGAACTCAGCTTTCTCAACTTCACACCATCACGCAGAGCTTCCCATTTCCTTCAGTGACAAAGTTTACACCAAAATAAAACAAAACCTCATTCAAGGTGTCATGCACTCCAAAAGTCCCCAGAGAAGGGAGGCTCATATGGCTGTTAATAACCATACCAGGCAGCACCACAAAACACTGCTGGCTGGGATCAACAGCAATGCTCTACCACTTGTGGCTGCACAAGAGGGAAAAAGAAGTACTTTGAAAGCAAGGGAAAATCACTGGTGAGCTTTACATGCCTATTTAATGAAACCTCATACCTGCTGGAAGCCAACAGACCTTACATATTAAAACTGATAAGTAACTACAAGTGCTTATTTTAAATGTTACATTTTTCTTAAGTGACATAGTAGGAAACACTTGAGAAAATTTGGTAAAAGTCAACAAAATATGTAATTTTCTGTATGTATCCTGACTAAAAGTCTGCGCATGTTAGTCAAACGTTTTTATTAAATGTATGTACATAAACAAGAACACATCTTTGATTAAATCCATAACACATTTAACAAGTTTCTGTTTTTTTCTTTCTGCATTCCCCTCTAGATAAAAGTCTAGAGATTTTATTGCTTCTCCTCTTTCCCTCGCAGGTCAGTTTTCCCTGTGGTCTCTGAAGGTAAAGCAGTGAGCTCAGCCAATGCTCTGGTGAGTGGGCCAGCTCTGGTTTCCTGGGAGTATTTCCAGGCAGTATGGCTGCCATCTCACGGACCAACTGAAAACTACAAGGAACACTTCCTCAACCTGTTTCCCAAACTTGACTGGATGCAGCTTCCAGTTACAAATCCTAGTTTTACCATTCTCACAAGTTCAAGCATTAGCATAAATCATAGAATTGCTACTGCACTTACAACCCTATCTTATCTGCAGTCACTTGGAGATGGAGATTGATCCCAAGGGAAATCTACACACTGTAGTTAAAGGTATTCTCCCCCCCAAAAAACCCCAAAATTAAGATCTGCCAGAAAAGGCTTGGTTTGAAGAACGATGACATTTTGTGAGAAATGTAACTTTTTTCTTTCTCCTTCATTTATAGTTCCAATACCTGGAATAAGCAAAGAGCCCTCTCTCATTAGCAAAATGGTCCTGGAGAGATGAGGAAATATGAGAGCACAACACAGTGTATCCAGATGCCAGGACAAAACAATTCATGACCACTAAAGGTTGAGATTGTACTTCCAATCTTTCATTCCTGCCACTGCTGCCACTTCTTGTATTTTTCTCAGCCCTAACAAGCCTGCTTCCACTAAAAAAAGTAAAGTATTCCAGCAAAAAAGGTAAACAAAAACAAATAGGGCTCTGTCTTGCTATCAAGTCAAATCTGCTCACAAACAGTTCTGATGAATAATAGAGGTGATGCAAGGAGCTGGCAGACCATATGGCTGCTGTGTTACTTTAGATCATCAGTTTCTTCATGAAATTTAACTGCATCAAGGCACCAATTTTAGACACACACTACAAACACTCAGACAAGATGAATTCGCAACACAGGAGGGATGCCAGCTCTGAGAGAACACCCTCTGCATAAGGTAGCAGCCTGATGAACAAGCTGATGACACCCAGCCCTTCTCCTGTTTCATCAGCTGTGGGTGTTATTTCTTGCCCTCCCCAGTGGCTCTCCAGCAGAGACACAGGTGAGAGCAAGTGGTGTTACACAATGTGACATATACACACTGCACAGAGATTCCTGATCCAGGCTCCTTCAGGAATGTGTCAACACTAAATCAGCAGCACACACTCCTGGCAGTATTTTTAGTTTGTCACAAACACACATCCATTTTTTATCCTTCCAACTGAAAATTCAACACATTATGCACATGAATTTTATAACCTACCTGGCAATTTGGAGAGCGGAGATCCCAAAGTCGAATAGTTTTATCCAGAGATCCAGAAATAAAAGTATCATCCACTGGAGACATTGAAAGAGCGACCACTCTGCAATACAGAAAAACACATGCATTACAGACAAACCAAAGTGAATGGAGCAACACCCACCCCAACAGTTGTGTACAAACTCACAACTGAACAAAGCAAAAAGCAGCATGAACCAAGTGTAATGGAACTCAAGCCCATTACCATTCTTATTTCAATTTCTCCTGTCTTGTTCCCAAGCCACATCTCACCTTTTTGTGTGCCCCGGGAAATAGCGAATGTATTTGTTGTCATGCAGGGAGAGGTATCGGATTGTGTCTGAAACATAAACAAGCCACAAGCTTTATTATACCACTAGCCCAAGGTTATCTGAAAGTGATCACAGTTATCCGAAACTTGCTCCATAGAGCAAGAGTAGTCTGGTCATTTAATTTCAAATAAGATTTTGAAAGAGAATCAAGTTAGAAACAGACATCAATCAACTCAGTTCTTATAAGCAGAACTGAAAATTAGGCAAGCGGAAAAGATACTTCCCCTAGTCTGAAGTTATGGTACATTAAAAAAAAAAAACTGTCACGTGATTTATGCAAGGTAATTTCAAAGGTGCTAAAATTTAAGTAGCAGCAGGTTTTATTCCATCGTTCTCACAAAATGGAGAGTATTAAATTTACAGAGTAGATACTACCACTTTGTAACCTTTTGCAGCACAAACCTTGCTCTCTTTCCTACATACACATTCAACAAACAAACCTCCAACTAAGCAGTACACACAGGAAATGTACAAATTCTGGCACTCAGCTAAAGATAAAACCAGCAACTTCAAACCTAGGACAAGACCATTAAAAACTAGCAAATCTCTCTTTTTGTTTAATCTGACAATCAACAGCTTCATACTTTCTCTGCACTTACAGCAGCTAAGTTCTAAGAAGAGGACAGAGTAATCTACAGCTTAGTGCACTTCAAGCAAGCTTAAACATAAATCAAATAGATGAGAGCAGCAGCTGAACATACCAAGAGTAGCCTACAATTCTGGAAGATGCTTTAGAGACTTCCCAAAAATTAAAAGAAATCCTTCTAAGAGGAAACAATTATTAAAAGACAGAAGCCACTTTTTAATCTTTATGTGCAGACTCTGTACTGCTGGAACAACAAGTCCTGCTGAGGGTCAGGGACATTTTTGACTCAGAAGAACATGTGCCAAGAGGATGCAACATGTACTGGGCATTTTGACAGTCAGAGGGGCTACCGTGTTCAGAATGTTTGAAAAAGCTCATTCAGTAAAAGTTTCTATCTGTGAAAAAATTATCAAGTTCTCATTTTTGCCTGAGGTTGGTCATCAAGCTGAGATCAGAGGTCTAAACTACCCTCCAGTATTTCACGAGTAAACTGAAGGTGATTGAACAAGCTGGAAATGTGGTACTGATGACAGACAGGTCTGAAAGGCTCTGAGTGACCTGAGGTGATTATCCAAAATATAAATCCCTAACACCAGTGTCACATCCTGTAATGGATAGAACCAACATGCTTCAAACTTGCTATTAAGGGTCATCTCTTGTTTTTCCTGCAAGAACGGTCATTACCTGATCTCCGAAGTATCCATGCAGAATTCCATCCTCCTTTGCTACAGAGGAAGCACTGGGGAATTGTGCTCCTTTCTGATGCTCACTGCTGGCAGTGCTCTGTCCCAGGCAAGGCAGTGGCCTGTACAGTTATCTCCTGTACCGGGTGGTATCATAGACCCTCAAACTGTACAAACTACTACCTCAGCCTGGAATCAGGCAACAGGAAATAAGTCCAGATGTCTTGAGGAAATCTTCACAAGTAAATTGGTAGCAATTCAACAGAAAAAATGCTTGGAAACAAGCACCAGCATTCCTATTGCATTGAGGTAACTTTCCCTCCCAATACCTGCAAAACAGGTTAATACAACGCACCTTGCCCATGACCACATGCATTAGGGACTACAGAACTCCTAAAGAACACACTGTTGGTTTTATTTAGGTTACAATCTGTAACAGCAACATTCTCATTTTCACATTGTCTCTCTTCCTTTTCTTCTAATTAAGTGTTCACCATAATGCTACCCTGAGGCAGGAAGACTTAAGTCTTACCAGTGCTTATAAACAAAAACTCAGTACTCAAAATGGCATTAAAATGCTTCACTGAATTGTTAATTATTAGTTATTGTAAATTAAATAACAGCCAAATAAAAAATGTGACACATAGTAATAACAGCATTAAAAAAAAAAAGTAGGTTCTAAAACAGACTAAAAAGGCACATGCTTCCTGTGACACTTTTAATCCTTCAAATCCAATTCTGGCAGAGACTTCCTTGTTCCTCTAGTTTCAGACCCAGCTTGTTCTAGTTTAATCTGACTTCCTAACTCTTAACTTCCATCTTCTCTAAATTCACAGCCTTTGAAATTTCTTTAGTAGCCCAGCACACATCACAAGGCACCAGCATGTCTACTATTTTCATCTCTGCAAAGGAAAAACCTAACCAAAACCTCTACTACGGAAATTATGAGTCTACAAGTATAGTGTTAAAACCCATTTGTAAAGCGCTGTGCTAAGAGACTTGGTCACTGCAAAATTCTTAGACATTGACTACAACAAACAAAACCATGACTGAGCTCTGTGCCCTCCTCCAGGCTTGGCTGGTGATCTGCTGAGTTACCTGAAGCTCTTGTCCTCCCTTCCTCTACAGCTGAACTGTGTGTACCAGAGCTATGGCATTTGGCCCAGCTGCTCCTTCCACCTCACTCACAAGTAAGAAATGAAGGTGCAGAGGCCGATGACAGCACTGACAGATACCAACACCAACTGAACAGCACAATGAAGAACCCAGGTTTTATCTCCCTAACAATGTTTAACCCCTCAGTTATGGCAGCAATGAACAAAACACGTAAAGAGGCTCAAGGGATTAGCACCAAGCTGTGCATTAGTGCTGGACATTAATTCCCACCTCTGACAGAGTTCTCAATACTGAAGAGTTGTTATACCTTTTTCCCAAATCTTTAGCACTGCTTATCCAGACATGTAGTGTACGGAGATGAATATGCTCCACTCCAGTGGATCACTTACCATCTATTTTGTTGGAGCTGTACACGACAGTGTTGGCAGCATGTGTGTATCTGATGAGGTCCACTCCGTACTTCTTACTGTACAGGGTCCGCTTTGGTCTGTCAGGAGGAAGCAGAAATAATTGCACTCTCTGCAACAAAAATCTCAAAACAAAACTCCTATCAACAAGGCCTGTTCCCACTGAGGCATTACATCACTGTTTCAAGAAGTCAGATGTTTTTATACAAAGAAAGAAAAGCTTTTGCATTTGATTTTCAAACAAGGATTTTGTTTGTTTTGTTTTGTTTGTTTTCTCCAAGACTATCCCTAGGCTTGAGAAGTTCTCTCTAACACTGGCAAAATGCATGTGTCTCCTCCAAAAAGTCCTTTGCCTACGATATCTACTGCAAAAAGAAAAGCAGGAGCTAACGTAATAAGCACAGCAAGCAGCACTGCCTTACTGTGCCCTTGCCCATTCAAATCTCCTATTCATGTGCTGCTTATTTAAGATTGAGTATAATTTGTCTTTGTTCTCTGTTACTTCAAAACCTAGAACAGGGTGTCTCGTTCATGGGGTATGAACCCAGGCACATCTATACACCAGTCATCTGTAACAGACATAGTAACACAGGGACTTTTCCAAACCACTGCAGAGTTATGCTTGTATCCAGTTGTAAGGCAGCAAACTCAAATTTAACATTTTGCAACAGAATGAAAAACACTCTCTGAGAGTGAACAGAGCCTACAGAACTGGGTTTTTGGGGTAAGCAGGTAATGCACTGCAGTCTGAGAAATTTAAACTGCAGAGTAAGCTTAGAAGCAGCTGGCTAATAAGGGTATTTCACAGCAGCAGTGCCTGTTTGAGCAGCGCAATGTCTCCACCACCCTCCTTCCCCTTTCATCCTCAACTGAGGGAGCACGAAGGTTTCAGAGCTGGGCAGTGGACCAACAAGGATACTGATCAACACCAGAAACACCATCTCTTCCAGGAGCTATTTTTAATCCAGAAATTCATAACTCTGGTTATTACACAGGCCCACAAAATATTTTACCCACACGACCAAAGACAACAGCATGGGAACGGAAACAAACAGCAGGAGCAGTCGAAACCAATACTGCTGCCAAGAGAAAAGTTTGTCAGACTACACCCTCAGACAAGACATTCTTATTATGCTGGACCTTTTCCTTTCTTCATTAGCTCAACCTGACACACCCAAACAAGAGCACAACTCAGAGACTTTTCGTATCAGAAAAAAACCCAGACATACATTCTTAAATATCAGTTCTCAAGCAGTAGAAGCCATCGGGCTTTGACTTCAAACAAACTGTTGGGGACAAATTCCCATGAAGTGAAAGCCAACATAGCAAGTGAAAAGCCACACACCACCTGCACCACAAACCAAAACTCGACTCATTCTTCCCCAGTTCCTCCAGCAGTTTTTTAAATTGTTCTTCAGATCCAAACATGTCACACACTGAAAAAAACACACCTAATTTAAAGTTTGACATGCTAACATTATGCATGATATACTTCCCCACACTGTTTTCTGAAGTTACCTCAGCTATGCTGTTGACCAATCTGGTGGGAATAAAACTCAACAACAAACCAAGTAAAAAAACCCAATCTCAAAATATACTATATATATTATATTCTCCTAGTTTGTTTTTTCGTTTTCTATTACAAGTTTAAACCTTAGAAGATCTATTTAGAATAAATTAATATAGACAGAGACAATAAAGATCAACAGACAGACAAAAGCACATTTACCAAAAAGAAGGAAAAAGAGTTCTGTGTTCTACAAAAGGTGAAGCTCTCATGTAAACCAATACAAACAGAAGCATGTCACTGCACTTAAGACCTGTTGCCACTCAACTATTTTAAACACAAACAAGAAAACTAAGTACTATTTAACAACAAACCACAATCACTAAACAATTCCAAGGTCAATCTATCCAGCCCACCTATAAACAAAGAAATATTGACAAAGAAAAATACAAGATCTCAGTCAAATCTGCTACAAAGATGAAACAAAACACAGGCAAAGTTTGTAATATCATCCATGCCTCGGACTGAATCACTGCTGCTGTGGGTTAAACATCATCCACAGCCAGGGACATGGGTGTGCCCAGCAAACACCACAACTAAGCAGGAGTTATCACTTTATTGTATCAATAGCACACAACTGATATACACTAAAAATAAAGCAACACCTTTACTAGAGCACCATTCTATCATAGCAGGGTCACCGATGTGCAGCCAAGCTGTTCCCAGCTCCAGGCATTGCTGTACATCCCAATACACAACTGTTTCCTAAGTTTTCACAATCCTTAAGTCCAAACAGACTCCACTGAGCCTCTTTAGTTATGCTTCTGAGCCAACCAACTGTGGAGGGATTTGGTGCTGCAGGATGGGTAAAAATTTAATAATAATTTACTTGTTTTCACACTTTGAAATAGAAGTGGAATACGGAGACCAAAATTATGGGATGCTCATGTCAGCTGCCTAAGCCCAGAACAGTATGATAAGCAGATAATCTTGTCCTGTCAGCCCTTGGCTACACAGCACTGTTTCAACTGTCCTGACACAGTCAGAAGCTGAAAATCACCAAGACGGGGTTGGATACACTCTCACAGAGCTGTACAACTCATCTTGGTGTGGAAAACAAAGCAAACTAGGTGAGAATACTCCTAAAGTACAGTCAAACAGCTGCATTTTAATTCTACCAGCAGTACTGCTCATTAACAGAGAACACACACCAAATTTTCCCATTTTTACACAGGGAAAGGCATTAATTTTCAGGCCATTTGATGAAATAGGGTATCCTACATTGAACCTCAGTAAGCAGGGCACTTAATTTCCTCCTGGCCATTATATCCAAGCAGGTGAGAGCTCCAGGCTCTTGAAATTGTGATTTATAAGGAAAAATAAACCAACTACAAGCCTGAAACTGCCACAACAATGATTACTCAGAGACCCGAAATATCATCTTCCCATGAATTTCCAGTGACAAAGTAATTCAAAGCAACACTTTCCAGGTTAGAGAACAAGTGTGTCCTGCATCCCTTGTTACCCCTAAAAAAATCACAGCTATTCTTTTAAGCCAGATGATAGTGCATGAGAAGCTTTCAAATAATTTTAAAATTTTATAACCACTAGAGAACCTACACAGAAGTTACCTTGAAACTACTTTCATTGCCCCACAGCACGGCAGTTGAGGACCACTGATTTACATTTAACTTAATTAAAGCAAACCCTCTGACTATATAAAGCACTTCAGGATTAGATGGAGATTGGAATGAAAGGGCCAAATGCCTCCCAACCCACCAAACTATTCCTTACAAGTTTGAAAGGGGAAGAGCAATCAATACCATCTGCATTAACATCAGTCAGCCCTGCTCCTACTGTAGATAATTAAAATCTGGGATCCGATCCATGGCACACTCCATATGTATACCGTCACCTGCTCTTACATAAATAAAAACTAAATATTTTCACGTCAGAGTTCATTCCAGCAGATGGGGAACACCAACAGCTTTAATGTGTAAAGCAATCAAACTACACAGAAGTCTAAAGTAATATATAATAGGTGTGCCACAAAATTAAGAGGAAATGCAGGAGGCAATCTTTCCTCCCAGCAGGTATGATGTCTTGGCCTGCTCGGAAAAGCAGGAGGGTTAGGAATACCTGGTTTACTAGAAAATATATACAACACTAATATATCTCTATCTTGACACTCCCAAGCCATTTCTTTTTTCATTCCCACATTACCCTGTCCTTTCCATTCCCTGTCCTATAATACACACATTGGTTTTCCTTCCACATTCTGTGGATGTCATGCTTCCCAATCCTGACTTTTCAAAAAAACCCCAAAACAACCAACAATCTCAGAACTACATCTCGACACCAATAAGCACATGTAAAACTTAAAACCTGAAGGAATTTAAAGCAGACAAACACACATATGTACAAAGAAAGATTTTAATTTCATAAGGACATCATTTGGTTTAAATTGTTCCAACTCTCACAGGCTGCAAACGCCCTTGGGTGCAGGTTTCCATCTTCTGTACAGGAGCACCAGATCTCAAGTGCTCTGCAAATTTCTGAGAGTTTATCCAAAAAACAAGATGAGCACCGTGTGATCAATGGCAGAAGAAATATAAAACCAGACAGTTAAATAAGAAACAGAAACACACCCTCAACTCATTACCCTTAGGTAACAGAAGTCAATCACCACCTTGACTGACTACATTTAAACGAAGACAATGATTGAAGACACAGGCAAATCGCACGTATTTCAGCTGTGCTTTACAGATAAGGACACAACTAGAAAAAATAATTTAAAACAGAGGAACACGTTTGCCTGCAGATCCAAGACACCACGTAGGAACTGGGTTTTATGGAAAACACCGTTAGTTTTTTAGAAGGTACAACGGGACATGCCACACCATCTGCACCTTTTGGCTTAAAGCATTTAGACAAGAAGTTACACTCAAATGAGGCATTAAAAGGGCACATCTACACATTGCTCACAACAACCACTTCTTCATTAATTAGGGAGACTTGAGCCCAGGGAAGCCCGAGAAGTCAAGTTTCATTCCTGCAGCAATCTCGAGACCGGGAAATGTGACCAGACTGAACCCTCTCGGCTTAGCAACTGTTTAGATCTCAGAGAAGTGAACTTTCGCGTACACTTAGGAAATCAACACCAGTCTCCAGCCTACCAAGGTAACAAGTACACCCGCAGAGCAGGCAAACCCACGCTGCTGCCATCCCTGCCGCTGTGGTTCTACTCACAAGCTTATGCTAAACACCAACAAGAGAGAAGCTCAAGTTAAAGCTCACCGGCCAGACCTGTGGGCACAGCTCGTCCCCAAAAGCCCTTCACAGCCCCGTGCCCCAGCCATCGCCCCAGACCCCGAAGGCCGTAGCCCCCAGCCCCGCCACTCACTTGCCCTCCTGACAGTCATAGAGAACGATGGAGTCATCGTCGCTGCTGGAAATGACAGTCTCGCCGTTGGGGCTGAAGTCGAAGCAGTTGATCTTGTCCGAGTTCTCGCGGAAGACCTTAGCCACGCGGAAGCTCCGCAGCACGTTGTCCGTCAGCTTCATCCCGCCCGCCGGGCCGCGCCGAGCGAGGGCGGCGGCGCTGAGGGCAGCCGGGCGGGGCTCCGGGCGGCGGCGGGAACGGGCGGGCCGGCGCGGTGAGGGGCACTGAGGGACAGTGAGGGGCCGGCCGGGGCGGCGGAGGGCGGTGGGCTCGGCGGGCTCGGCGCGATCAGGCCGCAGAGAGGCGGCTCCCCCTCATTGTGTCCGCCATCTTGCGGCTCCGGCGGGGCCGCGCGGGGCACCCTGGGAACGGGGAGAGCGGTGAGGGGGGCGTGCGCACGGGCTGCTGGGACGGGGGAGGGTGCGGTGTCCGGCGGCCATATAGAGTGTGGCAGGAATGGCAGAGAGGCCTGCGCGCTCCCGGCCCGCCGTGACTGTCACCGGCTGTCACCGTCTCGGCCGCTCCCGCGGCCCGAGGTGGGAAGGGGCGGCGTAGGGCAGGGCCGGGCGGCTGTGGCGGGGCCAGAGGTCATCACCAGTTCATTACCCACCCGTCCGTCTGTGCCTATTGAGGAGCGGGGGGCTGAATTGAGGGCATGACGTCATCCCGTAGAGCGGGCAATAGCTTCGCGCGAGCGGCAACGTCACTTCCGGTGCCAGGCAGGGCGGGCGCCCTCGGGGTGCTCCGGGCCGTGAGGGGCCGCGGGAACCCCGGGGCCGCCACACGCCACGCGGGATATTCCCCGTACTGTGCCGATTTAAGGCGCTTTTCGTAGTTTCTAGTGGACACTAGGGAGAAATGCGCTGGTCGGCAGCCGGCTGAACATGAGCCGAGGCGTGCCCTGGTGGCCAAGAGGGCCAGTGACACCTGGTCTGCATCAGCAATAGTGTGGCCAGCAGGACCAGGACACTGATTGTATCCTTGTATTGGGCACTGGCGAGGCCACACTTTTGAGTGCCGTGTCCTGTTCTGAGCCCCTCAATTCAGGAATGATATTGAAATGCTGGAGCAGGTCCAAAGAAGGGCAGCAGGGCTAGGGAAAGGTCTGGAAAAAACCATCTGAGGAGCGGCTGAGACAGCTGCGGGTATTTACGCTGGAGAAAAAGAGATTCGAGAGTGACCTTAACACTCTACAGCTCCCCGGAACGAGGTCGTAGCCGGGTGGGACTTGGCCAGCTAACCACTGACAGGGCAAGAGGATGCAGCCTCAGCTGTGCCAGGGGCGGTTTAGGTTGGACGTCAGGAAGCATTTCTTCACAGAAAGGGTGGTCAGACACTGGAATGGGCTGCCCAGGGAGATGTGGAGTCACCGTCCCTGGAAGTGTTCAAGGCAAGGCTGGATGTGGTACTCAGTGCCATGGTCTAGGTGACACAGTGCTGTTGGGTCACAGGTTGGAGTCGATGTCTCAGAGTTCTTTTCAAACACAGTTGATTCTGTGCTTCTGTGAAATCGTTTATGGGGTGCAGGTGCATGTGCTGTGCTGGCAACTTGGCAGAGCCCGGCAGGAACAGCCTCTGGGCAGCCCAGTGTGACCAGGGAGCATCAGTCAGCTCCTCCTCCTTTGAAATACACTGTGATGACTTTCTCACCCTTCCCTTCCTACTTTCAGTCCAGCTATTGCACATTTTTATTTCCCAGTAATTTTTACACCTCTAAAAACTTCTTGGAAACAGCACCACCACCACAACAGCTGTAGCACTCTGCTTCTGCACCGTGTAAGCTCTTAGGCAAAGGTGGGCAGCACGCACTTAAGCCTCTGAGAAACACACCATGGCTTTTGAGGATGTTGCTCCAGTACACACACCTCGCAACTGCTTTTTTTCGATCACAAATCCTGATGACAGGCTCAGTGTGCATGTTTTTGTGTATTTCTTACCTTAAAAAGCTGGTTTTGGAGTATAAGAGTAGCTGTGAGAATCTCACCCCATGAAGCTATCTGCTATTTTAAATTTAGAAACTAGCAGATCCTGTCACTTCAGTCCTGCAGAAACTCACAATCAAAAGAAAAAAAAATCAATTGTAGATGCCTTCTTGAACATTAATTGCATTTCCTTTCAAAGTGTCCAGAATAGCTTGATTTTGCTTTTGGATCCTGTTGCCCTCCTGTGGTCAAACCTCAGCAAGTCCAGGGACTGTTAAAGCTCTGCACGTCCTTCAAACAGGCTGAATTATTTTGTGTGCATGTCTGATTTAGTCAAGTATTTCTTTTCTCAGAGTCGCTGCCCTTGCTGTTTGCTCGCTGGAGCTCCCTGTTACATGTTTAGAGATCTCAGCGGACTCATCCTTTCACGCTGCAGTGGGATTGGCTCCTCAGAATGATTTACCTTTTTTTACTTTGAAACAAAGTCAAGACTTTCACAGTGGAGTCCAGGGATACCAGAACATGCCCTCGTTCCACCTGAGGATCTCGGGGTCAGCTGCGCCTTTGTTAGGCCAGTTCAAAACCCTCAACTGATTTTTGTGTGATGAGAGGTTTTAGAAAAGCTCGGAATGTCGTGCCTCCTGCACACTCTAAATTGCAGGATCAAAGCCTGGATTATCTCCTGCAGGCCCCAGAGGTGACTCACCAATAACATCATAAGACAATTTACTTCAAAACACCTACAATACTTAGCTAAGTTTTACAGTTGTATAACACCGTGGGTTGTTGATTTGATATTTTGTCACTTCCTTTTTATTCTTCTGCCTTTCTTCCTAATCGTTGGAACTTAGTTTGTCAGTGTATACCAAGCTGGAATTTAGCTGGCAGGTTAATTGGATCTCCTAGAAAAATGTCATATTAAGTAGGAATTATGGATAATGCCCCTGCAAAATTAGTTAATGGAAAAAACGTTTAATTGCTGCTTGAGTAATATCGATCAAATGCAGTTATTCTGCCTATGCATTTCTGTATTAGATACCACTGGAACCTGCACAATACAGGGACTTGTGCTTGCTCAGCAGCAAAAGTTCACACTTCTCCCTACTGAATGCCCTGAGGTTTCTGTGGGCCCTGACCTTATCACAGTTCCTCTGGAAGGTGCCTCCATCAGCAGCTCCCCCCAAATTAAGCATTCTGTGCTACTCTCCGGGTCACTAATGAAGCCATAGGGTGACACAAACCCCAGCAGAGTCCCTGTTGATTACCAGATGTCAGCTGGACCCTGAGCCATTGCTTTCTGCCCTCTGAGCCCAGTGGTCAGGCTGGTTTCCAGTGGGGCTGGCTGTGATTGCCCAGCCCACCCTCCAGCGTGCTCACAGAAATTATGTCAAAAACCTCAGCAAAGTCCAGGCAGTTCACATCTGCTGCTTTCCACGTTCCCCACAGCCTCTTGTCTCAGCCCAGAGGGCAGCTGTAATTGTCATCCTGTGACTGATTAAGATTCCTGGCTCTTTCTCCTCTTATGTTATTTCCAGCTGAGGAGCTCATAATTTTCTGCTATTAATCCCAAAGACCATGACCTTGTATTTCACAGCACTGAATTTCAACCCCTTTCTACTGTTCCAGTCCTCAAGCCTCACAGCTTTTCATCTTCTCTAGAATACTGTGATCTTTCCCTGTATTTTAAATGACTCTCATCTTTGATGGCAAGTTGACTCAGAATAGGGAGTTTGAGAAATTACAGCATGAAAGGAAGTAGACTTGGCATGGGCTTGGGTTCAGGCTAGTAGTGTTCTGTATTGAGCTACAGAAGAATTTTTAGTGAAAAGTTTTTCTTCCTTGCAATCCCCAGAGCATGGGAAAATAATTTCCAAAAGGTATATAGGGAGTGAAGGGAGTATGACCTAGAAAAACTGGTAAGATGCATATGTCAAATCCAGTTAATTTTTTTTTGTTAATGATACTGATCTATATATATAAAATGCTGAATAGAACACTTATCTTCTCTGTGTTTGGCCTTAAGCCACATTCCTCATCAAAGGCAAAGAGACCCTGTTGATACTTTCCTGGTGAGTAAATCAGTCATGAGAGCAACATATTTCTTTTCCAAGCAACATATAGAAAGCCATGTACTGGAAACTAGGACTCCTGGGTTTCCCAGAGCTCAGCATATTCTTAAAACAAAGGTATCCAGGCTCCATCCTACTTTCCCTTTGCCTGTCTGGCAAACCCTCTGGTCTCATCATACTGCTGCTGATCACCCTCATCCTTTTTCCCACTTATGGATACAGGAGCACTGCAGTGAGAGAGGGCAAAGGCCCCTCACCCTGTCCCTGCACACCCTCTCGTGCACCCGTCTGCCCATTCTTGCTGCAGACATTTTCTCTTTTGCCAAATGTGAATGAGGCAGTGCAGTAATTTTATGCAAATCCATGTGCAGATTAAAAAATTAATCAAATTCTGAAATTTTCATTTAAAGAGATTAGTCTTGAAAAATCCCCCATCTAATCCTCCCAGAATAGTCACTTGGAACAAGCCTTCACTGCGTTGTTTCCCTCCTGGGTTCAGTGCATCTCCTGGAAAATTTTCTTGTAATGCTTTTGGGACCATGTGGAGCAGCAAGCTTGGGTTTGAGCAGGGCTCAGCAGGCGAATTAAAGCTGATATATCAAATGATAGAGGAGATGTGCCAGTAAGTGGGAACGGGGGAGTTTAAGGCAGTAAAATCTCCACTCTGTTGTACTGCATAGGTAAATTCCCCTGGTGATGCAGGAGAAGTGGAAGCGGTGAGTCTGGCAGTGATTTACATGCCAAGAGGCCAGAAAAAAGTCGTGCAGCAAGAAAAACGAGGAGCAAGAGACACTGCTAAAACTTACTGTGTCTGGGAGTTTACTACTGTAATCTATCTCTCAGAGCTTGAGCTCAAAATTATCCTCGAACAACTGGGATTTGATCTAGTGCCATCTCAAATATTCTCCTAGCCCCTCAGGGATTTTGAAGTTGACCCTGTAAAAGGTGGGCCAGCCACCAGTCCTGGAGGAAATCCAGAGGCATCCTGACAGCATTGAAGATAAAGTAACTTAGGTCCCTGAAGTTCTCAGTTAAATCAGACATTCTGGCACAGTATCCTCTGATCTAGCAGCACCTGAAACACTCAGGATGTGTGTGTGGTTGAGTTGGCCTGCAACAAGCTCAATTGCCCCGACTTCAGAAAAAACCACAAGCCCAAGATGCAAATCCTTGAACAAACCTCCAACCACAGCACCAGGAACAGCTCAGCTCTGCCCAGTGATGGCAGACTGGCCCCTGGAAAGGAATATTTTTCTAGCTTTCAAGTACCTGCCATTGGAGTTAGGTGCTGGTTCACTTTTCTCACTCCATGGGCATGGCCAGCTCATTTGTTCACTGTTTTCTTCCCCAGTGTGCCTCCAAGTTTATGGCTCAGACTCTGCCCCACTATGTCCATGCTTTTGGTCTCTTGCCACCATCTAATTTACTTGGCAGCTCTACCACATTTCTGCCCCTACTGCTGGATTGTTTCTGTCTCCCTCTGACTTTGGGTCCTTGCCTGCAGAATTGCTTTAATTAAAAAGTTAATGAAAGGTAATGCAAACGAGCATTTTGCCTGTATTTTATCACAGTCCAGCTCCTTCCCCTCCCTCTTTCCCAGAGAAGTGAAAATGAGAGGCTGGAGTTTTGCTGCTTTTTGGTGTGAGAGCTAACAGTGGAAATTTCTACAGGCTTAGGAGAAGCCCTCTGAAGAAAGGGCTTATAATGGTGTGTGTAGATTATTATAAGTGCGTAGATTGAAATGAATGAAAGCTGAGGAAGTTTTCATTTAAAGGGGATTAATCTAACCCCCTTACAATCCTCCAGCTCTCTTTGGAACAGGCAATTCTTAGCATCATTTTCATCCTAAGCTTAGTGTGAACTTACAGGAAACTTTTCAAAAGACTGTCTATATCCCGACTCCAAATTATCCCGACCAGGGACAAAGGGAAGGTGTGACATCTGAACCTCACCCGTGCCTATACCTTGTCACCTTATATCAATATAGAAGAGGACTCATTCATCCCTAAGTGATTTTCCTGAGAAACTGGGAAACTAAGATTAGTGCATGAAGTAATATGAGTCACATTATCAGCCCCTTCTCCTAGCCCAGATTCTTCACAGCCAGCAGTGGGAAGAGGAAAACACAGGGATGTGAGGGTGTAATTTCCCCTCGTGCAATACGTAGCAGTTAACAGGCAATTACACCACTTCTAAACCCACCATCTGGGGAGGGAGCCTGAGAGCTGCCATTTGGGTTATTTTTCTTTCCACAACTGCTTGTGTTTTGGGGTGATACTCAGTTCTCTTGATCTTGTTTTTAAAGCCTTCATAAAATGAGTAGGAGTTTCATTTTTTGTTAATATCTACAGTGGATTTCATAGCACTGATTTATAGCTGTTCACTGATGACATTTA
Source organism: Sylvia atricapilla (assembly GCF_009819655.1). NCBI lineage: Eukaryota > Metazoa > Chordata > Aves > Passeriformes > Sylviidae > Sylvia > Sylvia atricapilla. The sequence continues at coordinate 14,974,830 of NC_089150.1, read as the reverse complement.
GTACCCGGTGCCTGAGACTGTATAAATAAACTACATAAAAACAGATTTGTGGTATCGTTAGCAGCACCCCCATTCCAAGGGGAGCCTCCAGTGAGCCTGTGTGTCTAATCAGAGCAGACGAGGAGCAGAGTCACACACTGAGACATCCAAAGTAGGTGGATCTGTGCCAAATTCATCTCTCTGTTGCACTGGTATAAAGTTGGATAACCTCTGACTGCAAGGGGCTTTTACACTGTATTTACCTTTACACCTGTGCTCTGAGATCAGTGTCAGGCAGTGGACCCCAAAATCCTGAGGTGCAATAGAACGGCGCTTGCTGACTTTCACAGACTCTGAATCACGCCTCAATGGTTAAAATATAATCTGAGTTCAGAGTGCAGAAAACAGATTACATGCCTGCTTTTGTACTGAAATGCTTTCCAGAGTAAGCATTAGCAATATGTACACAAGTGCCAGATGAATTAAGCTGGCATTTAGTTTTTCCACCTCCAGTAGGAGAGGATTGCTTTTAAAGAACTCGTGCCTGCTGTGTCGTTTCTGGAGCTGGAGCTGAACGGAGCTGCCAGGAGGGCACGTGTGACAGGAGCCACAGTTGCAGGTCTGGTTGTGCTCAATTTCCTCGGGCTTCAGGGACAGCCATGCGCAGAAACATCAAGGCAGAGACAAAGCCTGTTAAAAACTTTGAACTTTATTTTCTTAAACTCTCCTGGCTCCCTTTAGGCTTTTCTTCTCCAGCCATTCCTGCAAACCCTGTATTGCAGCTCAGACCTGCGGTGTGCTGCACCTCTGCTTTGTAGCACCTTCCTCTGATTGCACTGTGCCCACAGGTGAATCAGAGACCTGCTGGGAGCAGAGATGCTTATCTCAGTTCCTGAGAGGTGCACAGCTGACTTCACTGCAGTCAGAACAGTTACTCTGGCCCTCATTGAAGTGGGGTCAGTGGTTTGAACTGCTGGCAGCATCAGCTGCCGTGAAGTTTGAGAGTCTAGTAACAAAGTGGTCAGGGCACCCTGTCTTTTGTTCTCCTGTTTCCTCATGGTTGAAAAGTGTCAGTCCTTCTGATCAGCACCTAAAGGAACTACACATAGATAGTTAATCTGCCTTGGCTTTTGGCTTTAAAAATTGTTCTCCTAAGCAATGAATCGTTTACTGTTTAGCCTTAAGTTCTTAAGGGTCTTTTCCCACTTCAGTGATTCTTGGGGTTCTTTCTCTGACAAGCCTTTGATTCTCCGCATAGCCTTACCTACAGGTCCCTTGTGCCAAGACTTCAGAGTGTGCCCAAGTTTCAGTGTCTGAGAAGGTGTGTAGAGGGGTTTTTGTGTAGATCCTTTGGGTCTCTGCAGCAAAATAAGGCAGATTTAGACCCAGAGGGGCTGTTGAAAAGCTTGTCCAGCTTAATGATTAACACCTTGCAATGCTATGGGAGTGTCAGGACAAAGAGACCTCTGGACTCCTGAGCTCTCCTAAAAGAAGCCCTTGCACAAAACATCCACTTACTAGAGAGAGGATTAACTCTCTCAGGTAATTTCAATGGGTCTGTCATCAAGTGTGTTACCCTGGTTGCTTCAGCCTCCTGGCACCCTGCCTTAAATGCCATGAGCAGGAGAGATGCAGATCACATCTTTGATCCTCAGAAACCAGCAGTGAACTTGCTGCCAGTTAACAAAAAGAAGGATAAATGCTGGGAGGGAATAGATATGTGTGTGCTGGCAGGGGCCACCTTTCCTCTGTCAAGACAAGTATCTGCCCTTAAGCAGCTGAGATCGTTTGGTCCATGCACAGATCTGTTGCATATAATGCTAATGCTCAGTGGAGAGCAGCTCAAATGGGCTTTCACAGACACGGCTGGCAACCTTGCCTGGATATGATGCCTTATTTGGGCTCTAAATGCGAATTTAATGGATAATGAGGACTCAAAGAGAAAGGTGGATAAAGCCTTGTTAATTTGCTGTTTGGTGAGGAATCCTCATTACTGGTCCCTCTGTGGGCACCAGCAGCAAGGGATGAGGCAGCCAGCAAGACTTGTTCTCCTCAGCCCGTGTCTGATGCTGCAGGGGGCACATGGGGCAAAGCACAGCCAGAGGATGAGATCAGCATTTGGCTAGCATGAGGAAGGGAGTTAATGTAGCGAAAAGCTGTTCCACTCAGATGCCTGCTCTCTCCAGGACAGAGAGCAGCTTCCACAGTTTGGAAAGGTGTCAAACACTAAGCAAATAGAAATGATGGCTTGCCAGTGGCAAATCTACAGTGATGGAGAAGCTGGCTGGCAGAGCTCACTTTCCCCACAGGAGGTGATGAGATTGCAGGGGAATCACAAGCTGACAGAATGTGACACTGTCCTTCCCTTCTTCCTGCCTGGGAAAAAGTTAGAAAATGCAGCTTCTATGGCACCTTAATCTAGGGGAAACAGGAGCTAGACTTTCACGGTTCATGTTTTGACCTCTGTTCTTTCTGTGACAGCCCTGTCTCTTCTACTAGCAAAAATGTTCACTTTCCCTTGCAGGTCAGAGGCTGCTGGCTGTTTCAGCCCTTGAGGCCTTGCCAGTGCGGGCAGAGAGTGTACAAGCCCACCCCACAAGGCAGAGTGGTTCAGCCCTGCCAGCCTGTGCACCATGTCCCTCCGTGAGCACGCACTGTCCCTGTTCCGTGGTGCTGTGGGCACCGTCCGCCCGGCCCCCATGCTGAAGAGGGCTCTGAAGCTGCAGGGAGATGGGTGCCCTCAGCTGCTGGTGAAGGGCCAGGCCTTTCCAGTGAAGAGGGACCTGTACCTGGTGGGTTTTGGAAAAGCTGTGCTGGGGATGGCCGCAGCAGCAGAAGAGATCCTGGGAGACCACCTCACTCGGGGGATTATCAACGTGCCACTAGGGATCCAGGAGAGCCTGCAGCGAGCAGGAATGCAGTAAGGACTGTTTCTGAACAACTTTGGGGAGCAGGGGTGTAGGCTGCCAGATTTGTCCTCTGTGGGATGTTGCTGTGTACACCTTAAGTCTTTTGGAGCTGCCCTTGCTCTGTTGCCCACCTCATCCACCCCACCACTCTCGTCTTCAACCACCATCACATCCAATGACACCAGTGACACAGCCCACCTCTTGTGCTGCATGTGCTGACTCTCCAGCTCTGGGGAAGAGACACTCAGCAGAGGCCACCTGCCTGTCCTGGTCACTCACTGTATGCCACTGGTACACCAGGCACTTGCAGGTGACAGCCTGGCTGCCTGTGTGGGTGCACAGATCCGTGGTGTAATTGCCTCTCTTACCTCAACAGGGAGATGCTGCTGAAGCCACACAGCAAAATCCAGGTCATCGAAGGCGCCAAGAACAACCTCCCAGATGAAGAGGCTCTGAAGGGAGCAGCTGCCATCCTGGAGCTGGCTAAGGGTCTGACTGCCGATGACCTGCTCCTTGTGCTCATCTCAGGTAGTGTGGGGACCCCAGGGAATGGGATTTGCTGAGGGCAAATCCTGCCCACCCCTGGCCATTCAGCAAGGGAGTGCTGTGCTGTGCTGTGCCAGCCCCTTCAGCATGCACACTTGCACCTCTGATTTTTCCTCTCCCTTCTGCCACCCTTTCTCCAGGGATGCAGCAAGGGAGAGCACAGGGCTTCCTGCTGTGCTCACAGCACTGGAAAGAGGCTGAACTGCACAGGCTGGGTGCTGCAGTTGTGCTACCACAGTAAAGTGGCACCTCTGGGCACAGCCCAGCTGTTCTCACCTCTTGGCAAGAAGACACTTTCTTCCTGCCTCCTCCTTACATTTGGGGATGCAAACTTGGAGAAGCAAGCACTTGGTAGGCTTGCATTCTCTGCATTTGTGCAGGAGTGAGAGTCTGAAAGCTGAGGCTTGGGACTGACCTTTCCCAGGTTCACTAGCTCCTTCCGAGCTAGTAGAAATGAGGCCTCCAGGTACCACACAGTAAGATGCATGCCTTGCAGGGGCAGCCTGGCACACCCCCAGGGCATGACTGTCCCCAGATCCAGGACTGTGTAGGAAGACGCATCAGAGGGACGCAGTGACATCACCTCATCCTGAGCCCACTGCGTGTCACAGGGCAAAAGCATGCAGGGGCTTGGAGCAGCTCTGCAGAAAAGCTGTGGTCTCCTCTGCTCAGTGTGTATTCCTCTGTGGATGCTGAAGCCTGATCCAGTACAGAGAGAGCAGTGCCATTAGGCAAACACCCAAGTGACTGGAAGCTAGCTGTGCTTTCTGGGGATTCCCCTGGGCTTCCTCCTGTCTTTTGGCTACAGGGATCTCCAAGAGACTCCTCAGCCCTTCAGGGAGCCTGTACAGGATCTCCCTGTGGCTGTGACTCCCTATGCATGTGCACTCCCACACAGCAGCCGGTCCCCAACTGCTCCTGCCTCTCAGCTAAATCCCTGGCTATTGACTGAAACACAGACATTTGCATTTGTTTTTCTTGCTCATCATGTTTTATTGATGCTGATTTGTCTCAAACCTCTGAGCAGGCTTTGCATTTTGACAGTAGCATTCAGCTGTACTTCTGTGCATGTTCATTCTCTGCACAGACCTTGCTCTTTTCTCCTCTGGATTTTCCATCTATTCCACTTTTCCATTAGAACCTTGCTTCTTTTCCACATTTCCAATGCCTGCTTGTATCAGACCGAATTCTCATCAGTGAACCTATCACCCTGGACCCAGGGTGTGCTTTGTCCTTCGTCCCCCCTTTTCTTTCCTCCCAGACCTAGATGAGGGCAGTTCAGCCATTTCCAATCTTGCAGCATCCCTAGCCAGTGCTTTTACACGCTGTCCTGAATAAATGGAGCCACCAAAGCAGGAGTGTCCACACATACACAGCACTGACTGCTGTGTGAGTTCTGGAGGCCATGCTCCCTGCTCACCCATCCACGTAACCCTTGAGTATCAGTGTGAGGATCCACTTGTAGCCTGGTGCAGAGGTGAAGGTAGTTGCTGTCCCTTTTCTGTCATCCCCACCACACTGCAGGCTTGCAGTGCCCCCATCCAGCCAGGCTCACACTGCCTCAGTGAAGTGTAGCTGACTGCAGAAAGTGCAGGACAGCAGTGATTAAACCCCACTGAATTCTCCAGAGACATTAGCTTAGATCCCCAATCACCTCTGCCTTCCCTCCAGACACTGGTGAGGGAGAGAAAAGGCTAAAGCCTTGCTCTCCTCTCCTTTGTCCTTCTTTTCCTGCTATCCTGATGTCCTTCTTCTGCATCCTAGGGGGTGGATCAGCCCTACTGCCTGCTCCCATCCCTCCCATCGTCCTCAAGGAGAAAGAGAAACTCACAAAGATGTTGGCTTCCCGAGGAGCTGCCATTCAGGAGCTGAACGTTGTCCGGAAGACTCTGTCCATGCTGAAGGGTGGAGGGCTGGCCCAGCTGGCCCATCCTGCACAGGTAACCAAGGGAAAGCCCGTTTGCCCAGACATCACCCATCTACCCTCAAAACAGAGGTTTAATCAACTTGCAAGGTTTTTTCAATACTGAGTAAACAAGTTCAAACACTGTTTTGGGGCTCTCTGGATAAGATTTCACTGACGGCTGAAACTCTCAGGGAGACAGAGATGGAAGAGTGGGAATTCAGACTTGGGAAATGTCAGCTATCCCATCATGCCACTCTGCAGACCCCAGCCCACACCCAGCAGACACTTCCAAGTGTTGGTGCTTCAGCACAGCTTTCAAGGCTGGCTCTGACCCTTGTCTCCCCTGGGGGCTGTTTTCAGCATGTGCCTTTGCTGAACCCACAGTAGGTTGGGCTTAACAAGTGCAGTGTCACTGGTTACATCTTCCAACATGATAGTCCAGCTTCAAATGGGGCTGTAAATCTGTGGGTTTGAGAAGGGCAAAGTGACACTCACAGGTCCATAAAATAAAAATGGGCAAAGACCTACCCTGTTCCCATCTTCTTTGATGTTGGGATGGCACTCAGAACAGTGCTTATGCCAGGGTTCTTTGTGGTCACTTGTCTTTGCCTCCTGCAATAATCTGAGGGCACTTCTTCCCATAGGTGGTGAGTCTCATCCTGTCTGATGTGATAGGTGACCCCCTGGACATCATAGCAAGTGGGCCCACTGCTCCCAGCTCTCACAGTGTCCAAGACTGTCTTCAGATACTCACCAAATACAACCTGCTGCATGAGCTGCCCAAGTCAGTGGAAACAGTCCTCTCCAGCTCTCCCACCGAGCCCACTGCTCTGGAAAACTATGCCCATGTTTCCAACTTCATCCTTGGGTCCAACACACTGGCTTTGGAAGAGGCCAGACGCCAGGCTGAGGGCCTGGGCTATGCAGCTCTGGTCCTGAGTGCAGCAGTCCAGGGGGAGGTCAGCCGTGTTGCCACACTGTACTGCCAGCTGATCCAGCTGGTCTGCCTGGGCTTCGCCAGCCTCGGAAAAGGGCCCTTGAGTGACGAGCTGAGGGGGAGTCTCCTGCAGCTGGCAGCAGAGCAACACATCCCAGGTTTGGACCTGGACGAGTTTCTACAGGCCCTGCGAGGGTTAGGGCCTGACAGACCAGTCTGCATCCTGGCTGGTGGAGAAACCACAGTCCAGCTCCAGGGAACCGGCAAGGGAGGGAGAAACCAGGAGCTGGCCCTGCGTGTGGGGCTGGGGCTGCACAAGGCTCAGGCCACAGGAGCCAGCAGCCCCCAAGGGAGGTGTGAGATCCTCTTCCTCAGCGGGGGAACAGATGGGCAGGATGGGCCAACAGAGGCAGCAGGAGCCTTCTGCAGTCCAGGGCTGGTGGCTGAGGCACTTCAGGAAGGCCTGGATGTGGAGGCCTTTCTCAGGAACAATGACTCCTACACATTCTTCAGCCAGTTCCAAGGTGGGCATCACCTACTGGTGACAGGCTTGACTGGCACCAATGTCATGGACATCCAGGCTATTTTAATTAGAGCCACGGAGAGATCATGAGAGCTCCCTCTGCAGATATCCAGATGCACTTAATTAGGGGCAGGAGTAAATGAAAACACCAATGTTGTGGACAAATGCAAACTACTTAAATTAGGGCTCACTGTCAAGGCTGCTAGTGTCTTTGACAGAAAGAATCCACTAATTAACACATGAGTGAATGTCCACAGCAAAAACAAGCACTTGTAATTGGGGGAATCAGAAGAAGGTAAGAGGTCACATTACGGAAAAGGAAACTGGATTTAAGACTTGTAACTGCTTCAACTATAGTTAATTTAAGAGATGTGGGGAAGTTGAGGCCATGTCAAGGCTACCACAGAGTGCCCTTACTGCACTGTTGCACTTCCAGTGCCTCCAGCTCCAGAGCAGCTCAGCAGTGGGGTTTTAGGGGTTCACTGGAGCAAATTACAATGACTGAAGGATGTAAAAGCAGTAACAGCAAGGCTTGCTCACCTGAAGATGGACGTGCAGGGGGTATGTGATGGGAAGGGGACACCCAGTATGCACTCCACATGCCAGCACAGTGCCTTACACCAGGGTACTGAGATGACAAAGAGCCCAGCCCAGCAGGATGCACACTCAGGAGTGTAGCTAAGAAGCATGCTGGTAGGGAGAAGTTCGTGATACTGGCTGGGTGACATAAGCAGTGCACGGTGGCATTGAGGATGACATACTTTCACTGTGCAGTGTAAGGATGGGGATGAATGAAGTGCAGTGACAAGCCACTGCCTGGCTGGACTCTGTGGAGTCCTCCAGCCTCTTTCCCTCTACTCCACAGTAACATCTTCCCTGCTGGTCCCTGTTGGGAGAGCCTCCGTGCCAGCAGCACGTATGCTATGAGTTTTCATGGTGTTGTTTTCCAACTGTCTAGAAAACTGTCGTGCTTCCAGCCTGAACCAGTGACCTTTCTTCTGCACTGAGGCAGAAGTCGCTGTCATTCTGATTAACTCTGCTAATTCCACAGAACAAAAGGCAAGGAAACCTTCATGCTCAGCTCTCCTGACCCATGCTGCTGAGCTGATCAAAGGGCAAATCTGCCAGAGCTGTGCTCTGACAGGGAGCTGCTACCCCCACATGCTCGAGGAGAACTGTGGTTATCACGTTTTTGTTACCTACTGCGGTGTGATATGTGGGAGAGCAGAGATGAGTTTGGTTTCCCAGGACATGGAGCTCACAGTGGGGCTGGATTTCAGGAGGGCTTTGCCTGCAGCAACAGGCATACTAACAGTTTGGCTGGATATTCAAAGGACTTCAGCTCAGCAGCCGGTATGACCCAGCACGTCCAACTCCTTTTGAATATCTGTCTGTTTGTTACAGAGCCTAAGTGGGAGCTGAGCTCCTTTGAAAATCCAGCTCTAATGTAATAGGACACGCTTGACTCAGACTCTTTCCAGACAGACCAACCTACTCCGTGTGGCTGATCTCATCTCGTGACATAAATACACCGTTGTGCCAACACCCTGTGGTGTCTCACTGAACAGTCGTTCTGCGTCCCACTTCAAGGTGGATCAGAGGGTGGGGTTTTGAGGAGGATGCAGAACCTCCTCTTTTGGTTTTGAAGCCAGTATCTAACAAGTAGGGATATCAGCAGGACCATCACGGGGCCTGGTGTCAATGCCAGGCTGGCAGCTGGACTCTCTGGGCTACAGTCCAGGCTCAGAATAAGGCACAACCCTGGGAATTTCAAAACCCCAGTCTTGCCCGGTGGTTTAAACTCATCCACGCATCTCATTTGTCCTCCGAGTCTGAAGGTCTTCTGTAACGTGCCTGAACTTGCTCACACTGGCTAACAGCTCCGAGATCTGCCGGGGAAAATCTGCCAAGCGTTATAGAGCTCGCTGTGCCCCCACAATGTCAGGGGGTGGCTGTGCAGGAGAAGCTGCTTTGTGCTGTGTGTTTTTCTCCAGAGGTCGCTGGCAGGTCGCCTGCTCCATGCCCAGCAGGGCAGCTCCACGGGGGCAGTAACACAGGCACTGATACAGCCAAAAGCATGGGCTGCAGCCAGGATAACGGGGTAAAGCTGGCTCCACAACGTGGTGAATGCTCCCTGGACCATTCTACTCCAGTGGAATGCAGAGTCACTCCACTTTTGGGCTGGGGTTCCTGCCAGAAGGGTCACTTCAGCAGTGGTCTAGTGTGCCAGCCTGGGCATGCTGCCACAGGGCCACCATAACCCCCTGCCCACAGCTCTGCCACATTGCTGAGCACCACCCTGGACTTCGAGCTGCTGCTTGTGTTGCCTCCCAATCAATTTCAGAGGACCTTGGGCTAGTGCTGGCTGGCTTCTGGGAAATGTCTACCTCAGGTAGCCCGAGCAGTGTCCTTGCTTCCTGAATGGTGGCTTTTCATAACGATTAAAGAGTGTGTGTTGGGGAGGGGAGATGTCTAATAAAAGGTTTATTGAAAGGATGGAGCTGTTTGAAGTGCAATTCCCATCTACCTTTGCTTGGCTGCCATATATGGATTTTGTTCTTGTCCTTTCTTTCCTAATGAGGTGATAACAGGCCAGGGGGAGGTTCAGCAAGAACACCCAGGCTACAGAAATATTTCTGTGATGCTCCTACCTGGATAACTCAAAGCTCCATTTCCAAGGGATTGCTTTGGTGGGCCTTGTGCAACTTCTGCCTAGGGACAAAAGGAGCAATGGAGCATGTGCAGCCCTCACAGACAAAGCATCATCATATTCCTCTGGACGGTGCTCAGCAGGGAATTGTCTGCTATTGCTCCAGCTGAAAGCCAGATCCCACTGACCTTCAGTCCCTCCACAAAAGAGCCCCATGCATGAGCCAACATACATTTGGGCCACACTGGTGAGGTTCAGCAGGATTTGGGGAATAACACAAATCTTAAGACATGAGAGCATCACTTACCTGCCTAGTAATGATTTGCCTCTGGGCTGGCAGGAGCAATGACTTTCCCATTGGGAACTCAAGTGAGTCACCACAGCTGAGTGGGGCTTTGCAGGTTGTCCGTGCTGTCCTGGATGGGATATTGGCCTCACGGGAGTAAAGCTGAGCAAATGAAGAAACCAGAGTGTGGCTGTGGTCACACCGAGCAACCCTGGTGTGTGTGTGTGGGCTGTGCTGGGACCAGCTCCAGGCCACCCCAGCTCTGGGGTGCTTGTGCCTGAGGAGAAAAGTCACAGAGAGAGGACAGTAAGAGCCACTGGGACTTGACGCTCACAGTCCCTTCCCTTTTTATTGGAAAACTTTCTACACCGGCCAGCCTTCAGAATGGAGTCAGTTGGATGAAGATGGCCAGCAGCTCCCTGGTCATATCCCTCACATGGGCAGGGGACACTGGGAGGGAAAAATGTGCTCAGATGCTGGGTGGAGGAGCAGGTGAACAAAGTCTGGGTATGTTCAGGGTAGATTTGCTCTCCTAAGTCGGCAGCTCGTAGCCAAACAGTGCTAACGGCCAGGAGCAGTAACAGCGTTATTAACAGCACGAGCTTTTGGCAGTAAATTAAAAATCTTGGCTGCCGCCCTTGGCTCTGCTCTTGCCTCTTAGAAGACATTAATATCACAGTTCCCCAGCATTCCCATTATCACTTCATTAAGGATCCAATAATGATAAATGTGGATGGTTTTATTTTGCACAGAGCCTGATTAATGGCCAATAATTCACTAGGTGTTAATGGGGCCCTTCCTTTATTGGAGGCGTTGGAAGGGGCTGCCTTTCATCTCCTCCACAAGCCACAATTTTCACTATTTTCGCTAATGTGACAGATATAACACAAACCTTGAAAGAGTGGCTGAGGCCTCTTGAGAAACCTTGAAGAGCATCGTGCCAGGGGCAGCCCTTGCTGTCGTGGCCATTCCTCAGCATCTTTTTCCTCTTCTTCCTCTTCCTCCTCCCCTGTGCTGCTGGCAGTGCCTGCATCCAGATGCTGCCAGAGGCTGTCACCCATGTCCCAGGATAGTCAGGGACAAAACCAAAGCAGCAGATTCCCCAAGGATGAGCCCACAAGTGCAGTCACTGGGGCTCTCCACAGCCAATGTGGTGCAGAACCAGGCCCACCCTTGCAAGGGGGTGCAATGCAAGGAGTAAGCTTGTGCTGGCCTCACCCCAAAGCAGTTTGGCACCCCTCAGCTGCATCCCAAGAGGGCTGGGGAGCCTGGGATGCAGGATGGAGTCCCAGCTGAGCCCAGCAGTCCTCCTCCAGCACCCCAGGGAGCAGCTCTGGTGGCTCCTCCGAGGCCGGCTCCCGTGGCACACGGGCTGCTCTCCGCCGTAGGACCCCGGCGTATTGCACGGCTTCAATCCCTATATGAAGTGGGATGTATAATCACATAGGAATAAAAAGCCATACAAGACGGGAGGCTGTGAGATGCTCCATGCTGGAGGACAACGGGACAGTCCCTCTGCAGTGGCTGCCACGGCCCCCACTGGGATGGAGCCGGACCCCAGGGAGCCCCCAGGATTCCCCCCAGCCCCTGTATGGGGTCTGTGAGGAGACACGGGAGCCCTGCATCAGACAGAGAAGAGAGGTGATGCGTCAGCCAGGAGAAAGCTTGGGAGGTCCAGAGCTGCTGGAGAGTGAGCCCCAAGTGGTGTCAGCACTTGCTCCCAGCTCTCCCAGCTAACAAAGGCCTCCCATCCCAACTCCCTGCTAGAAGCCATGGTAAGACTTGCTCTGTGCTGCACCCAGACCTCCTGCCCTCTCACAATGCTCATCTGGGACCATCACCCTGCAGGAGCTCCTCCGGCCTGGGAACCCTCCGCTGGTACCACCATTGTCCCCCAAGGCTTTACCAGCCCCACCAAGGCAGTGGGTACCACAACCCTCCAGCACCATTGCAAATTATGGGGAAGGGAGACAAAGGAGCCAGCTTCCTCCCTGTGGAGGTCAGAGCTGACCAGGGAGAGGAGGGCCCAGCAGCTGGAGCAAGTGGTTGCAGGGAGCTGTCAGCACCCAAATCCCCTGGCAGCCCATTAGAAGCAACTCCTGGCTGCCTGCAGGAGCTCTTGACAGGGGCCCAAGCACTAGCATGAACAAGAGTGAATCCTCCTCTAAGGAGGTGGATGTGGGTGGAAGGAAACCAGGGAGCTGTTCCTCCAGTGAGCACTCACAGAGCAGCACTGGCACAACCCCATGTTCAGGGCCGGGGGGCAAGCAGGGCAGGCTCCCCTGGGAGCCCACCCAAGCAGTGCTGGGGATGAAGCCAAGTGGTGGCCAGCAGAAAGGGCTGTTTGTGCCACCTCCTCTCCTCCTGCCTTTCTGCTCACATCCCGGCAGCGATTCTGGCATCCACGGGATGGGAGAGCTGGAGCAGTGCCCAGGGCAGGAGAGAATGCGTGATGGTGCAGGCTCATGTAGCACAGCCCAGACTGAGAAGGGAAGGGTCTTCTAGCTAAAAAAACCCAAAAACAACAAAACACAAAAAACTCCAAAGCAAGACAACAAAACAAACAAAAAATACACCAACCTCCTCTCCAAGAAAAACCAACAAAACCCCCCAAAGCAAAGTAGCAATACACTCTGGTTGCCACACAGCATCAAAATCTCTTTTTTGCTGGCCCAGGACAGCACAGCCAACCAGCAGCCTCCAGCTGAGCATGACAGCGTTGTCTTAAGCAGCTCCAGAGGGGCTGAGCCACCCCAGAGCCATCACCCTGGGCTCCCCTTAAGCCAGCAGGAGGAATTTCAAGCCCCAGGCTGCCTTTGCATGCCACAGGGTAGGACTAGGAAAATCCACACTCCTCAAAACATTGCCAAAAGCCTTCCTCCACCCCCAGTGCCCAACTTTCTCCAGGGGCTAGAGCTGTGCAGAAGAGTGGACTCTGCACATCATCCCTCGTGGGATGTCCCTGCCCATACTGAATGGTAGATGGGCAGGAGTCCTGAGGCAAGGGTCTCCACATGTCCCTTTCCTGGGCAGTGCAGGCAGGGGGCTGCCAGACCCCCAAGGAAGGGGGAATCCATCCACACAGAAGCTTTTTTCAATGCAAAACCCTTGGGGGTTGACTTTACACATCAGTATTTCCAAGGCTCTCACTCATCTGCTCCAAGAGCTGTGAAGAGGTGAACATCAAACCACATCTGTGCCACGTTTTTGGAGGATGGAGGGGTCATTCCCACTGCAGAGGGGGACAGCCCTGGCTTTCCCTCGGCCAGGTTGTGCCATGGAATTCACCAGATTAGACACCGTGACTCTCTAAAAAGCACATATCCCACAGTGTGAGGGGCTCGACCCAACCAAAATCCCCAGCAAAACCCACTGAGGAAGCAAATGGTGCCAGGCATTAGGGTGGCAGGGAGGAGACACTCCCAAGTGACCACACCTCCGGAGGGAACCGAACACCGTAAGGGCTGCGCCGGCTCCTTCACTGCCTCCAAACCGAGTCAGCAATTACGGGATCGTCAGCTGATGAATTGTAGGAAAAGATGTGTTTGTGAATCACTGCACCCCGGCTAGGTAAGAACACTGCCAGCGCTGTATTTGGGAGCAATTACTCTCCCCGAGCATGTGAATCATTAGGTATAATTACCCTAATAAATAAAAGGAAGATAACTCCAGTCTCTAGCCTAATCTAGATCAAGCAATTTTCGAGGAGAGCTGTATGAAATAAAACCAGGAGCACAAGACAGAGGGAAAGCAGGAAGAGGAGAGCTTCAAAACCTGGATGTTAATCCTTCCCACAGCAACCAAGGCCAGCAGGCAGCAGTGGAGTCTCTCCCACAGGTCCTCACTGGAGTTTGGTGGCAGAGAATTTGCCATAGAGGGCTCAGGTTTGGATGCAGTAGGGCTGTCCCTTCCCAAGGTAGCATCCCACTGGAGCACAACTTCTCCTGGCAAAAGTCTCCTTGCTACAAAAGTGCAAACAGGTTAAAAAAAAAACAACATTTATTTTGGAGATGATGGGAGGGCAACAGTTACTCCAGTCTAATGAAACCATTTCACTCTTCCCCTGGGAAACACTAGAATGAGGAAAAAAAAAACCCAACAAACTCTAAGCCCACCCCACTCAAAGTTGACATTTTGAAATGAAGCAGCAATTTTCTTCTCCACTTAAAATGTCATCACAGACTTTTGCTGTAAAAAAAAGCTACTTTCCCTGAGTGACATTTTGAGGGGAAATGCTGACTTAAAACCAGAAGGAAACCCCTAGTCCGTGCAATGAAATGTTTCGAGCTGCAGTGAGACTCCTTGCAAGGAAATTGATATTTTTTGCAGGAAAAAAACCAAAAAAACCCACCCCCAACTACACATATTGAGTGACTTGAATTTCCCACAGGACAAACCCATTCTCAAGGAGGCAGGACTTCGGGAAAGGATGGAGCAACATCACTACCCTATGCTGAAAGAAACAGCAGCCCTAATTCTGGGCAAGTTTCCTCAAAAGCTTTGCAAAGCAAAGCAAAAAAATCAGCAGTAGAGTCTGTGTTTGTCTTAGCAGGTACCAGGCAGGTAGTGCTGGCTCTGTCCTGTCCCTGCAAGATGCCAGTGCAGGAGCTGCTCCTGCCCAGCCCAGCAGAGGGGAAGATGCCAAGGCCAGGGGGTGCTGGCACCAGAATGGGGAGCCCTGGTGAGCAATAGCAGGGTTTATCCCACAGCCTTTGAGGGGAGAAATTTGATTTAGTCTGTGACTCATGGGAATCCTGCTTGTTCCCTAGGGAGAAAGAGGATTGTGGCTCTCTCCTCTGCTTGCAGGAGGGGCTGGGCTCTGCCTAGAGATGCTCCATGAGATGGGGCTGGGCCTGTGCTGCCTCTGCCTGGGCCCTCCTGTTAGGTGGGGCTTGACCAGGAACAATCCGTGCCTGGCCTCTCCCTGGGCCACAGTTATTGCTGCCTGGGTTTTGTTTTTTTTAATAAACCTGTAATATGAGAAGCCTGCCCAGGAGAGCAGCAGGATTATTGGCAAATATCACTTCCCATTTGCCAGGCTTTGAGGGGCTTTAGCCACATGCATTAGCCAGGAGCACAGAGAAGGACACAAACCATTAGGATGGGACAGACCAGAACAGAGTCCTTTGAACACAGGGCTGCAGCAAAATCCTGCAGACAAGTATCCTCCAGCCTCCAAAGGAGAGGGCTGGGTGGGAAGAGCTGTGGAAACTTAATTAGCTTTTTGATATTAATGAATTGGCGCTGAAGCAAACAAGGCAGCAACAGTGTCTGGCACAGCTCCTGGTGCCACATCCCAGTCCCAGCACTAGGCAGCCTGTATGAGGGGCTTGGTGGCACAGTCAGGGACATGGGGACCCAAAGAAACAGCGGCAGAGACAGGGACATGCCACTGTGAGACAAGAACTGCTATGGGATGATAGCACAGAGAGGATGCAAAGCATGCAGGATGTGAGGGCACGCAGTAGGACACACCACGGTTTTGGCCCCCATCACCAGGGCTGACACCAGGACATGCCACCACCTGCACAGGGCCACCTCCCCTGCCAGGGGCTTTCTGCAAGGCCAAGGCTGTCACTTCACCCCCAGGTGAAGCCAGCAGCCCAAGGACAGGGCATCCCATCACCAGCTATGCCAACAGGTGCCTGCTGGCTTGGAGACCTTCAGGCCAGCAGCTGGAAACACAAGGTGTGCAAAGAAGTCTTAATTCTAGACATCTGTATCTAAGGCCCTTTTTAGGGGTTCCAAAAGCTTTTAGGGCACCCAGCAGCCAAGCCAAGAGGAGCCATGGGGTGCAGAGCCAAGGGCCCATGCCAGGGGTGCTGGATACATACTGTAATATTAATGAGAACTATTAATTATTAAATGCTGCTGGGCAGGGAGGGGAAGGAGCCTCCCTCTTGCTCAGGAGCAGCTAGTGACCAACAACTTCTTGTCTCCAAGGCTGACAGCTGCTCAGGGAGGTGAAGGGGCTCCCCACACATCACCTCCAGCAGTCTAGGTGCAAACCTAAGAGCCACCCACCAGCAGCTGCTGAATGCACAACCCAGCCACAGCCCCACCACAAGCCACCCGATGCCAAAAACAAGCATCACTTCAGGCACGGCTTTTGAATCCAGCTCACCTCTC